>NC_142041.1:43606114-45003614 GCF_982192425.1 Myodes glareolus | reverse complement strand
GAAAACTGTGTATCTGGTCCCTGTAACATTTTCTACTCTTCATGAAGTGTGATGAATTAAAGTTGTGCTCATGTTTGCCCCCATTTTTCTCTTGGTTTTTCTGCAATTCCCCCTGAAAGGCATGCTATCTATGGATGGGCTGATGCCTAACTTAATGAACTCTCTTAATAGCTGACTTCCCTAGCATGATTCTGGAGCTTCTCCAATATAATTTTCTCATGATCATTCTAATCATTTTCCTCAGATCCGTCCTTAATTACTCACTGCCCATCACCAAACATAACATACACAGACTTGCTTCCCTAACCTCAAGAACTCACAGCTATTTTCTTAACTATGCTTAACTTAAATTCTCATTACCATTCAATGTGTTTACTTCTTCAGCATAGGGTTAATAAATTAAAAGTCAGAAAAAATTAACTTTCCCTTTCCAGTTTTCAAGTCACTGAGTCTCTTGTGGCTCTGATGTTGCTGTGTGACAATCACAGTGTGGATCTGGATCATGGGGGAAAGAACTTTGAGGATTCAAGGGGTTAAGGGAGGGAAAATTGTAATCAGAATGTATTGTATGAAAAAGAAAGTCTATTTTCAATGAGTAGTTGATGCAGAATGCATCAAATAGGGAGAACGCAAGCCAAATAATCTCAAAATAACTCTGAATATAGTAGTCTAAGGTTTTTCTTTATTAAACGAGAACTCATGGATCACAGTAAGGATATAGTAATGGGGTCCAATATCCAGGTGTGGTTTGCTGGAAGAAGAGACTGAGTGGGGCAGGGTCACGACTTTTTGGTACCCAAAGTTACACCCCAACCTGGTCCAGTCTCTTAAACTCCATTGGCTGAAGAAGGTTCCCCATCAAATGGTGGTGATGTACACCTTTAATCCCAGCTCTTGGGAGGAAGAGGCAGGTGAAACTCTGAGTTCAAGGCCATCCTGTTCTACAGAGCAAGTTCAGGGCTACCTGCACAGTGAAACTGACTTGAAAAATCTAAAAATAAAAAAAATCAAAGATTAAAAAAGAAAAAAAAGAAGTATTTTTAGTAAAAGAAAAAAATCCTGTGTTTTATGACAATCATTCATTTATCCAGTTAGTTTAAAATTTTTAAAAATAATTTTAAATCTCTCTTTTTGACATACTTTTGCATTGTAAGAATCAATATGTAGAAGAATAAAATGCTGCCTGCTCCACTGAGGCAATGCAGATGTTCAGGGAGATGCAGATCTACATGGACCAGTGGGATGACTTCTGGTACATGCTTTGACAGAAAGACCCAATTACAAAGTAAAACCTGAAGACATGAAACAAAAGTTAGCCTACTTGTTCAGTTCGCTTTGTACTAAAACAGAATGTGAGATTGGGTAATTTTTTTTAAAACAGAAATGTACTTCTCATAATACTGAAGGCTATATAAAAGCAGAACTTAGTTTGGTATCTGACTAGGCCAAACTATCTGCTTCAGAGTAGACCATAGACTCAGCTTCCACTTCAACCCCTGTAACCCTGCATCCCACAGGTAAGTGAAAGTCTCTTCTTCATGTGGCAAAAAAATGGGAGAGTATGAACCCACTGCCTGAGGTCATCAGTCCATTCATGAGGGTAGAGTCTTATGATCAAAATGCTTGAGTAAGTCCCAATTCCCAACACATTAGTATTGAAGTTAAGTTCTCATACAGGCTTTGAGGGACAACGAAGATGATCTTGACTAGATTGTAGGTATATAACACATAAGTAGATGGAAACCAGAGAGATAAGGATTAGTTTTCCACCCTCAATTCCCTCAGTCTAAAACTATTATCTGCACCCATAATATGTGTGTGATGCAAATATATTTTAGTTTATTTGTAATTAATTTAAAAACATTCCCCAAATTTTAATCCACCGCATCTATAGTATATTAAAATGTGTGGTCTATTTTTTTCCAAGTAAATTGAAGAAAATCTTTTTTAAGGAAAAAAAATAATAAGTACTCTTAGAGTTTTAATTCCATCAAAAATGTTAAAAAAAACCTTTCTGCATTCTTATATTATTTTCTTCAGCTTCACTACAAATATTGTGTGTTTCTCTTGAGTGGCTTACGCTTTCGTTTAAACTAATGGTTAGATGGGTGAGGGGTAGGATTCCATCAGAAAAGCTACATGTCCTTAGAGGTCTCGCTTTATCCATCTGCACCTAACTTTCTATTTGTAAAACAGCATGATGATAATATTGCTCCTGCAATGCTACAAGATTTAACACAGTAATTCATATCATTCTCAAAGCACATATCCCAGTTCAAAATACTCAAAATTGTTCATTAGTTTATTATTATTATTATTATTATTATTATTTTGAATATCTGTAAGTAAATCTACATAATCAATGGTACCTTTTACCAAACATTCAAAATTGATTTTTACCAAATTCACTCTTAATCTTATTTTCTACATACTTTCTAAGAGAAAAGACGGTGTATTTTCCACAAGAGCTCAGTATATTTCAACTGTTTGGGGACAATGCAAACTAAGGATATGATCTGGTATTCTGAATAAGGTTAGCAGAAAATTTGGCAAAGAGCAATGCCTGGCAAAGAAGAATGACAACCACTCATTTTTATTTTCTCTATTTTGTCCTCATTAAAGCCTTCAGGTGAGACGAGTGCCTGAGAGGGAAGGGAGCACCCTCTGTGTTGTGCCTTTGTTTTTAAGATGACAAGAGTTTTAAAATTACCCCTAACAGGAAATAGTATGGCATGTATGCAAATACCAGGAAATGCTATTGGTGGTCACCGAGAAGTGACTGGTGGGAGGATAAATGGAGGATGGGAAAATTTACACTTATCAGAGCCCCACAGCCCCGCTCCCCCCAGGAAGCAGAGGACTTTTGCCAACTCTAGATCTAATACTGGACTGGTGTGTGGTTAGACACAGCACAGTGATCACAGCCTCGGATGAGGTTGGAATTTAATACCCTGACAGCTGTGGAAACAGTAAAGCAATCCACATCACTGTGGATGGTTGGGTAACATTTGCAGGCTTCACTGAGGGTTCAGAAAAGCACAACAGTGCCTGCACCCCAGAGCTGCTTAGAGTGCTTTAGAACTTTGAAATTGCTCCCTTTCAAAAGAGGCAAGAGCTCAAGGTCATTGCTCCTGACTGGTGTCTGACTGTTTTATTTCATTTTCCTTGTCCAACTGGCCTGTGTTGACCTTACAAAACTGCATCAACAAATTGAGTTAGCATCCTATTAAGCTAAGAAAGATGAAATGATTCTTTCCTTATGCCTTCAGTGTACTATAGACAATTGTCTTCCTAGGTCCCTCATCCATTTAAGCAATTAAGATAAACTTTAATAGAAAAACAATGAATATGCAGAAAAACACTGCTAATACAATCCTCTTAGACTGAAAACAGTTGGAAATTAGAGATATAGGAGACATGTCTCTCACATGTATGGTAGTTTAGATCAGCTATGTTTTGGGGGAATGTCCTATCTTATTGGACACTTGTGTGTGCTTTTGCTTTAAGTAAATGCAACTCTTTTCACCAGATACTTCAATATTTTCTCTTTGACAGCCATTTCTCTATGTGTGCCTAAGTTTGTCATTGTGTGCCTGTGTATGTCTATGTCTTTTTGTGTTTCTCTATAAACTTTGTGTGAGTCTGTTGGGGAGGCGTCTGTGTGTACCTATGTGTAACTTGGTGTATGTATTTGTGTGAGTCTATATATTTCTGTCTGTCTGTCTGGATGTATCTGTGTATGACTCCATGTGTATGAACATGCCTTTGTGTGAGTCTGTCTGTTTGTGTATGTTTTATTTCTGTTGCTATTATCACTTTCCTCCCTTTTTCACCAGAGAAAGAAAGCTGAGAGCAAGAGAAAGTATACTGAGGAATTTTTCTGAGTAAATGGAGAAACACAGTTGTGTGAGAGTTGTGAAGGAAATAATAAGAAAATAATAAATATCTGTAACATACAAAGGACATATACTGCTGTTTCAACGAAATCTTGTTCACCATTAATAAGAGTAGTAACTGAATTTTTTCCAAAGCATATTAAAAGCATAAAACACATTGACTTAACACAATGTCTGATATACTGGTTGTCTAGAATTTTGAGTTTGTCCTATGGTATATATATTAAATATATATTAAATAGTATGTTATATATTATATCGTATATTAAATATATATTAAACATTAATATATAAATATATATTAAATTTGGGAGCTAAGTTAGATCACGGATCTATTTCAGAGGCCAGAGATCACCTGTGACTAATTTCTCACTAGTTTTTCATGTCCAGGTTACATATGGGGGCACTCTGCAAAGACTGGCCTTCTCATGGAGAAGGAATTCAGGGCTCTGTGAAAGATGCTTCTCTAAGCTCTCAAGTTTAGGGAGCAAGTGAAGTCCTGACTAAGTGTATGTTGTTGACATAGGGACAGCCATGTTCAAGAACCCCACCAGAGTGGTAAAGCCATCCCCAGATGAGGCTCAGAGGTATAGCAAAAATGTCTACCAGACCTTTCTCCACCCAGATGTTGATATCCCAAAGATTGTTCCCCTACAGGGGATGCTCCTTCCATGATTAGCTCATCTTGCCTCCTTCGGCTGTATGAAAATATACCCCATTCCTGTTGAACTGTATATAATGACGATGTTGGAATTCTTGGGTGATGCATTTCTCTCATCGCAATGAGTACAACCTACCTAGTCACAGTATTTGTATTTCCTATGTTTTTCTTCATTTTGATGACCCAGTCAGGTTAGTCACTAAAGGCATAAAAAAAATGTCAAAGTGAAGCTTGAACAGTGATCATGACCCTGGACACCTGACTACAGGGAACTTGTATTGGTCTGAGAGAGAACGTTCCTATAAAACGTGTGCTGATAAACAGAAATGATGAAACAAATTTAAGGCAGAAAGAAGGTGATAAAACATGGAGCAAAATCAATCTAGAAGAAGACAGTTGTTTTTTGAAGGAGAGTTTGGCAATAGTAGAATTCAGAGTTAACACAGTTATGTTTGGTGGCTCCATGGCTTCTCTCTGACTCTGCCCTTCTTTCTCCCAGCATACAGCCTAGCTTTCCCCACCTAGTTCTGTTTGTCCCTACCATAGACCCAAAGCAGTTCTTTATTAATTAACCAATAAAAGCAACACATAGACAGAGGACATCCCACACCACAATGGGAAGCCATATCCTCTCTGAGAAGTACTTCCGGGTGGGGTGGGGGAAATGTGGAGGAGAAAAAGGAGGAAAGGGAGTAGGAACTGGAACTGGTATGTAAAATGAGAAAAGATTGTCCTAAAAATAAATAAATTTAAATTTAAAAATATCACTAAACATGCAGAACAAGGAAAGAATATTAAAAGCAGCAAAGGAAAAAGGTCAAGTAACATATTCAGGACAACCTATTAGAATCATCCACAACTTCTCAATGGAGACCCTAAAATTGTGAAAGGATGGACGAAAACTGGCTGGCTGCCAGCCCAGATTACTATATCAAACAAAACATTCTGTCACCATAGATGGAGAAAACAAGATAGTTCATGACAAAGTCAAATTATATCAATAACTATTCTCAAACTCAGGCCTACAAAAGGTAAGGAAACTCCAACCCCAGAAAGTTAAATACACCCACAAAAACACAATCAATAGATGATCTCATTCCCAAAGAATGGAAACACATACAGACATCAACAACCAAATAGCAAGAATTAACAATCATTGTTCATTAATATCCCTTAATATCAATGGACTCAATTTACCAATAAAATACAAAGGCTAATGAATGGAATACAAAAACAGGATCCAGCATTCTGCTGCATACAAAAATCACACCTCAACATCAATATACATACTACCTCAGAATAAAGGTTTAAAAAAATATTTTGCAATTAAATGGACTTGAGAAGCAAGTTGGTGTAACTGTCTAGCAAAACAGACTTGTGAGCAAAATTAATCAAAAGAGATACAGAAGGAAATTTCATATTCATCAAAGGAAATGTTCACCAAGTTGTCTCAATTATGAGCATCTATGCCCCAAATGTAAGGGCACCCACATTTGTAAAAGAAAATTACAAAAGATAAAATCACATTTAGAACTACAAATACTAATAGCAGAAGACTCTAACACCCCACTCTCACCAATGAACAGATCATACAGATAGGATATAAACATAGAAATAAAGGAACTAGCATATGTTATGACTCAAATGTACCTAACAGATATCTATAAAACATCTCACCCAAACAAAAAAGAATAAGCCTTCTTTTCAACACTGCATGGAACAGTCTCCAAAACTGACCATATACTCAGTCACAAAACAAGTCCCAATAGATACAAAAAACATTGACATAACTCCCTGTATCTTGTTAGACCAGCACTGATTAAAGTTGGATTTTTAACAGAAATACGACAAAATTATGAAAACTGAACAATTCTCTACTGAGTTACCACTGGGTCAAGGACGAAATAATTAAAGAAGTTAAAGACTTCCTAGAATTCAATAAAAATTAATGTCTATCATACTCAAACTTTCAAGACTTAATGAAAATGGTACTATTAGGAAAGTTTGTAGCACTAAGTGTCTTCATGAAGAATTTGGAGAGATTTCATACCAGCAACTTAATAGCACAACTGAATGCTCTAGAATGAGATATGCAGAAATACTCAACAAAATAAGGACAAGCCAAATTCAAAAATACATAAAAAAAGATTATCCACCATGACCAAGTAGGCTTCATCTCAGAGATGAAGGAATGGTTCAACATGAGAAAAATTGTCAATATGATCTACTATATAAATAAACTGAAAGAAAAAAAAACATGATCATATCAATAGATACTGAAAAGGCCTTTGACAAAACCCACACCCCTATATGATAAAAATCTAAACTTAATAAAAATAAAAGCAATATACAGCAAGATGACAGATAACATCAAATTAGATGGAAAGAAACTTAAAGCAATTCTACTAAGATAAAGAACAAGACAGAACTGAATGCTAATGGCACAGGTAGTAAGAAAGACAAATAATAAATGAGACCTTATAAAATTAAGAAATTTCTGTAAGGCAAAAGACACCAACAATAAGACAAAGGGTAGTCTATAGAAAGGGAAAGATCTTTACCAACCCCACATCTGACAGGGAGCTGATTTGCAAAATACATAAAAAAAACTCAATAGAGTATCCAGAAGTAGTGGCAAAGTAGTCCAGCATTGGACTAATAAATGAAGATCAACAAGGGTCAGGCAAGGTAACCCTTTCCAATCATGAATCACCCTGAGTGGTCTGCTGAAATCAAATTCAACTCAATCATTCTCTGTCAGCATCAGAGAAACTCTTTTATCTAGCAATTAAAAGACTTAAAATCTGCTATTAAAACCATATTGCTCAGCTGGGTAGCTGTGGCACATGCCTTTCATCCCAGTACTCAGGAGGCAGAGGCAGGAAGAGCTCTGTGAGTTTGAGGCCAGGACAGCCTCCAAAAGCTACAGAGAAACCCTGTCTTGAAAACAAAAACAAAAACAAAAAACAAAACAAACAAACAAAAACCTCACACTTCTCTGAATGTGATCAAATACAAAATGGCTTCAGTAGATAAAGCAAAAATTTCAGGAGAAACCAGAAAACAAGTATTTTTACAAACTTCGACAAATTATCAGAGACCAAAACTAAGAAAACAAATAAATGTTATTGAAATTGAGCTTTAGTAGACACAGTTACAGATATAATAATACTTTCACCAGATTTTTGGAATCCCCATTAGCCTCTTCAGGAGGTAAATGTTCATCTTCTATGGGATGGAACTTTATCTCAGGTAAAAGAAAGTACAAGATGGGTCAAGTGTATAGGGCCAGAAGGAGAAATAAGAAAATTTAAACAATATATAGCTAACATAGCAATGAATCTATTGCCTCGCAATTTGTTGCAGAAATGAAAACCACTGATTAACTTTCCTCCAATCTCAGAAACCAGCAACAAAATAAAGAATGCTTCTGAGAGAAATGATAGAAGGTATTATCAAGAACAGTCTAATCATACATTAAAATATGTGCTTAATAAGCAAAAAAATGGGTAATAAAAAACCCCATAGATAGATTGTAGAATGTTTTATTAACTATAAATTTTTAAAATTCTAATGAGAAAAGAACAACTGCTGAGAGATATTGGATAATGAAAAAACTTCTGAATTAAATTATCCTGTATATATAAAAGATGTGTTGACCTCAGAATGGTAAACCAGGATATGTTTCACATTGGGAAAAAGGTTTTGCTTTTGTTTCCACGGGGGGAAAAGAGCTCTGAATACCAGCAAGATTGGTAAGTGTTAGATTCAAACAGGAGAGACCTTTGGATTAGGAGAGGCAATAATCAACCACATGACTATTCCATCAAAATTATCTTTTTAAAAGATTTACTTACTTATTATGTATACAGTGTTCTGTCTGGATGCATGCCTACTCACCAGAAGAGGTCACCAGATCACATTATAAATTGTTGTAGCCATCATGTGGTTGTAGGGTATTGAAGTCAAGACCTCTAGAAGAGCAATCAATATCTAGTGCTCTTAACTTCTGAGCCATCTCTCCAGACCCATCTAAATTATCTTATAAGACAAACATAAGTCTTTCATTTGATTAGCTATAACCTGACTGACTGACTGACTGAGAGAGAAAGAGAGAGAGAGAGAGAGAGAGAGAGAGAGAGAGAGAGAGAGAGAGACTCCCCAAAGGTAGTTTTTGGTTGTTGTTGTTGCTATTTTAGTTTTTTGTTTGTTTGTGGATTTTTTTTTAGCTTTTTGGCTTGTTTGTTTTTTGTCTTTACAGGACAACAAAAGCATAAAATCAAAAAGTCTGAAGACCAATGGACAAATGAGAAGTCTGAAGAAGGACAAATGCTTGAGAGAAAATATCACAAGAAAAAGAGTTAATTGACTTAATGTAAACTATATTTCCAACAGAAAAATAATTCATACATCATCCAAAATGTTTGTACTGCTCTCTACAGACATATAATACAGATGGCCTTTTTGTAGTCCCAACTTAATAAATATTTAAAGAAGGTTTTGGAGTTAGCCACTAAAGTTCTCTAAACCCAGGCCAATTTGTCAGAGGATAATCTAAAATTTCTGTCATATTTTGGAAGCACCACCTGTTATGGCACAAACAAACGCAAAAATTAATAGACCACTCTTCCCATAATTCTTTTGTTTTATTTTGACCCTTTAAAACTTTTCTTAATGTATAACTATTATCTCAAAATTTCTAAGATTAGTATATGCATATATTTAAACTTTCAGTTATAGAATTAATGGTCATACAGAGTACTATCTCATTCTAAAAATAGACTTCACCTTGTTTCCTGTATGAAAGTTTGGGCTCAAGTCTGAAGTAGCAAATTAGGAATTAAACTTTTTCATCTAAGATATATTTAATAGATTATGGTCCTATAACCTCTCCAAGATCTGCTGCATTTGACATTTATAATTCTTAAGTTTTCTGCAGTGAACCATGACCATTCCTAACAGTGATCTTTGAAGTTTCTGAAGAAATGCTGAGGCCCCACAATGATGAATTCACTTAGATTATGATAATTTCACTAAGATAACAAACACCATCCAAAATGATTTTTAGACTACAAACTTCCAAGGACAACTTCAAAGCAGTTAGTTGAGATGGTCCAACCTCATAGAATACTGTAGTCACGATTTCAGATAAGTCTTGCCTTCTCTCATCACACCAAGACTAGGCAACAGCTAGCTTCCCAAGAACTTGATCTTTATCTCATTTTTTCAAGGTTCACTAAAGATGTCATTGCCCCAAGACAAGAAGAAATAATTTTAAGAATATAATGCCCACATTCTCTGGAGGTAGAGTGGGTATTGTGTGTGTGTGTGTGTGTGTGTGTGGTTCAGTGAATGATTGTCATCATTTAGAATGGTTTGTTACAAGTTGATATTGGTTATTGTCAGGAATGAAACTAATAAAAGGAAATTAGATTCAGGGATCTCATTCTAAGAAGAAAAATGGGGGGATATAGAAATCATGAGATAAAAGGGTAGATTATTAAATCTACTTTCAAACTTAAAAATTCAAAAACTGATATAAAATATTTTACATTGGCATGTTTTTATATATCAATTAAAATTTAAAGCTATTTTTGTTTTACTATATGTGTGTTTCTATTCTTATTTATGATATTTTATATTGATACAAACGTAAAATTAGTTTTGTTATATTGTATTATATGTGTCTATTTCTTGTTTATGATATTGTACTTAAAGTCATGTTAGGTATGTTTTTAAGATCAGAGATATATTTTAAACAGATAGATGGTCTTCAAACACTTCAAAGACCTACAGGATATTGCAATTAAAATGTTTCAGTAATAAGACTTTTCATGACAGTAAGACCTGTCTGTTCCTAACAGCACCAATTTACTTCAAAAAAAGGATGATGTGTCTGTCATTGAAAGACCTACACATGGAACTTGCTTTCATTTGTAGCATAGTTAGCCATTGGACACAGAAATTCCTCATGCCTCTACTGCTGTTACAATGTTACCAAAATTGACAAACAGGTCATAAAAGAAGAGAATTACCAAACTTTGTCAAGAAAAGGTAGGACAGTCCTCCTACTTTCCTACTTCACAGAAAAGTTTGTCACATATTCTAGAGCTGTAGACTAAAGATGGATGTTCCAATGTTACAGAGGAACTTTGGGGTCAATGTCCACACAGTCAGATGTCTCTGTCATTTCTATAGTTTTGGAAATTGCATGTTCTTCACTTCTATTTTAATAGGGTAATATTAAAACCTTCTGAGGTCTCTGATGGGGTAGAAGATCACATTGTTATAGTTAGGTTTTCCATAGTGTTGTTAGAAAGTAAATCGGGTACAAAAACTTTGGACACACCAAGATAGGATAGATAATGGATTATTTTCTTTGAATTTGCAATAATGATGAACTGGACATTATGAATGTATTTCTTACTTTATAATTGGATTTTTTGTATACAGTTTTACTACGGTAGAGTTAAAATTTTTCCTTTTTATTTAGACACAAAGGGGGAAATGTTGCAGGACAATTGTTTGTATTGCCGATTCGCTGTGTCAATAAAGCTATCTTGAATTAAGTATGGAGTCAGCAATTGGCTGACTGGGAGTAGCCATAGAGATGTTGTTGGAGTGCTGTATCCAATGGACCTCCAATAACTTCAGCCAGTTAATTAGTATGGTCTTGAAGGGAAGCATGAGGATTAAGAAATGGCAGATTGAGAAAAAAAAGAGATAAAACACAAAAGACAGAGACACAGGATAGAGTCAAGAGAGCATCCAGGAAGTACTGAATCTGCCTCATTTTTATTTGTCAAAAGTTGTAAACACCCCATTCTAAAAAAGAGGGGAAAGACAAAAGGTTTCTTTACCATAATACAAGGAACAAACAATCACCTTCTCAATCCCCAAAGTGTTAAGTTACTACACACTAGGTCCTGTTAGTATATATACCCTGGGTCAAACTTCCTGTCATAACATTGACGGAGCAAGAAGAGGATGAACTCTCTGACCTTTAGTCAAGGTGGAACAAAACATACCCATGGGTTAACACATTGCAGGACTGAGGAAGTTAGATAGAAAAAAACAGAAAGAGAGAAGGAGGAGCTGAGGGGATTTCTGGAGCTATGCAATTCAGAAACCCTGGAGAGTAGAGTCACCTGATCACCCCTCTACTGTTCCTTGGATTAATCTGGTTTTTAATCTCAATTTTTAACTCCTGAGTTTTTATTAATAGTAGAAGAATTCAGGTAAATATTACAAACAAACAAACATAACACCAAGCAATAGTCAAGGGATGAAGAGTACTGGTGGAGTAGGTCTTCGTGGAAGACTCTGTACCACAGGCAGAAGCTTAGCATTTTACCCCTTTCATGTAGTCTACACTGGAAGTCTCACCTACAGGAGCTGGCCTACAAACTTGCAAGTGACAGAAACCTGGTGTGGGAAAGAGACAGATGTGACTGGTGGCTTACTTGGTGCTATGATGACTGTGGCAAGGCTTGTAGCTCACCAGACAAGAAGCATTAAGATAGAGAAGACACAGAGCCAAAATGAGAAATTTTGTCATCTTTAAATGCCACTTAGGTTTTTTAAACAACCAAATCTAAATAACCGAGCAGCTTTATTTCTAATGTCAGGTAATTGTACCCTTTGTAGGTAAGACTGATCAGGTCAGAAGCCCACCAAGCTTTTGTTTTTGCATTTTGATGTCTTTACACCCCTACATTTTAGAAGTGTTTCTCAAACCACCGAGAGTCCCATTGGACTCCACTCAACTACTTGTGGTGGGTTGCTGCCCTGTGATTTAGACAGGAATGAGTTGAGACCTACCTCCTGACTGTGTGGATCCATAATAATGATAGCATTGATGAGATCAAATTGTGTTGAAACATCCAAGGAAAACAAAGGGTTTATGATCAAATTTGCTATTCCTGCTAATACTGAACGAAGGATCCTTAATGAGCTTCAAGGCTTCAATCCCTTTAAACTGACAAGACATTCTTTCTGTTTTGGTTGAGCAAAGTAGCTGCTATGATATTCCTTCTTATCATCCTTAGATGCTCCATACTAGCATGGAGTAGTGCAAAAAAACTGCCTCTGGACTAAGCATAAAGCTCTATATTGAACATCTAAAAAAAGCATATAGAGCAAGTGAAGTGCTTAATGAATCTACTGTTGATAGGATTATTTCCAAGTCAGTGACCCCAGTGTGTCTGCCTACTGGGAATGGCCAAGCCTTATTCTATTCCACGTGTTTGTATTCTTGGTGTGAACAGAAAACTTCCACCACAGCTTTCTTCCCCCAAAGAAAGTCCAACACGAAGAGTACTCATTTTCGTGGTGGCTCCTACAAGATTGGCTAAATCTGCCTCATTGTCCAACAGTATATCATAAACCAGCCTCTTCTTAAATGTATGCAATAACCTCAAGTCCATTTGCAGCTGTGTGTAATAACTCCTAGTCTTCACTATTTCTATTGCTGTGATAAATCGTCATGACCAGAAACAGCTCAGAGAATAAAGAATTGGATGCAGTTTAGAGTTCCATAACACAGCTTAACACTGAAAGCCGGAAGTAAAGTATGGCAGGAACCTGGAGGCAGGAGCTATTGTAGAGACTATGGAAGAGTATTGCTTCCTGGCTTGTAGCCTCTCCTCTTGGAGCATGAAGGACACATGAGTCCTTAGTGAGCTTTGTCCTCCCTTATCACTCAACAATAAAGAAAAGGTACCACAGGCCAATCAGGTAGAAACATTATCACAATCAAGCTTCCTGCTTCGCAAATGACTAAAGTTTATGTCAAATTTACATAAAACCACCCAGCTCACACTACCGCCATGTTCAACTATATATTATAACACACTGAGCTTCAACAGTGCTGAGGCTTTTCCATCAGAGTGAGTACAACCCATCTGATCCAAGTGTTTCTGTCATCATATAGCTCTCAGTTGCTCATTCTCTCATTATTCCTGGTCAGGGTTCCTGGTCTCACAGGCAAGGATATATCTCAGGCAAATGGAAATGTAAAAACTCCTATAGTCATTTACATAATTTAAATACAAAGGCTTCTTTGGTTTGTGCCTGGTTTGTGGCTCAGGGTCTGTGTTAATCTGGTCAATCTTTGGCAGGGCCACTGTATGTCATAAATTCCTTATGCAGGAGAGTGGCAGGGAGGAGAATTTAGCCTTAAGAACACCACACACCTTCTTACTTAGCTTCTTTAGGATCACGAATTATAGGCTTCGTGTCCTTAATTTATGGCTAGAATCCACTTATGAGTGAGTACATACCATATTCATTTTTGGGGGTCTGGGTTATCTCACTCAGTAAAGTGTTTTCTATTTCCATCCATTTGCATGCAAAATTCAAGATGTCATAGGAGGCAGAGGGGAAGTGGGGGAAGTGGGATGGAAATGGGAGGTGGGGAGGAGGTGAAAATCTTTAATAAATAAATAATAAAAGAAAAAAAAAGAACCCCACACACCTCTGTCACTGCTATAGTTTTCTCCACATTTGCCCTTTCCTCTACTCCCCTCCTTCTTTATGTTCTTTCTCTCCTCTTAGCAAATATCAAAGTTACTCTTTTGTCTTGTGCTTTATAACAGCAGGCTCCAGATCACATTGGGTTTGCCAACCTTGTGGCCAAGGTCTTGGATCTACATCTCACTATATTCTTAAAAATCTCATAGTCACAGAGATTACTTTTTTTGTGGGCGCTTTTGTGATGTCATGTGCATGATGTGAAATCTTTGTGTTTTAAACTATAAGTAACTGATTATGCCAAAAATGCCCAATGAATCCCCCAGTTCACAAACTCACACAGTGTTGAGGGATCATTTAACACTGGAAGGCTGCTAAATATATGGTCATGGACCACTGATATTAAAGTGATCCAATTTAAAATTTTAGAGAAAGTTGTCTTTTCAGATGATGGGAATGTAGTATGAGAAACAACAAACAATATAATTCTTTCCTAAAAGTCTGTTGATTATAAAGCATCAGTGTTAAGCCAATATCAATTTTCTTTTTGTAATTCTAAAAATGATAGCATCACACCAAGTTTCTGATTTTGCAGAAAAAGCTAAGAAATACAGATGCAGAGATACTTCAAAATACATGGTCTCATAACGTAAATGAGTAGTGGTAAGGTGTCAGCGGCAGCTATTGCCCAGGGAGGACTCATTTCATTCCATCCAGATTTCTAAATTGTCTTTATTGGGTAAACTTGGGGTTCTCATTTCAAAATTCATTCAGGGCTTCATCTTCGCTGGTCTTGTGTTTTCTAAACTCTAGTTTTTAAATGGTCTCATTAGCAGCCATGGTTTTTGCACCTGATAAATCCCTGCATATATAACCGTAGTTTTGCCTTTTATTCCTTTAAATACTCTCTCTCTCTCTTTCTCTCTTTCTCTCTTTGCAGGCCACCACATGTTATGAACTTAACAAGTTGGAAATATAATTTTCTAACTCCCCACACCTCTACGTTCTTATTTATTACAGTACCACACCCTCCGGTTCTCTAGGCATGAATATGTACTGTCCAGCTTAACTCCAACAGTTCCCTCCTTATTTATCTCTATTCCAAATACTTATCACTTTTTGTTGATTTTATCATTGTAATATTTTTAATATCCATCACATTTTTATTTCTACCACTTCTGACCTCAGATAATGCAGGACCTCATTATCCTGGCTTAAAATGCTCCAATAATCTCCTTTCCAGTAGCTTTGACCATCTCTAATTCATATCTGACACTGCAGCTAGAGTAATCTTTTAAAATGCAAATTTAATCATTTTAGTTCCTTGTTTAAATCCTTCAAATGGCTTCTCATTTACTATAGGTTGAAGTCCAAGTGCATCTGTGTGTCATGCTGGTCACTAACTTGATCTCCAGCCAAATGCATCTCTTACTTCTGACTGTGTAGCAATCCTTTGCGTAGGGTGAAAGGTCCAAGCTCACTGCTCAGTTTTGAAAATCCACCAGTCCCTGAGCATCAAATCCCACCAACTCCTGTACTCACCCTAACCTCAGACTTGAAATCCCACCGACCTCAGACTTGAAATCTCACCAGTCCTCACCACTAGGAAAGCTCTGCCCCAAGAATTCTTACATAATCCCTGTCCATGCGCAGTTCTTTGCTGTGTCTCTTCTCAGCAGAGGCAGACAGCCACTTATGGCTTTTCCAGTAAATCTTTTGTGTGAGGTTTGTGTGCTGTGTGACTTTGTAGTATTCTTTGGCTTTTGACTACCAGAATACCTTTCTCTTTAGAGCAATATTTACATTTAGTCTTGACATCACAAGTATATAAAAGAGTTTCTTCACAATCCAAATAGAAATTATCACATTACCTTTGCTCTGTTTACAATGTCCTTTACTTTCTATCTACTTCTCAGATCCATGCGTCACACTTTCTATTCTACAAAAGCGCTTGATCATGATTTCTCTAGAGAAACAGAACTAATGAGGCAAGTATGTAAATATACAAAGATATTAAGAATTACATCATAATACAGCATCCTTTCTAGACTCAATATCTTCCATATCTCATTATTCTTTGTGTGATCAGTTACTATATGGCAGACTTTTCCTAGGGAGATGAAATACAAACTTCTCACACCAGATGGGATCCATGACAAACCAAAGTATAGACACCACCAAAATCCAACTTGGTGAACCAGTGAAATTTTCTTGGATTTACTTACAGGAATATGGGTGAGGGGCTACTCACAGAGCAAAACTTATCCCAAAATAACTGCATCACCAAAGCCCACCACAGGATGGGTAACATCTCACAAAATAAGAGGACCCTAAACACATTGGCCAACCTGAAAACAGCTCAACAGTTTGATGAGTATCCTCTCTAAATTATTCAGTTGTTCTAAATCCTTTTCAAAAACTCAGCGGATTTCTGCACCTTCCAGGTAGCTGTCGTGGTACGAGTCTTTTTGCAGCTCTTTCAATTGCTTGCTCTGTCAGAGTAGAACCTAGTGAATCTAGTCACTTTCAGAAACTTCCTGAAGCTATTTTTGAGTTCTTTATCTTCTATCTTTAAAAAACTTCCTTGCAGGATGGAGTGATTTAATCTCAGAGGAATCTGCTACACAGCACCAGTACTTTTTTTAAAAAATCGTCTCTTCAGCATGAATTATTTATACAAACATTGTCCAGTGTCTTTCTTTGGAGAGAATGGGGGGGGGGTTAAAGAATTCATTCATGGAGGCAACAAGTCAAAACATATAGAGCCATTATCCCACTTAATGGCCATCAGGCAGAAACAGTCAACTTTGCTGATGATGTTTAATACATAGTCAGTTACAGAATGTATTTCCAGAGTAAAGTTCAGTCTGCCAGACTCATTGAAACTTTCAACTAAGTCAAGTACAGCTTGACTTATGTAGGAGGGATACAGTCATTTAAATGGTCATCTCATCTACAGAAGCGTTCATGGAAACAGTCACAAAAGTAATTGACCCATTCTGGAAATCTGTGAATTTGACAAACTGACACATAACATTAACTAAAATACTCTGTGGAGTAATTCTGTTTCTTGTGATGCTTAACCCTGATTTTAATGGGACAGCATCTAGAATCACCACTACATGAAGACTGCTACCATGTCTTTGTCAAATTATCTAGATTAGGTGAGGTGTGAAGGCCTACCATAAATGTGATAATAGCATTCTTTGGGCAGGTGCCCCAGACAAAATAAGGAGAAAACAAGCTTAACATAAATGTTCAGTGGACTCAGTCTCCTAACTATAGATACAATATGATAAGTCGTTTTAAGCTCCTTCCTCTATCATTTCCTAGCATGATAGACTGTGAACCAAAACAAACATAGTTTGGGTTTTATTGCTGCGAAGAGACACCATGACCATGGCAACTCCGTAAAAAAGAACATTCATTTGGAGTGGCTCACTTCAGAGAGTCAGTCCATTATCATCATGGTAGAAGAATGGCAGCATGCAGACAGATGTGCTGGAACTGACAGTCCTTACATCTTGAGCAGAAGGCATAGGAAGTTAACTGAGAGTCACACTGAGGGAAGCTTGAGCAAACAAAATGTCGAAACCTACCCTCACAGTGACACACTTCCTCCAACCAGGCTACCCCTCCTAATAGTGCTAGTCCATTTGGGGGCTATTTTTTTTTCAAATACCACACAAGCTCTTCCTTTCTTTAGTTCTACTTGTTTGTTAGGTTTATTTTGTCCCATTGTGGGAAGCAGCGGAAGCCCTGAGCAAGTGAAATTCTGAGTGAATGTGTGTTATTAGCATGACTGTGTCAAGGACCCCAAAGCCTCAGAACTATGAGAATGATGAAGTCCTCAGCAAGTGAGGCTCAGAGGGATGGCAAAGACTTCTTCTGCTCTAATTGTGAATGCTGACAGTGTGTACAGAAAATGCCCACTATAGTTGTTCCTACCCACCTGAATTTTGGCCTGAAGGCTGCTCCTGTACAGAGACTACTCCTTCTAAGATTACCTACTGCTGCCTCTTTATTCATTGGCATGTAATAGTCCTACCTTCCTGTTCAACTGTAAATAATAAATATTCTGAGCTTCCAAAGCACTGTAACACCTCCATCAGAGATCCCAGAAAACATGGTTCCAGATTTTTCTATGTACCTGTGTGTTTGTCATTGTTTCTATGTACATGTATTTGTGTTTTTTTATATCCCCTAGTTTCCCATAGTCAAGGCAATCCCTGAGGCAAGGGTAGGACATCACTGCAATGAAGGTAGCAACTAACACAGTCATGCAGAGTGAGGTAATTAGATATGTTCTCCTTGTGACACAATACCATCTTTTCTACGTATCTTCAATTGTATGTATGACTGCTTCAGCAATTGTTTGTGTCAGTTTCTTCTTCCATGTGAGATTTATAAGGAAACAATAAATAGAACAAATGTCATATGACTGGCAAATTGAATGTTTGATTAGCAAGTTAATGACTGAAACAGCAGATATTTGAGAAAAAACTATATAATAATTTAATATGAACATTTGCTCTGGTGTGGCTGCTTACAATGGAAAATTGTAGTTCTTCATGGGAAATAACAATTATAGACAGAACAGAGCTTGTTTCCGGTTTCAAACTCCCCTGCCTTAATTCATCCTTACATTGATCATGCTTTTAAATTGCCAGTGTTTTCTCATGAAACAGATGTATGAGGTAGGGTTAAGGAAGGGAAAAATTTGGTCTATGTCACAATGATAATGACTGACATCATCTGGCTCCTGAACCCTTACTTATTTACATTATTCTCCCCACACTATCCAGGTTTTAATAAATGTATGTTATAGTTTCTCACTATGATTTCTTCAACAGTCTTTTACTTAGTTATTAATTTTTAGCTGTTCACTGTACATGGTGAACTGATATGCTGTTATTTGGAGCAATATGTTGGAACAAGCTACTGCTTGACTCGTTTCCAATTTTTAATATTTGTAAAAATGGAAGTAGTTCAAATAATTGCAAATTAAAGCACAGTTAAAACTACTGTATCATATCAAATGTATCAGTGCTTTGATTTCTAAGTGAATACTGCCTGCATATGGATAATCCATCACTGCCTCAAACTATAAAAGTGCTTGTAGCAGGCCGTTGATCCTTCTGACAAAATGACCTTCTAACTACTTCTTACACAAAATAGATGTGTTTTCCTCTGCATGTTTTTAAATCGAGATATTTACAGTGGAGGCTCATTTCTGTACTCTGGAAAGCTTAGTTAATTCCATGATTTAATTAAATTGGTATTTGCATTTGGAAAGCAGGAGTAACCAAGGGCAAGGGCATCCACTCACACATTGCCCTAGTTCTGCAATGGAGATGTACACATCTGTCAAAGTGGCAGAAACTGGAGTGATGTGCCTGGGTAATGTTGCATGGTGTATCTGTAGCCTGCTTTCAGGGCACTGTCATTTTACAGATCAACAAGGGATAAAAGGAATCTTTCCTGAAACACACCAGTATTGAATTTGTCTAGTATTTTCATCTCCTTACAGGCTTATTTTGATTGCATTTACTTTTGGGGATAAAAGCGTAGAAAATCTAGGGAACTATACCATACCCACACACTAATTCAGTATCAATACCTACCCAACGTCAAACGCTGCACCACTGAGAAGTATGTAGGTGACTAAGTCAACATTTCGTCTTCATAAAAATTAAGTTTATAGCCAGGCAGTGGTGGCATGCACCTTTAATCACAGCACTTGGAAGGAAGAGGCAGGCAGATCTCTGTGAGTTCGAGGCCTGCCTGGTCTACAAGAGCTAGTGCCAGGACAGGCTCCAAAGCTACACTGAGAAACACTATCTTGAAAAAAAGAATTGAGTTTATATAAGTTTAGACTTCTTTCTCATTTCAGAATCTGTATTATGCCACAAACCAATTTCTTTTCGTTGTCTTTGTGATTAGAACTCTAGAAACAGTCTTCTCAACCGATACTATTTTCTATAACTTTTGTTGTAGAAACTTTCTATTTCTGTTGCACAATCATAACAACTTTATATTCTAATACTGTTAAAGTTCTAATAATATTAAGTTCTAATATTACTAAAGACATACTAGGTGGCATTATATAAGATTTCTTATAGGATAAGAGCTATGAATTATTTTAATCATAGCTACCAAATTGTTAATTTTGAATGACATAATCTTTTTCCTTAAAGGAAAATTCATGGGAGGAAATATTTAAAGTAGTGTAACAAAAGGGAAGAATCCTAGACTTCTAATTGTGAGATGTTTTGGGAAGCTGAGTACAGCCAGGAGTAGAAAAATTATCTTTTGGGTGTCTCCCAGGGGAAGAGACTATCAAAAAGAAACATGAGGAAAAGCAGAATTGAGATAGGAAAATTTGCCACAGTATGAGGAACTTATGATTTATTTTCACCAATTGAAGAGTCTTGAAGATGGTCTCTGGCAGCAGAAAGGGTCTCTATTTTAGCATACCAAAGAAGAGAACATGAAAGGGTGTTGTAGAATATATGCAATTTGGCAAAGTATTTAATATGGGGAAATAGTACCCTGGGCATTTCAAGTATGTTTACCTAAAAAAGATTAGAAACACATGAGAAACAACACGTGAAGGTAATGATATCAAAGCCAGACATAGTTCTTATGGATGTCCTTGGAAGACTGTGGGTATCTCTATAATGCCCTTAGGGTTATCCATCTCTTCATCCGTTGATGAGAGGGAGAACTATATATGGTTTGCACAAAATTACATGAGTGATCCTGCTTGTAAAGGTGATGAATTCATAGGTAAGTTGTACAATAGGATTTAAAGAGGTAAGGGATGCAAAGAAAAGAGTCACAGGAATAGAGTTTGTCTTCATTGCTTTTAGCAGCAGCTGATTTATCTTAGCAATTTCGCAATCATTCATTCAGTCTATATGTAGACTGAATATGCCATGATTTTTGTCTACACTTTTATGCAAGATTCCTGCTAATCCCTTTTTGACAATAGTGGTAAGATCTAGTAATAACAACTGAAAACTGTTATTTCATTAATATTTTTTAAAATGAAGAAATAGAGTTAGTATGAAAGTAATCAAAATAGAAGTATAAATATCCAAACAAAATTTGATAGAGATTTAGATAGAAATTTAGCATTGTATGATAGAAGTTTCTGGTTCTGTTTTTAAACTATCAGTCTGCATATTACAACCTTCACTTAATTAGACAATTCTCTGGCTAATAAAAGAAAATAAAGCTAAGTTTAAACAATTATATTTTTAGTTCTTGCTACAGAAACAATTTTAAGTCAGAGATAAATTTTACTTTTGATTGAAGAGTATTTTTTTTTGTAAAAATGTGATATATACTAGTAGATAAGGTTAGGTTCAATAAGCTAATTCCATTATTCCACAAAGCTTACACAAAAACAGTATGCTAAAATTATCTCAGTTTCTAAACTTTCTGTTTTAAAGTGGCTTTGAATTCATTTGTCTTACAAAATGGCACATGTTCTTTTTCCTGGAGTTCAGTGTCCTGATCTGTGACTCTAGTTTGACTGCAAATAAGAAGAAAATTTTAAATAAATTTAAGGGAAATCAGCGATGAAAGAAGAAAAAGCAAATACCATACACTGCCTCCTTTGGCCCCAAACAGAAAAGATGCAGACGTTATCAAGCTGCATGGAAAATGTTACAATAGTAGAGTAAAGCTCTATCTCTAATTTACAGAAAGCTGTCAGGGATGAGGCTTGCACCCAACCGAAAGAGCAGAGCAGTTGATGGATATTGGCCTGAAGCCCTGGAGCCATGCGTGCACTTGGAAAACATTTTAACTCTAATTGAAAATATTCAAGACAGTTTAAAGAGACATCTACTCTAAACATAGTGTAGACTACTAGACGAATTAGTCATTAATAACAGTGAAGGATCAGAAACAAAATTCAATCAATGATATATAAAAGATAAATAGTTTCCCCAAACTAAGAAATACATTCTCACAGTTGTGTTTACCTTTTAATGGAAGTGGAAGCAGTTGTCCATCTCCTTGGTAAATGATTCTCTGAGCGTGTCTTTGGACCACTTGTGCCTACTCATTCAGTATCGGCTTCAAATTGTGTCTGCCAATGCACTCAGCACTGGTACTTTTAGTATTGATTGTCATTGTTAAACTTATGAATATCACGCAGAACTTTACACGGTTATCTGTTTAATTTTAAACATGAAATATAGAACAATTGGTCTTATAAAAAATGCCACGTTTCTTCAGGTATCCCACCCTCCCATCTTTAGAAACTTTATTTTTCTTCCACGTTCTTAATTTTTGCTCACACGATTCCTGCCCACTTGGTGTCCTGTGATGTAGGAGCTACCTCCAAGTCTTCAGGCCTGCAGGGCACACTGGGCATCAATAGAGATGTGTAGGATGAGGGACCCTGCACACCTTCAGACCAGTTTCAGATCTCTGGATGAACAGCAGTGAACTCAAGAACTTGTACAATCTATTTGGCCTCAAATTTCTCCTTAATCACAGCCTTTTCAGCCCCTGTTTGTCCTCATATTTTATTCTCCCCAGCGTACAGTACAAGTAGAAAGAAGTCCTGATTTCCCATGGGTGCATACAGGAGATAGTTCATGCCCTGAACTTTGGAGTCGGCATCTGATACCTCATACTCACTGAGTAAGTTCTCTTACTGTTGTATGGGATGACAAAGTCCAGATACTGACATGGCAAATGTGCCCTACACAGAGATGGTACACAGGTTGACCTAAGACATCTCTGTTCTCAACGGCAATAGTGGCTGGAGCTGTCAGCACCAGCTTCTCCCACGTGCTCCTGTGCTTTTCAAACTTACAATACAAATACCAACCCTTTTTGTCTTGTAAATGCATTTTTCAGTCTGAAAGTCAAGGTTGATGCACCCATAGTAAGTTCTCGCAGAGGAAGAGAGATTTTGAAGACAACCTCTTCCTCTGCAGGACATCAAGGACTCTGGTTGTTGTGTGAGTTTCTTTTTGAGAGAAACCAAGAATAACAGCATACCAGTACATGGGCAGTGCCAAGAAGCTTTCCCCCAGTTTTCAATGGCCTTTCACTATACTTGTTTCTTTGATGTCAGTGCTACTCTTTCCTTGCCATGGATCTTTATTGCTACTTTATTCTACCCTCCCTTTGTTGTTTCTGTGTGCCTGTCTCTGCTATGGCCTGATGCAAGGACTGAATGAATGACAGGCCTCCTGTTCACCACAGCTGGCTTCTGTCTGCATTGTGCCTTCCACTCTTTGGCCTAGGCTTCCAGGTAACTTCATTAAGTCAGAATGTTCGCCTGCCTAAAATCACTCCTTATTACTGTTTCTCAGAAAAGACAGTGACAGAGCATTACATTCATTTGTTTGGAATTTAAAATTTAGTATTTGATAAGTCATATTGGAATTTAGGAATTTGAGAAAGAGGAGGAGGATCCTTGATATGGAAAGATAATAAGGATTTCCTGTGGCTATTGTCTAGTGTGGGAACCTTATTAGAGCCAGACATCAGGCAGGTTTCCCCTATTAAGGAAACAGATAAACAAGGATTGTTCTAATATTTACCTGCTTTTGTAACACCTACACTGTTGTGATCCAGATGCCCTCACTCCCCTTGACTGACAGTGGAACTTCCTTCTGGTCTGTAATTGACAAGGATGTTTGTGTTCTTTCTGGCCGGTGGGTCTCCACAGAAGTAGTAGAGGTATAAAAGGTTGCTGGGCAAAATAAAGGTTGCTGTTCTTCCACCCTGAAGAGAAGCCTCTGTGTCTCAATCCCAGCACCTGCCACCAGTCTTGGCTATGCAGGCTATGCTGGCTGCAGCAAGTGGAGGTTCCACCGAGATATGGAAAGTGGGGATATGTGAACGGGGTTGCTCCAGTCACTGGCTAAATCGAGGAGCATATTGGGGAAGGTAAAGTGTTTTATTTTTCATCCCCAGAGATAACTCTGAGGGACAGCCTCCAAAAGATAAGCAAGCATAAAGAGTCGGGAGGGTGAATTGAAAGGCCTCAAAAAGTAACTGAAACTCTTAAAGCAACAAGACACGGAAGTAACAAGCAAGACAGCCAAAGACTTTGTACAGGAGGGGGTTTAAATGTTCCAGACTGGGAACAAGCCAAGTCAGATTAAAATAAGTATGTGTATCTTCATCCCCAGAGATGCTCTGAGGGATGCCCTCTGGAAGATTGGCCAGTAGGGAAGTATAAAGAGGAGGCAGAAAGGTGAATTGAGGACTCAAAAGATAGAATTGTAGAGATATATGTTATTGTGTTGATTGTGTTGTCTTTTGTGTTCTGGACTGGGGAAAGACATTTGATCTGGGAACTGCTAAGAATGGTATTTTGACTTTAAAATATGGGCCTAAGGATTTGATGCTTTGGAAAAGAGATTCTACTTTTGTCTCCACAGAGGATGAGAACCTGTGGATTCATTGCAAATTTATGTGATTTGAATTGCCGAGACCCCCTGAAATGTTGACGTAAAATACTCCCAAGAATGCAGCACCCCCGCTCAGCAGGAAGTAGCCAGACAGGATTACAATGTCCAAAGTCCCTAAAAGATTGTTAAAGTGGGGCCCCTTTAATGGTTCCAGAGCAGGAGCAATGAGCCTGCTTCCCTGAGTTCTGCTCCACTCCATGAAGCAGTTTGGATCCAGAGTGAGTGCAGCTGGGGCCAGAAGGCAGCTGGAGCAGAGCTTTGCCACCACAGCTACCCGGCCGGACTTGCTCTCTCACAGACTGCAGAAGGCTAAGACTGTCAACCAGCTTGCTGAAAAGAGTCAGCAATGCTTTGGACATTCAATATTCAATTGGGCATATTGACCTTGAACCAAGAAGCAGCTCTGGTTTAGGAGTAGAGGTATAAAAGGTTTCTGGGCAAAATAAAGGTTGCTGTTCTTCCACCTGAAAAGAAGCCTCTGTGTCTCAATCGCGGCACCCCACACCAGTCTTGGCTATGCAGGCTGCGCTGGTTGCAGCACTACACTGTGTTACTTTCTCCCTAATATTGCTTGTTCTGCGACTCTGTTAATTCTATGTATTAGCAACTTTGAAATTTCAAGTTATTATATTTCAAAGGGATATCTTAAAATTAATTTCAGAAGATCTTGATTATTCATCCAATTTCTCAAAATCTTCTCAGAATTAAAATATTAATAAATTATACAAATAATGTAGTCATAAAATGTGTCCTTTATTATTTGAGGATGATGTGTGTGTGTGTGTGTCTAGATTGACTAATTATGAATGAGTTGTTAACTTCAAAATGAGATTATCCAGAGAAAACTAAACAAAATGAACATTATCTTCTAAGTTCCTCTGAATTACTAGTGTAATTGAAATATTAGTTGTCTTGGGGTTCATGATATATTATTGCCAGAAAATAAATAAATTGGTACCTCAAAATCTATGAGAGATTGTCCCTAGACTGTTTCCCCATATGAAAACTCATAGCCGTTCTAGACTTGGATATGAAATGGCACAAGGTCTACATACGCCACATCTGTGTGGTTGCATACTTTACAGTGTAACTGTTTTATACATATTTTACTGCCGTATTATTGGTAAAAATGAAGAGAGTGTAGCCAGTACAGGTTTGGATGTATATCACAGTTGAACTTTAAAGGTGGAAGACTGAAATAAGAGAGTGCAAAATGTGTAGTTAGTTTTTTATTTGATCAATTTCATTGAATGCTAAGGTTTCAGGCACTAAGAATGTAAGCTTTGAATATTAATTAAAGATATAAATCCAAGTGTATGTCACAACTTAATTATTTAGCAAGTCTAAATAGTGAATAAGAACTTAGTGTGATTATTTTCTATTTATACATTCCCCTATGAATCACAATTGCTAATTGCTCTGACAATATTCTTTTTGATTGTCACAATGTGACATTATTTGAAGATATGAACAATGTAATAATTTAGTAAAACAAAAGGAAAACTCTGGAATTTGAAAAATCTCTTGATTTTGAAATTCTTTGAATAAATATATCATGGTATCTACTACATACCCCAGTTCCGTACAAGGAACCACAAATTCACCCAATTGTAACAAAAAAATCCCTGCAGTTAATCATCTTTCTAGGGCTGGTGTCCAGAAGCTTCACTGGCTTCCTGGCTATTGCATTGTAAAAGCTGATTCAAAGGCCTTTAGCTGCTCAAGGTTCTGCTTAGGAATTGTTATTCCTCTTTGATATTTACTCTTATTTCTTCCCTCATTGTTGAGGATAAAACTCATGGTTCCCCAGAAACTTCTAAGAGCTGATCCACTCCTTGCCAGGCTTTCTAGGAAGAACTGAGCAATGAAAAGTGACTTCAGATAGAAATAGGCCTCGTATTTTCCATTTTTGTAAGACTGTAATTCACGAGAGAGAAAAATATCAACATTATCCACATCACTGATTTTTTTTGACAAGACACTTTTGTCTAGAAGTAAATATATTTAGTTTGATTATGTTGATTAATATGTAACAACAGTCTAGGAATAAATGCATTTGTTTTGATTACTATGATTAATTTGTAACAACAATTTCTTATATTGTGATCAATATTTATGGCCACAAACCTCAAAATGAACCATTACTTTAATGGACATGAAACATTCAGTTCTCTCCATAATACAGCCCCCAGAGCACTTAAGCGGTAAATAATGTGATGCTGTACCACAAGAAATCCACAGACACTTAGTCAATTCATTCAGATAGACTCAGAAATAAGTAGGTGCATACATTTATTTAGACTTCTAGGATGCTGTCACTGTGAAATATTTTTATGGAAAAGCATAGAATGATCAAATTCTTCTACCTCTTCCATTAAGGCAGAACTCTAACTATAAATTTTGATAAAACTAGCTTCTGTTTTTCAATCCTTTGTTCACACGATGTTTGCCTCATTTTCTCTCTTTGGATACAGATTATTCTGTCCTGTTAGCAGACTCACTGCTACTGGCTACCACTTTAAATTCCAAGGCCTGCACGCAGTTTCTGTTCTGTAATCGTACATCATGCATTTTTTGCTGGGCTGAATGGAATGCAGGGGATGTAAGCGCATATAAAATAAAACTTCAGCAAACAGGACAGAGCCCAGAACAGAAAGGCTACAATTGTATAAACACATAACCGTGATTATAATTACTTTTCTACAGAATATGTAGGAAGGAAAACTGAGATTCTCTAAATGATTTGTTTCAGTAGCTTTTCTCCAGATTCTTTTCTAAACAACTGGCAAATGAATTGTCTGATTTGGGGAGCATTTCCTTTCATCTGTGTGTAAGGGGAACACGTTCTGTGAAGTGATTAAATGCTGAACAAACAAACAAGACAGTTGAAGCCCACAGCTACCATGGTCTGCATTTGCAGGCTTTCTTTCTAGGTGCAGGCAAAGCTAAGCATGTAAGGAGTGTGCGACCTCAGGGAGGGATACACACCCAGAGACCTCAGTGACAGTCAGAGGGTACATTTGCCAGCCGCAGTGGAGATGCAGGATGTGTGCTCGTCAGATTCTCACCAGTGGAAAATACTTTATAAGCAGTAGGGGTAGAGACTAGGCAGTGATTTTCCTACAAGTGATAGGGACTCAAAACATACTCTAGACTGAAAGGGATGCTAAACATGAGAAGAAGCAATTGAGCAAGATCAAAGGAGTTCCCCAGCTGTTCTCTTCTCACTGTCTTGGGCACTCTTTGATGTCTACATAACTGTTTGGGCTAAAATCAGAACCCTGTGGAGAAAAGCCCACCCCCATTTATCTGAGCTACTTTTACCATCCTGCCTAGAGACTGATACCTGGGAAAACACCCCAGTATATTTGCTGGTTAAACATAAAAGTCAAAGAGGCATTTATAGAAAGGTAATAAATAACTAAATAGAATATGTACATGTTTAAATGATTCTTTGTTATGTGATGATTTTACTGAGGATAATTTCTGCACCTTACAATTCACTAATTTCAGTCCCCAGTGCAATGGTTTTTGAGTGTAAGTGCAGAAATGAGGAACCATCGTCAATGGCAACCTCAAAACATTTTCTTTACTCAGAGAGAAACCCTGCAACAGTTACTCTTGTCTCTCCTCCCCACACTAAGCAGTCCTATTCCACTTTCCATCTCTCCTGGACATTCCACATAAATGGAATAATGCACAATATCTGATCATTTATGAGTGCCTTGTCAGCATAAGGCTAGGAATTTTTCCTCTGAGTCGAATGTTTATTTTCAGTCCCCCTCTGCTAATATAATATTTCATGAGCTTGAACCTCTGACTTTCAAGAATGAATCTTATCATTCTTTCAAGCTTCTTTTGAAATGTCCTATTATAATAAAAGTAATATATATTTCCTTTGTTTGTCTTAAGAAACTTTCTCGAAATAACAAGGTTAATGTTAAATATAAACTAAATATGTTAGGCACCATCAAAGTCGAATATTATTATGCCACGTTGTGTCTAGCTGAAGATTTTTTTTTCTTTTCCTAGCTGAGCGATTACTTCATGACTTCATAAGTTCTCTTTCTTTTGCTTGGGAGAGGGACAGAATGCTTTTATGTGTTCACGGATTTTGGGCTAACTTAAAAATCCCCTATCTTCCCACAGCAGGTGAGTGTACATTCCCTAAATCTTTTACTATGGAAACACTTCTGGCTACATAACTCAGGCTAAAATGACACAAATTTGATATCCATGGGCAGACTTTTATAGCCAGAAACGAAATTGAAGGTAGTTATTAAGTTGTGAACACCTCTACCACAAGTCCCCAAACCACTGGGCTAATAGGTTTCCTCTTTGAATCAGCCCCACAAATTACTACACCTCACACTTCAATCTCACTGTAGAGACCTGACAATCTGAAGACGATGGTATCTTCTCTGCACATAAAAACATCCTAGTAGCTACGGGTGTGTTCTGAAAGATGATTGTCCCAGGTATCTGTGCAGAGTCTTAAACAATATGGCACTGAAGTGGGTACATTTAATTTCTGCCCCAAAGTCGAAGATACTCAGTACCAAAGGCTAGATTTCTTTCCCCCAAACTGGGAAATTTCACTTAATCTCTAATATGGGGAGCGGATGTACTTAGAAATTATCTAGTTGGGGAAAGAAGGAAGTCCTTCCCTATAGAACATACAGGAGAAAGTGTAGCCATGTTAATGACTTTGTCATTCTTTTAGAAGCAACATTTTTGATGTACTGTAATTCATGGCTATTTCATCTTTTAAGACATGAATTAAAAAATATTCAGTGTATCAAACATATTTTCTGCATAGACATTTGTTTTTGGAATGAAAACATTTTTTTTTACTTCATTCCAGGTATGGTTTTGCT
Organism: Myodes glareolus; assembly: GCF_982192425.1. Classification (NCBI taxonomy): domain Eukaryota; kingdom Metazoa; phylum Chordata; class Mammalia; order Rodentia; family Cricetidae; genus Myodes; species Myodes glareolus. The sequence continues at coordinate 44,974,261 of NC_142041.1, read as the reverse complement.
TTGTTTTGTTTTCCTCCAAAGAAAAAGGCTGTAAGGTAAAAAAAAAAAATGTAGCAGGTTTCTTAAAATCTTTTGAAGTCCGCCATTTCCTTTCAAGAGCTTGTTTGGAAAAGTTATCTTTGGGACATAAAAATTATTACAATAATGGGACAAAAGAAGGAAGGAAGGGAGGAAGGAAGAAAGGAAGGAAGGAAGGGAGGAAGGGAGGGAGGGAGAGGGAGGGAGAGGGAGGGAGGGAGGGAGGCAGGGAAGGAGGGAGGGAGGAAGGGAGGGAGGGAGGAAGAAATTGGGATAATGTATCCCCAGGCAAGCATAAGATATAGTTTCTATAAGAATTTACAAACCAATTCTGTAATACCGGTCACACTGTGCAAAGGAGTTGCCAACAGAAGGGATTTAAGGATCTAGGACATAAGTTATACTGCAGATGCCCCATGAGTCATGTTGTATGCTTTTGCCCTTGGGTTCCAAGGGATTTTTTTTTCACACGGAATTGGCCCTGGTATTGTTCTGGCAACAGAATGGACATTCTGGCTGGTGATCTCGGAGTCTTCAGTGAGCACTCGCTGAGAGGCTTCATCCATGGCATTCTCCTGTTCTATCTACTTAATCTCTCCCAGTGGGGATGAAGAAAGAGAACAGTGAGGGTGAGCATCCCAGAACCATTTAATCAAGTTCAAAGAGCAAGCTGGAAAGCATCTCTGTGGCTCAGAATGGAGATATCACAGCTGTCAGTTTGGTCACCAAACACCAATTTTAAAGCAGAAAAGCAAGCCTTAGCAAGCTGTTGCCTTCTCTCAAGAGAAGTCAATTCAAAGTTCTAAAGCCTTATTCATACAAAACTGCCTAATAAGCATAAATGTTGATTGTGCACCTCTAATATGGTAAAACTTTAGGTAAATGTATGTACTTATCTCTCACAGTTATGCACGTACTCAGTTCATTCATAGTGGTATATAGGACCTCTTCTACATTCAATAGAAAAGCATGCCTACCTATAATGATCATAACTACATTTAAAATTATGAGGTTTAGTAATTACTACATTTCAGTTTCGAATTCTATGCAAAAGCTTTTTGTTTCAGTAAGTACTTCCCTTCGAATGTACAAAACATCAGATCAAATATCCACCGATGGATGGAAGCCAGAACCTTTCAGGAAAACGGGAATCAACTCCCATCATTGGCCGTTTAAGGAGCTGTCATTTTGCAGGGCTGAGACACATATCTGTTAACAACCTTTATTTGAATTTTCACCCTCAAGCGTCTCCACTTTACACTCGGAAAGCACAGGCCACAGTGCTCACTGCAGTCTAACAGTGCCAGCCCTGTTTCTCAAGGCTTGGCAATCAAGACAGGGCTTAGATCTCTGCAAAGCTCATTCAGCAGAAACTTCATTGAGCAAGAATTTATTGACTGCCTCCTATGTGCTTGGCATTTTAGGTTCCAGTTGGCTTAATTACTCGTCATTGCTCGAGCCTGATTATTCTCCTCCACGACTTAACTGCACGGATCTATGCTCAAATTTTATCTATTCTTCAGGAGCAACTTAAATGCTTCTTACTTCTGAAACTCATTATTCCTTTCAATAAGAAGCAATTTCACCATTTTTCAAGCTCCATATGATATTACCTGTACCCCCAATTTGGTATGCAGTTTGTGTGGCCCAATACTGGATGGAAATAAAATACCCTTCTTCAAAGTTTAGTAAGATTGTCAGGATAGCAATATCAGAGCACCATACCAAGTGTTCAACCTTCTAACATGACAACACTATGAGACAGAATAGGTCACATGCCTGAGAAACCAACCTTGTCACTACTTTTTCAGTGATGAAATTTATAATTGTAATTTAATTAAATCATGAGATATTTTACACACAGATTGACTTTTTATTTTAAACACATCTAGGCTTCTCAAGACCAATGATAGACTAGATTAGCCCAGCAGTTAAGAGTCTTGAAAAGTGTCTGTTATTACAAACATTCACAATGGAAATACAGTCCACACATTGACTTTACCTGGAAGTTTGTCAGAAACATCACAGTGCCACCGCTCCCATCAACATTTCACAAGGGGGATCATTTCAAAGATCCCCCTGTGATCTTTATGTATACTCGAGTCCGAAACCAGACTGAATGAGTAAATGAATACCACTGTGTACAGAAGGGAAAATGTCCTCTTAAAGACATAACTTATTCTCTCAAACTCTGATGAACAGAGATTTCTGGTTTTCTCAAAAACACCCAAGCATTGCATTAGTACTTCTTAGCCCTGTTTCCAACTGTCGCTTTTGAGAAAAATGATTAAGAGTTAATACCTATCTTATTTAGGGTTACTGTAGCAATGATGAACCACGATGATCATAAGGAACTTAGGGAGGAAAGTGTTTATTTGGCTTTTAATTCCACATCATAGTCCATCCCTGGAAAAACTTGGGACAGGAACTCAAACAGGGAGGAGCACAGAGGAAGAGACTGATGAAGCTGTCATGGAAGAGTTCTGCTTACTGTGTTGTTTGGCCTGCTGTCTGCCTTCCCTCCTTCCTTCTTTCCTTCCTTCTTTCCTTTCTTTCTTCTTTCCTTCCTCCCTCCCTCCCTCCCTCCCTTCCTTCCTTCCTTCCTTCCTTCTTTCCTCCCTCCCTTCCTTTCTTCTTTCCTTCTTTCCTCCCTTCCTTCCTTTCTTCTTTCCTTCTTTCCTTCTTTCCTTCCTTCCTTCCTTCCTTCCTTCTTTCATTCCCCCCTCCTTCTTTTTAAAACTGACTTTATTGAGCTATACTTTTCTCTCTGTTTCCCTCCCTTTTTCTCCCCTCCCCTTCAACCCTCTCCCATTGTCCCCATGCTCCCAGTTTACTCAGGAGATCTTGTCTGTTTCTACTTTCTATGTATATTAGATCCACGTATGTCTCTCTTAGGGTCCTTATTGCTCTCTTGGGTCTCTGGGACTTACACAATGGATTACTACACAGCAGAAAAAATAATGATATCTTGAAATATGCAGGCAAAAAGATGGATCTAGAAAACATCATATTGAGTGAGGTAACCCAGACTCAGAAAGACAAATATTATATCTACTCACTCATAAGTAGTTTTTAGACATAAAGAAAATCGGCCTGCTTTCTTGTAGGTGAACTTCTCTGTCCTACCAGAGAGCTTCCAAATAACCAAACAAAAACTTATTATTAATTATAAATGCTTGGTCAATAACTTAGGCTTTTACTAAATAGCTATTACAACTGAAATAATCCCATATTTCTTATCTACTTTCTATAACATGGCTCAATACCTTACTTTAACATGGCAGACTCATCTTCTCTCCCTGTGTCTTCTGGTGAAGACCCTGCCTTCATCCACACTCTCTCACCCTGTCTGTAAGTCCTGCTTAACCTCTTTATGCCTAGCTACTTAGGTCTTTACTAAGCCAATGAGAGCAACACAGCTTCACAGTATATAGAAAGACTTTTCCAGAAGAGTCCTTCCACATCAATCACTAATTAAGACAATGCCATACATGCTTGCCTACAGTCTAGTTTTTGGAGACATTTTCTTAAGTGATATTCTCTATTCTCAGATGACCATAGCTTGTGTCATGTTGGAAAAAAATCAACCAACAACCAACAACAAAAAACCAGTACATAATGGGTCATATTTTTACCTGAACATTGTTCTTTATAATACATAGGTCTGAAAACTCCTCTCTTTTGTCTCTCTTTCTTTCTCCCTCCTCTTTTTGCTTTACCCCCCCCTTTTCCTCTTGCCCTCAAACACTAATTCACGTACTGTTACTATTTCTCATGGATCCCAAAAGAGTTTATTTTAACAAAATGAAATCTTAGGCTTCTGAATTCTTAGATATATCATCAAATTCAGATAGACAAGGACCTTACTAAAATTCAAAAAATTTTACAATATTTTTAACTTTAAAATGAACTCATTTAAGTATAATTGAGCCTAACAATCCTCTAGGGAAAATATTAGCAACTTTCTTCCTGAGTTGACTACAGATTTGCCAGGCTTCATTTCACTTATTCATGCCTACAGAAGTAAAATCCCTTTACAATTATTCTCCAGAACTTGTTTTATTTTATATGTAATAAGTTCAGGTAACACAACTGTGAATTCCACTGGTTAAGCTTCAGTGTTCTCTTAAGAATATCATATGACAAACCAGCAATTAGTGTAGCAGGTTCTTCTGTCTATGTGTTGCTTTCATTGGTTAAATAAAGAAACTGCTTTGGACTTTTGATAGGGCAGTACTTAGGTAGGCGGAGCAGACAGAATGGAATGCTGGGAGAAAGAAGGGCAGTGTGGCAGATGCCATGGATCTCCTGCCTGGGATAGACACCAGTTAGAATCCTGCTGGTAAGCCACAGTCATGAGCTAATGCACAGACTGATGGAAATGGGTTGAATTGGGATGTAGGAGTTGGCCAAAAGAGATTGGAGCTGATGAGTCAGGCAGTGTTTAAATGAATACAGTTTCTGTGTGATTATTTTGGGTATAAACTGGCAGGGTGGCTGGGACAAACAAGGGGCCCCGATCCCTGTTACAAGCAATGAAATAGAAACTTTGTGTGTGTGTGTGTGTGTGTGTGTGTGTGTTGAGTATTATAAGAAAATATAAAATTTTTTGAGTCCTACATAATTATGATAACCACAAAGAAATTCAAATCATATCCAAATAAACCAAGTTTTCAATATCTGTGTGTTTTTTCTTAATTGATGACAAGTGAAGGCTATAGTTTGAACAGGACTTTGAATTCTCTTAATTTTGCTCCTGATTTTGCTTATATGTGTTTGTTATCTGTTTCTGTGAGTCAGACTATTCCAAGCCTTTCCACCTCAATGACATTCAGAAACTGGAATGCAGCATGGGTGAGAAGCACGCATGAATGGGGCCTTCGGTTGAAGCCTCAGCACCCTCAGCATCAAGCATGCTGATTGCACATTCTATGACTCAAGTATGTGAATTCAGATTACATAGGCATGCTGTTTATAGGATATTTTATGAGTTTGAGTTCAGCCTGTGCTCTGAAGAAATACTTTAGCCTGAAGAGTTCACTGAGGGAATAAGACTCTTCTAACTTAATTCCCATGAGGTCCTTTCACAGGACTTCCCCATGATACAATAAATAATCCTAGGCAGCAAAAGAGATCAGGAAGGCAAGCAATTGTCTTCTTAAAACCTTACCTCAGAAGAATTACCACATGGCTTGTCCAGTCCTGTATTTGGTAGGTGTCAGTAAGTGAAGCTCACACTCAGGTTGAGAGATTAAGCAAAGGCAGGAGTGCCGGGAGATAGGATCAGTTGAGATTATAATAAGTTGTTTACCACATTGTCCTGTTTAAGAAGAAACGCAGATCTGGAGCATCTGCAAAGGGCTCACATCTGATTCTAAAGTTGAAGACAGAGAGAAATAGGGACTAAGACTGCCATAGGCTTTTGAAACCATGAATCCCATTCCCAGTGACACACCCCTTCCAACAAGACCACATGCACCTCCTTATCCTTAGTAAACAGTCCACCAACTGGAAACCAAATAATCATCTATATGAACCTTTGGCCAGCATTCTAATGCAACCCATTGCGTTCTTCAAGTTTGCCAAATCTTGCCAACATGACTCCCTAAATGTTAACTGAACAAGGAAGACAACATCCTTACATGAGTGGGGGAACTGTCGCAATGCCTCAATCCTATGCAAGTCTCTACAGACAACTAAGATATGCTAAGATGTGGAGAAATAGCCTGCCTCAAAGAAGAAAATAGTAAATGGCCAGTCCATAGCAAATGGCCATTCCTAGAAATATAAACATATAAATAACATTATACTGACTGAACAGGTTGTATTTATGTATAATACACACATACATGTATGTAAGTATATATGTATATAAAAATAATTAACAAAGAAAGAGGCCATGGATTTGAAGAAAAAAATAAAAGCATGTATGGGACTGTTTGGAGGGAAGAAAGCATAGGGAGGAATGGTGTAATTATAATCTCAAATTAAAAATCTTTATATATTAAAATGATTTTAATTTGTCTTTCTTTATGCTAAGACTATATGAAGCTTGAAATAGTATCAGTGTAATATGTATTGTTTTTACATATAGACATTGTCCTAAGATAAGTTGTCTACTTTTGTGAACATAGTTTTGTCCAGAATGAACAAAAGATTGCACTTCATGTAGCCCCACTGCTGCATGCAGTGCTTTCAAACAGTGTTTGGAGATAAAGATCTTAAAGAATACTAGATCAACATTAAAACTGATGAAAATAAACTTTCACGTTCCTCACTCTAACAAAATAATGAAATTGGAGAAGAGTTGAGGGTCAGTATATGCATGCAGTTGTCTGGGGAATAGATAAATGTTCATTTTTATTTGCTTAAGATTACGAAGTGTTGGATCACCAGAACAGTTGTAAATGATTTATGGAATGAGACACATTCCGGCTTAACTTACAAAGACTATCAGCAGTGATGGCAATTACAGAGATATGCTGCTATTTTTAGCAATCTGGTTACACAGAAACTGCATTATTATTATATGAAATATCATGAAATATAAACTAAGCTTTTTTTCACAACAGTGTGCATATGAAATTATTCCTAGTAAAAAAGCAGTAAAGAAATCATGTTTCTTTGTAGTGGAATTTATGCTCGCAAATGAGCTGGGTGCACAGCACATATCCATGAGCCCTGCACATGGTGCTAATAGGACCCTTTAATGATGGCTCTTCATGTATAACCCAAATATCATTCAACCATTTCATACTATACTGGCTATTTATTATGTAAACTTGACACAAGCTAGTGAATTTGGGCAGAGAGTATCTTATTGAGAAAATGCCCCACCAGCTTGACCTGTGGTCTAGTCTATGATGTGTTTTTATGATGGATGATTGATATGGGAGGACTTAGCTCACTGTGGACAATGCCACCCTGTGACTAATGGTCCTGAGTGCCCTAAAGAAGGAAGAACAAACAATCAAAGATAAAGCCATTAAACAGAACTCCTTCATAGCTTCTGCATCAGTTCCTGCTCCAGGTCCTTTCTCTGCTTGGGTTCCTGCTCTGGCTTGCCTAGATGATGGACAACAAACTGTGAGATGAAATAGACTCTTTCCCCCCAAGTTGTTGTGTTTCATTGTGATTTCTATAGAAATAGAAACCCTAAGTAAGATACATACCTAAGAGCTCCCCATTTTGGCCAAGAGTTTTCTGACCGAGTCTGCTACAATTCTGACCCTCTCCTTAGTCATATGAAGCCATAGTCTTCGTTTCTTCTAGGCTCTTCCCCCTTGATCATTTCATTCTCTAAAGGTTCACCAAGTCATGAATGCATGAATGACACACACTGTGCAAAGCTTTGACTATAGGTTAGCTTTTAGAGCATCACAGATTCAGAAATATGACTTTAAATATAGCTACTTTTTCCTTAAATATTTTTCCCAGCACTTCTGCCATGCGGTGCACACTTCTGTGTCGCCCTTGGAATTCAGCTTCCTTTCTCAGATGACAGACAAAACGCTGTCACTTGACCTCTCCTTTTGCCCTTGAACTCTTCCCTTTTTCTCAAGGTCCAGATAGCTGCCAAGGAGAGTGTGCTTCCATATAATGTTAGTGTTAGAGTCATTTCTTGTGTATGGAAATATAGAGCTCAAAGTGTAATCCCTGAAACCAAGGTGGTTCTACAGGTTCCATAGAAGTCAAACATACAATAGCAAAAACCAAGATTAAAGACCATATAGCTACTCAAATATGCACAGGTAATAGAAATTTATAAATATAAGCAAGATATATATGTGTGCATACAAACTTAACCCACTATATGAATAACAAAATAAAAATATTCTAAAAATGGAAGATATGGATAGTACCACTCATTTTCTCTAAATCAATTTTCTGAAGTTCTAGTTTATTTTGAACAGTTAAGCATAATCAAGAGATTTAAAGAAGACTGAATATTGCAGACACATAAAATATATTGATTGCCTCTCAACAAAACAAAACCAAAATACTGGGCATAAAAGTATATTAGGGTTTGGGGAAGATGCACAAGCAGTAAAATGTTTGCTGTACAAGTTTAGGGATCTAAATTCAAATTTCTACTACCTCCACAAAATGTCTGGGCATGTTGGCACACACCTGCAATCCCAGGGCTGGAAAGGAAGAAATGGGGTGTTACAGGGAGCTTGTTGGGCAGTGAGTCTAGATAAATCAGCAAGCTCTAGATTTATTGAGATATCAGGTCTCAAAAACTAAGATGGAAAATGGCTAAGTACACACACAAGCACACACACATGTACACATATGCATGCATGTATGCAAGTGTGTGGGGAAATGGCAGGTTTACTGAAGATTATTAAAACTAAAGTTACATTATGAAAAGAAAGAGAGAACATGGTGGCAATAATCTGTACTATGCAAATAAAACTAGGTGCCAATGTGCATGTGTGTGGTAATTCTGCCTGGGATGATCGCTGTCTTATTCCTACGGTTGATAGCTTTGCATTGTCACTTCCATTTGGTCTCTAAAAACCATCATCATTCTATGTGTGATAAACATAGAAAACACCGTGGAAACAACAGAGCGTTATCAACTGTGTGTAATAATCAGAATAAAACTACTTGATGGGGTCTGGACAGATGTCTCAGCAGTTAAGCACAGTTACAGCTCTCGTGGATGATGTAGGTTAAGTCCCAACACCCACATGTTGTCCTATAATTGTTTGCAACAAAAGTTCCAAGGGATCCATTACACTGTTCTGGTCCCTTCACTGGTAGCATGCACATGAAGGATATATACTCATATATATATATGTGTGTATATATATATATATATATATATATATATATCATCTAATGTCTTTAGTTTGTCTCTAGGCTGTAGGATATTAACCTTACAGTTAATCCAGTTAATCACTACACTTACATATTTTCTTAGTCTAAAAGTGAGTCAACAGCCTAATTTTTATCATCTCTGTCAGCTAAAACTTATTTTATGAAATATGTAATTAATGATATCCCCATTTAAGATGACAGCATGCTCATAAAGCTGTGGTCATTATTCAAAGATAGAGCCCAGCAACAAAAATTAATGTGGGTGTTTTCCCTTTGCAAGTGGTAGATAATCAGCAAGGAGTATCAGTCCCCCTTTAAACCATCCACGTAGTTAAGGTGCTGAGCAGCGACTGCGTCGATGGAGATCTGACCATTGTCAAACTGTCTTCTTCACCAGAAGCCATTCCTCTGTATCAAGTGCAGGGAATTATCTGACTCTAGAATAATTTCTATGGAATTTTCCAATTAAGAGTTTTTAAATGTTGGAACTTTGTAGAAACAAAACCACAAGTGCGACTGCTTGATAGATACAATATAACCAAAAATTCATTGAACAATTTCCTAAGCAACCTCATTAATCATATGCTGCTAATTTAGACATGTTTATTTGAAACATACAAGTCTAGTTGAACTAGGGTTTACCTGTGTGTGACGTCCTTGAGAACTGCAGAGGAATTAGCTCCTGCCTCAGGTTTCTCAGTCCTTTGCTCTCTAACTAAACTCATATATTTCACAAATTGTCCTCCTGAATCTCCTTGTTCAATGAGCCATTAAATTGTCATATTTCTTTGCAAGTTACATTACAGTGACTTTGTATATCCAAGTAGTAATTATATTGTTGTCATTGTTAAATACTATCCATTGTGATTTATGAAGGGTCCACTCTATGCTCCGCACTATCTAAAATCTTTCATGGATTACCTCCTATGGTTTGTAACTACTGAGAACATCATCCTGTTAGTATCCTCGTCTTTAGAAAACAGAAAGCCTTGATACAACACTGTTAGTGACAACAGAATCAGAACCTAGGTATGGTGTTTTCCACCTTACCCTACACAGCATAGCACTGACTTCTTGTTATCATACATATACATATATTCAGTTATTCATCTTAGGGCTCTGCACTATGTTGTGTGTAAAGTGTGTATGTGCATGTGTGCAAGTATGTGTGTGTTTATTTTATCTGTTTTCACCCCCCCTTTGACAGTTTTAACCCTTAGCTTTCTTTCTGAGACACCATGCAGTGATGTGCTCTGACCTGACATGGTCTGAGCCCTGTGTTTATTTTCTTTTCCCACATGTGCCCAGCTTTCACACACAATAGCAACCACTCTATTGCTAACATTACAATCACTTCATACTTTCAAACCTGTTGGATCAAAGATTATTTTATACTCCCCTCAAAATGTGGCTCATAGTCTCATTTATTTTGTTAATAATTCTTATGAATGTCTTTTTTATGTAAAAAAATAATTCTTTTGCTAAAAATAGAATTTTTTTGAGGTTGTCTCATTTATGTTGTTTCATGTATATTTTATGCATGTTCCCAGAAGGACCAGTACTCTGAAAATGTCTGTTTACTTGAAATAATCTCCTTACTTGACACCATCCGCATTTCAACATTTGCCAGCTTTTCATGAACAGCAGCGAGAACTCACTCATTAAAACACTGATGAGCTTATGCCCGAGTGTCTTTTGGCTAAGGTGGCAAGGAGACTACAAGTTTTCCAGTTTTACCATGCATGCTCCAACCACAACCAAATTTAACTTTATTTTATTAGCAAGCGTTTTAAAAATATTATGCTGCTTGCTTAATTTTAGTATCAGCGAAACTTTGTTCTTCCAGATGGTGATGGTCTTGCTTGTTCAGCTCATTGGACTGAGAAAAGCCTAGGAGTTTAGAAACACATGCTTCTGAGTAATCTGTCGGGACATTTGCAGAGAAGATCAAATCAGGAGATCTTTCGCCTGGTCAGTGGTTTAATCCAGCTATAACCATTAATTTACATGGACTGGTACGAGTTGGTAGATTTATGGAGCGTGGGACTTTGTTGAAGTGGGTTTCCAGGAGTATGTCTGTGTAGAATTTATCTTGTCCCCGGTCCCTTCTTGTTTTTCCTTCCTCACTGCTTGGGGGTAAGTAGTTTTTCCTGTCCACAATCTCCAGTATACTAGCATGTGTTTGACACTATACTTTCTCTCAGCACAGGCCCACAGAGACAGGGCCAAGTGACCACAGCTCAAAGGTCTGAAAACGAGCGAAAACACAGCTATGTTCTTGGAAACTGTTCCTCTCATTTCTCATAATGACAGACACTCACACTGATCTTACTGAAGTCCCTCTGTGAAACTGTTTCTCTCACAGTGACAGACACAAGCATAGATCTCAGAGAAGTTCTTTCACACTTTCATTTTAAAAGTTAGACAGAATTAAGTATTTTCCTCAATGTTTCTATTGATTTCTGACCAGATTTTCAATAGCTTTCTTACTTCAATTTAGGAACAGGTTGTTTCTTGATTTTCATACTGAGAAGGAACGCAGTAAATTTTGCTCACAAAGACTTAGCAAGGGTTGGGAATGGAGGAAGAACAACAATCACTCCCAGACATTCTTTAGGAAAGGGCTTTCCTAAGGCCTGGTAGCCACACGTCAGGCTCAGGTTTTATCCTCCTGCAAGGCTGCTACTCAGAATTTGTTCTTTTACCTCTTCTCTCTATTCTCTAACACGCCTCTCACACTTCTGTTTATATATAGCACAAGCCAATATCAAATTGCCTTCCCCAGTTTGACTCCTACAGAACTTTGCTTTTAGATGATCATTTGCCACCTCCAAGAAACATTAGAAGTTTTTCCCTCAGTAAACACAGTTCAATTCCGTAAGTCAGAATTCTAGAATCAGTGGCTGTTACATTTACATTATCAAATCACAGTGCACATAAATCAGGAGCAAGGCTCCGATTGCTTGAAAGAAGCCCAATATTCTTAAACTCGCTGAAATATTTTAATGCCTTATATAATTACAGTTACTCTATTCCAGATTTGCTTCTTAGTATTCTGTGTGAGCATGTTTTTTCAGGCCCTTTTTTTCTCTACGACTATTAAAAAAGGGGGGGGGGAGGAATGGTTTGAGATTCTGAAACATTCAAAGCCGTTTAATCTTTATGCTTGTCCCTGTTATAGTCAAAGTCAAGTATTTCAGATTCTGAACCTGAGTTTTATGATTTCTTTGAACCCTCTCATGCCTCTGGAGGTTCCAGTCATCAAGGCCTTCAGAGTCAAGAATTCCTAACCCACAATTGGTATGCAGCATATGAGGTAATTCAGGAGACCTATACCATTGTTTAAATTTCCAAGCCACCTCTACTATCTTTATATGTGTGAAAGTCATATCTAAACACTGGCTGAATTAGCTTTAATATTGATCTACTGCATTTTGCCATTGATCTGATACTTAATAAAGACTTATTCAATCCTCAAACTGTAAGTAAAATGATTCTTGTTGAATTGGGCTACATAGCAACATGCTGACATGTTGCTTATTTTGCACACTTTCCATTTCTGTGTTATATGCAGGGAGCTGAGGACCATGAGTCTAAAATTAATTTGCTAGGGTCATTATTGTTATCATTTTTTAAATAGAGTTTTAAAAATGCTTTCTCAGTTATGTATGTGCCACCCTTGGAAGGAATTAAAATGCTATTCTTTCTACTCCTACTTGATAATTAATTGTGTTTAATTATAATACGTCTTAAAATAATCATTATGGAAGAAAATGAAATAATTATTTCATATTATGACAAACTTGGCTATGGAATAAGATGTTAAAAATCAAGATATTATATTCAAGTAAATATTTTCCAATGTTTAAATAATTTAACCCTTTGCCAAGGCAAACTGCAGAAAATGATTGATTTTTCAGCATGATATTGCAATAGCAAATTAAAACTATTGACATAAATTTTATTTTTTGATTTACCTTTTATATGGCCTTTAATATTTCCTTATGAACACATTTCTAAAACTTCTGAATAAAATGTTTCAATTATCTAAACATGGAAATAAAGATGATAAAATGCAATAAAACAAAACTTGTTAATGAGCTTAATTAGACTGGGAAGGAGACAATGATAAGATGCTTTTATTAAGACAAAGTTCAGGCACAGGAGACTTATTTCCATCTCTTAGATCATTGTTTTAGTTTTCTATTGTTGTGTGTCAAATAGCAAGGAAGTATAAGACCTTAACATCACTACTATTCACTTTTTCTTAGGCTTCTTCAATTTGTATTGAAGTATTGCTGGAAATAACTCATCCGTATGGCACATTAAGATGGCTCAATAGTGGACTGCAAATAACTATTCATATGCCTTGACCACCTTCTGGAAGACAAACTGATGGAGCCTCAAGAATGCCTGAGATTTTCTCCATACTTGTCTTCCTTAATTCCAAATCTCACCAAGTTTCTGTATGGAAACTGAATACCAAAAGAAGAAAGTCTAAAGTAACTGACTTCTTTGAACCCACATATCAAAACTATGGACTTCACTTATCTGATTCTGCTGCCCTCAATAAGTCACAAGATCAACCTAAGTTTGAGTAAAAGAGCAGTACAATAGGATACCTCATTGGTAGGAGGCAGGGAACTTATGTCAGTAATGCGCCTCATTGATGGTAGCATCTGGCAATCAGCCCCTGTCCTACAATCCCTGATTTCTCCATGACATGGAGAAAGAGAATGGCAAACATGAAACATTTTCAATATGGAAAACTGGAGAAATAGAAATCCCATGCTTTTGGGGTGTGCTTTTGATTTAAACACCAATGCGACTATTTGAAAAGCATATATCAAAATCATTTTTAAAATTGTATTTTATTTTAGTATTCTTTCTGTATGTGAGTCTGTGCAATCTGTGCATGCATTAGTGTGGATATTCATACACCATAGCACATGGGTCAGGGCCAGAGGACAGCTTCAGAGGTCCTTCCACAGTGGGACGGACCTAGGACTCACGTTCAGGGTGTCAAGCAGGATTGGCAACTGCTTTTTCTCATGAAGCTCTCTCCCCAGGCCTAATACAAGATTTTAAAGTGACGGTGGCATAGTGAGATGTTGGTAAAGTTAAAGGTTGATGAGAAATTGCTAGTAAGCACCAGTTAATCGCAAATCCTTGATTCTAGCTAACTCAGGTGTGCTAGTGTTCTTCTCCAGGCATTTGATGTTCTCCGAAGAAGGACAGACAAAGAGCAGAAAAAGTGAGTGATGTGCGACTAACCAAAATTATATGTCCATTACTACATTTTCAATTGCTTACCACGTTTGGCAATTAACATTTTGTTACTCATCATTTCTCCAAATTGATGTGACTTACTACAGACAATAGCTAACCCTCTACTTCACAGAATTTGCTATTTACCACTGGTGAATACATAATCAGTCCGTCAGGATTCCATTTGATTTATAACTGCTTTTGGTAATGAACTCACCCCTGGTGGGATTTGCTTAACATTAGATACATCTGTGAGAGATTCTTAGTTTAGATTCCCCAGCTATACAAATGAGAAGGTTAGGGATTTGAGAGACTAGTAAAGTGTTTCTAATGAGTTCTATTTTCACGTACAAAGAGTTTCCACAGATGTTCTCATGCTAAGGTATGGAATACAGAATGCCATGCTGATCAATATAAAATCTTATAAACACCATTTTGTTAATAGTTCTTCACATTGATTCACTGTTTGTGTATTTTGAGTAATGAAGTGGGTTTGTTCTGATAGAAGCAGATACCTACGTTTACTTTAAAACAGAATTCCACTTCACACTCTATGCTCAACTCAGCACCAATAAATACTTAAGTCTTCAGCTCTAACTCTTTTGTTCAGTAAACAAAGTTTTACTCAAAACAAGCGTGGCTGAGAAGCCCCACTTCAAGCTGTAATAAGGCCTCTGAGTAATCAAGATGAGCTCTACCTAAACTATGACTAGCAGCTAGTAATAGTATATTCATATGCAGCAAAATAGCAGAAATGCCAAGAAAAGTTGAACTAAAACAGTTAAATTCTTGGGGCATACAATATATGTTTTGCAGTGCCAAAGAGACATGGACAAACTGTCTGAGTCATGCACTATGTGATGTCCCAAGACAAAAGCAGAAAGGTGGAGAAACATCTGCTATCTAACCCTCCTCTCACCACAGCAGGTTTCCACAGCACGGTATGTTCCATATTGTCCTTGGGCTTTATTGTTAATATCACCTGTAAGACGAGAATGGTAGGATAAAATATTCCAAAGTATATTGGAATGAGCAGATTCTTTACAAAAAGAATTATGGATTAAATAATCAGATGTTATCACTCAGCTCAACAAGTACCTGAATGATCAAAAAGATTCAGATTCACTGCAAAATAATCTTAGCTAGTTTCAAATTATTATTCTCCATCTAGTAATTTTTATTGGGCTTTCATAAAGTTAATGTTAACTTCAGTTTAGTAGTGAAAAGTCACACAAAATACTCAGTTCTAGCTGGTACAGTAACAAAGATGGAATTCTTAGAGCTTTAGTACTCACTCAGAAATCCACTGGTGAACACACTCAACCTAGATAAAATGCCCTGGAAAACAGCTAGCTTGCCATCATAATAAAAAAATTGCAACACAGAGGAAGGAATCCTTCTTACATGATAGGTTACACAAAAACAAGAAAGTTTAAAACAATCTTTTAATTACCACACAAAATTAGATCACAAAATTGCCGGAAATCAAATTTTCAGCATTGGAATTTTCAATAATAATCACACAAAATAATCAAAGGCAAGAAGCAATATGCATATAAATCAAATAAAGAGCTGAAGCTGAGAAAAGTTAGTAATTAGGACAGTTTCCTCCTATTTGTTCCAACTAGTGCCAACTTCTTTAGGTCTCTGTCATTTTCTGAACTTCCAAGAAGAATTTCCCTACATTGATTTTTTTATTATCTAGAAAATAAGTGTTTATCCTCAAAGAAGAGACTCAAATTTAATCATTTTCTAAAAAAGTAGACATGAGTCAGACAGTTATAGCTTTGTGAGTTTATATTTTTTGATTCTCTATCCTAATCCACTTTGTGGGCATGTATGGTTTTATACCACAATCATGCTTTTAAAATATTATGGTAGCTTTTTAATATAATTTTTAATCAGGTACTTTGATACTTCTAGCATGGGTTTTTTTCCTTAGGAGTGTTTACGTGTGTGTGTGTGTGTGTGTGTGTGTGTGTGTGTGTGTGTTTCTACATGAAATTGTTTTTTCTATTTATATAAACAATGTTATTGAATATTTGATAGTAGTTACTTTGGTAGTATAGTCATTTAAAAATAGTCATTCTGCCAAGATACAAGGTATCAATCCTGCTTTCTTCAATTTCTTTTTTCACTGTTTCATAGTTTTCACCAAGAGATTTCCCTCTACTCACTAGGAATTAAGATTGCTGTTGAAAGTGCAGGTCTGTTAAATCCCATTTCCTAGCTACTGACGATGCAACATTCTTCTACATAGTGGTATGATCCTGGTAAAGAAGATAGTGTAATAGTAACCAGTGACAAATCATAGTTAAAAGACATATTTTTGCTCATAGTATAAATAATTTTAGATAAGTCTAAAGAATTTTAACATTTTATGCCAAAACAAGAATTTTGACCAGAATGTTCATAAGAGAAAAAACCATGTTTTCAATAAACCTGCATGACACAGGTACATTGGAAGACACTAAAGACATTGAAATTAGAAGGGAAACAATGCACCAACCTTGGACACGCAATGAAGTGTATGCAATAAAACACGGTGGGAAAAATATCCTTCACCAAGAGACCATTGTTGGGTTCCCAAAGAGCTGGATTCTATAATTTTCAATTACTAATTTAATCAAAAAGGTTAATACAAAGAGGAAGATTTTTATTAGGATGATGGTGTGGTATACAAAGAAACTTCTGCATTTATAAATTCATGTATGCCAGTAGAGTGGGCTGACAAATGTGTTACCTTCCCTCTGTTCCGACATTCCATTGGCTCCCATATGTTATTGTTGAAAGACAGAAGCAGATGCTAATGGGAGTGATGTTTAATGATCTGTGACCCCACGTACAAAGAGCACAGCCATCATAGTCATCTGCTAACCACATCCATGAAGCCTGACAGTGCAATAGAATTCATGACCTTCAGATCTCAGACAAGCACCAGTCACCTTCCAGTGAGTTGAAAGAGCTCAGCTGGAAGAAGAATAAAAAAAGAGTAAACATTTGAACAAGTGTGACATCCCATGCGTGGGGTACAAGTGATCTATGTGTGGCTTTCCCTTTGCCTCCCATTTGCCCTGCCATGAGGGCTCTCAGGGCACGGAGCAGCTGTGGATCACAGAAGGGCACTGCCACAGTTGGGTGCCAGTCTTTGATGGTACAGCCCTGTGTACACAGTCATCAAGGTCATCAGCAATGTATGGAAAGCACCACAAGCTTCCATGAAAAGCACCCAAAATGATTCAACCTAATCAAACAGAACCTAACAACACATAACCACATGTGACATTGCATTTAAACAAGTTGAGTTCACAGAAGGGCAGCATACACCCTGGCTCCAGGGACAAATTCGCCAGATGTATCTTTTAAAAAATTATTTTTACCAAGTTCAAAGTTTCACTTGACAACGAGTGTCGCAAAGAGGAAGCAGTCCCAAATTCTTAGGCATCCTACCATGTTAGGTAGTTAATTTTAAAACTACCTGTAGGTGTAGTCAGAGAAAAAAAAAAAACAGTGGATATCTTGTGCAATCCATCCAAGAGTAGGAATAAACTGTCACTCCCAACGTGAGCTGGGGACATGTTTATTTATGAGCCACTCTGATAAAATTGGAAAAAAACTGAAAATCAAGACAAGCAATGCAGAAAGAGTCATCGGAATGTTCTCCCTTAAGCAACTGCTAATGGAAAGCGTGCAACAGAGGAAGCCCTGAGTCTTTCCAGCTTGAAAGCTCAGACCACTGGCTCAGTGACTTGGGTTTTCTATCTGCCCCACTTTTAAACTCTTAACATATACTGTGATTGTCCTCAGCATCTGTAAGTCAAGGTAAATAAAATGCTTTTCTAAATCTTCAGTTTGCATTTACTATGAAAAACCATAAAGTGTATATATAATCAGAATGTCAGATGGTCTGTATTTACCAGGTCTGTGGCTGAGTTAGTATATTTGTAGTTACAGTAATATTTTTTCACTTGTTTTATGTCATACATTACTTTTTACAATGCTAGTGAGACAGGTACAGACACAATAAATTTTTAATAAAAATGAATGAAGGAAAGGGTATGAGTAGATAAGGAAACTGCTACCAAGCCCCAGTGATATAATAACAAAAATTATATAAGCTTTGAAAATTTATCTTTCAAATTGCACTCATCATGAGTACCTGAAAAAATTTCTACAAACTACATAGTGAATATACCTGATAAGAAAAGCTTTAAAAGTAGTTCATTTGTACATAAAGTGAGTTATGTAGGAAAAAGAAGGGTATGATCTTTGAGACATTTGATCATTTTATTAAATGATACCATATGAAAGAAGAGAATTTGTTATTGCTTTAGATGTAACATCTTAATAACCTTTAAATATTTTTAAATGCTGTCAAAAACATAAGGAAAGGGAAAATTGTTAGTGCATTAAATAAACTAGCTAATATGATGAAAATTGAATAAAGAAGACAAAGATTGCCAATGATACAGCTCAATGCTATCACATATGCCTAGCATGCTGAGGTTCTAGATTGAAACTCAACCGTGGTCCATAACACAAACGAGTAAATTAGAGAGCAAAAAGAGAGATTAAACAGAGAATATTTATTGTTTCATTACTTGAAAAATATGACAATTCAAAAATATGAAATCTTGAAAATATTTTCATATAAAATTTGGTATAAATAATTATAAACACATAGAAATCACTAATTATAAACACATAGAAATTATAAACACATTAAAAATCATAATGTGTATTCCTATATAGTGGAAATAATTTAAAAATCTGAATAAAAATAAGAAAAATCATATTTAGGTAATATAACCTAAAAGTTAGCTAGAAATTATGAAATGAATAACCAAATGCATCAAAGCAAAATCATCGAGGTTCTGGTGATTTATAGGGGTATAAAAGTATTATTTATGCCATATTTTGAGAATGAAAAAGTGTTCTAACCTTCATGAAGGGATAATGAATATGGGGTATTTATATTATGGAAAACTACTGAATTGTAAATAAAGATGAAGTACTGAGCATTGAGGTAAAAGGAGAGAACTAGAAAAGTTCCTGCTAGGTAACATAACCCATAACAAGAAAGAACATTATGTGTACTCTCTCATATGAGACTCCTAGCTCCAAGGCTTCAGTGAGTACATATTCTGGAGTAACTGAAGGAACCAAGGAAGTAAAAGGGACTATTGCCCGGTTGGGAGGATTGGGGGTTTGATAGAGTGGGACATGGCTGGGTACAGTGATCTGATAAGAGAAATAGAAAAGGAGGTAGCTCTATTTCAGAAGTGGGGAGAGAAATAAATACAAATTAAGAAAGGAAAGAGGGTAGTAAAATAACAGTAAGGTTTCTAAAAATAGTAAGGTGTCCTAGAAATCATGCTGCTAATTATTGACCTAATAATACCTATAATACAGTAAGTCTATGTTTAAATACACATACATTATCTAAGTAAAAATTTTCCATCTGGATTGACAAGGTCTCTCCAAGGGTCAAAGACCAAAAATAGAAGTATGTCTCAGAGACAGAAAATATGAAAATTCCTCCCGGAACTTTGTGCTAGTATGAAAACCAAATGTTACATAGGAAAGCACACTCTATTGTATTGACTGCTTGAGTCTGACCTGTGACATTGTTCCTTATGACAGTTGCTGTAAATTGCTGAGGTTTCAACTCTGGGATCCATTCTCAGGACCCTTCAATGACTACACTAAGGTTTTATTTTGCTCCAGACAATTTGCAGTCTAATTAGTCAATTGCATTTTATGTCCTATTACACTGTAAACTTACGATTCAACATTCCTCAGTGTTCAAACTTGAGTGCTAAAAGGTAAACTTCATAAGTAACAAGTGAAGTTTCAGTGATTTGGTCATTGTTTACCACATGGGGTACACTTAAGATTAAAACAATGTATAGCCAGAGCACGAAAACAACCAAGATGCTCCTCAAACAAAGAATGGATAAAGAAAATGAGATACTTTTATACAATGGAGTACTACACAGCAATGAAAAATCATGACATCTTAAAATTTGCAGGCAAATGGACGGATCTAGAAAGAAAGATATGGGTGAGGCATCTCAGACCCAGTAGGGAAAATATACTATGTACTCATTCATAAGTGTCTTTAAGACATAAAACAACAACAAAAAAAACCAGCCTACAGTCCACAACCCTAGACAACAAAGAGGATCTACATGGATCTACATGGGGAGAAAAAGACAAGATCTCTTAAGTAAATTGGGTACATGGGGTTCACGAGAGAGAGTAAAAAAGGAGAGAGGAAGAAAGTAGGGGAGCCGAGAAAATGTAAATAAAAACCAAAACCAAAACAAAACAAAAAGCAAAAAAATGATTTGAAAATGTTTTTTGTCATTAATTAATAGGCATGTTAGCATTTTAAAAGTATATATAAGTTAAATATTAATAAATAATTGCAAAATATAATAATTTTATGTATTCAATAGCCTTCTTTCATGTGTTAAAGATTTTATAGAACATAAAATTGGTTGCACTTTATTCTATAATGCTGAGATGGCCAAGCAAACATTAGGAAGTATGTGAATGCATCTGTGTACTAATATGAGTTAAAAAGAAAAAAATTGTGATAACCAGTGTGAGCATTTTCAAAAGCATTCTATCCAAGTAAACGGATATTAGTCTCTTACTTGAAATTCATCCAAGTTCTCTGGCTCTGATGAACTGATACACTGAAATAGACAAAGAATTAACTACTAAAGGAAATGGATGACCAATTCATGGAGAAAACAAGCGTCACAGCTCCGTTCTGGAAGAGGCTCTAAGATTGGCAATCCACTGAATGGACTCTGAGTTTTGTGTTTTTGCAGAGTCCCTGGGTCCTTACCTGACCCACATTGCTCCTGTTTTGATAACTAATCCTAGGACTTCCTATCATTTCCCCTTACAAAATCTTCTGGGAACAAGGAGCTGCTCTCTCAGGAAAGTCTCCTTTGCTTTCCTAACCACCCCAGTCCCTCTAGTTCCCCCTCAGGATCATTCATGAATAGAAATTTTAGCATCTTAAAATAGATGTGAGCTCGATATTAATAAATGATTGCAACAATAATTTTGCACACTAGAAGCAAATAGTTTATAATGTATTCTATAGTGTAGGAATGGCTAAGC
Source organism: Myodes glareolus (assembly GCF_982192425.1). Taxonomy (NCBI): domain Eukaryota; kingdom Metazoa; phylum Chordata; class Mammalia; order Rodentia; family Cricetidae; genus Myodes; species Myodes glareolus. The sequence goes on along the minus strand of NC_142041.1, from coordinate 44,953,009 downwards.
CAACATTAGGAAGTTTGAGAATGCATCTACGCATGTACACATGTTGAAAAGAAGGAAGAGTGATTACTGGGCTACTTTAAAATCACTGTATCAAATTAAACAAATAGTCTTACTCAAAGCTTTAGATAAGATGACAGGACCGCTAATGCCTTTAGGATGCTTTGATGTAAGCTGGTGTGATCTTTCCTCTTTAGCACTGCTCTGGGCTTTTTGCCCTTGTCATTGCTCAGGGCCCGGGTGCAGCATACAACACCTAACTGTGCTCTATGCGCTACCATACAGTTCACGATCTTCGGGCAAGGGTCTGGAGATTGAAACTCACACAAAGACACACAGACAGAGAGACAGAGACACGGATCTCTAGTCACTAGTAAGAAGCCCTTTTATTCAATAGCATAACGGAGGCTTATATACCCAACACAGTCAGGTGGGCCAACAAGTGAAACCTTATCCTCTGATCCTCAAGGCAAGGCAATATGTGCTTGTGAAGCAGAGTTGGTAAACAACTTTGACACAGTTTTCAGTAACTCAAATCAGAAGGAAAGTAAAGACCTCTAGCAGGGAAGAGCAGTTGGAGGCCAGGACTCCAAATGGTCCCAACACCCGGACACTTTGAGTACTGCTTCTTATCCTTACACTTAGGTTTCCAGTGTCTGTTTTTGTCCCTGTTCACCAGGTTTCACAGGAATAGTGAGGCTTTAGGACTATTTGTTACAGTACTCTGCACTATATCAATAGAGTGGGTATTGATGTTGTCTGGCAGACACCAATATTGACGAGAGCAGCAATCGGGAGAACTTGTATTCTAAGTTGACTCACTTATCCTTTGCTTCTGAGTTCCTGGTATAATCATCTATTCTGAAAATATTAGCAACTAGAATCAAATATTATTGGTTAACTTAATGCACTGTGGCCCACACATTACCTTGATCGAAGCTGCACCAAATGCATGGCCTGAGGAAAATGAAGGCCCCAAACTCTGTTCTTAAAGGTCAAGAGGCCAAGTATTTCCATATGGAAATCTAACACAAACTAAGGAAGAGAGCACACACTGCACACCAACAGAGAACTTCAGCTTTAAATGCCTGAACATGTTACTGAAGTCGTAATATGTCCGTTGGAATAATACAATATAGTAAGAAAATGATATTGGTTTACTATTTCAGACAAGACTAAAAATGTTGATTGTAAGAAAAGAATTGAGTCCAGATGCAGGAACAGATCATATATAGCTTCTGGGTTAAGAAAACATTAGAACAGTATTTTGTTCCTGAAAAAATTAATTTCTCAAGAAGACATAATGACTAAATGATTAAAATGTCTACCAAAAAATTAGATAAAAATAAAACAACTCATTGGTTTCAAATCCCTTCTAATTTACACTTGGGCAGAAGAAAACAAGACATAAAACTGATTTTAAAATATAAGTAAGTACCTCTTGTTCTGTAAACAAATGAGAGTGTGATGAAAAGAAACAGAATAGAAATAATACATGAATATGTAATTTTAAAACTAAATATAATGTGAATTTGATAAGCATAGCATATATTGAGATGTATCAACTTTGAGACATTAATTTTTCTGTGTAATTTTTATTAGCAAATCTTTTATAATAAATTTCATATTTTTATAAATGTATATAATTCATAATGAGTAATAGAAAGCTAAAAACTACAATAAAATATGTTGTCTATCAGAAGAATTTTTCTTTTTTGATATTTATGTCAATAAGATACTAAAATAATTTATAAATTGACTTGAAATAAAATATCAATAAGTTTTTATATAAAATTAATAAATGGAGACAAAAACATTTGAATTAGAAACCACATATATGGGAATTTTTAGTTATGAAATTTAATTGATTGAATAATTTAACAAGGAAAAGTAATCCATGCCAGTTCTAGCTTTCAATAGATAAAATGAGACATGCAGGCTAAACTTCCATTAGTATTGAACAATTTATGAACATCTTAATATCTCTTTACAGAAAATTTTCTACAAATGTGAAATTTCCTTTGTGAATCTATATGTACAGAAATGACAACTGGGCAGTGAACACTCAAGCAATGCTTTTACCTTTACTTTTATTTTTGTTGCACAATGACAAACAAAGAAATAATATGCATTTTGTGATGATTCAGATCAAAGGAAGGACTTTGCACTTGAAGATAAATGCTCTACCACTCAAATATGTTCAGATAGGTGATTAACTATGCAGCTCAGTTGGCCTCCAGCTTACAACCCTCCTTTCCTTGCCTGTGAGTGCTGGGACTACAGGTGCGTGCTGCTATACATGACTAGGAATATCTTACTACTGGTAATAATAGTGATAAAAAACATAATGAAAGACTTTTCTTTAGAAAATTAAATCATATTAGGGCACTAATAATTTATGTAATGTGCTGCTGGCATACGAATTAATAAGTCCAACATTGATATTGTTGATATTTAGATGTAGATAGATCCATTAAGATATGTAAAAGGATGCATCACAGATGAATTAGGGAAATGGGTTCGTTTAGTCACCAAAAAATATGAAGAAATGTGTCTACAGACAAAATGAACTTTGATCATAATCTCGTAGTATGCATCACAAAGTAGAATAATAAATCTGAAAATGAAATGAGAAGAAATTGAGGTGACTTCTTATCTGTTTGAGGAATGGAGAAGTATTTACTAAATGTAAACACAGAGGAAGATATAAAACAAAATAATAGTCAGTCTAAGCACATGAAAATTTAAAGCACTGTGTACTGAGAAAACATAGTTTCTGAAATAGAATTCTTTATTCAAACATTGGAACGGGAAGGTAGAACAGAGGCACTGTATGCGGGAGGTCCTTCCTTCCTGGGAATCCTTTCTAGAAAGGCAGTGAAGACCTAGTCTAAAAACGGAGAACAGATAGGAAGCAGCTATGATCAAACACACCAAATCTGTCAACACATGACAAAACAATCTTACTTAGAGGAAGACGGCCCATGAAATACTTACTAGGGAGACATTAGGAAAACAAAAATGTCAATTAGTCATAGGTATAAAATATGGGATCAAGTAATTAGAACCTGCACAGAAAATAAACAATTGTATTGGAAAGCCTCCTATTGCCAGGGATAACGGTGCTTGCCTGTTATCCTAACTCTCTGGATACAGAGAAAGAAAAATCTCTTAGAGTTTGAAATAGTTTGATGAGTTCTCACTACACAGTGAGACAGATTTAAAAAAAAAAGCCACAGTTTAAGTGTAAGGAAGACAGTTTAGGAAGACCAGGCCCGAGACTTTAGAGTTCCAAGAAGAGCAGAAGGGAAGCAATACAGTGAGTGTGAAGGAGAGATGCTATGATCTCAAACAAGGTGTTTTATTACTATGGGAAAAGTCATGTCTTAATATTTTTCCACAACTCAAAGCATGGACAACTCAAAAACTCCAAGAGTAATATTCAATTCAAGAAAATCCTGATACGTATGTAAAAGAATATAGAGCTACAACTCAGTAGACTGAAGCAGGCTTCTTTGAGAGACACTATATTTGCAACATTAAAGGCACATTGAAGAGGGATAAGAAGATAGTTCAGTTGATAAAGGCTTTATTTATAAGCAAGAAATCCTGAATTCAGAACGCCTGCATCCATGCAAAAAGATGGGTACGGTATACAGATCCTGACCAGTCAGTCTAGCATGGTCAATAAGCTCCAAGTCAACAATAGACTATTTCAAAATGTCGAAAGGAGAGAGACAAGACAAAAGAGACAGGACACACACACCAGGGGGGCAGGGAGAGAAAGAGAGAGAGAAGAGAAAGAAGGGAAAGAGAAAGAAAGAAATGGAGTGGGAGAGATCAAACATGCAAGTGGGCTCAGATAAGAAAGGATATCTGTAGAAACTACAATGTTCTGTACGAATTATACCTATTTAATCAGAATCATAAAAATAATGCATGTTTATGTAAAAATTTAAACCAACCCCTAGATAAAATCAGAAACATTTAATAAGGCACAAAAATACACAAAAGGAAAGAGAACACATAACCCAGCATTCTTTGTAAATGTACTTCAAGTGTAAGAAAATCAGGAAAGATGTATTGTCATCCATAGTCTCAAGTTGTTCAATTTTTAAGCAGTGGTTAAAATAAGAATTTCACAAAACCAACTGGAAAAGAAGATGGATGAGGGACATTATGTAAATCATCAAACTGTTTATTGTCGGAATCTGCTGGCCTGTCAAACAGTACCTGAAATGGGGTGTGAGGACTAAAGGGAAAATAAAGAGACTGACAAAATTTTCACCCAGGAGGACAGTCAGTGAATACTGCAAGCCCTGATTTTTTGTTGTTCAGTGCTGATATACTGCTCAGAACCATTAGACTTCTTTATCTGAAACTACTTTGAGTTGAAAGGACTTCAAAACATCCTGTTTTCAAGGAGGCAACATCTGTGTTGTTTTTCTTGGCAAAATATCCTGGTTGGTCCTATTTTAGCAAAGGTGAGCAAAACAAGTAGGCACTTTGGACCCATCAGACCAAGATGGTTTCACTAAAGCTCCCACAGTTCATTTATCAAGAATTCAGAATGTTATATTTATTATCACTAAAAACTGTAGGTATTGCATGTAAAGGCAGAATGAGACAAAAATTGAAATGACAAAATGAGTGGAAAGATGATCTTATAATCAGGGGTAACGGGAATGTTATAATAGAAGGTGAGGAGTAAGAATCATATTCAGAAAGTACTTATATCATGTGATATATTTGATAGTTAAAATATATCATATATGTAGTCAATTTTGGAGAAAGTTTATTGAGCTGTTGAGAAGAAAATATAACCTTTTGTGCTTAGGTGAAATGTTCTATTAATATGTCTTTTAGGTCCATTTGGTTTATGACATCGTTTAGATTCAGAGTTTCTGTTTAGTTTTTGTTTGTTTCTTTGTTTTGGTCTGGATAATCTTTCAGTTGGCAAAAGTGGGTACTACTATCACTGTGTGAAGGTCAATATGTGGCTTAAGCTGCAGTAGTGTTTGTTTTATGAACTTGGGTGTCCTTGTGTTCAGTAAATACATGTTTAGAATTGTAGGATCCTCTTAGCAGATTTTTCCTTTAATGAGTATATAAATCCTCCACTATTTCTTCCAAATATTTTTGGTTTGAAGTCTTTTATTTTTCAAAGGTATTTTTATGTACTTATTGTATATAGTGTTCTGACTGCATATATTCATGCATGCCAGAAGCAGGTACCAGATCTCATAATAGTTAGTTGTGAGCCACCATGTGTTGTTGAGAATGCAACTCAGGATCTCTGAAAAACCAACCACTGCTTTTAACCTCTGAGCCTTTTCTCTAGCCCCTGAAGTCTTTTTATAAGATATTAGAATTGCTATACTGACTTGCTTTTTCGGTCCATTTGATTAGGATATCTCTTTCTATATATTTGCCCTGGGATGGTGTCTCTTCTTTAAGTTGTTTTTATTATATACAAAAGTAGGAGAGATTTGCTGCTTTTTTTTAAAAAAAATTCAGTGTGTCAATCTGTGTCTTTTTATTGGTGAATTGAGAACACCAGTGCTGAGAATTATCCAAATAGGGAGGAAGGGGGGAGAGGGGGAAAGGAATATGGAGAGAGACAGCTAAAACCAAGGGTCATTTGAGGGGTTATATGGAAACCTAATTCAGGATAAGCTTCTTAAAATATATACATATATAAATAGAATTGCCAAATAATGGGGAATATGGAACCCCAGATGGGTCTTTCTTATCTCCAAATGAATCCTCCAGTTCTGGAAATGACTTCCATCTAACTGAGTTGTTGGAAAAGGGGGTCACATGGGAACCCCAATCAATGAAGTTATTTTCAAAATTATTGGTTACTCTTCACAAAATGACAGTATAGTTGTATTGCTGAAGACAACACCTACATAACACGTTGAACATGGAGAAGTTGAGCTGGTGCCTACCTAGAGCTACTGAGTAGTGTTCATGACACTGGAAAGTACTCTGACTATTACCAATTTGCTCTACAGTGATGACTTGTCTGCAAGGTATGCTAGTTAGTGGTGCTAAACTTGTGGGAGAAACTAATCGTGGGAGTAGCTGGTTGGATTTAAGGCCCAGTCCATGAGGTGGAACCCATCCCCATCACTGCTCAGGTATCCGAGAACCTGAGACCAGACAGGCCAGAGATCTAAGGTAATGACAATTACTACTAAAGGGATGTAACAAAAAATGACTCCTGACATACTGCTATAATCATAGGTCAGTGCCTTGCTTAGTTACCAGCAAAGCTTCTGCATTTAGCAGACTGAAGAAATTAGAAAAACTACAGCTGGACCATTTGCAGAAAGTGGGAGACCTTGGAACACTCAGCCCTATAGAGGATGTCTCCAACAAATCTCTCCCGCAAGGCTCAGGAAAACCTCCAGAGGTGGAGTCAGAAAGACTGTAAGAACCAGAGTGGATGAAAGACACCGAAGAAACAAGACCTTCTAACACAGCAGGATTGACACAAATATGAACTCAAAGAGACTGGGGCCACATGCACAAGACCTGCCTAAGTATGGCCAGATGGAGTCCCACTGCTGAGTGCAGAAGAGGAGCAAGGCCACACCCGTGACGCAGAAGCTGTCTCACTGGGCATACATCTTAGGGAAGAACCCGTGCATCTTAGGGAGGAAGAACCCGTGCATCTCTATGTATTTCTTATGCTTCTTCTTGGACTCTTTCTCTTGTGCTTATGTGTTTGCTTTGTTCTATTCTGGTTTATTTTTGTTTTCTCTTATTGTATTGTATTCTTATCCTTTACATGAGTAAGGGCAGAGATTCAGATGTGAGGGAAGGTGGGAAGAATTTCATAGATATTGAGAGAGGGGAAACCATATTTAGAATATAATGTTAGAAAAAAATCTGTTTACAATATGAGGAAAATTAAAAAAATTATATCGGCAGTACAAAATACATCAGGTTTTAGAAGACACAGGATATGAAATGTTAACTAACTGAATAAGAAATATAATAGTCTTTAATATGATATTCAGGTAAAATGGCAGGTTGTTTATAATATGTGAAATGATTATTTAGATAGAAGTAGTTCTTGAATTAGCTTATTTCACAGTGAAATTTAACTTCTGTAATTTTTTTTGTTCAAATAAGTTCATATAGTCCAAAATCATTGACAAAGTACATTCAAGTACTCTTAGGTAAAATGTTTACAGATCATCTCTTAAATAAAATTCTCTTTCACAGATAGAAGGCTCAAAGCATAATTCCTGAGCTCACAATCACAAATAAGTAGATTTTGAATAAGTACCACAGAAACAGTTTCTTTATTTTGGGTAAATTATAGTTACATCATTTCCTCACAGACAGCACACTTACATACTTATGTTTCTAACTCAGATTTCTTAAGTAAAAGTTAGTATTATGGTCCTAGTAATTTTATTCAAGTGTTTATTCTGAAGAATTTATCAAGCAAAGTAAAGATAATATTTTTAATCCAATTTTTGTGTATCTTAATTAAATCAGTTGAAGATCCCAGGTACACACACACAACTTGAATTTGGTTGTAGTATCTTTTATTTTTAAATTTTGCCATTGACCTATGTGTCAATGCATGAGCCTCAGATCCTCATTCAGATCATAGTGCACATTACTCCCTGGGGGATATATTGCGTTTCCTGTGTGTAATAATTTTTTCTTCACTAAAAAGGTCAAAGCATTCAGTACAGAGGAAGCATAAATGACCAAATTGTTGGAATGTGAAGACTATTTCCTTTACTGGAACAAAGGAAGCAGTACTAGACTTTGAACTAGATTATAGGCCCAAGGACAGTGTTAATAGGGCTTTGTTGTTGTGTTGTTCTGTTATTTGCTATGAGCATATGAGAACACTAGATCTAGGTTAAGTACAACATACCCAAGATCATGTGTGAGTAATTTTCTTGAATTAAACAATTTATAAAAAAAACACATTATAATTTACATACACTCTTTTAGATACTCAGTGTTTTTAATCCTAGGAAAGACACTGAGAAATATTTCACTAAAACACAAAATCTGCTTCATTTTAATTCATGTTATTAATTATTTAATATCATTTATTTAATTCCGTTACTTTCTCATTACAACTTAGACTAGGAAGTTATGTTTATTCTTCCAGGTTATCTATTTAAATAGCTATTTTATGTTGGCATTACAGAATTCTGTAATGCGTACCTCAGTGTAAACAAAAGAATGGCTTTACATTACAATATTCTTATAGTGTAAGAAAATATTTATTTTTGGAATGTTACTGCATTGGTCTTATTTCTTGACACTGTGCTTACATTTGCATAAAGAAAATTGGCAAGCCTCATTATTACATATACAAAAGTAAATTTCAATAGGTTATGATATATCCAAAGGCATTAAATTATTTTTAAAAATAACCTTTTCCTTTCCCAGGTTCGCTATAAGCTACTAAAAGGCCCTGTGAGGATTTAATAAGTAACTTAAAATCAAAACTAAAGGATGATTCTCATTTTAGGGTTACTATGAATGTAAATGTATGGTAATTACTTTGAGGATTTCAGTCAAAAAAAGTAGTACCCTGCCCTCACCCAAAAGAAGTGGTAGCTGAGGAAGAGCAATTGATCCTCAGTGAAAAACACATGTCACATCTAAACTGACACTACAATTTTGGACTTCTGGATGATTTAACTCACACTTTTCATACAAAATTGATTTTGAGGAAGGTAAAAGGCAATTTTGTTAAATAATGGACTCTTCATAAAGCGCAATTCGCACGAGTGGAATCAGAAGAGAAAGATTAATGTCTTTAGATGTCATTGTCTGAAACATGTCTTAGGCTATTTACGATGCTGTCTGACAAAGCCTCCTGCCTACGCACCAAGTGAGCAGAGTGAATGGGGCCTATAGAAGCTTCCTCATTGGGGAAAGATATATCCACAGCCAACTGTCATCACCCATCCTCAAACTCGCTCTGAATAGACATACTCTTGGGCCTTGATTTTCAGTATTAGAAGAGATCGAACTCATTATGCCATTTAACACTTGGACTAGACAGCAACTTGGCACAGGAAAGAGATGCCACTGTTTCATAAGCTATTAAATAGAGGCACCTTTCAAGTTATGCAGAATGAGATTTTATTAAGTAAAAGGCATACTACTGGCTCAGGGCCATTTACCACAAATATTTTCTGGTCAAGATCAATTGATGTAGAACATCTTGACTAAAGTTAAAGGAAACATAAAATGAGGAAGAGATGCCAAATGATATAAAGGGCTACATAAACATTTGGAATTAAAGTAAAATTATTTCTAGATCACGCTTAGTGAATGACCTGGAAATTCCTTAAATAAGGCACATAAAATTTATTGCTAGTTATATTGAGAAACTTGAATTTGTACAACATAAAGAACAGGCAAATTATTCTCATTCCTATTGCTCTCCCAGTAGAATTCATGTAAAGTAAATCAATTTTTGGCCCAAGAAAGAATATGCCTTCAAATTTGGGGACATCAAGCAATCAATATTGTTTTGGATGTCCTTGTTTATCTTCATTACTCTAAGCTAAGTGTCCTGAAAGTTAAACAATAGTAAAGGCCAAAAAGTGAACATACTGTATTGAAATTGTACTGAAAACAAAGGCTTACTTCAGGGACCACAAATTAGTTAAGACCAATTTTTTTTAGAACATAATAAATAATTTTTCTTATTTAATTCCCAAAGGATAAAAAGCACCAGTAGGTCTTAGTGATAATATCACAAAAATGCAAGTAACTGCTTCAGAATAAAGAAAAAAATAATTATTCCAAAGGAATATGAAAGCAAGTTTTTTGCCTACATCTGTAATAAATATTTTTTGGTGCGAATGTTATCTCTTTTTTCTGAATTTGACATGATCATTGACATCTTGACAGAAGCATCTGGGAGCCCAGGCTGAGACATTCATGACGTCAGTCCTCTTAAGATTCTCTCATGGAGCTTTCCGCGCTGCCCCGGGACGGGTCCATATGGCGTTGTTCGTGGTTCCCGACGTAACTTAAAAGGGAAACTTACACAATGTCCTGAGCCCTTGATGTCCTGCAGCTGAAGGAGGAGGATGTCCTCAAATTCCTCGCTGCAGGCACACACTTAGGTGGCACCAACCTCGACTTTCAGATGGAGCAGTACATCCACAAAAGGAAAAGCGATGGCATCTACATCATCAACCTGAAGAGGACCTGGGAGAAGCTGTTGCTTGCAGCTCGGGCTATTGTTGGCATTGAGAATCCTGCTGATGTCAGTGTCATCTTCTCCCGGAGCACTGGGCAGCGAGTGGTGCTGAAGTTCGCTGCCGCCACTGGAGCCACTCCAATCGCTGGCCATTTCACCCCAGGGACCTTTACTAACCAGATCCAGGCAGCCTTCAGGGAACCACGGCTTCTAGTGGTGACTGATCCCAGGGCTGACCAACAGCCCCTCACAGAGGCGTCTTACATGAACCTGCCCACCATTGCCCTGTGTAACACAGACTCACCTCTGCGCTACGTGGACATCGCCATCCCGTGCAACAACAAAGGAGCCCACTCAGTGGGTCTGATGTGGTGGATGCTGGCCCGGGGAAGTACTCCGCATGTGTGGCACTATATCCCGGGAGCACCCATGGGAGGTTATGCCTGATCTTTACTTCTACAGAGACCCAGAGGAGATTGAGAAGGAAGAACAGACTGCTGCTGAGAAGGCCATGACCAAGGAGGAATTTCAGGGCGAATGGACTGCACCAGCTCCTGAGTTCACTGCTGGCAGCCAGAGGCAGCTGACTGATCTGAGGGTGTGCAGGTGCCCTTGGTGCCCATCCAGCAGGTCCCTACTGAAGACTGGAGTGCACAGTCAGCCACTGAGGATTGGTCAGCAGCTCCCACAAAGTGCAGGCCACCGAGTAGGTTGGAGCCACCACTGAGTGGTCCTGAGCAAAGGGAAAAAATGTGGAAGGAAAATAAAGTTTCTACAAGTTGAAAAAAAAAAAGATTCTCTCATGGAGAAAGTGCTATGGGTCAAAACACTCATGCCACATCTCACATTCTAAGAATATACAAAAGGCAAACAATAGACTGGAGGAGACTCTAGCATAGTATGACTGCCTATAAATTTCCTTGAGAACTTTATGAATTTCAGATGCTTTTGAATCACCCATCCTTCTGTAGATAATTCTGTAGAAACTGACTCACCAAACTGAGCATGGTAGATGGAGATCTTCCTTTGGTTGTGGTACCTTCTTTTATCTGTGGTGAAAAACTCTGACAGCTAGATACTATTTTAGCACTAGTGTATATAAAAACAAAGATGGAAAAGTAGATTTTGTAGATAGAGTACATGCTTTATGCCAGGTTAAGAAATTCTATCTATTAAAGTCTATTTTCAATATAACATAATCAAACAATATTTGTTGTAACTGTTTGTAACTTGGTTTAAATAAATGATTTAGTAATTTTTCTGAAAAAAGGAAAATCATTTTATCATTTTTATGCCTGTCAAACCAGTTGTATTTTCCATCAAAGTAATGTGCAGGTATTTTGCTAATAGAAAGTCTTAGTTTCTTTTTATACTGATGTGATAAAACACCATGACCAAGGGAAATTATAAAGAAAGAATTTAATTGAGGCTTAAGGCTTCATAGGTTCAGAGTTTATGACCATAATCGCAGGGAGTGTGCGAACAGAAAGGCAGACATGGTTCTCGAGCAGTTGGTGAGAGCTAACATCTTGAGAAAATTCACGAGGCAAAAAGAGAAACACTGAAAGAAGCACTTGGAATGGGAAGAATCTTTTGAAACCACATAGCCTGCCCCCCAAGACACATTTCTTTTAACAATGTCATGTATTCTAATTCTTCCAAAGGGTTCCACCAACAATGGACTAGGTACCCACATATGCTTCTACTAGGAGCTGTTGTTCTCATTTAAACTACCACATCACAGTCTTTCACTCCCATAGGCCCAGGATCATATCATATCATATCATATCATATCATGTCCTAATGCAAAATGCATTTAATCTAACTTAAAAGTCTCCATAGTCTTTCACAGAGTTCCCATAATTTAACAGTCCAGAAATTCTTCTGAAACTCTGAACAACCCCATAATTTTAATACTTCTTAAAGTTTAATAAGCAAGTTACGTATTTTCAACATACAATGGTTCAGAATATACCTTAACCATTCTAAAATGGAGTAATGGGGCAGCAGTGGGGAAATACTGGTTCAAAGCAAGACTAAAACTCAACAAAGCAAATTCCACATCCTGTTGCTCCAAGTCTGATTTGATGACTCTGCCATTTCATCTCTGCTGACTGAAGCACACTTCTTTCTTGTCTGCTGGCTTCACTTGCTGTCTGCACCTCACCTAGGCAGATGTCTCGTGGCTCTGGCATCTCCAGCATCTTGTCATCTCAGTGCAACCCAGAGCTTTGCTTTTATGACTTCATGAAATGATCTCACTTGACCTCGGTATAGCAATTTCCTTGCCACTTGACTTGTTTAGGGAATTTCCTTAATTTTTAGAATATACTAAACCCCTTTTCACATGTATTATCTATAACTCTAAAGTTATAACCACATGGATAACACTCATAAGTTTTGCTGACCATCCGGTTAAGAGCCAGGCCCCCAGAATAACATTTGCATAAACTTTTTGTTGTTGTTTGAAGGTACAGAAAATTCCTCATGCCTTTCCTTTGTGTAAGTTGACAGCATTGTTGGGTAAGATCTTGATATTTATTCCACTTCATTGAGACAGGCCTCTTTAAACTTCTCATCCCTTTCATCACAAGTCATGGCCCCACTTCTTGGTGCTACCTTGGCTTCAAATTGTGCATTTTTCATTTCTCCTTGCCTTGCTTGCTCTTTTTATTTTTTTTTCCCAAAGGGGTGATTACTAATAACTGTGCAACAAAGTCAATAGTAGGCTGCTTGAAATCTTTGCTGCCATGGAGACAAATTCAAAATTCTTTGATATAGTCCTAGGCAGATACTTAGGAAAATAGCAAAATTAGTTATAGTCTTGAAAGCATGTCAAGAATAGTTTCTAGTCCAGTTGCTAATATTGTTCCTTTCTGAAATCTCTTAAGTTGGATCTCCATTGTTTTTGGCTTCTAACCACCTCATATGCTGCCATATTAAAATTTTTATACAGCTTTCAACCACTTTCCTAGTTCAAAGTCCCAAAGTCTTCCACATTCCTCCAAAAAGAAGTATGGTCAGACCTATCATAGCAATAGCCCACACTCTGGTGAAAAATTCTGTCCTAGTTACTTTTCTATTTCTGTAATAAAATGCTATGACCAAGGCAACTTTTAAAGAAATCATTTAATTTGTGCCCTACAGTATCAAGGGGTGAGCCTATGGCTGTCATGTTAGGGATCCCTGCAGCAGACAGGCTGGCATGGCACTGGAGCTGGAGTTGAGAGCTTCCATCTTGGCATCTTGAGACAGAACCACAGGAACCACACATATAGACAGAGACTAAAAATAGTAAATATTTTGAAATCTCAAATCCCATCCCACTAGACACACTTCTTCCAACAAGGCTTTATCTCCTAATTCTTCCCAAACAGTTCTATAATCTTGGGTCTAAGTAGTCAAACATATGAACCTATGGGCAGTATTTTGGTTTAAATTGAATATACTCAGTGAAACATGCTGAGAAAATGACATTTAGAATTACAGTTAAGATACCTTCTTGAGGATCATCTGAGGAAATTGGTGCATACCTGAAGAGAATACCAATTCCTAAGTATGTATTGAATTTATTTTCATGTACTGGATGATTAGTGTTTGTCTTAGTCAATGCTCCATTGTTGTGAAGAGACATCATGAACATGAAAACTTGTATGAAAGAAACCATGTAGGCAGAGACCGAAACAGTAGCTGAGAGCTACATCCTGATTACTAGACAGAGAGATGGATGGGGGAGAGGGAGAAAGAGAAAGAGAAAGAGCCTAGGCCTGGTATTGGTTTTGAAATCTTAAAATAAATACCCAATAACACACTTTCTCTAAAAAAAAGTCACACCTATTCCAGCAAGGTGACACCTGTTAATCTTAATTCTTTTAAATAGAGACATGCCCTGATTGCCAAGCATTCAAATATATTGGCATATAGGGTCCATATTTATTCAAACCACCAAATTCTACTCCATGACACCCATAAGCTTACGTCATAAAATAATGGGAAAATTGCATTCAGTCCAACTTCAAAACTCCCTGTGGTTTACCAAAGTCTCAATATTGTTTAAAAGTATAAAATTCAAAGTCTCTTTTGAGATTCAAGGCAGAATATCTTAATTATAGTTCCTGGTAATATCAAAATAAAACAGCAGATGATATACTTTCAGCACACAAAAGGAGCATAATATACATTACCATCCCAAAAGGGAGGCTTGGGGCATAGTGAAGAAATTCTGAACCCAAACAACAACAACAAGAAAACAGCAGTGCAAAATCCAAATTCTGCATCCTCATGACTAACGTCATAGCACTCTTCTGAACTCCAATACCTTTCAACATTGTTGACTATAACACGTCTGTCTCTTTGGTTGATTCCACATTCAGTCTAGTGCTCTTCTTGACAGTTATTCCATGACTCCAGAATCTCCAACATCTTGGGACAGCCACTGAAATTCAGGTTCATCTTCACATCTTCACATCTTCACGCAATGGTCTCTCTAGGCCTGCAGGGATACTCCTAACACATGCCTGGCCTCAGCAACTTTCTCTAGCTGTGGAAGAAGATTCAACAGTCCCTTTCTTGTATCTCTGACTCTAAAACCATATGGCTGATGTTGACAAGTTGTGCTACTTGGTGCAGCTGGAACGAGGCCCCTTATTTAATTATATTTACATCCACTTTCTGTTTTTGATGGTTTTCTTCACTGGTTCTCTTTTGTTTAATTCCTTTTCACAAGTGGGAAGCTTGGTTGGGTGAGGTCTTGCCCTAAGGTCACCACTCACTTTATTCCATTTACTATCAGGATTTTCTTTAAATATTGTATCTCCTTGATCACTGCAATCAAGTCTATTAAACTTCTTGATACTGTTTTTTTTTCCCTTACAGTGTACATGCTATATTTCTACTTACCCCTCAATTCAAATCTCCTTCAGCATTGCATTCCATGCTTCTACTAGGATGGTCCATTAAGCCCTATTTAAAGCATCCAACTAATTTTCTAATACAAAATCTCAAAGTCTTTCATATTCCTCCAAAAAGCAGCATAATCAGTCCTTACAAGTCAATACCTCAGCCCCTTGTACCAATCTCTATCTTGGTCCTGTTCCATTGCTATGAAATGATTCTATAACCAAGACAATTTTTATGAAAGAAGTAGTAAATTGGGTCTTGCTTACAGTTTCAGAAGTTTAGTCCATTCTTATCATGATAGGGAGTATGGCACCATGCAGCAGGAGCAGGAGTTGATGTAGGTGGGTCTTCTGTCTATGTGTTATTTTCATTGGTTAATAAAGAGACTGCCTTGACCTTTTGATAGGACAGAAAATTAGGTAGGTGGAGTAAACAGAACAGAATGCTGGGAAGAGGGCAATGAGGCAGACGCTGTGGAGCCAACTACCAGGTCAGACATGCTGAATCTTTCCCGGTAAGCCACCACCTCGTGGTGCTACGCAGATTATTAGAAATGGGTTAATCAAGATGTGAGAGTTAGCCAGTAACTAACTCTATAGAGATAATTGGCCAGGCAGTGTTTAAAAGAATACAATTTGTGTGTTGTTGTTTCCGGGGCTAAGCTAGCCATGCAGGAGCCGTGTGGGATGAAAAGCAGGCCTGCCCGCAGCTCCTCACTACAGATGGTGCCCACATGGATAACTCCATCCACAGAAAGCCTGAGAAAGTTTGGGAAAGAATAGAGTAAAGCATGTTTTGTTGGTAGCAGCAATTTCTCAGGTCTGCTCTGCTTGCTAGAGGCAAGCAAATGCTCTCATCTAAGAGAGGTTTCCTGACTCAGTTTTAACTTCAAAACATTGCAGCTCCTTTAAGAGGTCCTGCCGTGAAACACTTAAATGGTGATGATGTAAAGCTGAATGCAAGCTTTTCTGTTTTCAGCCATAGCAGGAAAAAAAGCTGCACCGTTTTAAAATGCTGGCTTTCTGGGCCATCCTGCCAGGGCAAATTCTGCCGCTTTCAGACAGGCAGTCTGACTATGGAGGATTTGAATGCTGCTTCCTTGCTGGCAGGGACCTTGAAATGCCACAGAGTTGTGGCAATAAAAATGGCTCCAGTGGTACCTCTGCCATGAGGCTGAAAAGCTAAGGAATGGGCTGGATCCAGCCGTCAAAGCCATGACTTTAATCCTTTCCTTAAAGACTCATGTAGTCAGAAAAAGAGAGAGAGATACAGTAAAGAGAGATTAAAGAGTAGTTGGACGTGGTGGTACACACCTTTAATCCCAATGCCTGGGAGGCAGAGGCAGACAGATCTCTGCGAGTTCAAGGTGTGGTAGCACAGACCTTTAATCCCAACACTTGGGAGGCAGAGGTAGATTGATCTCTGAGACTTCAAGGTGTGGTAGCACACACCTTTAATCCTAGCACTGGGGAAGGAAAGACTGGTGAGTCTCTGTGAGTTCAAGGCCAGCCTGGTCTACAGAGTTATTCCAGGACAAAGATATACAGAGAACCCATCTCAAAAAGTAAAAGTAAAAATAAAAGAAATAGAGGTTAAAATAAAGCTGCATAAAGATGGAAAATACACAGAGAATCTTGATACTGTATGCTATTATGCTCCCTTTTAATTGTTTGAATGCTGAGGAAGGAGTAACAGCTGCTAAAATATATTTGTTTATAAATGCTGCTGAACTAATCCAAGATAGATATGTTGAAAATATCTTGACTTCAAAATTTAGATCTAAGGTTATGATGCTTTGGAAAAGTTCTTCTTTTGTTTACACAGAGGATGAGACCCTGTGGATCGCTTCTATCCCAATATGGTATGATAGACCCCATCCTCCTGAAAGGTTGCTATGAATACCCTCAAGAAATTACTTTGCTCAACTTCCAACTGAGATGAATCTAGCACACAGTTCATACCATGAAAGACCTGATTAACAGCACCCATATACAGCAGGAAGAAGTTTGGAGAGAAATAACTACGTCCATATTCCCAAATATTGCTCACAAATGTTCTTTTACATTTAAAGGGGGATATGATATAAATATGAATAATTTGCATTGGTATGGATTTTAAGGTCAATTTTGTTATATGTATATATATATTTTTGATCTTGATTGAGGTATTGTGATTGTGTAGTTCATTTAAAAATCAATGTATAATTAAAAAATATAGGTTGTTAATGGATAATCATCAATAATAGTCAAGCTTGTAGTAATGTTAGTTTGATTTTCTAGATGTGCATAGATATATTTCAGATAAGCATTCTTCATATCTTTCAAAGACTACAGAACATGACATTTAATGTTTTAATAACTTAGGGCTTTTCACGACAATGAGACACGTCTGCTCCTGGCAGCACCAATCTACTTCAAGAGGAAGATGGGCATCAAAGAGGCTCCTTAGGGAGTTGGTTAGCCATTTTGGGCAAGAAACTGTTCTTGCCTGGACTGTTGTATAAACTGGACACAGAGAACCCGCAGAGAGAGGACTGCTGAACTTGCCTAAAGGTGAGATAATCTTTTGGGGTTCCTGATTCATGAAAGAGTCTGCGAGACATTCTGCAGAACACAGCAGATAGTGACTGAACTGCCTTTGAAATTTCCTGCTTCATGGAAATGTCTCTGGATACTATGGGCCTGTAGGGTGAAGATGGATGCCCAATTGTACAGAGGAACTTTGGGTAACTGTCCAGGCAGCAAAATGTCTCTGTCATTTCTAGAGTTTTGGAAGTTGCTTACTTCTTGTTTACTTAGATAATACTATATCCTTCTGGAGTCTTTGATGGAGTTGAAGAATGGTTAGTTATAGTTATAGTTTTCCATTATTATGATAAAGATAAAATAGAGATAAATATTTTCACTGTAATTCTTATTTGATAACTGTTTTGTTGTAAGTAATTTTACTATGTTAAAGTGAAAGCCTTTCTTTTTTGTTTAAATATAAAAAGGGGAAATGATGAAGGTGGGCCTTCTGTCTATGTGTTATTTTCATTGGTTAATAAAGAGACTGCCTTGACCTTTTGATAGGACAGAAAATTAGGTAGGTGGAGTAAACAGAACAGAATGCTGGGAAGAGGGCAATGAGGCAGATGCCATGGAGCCAGCTACCAGGTCAGACATGCTAAATCTTTCCCCGTAAGCCACCACCTCGTGGTGCTACACAGATTATTAGAAATGGGTTAATCAAGATGTGAGAGTTAGCCAGTAACTAACTCTCTAGAGATAATTGGCCAGGTAGTGTTTAAAAGAATACAATTTGTGTGTTGTTGTTTCCGGGGCTAAGCTAGCCATGCGGGAGCTGTGCAGGACGAAAAGCAGGCCTGCCCGCAGCTCCTCACTACAAGGAGCTGAGTGCTAAACCATCCTGCTCTGTCAATGGACAGAGAGAGCTTAACCAGAAAAGGGTTTTTAATACCATCAAGCCATCTCCTAGTAACACACACTTCCAATGATGTCACATCTACTCCAAGAAAAACCCACACCTCCTGCTCTTTCTAATCATTTCAAATAGTGCCACTCCCCAGTGACTAAGTATTCAAATATATGTGTCTATGGGACTATACTTAGTTAAACTAATACACTGGTAGAAATCAAAAATGTGTGAGCACTTAAAGAATATAATGACCCACCAACAAAGTTAAAGGTGAAATAAAAATCTATTACTAATAATTGTGTATAGACCTCCAAACTAATCTAATTGAATAGATGTATCACAGGACAGGCAGGATGAAAATCTGTTTAAGATGGCTCCTATCTGATAGCCAAATTCAAATCTCTTGACTGTCAAAAATTCACAACATATGAAATTGTCAGTTGCTTTTTTTAAAGTAGGGCAATGCTGATTTAAGGATAGTTGTGACACTCAGGTATGTAAGCTCTATATATACTGAATATTTCTTCAGTATGTAATACATATATGTATATGAATAATCTGTGTGTTATAGAAAAAGAGAAAAAACAATTCTTCAACTATATTCTCTTAAACATATTGTAAGATTAATAATGATGATTATTATATCTATTTTTATAAAACAAATTTTGTACTGAGAAGATTTGATCAAAAAAGTATCAGACCATAGTTCTGCAATGAGATGGAAAAGTGCTTATTTCACATATTCCTATTAAAAATATTTGGAGATTTCATGTACAACCTAATCTTAAAAGAGATGATTAAAAATAAAAATGAAATGAAATATCTCCTAAACAAGAGTATAGACATATTTTCAGAAACTCTTATGTTATATTTACTGTGGTTGGAATTCAAACTAGATCTGAGCTATAGCAAAATTGTTGACATGGGCAGATTGAGTGAAGTCAATTTCCCACAGCTGGTGTAAACTTCAAGAAGGGCATGCAGCTGTACACTGTGTGATGTCACAGGGTCTTGCGCACGCCTCAGACTCTATTCAAATTTACCTGTACCTTTCCCTTTTCAACCACAGTTATAGTTCCTTAACCATTGATAAACTCATCTTACTTTGCACTTAATTATGATCAAGGCTACTTAACTTTGTTCTTTAAATGTAACACATCCAATGTAAATATATTGGTAGGTACCTAGTAACGAGGTACTACACCCATCTCCCCCATTTATCTACTAAATTGTAGAAATAAAAACACAAAAGACTACAATTTTCCAAGTTATTTTAAATAATTTATATTCTCTCTAGTCCAGTCTCTTTTTCTATCATCCTCCTTTCTTCATTGTATTTGAATCTTGCTATCTCTCTCTCTCTCTCTCTCTATATATATATATATATATATATATATATATATATATATATATGCTTAATTATAAGCACTTTTCCTTTAAAAAGTGAAAGGTGCAGGTAAATTTGAATAGAGTCTGAGGCGTGCGCAAGACCCTGTGACATCACACAGTGTACAGCTGCATGCCCTTCTTGAAGTTTACACCAGCTGTGGGAAATTGACTTCACTCAATCTGCCCATGTCAACAATTTTGCTATAGCTCAGATCTAGTTTGAATTCCAACCACAGTAAATATAACATAAGCGTTTCTGAAGTGTGTGTGTATGTGTGTGTGTGTGTGTGTGTGTGTTCCTTCTTTTCTATTAAGTTAAATATTAATCTTTGTAATCTACAAACATACATTTAGTAATCTCTGCTCTGGTGGCATTTCGGTTGTGATGTAAAAAATAAAGCTTGTGTGATCATCAGAATGCATAGTTAAGGCTACTGGTTAGCCATAGAGGCCAGGAAGTAGTGGCACACACCTTTAATCCCAGCACTCCCAATGCGGGGGTGGGGGGGGTAGAGGCAGACTGATCTCTGTGAGTTCAAGGCCACCTTAGGGTACATAAGATTGATCCAGTGTAAAAGAGAAACAGTGCCAAGGAGCAATGGTTCACACCTTTATTTCCCGTATTTGTGAGTCTCATACCTTTAATCCCAGTGCTAGAGAAGGGGAGAAGGTAAATACAGGAAGGGATATGGCTGAATGGAGAGAGGAGTTTAAGGCAGGAATAGAAATGAGCTCAGAGCATTCAGTCAGGGCATTTAGTCTGAAGATTCCCACTTTCTCTACTATGAGGTTCGATGTTGTTTTATGTTGTAGTCTTTGATCCATTTGGATTTGAGTTCCATTGGCCCTGTTGTCTGTTTTTATGCCAATACCAGGCTGTTTCAGTACTGCAGCTCTGTAGTAGAGTTTAAAGTCAGGGATTGTGATGCTTCCAGAAGTTCCTTTATTGTATAGGGGTTTTTTTTTGGGGGGGGTTTCCCTTTCATATGAAGTAAGTACTGTTCTTTTGAGGCCTGTGAAGAATTTTGCTGGGATTTTGAAGGGCATTGCATTGAATATGTAGATTGATTTTGTTAAGATTGTCATTTTCTCTATGTTGATCCTACCTGTCCAAGAGCATGGGAGATCTCTCCATTTTCTGGTGTCTTTTTCAATTTTTTTCTTCAAAGATTTAAAGTTCTTGTCATACAAGTCTTCACTTGTTTTGTTAGAGTTACTCCATGATATTCTATGTTATTTGTGGCTATTGAGAAGGGTAATATTTTTCTGATTTCTTTCTCAGCCCATTTATCATCTGCATAATAGAAGGCTACTGATTTTTTCAAGTTAATCTTCTATTCGAATATATTACTGAAGTGTTTATGAGTTGCAAAAGTTCCTTGCTAGGATTTTTGGGGTCAGTTATATAAACAATCATATCATCAGCAAATAGTGACAGTTTGACTTCTTTATTTTCCCAATTTGTATCCCCATGATCTCCTTTTGTTGCCTTATTGCTCTAGCTAGATCCTCAAGTACTGTATTGAATAGATATGGAGAGAGTGGTCAATTTCATCTTGTTCTGATTTCAGTGGGATTACTTTGAGTTTTTCTCCTTTTGAGTTTGATATTGGCTATTGACTTGCGGTGTATTGCCTTTAGTATGTTTAGGCATGTTCTTTGAATCCCTATTCTCTGCAAGACCTCTATTATGAAGAGATGTTACATATTGTCGAGGCTTTTTTTACTATCAATAAGATGATCGTGTTTTTGTTTTTTGTTTTGTTTTCAGTTTGCTTTTATGGTGGATTACATTGACAGATTGCTGTATGTTGAACCAACCCTGCATCTCTTGGATGAAGCCTACTTGGTCATGGTGGATAACTTTTCTGTTGTGTTCTTGTATTTGGTTGCCAATACTTTATTGAGTATTTCTGTATCAATGTTCGTAAGTGAAATTGGTCTGTAATTCCCTTTCTTAGTAATATCTTTGTGTAGTCTGGGTATCAGAGTAATTGTAGCATCATAAGAAGAATTTAGCAATGTTCCTTCTGTTTCTATTTTGTAGAACAATTTGAGGAGTATTGGTATTAATCCTTCTTTGAAAATCTTGTAGAATTCAGTGGTGAAACCATCTGGTCCTGGATTTTTATGGGGGGGGTACTTTTGATGACTGTTTCTATTTCTTTAACACTTATAGGTCTATTTAATTTGCTTATCTTGTCTTGATTTAATTTTGAAAGTGATATTTATCTAGAAAATTGTCCATTTCGTTTAAGTTTTCCAATTTTGTGGAGTATGGGTTTTTGAAGTATGACCTGATGATTTTCTGGAATTTCTCCATGTCCGATGTTATTTCCTCCTTTTTGTATCTAATTTTGTTAATTTAGATATTCTGTCTCTGCCTTTTGGTTAGTTTGCATAAAAGTTTGTCTATTTTGTTGTTTTTCTAAAAGAACCAATTCTTTGTCTCATTCATTCTTTGTATTGTTTTCTTTGTTTCTATTTTCTTGATTTCAGCTCTCAATTAGATTATTTCCTTCATTCTAGTTCTCCCGGGTAAGTTTGCTTCTTTTTTGTTCTAGAGCTTTCAGGTGTTCTCTTAACTCACTAGTGTGGAATTTTTCCAGCTTATTTATGTAGGTATTTGGTTCTATGAACTTTCTCTTAACACTACTTTCATTGTGTCCCATAAATTCGGTGTGTTGTGTGGTCATTTTCATTTAATTTCAGGAAGTCTTCAATTTCTTCCTTTATTTCCTCTTTGACCCATCAGTGACACAAGTGAGCATTGTTTAATTTCTGTATGTTTGTGGACTTTCTGAAATTAGTGTTGTTGTTGAATTCTAATTTAAAGCTATGGTGAACTGATAAGAAACATAGGGTTATTCCAAAATTTTTTTGTCTGTTAAGGTTTGCTTTGTTAACCAGTATGTGGTCAGTTTTTAAGAAGGTTCCATGAGGTGCTGAGAAAAATGTATATTCTTTTATGTTTGGATGAAATATTCTATAGATGTTCATTTGAGTCATATTAGCTGTTAGTTCCCTTATTTCTCTGTTAAGTTTATGTCTAACAGACCTATCTGGTGTTTAAAGTGTGGTGTTGAAGTCTCCCACTATTAGTATGTGGAGTATAATGTGTGATTTAAGTATTAATAGTGTTTCTTTTACATATGAGGGTGCCATTGTATTTGGGGCATAGATGTTCAGTATTGAGATTTTCTTTTGATGGATTTTCTTGAAATTAAAATAAAATGTCATTCTTTGTTTTTTTTTTTGATTGATTTTAGTTCTAAGTCTATATTTTTAGACATTAAGATAGCTACACAAGCTTGTTTCTTAGGTTCATTTGATTGGAATTTTTTTTCCTAATCCCTTACTCTGTGGTGATGTCGGTCTT
This sequence comes from Myodes glareolus, assembly GCF_982192425.1. NCBI lineage: Eukaryota > Metazoa > Chordata > Mammalia > Rodentia > Cricetidae > Myodes > Myodes glareolus. Next base: position 44,929,721 of record NC_142041.1, on the reverse strand, counting down.
TGAGGTTGAGATATGTTTCTTGTATGCAGCAGAAGGATGGATTTTGTTTATGTATCCAATCTGTTAGCCTCTGTACTTTTACAGGTGAGGTGAGTCTATTTATATTAAGAGATATTAATAACCAGTGATTGCTAGTTCCTGTTATTTTAGTTTTCATTGCTGGTGATGCCATTGTGTGTGTTTTCCCCTTCGTTGAGGTTTGCTACTATGAGATCATCTAATGTCTATGTTTCTGTGGATATGGGTAACTTCCTTGGGTTGGAGTTTTCTTCCTAGTACTTTGTATAGGGCTGGGTTTATGGATAGGTATTTGTTAAATCTGCTTTTGTCTTAGAATATCTTGTTTTTTCCGTATATGAAAAAAACAGTTTTGCTGGATATAGTAGTCTGGGTTGTAAACCATTGTCTCTTAATGTCTGCATAACGTTTTTCTAGGACCTTCTGGCTTTTACTGTTTTCATTGACAAGTCAGGTATAATTTTGACAGATCTGCTTTTATATGTTACTTGTCCTTTTGCCTTTGCAGTTCTTAATATTCTTTTTTTTACCATATGTTTCGTGTATTGATAATTATGTAGCAAGGGATTTTTTTTTTTTGGTCGAGTCAATTTGGTGTTCTGTAAGCTTCTTGTATCTTCATATTCATATCTTTCTTTAGGTTGGAAATGTTTTCTTCTATGATTTTGTTGAATATTGTCTGTGGTTTTGAGTTGCACTTCTTTTCATTCTTTTATATTTAGGTTTAGTTTCTTTTCATAGCGTTCCATATTCTCTGGATAGTTTGTGTTAAGCTTTTGTTAGCTGTAATGTTTTCTTTGACTTTTGATTCTAATTTCTCTGTCGTATCTTCAGCACTTGAGATTCTCTCTTCCTTTCTTTGTTCTGCTGTTTGCATTTGCTGTTCCTGATTGTTTTCTCATAATCTGTTTCCCAAATTCCCTCTGTTTGTGTTTTCTTTACTGTCTCTATTTCTGTTTTCAAGTATTGAGTCGTTTCTTTCACTTGTTTTATTGCTTTTTCTTGGTTTTCTTTAAGGAATTTGTTGATTTCTTTCATTATTTGTTTTTCTCTCAATTTCTTTGAAAGACTTTTTCCACTTTCTTTTTAAGGGCCTCAAACATTCTCCAAAAGTCATTTTTAGGTGATTTTCTTCTTCTTCGTTTTTTTGAGGTGTTCAAGTCTTGCTGTTTTAAATTTACTGGTTTTTGTTGGAATCATTTTGCTGTTTGAGGTGTTGCATGTGTCCTTACCTTGTCTACCCATATTTTCCTCTGATCAGTGTAGTTGTGGCAATTTCTCTGATGATCAAACTTCCAGGTGCCACTGGATCTAAGGCACAGATAATTGTTCCTCGTGGTGGATTCAGAACCATGATTTCATTTACTCAGTGTTTCTGGTGGTTGCTTGGCCCACCTCAAAGTTGCTCTGTAATCCAGAAAGTTGTTCGAGCCTTCTCCCACAAAGGTCTCTGGCTTTGGCCTCCTCCTGCAGAGCTCCTTAGCTCAATGCTGGTCCTGTGGAGGTGGATGGCTTGGGCCTTCTCCAGTAGGGGGCACTGACTTGGGGCTACTCTGACAGGTGTTGCTCCCTTGGGCCTAGTCCCATGGAGGTCACTGGCTCGGGCCTGCTCCAGTGGATGTCACCAGCTGGTGCCTGATCTGGTGGAGATCACCACCTTGGGCCTGGTCCCATGGAGATCTCTGGCTTGGTCTTGCTTCAGCAGAGGAAGTCACAGACTCAGGCCTGCTCCAGAGGATGTCCCTTCCACTACACTTTTTATTATACTCACACCTTCTTTTTCTACAGTCATCGAGCTTTAGGCTTGGCTTCCTTTCCATTAATAACATGGCCTCATTATTTATCCACCCACCATAACTTCATTGTCCATAATCTATATTTGTCATTATTACAAAATCTGTCTCAGCAATTATCTCTTTAATTATTTTTGTTGCTAAAATTTTTATGAGTTTCATGGTCAGAGAACTTTCTAATCAAGGCATTTGAAAGGTTCTACAATGTTTCATATGATCTTTGTTTCAGTTTTCTTAAACCTGAAGGTAGCATGCCTCACTACATTTGCGGCTCTAGTTAGTTCTGCATGTACAGAAGTGGACTTCTTCGCCAGAGCTCACTTCTACTTCATTATTTCAGGGTCACTCTTTTCAGTTTCAGACAACAGGCTATCTGTGACTCCTCTTTTTACAATGCATTCAAACTTTTCTTCATCCAGGGAGTCCTCTGAGTCCCTAAACAGGAACTTTCCCCAATCTGAGCTTTTCAGAAAACTCCGTTGTGATGTTTTATCACTTTCTTAAACATTAGTCTTCATCTTTGAGTCTTTTTTTTTGAACTGGTAGAAAAATTTGTTTCTTCCACACTTGCCAATTGTTTTTGTTTGGAGCCTATTTTGGGCTCACTGAGAAGTAAATGATTATTAACCCTATGAGTTTGGTTTTTAAAAAATGAAGAACAATGAACTAATATTCCTTTTTCTTGTGTCAGAAGCTCAAGTTTTGCAGCAGGTTTCTGCACACCTACACATGCCAGAGTCCATAAGATATCAACAGTTGAAGACACGAAGCTGTGCCAAAGTGAGGCTCGTGGTGGGTGAAAGAGAAGACTGGATGACAGGAAGCAGACAAAGCAAGTGAACCAAAGCTGAAGTGGTAATTTTTACAACCTGAATAATCTGGTATCCATATGTTTCAGGCAAATCTTCGGGAAGGTACTGAAACCATGATCTTTGCATTAGAGTGGAGTGTGTAAAGACTGACCTCTTAGAAGGAATACATTTACAAATGGAGAAAAAAAGAAGAAAGCTTTTTGGCAAACTTTCCTGAAACGTTTGCAAATCTGAAAAGCCAGCTAGAAAAAGGAGTGTGCTCACCTTCATCACATACCACATGTGAAAGCACACATTCAAAAACTGCCTTGCCAGTATTCATTTCATCTTCTTGAACTTGGCACTAGAACTGCAAAAGCTACAGAAATTAAGAAGCAGCAATTGTCTACCCATTCATTTCAGTAACTCCTTTAATGTTTTTATTTCACTAACTAGAGGCTAGGGCTTAATGCTCAGTATCTGAATACAGACTATGACTTTATATTCGTTATCCTTACCTATTTTTTTTTAAGTTTCAACTAAGCCAAATAAATACTATACAGTCTAAATTGGGGAAAGCATAGTGAAGTTTGCTTCTCATGGAGGTGTAAACATAGGTGGCCTTATTTCTTAATTCAGCATTTTGCCCTTGCCCTTTTTTTTTTTTTTTTTTGGCTTCCTCACTTTGGTCTTTGCTGTCCCACTTTCTCCCATCATTTACCAACAATCTAATTGGTGAAGATCAGGATCTGGGGTTATTATCTAAGAAGAGATGTTTCACATTATTAATTTTATTGATTTTATTTTACCATTATCCTCAAATATTGATGTTGGTGAATTTCTTGAGACAGTGTATTATAAAATCTGGATTCCTATTTTCAAGTCACTCATACTATTCTTAGTTTGCACAAGCTAACATTGAAGCCCAGGTGTTGACAGAGGTTTCTGTCCCACCCTGTCCAGCAGCCACTCAGTCCCAAAGAAATGCACAGATGTCTACATTAATTATACACTGGTTGGCCTATTAGCTCAGGATTCTTATTAACTCTTACATCCAAAATTAACCCATAATTCTTGTCTGTGTTAGCCACGTGGCTTGGTACCTTTTATCAGTGAGGCACTCTCACCTTGATTCCTCTGTGTCTAGGTGACAACTGCAGACTGAGCCTTTTCTCTTCCCAGAATTCACCCACTCTAGTGGCCCCACCTCTTCTTCATGACTGGCTACTGACCAATCAGCATTGTATCAAACCAATATAAGGGACAAATTTTTACAGGGAATAAGTCCATTGTCCTACAGTACCCAGGAGGTGTTAATGTTGGGCTTCTGCACTAAGGAGACCTTGAGAATTCTACTAAGCAAAAAGCTCTTGCTGGTACCTTTGGATCTAGCCTAGCAGCTAAGCAAGGAAGAACATAATGAAACAGCAAATATGCTGTCACCACCTGGCCTGCTGCAGTTGTGCTGGCGAGGGAAATGATGGAAAGGCCATCTGTTCCGGGATGGTCTACATTTGACTCTAGCTTCTCCTCGGCAGTGTCTGACAGACACTCAACAATTTGTCTAGAAAATTTAGTTTTAATGCATTCGCTTCTCTGGGAAGTAGAAACATAAGCTTATACTCTACTGTCTGAAGGATTTAATGAATGAAAATATCTAATGTACCTATTAAATATTAATTTTCAAATCTCCCTTTTTCTTATCCAATTTCCCCGCCTCTCCCCCTTACCAAGCAATTCTTTCTAGTATAACAAAAAGAACTACATGTAAAGATTTATTTCAAGTTTTCTCTCACATCCATTCCCTAAATTCATCTTAAGATGTTTGGTTTTGAAGCCCTCCCCCACTTGATTTTTGGCATACAGAAAAAAAATTTACTGAGTGTCTTCCTTTGCTGTTTGTTCATGTGTTTATTGTATAAATTTTCCAGTATGCAAAGCACTTAAATAGGCATTCCCCAGTTAATTCTCATAATAGCTATTCAAAGCATGTATTATTTATCTTTAATCAGTACAAGAGAAAACTAAGGTTAAAAGGTTAAGTGACTTTTGCAATCCCACAAAGGCTATATACAAGGTTAAGTGGCTTCTGCGATACACTAACATGAGTAAGTGGCAGTACTGGGAACTGAACCTAGGTTTTCCAGTTGTAAGCTGAGTGGTCTACTCTTCTCCCACTTTGGCAGGACAATGACTGATATTTTTTTCCTTGCTCTCATTAATAAACTTCTATAATTTCAGAAAACGCTTTACTGAGTGAGGTAAGCCAGACCCAAAAAGAGGAACACGGTATGTATTCACTCATAAGTGGATTCTAACCATAATTAAAGGTCTTTGAGCCTATTATTCGTGATCCTAGAGAAGCTAAATAAGAAGATGAACCTGATGAAGATTATTTAGCTATCCACCAGGAGGTAGGAAATAGACAAGAGTCCCAGGTAACCTCGGGTGCATGGGGGGGAGGGAGGGTCGATGGAAGGGGAGAAGGTTAGAGAGAAGGGAGTAGGGGAAGAAAGGGGAAAGCTTGGTGGCCTGGGATGGGGGGGGAGGGAGGAAGGATGAACAAGGGATCAGGGAAGATTATATTTCAACTAAGGGACCCATTTTAGGGTTTACAGGAGACTTGAGTATATATGGGATCCCAGGTCCAAGGAGAGATCCCCCAGATTGCTCTCTGGACAGAGGAGTGGGTGCCTGAATCGGCCGTGGCCCATGTCCATACTGATGTATATTTTGCTTATCACCATAGATCCTGCATCTGACGAAGGATGGCGATACAGTCGGAAACCCACATTGCAGCACGGGACTGAGCCCCCCGAGGTCCAAATGAGGAGCAGAAGGAGGAAGAACATGAAAAACGAAGTCAGTACTGCGAGGGATGCCATCACCCACTGATACAAGGGAACGGATCTGATGAGAGTTTACCAAGGCCAGTTGGACTGGGACTGAAAGAGGACGTGATCTAACCAGACTCTCCGAATTTGGCCGGATTCTCTGACTGTGGCTGACCCGAAGTCTTTCTGAAAAGCCATTGACTATGACACTGGGACCTGTTTCCTCTACATATAATGGATTTTGGGGATCCAGTCTGTTTGGACACTCACCTTCCTGGACCTGGAGGGAGGGGGAAGGAACTGGAACTTCCCACAGGGCAGGAAACCCTGACCGCCCTGGGGGACGAAGAGGGAGGAGGAGGGGGAGTAGGGGGAGTGGGAGGGTGTTGGGAGGGGGGGTGGAAATGGAAACTTTTATAATTTAATAAAATTTACTAAAAAAAAATAAATAAAATAAAATAAGGCATATTTAAAATTAAAAAAAAAATAAACTTCTATAATTTCAATGTTGAACACATTACTTTGTCCTGTTGATTTGTTGGCTTTCTGTTTATTTTCATTTTGCTTAACTTCTTTCCCATCGGAACTTGGCCACAGCATATTTCTGTAAATTAGAATCTTTACCCACTTTCATAGAAGTACTTAAGATACATATAAGAAGGGAAAATATTTAAACCCACAGTATTTGAGCCAAACTAAAAGAGAAAAAAAAAAGAAAAAAAATTTGCTTACAAATTTTAGGAAATATTTGCACACTGACAGTGTATTTCAAGCTTATAATGCTACTGAAGCATGTCACTTTAGAGTGGTACATGCTTATTACAATAAATACATACAATAACTCAAACATTTCAAAAGAAACCCAACTATTATTGACACAATTAGCAGTTAACAGTGGTTGACCCATGTCCTTAGGAAGAGTCTGTGATAAATATTTTAAAGTAAGGAATCAGGTGAATATTTTAAGGAAGAAAAAATGAATATGTTGTGTTGGATTTTGTTTTAAGTGCTTGCATCATTTCTCTAGCACTGCTGAGCAGCTTTCAACAAAACCCAACAAAATTTAATTTGGGAACTAAAATGAAAGTGGGAAAAGACAAGAGGGAAAAAAGGTCAAGAAAATGAAAAACTGATCATGCTCATCACAAACAGAAAAAAAGAAATGGACTTTTAATTATATTATGATTGTTGAGTATTGTGAAAAATAAAATAAGATTTAAAAGAAACAAAACTTTTACCTATAACGCACATGAAATACTACTTTCCAAATCTGGACACCTCAAACCAAAACTGATAAGAGCTCCATAAAACACATTCACAGCATGGTTTATAAAGCACAAAGAGGAATACCGGTGACTCTGTTCTTGATTACCTATTATACATTCGCATTCTTTTTAAAGCAGAACTGTCCTGACTGATTTGCCTGTGGATGATTGGATGAATTGCACTGATTCTTGTTTTCAAAGCTGCAGAACTTATGTGCTGCACTATTGTTTGGGATTGCTACATTCATGGATGATCAGAATGACTTGCAATTTAGTTATCTATGTGAATGGCTTTATGCTATATCTAGCTGTAGCTCCAATTTATTCAACATCTCTCTTATATTTAGCAAACTTACACAGACATACAAATTACACTGGGCCATTAAAATTCCTTAGTCCTATATTTTAAATGATACACGTTTCACTCTTAAAAAACCTGTAAAATTAGCCTTATTACTTTAAGTAAGAAAAATATTTACAACAAAGTGAAATGATTTTTCTAAAAGAACCTGAAATACAGAGAGTGATGTCTGAATTTCTTTATATCAATACAGTATGAATATTTCTGCACAGAACTAGCAAGTCTGGTCACAAAAAGACTGTTCCCTCAATAAGGAAAAGGGCTATAGGCTCTTCTTTAGCTATCTTAAATAACTCAATATTAACATAACATTTTATGTATCTTTATTATAAATACATTTTATATTAGAAACAATATCTTAGTAATAGCAAGACATTGTAAAAGTTGTGATTAAAACATCAATTTCTTTTGAAATGAAGGATACCGAACACAATGATGTTTAATGTTAACAATATGAAGAAAATCATAGTGATTTGACTTCCTTTGAAGCACACACAAACACACACACACACACAAAGAAGAAGAGTAACTTGGCTCTCCACTTACTCCAAAATTTTAATAATTTCTGGCACTTATGCTCAGCATCCTGAAAAGCTGAAGCCTATAATTGTGATCCCTCAATAAACCCCAGTCTGTTTATAACACTAAGATGTCGAAGTTCTCAATATCAGTTTGTAGACGAATCTCCACGACTCCAGGAACTCTTCATGATATTGCACTCACTTTACAGATTATACTTGCGTCTGCTTTTTAGTGTTAAATTTGGGTGATTTTTATGTTAGATACATAGATAGTTATTTTGAGAGAATAAATCCACATTATGAAGTGTTCGTTCCGTATAAAGTAGATATGCATAGTTTTAAATATTCATTTTTTGATAGAATTTTCTAAAATGCACCATATTAATTTTCTGTAGCAGAGGAATAGAAGCTTACATCAAAACTCAAAGTCTATCTAGTACTGTTTTGGATATTTTTCATTCGGATATTGATCTTGCACTTTCTTCCATCAGGGAGATGCCACTGCCAATTGACTAACAAAGGGACATAAAAAGAAACTCTGTCTTCAAGGAAAAAAAAATAAGGCAGCCACTTTTTGATTGTCAGTGTGATCACATCAGACTCTAAGACCCACAGAGAGAACAGAGTTCCGTGAAGTAGAGCTACTGCAGTTCCGTGGGCAATTACGATCATTGACAGTCACTCAATCTTTTTCCTTCTCTTCTGCACCACTGTTGCCCTGACAGCATATTTAGGTTTTGCATTGTCAATCACGATTGCTTTATATTCCTGGAAAATGATAAAGATGCAAAATATAAAAATATGCCTGCTGGGACAAGGTTCTTGCTGGACAATTGCATTTCTTCCTTTGTAAGTTACTCTGTAAATGTGGAATACACCAAATCTCCCATAATCCAATCAAAGCAAGTTTTCTTATTTTAGTCTCTATACAATTCAAAAACTTGGTTCATTAAAAAAATACCAACTAGGGTTTTACAACTTCTTGAGGCATTCTGTGATTAGAAAACAAAACTCCAATTCATATCAAAACGATAAAACCCATTGTCTGTTTCTGTGAGTAAAATCTTCATTAGGCTGAAATACATGCATTTCCAAAAATCAAAACAAATACCTCTCTCAGTATATTTTATTTGAGTAATATACCACTTTTCAAAAAAATAAGCAATTTTTTTTATTTTATTTTATTTCTAATTTCTTTTTCTTCTTTTTTAGGGACTTCATAAAAGTACACATGTAAAACAACTAAAATTCTTGTGAATTCTCATAGCATTAGCTGAGCATTTTTGTGTGCCCAAATTGTCAGAAATGCAAATGTTGTCTTTTAATAAAAACTGCTACCAAAATATAAGCTAAACATTTATAATAATATTCATTTGTTGTTTAAAATAAATGTTTCAAAGTTCTGACATTTCTAAGTCACAAATATTAGTGTACAATGCATTCCAATAAGTGCTATGAAAGCAGTTGGGACTCTGATTATATGTCTCATCTCAGACAATCCCCTTCAGAAACCTGGAGTGCCCTAACTTGGGTATAGGTCACCAATGAAATTACATTAAAAAGTCAGGGAAAAAATGTGGTTACAAGGTAAAAATGTAAGAGTAGTAATTACTTGGTCTAAGTTAGGGCAAAGTGATAAGATGGAGTCACAGACTGAAACCCGATTAGCAGAGGTTATCAAATGAAATAAGGAAATGCTTACTGTAAGTGCCTGTGAATCAAAAGAATGTCACTGAAGAGTTTGAGTACTCCACTTAAGAGGAAAGGGGAAATTACAGACTAAAAGAAGGCCAACACATTTAATTGTTCTTTGGGTTATTCATTTCTAAACGCTAATAAATGTAAAAAGGTTGCTTAATGTAATGATAGTTACTGAGGCTAAGAAGATCAAAAGGCAATGTCATAAAGCAGAAGATTTAGGTGAGTAAACAGCACTGTATGTTCTGAGACTGCCAGGAAGCGAGGACATCTGACAGGGAAATGAGGGTGAGAATGTGTGATGATTAAGTAGTCCATCTCTACCCAAGCATCCTAAGGCAAGATTATTCAAGGAAAAGCATCCAAAGGGATAATCATAACAATCATTCAACTACACACTTTGCCAAGGGTCAGCTATATCACATGCATGAATGTGTGGGTGTGAAAGAGAGAGAAGGAGAGAGAGAGAGAATTAAAGAGAATCAAAGAGAATCAAAAAAATAATAAAGAGTTGTTTTCACTTCACTGTTGTCTGCTTTTCTTTAACTGTAGAGAAATAAGACTCCACAGAGAACTAAGAATATCCTTCCAAAATTTAAGGGATTCATGTGAAGATTCTCCTTATAATAATAACCTTTATTCAAGTGCATATTATGTCCAAAATCAGTAATTTTATGGTGCTTCTAATAATCAAACTTGTTACTTACTATTTAGTGATAACAGAAGCAAAGTAAAGGGTGTTGGTAGCATCTAGTAGTATTCTAATACTTTTGTTATAGTGAAATACAAATATATCATAATGGCTCTCTTGTGATAAGATTGACACCTCTATAATCTATTTGGTGATTTCCAGTGAAAAGTAAAAATGAAAAGGTTGAAATTGTTTCTACTTCCACCAAAGGCTACATAAAATTTAATTTCCTAAATATATAAGTATTTTAAGTTATAAAAACTGAAGAATATGAATAGACCAAAATCCAAAAAACAAGATCAAAAAGGTTGGTAGAAAGATAATTTTAATGCAACTGTTTTTGTAGTTCCAAAAGAATAGAATTAATTTTAAGAAGTATTTAATTTAACAAATGTATAAGTAGAATATATTTCATATTCTACTTAAATAAAGGATTATATATGTATTCAAATGCTTTACAATGCTTTTCCTAACTTCTAATTCTTTTACTTGGTTTAAAAATTGTGTCTTATTTGAGGCTGTTTGTAAGTAGATACAATGAATATGGAAGGTGACTTGCATGTGCAAAATCTGACCACCTTTCAAACTTTCATTATTGTCTTAGTGTCTAAGCCACCACCACTGCCTTCTGGTCTTTTGCAGTGTTCCTTAACTGTTTTTTTCTTTGCTCTCATGACTGTTCTCTCAGAGTCAGCTTTCAGCAGCAAATCAATTCACAAAATTGAACTCATGCCTGATGCTATTAATTGGACCACAAACCTGTGACTAAGTAGGCACTAGATGATGATTCACAAATACTAGTCAACTAAGTTGACCCTTTAAACTACACACAACTTTATTAATCAATATTTTATCTTTTAGTAATACTGACTAGCACTTAATTCTTATATTTATTCCTTTATTGTCAAATTTAAGCTAATATTGTCTCACTTGATATCTGTGGGTTAAAATTCATTGCTTTTTATGCTTTTTGTTTTTTTTCCTCTATCCACTATCATATGTACTGGTGACATTCTCATCATATATTTTCTCATCCACATTCTCATAATTTAACCTTAAGGATAAAGTTAGATATATTTTCTTGCTTCAACAGATTCCAAGAAAATCTCCACCCCTTATCCCTCAGAATGCTCAGTCTTAATTTCTAGATGGTTCTTCAGAAGCTACACAAAACCCACAATATTTGTGAAGTTCTTCTATATCAAATATTTGTCAATAATCTAAGAATAGTGCGGTCTTGTGGAATCCTTGCCCATGTTTTATAAAATATGATTAATGTTACTTCATTATCTCTTGGCACAAAATCTGAAAAAGAAGTCTAAAGTCAATTCAATTTTCTTCCCTTAATATACTGAGTGTTTTTAAAACCAACATTGAATAACATCACTCCTTTTCATGAATGTTCCAATGATACCTTTTTTACACTTTAAATATCAATCATTTAATTAATATATTTTTTGCCATTCAGTCAAAAATCATCAAGTACATTTGTCTTGTCAATTTTTCATATATTTTTGAAAATTTCTTAGACTGTTTTCTACATGCTTTGTCTTGTTTCTCTTCTTCCTTCCCTTCTATTATATATATATATATATGTGTGTGTGTGTGTGTGTGTGTGTGTGTGTGTACACACACAGAGAGAGAGAGAGAGGGAGGGAGAGATACTATCTCTTTGCCTAGCTTCTACTCCCACTAATTTTAAAGTTATTTCTAATTATTTAATCTACTTCACTTCAGTCTCTATATAATGTCTACTTGTTATCATTCTTCTCAATTAGTCTATTTTGTAAAAACTCTTTAAAACTTTTTTTTCTTTTCAAATTTATTTATTTATTTGTTTATAAATATTTCCACTTCCTCCCCTCCTCCCTATACCCTTCCGTTCCCCCCACTCCCTCTCCTCCTCCCCCCCACTCCCTCTCCTCCTCCCTCTCCAGCCCTAAGAGCAGTCAGGGTTTCCTGCCCTGTGGGAAGTTCAAGTTCCTCCCCTCTCTCTCCAGGTCTAGGAAGGTGAGCATCCAGCCAGACTAGGATCCCAAAAAGCCAGTACATGCAGACAAAACAAGACCCAGTGCCATTGACAATGGCTTCTCAGTCAGCCCCCATGTCAGCCACATTCAGAGACTCCGGTTTGATCACATGCTCATTCGGTCCCAGTCCAGCTGGCCTTGGTGAGCTCTCATTAGAAGAGTCCTCTTGTATCAGAGGGTGAACGCACCCCTCGTGGTCCTGAGTTCCTTTTTCATGTTCTTCCTCCTTCTGCTCCTCATTTGGACCTTGGGGGCTCAGTCCAGTGCTCCAATGTGGGTCTCCGTCTCTATCTCCATCTATCGTCAGATGAAGGTTCCCTCTGGTCCTGCCTTTCTTGCTCATGTTCTCCCTCTTTCTGCTTCTCATTTGGACCTAGGGAGTTAAGTCCAGTGTTCCAATATGTGTCTCTGTCTCTATCTCCATCCATCGCCAGATGAAGGTTCTATGGTGATATGCAAAATATTCATCAGTATGGTTATGGGCCAAGGCCAGTTCAGGCACCCTCTTCTCTGCTGCCCAGGGAACAATCTGGAGACCTCTCCTTGGGCTTGGGAACCCCTCTAGAATCAAGTCTCTTGCAAACCCTGGAGAGGATGTGGAGTGAGGGGAACACTCATCCATTGTTGGTGGGAATGCAAACTTGTCCAGCCCCTGTGGAAATCAGTGTGGCGGTTTCTCAGGAAACTGGGAGTCAACCTCCCTCAGGACCCAGCAATTCCACTCTTGGGAATATAACCAAGAGATGCCCTATCCTACTACAAAAGCATTTATTCAACTATATTCATAGCAGCACTATTTATAATAGCCAGAACATGGAAACAACCTAGGTGCCCCTCAATAGAAGAATGGTTAAAAAAGGTGTGGAACATATACACATTAGAGTTTTACTCAGCGGTTAAAAACAATGACATCTTGAATTTTGTATGCAGATGGATGGAAATAGAAAATGCTTTACTGAGTGAGGTAACTCAGACCCAAAAAGAGGAATATGGTGTGTACTCACTCATAAGTGAATTCTAACCATAGTTAAAAGTCTCTGAGCCTATAATTCGTGATCCTAGAAAAGCTAAATAAGAAAGTAACCTGAAGAAAATCATATGGTTATCCTCCTGGATGCTGGAAGTAGACAAGATTGCCAGGCAAACATGGGTGCACGGGGGAGGGAGGAGGAAGTAAGGGGAGATGGTTAGAGAGAAGGGAGAGGGGGAGGATTGGGGATGGCTTGGGGGAATGGGATGGGGCGGAGGGAGGAAGGATGGATATGGGAGCAGGGAAGTAAATATCTCAACTAAGGGAGCCATTTTAGGGTTTGCAAGAGACTTGATTCTTTAAAACATTTTTCAATCAGTATTTTCCCTTTATACCTTAATTTTTCACCTTTTTGTTTGATTTCTATTAATTTCTTCATGCACTATTTGGCTTTGAAAATTTATCTAAGTTCTTTTGAGTTCTGTTGATGAATTAGGATGATGTCCCTGTCTTCTAACTAGGTGTTTGTAGCATGGTTTTGCACTGGCAGTGTACCATTTGAACAATTTCCATGTTTTAGTGCAACAGTTCCTCTTATATAATCCAAATAATTTTTGCTCTTCTTTACAGTCTTGACCTGGTAGATGAAGAGATTTCTCCATGTTGGTTCTTTATAGGATTTAGACAAGCAAACTCTTTACATGCTCATCTGACTTGAACATATTCCAAGTGGTTATAATTCTCATTTAAGTTGATTTTATTTCCAGGTATTGCCTTTCAAAGTTGGGTTGTCATTTAAAAAAATTCATTTTCTTAGTAAAAATAGTTACTTAAGTATATTTCACCTACCATTCTAAAACACATGTGAAATTACTTTTAAGTATATGTGAAGTAATTAATGTACATGAATAATAAAGTCAGTCTCAAAAGAAGTAGGAGATGTGTTCCATTACACAGAAAAGCGTACTTCTATGATATGCTATTATAGCCCTGATCCAGTAATGAAAATTCAAATCCATGAAGTAGAATAGGTACATACAATGGATAATTTCATCAAAATTATAAATCCGTTTTAATAAACTATAAAATAAAGTATGTGTTAAATTTATATCTAAGGTAATGTATAGAAGAAATGGTAATATGCTAGGAATATTATAAAGTATCAATAAAAAACAATGCTAGGCGGGGAAAGGGGACAAAAGTGTTTAACCTCCACATTGTGGGGCAAAGATAGGTTTTTCTCTGAGTGAAAAGTCAATATGATCTAAGACCCTGTGAAAAACAATATAAAATAAAGCAACACCAAAGATCCTTTTAAGCACATAAGAAAGGGGTTGATTACTATTTAAGAGTACCACCATTACATAGCTAAATATACTCAGGCATATCTTTGGCTCCTCTGTATCTTCATTTCCTGATCTTTAAAATGGGAACTGAGGATTTAATATTATAGAAATGAATAAAAAATTGTTTTGAAAAGAGAAACTGTTACTATTCTAGTACCGAGACAAAATTAAGACTGAACAACAGAGGAGAAATACCATAAATAAGGTAAGATGAAAGTTAGAAAAAGCATGAAAATATTTACAGTATCTGATACAATTAATAAATATTGTTATTACAGTGAATCTCTACAAAGCAAATAAAGCAAGGAAACAACCTCTCCTGGAAACAAACTAAATGCCCTGACTGAAAAATGGATAAGGAAAATGTGGTACATTTACACAATGGAGTAGTACACAGCAGAAAAAATTAATGGCATCTTAAAATTTGCAGGCAAATGGATGGATCTAAAAAAACATCTTATTGAGTGATTTAACCCAGACCTGGGAAGACAAATATCATATATATTCACACATAAATGGCTTTTAGACCAAAGAAAACCAGGCTACAATTCAAAATCCCAGAGATCATAGACAACAATGAGGACCCTAAGAGAGAAATACATGGATCTAATCTACATGGAAGATAGAAAAGAACAAGATCTTCTAAGTTAGTTGGAAACATGGGGACTATGGGAGAGGGTTGAAGGGGAGAGGAGAGGAATGAAAGGGAGCAGAGAAAAATGTTTAGTACAATAAAATCAATAAAAAAAAAACCTTGCTAAAAATTTGAACAAAGGAAAAACTCAGGCTATTAGGAATACAAGAAATCACAATGCTGTAAGTTGTATGTATATACAACCAATATACACTGCCATATTCCTTAAATAAAAGGTGTTTGTACATCAACAGTTTCATATATTTTAATAACTCATCAGTAATTGGAAAAATGATACAGAACTACAGTTGGAAAGAAAAATGCATGCATGCTGCTAAGTGATGACAGAATGTAAAGAATTAGGAACTTTAACATCCTGCTGTCATAAACTGAGGAAGACATCCCCCACCGTTGTCAACAAGCACTACTTAAATCCTGTGTAAAATGAAACAGCAAATCTGCTTATGTATTCCTAATAAAAAAGAAGTCCAGTTCACAGAAGGATCATAAGCTATGTAAAGAAGGAAAAGTAAAAACTATAACAAGCAAACAACAACTTTTGTGTCCGCCATGAAGAAAGTTATCATCTGAAATAGACAAAATGTACACCAGGAAGTGATATGCAATATACAGAAACAGTAAACTAACTAAACACAAAACACATACATGCTAACAGAAATGGAGCTTACTGCATTCTTCTAGTAAAAGAGTAAAAGCTATAGCAAGGATGTTTATCAAGACAATATTAATTATGCATATTCAAACTATTATTTACTTTGCAATTAGACAAAAAAGATTCTCATGAAATCTATCAAAAGTGATGCATATTCATGGAGGGAAATGAGATTGTATGAGCTTTAAAGAGAATCGATGAGACAAACATGGAAATTGTATAAATATTCAAGTCATAACTAAGACTAAATTAAAGGGCAAATAGAAATTGAAAATTGTGTTGCAACAAATATAACAAGGAAACATTGTCCTTGATTTTTTAAAGCAATAGTATTTAGTAATAAAACTAATACTTCAATGATATAGATATAAATAATTTGCATTGGTATGGATTTTGCTTTAGTGATATAAATTTAAGGTCGATTTTGTTATATGTATATGTATTCTGATCTTGATTAAGGCATTGTGATTGTGTAGTTCATTTAAAAATGTAATGTATAACTAGTAAATATAGGCTGTTAATGGATAATCATCAATAATAATCAAGTATAAAGTCATGTTGGTTAGATTTTCTAGATATATAGAAATATATTTCAATTAGATAGGTATTCTTCATATCTGTCAAAGACTACAAAATATGGTATTTAATGTTTTAATAACTTAGGGCTTTTCATTACAATGAGACACATCTGCTCCTGGCAGCAACAATCTACTTCAAGAGAAAGATGGGCATCAAAGAGGCTCCTTATGTAGTTGGTTAGCCATTTGGGCAAGAAACTGCTCTTGCCGGGACTGTTGCATAAACTGGACATAAAGAACCCACAAAGAGAGGACTGCTGAACTTACCTCAAGGTGAGATGGTGTTTCGGGGTTCCTGATTCATGAAAGAGTCTGCGAGACATTCTATAGGATACAGAAGAAAGTGACAGAACTGTCTTTGAAATTTCCTGCTTCATGGAAATGTCTGCTAGACACTATGGGCCTAAACGCAGAAGATGGATGCCCCAACAGTACAAAAAAAGTTTGGGTGACTGTCCAGGAAGCAAGATGTCTCTTTCATTTCTAGAGTTTGGAAGTTGTTTATTTCTTGTTTATTTAGGCAATGTTATATCCTTCTGGAGTCTTTGGTGGAGTTGAAGAATAAATAGATATAGTTTTCCTTAGTTATAATAAAAGATAAAGTAGATACAAATGTTGTAACTGTAATTCTTGCTTGATAACTCTTTTGTTATATGTAATTTTACTATGTTAAAGTGAAAGCTTTTCTTTTTTGTTTATACAGAAAAAGGGGAAATGATGTAGGTTGGTCTTCTATCTATGTGTTACTTTCATTGGTCAAATAAAGAGACTGCCTTGGCCTTTGATCGACAGCAGCTTAGATAGGTGGAGTAGACAGAATGGAATGCTGTGAGAAAGAAGCAGAGTCCTAGGCAGATGCCATGAAGCTCCGGCCCGAGATGGACGTAGGTTAGAATCTTCCCAGTAATCCACGACCCCATGGTGATATACAGATTACTAGTTATGGGTTAAAGCAAGATGTGAGAGTTAGCCAATAAGGGTCTGAAGATAATGGGTCAGGCAGTGTTTAAATGAATACAGTTTATGTGATTATTTCAGGGGTAAGTGAACCAGGTGGCAGAAAGCAGCCTGCCGCTCCTAATACAACACTTCAATAAAACGCATCTTTGGTTTCAATGCAGGTATCACTCTGAAGTCACAAACTGAATTCTAATCCTCAGCTTAATGGTTTGTGGGTGAGGCCTCCAGGAACTGATTAATCACAATGGAGAATTTGGAAGCTTAGGATTAGAGTTCTTAGGAGAAAGGCTGAAGAGGACTTGTTTGCCCCTCCAATGTAGGCAGACAGAGCCATGCATCCTACAGTACCACACTCTTTGAAGCCTAGAACTGGGATGTGTCATCTACAAAGCATAGAAACAACTTGAGTTGGGGATTATTGGAGTCCCAAACTATTAGACATGCCTTTCTGTGGGTTTTGAAGACATCTGATCTGTGTAATTTTGTAATGATTTCCCAAGGAAATTAAAACAAATGAATAAGAAATGATACAAAGATAAACAAAAATTTATATTTTCAGATATAGAGGAGGAAAAGGAGAATTTCAGTTGCTAAGGTTAAATCAATGTTTAAGAGGGTTGTATTTGTCATACAAATGAAAACATGCGGATAACAGAAAGCTCAGGGGATATGGTAACATAGATACAACTCAGGATAGGCAGTTTCAAGACACTGAGAAGTGTCTGGCAGTGTATATATGCCTATTTTAATCTATAATTCTGCATTGGAGAATGCAGTGTTTGATAAAGTGGACGAGCAATGCATTCTGACTTTAGCAGTTCTTGCCACATGAGGTTTAATAGAATCTAGGAATAACTCAGAAGAAAGTGTTTATGTTTATAGGAAACAAAATTAGAGTTTCAAATATCATCAATATATGCAATGCCCACTCTAACTTAAGACATGAAATTTATGATAAAATTATAGATACAAACAGACATGTATGCATAGCATTAAAGTTTTGATGCTTCCTTTTCAAAACTTCCCTTCTAAAATATCTTATTTTATAAGAGAGAGAGGCTGACATAGTATGCAAGGGGATGCCCTAAGGAAAGAGAGTGAGAAACTTGTGAGTTGCTTCTAGAATAAGACAAAAATAATAAAGTCAAGCCAAAATGCAAATTTTGGACTTTTAAAATTTTTGATTATGCTGCATTAATTATATAAAATAATAAACTTCATCATAACTATATACATATATATGTTAAAGAAGTGATTATATTCACTCTCCTACTACCCTGATTGCTAGCTCCCATGCTTGGTTTCCATCCTCTTTTAAAATATTCTTTAAACACTGACCTGAGCAAATAAAAATTAAAGAAGTTTCTCAGACTACTCAAAAAATTTAAATGAACCATGATTATTATGTCAATATTGTATGTTTATTAACTTTAAAATTTAATGATGTTCTGTAGGAAAATGTACTGTTTAAAGTCACATTCTGGGGTATTTCAAAAGAAAAGTATTAGTTTATATAATTTATTTAACAGAATTCACCAAGAACAATAGCCATAATGAAATTATATAATTATTAAATAATTAAATGTTATCATGGCTTTTTGGATTTTAATCATACTGTTCTATATACTTTTTTATTTGAGTTCTAAATTTTTTATAATATTGTATTAAGTAAAAATTCCACATGAATTTCTCTCTAAAATAGATCAACCAATTCTCTGTAAAATAGGTATTAATTTTTTGAGAGAAAAAACTCTGAATCCTTAAAAAGTTATTAGTATTATTCCGTGAAAATAGAATACTTTATTAAGATTCTTTCAAAAACAATGCAAAGAGGGCTGGGAATACACCCCAGTGAAGAAGACCTGCACTGCAAGGCCCTATTGCTATGTTCGGTACCTCAAGCTATTGACAACTAAGGACAAATTCACTTGCTCTTCTGCCTGTACCTCACTACTGTCTTTTACTCCTTCCTCCCTATTTCATGTTAGTTTATAGAGTTTGCAATTGTCATTTAACAGATAACAGATTCTACGTTCTATGACTGTTCTATATTCTATAACGGATTCTATGTTCATGACTGTTATATTTTTTAAAAGTTTTCCAATTAACTATGTCTTCCAGAACATTGATTTTTTTTGGTGTGGGGGGGGTAATTTGGCACCCCCAAGAATGTTTAATCTTTCATGCTTGATAAAATTGCCAACTCTGAATATTTTCTAACAGTGATTTGTCACAAAGAATTCTTGCTTCTTTCAGATGAGTGATATTCTCTAACTCTTAATTTTTGCTCAGTCCTGAAGTCATTCTCAATATTGGAGAAACACATTTAAGAGTCTTACCTATATCATATGTACATAGCATCAGAAGGCAAAGTAAACATGATAACTTCCGGTTTCATTGTAGGAAATCACACTGTATATTCAATTTTCCTGTGGGTGACTAACAGATAAAAGTAATTTTTTTGGACCAAAATATTCATCACTGTTTATGGAAATATGCTATTCTAGTTTTCTTTTCTGATGACGTTACATAACAAGCTTGAGCCAAGCATCTTAGTGGGGAAGAAGGCTTTATTTGACTGATAGATTCAGATCATAGTTCATCATTGAGAAAAATCAGGAGGAGAACTCAAGGCAGGAACCTGAAGCGAAAACTATTAAGGAACACTGAGTGCTGGCTCGCCCTTGGAATCATACACAGACTCAAGCTTAGATAGCTTTCTTAAGTAGCTAAGGACTGCCTATCTAGTGATGGTACCTCCCAGATCTGGCCATCCCAGATCTAATCGTAAGCAAGACATCCTACCACAGATGTCTCCACAGGGCAATATGATTTAGACTCTGCCTGCTTCAAGTTGACAAAACTCACTAGGACATAAACCATTGTCTGTCTACAGGACAGTGGAGCACAGTCAGCCCTCTGTGCATCATTTCTTCTTACACATCTCCTGATGTTTCTGTATAAACTCAGTTGGCTATTTCCCAGAAGTATGACACTCAGACTATAGAGCAGGGTAAATGTTGAATTCTAAATTGAGACAGGAGTTTACATAAAATCACTTTAGGTATTATTGTCATTTGAAAGACATAGAAAGACTAGTTTGTTTTCTCTAACAGTATCACTCAAATTGCTTGATAATTATTGGGATATCACGGTATATGTGCTGATGGATATATGCTACTGAACTGGTGACATTTTTTTCCAGTATCAAAAGCTTGTAGTTTATTTTTTTTAATTCAGTTATCTTTGAACTTCTAATTCTTTTGCAGATATATATCACAGGATTTCTTTAGAGTTGGTTACAAAAGCAACCAAAAATAACAAGTTACACATGTTTTTTCTGCTGGCTATGAAATCGTTCACTTTGATAAGGATCTGAATTAAAAAAAATAAACTACAAATTCTTACACATACCAGTAAATAGAAAGAGCAAAGACTATATATGAAAGGACACCTTTAAAACTGTTCCTCAAAAATGAAGATATGTGTAAGACAGTAGTTTAGAAATTAGCAATTGTTAGGCAACTTAGACAGCAGTTACAGAACTGTGCAAATTAAAAACAAACTTTCACTCAAGACCACTCTTTCCAGAAATGTGAAAAGCCCAACAGATTTAGTGTAATAAAGAATAGAAAAATCAACAGATTTGGTATATTAAAGAACAGAAAAATTAAATCCATGTGCTACCCAAAGGTGTTACATTAATTCTCTCAAACAATTTGCTCTTTTAATAATATCTTATATATTCTGGAACTTCTTTCTCTTTTCTCATGTAAAACAATTTTTAATTTAAATATATTTTATTATATTTTTACCACTCCTAGATTCATCAAGATCTTCTCCTCTTCCTGCCCACAAACTTTAAGATCTTTCTAAACTAAAAAAAAAAAAAGCAAACAAAAACCCAGTACAAAATAATCTCCCCCAAACCAAGAAAACTAAATAAAACAACACCCCTTAAAACAAATAAACAAATGAACAAACAATCAAACCCAAACTCTACCCAAATAAAAGCTCACACAAAAAAATCTTTAGAGTCCATTCTATAATTCTATGTTCAACTACTCCTGAATATAAGGCCTATCCTGGAGAGGTCGATATGCTACTCAGAGTTACTCCGTTGGAGAAAACTGATTTACCATCTCCCTGAGGGTTCAGTTGTTACCCTTTACCATAGTGACTAGGTTTTCATTTATTTATTCCTCTTTAAAAAATTATAACAAATAAAATATATGATAAAGCAAAATTATCTCATTCAAGTTGTACAAAGCAAACCAACAGAAGAAAAAGAGCCTAAGAAATGGTACTAGGATTAGAGACTCACTCTTTCTCACACTCAGTAATCCTATAGAAACAATAGACTGGCAGACATAATAAATTTGAAAATGATCTGGTGCAAACCTATGTAGGCCCTATGTATGTTGCTTCCATCTCTGTGAGTTTAAATGAGCATCGTTCATATTGGTTTACGGTGTCTTGTTTTCTTGGTGTCTTCCATCCTCTCTAGCCCTTCCACTATTTCCACCTCCTCTTCTGCAGGGTTCTCTGAGCTCTGAGATAAGAGATTGAATGGAGACATCCCATTTATGGTTGAGTGTCCCAAGGTCTCTCATTTTTTGTGTAATGTGTGACTGTTGATCTCTATATTTGTTTTCATCTGCTGCAGAAGGAAACTTCTCTGATGAAGGCTGAGCAAGGCATTGACCTTTGACCATGGCAGAATATCATTAGGAATCATGTTATTACTACATTCTTTGATTTTTTTTAAAAAAATTTTCTTAGACCATTTTTTTAACCCTATGCCCCTAAACTATTTAGTCTCTGGTTCTTTGTCACTCAAGAAGAATTGGGTATGGGTTCCATGTCCTGGAGTGAGCCTTAAGTCAAATCAATTATTGACTGATTACTCCAACAAGCTTTGTGTATCCATTGACCTTGCATATCTTGTAGAAAGGAAACCATAGCAGATCAAAGGCTTTGTGGCTATATTAATGCTTATGTATTTCTTTTGATAGCATGTAGAATACTTTCCTGTACCTAAGACTCTATGTAGTCACCAGCTCAACAGCTCCATGTGCAACAAATTGTTTAGGTATTGTCTTTAGTAACAGGGCCTTTCTGTCAGACTGTAAAGAGCAACCTTTAGTCTTGGCAACTATCTTGGCTGTTCAGAGATTCCAATGGGGCACTTAGATATAACATAATCCCAGTACTAGAAGTTTCTTGGTGACAATAGATGTCCAGGGGAGACTCTGTCTCCCCTGGCATTTGGCAATTTCATTTACATTGCCTTCATTTATGAATATATTTTAGGAAGTTTTTGTTGTATTAAGCTTCCATATGAACCCTCAAATGCCCCTTAATTTAGCTGTCTGTCCCTGTATTTCCTCCCATAGCCCTTTCTCTCTTCCCTTTCCCCACTTTATCATAATGTTCTAGTCATGTCCTAAACACCATAGTATCTCTTCTATTTCCTTTTCCTAACATAATCTATCTGTTCTATATCTACTCTATGTGGCTCTATGAATTGTAGTTTTTGTTTGTTTGTAGATGCGGTTTTTTGCAGGTGATAAGTACAATTTAGATTATTCTACATGTTTGACTATTTGTTGAAGATGCTCTCTTTTTTTCCAGTGTGTATTTCTGGCTTCTTTTAAAAAAAAATCAGCTGTCCTCATGTGTGTAGATTTATGTTTGGGTTTTCAAGTCAGTTCACCTGACCAGGGTGTCAGTATTTGTACCAATACCTTGCTATTTTTACTACTATGGCTGTATAATACAGCTTGAAATTGGGACTGGTGAAACCTCCTTTAATTGTTCAATATTATTTTAGCTATTCTGGGATTTTTGTTTTCCCATATGAACCTGAAAATTATCCTTTCAAGTTCTTTGAAAAATTATTTTTAAATTTTTATAGGGACTGCTCTGTTAATTGAGCTTTTATGAAACTTATGTGAGAATTTGGGTGGAAACTGAGATTAATTGTGATTAATTTTTTTTAACCACTTCATGATCCGGAACCAGTGAAGAAAACTGCACATGTTATGTTCCCTCACAATGTAAAGTTACTTGTTCATTCAGGAAAGGAGTGAAATGGGTCAAATGAAGAACTTAAGTCTACCACGCCCTCCCCCTTACTGCCTAAGGGGAGCAAAAACTCTCATCTCATTCTCTAGGCCAGGGAGGAACTGACAGGTATGAAATGTCAGCCGTTGAGAACACCTTCTGGAAGGTTCAATTTGGCGTCTATAGTAAAAAGTGAAAGGTATTTCCATAATGAGTTCCATCTGTAAAACCATTTTCAGTTTAATTTTTTATGATTTGGAAGAGATAAAGCAAGTTATAAGAGCAAAGAGGAATAATAGAATTATAATAATAGCAACCATAATAGTAATAGTAGTATTGATAGATACCAGAGAGTCAGGGAAAGCATGCTTAAGATTTTCGCTTGCACTCAAAAGGGAGATAGTAGCACTGTAGGTTTGCTTTTTGAGTTAGAACCTATAAGTCAGGCAGGCTTAACATCAAAGATCTGGAAGTCACTGTGTTGAGCTAGGGGTTTCTGTGAAATATCTCATTAATGTTTTCAGGTGAATCAGCTTTCCTCAGGGGCAATTTCCTGGCCAGTTGATTGGCAGTCCCATTTGAATGAGCTCTTAAAGGAAGAAACAATAGTTTTTAATCTTTCGGACCACTTAGAAAGACATGTCTTCTCCATTAAGGACCAATGGTAATCCACTCTTTTGCCCAATGATAGGGCCACAACAAAGCCCTGATTGCTCTTCCATCGTTACTTTCACGAGTTATTTTAATTCCTAAGAGAGACTGTTGCTGGTGCTTCTCTTTCTTGTGTTGCGAGGAAAACAGAAAATAGATTTCAAAATTGATTATAAGAAAGGGGTCCATCTTCAACTGTCTCCCTGCCTAATATCACATCTTCACAGCCAAACCAGGTAGAAAACAGGCATCATAAACTCAAATTCTAACCTGGCCATTAATAACCTGTCATTAACAAGCTATGCAAAGCCATAGAAAGTGCCATTGTGTCCTTCTACAATGTCAGAATCTTGTGGGTAACAATAAAGTTCAGACCTTTAGAAGGTTTGTTGTAAGGATTTATCATAAAATCTGCCACCTCAGGGGCTGGAGAGATGACTCAGAGGTTAAGAGCACTGACTACTCTTCCAGAGGACCTGAGTTCAATTCCCATCAACCACATGGTGACTCACAGCCATCTACAATGAGATCTGGTGCCCTCTTCTGGCATGCAAGCACACATGGAAGGAATGTTGTATACATAATGAATAAATAAATCTTTTAAAATAAATCTGCCGCCTCAGTAGCCTGACTGAGGCAAATTTAAGTTCTTTTTTCCAATCTTAATTCCTAACTCCCACATCACACATTAGATCTATATGTACGTGGATGTATATGTGAGTTACAGAATAAATAGAAGTTATAGTGGCTACTGTAGGCAGAGTTCAAGAGATTTCAAAAGTGAATTGAGAAAGAGATAAGATAACATACCAGATATATACTAGGCAGTAGGGAGCTGCTGCTCCAGAGAGGTTTATGGGCAAAAAGGAACAGAGCTAGGCTGCTAGGTGAAAGGCAGGATGGAGGATGATGCGGGAAATGATTCAGGAACAGGAAATAGTGTGTTGCATCCAGGTGGGATGAATATATATATATATATATATATATATATATATATGTACAGGCATGTAGTACTGTATTGGCTTCAGCAATATCAGGGGACCCTGCCTTGTCAGGTAATCCTTGATCCCTGACACACACAACAGGTATCAAATGGCAGGTGGGGTGGGGGGCAACGACACACCACTGAAGTGTAAGGTACCATCATTTTATGGGGTCTGTGCAAGAGATTTATATCCTTTCTTCGATCTGTTGTGACCAGTAAGTTTTGGGGCCTGTTTTCCCTGGTTTGGATTCCACATGCTCGTGTGCCCCTTTGTTGCAATTCTCTCCAACAAAACCATATGGTATCTTCCTTTTAATTCCAAGGAATAACTCATATATTAGTCTGTGCTGGATGAGAAGTACCTGACAGATGGTGTGGTTTCTGTGTCTACCCAGAGGGCTGTAGTCATCCCTCTCCTTCAGGAATCCAAAGCTGTTTGCAAAATAGTCTCCTAGGGCAATGGGCAACTTGATAAATCATTGTTTCATGCAAGAGGGAGAAATACAGAGCTGGGCAACTAGCGTGCAAGACAAGAAACACAAAACCAGTCACACACACATAAAGCCACATTCCTTCCCAATTCAGAGCTAAATAAAAGAGTGGGAGACATCATATAGATGGGAATAGCTTTCCGTGTTATTTTAAACCAAAGACTTTTCCCATTGAATTTATAGTGAGGCTAAAGTGTATCTTCTCTATCTGCTTGTGCATCTCAAAGGAAATAAGTAAAGGAAAATGACAAAGGATTCATAGCACAGACCTGAGATACTGTGTGCTTTGGATATCTAAACTAGACCAGGTAATGTTATTCCTTCTCTTATCCTAATGCAAACATCTTGAATCCCCTCGTAAGCATCTAGCTGGCTTTGGGCATTCAACTAGTGGCTGTTTTTGTCTTCGGTGTGTTTCTGAATTCCTCTGTATAGGAATCCTTGTGTTCGTTTTCCCCAGTTAAATTGCTTGCTCTATCCTACTCACAAACTGAGTATATGCATAGTTTAAATTCGCCAGTTTCTACCAAATTTATAGTGGCTCCTTACTCAAAATATCATCCGGTAAGGATCTAGAACTGAAAATGGGAGATCTGAGTCTCAGAGACGGTAAGGTTGAGGCTGTAAAGCTGAGATCCCGAAGAAGAAAAAAGTTCTGTTGCCTGAGATCCTGAAGAAGGAAGAAGTTCTTTTGCCTGAAGTGTTGGCTATTTCTGTAGATGAGCAGAGGCTTGATATTCAGGCAAGGAGAACCTTCTGCAGAGACTAAGCAGAGTGAAGGCCATTCTCTGCAGTACCTGATCATTAACCAGCCCACCCCCACCCCTACCAGACATGATCCAGCCCATCCCCACCTCCTAGTAAGTATCACCCAGCCCACCCCCATCCCCAGCAGTCACCATCCTACCCACCCCACCCCCTAGCAACTATCACCCAGCCCACCCCCACTCCCAGCAGCCATAACTCAGCCTAGCTCATGGGCCATGCAACATTCACCCCTAGCAGCTGTGTGACTATAAGTGAATTCAGACTGCAAGAAACAGACTGCAAGAGAACAGGAGAAGCAGAGAAAAGTCTTTGCTTGTATTCAGAGGCAGGACAGCAGGGTTAGCCATGGCTGGGAGGGCTACTTCATCTAGCCTGCACAAAAGGAGAGAGGTTTTTTGTTGGTGTTTTGTTTTGTTTTGTTTTTGTTTTTTTTTTCTTTAGAGACCCATGACAAAAACATAAGTTAGTGAGGTTGCAGGAAGATATTTTAGCCTGAGTAGAAACTTACCACCCAGTCTGATACCTTAATTTCAACCTCAGGAAAGACTGAGCCAGAGGGATCCAACAAAATTTTTTCTGAGTCCTGATTCATAAAAAATTGTTCTAATAGGTATGTGCTCCATTAAAGCATTGAGTTCATTTGTTATGAAGCAACAGATAACAAATATACCATAGCCCAATGTTCCCTGTTTTCAACCTGCCCCCTCTAATCATCTCTAGATTCTTACTTTTCTCCAAAGACAATTTCTTTTCCTATTTCAACATAGACATTTTGATTACTTTTCTATTTTTTCTCTGTTTTGACCATTGTCTGAACCCAGCAACATGGTTTATATTATGTAGCTTTTCTTCTTTTGCTCCACTATGTTTATACATTCATTTTTATTATTACATAGTTTCTATTTGGAGTTCTTATGAGCTTTGAAAATTTCAATGTACCTCTTGCCTCTCAAACTCATGTATTTCAAATTAGTATAAAAACAGACATTTCTCTTCAAAAACCACACACCATCGTGTCTATGTATCATGACAAGCAGAGCGGTTGTCCATTAAAGTCCCATTGTCTCCAATTTTTTGTCATTTCCATTTTTTTAAAGCTTGGCCCTCTGCCACGAAGAGCTATATTTGAGTGTAGATTTAAATTGTATTTCTGTGGTCACCAATGTAGCTGAATATTCATTGTCTTCACTACAGAGTCTTCTCAATTCTCTGAAAATATGTTCTATTACTTATTGATTTGCTATTTTCCCCTACAGATTTTGCATTGATAGCTTCTCAAACCTTTGTGCTTGGAAATTATTGTTTATTGTAGAATACTCACTTTTATATTCTTTAAATGATGTCATTTGAAAGCCAGAGTCACATTTAGTTTAATCTGAGCAGTCTGCTGCTCAGAGTTAGAATTCTGGGTACTAATGTGAAAAACAAAACAAAATAAACAAATAAACAAAAAAACCCTATTTTTCTCTTCACAGAGCATGATATGCCCTCATCTTGTCTTTTAGAAAGTACATGGTTTTTCTTCCTACATATAAATCTACAACTCAGGAGGTATTGACATTTATAAATGTAGCTTAAGAATCAATCTTTGTTTTTCCAACCTGAATACATAGGTAGCACAAAACAATTTAATAAAATTATCATTTTTGTCCCATTAGATTGTGGTCGTCCTTATGTCATATATTAGGGGACTCTACTGAATTTCTAATTCTATTTTTTTTTCTTTAGCCTTGGAGCCTGTCCTGGAATTAGCTCTTGTAAACCAGACCGGCCTCAAACTCACAGAGATCCACCTGCTTCTGCCTCCTGAGTGCTGTGATTAAAGGCATGTGTCACCAGCGCCTGGCTTTTAATTCTACTTCATTTCACCAATGTTTTTATTCCAATTACTTCTATTATTACTGTAACAATATAGAAAAGTTCTAATATCTATATACAAAGGAATGATTATATGCAATACTAATATATTATGGACCTAAAAGTTATTGAAAGAGTAGGCCTGTTGTTCTCTTTACATACATATACACAACAAAAGAATTCTGGGAAACTTTGGAAGGGACAGTATGTCTATGATCTTTGTTCTTATCCTTTCCCATGGATACATGTTTATCTCTAAACTCATCTAAATATATGAAATAAGTGTCCATTTTCTCACATATTAATTGTACTGTCAATAAACCTTTGTGATAGACTTTGTATTCCAAACCATGACTGTATAAATTTCACAGTTCTAGACCATTTCCAGATTTAGTCCTTTGTCCTTCAATGTTTATCTTCTAATCTATTTCGTTGTTGAAAAGATTTTTCAAGATTCTGATTTAATTAGTATCAGTTCTTTAGAGCAAGTCATAGAAAACTGATTCAATAATTAGTCTTCCAACGAAAGAATACAAGGTAACCCCTTTTTGACACTTTTGCTCCTCGTCTTCATTATTTGGTCTCTAGCACTCTTCTGCTTGAGAATCTGAGAAACAGTGAGGCAGAGCCCACCTCTGCCCCAAATCTTGAGTTACAACACGCTAGCTCATAACCCTCAAAGTCTCTTTTTGTCACTCTGCTTTCAGGCAATTGCTCTAGGTGCAGCCTATTCAGCATCTTACTTTTTTCTCAAGTAAACCCACCAAATACTTCAGGAATGACTCAGCCCCTTAGCTGTTTCCTGTAAAGAGTCTCATTGCTGGAGGGCAGTTCCCTTTAAGACTTGTGCTTACTGAACTGTCTGATACCTTTCATGGTAATGTAATTGGTCCAGGTTTTCTAAATGTTTTGGTGTACAGTGAAATATTCCAGCTTACCTAAAATTGAAACTTTATGAAGATTTGTATTTCCTTTAAGCTAACAGCCAGAGGTTCTAACAAGTTCTGATTACCTTGATCCAGTACCTGTGATTCCAGTTCAAATAAGTTTCACTTCCTGTAAAAGTGATATCTGTTTCTTATCTTATCGCTGCCATTTATCCCATAATATAAACTTAATTTCAAAGTATTAGGGTTTATTAAAGTCCTTGATTTGATCAAAATAGACTTGGGTTTCTGGTCCTAGGCATGACAAATTTATCACAAGTTTTAATCAATTTACAAAAGAAAGGATCTCATGATGCCCCAGACCCCAGAGAAGGATGATGCCACATGCTTAGCCCTCTTCCCAAAGCTTTCTCTGCCTGAATCTTGACTTGATAGTCCTTAATGACTTGTGTCTAGTGTCTCAAAGAAGACATTTTATGTAATTTCCTAAGCTTTCCTAGTTCTCCAAAGGAGAAACCCTGATCAAATTACTTAGTTAATGTTGTCTACAAACATGAAACTTTGTTCACAGTAAGAAAGGAGTGGTAATTTTTTTGACTAGGCAGACCAACAACACTTGTTTTGCTTGGCAGTACTTCACCTGTTTGTGTTACTGATTCTGTTTTCATGCTTTGACTAGGGTGTCAACAATTTACTTTGGAAGTTTAGGTATTTGAAATGAATTTTTCACTTGAAAGATAGTGGCACACATACACCAAAAAAAGACCTAACCTCTATTTTAATTGTTGAGGTCCCTATTAGACTCCTAATTTATGGCCTTTCTGCAAGAGCTTGAACACTTTAGCCTCATGCATGCTTTGCACCCATAAAGCACTCATGAGACTTTATAGAGTGTGGACACTGGGTTCCCAGCAGTGTTCTCCCTTATGTTGATAATACCTCACTCCAAGTGATTGAGTTCTGCATTTTATTGTTATTCAAAAATAAACTAGGTGACTGTATACATTCCAGAACAAAAAAAAAAATCCAATCCCTAATCTAAATATTTGTAATCACTCCAACTTTTGTAGAGCCTTGTTCACATCTTTCTTATGTGGTCTGCCCCCCCTTCGCATCAAGCTAATCTTCTTCAGCTATCCAAGAGGTAAGTGCTAAGTTGGCATTTACACTTAAAACATTAAAAATGTCCTGCAGGTACCCTTGTATTAATCATCCGTTGCTGCACAGCAATTTACAGCAAAGGTTAGCAGCTTAAAACAACATGCATTTACTACTATCTCAGCTTCCAGGCTTAGGAATGCAGGCCTGGCTTAGACAGTCTTTCATTTGAGGCTCTTGGGCAGACTGTAATCCATGTGTCATCTGGGATATAGTCATCTCAGAACCAAGAAAAGATCCACTCCCAACCTCATAGAGCCTGTGACCAAATTAGCCCTTTGTTGCCTATGGGAATGGAGGTCTCTGTTCTCTCTAGTGGCTGGTTGGAGGCTTCTGGAAGCTGGCGGTACAAAGTGCCTCTCCAGTGAGTCAGGAGACGTCCTGAGACTTTTTGAGTTGAAAATATAGTTAGAGAGGTTCTGCTCCTGAGAAGAAACTACCATCTCCTGAAACTAATCAGGGAAGCAAGAGCTCAACACTCTTGCAGTGCTCTGTTTCTTAAGGAAAGCTTCGCAGGTCCAGCTCACAGTCAAAGAGAATGGATTGCACAAAAGTGGCTGGAATGCAGAAAAACTGGTGCAAGGAAGAAAGAACTAACAGAAGGAAATCCATGTACAACTGGAAAGGAAGTTCGATGTAATCGTGAGCAAAATAATTGAACAGTCTCTATCTTCTTACCACTCCCCGACCTCAGAAAAATAGAGCCAGGTGTGGTGGCTCACACCTTAACCTTGATACTCAGGAGTCCGCAGCAGGAGGATTGCTTTGAGTCTGAGTCCATCCTGGTATAGAATTCAGTTACTGGCCATACTGAACTATACAGTGAAACAGTTTCTCATTCCTTTCACAGAAAGAAAGAAAGGAAAATAGAAGAAAAGAAAGAGAGGAGACAGGAAGGCCAATGGATCAGAATTCAAACTTAACCTTTTCTGATTTCTTTTACTAAGACTCAGAAATTCTGTGCTCTGACACATGTAGCCAGGGTTGTTAACTCAGCATGCATATGCTTGCTCCTCACATTTGTCTGTGGTTTTCCCTTTCTATATAACATGTTCTCTTCTTGACAGAAAAGGTTTTATTTGTTTGTTTGTTTCTTGTTGATTGTTTGTTTATTTCATTCTAGAAAAGACAAAAATAAGTGGAGAGAAAATTTTTTCTCTTTTCATATATGTAAAAATGCAACAATGACTAGCTCAAATATATGAGAATAAAAGGCGATATTTCAGGAAATCTTCCCCAAAGACAATTATTTGGAGTCTTGTAAGGCCCCAGATCTTACAGCACACTGACTCAAAACATAATTAAAGACACCTGCTGCCACCAAACCTGATGTCTCCAGTTCAATTTCCAGTGGCCTACATGATGGAAAGGAAAATCAAACTCTCTTACAAGTTTTTAATCTTTGAGTGCCAAAAACAAACACTGGTCTACAATTTCGAAGGTATTTCTGTGTTAGGAGGATGTTATCAGAAGAGGCCATTAAAATCTCTGCCAAACCTTAAGGTTTCACGAAGACTGGAATCTACAGAAAGATGAGAGAGCAAAATTATTTTTTGACATAAACATATTCAAAAAAGTTATTTACAGGATAAAATAAAAAATAAATCACAGTTGTTGATAATTCTAACCCGTGAGACCTTTACAACATAAGGAACTTCCATTTCTCAGTATCTATTCTTTTTCAAATTCATTAGTCATAATAAACTATGGAGCTGCCCAACGGTGCAAATTTTTAAAATAAATACATTTGTGGCTAACAGACCCAGACAAAGTTCTATCTATGTCTATAAAATCAATCATAGCATCCTGTCAAATCTCCCTCTCTCGGGTACATACCGACACATTTCTGTAAGAAGCTCTCCTCATTTTCACATTGTCCATTGCTATTGTTCAGAGAAATCTTTATTGTCGCGGAATTCCCAGACGCAGCAGCAGCCCTCACAAGATGTTCCTCGGTGAAACTAAGCCAAGTGGTGCTTGGATGGCATTGTGAATCATGGCAGGAGAGGAAAGACTGCTAAATGGCATCATTCTTAGCTCTTTTAGAGGGCAGGGGATGACTCAAAGTGAGGAAAATCGGAAGATATAAATAGGCCAATGGTGCCCATACTTTGCTGCAGTCTCTTTGACACACTCACCAGTAGAGAAAAGCTCATCTCCAGATGAAACTGGAATTCTTTTTTAAAAAAAAGAGACCCCTCAGCAGAACAACTGTTTGTGGTTTGTTTATCCAAAATGTTAGGTGCGGTTTGTTTATCTAAAGTGGAAGATGACTGCGAGGCAGGGATCCTGCCGAAGGTGTCTTTATCTTAAATATGATCTTGAGTGAAATAGAATTACATTACTTTCCTCCCTCCAGCTCCTCTGACTCCCCTCAAGTAGACAGCCCTTTTTCTTTCATTATTGTTACAGGTTTCCATAGCTTATCCCCAATGGATGCTTCTACATCACAGCTCCTGCGTCCTTGGCTCAGGAAACATCTCCAAAATGAAGTAAGTCTGCTATGAAACTGTCCCTTATAGAAATGATTGCACAAACAAGGCTAGAGCAATGGCAATATCAAAGGGACATCTAATGTGATAGAGGGAAAGCTTCATGGAGTCCCGCCTAGACAAAGAACTACAGAAAACTAATGACAACTGAGAAAAAGAGACTTATCATCTCCCAGGGGTGAGCACCCATACTGGTTGTCCAATGCAGAGTAGTCAGCCTAGACTAATATATACATAAACAAACAAAGAAAAATTATATTCAGCAGGTTGTATTTATAGACTTTGTGCCTGTGTGTCTTTGTGTTCTTATGGGGTTTTTCAGTCACTCTCACACTCACACAGATATCCTGGTAAATGTTTAATTAGTCAGTGACTAAGTGAATAAATAAAACGACTAAACAAGAGACCCAGCACATCCATGTCACAAGGAGAATATAGGCTTAAGAATTTGGCCTCTGCTGGGAAGTTTCATATCAGTTGTTCAGGTCACAGATCACAAAGCAGAAACAGCAGTACATGTGTTCATATCATTTAGAGCAGAGAGAAGTGGCTCATGTTCAGGCATCTGGACTGTTTCAGTCGCATGCACACTCTTCCTGAAGGCAAAATAAAATGGGGTGGGTGTTATTATTATTCAAAAATTGTTGTTTTGGCCACAAGGTGGAACTCATTCTGGCAAATAAGAATAATGTTTTGCTTAAGAGAAATGAAAATTTGCATCCTGAGAAGCTGACCCTCAGAACTGTGTGCTTTATATGAAAGGAAGGCAATTCAGCTCAATTTTCTTAGAGTAGGAGTGTAGCAAATTTTGAGATGTGGCAAGAGATGTATCGCCGTGGTTGCAAGGAAACAAATGAGTAGGGTATCAGCATGGTCCAGAAAATGAGCTACAATAGGCATTTTTGGTTTTTGAATGAGTGCATTTATTACGTATACAGAAAAACAAAGTAAAAAAGTGAATAGACAGAGGATGGATGGATAGATAGATAGATAGATAGATAGATAGATAGATAGATAGATAGATAGATAGATAGATGACAGACAGACATCATCAAGTCAAGTGCCCAAAACAATCTGCAGAAATCAACTTGGGATGTCTTGTTGAGGCTGTTAGCCAGAAAGAATTTCTCACAGTGAGTTTGGGTCACAGTGGCATGTTCCCTTGTATGGGGCTTTCAAGTTTGGGAATCTTTTATCTTCTATTTGTTCTACAGGATATAATATCCTTACTCATAGGGTGTAAGGGTTCTCTTTCCTCCTGTCAGAGCTAAGGTGGCAGCCCATTCCTGGACAAGGAGTATTAGAGAAAATTTGTCCTTGACTTATTTACATAGGAAGCAGGAATGGGGAGGCTACTTCCAGAGGCAACTCTCCATAAGCTCAACAGCACGTGAGTGTTTTGGAATATGATATGCATCATAGAGCAGGACACACCAAGGAGTTTTGGTGGAGGGGGGTCTGCACCAGGTACTTGTAGAGGTTATAAGCTTTTTAACATACCTCCAACATTCTTAAATGTTTGGTAAAGTTTGTTACCTTTGCACTGTGAGCTCTGTTCTGCATCTGGGCAGACATGATAGCTGTCCTGAGCATGCGGGTCATGGTAGTTCATCACCAGAGGAGTGATCACCTTGCTATTCAGCGGCAAAAGGAAAATCCCAGTTGGGCACAAGTGTGTAAGTTTGGAGGGAACCCCGATTGAAAAAGCAAGATCATCTGAAAATGTTCTGGTGACATTTAAAAAGCAAACATTTGGTCACAAGGTACCTCCTTTGTGAAATGGGGAAATAATATCTGCGGGGAAGTAACGAACTGTTAAATAATTGATGACTGACATGTGTTCAGAACACCTTGGAAGGAACATAATCTTTAAGCATGATATCATGATTCCTACCAGAATAAAAATATTTAAAATAATAACCAGTACATTTAAACACCTGTACTTGCATATGAAATATATAACTCTTTTTACTGTTTTTCATCTAATCCACGGCACCTGTGTTAAAAAA
Organism: Myodes glareolus; assembly: GCF_982192425.1. Classification (NCBI taxonomy): domain Eukaryota; kingdom Metazoa; phylum Chordata; class Mammalia; order Rodentia; family Cricetidae; genus Myodes; species Myodes glareolus. Next base: position 44,895,194 of record NC_142041.1, on the reverse strand, counting down.
TGCAGCCCAATGGCCCAATATTTAAAAATACATAAAATTTAGACAGGTACACATTTTTTTTAGTCACCCTATTGTGCCTAGGTCTCACAGAACATAATTCAAACAATATACTACCACAAAGAGACCACTTCAATACAAATCTCGCCAGTGTGAGTTAATAAAAATTACTTTTAAAAGCAAACATCTGGCACCTCATAAATACATATCACCTTTCATCAAGATTTTTTCAAACTCTCCTCATATATATTATACTTATAAGCATTATTAATTCAGCATATTGTACATTAGTCGTAAAGAAATCCTGAAGCAGAATTACATGTGTGAAATATGTGCTGCACTATCAAGGCTTGTGCAGATCATAAAAGCCAGGATGTTAACCATGGTGCAAAAGCCTTTTGATTTAATGTATTTTGTGAGCTTGCTTGGATGATTTTCTAAGCAGGTACAAGAAAATACTACAGCAAAGGTTCAAATCAGCTCTGTATTCCAACTAATTTTTCCCTGTCTTGTGACATTTAGCAAATTATTCTAGGCTTACATTTAGCTTATGTCAAAAATGTGTCTGAAATATTTTATTCTGGTTTATTTCTACATCTGAAAGAAATTTTAAGACACAAATTGCCTTTAGAAAAAACTATACCCATTACATCAAACTGGTAATTCTCTTATTCTAGAGGACATTGAGAAGGAAAATAATAATAAAAAAAAAACAGGATGTTCTCAAATGTCCTTTAGCAACTTTCATGTCATTAATGGTTTTACTATGAAGTTTTAGTTTCTTGTAGCTAAGGATTAAATTTGCATCTGTGAATAAATGTCACATTCTCTTGTTATTTCTTTGACAAAGATGAATAATATACTATGAGTGCTATCATTACATTTTTATAGTAGTATCCATGTTTGTTTCCAAAATCTGAATGTTTTATCATATTAATAATGTTTCTTTTACTTTTCCTGAGAAGTTGGTGTTGAATGTATTTCCTTATATTTATTATATTTCTTATACTACTTCAAGAAATGAACAAAGAAAAATAGGTTGATTTAAAGCCAGGATCTGTAGCCTGATCTAGTAGACTAAAAGTTGGTTTAGTTAATTTATTTCACATGCTTGGCTAGTTTTGTCTAAAACTAGCATTATTCTCTTTTTCTGCATATGTGTTTTAAATTATTCTCACTTATTTCAATGCAGCATCTTAATCAATACAGCAACCAGGACAATCAAAACACACAGCATCTCTGACCATAGAAAATATGATTTAAAAATTAAGAGTGCGAGTATGAGAAGCTCAACAAATAATTTTAAATTGGTTAAATACTTTGAGGAAAAATAGAAGTGGTTATAACCAAAAACTAACAAGGATGAAGTTTTCCTATATGTTGAACAGAAATAACCTCCCATTTTTTTTATTGCATTGTTTTGTTTGTTGATACCTAGTTTCTTGAGTTCTTTATATATTTTGGCTATCAGCCCTCTGTCAGATATGGGGATTGTGAAGATATTTTCCCATTCCATAGGCTGCTGTTTTATCCTATTGATAGTATAGTTTCTTTGCCTTACAAAAGATTTTCAGCTTCATGAGGTTCCATTTATTAATTGCTGATCTTAGTGTCTGTGCAATTGATACTCTGTTCAGGAAGTTATCTCCTGTGCCAATGTGTTCATGGCTTTTCCACACTTTCTCTTCTATCAGATTCAGTGTATATCATATCTAAACAGAAACTTGTTATATAGAGGAATCTCAAATGACTGAGAAACACCTAAAGAAAAGTTCATATTCCTTAGCCATTAGGGAAATGCAATCGAAATGATTCTGAGATTCCATTTTATACCTGTCAGAATGACTAAGATAAAAACACAAGTAACAGCTTATACTGGCAAGGATGTAGAGCAAGGGGAACACTCCTCCATTGCTGATAGGAATGGAAACTTGTACAGTCACTTTGGAAACTGATATGAAAGTTTATCAGAAAATTGGGAAAAGTGTTACTGAAGACCGAGTTGTCTCACTTCTGGGTATACAGACAAAAGAGCTACTATCGTATCACAAGGACAATTGATAAACTATGTTCACGGAAGTTTTATTTATAATAGTCATAAACTTGAAACAACCTAGATGTCAATCAACCAAAGAATGGATAAAGAAAATGTGATACATTTAAACAATACATTATTACTCATCTGTCAAAAACAATGAAATCATAAAATTTGCTAACAAATGGATAGAACTAGAAAAGATCATCATGAGTGAGGTAATCAAAACCCAGAAAGACAACCATGGTATGTACTCACTTATAGGCAAATATTTGCTGTAAATTAAAGGATAACCATGCTAAAATCCACAGATCTGAAGAATCTAAGTAACAAGAAAGGCTCAAGGGGGATACGTGAATCTCACTATGAAGAGGAAATAGAATAGTAATCACAGGTGAATGAGGGGAGAGGTCAGTATAGATAAGTGGGCATGTGAACAGGAGGGACCAAGCTTGGGGATGGTGGAGGAGAAACGTTCCATTCAGGGGCATCTCTAGGATGAGCTATAAACCTAGTACAACAGAAACTCGGGATCTATGAGGTAACATTACCTAATATTCCCTTGCAGTGGGATATTCCCTTGCAGAGCTTGAACCAGCCATCTCCTGTAAGTAGGCAAGACTTCCAGTGGAAGGACTAGGACCCCAGCCCAGACTCACAAACTCTGACGCATAATTTTCCACTCCCACAGGTATGCTGGGAAAAAAGAGTAATACAGAAATTGTGGTAGTGGTCAACCAAAGACTAATCCAGCTTGAGGCCTATACTATGAGAGGGAGCCCATCCCTGACACTGTCTGAAGTGTCCAAACCCAGAGGCTGAAAAGCCAAGAGACCTAGGATTGAACCAAGCATGATTGGGAAAAGAGGGGAAAAATCATTGAAATGATTTCTAATGATACTCTGCTATACTCATGGATCATTGCCTAGTTCAATTATCAACAGAGAGGCTTCACCCAGAAACTGATGTAAACAGGTAGACACACAGCCAAAGTCTGTGCAGATCTAGGGAAAGCCTATGGAAGAGGGAGGGAGAGGAAGGATTGTGGAAGCCAGAGGGCCAAGGACATGACTGAAAATTACACAGAATAAACTTACCTGGGTTTATGGGGGCTCACAGAAACTGAACCACCAACAAGAGAACCTGCATATGACTGACCTGGGCCCTCTGTACATGTGCTGCATTTGTGTGTCTTGGTCTTTTTGTGGGACTTTTGGCAGAGGTTGCAGAAGCTGTCTGACTCTGTTGCCTGCTCTTGGGTCCCTTTCCTTCTGCTGGGTTAACTCGTCCAGCCTTAATAGGAGAGTAAGTGCCTAGTTTTGCTGAAACTTGACATGTCATGACTGGTGCATATATATGGGTGGCCTGCTCTTTTCTGAATGTAAAGGTGAAAGGGTGAATGGGAGGAGGAGGAAGATTGGAAGGAGGGTCTGGGAACAGAAGGGAGGAAAAGGAAACTGTGATGGAGTTGAGAAAAATTAATTAGCTGGTTAATAAAAAAAAAAGAAAATGTATCCGGCATATTAGTGCAGCCATATCTGATGGGTATGGCAAAGGTCATAAAGTCAAAATAGGAGCTTGACAAACTTCCAGCAAAGCTAAGCCACATGATAACTGCCATGTTACTTTTCTTTAATTCCATGTCTTGCATACTTGTGGAGCTTTTGATATTCGTACAACTTTGGGACACTGAATTTGTTATGAATTATGTATGCCTTCTCCCAGGAGTACTGCGTCTAAGCCTATTCAGGAAAGTCCCTCATTTAGGGAGATAGCCTTATCTACTTAAAGGTCTTCCTTACACCTTGGAGGTTGTGACACACAGAGAGAAGCTAGAGATCTCCTTAGGAGGCTATGAGATAGTCTTAAAACATCTTACCCTGGACTTACTCAGGAGCAAGATAATCAAAACAAAGTAAACCTCGGAAGGTCAAAATGATTCTGTGGTCTAGAGGAGTTGGACAAAAATCAAATTACAAGCCTGTTCCTACTATACATTCAGGAGATTATATGACATATGCAGCAACAATGTTAGGTCAGCTGAAGTTACCTCTGCCCTATGCAGGGACTTGTATTAATGAACAAAATGGTGCGATAAGATGATAAAAGATTGAGGTATCAAAACCTCCCTTTCTTAGAAAAGTTAGCTCCTTCAGAGCCACTGTGGTTTTGCATGATCAAGAAACAAAAGAATGTGCAGATTAGATATATAAACAAATTCTATAAAGATATAAAATGCAAACATATTTTATACCAGATATTGAATAATAACTGCAGCCGCTTGGGCCTAAGGATTTTTCTTCTCTATGTAGTGAGGGGCTGCGGGCAGGCCTGCTTTTCGCCTCACCCGGCTCCTGCACGGCTAGCTTAGTCCCAGAAATAACAACACACAAATTGTATTCATTTAAGCACTGCCTGGCCCATTATCTCTAGAGAGTTAGTTACTGACTAACTCTCATATCTTGATATTAACCCATTTCTAATAATCTGTGTAGCACCACGAGGTGGTGGCTTACCGGAAAAGATTCAGCATGTCTGACCTGGTGAAGAAGCTCCATGGCTTCTGCCTCATAGCCCTCTTCCCAGCATTCTGTTCTGTTTTCTCCGCCTACCTAATTTTCTGACCTATCAAGGGGCCAAGGCAGTCTCTTTATTGACCAATGAAAATAACAATAAAAATAGACAGATAACCCTCCTCCAACTCTAACCAATGAGAGTTAATAATACCCTGCCCAGGATATGGCAATCTACACAGGCTGGCTTGGGGCTTCTCCTCTGTCTATTGCCTCTTAAGCCATCTGAACTACCCATCTGAGAGCAGGCTATCATACACCTTTAGATTCTTAAAAAATGGGTTATGGGATTGATAAGTGAAATGATTATAACAAGTAATTTTGTTTATCAATTATGACTAAACCTGAGAAGAAAAGATTGTAAAAGATAGCTTTGTTCTATCACTGTTTATCAATGATGACTAAACTTATGATCCAGATGAGTAAGAGAAAAAGTTAAACACATGTCTGGAAACAAAAATGATATCATCTATGTTTTGGAACATGAATCTATCTCTGATTACTGAACTCTGTATAAATAAAGACTGCTAGTTAGTCAAGTTGCAAGATTTTCACAGCTACCATAACCCGACTTACTTCTTCCCTCTCCTACTCTGTGCCTGCTCTCTGAAAACTCCCGGCCACCAGGTAATGTTCCTGGAAGTATATAGTAAGTAATTATTTTTCCTATTGAAAAAAGACAGACAGAATGAGAGAAAGAAAGAGTTTCCCAACCCAGGTAACAATAGTATATAATATTGATTAAAAGGTTGATAGAGTATCCACCCATAATTTTATCTCAAAAGCACATTAAAGTAACTATCTACATAAATCAGTTGAGAAAAGGCTGTAAAAAGTCCTAGTAAAAATAGAGGTACATTAAGTGTATGTTAGAAGCCCAAAGGAAATTCCCAGCATCAAGGGAGTGTCGACCTAATGCTACATTTTAAAATACTGAATTTTAAAAGAATTCATTAGAAGCAACAGGTTGGTGGTCACACTGGAATTAGAACAGGAAGGTGTTTATGTGTGTGAGCCGAACAGTTATGTGTGTGAGCCCAACTATATTACTGCTTGCTTCCCTGTCCACGTCCCACAGGATTTGCTTAGTGGGTGCTCTGAACTACTCCTGTTAAAGAATGACTGTTACAAGGAAATTACGATGGGATCACCTAAACAGACCAAAGCATCCTACAAAGAACCCATAGTCCTGGATCTCTCAACTGTCCCGTGGAGCGCTGACGATGTAAATCTACAATATATAAGAATACTATTTTCTGGCATTTGCATGAGTTTAACAGACTATGTCACAACCTCCGAAAGGTCCGTTTTAGACATGAGTAGGATGATCTTAGTGGTTTATGTATTGAATACAAAAATCATTGGATTTGTGAAATGCCATAGAAATTAAAATTCAGAAGAGGGCAAGAACAGTAGTTAAACTGGTTAATTTTTTTTAATAAGGCCCTCATTTGTTAAGTATAAATCAATGACTCATTATAAGAGCCAAGCTAATATTGGCAGCAGAAGATAGACATACAAAGGGGAAATCCCGAGACTTGAGAATCTGCATAGAAAATAGTAGAGAAACCAAATTAAATCTTCAGTGAGGCAGAAACCAGCAGACTGAAAGAGAATAAGCTGTTTGATAATCATTATAAACTTAAGGAGTATTATTATGAGCCATATAATCTTCCAGACACAGTGTTTATATAACAAATAAAATTGATTTTATCTTTTCTTTTTCTGAAGTCTTTTATATTCTACCTAGGACAGATAGATACAAACACAACGAAAAATTAAACACTAACTTTTTTAAAAACTATTATTATTTATCAGACAGATAAACAGAAAGAAAACAAAAACAAGGAACAAAGGGGATGGCAAAGAGCTACTGGGTGGTCAAGAAGAGTCAACACCAGGCCTGGCATTGTTGAAGACCTGTGCGCCTTCCAAGGCTTAGTTTAAAAGACATTGTAGCTTCAGTCTTGATTTCCTAAATAGTTACTTACTGTGGGGAAGAATACCTGTCAAGGCATGAGGATAATCAACCAGTATATGAAGAGGCTGTCATGATATTGCAATATAATCTTTGACTAATGATCAACAGTGGTTTATTCACACAGAAGAATCAATTTTGCATGGGGATGTACCAGGATTAATAAATGCTTATGAAGGCTGCTGCTGGAGTCAACCTCATAAAAAAATAGAAACAGAAAATCACAAGACATCTTCAAATTTTTGAGTCTAAAATCTTACCTGAGAAACAATAATTGATATTTGAGTGTTTAAACCTTAAATTTTGGTGAATTTTGTTATATATCAGCAGATAGCAAACACACATGTACCTATCCAGAGAAAAGCATTTGCAGGAAAACACAGCAGGCACAGCCTTGGCGTAAGAGCATGCATGATGGGGTTCAAGAAGAGTGATATGAAGGGCGTGGTCGATCAGTAGTTAGAATTAACCAGACTAGCTTAATATAAAATATTTAGCTTTAATAAACAGAAGAAAGGGAACTTACAAAACCAGGGTTCCAGCGATCCAGAAGCACAGGGAACAAAAAGGGCAGAGCCAAGCACACCTGGACTTTTATTTGTTTTCTTTGGCCCCAGGGGGACACACCCTAAACAGAATGTGATTGGCTGAGCTTCCCCATCAGTGATATATGTATGGTGGAATATGAGTGAGCAAGAAAATAATAAAAATTAGAGGAAAGTGAGAAAATGAGGACAAGATGGAATATAGTTGTAAAGGCCCTTCCACTTAAATATGAAAACAATATAATGATATACTTTTTATGATATTCACTCTGATTGCAATGTGAAATCCACCAATAAGACAACGACTAAAACTAGCATCAGAGAGAGAGAGAGAGAGAGAGAGAGAGAGAGAGAGAATAGAAGGCTACTGAATCATTCTGGCTTTATAGCTTCATGTACTAGCTGTTAATGCACAGTGTTAAAAAAATAGTTGTCTGATGTGTGCATATAAAAAAAGATAAAAAAGTATATGAGGTGGAGGAATAAATAGGACGGTGAATCGAGGGTACCTTCTAGATTTTAAGCACTACATAGATTGAAAAACAATCTGAACGATACCATGCAATGAAAATGTGTAATACTGCACAAAGCAATGATAGCGTGGTGCAGCAAAATAACTACCTTAGAGAAAAGATCAAATACTTCAACAATATAGTTAAGTTTGACTACACCTTGAATATTTAACATGGATTTGTTCTGCTTTCTGCTTTCAACAACAGTCAGAAAAGCTCCTTTTTTCAGTGAGTGATGATTAATGTAGGAATTTATAACTTGTTACAATGCCAAATATAAGTAACTCTGAGTGCTCACCTGTGAGTAGGTCACTGCTTTCAACCATTCAATGTGCAGGGAACTTCATGAAAGAGGTAAAAGAATAAAAAATCATTAAATAGGGAGGAGAGCTGTGATTTTTTTTCTGTACATTACATGATGTTTGTATGTATCAACTCAGAGTACCATGTTTATTTGAATAAGATAAAGCCAATTAAAATTCAATAAGGATGGGAGGGCATGTGAGGCCCTATTCTATAGGAAGAGCTACTGAAGTTGATGGTTGCTAAGTGAGGGGTGTCAATCACTTTCCTTTGAGAGCATGGCTTCTAGTAGTCTGCTTATGTCCCGTGGATAGCCACTTATGGGCATATGTACAGCACCAGTTGGGTTTGGAGGGTCATAAAATTTCCCCAGCTCAGCTCCCTAGCGCTCTGGGCCTGGGTGGGAAGCACAACCCGACAGGAGGCAGTTCCTGGGTTTCAATAGCCTGCCTGAGGACAGGTGGGCCCTGTGTCAGATCAGCGACATTCCTAGCCAGCAAGGGGCACTGAACCCCTGGCGGACATACATGGGAGGGGTGAGTTTGCTGCTGGCCCGCAGCAGAAGCCAAGCTAGTAGGAGTTCAGACTTTCCCCATCACCCTTGACTCCCTGGTCATCCTGCAGTGGTGGCTCCACCCTGCTAACCTCTTCCGTCTCCCATCCCAGTTTTCATCCAAGTACACCTTCCTTTTTCCTCCCTTCCCCCTGGGGCCATAAAATCTCCCCAGCCCAGCTCCCTTGCACGCTGGGCCTTGGCAGGAAGCACAACCCAGCACAGGGCAGTTCCTGGGTTTCAATAGCCTGCCTGAAGAAAGGTAGGCCTTCTGTCAGTGAAGTCCCTGCCCAACAAGGAAACCTGACCCGATATCAGAAGATCCAATAGAGAGCATTTAAAGGAAGAGATGGGCAGACGCCAAGGCAAGAACTCCTACAACAATCTGAAAAACAACATAAAAACACCAGACCCCAACGACAAAACAGTAGAAGGACTTGAACATCTTAATCCAGAAGAAGTGGAAAAAAGTACCATTATGAAAGCAATAGAGTCCCTTAAACAGGATATGAATAAATCCCTTAAAGAATTGGATGAGAAGTATAACAAAAAGTTTGAAGAAATGAGTAAATCCGTGAATGATACCCGGGGAAACCAAGAAAAAAACAATCAAACAGGTAATGGAAACAGTTCAAGAATTGAAAACTGAAATGGAGGCAATGAAGAAAACATAAACTGAGGGCTGGCTGGTTTTGAAAAATCTAGGTAAATGAACAGAGACTACAGAATCAAGCATAACCAATAGAATACAAGAGATAGAAGAATGAATCTCAGAGTTTGAAGACACCATAGAGAAAATAAATGCTCTGATCAAAGAAAATGGCAAATACAAACAAATTCTCATCACAAAACATTCAAGAAATCTGGGACACAATAAAAAAACCAAATCTAAGAATAATAAGGATTGAAGAAGGAGAAGAATTGCAGATCAAAGGCCCAGAAAATATATTCAACAAAATTATAGAAGAAAACTTTCCCAACCTAAAGAACAATATTCCTATGAAGGTTCAAGAAGCATACAGAACACCAAATAGACTTGATCAAAAAAAAATCCCTTTGCCATAACACAAAATGTTAAGATTAAAGAAAGAATATTAAGAGCTGCCAAGGAAAAAGGTCAAGTAACTTATAAAGGTAAACATATCAGACTTACACCAGACTTCTCTATGGAAACCATGAAAGCCAGAAGGTCCTGGATAGATGTACTGCAGAAACTAAGAGACCATGGATGCAAACCCAGACTACTATACCCAGCCAAGCTATCATTCACTATCAATGGAGAAAACAAAATATTCCAGGATAAAAACAAATTTAAACAATTTGTAGCCACAAATCCAGCCTTACAAAAAGTAATAGAAGGAAAATCACAACCCAAGGAAGCCAACACTGCCTACAATACCTCAGACATCTGGCGAGCCTTCACAACCACAACTCAAAGAAGGGAAACACATAAACTCTACTACACACAAAAAAATAAAAATAAAAAAAATAATAACCGGAGTCAACAACCACTGGTCATTAATATCACTTAATATCAATGGACTCAACTCACCTATAAAAAGGCACAGACTAGGAGATTGGATATAAAATCAGGATCCAACATTCTGCTGTTTACAAGAAACACACCTCAACCACAAATACAGACATCTACTCAGAGTAAAGGGTTGGGAAAAGGTTTTCCAAGCAAATGGACCCAAGAAACAAGTGAGTGTGGCCATTTTAATATCTAACAAAATTGACTTCAAACTAAAATCAATCAGAAGAGATGGAGACAGACATTTTTTACTCATAACAGGAACAATTAATCAGGAGGAAGTCTCAATCCTGAATATCTATGCCCCTAATATAAAAACACCCACTTATGTAAAAGAAAAACTTTTAGAACTCAAGGCAGTCATCAAACCACATACACTAATAGTAGGAGATTTCAATACACCTCTCTCACCAATGGAAAGGTCAATCAAACAGAAACCCAACAGAGAAATAAGAGAATTAATAGAGGTAATGAATCAAATGGACTTAACAGACATCTATAGAACATTCCACCGAAATAGGAAAGAATATACCTTCTTCTCTGCAGCTCATGGAACCTTCTGGAAAATTGACCACATACTCGGTAACAAAGCAAACTTCCACAGATACAAAAAAATATTAGTAACCATCTGTGTCTTGTCAGACCACCAGGGATTAAAGTTAGACTTCAACAACAATGCTACCCCCAGGAAACCAACAAACTCATGGAAGTTGAACAGTCAACAACTAAATCACCCCTGGGTCAAGGAAGAAATAAAGAAAGAAATTAAAGTCTTCCTTGAATTCAATGAAAATAAAGACACAACATACTCAAACCTATGTGACACTATGAATGCAGTGCTAAGAGGAAAGTTCATAGCACTAAGTGCCCAATTAAAGAAAACGGAGAAAGCACAGACTAGAGACTTAACAGCACACTTGAAAATTCTAGAAAAAAAGAAGCATATTCACCCAGGAGGAACAGATGAGTGGAAATAATCAGACTGAGGGCTGAAATCAACAACATAGAAACACAGAAAACAATCCAAAGAATCAATGAAACAAAAAGCTGGTTCTTGGAGAAAATCAACAAGATTGACAAACCCCTCTCCAAACTAATCAAATGGCAAAGAAAAAACATGCAAATTAATACGATCAGAAATGAAAAGGGGGACATAACCACAGACACAGAGGAAATTCAGAGAATCATTAGATCTTACTACAAGAGCCTGTATGCCACAAAATTGGAAAATGTAAAAGAAATGGACATTATTTTTAGATAAGTACCATATACCAAAGAACCAAGACCAGTTGAACAATCTAAATAGACATGTCAGTCGTGAAGAATTAGAAGCTGTTATCAAAAATCTCCCTACCAAAAAAAGCCCAGGATCAGATGGTTTCAATGCAGAATTCTATCAGAACTTCCAGGAAGAGCTAATACCTACACTCCTTAAGGTATTTCACAATATACAAACCGAAGAGTCATTGCCAAACTAATTTTATGAAGCTACAGTTACCTTGATACCAAAATGACACAAAGACACAACCAAGAAGGAGAATTACAGGCCAATCTCACTCATGAGCATTGACGCAAAAATTCTCAATAAAATCCTGGCAAACCGAATCCAAGAACACATTAGAAAAATTATCCATTATGATCAAGTGGGATTCATCCCAGAGATGCAGGATTGGTTCAACATACGCAAATCTATAAATGTAATCCATCATATAAATAAACTGAAAGAAAAAACCATATGGTCATTTCATTGGATGCTGAAAAAGCATTTGACAAAATTCAACACCCCTTTATGATAAAGGTGTTGGAGAGATTGGGGATACGAGGATCATACCTAAATATAATAAAAGCAATATATAGCAAGCCGACAGCTAACATCAAATTGAATGGAGAGAAACTCGAAGCCATTCCACTAAAATCAGAAACACGACAAGGCTGTCCACTCTCTCCATACCTCTTCAATAGAGTGCTTGAAGTTCTAGCAATAGCAATAAGACAACATAAGGAGATCAAGGAGATTTGAATTGGAAAGGATGAAATTAAACTTTCGTTATTTGCAGACGATATGATAGTGTATATAAGCGACCCCAAAAACTCTACCAAAGAACTCCTATAGCTGATAAACCCCTTTAGTAATGTGGCAGGATACAAGATCAACTCCAAAAAATCGGTTGCCCTCCTATACACAAAGGATAAAGAAGCAGAGAGGAAAATCAGAGAAACATCACCTTTCACGATAGCCACAAACAGCATAAAATATCTTGGGATAACTCTAACCAAGGAAGTTAAAGACCTATTTGACAGGAACTTAGAGTCTTTGAAGAAAGAAATTGAGGAGGATACAAGAAAATGGAAAGACCTCCCCTGCTCTTGGATTGGGAGAATCAACATAGTAAAAGTGGCAATTCTTTTTTTTTATTATTTTTATTTTATTTTATTACATTATAAAAGTTTCCATTTCTGCCCCTCCTCCCAACACCCTCCCACTCCCCCCACTCCCTCTCCTCCTCCCTCTCCATCCCTAAGAGCAGTCAGGGTTTCCTGCCCTATGGGAAGTTCAAGTTCCTCCCCGCTCCCTCCAGATCCAGGGAAGGTGAGAATCCAAACAGACTGGACGGCCAAAATCCAGTATATGCAGAGGAAGCAAGTCCCAGTGTCATTGTCAATGGCTTTTCAGAAAGGCTCCGGGCCAGCCACATTCAGAGAATCCAGCCACATTCAGAGAATCTGGTTGGATTACGTCCTCGTTCAATCCCAGTCCAACTGGCCTTGGTGAACTCTCATTATATCAGTCCCCTTGTATCAGTGGGTGCTCACGTCCCTCACGGTCCTGATTTCTTTTTCCATTTTCTTCATCTTTCTGCTCCTCATTTGGACCATGGAGGGCTCAGTCCAGTGCTCCAATATGGGTCTCCATTTGTATCGCCATACAATGTCGGATGAAGGTTTCCTCTGCTCTTGCCTTCTTTGCTCACGTTCTCTTTCCTTCTGCCTCTCGTTTGGACCTAGGGAGATAGGTCCAGTGTTCCCATGTGGGTCTAGGCCTCCATCTCCATTCATCGCCAGATGAGGGTTCTATGGTGATATGCAAAATATTCATCAGTATGGTTGTGGGCCAAGGCCGGTTCAGGCAACCTCTCCTCTGTCCAGAGAACAATCTGGGGATCTCTCCTTGGACCTGGGATCCCCTTTATAATCAAGTCTCTTGTAAACCCTAAAATGACTCCCTTAGTTGAGGTATATACTTCCCTGATCCCATATCCATCCTTCCTCCCTCCCCCCCCCATCCCAGTCCCCCGATCTTTCCCCATTCCTCCCCTACTCCCTTCTCGCTAACCCTCTCCCCTTCCAACAGCCCCCTGTGGATGATAACATTGCTGCTGTAACTGAAGAAATGCCACCCCTGGAAGGAGATGACGACACATCACGCATGGAAGAAGTAGACTAAGCTTCACCAGAACTATATGTTTGCTTACTATCATTCCTTCTGATAATATATTTCCCAGGATTTTTGCTTATTTTTGTTAACATTTAAAGCATCTGTGTGGCATGAAAACTAAGGGGAAGATAAAATTTCTTTCTACTTGTGTGATACTGTGATACTATAGGTTTGATTCAATAGGTTGGTAGAACGTTTGTTGTAAGACGTAATGTAACCTATTAACTTTGTGGTCTGAAGTGTTTAGCTGTCAAGCTGGATCCCTTATTAGACCAAATAATTTCACTTGGAAGTGTTCTGAGATAGCTTCATGTTTAGAAGAAAAAAATTAAGATGGCTTAAGTTTCATCTTAAAATTTTTCATCCCCTATAGTTCTGCATGTACTAATCTTAGAAGTAAGAACACAAGCTAAAACAGAAACCCCATGTGGCTTGTTTTCCAAAGTACCAAGAACAAAAACCTAAGCTTCCCTAGGTCTTGTAACTCAGCAAGGCTTGTGAGTGGAAATACAGTGCCCAATCACATTCTGCTTTAAAAGGTAAATACAGATGAGAAAAAAATAAAAAATAAAAAAAATAAACGTGGCAATTCTACCAAAAGCAATCTACAGATTCAATGCAATCCCCATCAAAATCCCATCAAACTTCTTCACAGACCTTGAGAGAACAATAATCAAGTTTATATGGCAAAACAAAATACCCAGGATAGCCAAAACAATCTTATACAATAAAGGAACTTCTGGAGGCATTACCATCCCTGACTTCAAACTCCATTATAGAGCGACAGTATTGATAACAGCTTGGTATTGGCTTAACAACAGAGAAGTCAACCTATGTAATCGAACAGAATACCCGGATATTAACCCACAAACCTATGAACACCTGAGTTTTTACAAGGGAGCTAAAGGTATACAACGGAAGAAGGAAAGCATCTTTAACAAATGGTGCTGGCATAACTGGATGTGAACCTGTTAAAAAATGAAAGTAGATCCATATCTATCACCATGCACAAAACTCAAGTCGAAATGGATTAAAGACATCAACATTAATCTGATCACTTTGAACCTGATAGAAGAGAAAGTGGGAAGTAGTCTACAAGATATAGGAGACTACTTCCTAAGTAGAACCCCAGTAGCAGAGACAATAAGAGAATCAATGAATAAATGTGACCTACTGAAACTGAGAATCTTCTGTAAAGCAAAGGACACTGTCAGTAAGACAAAAAGGCTACCTTCCGACTGGGAGAAGATCTTCACCAACCCCTCATCAGACAAAGGTCTGATCTCCAAAATATACAAAGAACTCAAGAAACTAGACACTAAAACTCTAATTAACCCAATTAAAAAATGGGGTACTGAACTGTACAGAGAATTCACAACAGATGAACTTCGAATGGCCAAAAGGCACTTAAGGTCATGCTCAACCTCCTTAGCCATCAGGGAAATGCAAATGAAAACCACTTTGAGATACCATCTTACACCTGCCAGAATAGCCAAACTCAAAAACACCAATGATAGCCTATGCTGGAGAGGATGTGGAGTGAGGGGAACACTCATCCACTGTTGGTGGGAATGCAAACTTGTGCAGCCACTGTGGAAATCAGTGTGGCGGTTTCTCAGGAAACTGGGAGTCAACCTCCCTCAGGACCCAGCAATTCCACTCTTGGGAATATACCCAAGAGATGCCCTATCATACTACAAAAGCATTTGTTCAACTATGTTCATAACAGCACTACTTGTAATAGCTAGAACATGGAAGCAACCTAGGTGCCCCTCTATAGAAGAATAGTTAAAAAAGGTGTGGAACATATACACATTAGAGTTTTACTCAGCAATTAAAAACAATGACATCTTGAATTTTGCATGCAAATGGATGGAAATAGAAAATGCTTTACTGAGTGAGGAAACCCAGACCCAAAAAATGGAATATGGTATGTACTCACTCATAAGTGGATTCTAGCCATAGTTAAAGGTCTTTGAACCTATAATTCGTGATCCTAGAGAAGCTAAATAAGAAGGTGAACCTGAAGAAAGTCATATAGTTATCTTCCTGGATATTGGAAGTAGACAAGATTGCCAGGCAAACTTGGGTGCACGGGGGAGGGGGGGTGGAAGTAAGTGGAGATCATTAGAGAGAAGGGAGAGTGGGAGGATTGGGGATGGCTTGGGGGAATGGGATGGAGGGAGGGAGGAAGGTTGGATATGGGAGTAGGGAGGTATATATCTAAACTAAGGGAGCCATTTTAGGGTTTGCAAGAGACTTGATTCTGGAGGGGTTCCCAGGCCCAAGGAGAGGTCCCCAGATTGTTCCTTGTGCAGCAGAGAAGAGGGTGCCTGAACTGGCCTTGGCCCGTAACCATACTGATGAATATTTTGCATGTCACCATAGAACCTTCATCTGTTGATGGATGGAGATAGAGACAGAGACACATATTGGAACACTGGACTTAACTCACTAGGTCCAAATGAGAAGCAGAAGGAGGGAGAACGTGAGCAAGAAAGGCTAGACCAGAAAGAACCTTCATCTGAAGATAGATGGAGATAGAGACGAAGACCCACATTGGAGCACTGGACTGAGCCCCCAAGGTCCAAATGAGGAGCAGAAGGAGGGAGAACATGAAAAAGGAAATCAGGATCGTCAGGGGTGCGTTCTCCCACTGATACAAGGACACTGATTGAATGAGAGCTCACCAAGGCCAGCTTGACTGGAACTGAACGAGCATGTGATCAAACCAGAGTCTCTGAATGTGGCTGACATAGGGGCTGACTGAGAAGCCATTGACAATGGCACTGGGTCTTGTTTTGTCTGCATGTATTGGCTTTTTGGGATCCTAGTCTATTTGGATGCTCACCTTCCTAGACCTGGAGGGAGAGGGGAGGAACTTGAACTTCCCACAGGGCAGGAAAACCTGACTGCTCTTACAACTGGAGAGGGAGGTGGAGAGGGAGTGGGGGGGAGGAGGAAAGAGAGTGGGGGGTGGGGGAGGATATAGGGAGGAGGGGAGGAAGTGGAGATTTTTATAAACAAATAAATTAATTAATTAAAAAATAAATAAAAGGGAAGTAATATTAAGATAAAAAAAGAACAAAAAAAACAATTACAATAAAAAACATGAAGTTGGGATGGATATCAGGTAAGGTACACTAAAGGCTGTTAGAGGATGTAGTAGTTGATGAATACAATCAAGATATATTGTGTAAATATGTGTATTACTGCAAAAATTAAAAATTATTTTTAATTTCATTTGACATCTCTTGAGCAATAAGGTCTTACTGTCAAGTTCTAGAGAATCACCAATGATTTTGTCAATTGCCTACTCTGTTGTGGGTAGGTAGTCTACAGAACTTCACTAACCAACAACTCCTAACACATTTCTGATACTGGGATTTTTATTTGTCAACCTGTGGCCTTGTTGGGGGCATTATTGTGTTTCATTATAGGGTAATTCCACTTAAATTGTGTGTGTGTGTGTGTGTGTGTGCCTGTGTCTGTGTGTTGTGTGGTCAGATGATAAGTTGCAACAGCCAGTTTATTTTATCCTACCATGTGGGTTCTTGGTGTAGGATGTCCTTCCGTCTATGTATTGTTTTCATTGGTTGAATAAAGAAACTGCCTTGGCCTTTTGATAGGGCAGAAATTAGGAAGGCAGAGTAGACAGAACTGAATGCTAGGAAGAAGGACAAACAGACAGATTCCATAAATCTCCTGCCTGAGATGGATGTAGGTTAGAATCTTGCCAGTAAGCCACAGTCATGTGGTGATACACAGATTTAATAGAAATGGGTTAATCAAGATGTGAGAGTTTGCCACTAAGAGCTAGAGCTAATGGGTCAGGCAGTGGTTTAATATATACAATTTCTGTGTGATTATTTCAGGGGTTAAGCTAGCCAGGTGGGACAGAACCAAGGGCCCATGCTCCCTGTAACATTTTGGTGCCCAATATGTCCATTCCTGTTACAGGTTCTGGTATCAAACTTAGGTCATCAGGTTTGGGAACAAGTACCATTATCCACTAATCCTACTTATTAACTTGTGTTTATTTAAAAAATCAGAATTATTTCATAAGACATATGTCAAGAAAATGTTGAAGGATATTATGAAAGGAACTAGAAATTACTAAGAAGAACTTCTTAGATTAAGAAAACACAAGACATGTAAAGGCTAAATTGAAAACAAATGCAAATCTAAATACTCACTTCAAAACTTCTTATTCAAAAGAAAAAAAACCCAAGAGATTATTGGATATGAACTAAGAGATTCAAATTAGATTGTTTTTAATCAATAATATAATGATTGAGGATTGCATCTCTAGAGAGACTTTTAATACCAAATGGGGAAAAACTGCATTCTCATAGTCAGGAATTTGCCTTCACAAGTTCCTACAAGAAGACCGCTAGAGAATTTCTTTAATCAAAAATAAGTTATGATGATGACTAAGAAGTTGATTAAGCATTTTATGTCAATAGATATACTCTACTTATGCATCCAAATACAAGGCACTGCTTCATTAGCGAAAAGTAGTAATAAGTTGACAATGTCTGGTGTGCTAATGTTGCAGCTTTTCCTAATGCACACCAGCGAGCCTCTGAGAGTTTTTCAGCAATGACCTTGCTTCAGTGTGTAGTGCGCTTCGTGGACATATTCCTCCAAAACATGGTGTGCCCAGAATTATAAACTTTTCTTTCAAATTCAGACCTAACGAAGTAACACAAGACATGAATGCAAACTTAGGTCCAGCTATTCTTTCCTCGGATTTTCAAAAGAGTCATATTTTGTAAGCTAATAAAGTATGCTCAGGAAGAAAATGTGATTATATACTTCATAGAAGTCATTTTAAAGTAAGGTTCCTAGAATATACCTTTGCCTGTCTTTAAAATGCACAAATAAACACAAGTGTAATTATAATTTAAAATAGAATAATTCTATATGTTAGCTGTGAAATACAAATATAGGGCAACAGAAGATTTTTTGGGGTATGCAACAGCATGCAAAATGTTAGTACCTATAACAAACAAAGTTTAAAATAAATAGGAATGATTAGGGTAATATATGTTTATAAAGAATGTCAAAACACTGCTGAGACAGAACAATATGTTAAAATATAAATAAAATGAGAGAGGCATTGAATTTTGAGTTGAAAGATGAAACGTTATAAAAGCACATTTTCCAAAAACTATCACTAAATATGAGATGTCAATTATCCCCCAAATAATAAATTTTGAACTTTTCAAAAATAATTGTAAGTTTTCTCTGAGAAAATCAACTACTGTCTTTGTGTGTTCTGCTCAGTCATGCTGTATTTAGCAAAGCCTTAGACTATATTTCCTACTGAACAAACTACACATTAAACAGGTGAATAGACAACTTTTCACTATTGTTAATGATCTACATTTTCTTGACAGGCCTAATTTTTACAGTAAGCTATTGTAATGCTACCAATTAGGCAATATGTATTTCAAAGTTTAATGAGCATAAATATATTTTTGGACTTAAATTACAAATAATGAAGAAAGAAATATCAATTGCCAAAGTTTAGCTTTTAGTGTTTCACCACTTGTTAGTAAGTCATATGTTGACATGCTCAGACACTTTTCATTTTTAGGGTGTTAAATACATTTCCTCCTTTAGTCTTTACATCAGTGTTATGAAATAGATATGCCCTTAATCCCACGAGAAAATTAAAGCTTAGGGAATTACCAACCAGTTATACTAAATTACTTTTCTGGTAAACATAGTCAATCTGGTTTCATTGTTTTCTATATTTATTTTACCTTATGAGTCATTTTTAATATTCTTGTTTAAATGTGGCTATTTCTAGTTTTCCCATTCTTTTGTTTGCAAGGTCTGTCCATTCTCATTTTGTTTACTTCCAACATATTAGCAATTTTTAATTAATTTTACTATTATGTAAATATATATTCATTCATGCTTAGGTAGTCCTGTGATTATGCAAATGTCATTTCAGACCTGCTTCTGGTTTGTTTATTTGTGAAATTTCAGGAATCTCTGATGACAGCCCAGTTTTCAAGTTGAAGTTGTAGCAATTTGCTCTGGAACCACACTGGTTACATGTATCTTCACTCCATTCTCACCACTGGGTTTTCAACTTCTTTTCAGTGACATTTCCACTTTAAAGTCAAGAATGAGATTTCCTACTGCTGCCTGGAAAGACCAGGGGAAAGGAAGCTCGTGGGGAATGTGCAGGTCTTACTTGTAGTTGTGCCTTTTATTCTTGCGCTTCTTCAAAAGCTTCTGTCTTTCTCCATTCCTCCACAACACTGCAGACACCCAACCCCTAGCACTCCATATGACCCTGTAGACACGCCCAGCACTCTGTATGTCCTTGCAGACACCAAAACTCTTGGTCACAGCATCCATTAACCATCTCACACTAGTGTCATAGCTGATTTCAAAAGATATGTATATATTGCTTATTTCTTTTTAGGGCAAATAAATATTCAATTGTTTCACTTACACATTTTTGCAAGAGAATTCCTTCTCTGTTTCCCCAAATAAACTGAGTCCCGATGATCCCTTTTCCTTTCCATATTCCTCTCCTGTTATTGGTTTTTGTTTTTGGAAAAAGGACTTGGAGTAATTTTTCTCTGCTTTCACCTCTTTTTTTAAGATTCCCATCTGAACACACTGTGTTTCTCCCCTTCCTTTTTCTTCCTTGGTGTCTTCCCACTGCTTCCATTCTACTGAAGTGAGTCCTCCTCTTTGTTGTCTATGACATTAGTTGCCCTCCCCATTTTTCACATATACTCTTGTCTGTTCATGGCAGATTTTGTATGGCTTTTATGTATGAAAGAATATGAGCCATGCTAGAATAGTAGACTATTTTCTGTATGTGTGAATCCTTGGTTAGTTCAGAACAGTATAAGGGGTTATAACAGGAATAGGGTTTAAGGGATCAAATTGTAGAGAATCCATTAAGCTGATTGACTGTAACTTGTGGTTGTAATGAACAAAACTTTTCATAAAACTAGCATTCTTGTAATCGAGGGGCTGTATTATTAATCATGGAGTAGAACACAAAGTTTAAACTGAAATCTGGCAATTTAAGAAAACTCTCTTTCCCATTTGGAAGTTCTGTGAAAATATACCCATGTTTGATAATCAGAACCTGTGAATGTTACTTTCAAAAATGTGTCTAGTATAATTATAATTAAGGATTAACACACAGACTCCAATAACAAACTTCCTTAGAAAGAGGTGTAGAGGAAGCTCCAGATGAAGTGCTAACCGAGAAAAGGGCTCATGCAGCTCACAGTACCAGAGGCTGGATGTCGTCTTTCGTGGAATGTTGATGTTAACTATGGAGGAGACGAACTGTTTCATCCCAGAATCTTGTGGAATGTGCTTCTGTTAACACTTTGATTTCAATATTCAGTGCTTCATATCTGTAAGAGAAAATTTTAAAACAAAAATTTTAACTAAAATACTATTTCAGATGGCATGATCCTAGGATAAAGATATAACTCTTCAAGTTTCAACAAAATATATTGTCAGGTTTTTATACTTTTACCAGTTGTATCACAAAGCAAATGTTCTCTTGTTGTTCATTTCGTTTTTATTTCCTTACAAATAAGACATATATATTAAAGGATAATTTTTCATTAAGTGTCTAGTAATAACTGTTCATGGCATTTTCTGTTCCTTGTCAAGGTATTTGTCTTTTAACTCTGAGTTCTTTTGAAACTCCTGACCATTAAGACTGTGTCTTATTGTTTTGGGTACACTCTGGAAATACTGGAGTTTGCTTGTTGCCTTTTGACTTTGCCCATAGCATTTTCAGTTTTTCCTTTTTATATTCTTCCCTTCTCAAGTTTCCCAAACTTTTCAGGTACTCTTCCAAATGGGTTCAAGTTAGAAATGAGTTCCCTTCGTTATACTAAAAGGGAATTCAGTACTGGGAACCAGTTTTCCTTTAGGATCCTCTGTTTTCAAGTTACCTCAAAACTATTCTTCTGTATATCTTGGTTTCATTTTCTTGTTCTGTCTTCAAAGTAAATGGTGGGAAATGCAGGCACGGATATTTAACAGGACCTTAATCCATATTCACAAATTAAAATTTTAAGTTATTATTTCATACCAGAACTGTATTTTATCCTAAGAAGAATATAAAAAGAGAATCACTGCCAAAAATTGAGACCTGTGTTGGGCAGTATATAATGTTTAATAATTCAGTAATAGTCTGATCCTATGAATTATAGTTCCCTGACCATGATCTGTTCTACTTACCGATGACACAGCTGTCAGAATCACAGTGTCCGACAGGGATTCCTAGCTGGCACCCTGTGCTTGTGGACAGACCTATATTAGAAAGACCCATGTTTCTCATATCTTTTGCTGTTTACCTCAAATTCTAATTTTTTTTTGAACAACAAGTCCCTCCTTTTTCCTTTTGCCTTTAATCATCCAAACATACCCAAGGCATGAATCCTATTAAAGGTACTAATATGATCTTATTGATAACCTCCATGTCTATATCCTATAGCCCCTCAGAAGAGTTGACCAGACTCCTTACTCCTTCCCTTCTTAATCTCATTTACTTCCCTTTCTCATGGAATGTTTATTGTCCAGACAGTAAATTTAGCTTTTTAAAATTGGCCATTCATTGGGAACTTCACAATGCTGCCCCTCACTGATGTTCTCCAACAAGGTGTGTGTCCATATATCTAACACTTTGAAAATAGAGAATCTATGGTGAATATTTTGGATTGTTAAGCTTCTTACTCTAATATTACACTGTTTCTTTTTTATTAACTTCAAACTTCTTTTTTATTAAAACAACAACAAAAAACCTCTTTATTTTCAGTTCAGTGATGGTTTCTTACCTGCCAGAATCAGCACAACTTTCCCTACTTTTCTGTCTTTTTCTTCATGGCATCTGGGTTATTAATTCGCATTCTACTTGGATATTTCTGTTATTATCATCTTCTCACCTGTGTTGGTATATACCTAGACTTCTGGTCTTCAGTCAAATAAAAATGAGGAGAAAAATATGAAGATGGAATGTAGAAGCAGAATCAAGAAAGAAAAGCAAGTTGCTCTGACCCAAGAGTCTTTCAGGAGCAGTAATATAAAACTGGGAACTTTGTTCTGTGATTTTGCTATTCAAATGATCCTGGATAATTTCAGTGGTTTTGAATCCTCATAGGGGTTCTGGATGAATATTTGAGTCAGTTTTCATTGGCTATGCGAATGACTGGAAGTAGAACCATAAGCTTGAGGCTAGAGAATCTTCACTTGGTGTCCAAGGCAGGCCCTCACTCTCAGTATCCACTGCCATCCTGCAGTAAGGCTAGAAATTCTCAGTTTTCATCTATTCTTCCTAGTAGGGTGTAAATCAAGCACAGAGTACCTAGCCAATAATACCAAAAAAGGAGTGATGCATTGAATTACAACTCTTTAAAATTTATTTAAATATTTTTAATAATATATATTTAATGTTGTATGTCTTAGTGGTTTTGTTAAAACATTTTATTATATCACATATTTATGTATAGATATGTATGTACACACACACACACATATAAATAAAGATGTATATGTATGTCTATTTGTATGTATGTCTATGTATGTGTGTGTACACACACACACACACACACACACACACATATATATATGTACAAATATATATTTGGCTTTTTTGAGACAGTGTTTCTTTGTGTAGCCCTGTCTATCCTGGAACTCACCCTGTAGACCAGGATGGCTTTGAACTCAGAGATCCTCTTGCCTCTGCCTCCGGAGTGCTGGAATTAAAGTTATGCATCACCATTGTCTGTCTCATACAATATATTTTGATCAGGATTTTTCCCTCTTCAAACTCTTCCAAGGTCCTCTCCACCACTCTACTCACCAAATTACATGTTTTTTCTCTCATGTTTAGAAACTAACAGAGGAAAAAGAATTACAAAGAAACAGAAAGAAATAACACAAGAAACACACACACACACACACACAACCCATAAAAACACAAAATCTGAAACTATTATACACAAGCTAAAGACAAATAAGACAAAAAAACATTCCCTCCCAAAAGCATTAGGAGACAAAAGTAAGCAAGATCACCACTGAGTTTATTTGCCGGCCATCTACTACTGGACATGGGGCCTAACTTACATGTTGTTCATATTCCCAGTGAGACTCCTTTGGAGTAAACTAAATTTTCCATTGAAAACAGATGCCAATTGGAGATGGCTTCTTGGGTAGGGGAAAGCTCACGCCCTCTTTCCTCTCTCAGTGCTCTAACATTATCTGGCTAGTACCTGTGCAGATCCTATGCCTGCTGCCACAGTTTCTGAGTTCACACGTTTATTAGCCCTGGTGTACTTAGACGCCTCTGTTTTCTTGGTTTTTGCCCTCTGCCTCTTACATTCTTCCTACATAGCATACTGATCTGAGTGGAGGGGTTTGATGAAGGCATACAATTTAGGATTGAGCGTTCCAAAGTCTCTCACTCTTTTCATATTGTGCATTTGTGGATCTTTATGGTAGTCCTGGTCTATTAAAAGAGGAAGCTTCTCTGATGATGGTCAAGTGAGGCAAAAATCTGTGAGTATAACCAAATGTCATTAGCAGCCATTTGATTGTTATGTTCCTTTAGCAAACTGTGGGAGTGAAGGCTCTAGTTAGGCACCAGCTTGACTTCTCCGTGTTCAATAAGATGAAAATTCATATCTCAGGTAAGAGTTTTAGACATAAAAATGTATAAATTTGCTTTTGAATATTTTGAAATAATTAAGAGTTAGAAAAAACAATTTTTAACATTTGCTTCAGGGAAAACAATGACCATTGTGGGCAATATGTGTGTGTTCATATTTTGGGAGCTCAGCGTAAGGAGGTGCCTTTTAAACATTATAACTTTTTATTAATAATGTTATGAGAATTTAAGGAGTCAATAAATATTATGAATGTAGTCCAAGATTTCCTTCACCAGAAAAATGTCCAAACTGAAGATTAACATTTGGAAATCCACAGTAATCATTGCCAAGAATATCATTACAAAAATCTGACACCAGAATGTATCTGACATGATCTAGTCTACTTCCATAATTCTATAAAGACACAGTCCAAATTTGATGTTATATGTCCACCGTGTAGTTGAGTAACAGAACCAAGGCAAAACGCTGCCTAAGAATTTTCCCCAAGGCTGGAATGATGTACATTTGTCATGACCACAGAATAGAGATCACAAGCACAAACACTGGTTAATCTTTGTCCTTAATGTCAGAGGCGGTTCTGACAGCCCAGCTATGAAGTCTGCCAGAGCACTCAGCTCTTGTGTGAGGAAATAGCCTGGCTTAGCATTCTTTTCTATCTCGGATAATAAAAATGTTTACATAGTTTTTAAATATAAAAGTAATATAAACCAATACCCCAAATCCCATAAAAGCAGATGGAAAAAGTTTCTGATCATTCCCACACAAATTATTTTGGTAGCCTGCCATTTTTAATTCCAATACTTGTTGTTCCCATGTCTGTTTTTCATGGCTAGATGTTCTTACTTTAGGTACAATTCAAATATATGTGTAAATGAGCTATATACACATACATATATGTGAATTTATATAAAAGATTATATTTGCACACATGTGTATATAAAACTGCATCTGTGTTACTATTTTCTAGAGGCTCTCACACTATAGAGTAGTTCTCTACTTCCTTGAGTTATCAAAGAATTCTGATAAGAACATAAAACTTAACAAAATATATTTTTGGGAAGCCAAAATGCTTTTGTTTCAAAACAAATTCCCAGTGTATCTTCTCTCCAATTTTTAACTTTAGACTATTCTCTAGCCCTAGAGAGTAAAAGCCTGCTCTTTTCCCTCTGTGAAAAATTTAATATAGAGAAGTTTTAACTCTGAACTTTTTTATAAGATCTTGAAGTATATCAAAAATTTTCATGGTGGGTGATAGGTTTCCCTTGCCTCGTGATACATGGGGTACATTATTTATTTTGATTAAATAAGACTTGTAAGTAGATATGAAATATCCCACTTTACTGGAAATGTACATTAAAGACTCAGTTTAAAGGTTTGCAGGACTTTTTGATCTGGAGAAATCCTGTTTTATAAGAGATGTGTTTATTTTGTTGGATCATTTTAAGTTTTATAATTAACCTATTACTATATCAAACCAAGAAAAGCTGAGCAATTGCCATTGTAAAGAACACAAGTACACGGCCTACAGGAACAGCTGTGATCATTAAGAACACAGACATACCCAAGGTAATGGTGGAAAAAGAGGGGCCAATAGAATTATTTTTAAAATATTTATTTTAGTTCTAGTTACAAGTATGCTTTGTGCCAGGGTGATATGTGACTCCTGAATACCTGTACCTGTGTTGAGAAAAGGTGTCAGATCCTTGGAGCTGAATTTACAAAAAGTTTTGAGCCACCAGATATGGATGCTTGTTCTCCGCCAGAACAGTACCTATACTTAACTGTTGAACCATCTCTTCAGCCCCAGTGTTATCTTCGTTTTAATATTGTTTGTATTCCCACTTTAGATCTGCAGCTGGAAGTGAAATAGTCAATCTTTCAAAGTTACTTAAATATTAACTATTCAGTGTTCGTGGGTGGAAATATGAAGTCACTTTTTTTTACACTACTTACTACTATATTTGTGGTTTAGTCAGTGATATGATTCATAAAAGTTATTTTTGTTATTCACATTCTCTTGGCTACTCACTGCTAGGAACTGTAAACAATAGCAACACCTGCTAATCATCTTTCAAGGCTTTGTGTGCTAAAGCCTTACTACCCATAGTGTCTTAGGATGTTAGCAATTGTCTACCTCTGGGAAAAAAACACCAATAACAGGGCAACTTGCAAAAGCAAGTGTTTAGCTTTCTTCCATTTTTGTGGGGTTAGTCATTGATAATCCATGGCAGGATGTATGGGGGCAGGCAGGCAGGCATATCACTGGAGCACAAGCTGAGATCTCATATCTCATCCAGATGTTGCAGGCAGAAAGAATAAGAACTGGACTCAGCCTGGTCACTCCCAGTGACACACTTCCTCAAAACAGGCCACACTTCCTCTAGTAAGGCCACACCCACTCTAACAAGGTCATACCTCTTAATCTTTCCTAAACAGCTCCCATGGTGAGCAAGGCATTCAATTATATGAGCTTATGTGGACCACTCACATTTGTTGTAGGAGGCCACTTGTTGGTTTCCGGATGCTCAGCCCTGAAATAATCACGCAGAAGCTGTATTAATTAAGTCACTGCTTGGCCCATTAGCTGTAGCTTCTTATTGCCTAACTCATATATTAGTTTAACCCATTTCTATAAATCTTTGTTTGCCACAAGGCTGTGGCCAACCAGGTAAAGTTCCTGCTTCTGTCTCTAGTAGGACTACATGGCTTCTCTCTGACTCTGTCCTCTTTCTCCCAGCATTCGGGAGAAATGCTAGCTTTCCCAGCCTAAGTTCTACCTTGCTATTGGCCAAGCCATTTTCTTTATTCATTAATGGTAATCACAGCATTCAGAGGGGAATCCCACATCATACATTCAACCACCCGAGGGGGATTTAAGCACTCTTCAAGAAATGGTGTCTGTAATGTTGATAAGCTATAAATGACAGGAAATTTTAAGGGGTTATGAGATGTCGTCACCTTCTCTTCCTGTCTTTCACTTCTTCACCATGAGAGGAGAGGGTTAAATTCGCCATAGTACTGTCCTGCTATGATGTATGTTCATAAAGCTAAAGCAACAGGGAATTTTCATCATACACTAGAATCTTCTGAAACTAAGCCTTTTTAAAGTTAATATGTCAGTATTTTTACTAATAGATATTGATTGAAACATTCCATAAATTAGATATTTTTTGTGAAATAATCACTCATTCATGAATATGTTTTCTGATCAAACCATATTATACTGTTTATAATATCAATATTATTTGTTTCTTCTAAAAATTATAAAATGAAAGAATTTCTCAAACGTATATATTAAAAAGTTGTCATAAATTGTCTTATTCTTGTTTTTATAAAAATTTTCTTATGTGTAAGATGAAGAATATTCTTTAGTGAGTAGGTACTAGGTCTTCTAAAACCCTTATTTATTTTTCTTGACCAAGACTTCATGTTTTCTTACCTTTGTAGTAGGAAATTATATTTCATAGCTGCAATTTTACTTCTAATATTTTTTCAAGAAAGTTGAGAACGAATCATTCAACTTATGCTAAGCATATGGATCCCTTGTGGGAACAAAAGATAGGTGAATTATCTGCAGCAATGAATTTTCACTATGCCTTGGGCATTGTTAGCATGTTAGGTTCTGAGTCTATGCTCCCCACCTAGTCCTGTGGATTAAGTATATGCCCTTGTGCAGGTTAGGCAAGCAGTTTACCACTAACCTATAATCCCAGCACTTCAAAAATTTTTTGAAACAAGGTGTCACTAAATTTTCCAAGCTGGGTCTGAACTTGCTTTGTTCTACAGGCAGGATTTGAACTTGCAGTCTACTCGCCACAGTCTCCTACATAGGTGGTGTTATAGGTCTTTGCCCCTGTGATCTGCTTTGTGATCCTATTAATCTAGCAGTGATACAAAGCAGAGAGTGAATGAGCCAGTCTCTACAGTATTTGGAAAAAGTTAACATGTTGATGTGATCTGAATATAAGTTACTTTATGCTGAAAAGGTACTTGGTTAGATGTTGGAGTCCTCAAGTGACACTACGAGACTATAGCCAGATCCTTAATAGGAAGGGCATACAGAAAGTTTTTAGGTTAGATCATTGGGGCATGCCCTCAGAAAGTGTTAGGATAGATAAAATAAGAACCCAACTAGTTGCTTCTCTTTAGCTACTCTCTCACAAAGTGAGTCTTTTCACCGTTGGAATGTTTCTACCTCTGGGATGTCATCAATCAGTTACCAAAGCTATGATATTGTCAGTGCCATGTCCTTGAGAACTTCTAGAACTATAAACTAAACCCAATTAAAACACAAAAATACTCTTTTGCATTATAAGTTACCCATATGAATATTTTTGTCATCATCACATCAGACGTGTAAAAATTAGGATCGAAATCAGCACACAATTATATAAACCCAGTGTTTAGTAACTATGTTGACAGTATATGCTAAATTATGAGTACAGAAGGAACTTTTAAAGTTAAAAATGTTAAATTAAAGCGTTCCTCTCTGTTTCTAGCTTTTTTTCTTTGTAAATCAGTAGAAACATTGGTTGGACCCTCCTGTTCTCATTCTGGTTCTTTCTCTTCCCTAAGAAATAAGAATGCTTCTCCATATTTCCTCCTTCCCTGTCTGGAATGGGACTCTCCAGAGATTAAGCTTTACCTTAAGGAATAAAGAGATTTTTTTTCCAAGGGAAGAACTGTGTACAACTTGAACGTTGATAATAACAGGATGCCTACTTGCAAATACCAGCAATGTTCTTCAGCCTAGCCTTTCTCAGTAATAAAGGTAGTATTTATATTTCTTTCTGTTTAGCTGTTTTCTAATATTTCATGTATTCCAGGACTGTAACGAGGAGCACTGGAGTTAGTAAACCCTTCAAATACTGTAGAAAAGAGATAAAAGAAGGATTCTTGAAGAATGTAGGGCTTCAGCGATCTAGGTGGAAGAAATCATAAATATAAGAACTGACCAATTTTACTGATTTTTTTTAAAAACAAGTTTGCCACTCACAAAATGTTGTGGGTACCTCTCTTCATTCCATTTTCAGAATAATTTTAAAGGACTTTCCTAAGCCAAGGCTGTCAACATTGGAGCCTTATGTTATACTCAAGGTTTTCATATTCAGGATGGCCAGAAAGACTATTTAAAAAGACCACTGTTTACATGTATTCTCTCAGGGTTGCTATTTATAGGATCCCCTTCTCCCAAAGTGATTGTTTAAAAGGGAAATCACAATTTCATTATAGTTATATTTATTCATTGTATACCCGTACATGCACGATGTGTGTGGATGTAGTCAGAGGCTGCTTGTTTGTTTCCATCTTGCCCAGATCTGAAATAATCACACAGAAACTGTATTAATTAAAATGCTACTTGACTTATTAGCTCAGACTTCTTATTAACTAACTCTTATATCTTAAATTGAACCATTGCTATTATTTTGTACTTTATCAAGAGGTGTGTGGTTTACTGGTAATATTCCATGGTATTTGTCTCCTTCAGCAGCTACTTGGCATTGCTCTGACACTGCCTTCTTTCTTCCAGCATTCAGTTTAGCTTTCCTGCCTAGCTATATGCTGCCCTGCCATAGGTCAAGGAAGCTTCTTTATTAACCAATGATAATAAAACATATTCACATTATACAGAGGGGAATGCCACGTCATGAGGGTATATGCACATCAAAGGCATATGTAGTGATCAGAGGATGTCTTGTTAGTGTCCAGCTTTTGCTTCCACCATGTTTTTCAGAGATTGAACTGTGTTCATCATGCTGAGACATCTCATTAACTTGTCAGTGCATTTAAAAATCTTCCTATTTCTCCTTTTCAGTCTCTCCTACTCCCTAACTAGAGTTTTCCTCCACTCATCATAACTTAGTCAACTGTTCCAGCAAGTGTGTGTGTGTGTGTGTGTGTGTGTGTGTGTGTGTGTGTGTGTGTTTATGTGCATTATCTCCTCATGCTCTGGTCTAGCTGCTGCTTTTATCAACAATGTCTGTTGTCTTTTCTAGTGTACTTCTACTTTTCCTGCCCACAAGTAATTACCCAGCTTGAGTGTTTAGGATTTTTCTACAACTGTCTGTGTTTGTCCTTGCTCAGTATCTGTCATATGAAGAAAATGTTGGGGACTTTAATACACTATTATATTTTGATTAGTGTATCTTTTAAATGTTTATTGAAACCCAGACTACCTGATGTCAACAGTGAGTATTGAACGAATGTGTAAATAAAAATATTTTTCTTGGTTCAGAGCTGAGCAGAAAATAGTCTGTGAAAGAATTAATTCGAGTTTAATGTTACTTGGGTAATGAGAGAAAGCTTAGACTTCTGAGTGCTCTCTCTGCTGGGATGTAACAGCCTGTTTAGATGGACAGTAAACAGTCTCATTCCATCGGTGGCCTGTGTGAGAGAACAGCAGGTCTTTTATGGACACTGTGAGACATTGTTATACAGAGGTGGTGATGGCTTTGTAATTACTGCTAGCATGTTTAATGTTACATCGGGTCTGAGCAACTTCAAATATACTGTCAAAAAAATATGTTATTCAAAGGGAGGGCTGTGATGACAATGTGGAAAGCTTCCGGATTGGCAACAGTCAGCACAAGCTTGTATGGAGCCTAGCAAGCATATTCTAGCTTATCACAGTAAATATGGCCTTACACAAATCATTCAAACTAAGTTGAAATTATTATTACTAGAAGAACCACAGCTCACTTAGCTCATATCGGTAACTGATTCACATTTATAAGGAACACATAAAATGCACGTTCAATAATAGTAATTGCTTCCAACTAGAAATTAGTTACATTCTCCTGTGTAGTGATACAAAAAGAAATGATTGTGTCAATCTCAAAAACTCAATTTGTTCATTTTTCTTTTGCACACCTTATCCACTTCCCTATCTACCAAAAGGCACATCCTTTCTTTTTCTTTCTCATTATAAGACAAAGGTGTCTGTTTGTTTTATAATGAGAGACAGAAAGGGGCTGGGTTCAGATGGCAGGAAAGATGAGGCAGAACTGGGAAGATTTGAGGGAGAAGAAATAATAGTCTGAATATATTGTAGGAGACAAGGTTATTTTCAATAAAAGAAAAGAATTGTAATAATCAAACAAGCAAGCATCAGAGAATGCAAATAGGCATCTAAAATAATAATAAAATAATAAGATAAAATAAAAACAAAAAAGTGCCAAGGAAAAGCATAGAAAAGAAAACTTACAGAGACACACATGTTCAAACACACAGAAATTCCATAAAACCATAAAACCAGAAACCATAATATATACACAAAGGACTTCTATCATAAACAACTAAATTAAATTAAAAAACAGAAAAAAGTACTGGCAAAGTATTATGAAACATAGAACCTCTAAAATGCCACTGATATTGTTTTGTGTCTTACATAGATTTTGATTCCTTATATGAGTCAAAGTTATGCTTGCTGTTATGATAGAAGGAAAAAGAGGGACTGTGCTATGGCAGAAGTCAAATGAAACAAAACACACAAAAACAAGATGGGGCCAAATTTGAACTGCTGCAGAAGTCTCATAGAGAATGATCCAGAAATGGACATCAATAATGAAGCCACTTCTAAGCCAAAAACCTAAGATTTGGGAAAACAAAAGTATATATGAAAATTGTTCTTCCTTAAGAATGTGGAGCAAAGTCATCTCTCTAACAAGACAAAGACAGGCACTCTATCCTAAGAGGTTTAGGTCATGTCTAGACATAATAATTTGATGAACATTATGAATAAGCTCAGGATTCAGTTCATAAGAAATAATATGTCAAAAAACAGTAAAAAACATAATTTCAGTCAAAACAGGCCAAACCCAATAATATTCTTTATTAACCAATGCTACGTAACTTCATGAAAAGAAAACTGATTGGAGGAACAATGAATTGCAGTCTCCTCCTACAGAGGGATTTTTTCATACCCATCATAGGAAAATACTTCTATGATATTTTATGTTGATTGATTAAGGGGCTGTTAGATTTCCATCACATACTTAAAACCTGCTTGAAGCATTTTGTTAAAGCTCCACGGGGTAGAACATTTACCTTTACTTTATAATAATTATGACTTAGTATTAATACTGATAAGCATTGACTATTCGAAAGCAAAGGAAAAATGTCACTATACTTTAATTTTAATCCAGCAATAATGTTTTAAATTTTAATTCAAAGTGAGTGATGATCGATGGAATTTGTAGTACATAGTACATTGGCAAGACTAGGCATAGGAGATCTTTGGAAGTCAAACAGTATTTTTTAGTGCATCTTTTTAAACCCTATTGATACTTTTGTGTGCATATGACCAGATCTTAACACGGGCAACATTTTTATTTTTATAGACGATTGTAGAAGTTGCCACGGGTGTTAAAAAAAAGTACAAAATCACAAACAAACAAAATAAAAATAAAACAAACAACAACAACCAAAATGAAATATAAACTTTGTAGTGAAAACAAATCAAGTCACTTTAGTTTTGTGGAGCAAACATCATGTTATTGTGATATATTGAAATTGTCACTAAAATTCTGTTATGGGATCACATGAGCTTTAAATTTTGTAAATATTAAGCTAGAGAACATATTAAAAATTTTTATGATGAAATTAGGATAAAGGAAATGGTTCAGAATTGTGTATCCCTATATAAAAAAGAAATTCATGTTCAACTTGAAAAAAAAAACACATATAAAGGAACTTTAAATTTGTGAGAATTTTGGAAAATGAAGTTCAAGGTTGCCTGAGAAAAAAGGCATGGCTCTATTTTCCTCACATTTTGATGTAGCTGTCAATATCTTTAAAAATGACCTCAAGTTCTTTGAACGATTTTGGATTTAACTCAGATTTCTAATCTCATTCTTACATTTTACACAGTGGTTTAATAATGCAGAGTCTCAGTTCAAAGAAACTAGGAACAGATGGCGAGAATGAACCCATTGCCATTCCTGATGGGCACTTTATTATAGTGCTTTCACAGAATGACTGAAGACACATTCCAAAGGACCCAGTAGGTGTGTGGGCAGCATCTCTGGAGAAATGGCAACCTTGTGCAGCCGTCCAGTAACTGTAACATTCTTTACTCTTTGTAGTGTGCAGCAGGAAATCCTTAAATAGAAAATACAGCGAGTTCATACCAGTAAGGTAAATCACAAGCACGGCAAGTCTTAGCAGCTGATGATGATCAATATGGAGTTTTTTAAAAACTAAAGTCTCTAATACCTTTTAAAGAATCTCATATTTTTAAAAAAAATTTAATAATATATAACACCTCATAATAATAAGACATTTTTAAGATTTGTGGCTTAAAAATAATTTGATTAGGAGCACAGTAATACTGACTTCAGAAAATAAAATCTGTGGTATTTGTGGCCTTTGCTATTTAATAGTTTGAGAATCAGTGAAGAACCTTTGATGGACTGATAGAATTCTGCATTTAGTCCATCTGAGCCTAGGAATTTTAAGTTGGAATACTTTTTAATCATGGCTTCAGTCTCCCTGGTTTTTAATGATTTGTATAACCTGTTTATCTCAACTGGGCATTGAATTTTGATAGATCACTTGAGTTTAGAAACTTATCCGTTTCTTTTAGGTTTTCCAATTTAGTAGAATATAAGCTTTTAAAGTATGTCACAAAAATATAAAACTTCATTTGTACCCATTGAAATGTCTCCATTGTCATTTCTAATTATTTAATTAGGATTATTCTCTTTGTATTGATTAGTTTGGATAAGGGTTTGTCAATCTTATTAAACTTTTCTATTTTACATTTTTTAATAAAATATAACTATATTGTTTTCTCCCTTCCTTTTTCAACTTGCAAGCCCTACCAAGGCCCACAACTAACTCTCAAATACACAGATTTTTTTCTTTGTTATTGCTGTACACACATGCACATGTGTAGTGAGGGGTTGCGGGCAGGCCTGCTTTTCATCCTGCCCAGCTCCTGCACGGCTAGCTTAGTCCCAGAAATAACAACACACAAATTGTATTCATTTAACCACTGCCTGGCCCATTATCTCTAGAGAGTTAGTTACTGGCTAACTCTCACATCTTGATTAACCCATTTCTAATAATCTGTATCACACCACGAGGTGTGGCTTACCGGGAAAGATTCAGCATGTCTGACCTGGTGGCTGGCTCCATGGCGTCTGCCTCTTTGCCCTCTTCCCAGCATTCTATTCTGTTAACTCCGCCTATCTAATTTTCTGTCCTATCAAAGGGCCAAGGCAGTCTCTTTATTGACCAATGAAAATAACACAATAGACAGATAACCCTCCTCCATCACACATGTATGCATGCATGTACTTGCATGCACATGTTTTCATGCACATATATTCATATGTGGAGATATAGATAGAAATATGCATAAATACAGAAATACAATCTGTTGAGTCCATTCAGTGGTCTCTCTCTCTCAACATTTCTTGGTTGACTGAAGTAGTTCTTAGTCTATTGGTGGGGTTCCATGAGATTTCATACTTTCATGTTAGTATATCTACTATTGTAGGCTTTGAAAAGGTCTGGTTTAAGCTGCTATATTGCTGAGGAATTACGGGTAAAGACTCCTTGTCATTTTTAGGAGACACACTCTCACACAAGGCTTCCTGATCCTCCGTCACTTGCATTCTTTCTTCCACTCTTGAACAATTTCGCCTGAGTTTTATGTGCTGGATTTGTCTTATAGATAAATGTATTGGGACTAGGCACTTCATGATCAGGTGTTCTCCATATTTTATTTTTTATGTGTTTGTAACAATCACTCTTTAATTGAAAAATATTCATACGATACATTTTGATCATATTCTTCTGCTCCACCAATTATTCCCAGATCCTCTCAACCTTCCTAGTCACCCAAATCAATGTTCATCTTCTTCTTCTCTGAAGCAAATAAACAAATAGAAAACACAAGAAAAGCAAAATAAAAAACCCACAAAAACAAAAGTGAGAATAAATAAACAAAAGACCAATAAGACAACAAAGCCAAACAAATCAAAATGGGAGAAAATGTCTACAAAAAATACCATTGAGTTTTTTTGTGTTTGCTTCCCACTCCTGGGCATGGAAGTACTCTGAAGTGTGGCTAATATTCACAGTGAGATTCCAGGAAGAAAGTTGATTAGAGATCATTTTATTGATGTTTCTTTAGCAGAATAATAGTAGTAGCTTTCTTGGCCACTCTGGCAATGCCAGGCATGTGTTCCATCTCATTGAATGGGTTTTATGTCCTATCTGTAAGTAGCTATTTATTCCCATAATATCTGTGTTACTATTACATCAGCTATTTTACAGGCAGATCACTGTTGTAGATAACAAGGTTTGTACCTTCCAGTTTAATGACTAGTAGTTTTCAAGCTCCTAATTGGCACCAGATCAACTTCTCTATGTTCAATCATAAATTTTAAGTATTGCTTTTAGCAATAGGGCCTTACCAGAAGGTTGTGGAGAGCAACCAATAGCCTTCTAAATAGCCTATGATGTTTGCAGTTTCCAAAGGGCCTCTTAGGCCAGTGACCCACCAAACTCTACCCCATTTTTGGCACTAGGTATCTTACTTGGTAGTATAAGGTGTCTATTCCAGACTTTGTATACACACACACACACACACACACACACACACTATTTATATATGTGTGTGTGTATGTATATATACATCCATATATACATACATACATATACTATATATATATGGATGTATATATAGTATATATAGTAAAGCTTTTAGAGTAGTAGACCTCCATATGGATTTTCAAATGGCCTTTAGTGTTAGTTTTCTTCCTGCAGACTTCCTCCTTTTTGTTTTCTTCCATCCTTCTCCCTATTCAATACTCCTATTCTAGTTTACCATTGCTCTCTTCATAGCAATATGTTCTATATCCCCTTCCTTGAAGATCCTCTCCTCTTCTCTAGCCCCTAACCTCTGCGGTTATTTGGGTTATAGCACATATTTTGAAGGTTTATAAGCTAATAGCCACATGGAAGAGAAAACAGACATTTATCCTTTAAGGTCTGTGTTACCTCTATCCTTTTACCTGAAAATTTCATAATTTAATTTTTTTCTTAACATCTGTATAATGTTCCACATTTTCGTTATCCATTTGTCAGTTCATGTAAAGTCATGTTGACTCAATAGTGGCTGTATCTGTCTGAACGCCACGCCAGCCATGAATAAGTGTTCCCCTTTCCTCTCATACTGGGCTGTCCTCATGTGCTATCATTTGTTTTATTGGTCTTGGCCATTCTGACTGGTGTAAGAAGAAATGTCAGGGTAGTTTTAATTTGCATTTTACTAATGACTGATGTTTAACATTTCTTTAAGTACTTATCAGTCATCTTTATTTCATCTTTTAAGAACTCTCTGTGTATGTATTACTCAGTTTTTAGTTTGGTTGTTCGTTTTTTGATATACATTTTTTTTAGTTCTTTATATATTCTGTATACTAACCCTCTATCTGACATATAATTTGCAAAGATCTATTCACACTCTGTATGCTGTTCCTTTGCCTGAATGGTGGTATTCTTTGCCGTAAAGAAGCTTTTCGACTTCATGAAGTCTCACTTATTAATTATTGATGCTAATGTCTGTGCTAACCGTGTCTCATTTAAGCGCACTTTTCCTGTAACAATGAGATCAAGTCTATTACACATTTCTTTGTTTCTCAGATTCAGGGTTACTGGCCTCATGTTGAGATTCTTTATCCATGTGAAGCTGAGTTTTGTGCAGGGTGATAAATATTGATATATTTACATTCTTTCATATGTAGCAAATCAGTTTGACTAGCACCTGGATTGAAGATTTTGTCTTTTCTCCGGTGTGTATATTGTTGTTTTCCTCAGGAATTGGGAACGTAATATAATATAATGCAATATATTTCTTCTTACCCTTTCTTTCCTTCAAACCCTCCTACACATTCCTCTTTGCTATCTTTCAAATTTTTTAGCCTCTCTTACTTTGTTAACTGGTGTGTGTGTGTGTGTGTGTGTGTGTGTGTGTGTGTGTGTGTGAGAGAGAGAGAGAGAGAGAGAGAGAGAGAGAGAGACTATATATACACAGGAAAGCCTGACAGAAGCCATGGATAAGAACTAGAAGGATCCTGATCTGCAGGACCAGTTGTTGCAGCTTCTGGAGTCCCTGGAGAATGGAGGTGGAGGTGGAGAAGCAGTTTCTCTGTGCAAGTTTGTATAGAAGTAAGTATGAAAAGAACAATTGGAGGAACAATATTTAAGATCACCCATGAAAGTCCCAACTAATATGCCTACTGGGGTCCCCAATGAAAAGTATTTCTGCTGATTGGTAGCTGAGACAGAAATGGAGATGACTTAGAAAAGTAGTTGGAAAAGAATTATCTTGGGTTCACACCAAGAAGCATAGTCCCCAGGAAAAAAGTTTAGGTAAAAAGAGGGACTCCTGGAGGTATGTTGCAGTAGAACCCCAGTTATTAGTAGTCATTTCAAATAACCATCTTCTTTTCTCTTTTTCACTTCTTTAATGATATTTATTAACTTTATTTATATGAGTTCTTTGAGTGTATCATATGACATATTTTGATCATATTACCCTCTCCATACCACTTTCTCTATCAACCTTTGTGTACTATGGTTTTTGTTCCTTTTCATTCATTAATTTTTGGGAGAGGTGTGGATTTCCACTAGTTCTTGGAATATACCGGGACAATATTCTTAAAGAAAGTGGCCTTCTTTTATCCAGCAGTTAGCAACTGTCTGTAGTTCCTCAGCTAGGGGTGGACCTTTATACCCTCCTCCCTTCTCCATGCAGGGATTTATTCTGGCTTGAGCTTACACTTCTCATGCTGTCACGACAACAACTGTGTTTATTTAAGTGAAGCAGCAGTAACGATGTTCACTCTTCTCTGTCCTTTTCAATATAACACTTGAAGTTTTAGTTAAAACAAAAGGACAAGTGAAGAAGATAAATGAGATACAGAAAGAAAAGCAAGTCAAATTACCCATTTTTCATTGATTCTTTAAATTTTTATATTTCATTTCAGTATTGCCTGCCCAAATCTTACATATTTTTCTATCTACTTATTTAGGGTTGATTTGTTCCTTTCTTTTCAGTGACTGAGGTTCACAATAATCGAATAACTTAGGATTTCTCTGTTTTGTTCAATGGAGGAGCTGGTATCACTGAGTAAAGCTGTCACAGTATCTCAAAGTTTTGCTAATATTTTAATACAATATAAAATGTATTCATCTCATTAATTACCTATTAGTCATTCAGCAGTTAGTTTCTCTGGCTTCAGGAGGATCTGAATGTTCTCTATTCTTCTTGGATTTTGAGTTTTAGTCAATGTTTTAACAAAGAATATCGGAAACTAAGTTAATGTTTCTATATCTGTTAAGATTTACTTTGTGTCCTTTTATATAACTATGTTAGGAAAATGTCCTAAAACTTCTGAGAAGAATGTGTATTCTGCAGGTTTGAATGAAGTGTTCTATAAATGACAGTCCAAGTATTTGATCCATTGTGACATTTAACCAGATGTTTCCTTTTCTTAAAAGCTGAGGACCAAACACAGGGTCTAATTGAGTCTAATCCCCAGTTCCTCTAATATGTCATTCATATATATACATATATATGTATATATGTGTGTGTGCCACATACAGATATATATGTATGTATGTATATGCATATATATATTAAAACTTATATAAAAGCCTAAAAAGCTCATGATGGATAAGACAGCCATTAGCAAAATAAAAAGTAAAAAATATTGAATTTCAGTTATATTACAGAGACACAGTAACAAAAAACAATATGGTTCTGACACGGAAAGAAACACAGGGATTAATAGAAGAATAGAAGAAAATAGATGATCTTATATAAACCTACACTGTTAGAACCACCTGATTTTGATGAAGATACCAAAAATATACATGAGAGAAAAGACAGCCGTATCAGTAAATAATGTTGGTAAAATATGGTATCTACATGTAGAAAGACTGAAACTAGGTCCTCATCTCTTATGTAGTAGAAACAGCAACTTTAAATGGATCACAAACCTTAATTTAAGACCAGAAACTCTAAAATGGAGAGAGAGAGAGAGAAAGAAATAGGAATATTCTAAGATGTTAGCATAGATCATCACTTTCTGAATAAAATTCCATCTGCTCAGGGAACAAGAGAAATTGCAAGTGGGACCTCATGAAATTAGGCTATGGGACAAAGGTTTGCTATGGAACAAAGACAGGAAAGCAAGCCTTTGCTGAGTATAAATGTGACAGTCATGTTTAACTGCAACACTTTTCATCATAGTTAGGCTATAGAACGGACCCAAGTGTCAAATAGAGGAACAGATAAAGGAAAGGGGATTGATATACATAATGACATTTTAAAGCCATGAATAAAGCATGAACTTTGTAGCAAAATGATGCAGATGTGGAACATCATATGAGGCAAATAAGTCATTTAGAAAAACCAATAATGATGTTTCCTTCCAATTGTGAGCCCTATAAATACATAAAATCTTATCTGTACAGACGAGAATAACGCTGAAGTAAAACTATGGTGGAGACCAAAGGGAACATGTGAAAGGGGATTGTGGCATTAAATGGATGGCTGTAAAATATGGAACAGAATATGCTCAAAGTACATTTACATACTTTAGTGGAGGAGGTCTTATATAACCCAGAATGATATATTTCTAAAAGAATTTGAAACAGTGAAGTTAAAATTCTATAGCCCAGTTAATATT
Source organism: Myodes glareolus (assembly GCF_982192425.1). Lineage (NCBI taxonomy): Eukaryota > Metazoa > Chordata > Mammalia > Rodentia > Cricetidae > Myodes > Myodes glareolus. The sequence continues at coordinate 44,855,351 of NC_142041.1, read as the reverse complement.
ACATGAATAGTTGTGTACCAACTTAATTATTTTATATTTTTAAATGTATTTTTGGTAAATATACCTTATTTCAAGAAGTAGCATTTTAGGAATACACATCATCAATGCATAAGTAGGAGAATAAAGCAAGCCTAAATATATTCTGCTAAGCTTCTAAAGAAATTGAATAACATACTGTTCAATAGCAATCAGTATTAACATTTGATTCTCAGTATAAAAGGAGGCATTTAAGTGTACATCTACCCAGAAAAATTGATAGCTGTTTTTCTAATGTATTTATGGCTAGACTATAATATACTCTGCCAGAAACAAAGTTTATGGTGATGATCAAATCTATTCAAAAATATCACTCATTCACCATTCTCCCACCACAGTCAGCCGAACATGACATTGAGATTTAATTGTGTACTTCTGTCGTAGGTATTTTTCCAGAAAGCAGAGTACAAAAGCATGAGGAGGCAGATGGACATTTGCTGTGATGCCTTGCTCTGAGCACTATAGACTGTGGTCAGATCATCTGGGAAGAGGTGTAAGAATCAGTGATCTGAATGTGATTCTTCACTGAATTCCCTAAAAGCCTAGCGAATGTGATCATCAAGGACTGTATGTCAATGTTATAAGGTCACATCTTGTTATACAGACATCCTAAAATATCATTTTGTATTTGAAGCATAAATATCCCCAACATATAACGCCAACAACATTACTTTGCTTCGGAAGAAAAACCTTTATCTTCACTTTATCAAGTAAATAAGGATCAGCCTATAAATCAAGCTCCCTCTTAATTTAAAACTTTGGAACAGACACTGGTTTAGAGTCAAGAGCAGATCTCACCTTGCATGTTGTACAGAGCAATGGCTTGCAAAGATTAGTGTGCACCTGATACATGAGGCTTAAACAGCTCAGCAGAAAGTCCACAACCCAGAATTTCTATTAGTAATGTTCAAATGGGACCCAAATTTGCAGCTTTGAGAAATTCCCAAGGGATGCAAATATACTGATATTATGGAGACAATGTTGGAAACTCGCAATACTGTGTGTGCTATAGAAATGATTTTAAACAAAATTCAACAATTTGAACTTTTTCTATTATTTTTAATTTTATAATTTTTTCTTAGAGATTACTGATAGTACTTACATATATACATACACATATCTATATACCACCATTTGCATGTACAATGCGCAGACCATTTTCCATAGAATGATTGCCTTATGAATACTTCTTTCATAGATTCTTAAATTTTAAATTAAAAACTTTGAAATGCAAATTTTGTGGAGAGATATACATATGTAAATTTCCCTTCATATATTCCTACCAATTTCAAGGAGTGTTTTATGTCAAAGGAATTGAATTATTTTCTAGTCTGGAAAATGGCTGTGCTATAACCTGATCTTCTCTCTAAGGAGATATTAGCAAACATAATCAGATGCTTTGTACCAATGTACAGGCTGCACCAAGTAAAGTGCTATTCCAGATGAGCCCCGCTAGTGTCTCTTTTATCAGTCACCATTCTACTAATATCTTAAGCAAAATCTTATTCAGCAGAATTCTTTCGAGTGTTGAGAGTAATTTTTGACAATGCTTAGACATGTCTTCTCATTGCAGTGAAGATTACAATGTAAACACAACAACCATATGAAAGAACATTGTTAACTATAACTGCAAATATAACAAACATTGAAAGATAATCAAATATTATTTTTTTACATTATTAAATTTTAATTTTTAGTCACTGAAACTTATTGCCTAATATTGAAGCCACTAAACTACTGAAAAGTTATTTTTTTATGTAGCCTGTAAGTCTTTCTCTTTATTCTTCTAATTCTAAACTAAGGTATGTTATCTAAGTACAATATTTAAAGAAATACTTAACAAACGTTTTTTAAAAAAAGGAAGCTGAACATCTGTTTGCAACGTATTTTTCTAGCCACTAATGGCAGAAGCATATTACTACCAGGAGACATACAAAAAAGGCCCAAAGAGCAGTATTTTCTCAGCTTGTTTGCATTGGGAAGCACAGTTAAACAAACAGCGTCCTGCTTTCACAGGCCCAGGAGCTCCGCCAATGGCGCAGCTGAGGCTGAAACTGTTTGAAAGGGATCAGCGGCTTTTGTTGAGATCTGGCTTCATGGCCTTGCTTGGTTGAAAGCAAAAGTGTTCTCACTTCACCACAGTTTACAAGGCAGCAACTTTAGAGAGGGATGACAAAACAATTAGAAGATTAACGAGGGTCCCCGCAGTCTGCTCTTTCATAAATTGCCAGGACTCTCTCATCAAACATATCTGCTGGGCTAGAGAATCTACCGCTGTGTGTGTATGTGTGTGTGTGTGTGTGTGTGTGTGTGTGTGTGTGTGTGTAAATTGGTGCTATGTAAGGTTTCTTTAAGGTAAAAGACCCCTAACAATGGATTCAAGAGCATTTTGTCAAAATTAAAAGACTCAGACTTGGAAAGAAAACAAATACTAGGAAAACGTCCATTAACCATGCCAATTAGCCATCTTGCTCACCAAATGCCAATAAGTTTCTCTGGTGAAATTTCTCAAAATCATAAAGAAATATAGTGGGAAAGCGAAGTAAATCAATGAACAATGTATTGATGTACATGCAAATCCTTTCAACACCATCGTTACATAAAATTAACAAAAAAGTAAGTAGTGTCATATTTTCTAATTTCAAGGGGTTTAATATGTAATTTATTCTTTCTTTCATCATTAACATACTGAACGCACTTTCGATCTGCTTTATGATTTCGGAACTTCACATTCCAAAAATAATTATCAGCACGCAATTGTCCATTGCATTTCAGATAAACCCATTGCAAGAAGAGAGGGTTTTAACCTTTCACAGCCCTTCTAACTTTATGACTCCTAACAGGTATGTATTACTTCAGAAGAAAAATGTGAGCTAACAGACACATGGTGAATCACCACTAAAAAAGTGTGTGCTTTATCCCATCCATGGGGACAGTTGCAACAAAGCTGAACTAAATTTAGGTAGACTCCCAGCATTGTTAGCCATATATATATATATATATATATATATATGAAATTTAAGACCAGTTTTAGGTTGCCTCTGAATTATTTTGAAAATGTAGCCAGGTGGTGGTGGCACACACCTTTAATCCCAGCAGAGGCAGAAGCACACAAATCTCTGAGTAAGTTCAGGGCCAGCCTGGTCTACAAGAGCTAGTTTCAGTACAGGCTCCAAAACTTCAGAGAAACCCTGTTTCAAAAACCCTAGGCATCTGATTGGTTACTCTCTCCAGGCTCTACCTCATGGTTTTGATCTACATATTTTATATAAATTCAACATCATATTTATAATTCTTATTAATTATATATGTGTGTGTATGTATGTATATTAGCTATCTCTATGCTAAGGATCAGAATATAACTTCTGATTATCCTTTATCAAACTCATTCATCACATATGTTCTGATGTTTAAGACCTACACTGAGCACAAACATCTATCACTAAGAGACGATTTTGATCAAGAACTCAAAGGCATGTGACAAGACATGAAAATGTTAAACTATTTAGTTTTGAAAGGAGATGGCAGTAGCTTATTTTGTATAAAATTTCCATTTGCATGGCTTTTTAAAAAATTCTTTGTATAAAAAATTTCATTGGAACTTGGGAGTGGCAGGAGACACGTATTATCTCTAGCTATGGACAAGGACATTGATAGTTACTGAACTATTGTGTTTATTCTATGTAGTCAAACAAAGGGAAAGAGTAGTTTATATTAGTTTGCTTTTCTCATTACCAAAACAAAATGCCTGACAGAAACAGCATAAGGAAGGCAAGAAAGTCTTCTTTTTGCCCACAGTCTGAATATACAGTCCAACAGTGAGCATAAGCCATGGTTGAAGCACTATGAGAAAGCTAGCTTCTCACATCCCATTTGTAGTCAGAAGACAGGTGAATACTATGCTTAGCTCCCTTTCTCAATTTAGCCAGACCAGTTCCCTAGCCCATGGGATGATGCTTTCTTTGTTTAAAGTGGGTCATTTCACCCCATTAACCATTCCTACAAACACCACCACAGACATGCCAACATATTTTTCTCCAAGTTTGTTCTATATCCCGTAAACCTGAAGCCATCACGTCTTCCAACTTGAAACTTCTTGTTTGGTCTGTGTTCTCTCATTTTCTGAAACCGTTGTAACAACTATTGCAATATGAATGTATAAAGACACAAACACTTGGAGACCTAGAAAATAGACACTCAAGGACAAGGCTTTGGATACCCGCAGATGGTCCGACACAAGGCCTCTTCATTGCTTCTCTAGCTTCTAGTGTCTTCCATGAATTTTGTGACTTGTAATAATTCCAGCCTTCCACTCTGATATACAAGAGCTTTATTTTAAACCTCATGATATTTTCCTATGTGAGACTATCATGAAGACTTGATTCTTATCTTTATTTTTGGATTACAAAGGGCATTTTTCAAACCAAGTAATATTCACATGTACAATTCAGATTGTAGAGTATAAAGGAAATGTTGCTCCACCCAACACAGTTGTGTATAGGCATTCAGAGAGTACTCAAAGAAAACTGTGTGTGAGATAATGCGAAGAGAAGAAAAAAGAAAAAAAAACCCACAGCCCTCATCTCTTTATCATTTCGGCAAGTTCTTGCTGAGAATCTACAGTTTGCCAAGAATGTAAGTAGGAAAGGAAATGCTAGGAACGCACACAAGTCAAAACAAAACAGGAGTGTGCCAGTCTTCACACATGAAGCTTCTAAATTAGTGATGAAAAAAATATCAAACACATCATTAATTTATCAGGGTTTCGAACCGAGCTGTCAAAAAAATCATTCTAATAAACTTATCTATCTAATAATTAAGTTAAAGATCTCAAATGTTGAAAATATCACAGAAATGTATACTCTAATTTACTCATGTCTCATCTACAGATTCTCATTTCATGCCTAATACCTAAGGTTTACTTCTTGCTATTGATTTTGTTTTGTTTGGTTCTTACTGAGAATAAAACCCAGCATATCACACATGCGTGGCAAATAATCTACGTTGGAACTTTACTTCCTAGTCCCTATTTATTTGCTTGAGACTAGCACAGAACAGAATATGGGGCTGGAGATATGGATCAGTCATTAAGAGCATTTATTACTCTTGCATAGGACCCAGGTTCCCCTCCCGGAACTAACACAATGGTTCACAACGATTTGCAACTCCAGGGAAACTGATCGATGCCTTCATCTAACCTTTGAGAATACCAGGTATGCATATGATGCATACACATATATACAGGCGAAACGATGATACCTATAAAACAAGATTAAAGAATCTAAAAATAATTTTTGAATATTACAGAAAAGAAATACTAAGGATGTCAATGAATGTTCTAAGGGTATTACAATATCTTTTTTTTCATTTTGCACACCAATCCCAGCTCCCACTTCCTCCCCTCCTCCCATCCTCTCCACCTACACTCCCTGTCCCACCCCTCAACAACTCTTCAGAGAGGGTGAGGCACATTGCTTTGGGAAAGGTCCAAGGCCCTCCCTACTATATCCAGGCTGAGCAAGGTATCCATCCAAAAAGAATAGGTTCCCAAAAAAACAGTACAAGCAATAGGGGTAAATCCTGGTGCCACTGCCAGTGGCTCCTCAATCCACTCCAGCCTCCTCCGTCCACACAACTGTCATCCACATTCAGAGGGACTAGCTTGGACCTATGTTGTTTCCTTCCCTGTCCGGCTACAGTTGATGAGCTCCCATTAGCTCAGGTAAACTGTTTCCGTGGGTGTCTCCATCATGGTCTGGACCCCTCTGCTCATATTCTCATTCCTCCCACTCTTTAACTGGACTCTGGGAGCTCAGTCCAGCGCTCTGATGCATGTCTCTGCCTCTGTTTCCATCAGTTGCTCGATGGAAGTTCTATGGTGATATTTAAGATATTCTTAAGTCTGACTACAGGGCAAAGCCAGTTCGGAAACCCTCTCCTCTATTGCTTAGGGTCTTATCTGGGGTCAACCTTGTGGACTCCTGGAAATTTTCCGGGTACAGGTTTCCCATTAGATTCACAATGACTCCCTTAGTCAAAATATCTCTTTCCTTGCTCTTATATCTGTCCTTCTTTCATCTCAATTATCCTGCTCCCTCAAGTTCTCCTCCCTGCTCCTGTTCTCTCCTCATCTTCCCCTTCTGCCCTCCCTAACACCTAAAATCTTAGCACCTAGCAATTGCTAAAGTTGTTTCTTTCTAAGGTTTAATTGACACAATTAAACCCTCTTTGGTCATAAGCACCCTTCTCTCTGCTATACTGAGGCAACCTTCTAACTTGTTTCCCAGCCTCCGTCAGCAGTTTCACGGGGCTTATTTTCAACATAAACTGTGGAATGGACATTGTTCCTCTGATGAAATATGTCCCATGGCTTCTCATTTTGATTAGCATGAAATCAAAAGTGATGATCTTAGCAATCATGCTGCCTTACTTGGTTTCTGAGATCTATGCGATCATTTGCATACTCTAGCCAAATAGCCCATCTTCATCCAGTCATGTTTTCATCAGGGACTTCTGAAACTCCCCCCAGGACCATCCCCATACCTTGCTTTGGTGCTTCAAACTCATGACCCTTTGTTGTAATTCTGGGTCCAGTGTATACCATGTTCCACCAGAGACCTTCATTTCTCAGATTACTTACCGCAGCTCTTCTTTTCATTTCAGTCACTTCTTTTTTTTTTTTTCAACTGTATCACATTTATTAATTTATTGTTAGTGTAGGTATACATGTTTACACAGATGTCATGGCACACATACGGAGGTCAGAGAAAAACTTGTGGCAGGAAGTTCTCTTCTTCCACAGAATAGGGACAGAATATTGAAACCAATTTGTCTGTCTTGGTTACAATTGCCTTTACTAGATGATGTAGCTTGCTAGACATACTTTAGGTACTTCTGATCCTTTACGTTTGTGTTGCAGAAGCAGAATTTGCTGCCATATGAAAGTGTCTTGATTATTTGAATATGTTGTTTAGCTCTTTTTTTCCTTTGTTGTAAAGTGATGTCAATGAGAAAAAATCTTTTATTATTTCTTCCCTCCCACAACATCTGGTATTGACCATCAGACACCTAGTAAATACTCATAAATTTCCTTATACAGTCCAAAATAGAATATGACAATAAGATTATAGAAATATGAAAACCACAGAAAGATTCTCAGATGTTGCTGGAAATATTTAAGTTCTTGATTGAAAAAGATAATAAATATGATGAAATGGTTATTTTAAACTGAAAATGTGGCAAAAAAATCTTAGTATTTTGAAGTACTAATTTAAAGCCTTTATTTTCTTTTTTAATACCCATGTTGCTGCATACTGAAAAATACCACAAAATCTAATTACTAATAATAAAGACTTAATATTAAGCAATAGTAATGTACTCATTATGAATCAATTTATAAAATAAATATAAGGAAAATAACGGTCTCTAATAAAATTTTAACTCACATAAACATTTAAAGATCCTAATAGCCATTCTGTAGGCTGATTCATTTTTGAGCAGTGCAGAGAAATTCTAGCATTAATATATTAATAATAGACACTGCCTTTAATGAGGTTTATGCAACTTTCTTTGAGTCAATATTATAATATCTGGGGTATTATGGCTCAAGAAAAAGCTACAGGGACACTTGAAACTGTTCAAGTTAGCGGTATCAGTGTAAAATAAGCATGATTATGGTTTTATTTATACAGTCTTGTATTTAAGGATATACTAAATGTTACCTTTTAATTCTTAGAATTATGTTAAATACACTCAAAAAGATCAGTCAGAATCCTTTGGAATTTCATGAGAAGTAATTGTCTTCTTCATTTGGCTCATAGGTAGGAAACTATGAATACAGGTCAGCACTAATGAGCACAGACTGCTGCACCACTCCGGAGACTCAGGAATGTGCATTTTTGTGGAAAACAATAATCCCTTGCACTTTACACTTTGTAAGTCACATCACATATGTTGTCTCCCTTGAGCTTCATAATAATCACGAGAGTGAAACAAAGCAGTCCAGGTACTGTTTCGTTTCTGTGGATGAGATTAAAGCTAGACATTATAGACGTGTAACTTCACAGTTGCACAACCTGAAAATAGACACACAGACTTAATGTGACGTTCAAGCTTCTATCCCAACACTCATGTCATGATACCACCCACTTCTGCTGATGACCTTCCAGGTGTAACACGAAATAATGAAAACGCAGTGCCTTGAGTGACTGATACCCAAGGAAGCATCATGGTATCCATGGTTCCCTGAAACAGAGAGCCAATACTCACATCCAAAGCAGGAAGTGACTCTTCCCTGGGGATAATGCAAACCACTCTTTCCTCATCAAAATAAAAAAAGAAAATGCTAATTCTGTGGGAGAAAGCAGCTGCCAGTAGACACAGCACTCAGAATAAAAGAGCAAAGAGCAGCTGGAGTCTCCTCCCAAACAGCATTTTCCAGAACATATTGACATGAAGTACAACTTTCTGGAGAAAGCAATTGATGGAGATTCTCTATTAAGGTCACATTTAAGGAGGAGAGAAAAACAGTGAGAAAGAACAAGGCTTTGTGTGAAGTAGACTGTAGCTTGTTCAGGCAGATTTGGGCAAGAACGATGTAAATCAGGAAGATGAGAACACACTGTGCAAACATTTTGTGGATGCCTACAGTGAGAAAGTGTCATAATAACGTTGTCTGGTCATATTGTATGTTACCTTGATTATACAGACTTAGGGTCCACAACAGAGTAAGCATGTGGTGAACTGTCTTAACTATTGGAATATTTGCATATAAATAATAAGGTATGTCAGGGATGTGACTGGAGTCTAAACACAAAACTTGCTTCATATAAACTTTAAACACATACACTGATGACAGTTTCATTTTCTCTTTATTTCAACCTGTCACATGAGCAGGTTTGGGATTGTTTACTTGTGGCATCATGTGGGCAGTCGACATCAGCTTTTGAAGACTTGGGATTCTCAGAGAGGACTTGACTATCCTGTACAACAAACTATAAGCAATCTTCGTGTCATTTATGAACTTATTTAATAAGGGGAAATAAAACAGAAAGCTTAAGTTGTGATACAAAATACCTTTCTCTGAATGTATTTATTTATTCATTCTTTTATTTATTTATTTATTTTTCCATTCAATTATTTATACTTCCTTCCCTCCGCCCAATCCCCTCAGGCTCCCTTACACCCCCTCCTCCCTTTCCTGCCCTGCTTGAGCGAGGGCCAGGAATTCTGCCCAGTGGGGAGTCCAAGACCCCCCCCCCCATATCCAGGGCTAGGAAGCTGTGCATCCATATCGACTAGGGTCCCAAAAAGCCAGAACATGCCGTAAAAACAAGTCCCAGTGCCTTTATCAATGGCTTCTCAGTCAGCCCCCATTGTCAGTCACAAAGTCCAGTTTTGATCACATGCTCATTCGGACCCGGTCCAGCTGAATTTGCCCATTAGAACAGGCACACTGCCTCAGTTGGTGGACCAACCCCTCACGGGTACTGATTTCCTTGCTCATCTTTTCCCTCCTTCTGCCTCTCAGCTGAATCTTGGGAGCTCAGCCCGTTGCTCTGATGAGGGTCTCTGTCTCTATCTCCATTCGTCGCCAGACGAAGATTCTAAGGTGATATTTGAGATAATCATCAGCGTGATAGTGGGGAAAGGACAGTTCAGGCACTCTCTCCTCTACTGTCCAAAGATCTAGCTGGAGACATCCCTTGGACACCTGGGATCCCCTCTAGAGACAAGTCTCTTGCCAACCCTAAAATGGATCCCTTACTGTGGGTATTTTCTTCCCTGCTCATATATCCTCCCTTCATCCATCTCCAGCCTCCCACTCCCCCCAAGCTCTTGCCAGTCCTTCCCTTCTCCCTTCCCTCTCCCATCTCCCCTTACCCCAACTCACCCCCACCCCTGCCCCCACCTCCATGCTCACAGCTTGTTTGCTTCCAATTTCCAGGAGGATCTATATATGATTTTCTTTGGGTTCACCTTGTTATTTGACTTCTCTGGGTTTGTGAACTATGGGCTTAATGACCTTGGTTTATGGCTAGAGTCCACAAATGAGTGAGTACATACCAAATTCATCTTTTTGGGTCTGGGTTATCTCACTCAGGATAGTGTTTTCTATTTTCATCCATTTGCATGCAAAATTCAAGATGTCATTGTTTTTTTATCGCTGAGTAGTACTCTAAAGTGTATATATTCCATACTTTCTTTAACCATTCTTCCATTGAGGGGCATCTAGGTTGCTTCCAGGTTCTTGCTATTACAAATAATGTTGCTATGAACATAGTTGAACAAATGCTTTTATAGTATGATTGGGCATCTCTTGGGTATATTCCCAAGAGTGGTTTTGCTGGATCTTGAGGTAGGTTGATTCCGAATTTCCTGAGAAACCACCACACTGATTTCCAAACTTGTTGCACAAGATTGCATTCCCACCAGCAATGGATGAGTGTTTCCCTTACTCCACATCCTCTCCAGCAAAGGCTATCATTGGTGTTTTTGATTTTAGACATATTTATATGAAATTCCTTTAGAGCATAGGCCCTTTTAGAGTTATCACTCTCAAACTCAGATTAAGTCAAACTAACCAGCAAACATACATTATATTATCCAAAACAGTATATATATAAAAAGAATAATATATATTCTCTACACCTTAGGGAGTTTTCATCTTCTACCTATGGTCATTGATTTCACCCAAGGGCAAGATTATATGATTATGTCATTTCAGGGCCCCAAAATTCCTCTATTGTCTCTAGGATTAGAGGTGATAATAATCTGGAAGTTGACAACCCTCAGATTGCTGAGCTATGCTATGTGGTTGCTGTACACGTTTATAATCAACACCTTAACAAATAACTGCACTAGAATTAAACTTTATTTTTGGATAAGCCTCTTAGAAGATAAAATCCTTCATGGTACAGTGCTTATTGTAACTGCATCTTCATTACAACCACGAATAATTAATTAATATTTATCAATAAAGGCTTATGAAACTGAAACAATTAGTAGAATATGTATAGAAGACTTATATACATTATATAAGAATTATATAAGAATTCTTCCATGCCAGACAGACATGGAAGAAGCAGGAAAAGTGGGACATACAAAATAAAAAAAATGGTAAAGAAGCTCAGAACAAAATATAAATAAGGAAAAACAGGATAAATTAAGCTATAAGATCTAGTGAAACAAATATAAGATAAGACTGAGCCCTCATAGCTAATAATAGGTCTCTGTGTCATGATTTCTGAGCTGGATGGCAGACCAAAGACAGCCTGCAACAGTCAAGTATTATAAACAAAAAGATAAGCTAAAGTTATAATAACCTTACAAATAGCTAAGACTTTTCTATATAGATATAATTCAAGTATTCAAGTAAAATTTGAGATAATAAATACATAGATAACATGAGAGCAAATTCATAAAAAAAGTATTTTGTGTAGCACTTGTATAGAAAAGATGACTACCAATAATTATAAGGTATCTTTTTTAAAATTAAAATCAAGTGTCAAACAGGTAGATTTGCAAATTTAATGTTAATACAAAGTCTCATTTATTGAAATTGTGAACATAATATGAGAAATGGGAAGTAATTTAAAATTACTACATATTGCTATTCATGCTTCATTCATGATTATTCACGAAAGGTCATGATTGAAGACACAAATACTTATATCCTAAATTTTAGTAAGGAACAAAACAAGAATTACATTGTATATATAATGTCATATTAAGTGTAAACAACTTGACAGGAAAAGAGTTGGTGGTTTTATAAATAGCGCCTATATTAACTGAATCTTATATAAATCAAAATACATATAGAACAATTTGCATTGATCTCAATTTTGTGTGCTCTCATTTTGTATGTATTTTTGCATGTATCATTTTAATAAATATTTTCATCTGTATTGATTTTTTATTGAAGTGCATATTTAATGTTTTCCTCATTTTTCTGGGTTAGTTTCTTATTACCAGTTTTAATGCTCTTTATATAATCTGAAAAATAGGCACATAGTTAAGTTCTACCACACATATATCAAAATGTCTATCATTAAGATGAATGAAAATATCTAGCATTAGAAAATACAGAAGATTCAACATCATTACAAGCTGTTGTTGGTAAAATAGTACAGCTACTTTAAGAAATAGTTGGACAGTTTCTTGAAGTAGTTACAACATTTCTCAGCCACATTTTTCAGTTTCTACGCAGATGAATAAAACTATATGTGTACAAAGGCTCGAACACTAATTCTTACAAGTATTACATTTCATAGAAAAATCTCAAAAGCAACCCAAATGGCCTCCAGGAGATGAACGCATAAGCCAATTGTGTTAATTTTATGCAAGTCATATACCACTCAGTAAAAGACAAAAAAGAACTATTTACAAACACAGGCAGCAGTGTAGGTGACTGTCAAAATACTCTGAGATTTAAACAAAGCACATTTTATGATTCAATTATTGCGAGATTCTTTAAAATGCAAGATCATTTACAGATTTGGAAAACAGATGGGAAATGTGTGGGATAAAATGAGCATGAGAAGAATGCGCAAGGCAGGAAAATAAGATTTCAAAGGGTCATGTGACTAGATTAGGGGATGAGAGATATCTTCATTATGTTCATTCTGTTGATGGATTTACATGTGCGTGCATATATCAAAACACATTATGTACATTGTACACAGTTAACGTTTATTGTATAGTGTTATCTTAGAATTTCTAGTTTCTTGCTACTTTTACAAAATACTCTGATTCAACCAGAGGTTTTTTTATTTAAATTTGCATGATAAAGGGTTTATTTTGACTTTCAACTCCAGGATGTATTTCATTGTGGCAGGGGAAGCTTGGTGCAGGCCCTTGAGGCACCTGGTCATACTGCACCCAGTCAGGAAGCAGGGAAAGATGGACTTACATTTGTGTTCAGCATGCTGTCTCCTTTTCCTGCAGTCCAGCATTCCATCTCAGAGAATGGTGTCATTCACAGAAGGAAGTTCTTTACAGCTCAGTTAACCTAGTCAACATGGTCTCCCACTTGCACGGCCAGAGTCTTGGGTCACGGGTGACTCTACATCTCAGCAAACAGAAGATTGAAAGGAAACATCACAATCTTGTATACCAAAATGAAACCACTTAAACTTATAGTGTCCATATGCTTTGAAATTATTTTTCTTGATTTGGATCATCTTTGTGCCCAGATTCTTACTTTTGTCAATAACATCCCTGGTAAGTAAATTTCCTGGTGGAAACCACTCGGGGAAGGCAGGTTCTACCTGGGCCACCAAAGCTGAGAGGATAACAAAAAGTCTTTCTGTAGAAGCTACACTTAAAATGATCAGAATATGATCATAATTGAAATTAGAACAAAGACCAAGGGAAATCGATATGGACATGAAAACCATACTTCATCAATGAAAACAAAATGAACTCTCCTGTGGAAGGTAGAAGCCAAGCAATCCACCCAGTAAAGTCTGGAATGCTTTGTTAGATTTGTAGAGAATCTTCCACTTCTTATTTTGTTTAAACAAAACAATAACAAGCTGTGTAATGACTCTAATGATCAATGAAAACAGGCATGATGGTCTTATAATCAAGGAAAATTTTTCTGAGATATAAAGCATTCACATTATATATAAAAATGATTTTTATAACAAAGTTGAATTGTAGATAAGAGCAAAGACATCGGAATACTTTCTTTTCCTACTGTGTATATAAAATAATTGGTTTTCACAAAATGGAAAACCTCAATTTAGTGATAATGCTTAGGGATTAAGATGTTCATGTTAATTGAATTTTTTATTTATGCAATCATCGATGACAATCAGAACTTCAGAGCTGGAAAGGGCCTTGGAGATCATTTTACTTCAATTTCATTTTATAGATTAAGAAACAGAGAACCAAGAGGTTAAGCAAATGGCTCAGGGTGGCCATCAACTGGTGACAGAACTGAGATTACTTATGAGAAATTTAACTACAACATTTTTTTCTTTTCCAATGCTTATGATGAAAATCTCTCCCTAAAATAGATTCAGCTACTAAAATGTCTTAATATGAAAATATAGGAACTGGGACAGCTCAACAGAAGAGTACTTGTCTAGCAGGTGGCACATGTAGGGGTCAGGTACCAGCACCACAGTATCAATAAAAACAAAATATCACAAGAAGTCTGAAACGATAAAGATGCCCCGCTTCCATTTTTCTCTTTTCCTAACTCATTCAGGTAATGTTTATAGAATACCTATTGAGTTCTGGGTATTGATTAAATAAAGTTCATAATAAAATGTAATATAAAAGTATCACATAATCTAAAGGAATGACAGAAAGTAAATGTGATAAAATCTTTTGGTTCAAGGGCATGGAAAGCATTTAGGAGAGCCTACTACAGAGAAAAAAGGCTGAAACAAGTATTACAGTATACTCAATGCTGGCAGTATATTAGTGATTTAAGAGAAGAGCTGACAGAGACAGAGAGACTGAGACCCCATGAGAAAGGAGAAAAGCTTAGTGACAGAAGCTAACAATCCGGGTACTTGGGAAGTTAAGGTGGGAAGAGTCCAAATTCAAAGGTAACCTAAACAACTTGATGACACTCTAAAACTAAAGGGAAAGGGAGAGCTAGATGCCCAGCAAAGGATAGGATAGATATATGATCCTATCATGAATGAAGCTCTAGTTTTACTTCCCTGCATTATGGTGAATGTTACAAAATAATTCCACATAATTACATATAAGAAAGGGTTATTTATTTAGGGGTAGACTCACAGATCACAGTCCTCCGCACGAGTGGGAAACAGGAACCAAATCTAGCAGCCAGAAGTGGTAGCTGGAAGCAAGAGAGTGAGTGCAGGCTTTACAGCTGCATTTAAAGTATAAGAGACCATACACAAGTGGACTGGTATCTTAAAAGCTATTAGCTGAAAGAGTTCCCACAGCACCTCCCCTTTTCTTTAAATAAGAGAGTTCCAAACCCAATACAAAACTATATACACTAGGAACAAATATCAATTCTAATAAAGATTAGAATTAAAACCTGCATAAACAATATTAAGCAAGGAAAATATGCTTAATATTTTAATAAATATTCTACCCTAAGGAATCTAAATCTTGTATTGGAAATGGCTGACTAGATAATAAGAGGACAGTAACTATGACTATTTAATCTTCATCTTCATCAAAGGCCTGAGAAGGGAGATAATATTGCTTGAGTAGGTAGGAGGTGCAATCAAGCTGCTTCCAAAATGTACAGTAGATGACAGAGACAGCTGGCTGCCTGAGCAATCAAACAGAGTCTCATTTGCAGAGTTGAGGCAACCAACTTTGGCTAAGGCCGAGAGTAACTGACAGACCATTTTTAGAAACAGGAAAAATTTTAGAAACATCTTACCCTGTCTTGGAAAAGTTTGGCAGTCTTTTTTCTTATACCCTGCTTGTCCTGTCCAGACATTATGCATTTTTTCAGGGGTCAATGCATGGGCAGTTCATTGTCCAAAGGTCAGTTATGCCAAGAAGAAAACAAACTCCAAGTGGAGTGTCTTTGGTACTCAACACTCTCTCAGGAATAGACCGGTGCTGCCAGGAACAATCGCGTCTCATGTCAACAGAATCCTAAATATCATCAGGATATAACAGAATATAAATATCATCTTCTATAGATCTTTAAAGTGATTGAAGATTACCCATCTATGTGAAATACAATATCTATGTATTTAAAGAACCTGATTAGTCTAACTATAAGTGACAAACATGGATGACAATTTACCTATAATTATTAATACATATATAGCTTAAAGACCAAGACTTCATATTAGAATATTAAACAATCTTTAAACAACTGTTCTACAGATAAAGATAGTGACTTCAAACTGTATATGTATCTTTATCAGCGGTAGAAATGTATAATGCAATAGGATAAATATATCTTAAACTTGTATCAATATTCAAAATATCTTAAGCAGAGGTAGAAACATGTATGCATAAAATCTGACAAAATAACTTTACATAGATGTACAAATATTATAAACAGAAATTGGAAAATATTCAATATAACAAATATAATTTGAACTTGTATCAGTATACAAAAATCTATATCAATGTAAATTGTCCATAAATAATAACTTGCAAGTATTCACTCTATTACTCACTATTATTATTATTAGTGTGAGTAAGTTAACACGAATCTACCTATTATCCAATTCAATTTTCTCTGTTTATTTATTATTTCTTTTAGATCTCTGGACCTACAAAATTTCTACCCCAACCCCCAATCCTATAATGAGTAATAATCAACCCTTAAATGTTGTCCCTAATCATGACAATAGATTTTGTTGGTAGAGGGAACATTGTCTTCTAGAATTATTTGCAGCTGTCATTAGGGTTCTTTGTTTCTGTTTTGTTTTGTTTTTTTAAAGTTCTTATTTAGAGTTCTAACCAGAACATTGTAAAAAGGTGCACCATATCCATGGTTAGTACCCAAAAACTGGTCTCATAATAGAGCTATCAGCATCATGAAGTCCTATCAAGCAGGTGGAGTCATTGTTGTGGGGCCCCATCTTGTTCCTGAAAGCTTCAAATATTACTGCAGGAAAATCTACTGTTCATCTTTGAAAATTTAAACATTATTTATATAGACATATATTCAACAAAAAATATGATATAGACAAAATGGGCATGGGAGAAAGTAAAATATTTTCTTAAAATATATCTTCTTTCTGTCCCATACCAGATGGCTTCTGACATGAGGTGGAAATTCTGAATTTTTCTTTTAATGACATGGTTGGATTTAGAGAAAGATAGCAATTGTCCAACTCAAAAGCCAGGTCTTTCTTTAATTGAGATTTATACATGACCAGATTTATACATTATCATGCAGACAATACAACATTATAAGACAGATTTTGCTTTGTTTGTTGATTCCTTCTGGATAACTATAATTTCATCTTTAGGCATCTAGATGTAAAAGACTCTTACTCTTTGAAAATGAGTATTTTCCTGCAAAGACAAGAACAGAACCTGCTGCAACCCTTAGAGGTTTTCCAATCACCTATGTGATTGTCACCTCTGTGGATGAGCTGTCATTTCTCTTTCTCAAATGGTTTCTCCTTTCCAAAGTGAATCTTTATTAATTTTGATGGTTATGTGTGATAACTGAATCAGTGTTTTCTGAGCTCAAGGCAGTTGCCCATAGAAAACCTGAATAAGTGTCAATCATGTGGTGTACATATTTTTATTTTCCTAATTCTGTAAAGTAGAATACATCCATCTGCCAGATTTCATTCCTTTGAGAACCCTTTGGGTTACTTCCTGCAGGTAATGGTATTTGGTTATGGAAGAAGAAGTAGAACATCTTTTAATAATCTACTTAGCTTATTGCCAAGTGACAGAAAACTCTTTCTTTAAATCTGTGCTCTTCACATGATGTTCCTTATGAAACTCTAGGCCTTCAGCACACTTACAATCAATAATCAGACAATTTCTGCATTACTTTGAGTTAGAGGACCCGGGAGACACATATGGGATTGAATCTGTATTTTGTATGTGAGACCAAGCCTATTCCTGATTATGTCTTGAACCTGAATGAATAATGAAATCAATTTTGTATCATTTGGTATGAAATAAGCATTTTTCCTGTGGAAGACAACACTTTCTGCATATTGAGAATCAGTAACAATATTAAGAGGTTCATTAAAATCCATTAGTACCATGAGAATAGCATATAACTCTACCTTTTGAACAGAATTATAAGGGCTTTGTTCCAGCATTCAGCATGGTTTTCCCTGCCTAGCTAAGATCTGCATTGCTATAGGTCCAAAACAGTTTCTTTATTCACTAAAGGTAATCATAGCATTCAGACGGAAATCCCACATCACTCAGAGACTTGGGTATTTTAGTCCTTTGCCAGCTGTCCTGAAATACACCCCTGTTGCCAGTTCAAAAGCCCAATTGCAATGACTATAGGCCAGTGCAAGACCTCTGTGAGGCAAATTTAAAAAAATAAAAACTTCATTCATCCAACAGCTCCCAATGCCTACACTCTTCCAAGTGTCTTGCCTCCAGAATGGGCCATCAACACTGTGTTAGGAATTAAGAATGCTTTCTTGAGCCTGACACTAGCTTCAGTGAGTCAGGCTAAGTTTTATTTTGAATGGACAAATGCAGAGGATGAATTCAATAGACAGCTGACCTGAACATGACTACCCCCAAGAGTTCAAAAACTCTCCTAACATATTTGATGTGGTACTCCATGAGGACTCCAGTGCCAGCTTATTACAGTATGTGGATGACCTGCTGATAGCAGCTGAAACCTTGGAAACCTTCAAAGCTGCCACTAAAGAGCTACTTAAAATTTGGGGAGACTTGGGGTATGTCAGCAAAGAAGGCTCAACTCTGCCAGATTGAGGTAACTTACTTGAGGTACATATTCAAGGGGTGGTGGGGGGGGGGGGGAGATGGCAGTCAAAAGCAAAAATAGAGACCACCCTGAGGGTCTCCAAACCTAGCAACTGCTGAGAGGCCAGAGAATTCCCAGGGCCCACTGGGTTCTGTAGGCTCTGGATCCCTGGGTTACCTGAATTATCTTGGCTTCTGTATGAGGGCACAAGAGGAGGAAAGACTCCCCTCAATTCGACCACACAGATAAAAAAGGCCTTCAAATGAAATTAAGATAACTCTACTAAATGTTTTGATACTACCAGAAGTCACCAGACCCTTCCACTTATATGTAGATGAGAAGAAGGGCGTGGCCAAAGGGATACTGAGGCAAACCCTGGGTCCATGGCAAAAGTCAGTAACCTACTTGTCCAAAAAGTTGGATTCAGTGGTTACTGGTCACCTCCTTGCCTCTGTATTGATAGCAGCAACAGCATTATTAGTTAAAAACTCAGTCAAACAAACATTGGAATAAACTCTTAGAGTGACCATTCACCCTGTTATCAATGGGGTTCTTAAACACCCTCCTGACAAATGAGTTACTAATACTCAACTGACTCATAATCAGGCTTTGTTCTTAAACCCACCCAGGATCCAGTACATCTACAGCAGTGCCTTGAATCCTGCCACCCTGTTCCAGGTACCCCCAGACCCAGACCTTGATCAGACTCTCCATGAATTTCTGGACATCCTGAGTCATCTCCACAAGATCAGAGCAGACCCTAAGGATGTCCCTTTGTCAAGGGCTGAGGTAACATGGTAGCTTCATCAAAGATGGTATCAGGTATGCGAGGGTAGCAGTTACAACTCAAGAAAAAGTCATATGGATAGAGGCCCTACCTTCTGAAACATCAGCCCAGAGGGTCAAGCTGATAGCTCTAACAAAGGCACTGCAGTTGAAAAAGGAAAAAAAAAGACTTAATATCTATACTGATAGCCAATATACATTTGCCAAGGTGGGTAACCATGGTGCCATATACCAGGAGAGGGGATTGTTGACTGCAGATATTTGCTAAAAGCAAACAGGATATTTTAGATTTCTTATAGGCCATATAGGCTGCCCTAAGAGATAGCTGTCATACAATGCCCTGAGCACCAGAAAGGAAAGGACCCAATCTTGAGGAAAACAGCCGAACAGACACAGCAGCAAAGGAGGCTGCCCTTCAGACAGCAGCCATCCAGCTGACCACACCACCAAAGATAGTAACACCCAGGCTGCCAAAATTTCCAGCTTACACTGAGCAAGAGCTCTCAAGAATCCACTTATGCACAAACATTTACAAAGAGAAAGGAAGGTTCAGGACACCGATGAATAGATCATCCTCCCATCAGACTTTACCACCCAACTTGCTCAACAAATAGACCACAGTACTCACTTGGAAGAAGAAAAATGCAGGACCTCTTTGAAAAAAAAGCGCATCTTAAAGTCTTTGAACTTAAGGCCAATATAGTGGAAGTTGTAAGCCAATGTCCCACATGATGCCTCCTGGATATGAAAAGGGGAGTCATGAGAACTGGACACCAGGGGAAAGGGACTCGGCCTGGCGCCACATGGAAGATTTACTTCGCAGAGGTAAATGCAGGCCTGTATGGCTGTAAGTATTTGCTAGTTTTTATAGATACCATTTCAGGATGGACTGAGGCCTCCCCAACTAAGCATAAGATGGGAGCCATGGTGGTCAAAAAGATACTGGATGAAACTATCCCAAAGTATCAACTTCCTGTGCTTTCAGGCTCAAAAAACAGGCCTGCATTCATCTCTCAGTTAACACAAAAACTAACTAAGACTATGGGGAACAATTGGAAACTTCATTGCGACTATTGTCCCCAAAGTTCAGACCAGGGGAAAGGATAAACCAGACCCTGAAGGAGACCTTAACCAAATTAATCCTTGAGACAGGTAGTGACTGGGTGTCTCTCCTCCCTATTTACTCTCTATCAGGTTTGCAATTCTTGTTATACTCAAGGCCTGACATCCCTTGAGATCTTGCATGTCAGGTTACCACTCATTCTGTCTAATCATAGAGCAGAATTGCTGACTAAATTTAAAGACCAAACATTTCTCTCTTCCTTACAGGCTTGATCTCAGGTGCAGAAACAACTCTGGCCTCAGCTGTGCACAGTCTATGTAAAGGCACTGCCTCCTGCTCCCTACAGGTTCTGGCTAGGAGATCTGGTGATCAACGAAGAACACAAAAAAGAGACTCTGAAGCCTGACTAGAAGGAACCTTATAGTGTCATGCTGACAAGGCCCACAGCTGTCAAAGTGGATGGAATTCCCACTTCAACTCACCATTTACCATTCCCACCTGAAACAAATTGATCCACGCACTGATCCTGAGGACTATCATCCAGAGGAAGTCAACCCTGAACTTTGGAGAGCCATTGTACATCCATGAGACCCTTTAAAACTGAAAATCCAAAAACTCACCAAACCAGCTAAGTGATGGGTTTATTTCTATGCTTACTTAGCTTGCATCTCCTGGGACTTTCCAGTCAAGGCATCCTTGGGGACCACAACCCCACCTACCCTTTAATCTCACCTGGGAATTCATTAATGCTGGCATGGGAAAGATCCTGAACCAAACTTCTCAAGCAGCTCCTATAGGGACCTGGTTTTCCCATCTATACTTCGACTTGGGGATGCTTTATGCTTAGACTGAGGTGTGTGATGCTATATTACAAGAAGTCAGTCATTTTTAAGTTTGTCCTGGGTATAATAAAGATAAGGTCCTGGTAGAGGCCTGTGGGAGAATCGGTGAATATTTTGTGCTTCATGCAGCTGTGTCTTTACGGGTCATATCTGGTAAAAGGCCCCAAATGAAAAGTCTGAAGGTAAAGAAGGCAGACCAATCGATATGTCCGGATGCTTGGTGGACTAAGTTTGCAGGAAAGGGGACATGCAATGCAATAATTCAATTCACGGATGTGGATAAAAAGACGTCTAATTTGACAACAAAAATCTAAAACAAAACAAGATAAAAAAAAACCGCTAGGGTTTAAGGCTGTACAGTTGGGGAGAATCAATAGAAAAAGACTAAGGAGCATTGTTCACCTTCCTGTTTGATGTTCAGCCCCTAAAGTTACAAAAGTCCCTGGGCCCCAGTAAGGTAATGAGCACTCAAAAGTCACAAAATAAGAAAGAAGAAAAGAAAGAAAGAAAGAAAGGAAGGAAGGAAGGGAGGGAGGAAGGGAGGGAGGGAGGGAGGGAGGGAGGGAGGGAGGGAGGGAGGAAGAAAGAAAAGATAAGAAAAACAAAGTATAAAAATGTTAGGCCTAAAAAAACTGGAACCTTGTCTCTGACAACCAAGCCTACCTCCACAAATCTACTCTCCAATCCAGGCCTCTTTAATTTACTAATGCTACCTATCTGGTTCTAAATTACTCAAAGCCAAGTCTCACCAAGACTTGTTGGCATTCTCTGGACACAAAACCACCCTATTACAAGGGGATTCCAAAAAAGGGAAGTTACACCTGATCCCTTGGCATGTAGTCATGCAGATGGCAACACTCAGACGAAGGGAAACTAACCCTACAATCCATAACAGGAAATAGCCTCTGCGTGGGGCAATCCCACCTATGTTGACCTCTGCAACAAAACTCAGAGTCCACCGGGAACAGGACATTTAATTTCCGCGGATAATGCCTGGTGGACCTGAACCACAGCTTTAACCTCCTCCGTACATGTCAAAGATTTAAATGATACTCAGGGTTTCTGTGTCTTGGTACAGCTGGTCCTTAGAACAGTGTATTTCTGAGCAAGATATTCTCCGTCAGTTAAAGCCATTAGGGTGGGCCAAATGTGAGGTTTTCCCAGCTGTCTAGTATCCTTTCTCATAGGCTTGGGCATAGCTGGAGTCATAGGCAACCTCAGTCCCCATTCTCTAAGAGGGATGTGAAAAGATTCTGATTACAGCCATAGATGGAGACATAGCCACGCCATAAAAATCCATCACCCATCTGGAGGAATCACTTCTTTAGCTGAGGTAGAGAGCTGTCGACAACTAAGGAACACTAAGAGCTCGAGGATCCATTCTTTCACAGCCTTCAAGAAATATGGATATGATCCCTGTCTTATTCAGCCACCACCAGAGAAACTTCCTCCTGCAGCCCATGGGAACAGATACCGAGGTCCACAGCCAGACATCAGGGACTCCTGTGGAAGAGAGGCAGAAGCTGGGTAACAGGGAGAGAGTATGGGAGACATCAGGACAACAAGGGCCTCTGAGTCAACCGAACAAAACTCACACAAACACAGAGACTGAAGCAGCGTGCACATGGTCTGAACCCATCTGCTCTAGGTCCTTTGTGTGTTTATTATAGCTTTCAGTTTAGTATTCTTATGAGACTCCTGAGTGTGTTAACAATTGGGTCTCTGATTCTTGGGCCTTCTCTTGGAGTTCTTTTCTTTCTGGAGGTTTGCCTAGTCTAACTGCAATGTCATGGTTTTTCTTCTATCTTATTGTATTTTATTTTGTTATGTTTGCCTGTTATCTCTTAGAAGTCCATTCTTTTTCTAGTGAAAGACAGAAATGGAATGGAGCTGGAGGGGAGGTGGGAAGGAACTTGAAGTAGAAGGAGAAATTGTAATCAGTCAGGATAATTGTATGGGAAAGAAACCTATTTTTAATTAAAGGGGAAAATAAATTTTTAAAAATGAAATACATCTCAGTATCAACAATAAATACAACCTTTGGGGGAAATGATAGTAAGTAGAATTCCAAGCAAGAGGAATTAAGAAACAAGAAAGAAAGCCTATCATAATATCTGAATGAAAAAAAAAGACTTCAAACAAAAACCGCACAGGTTAAGGATAGGAAAAGACATTTCATACTCATTAAAGAAAAAATACATCAATGTTTCTAAACATTTGCATATCAAGCACAAGAACATCCAATTTTACAAAAGAAATACTACTAGATCTAAACACACAAACTAACCTCAAAATAATGCTAGTGAATGACTTCAACACCTCATTCTCACCAATAGACTGGCTGTAAAGACAAAAAATGAAATATAGAAAATCTGGAGTTAAATAACATCACAAACCTAATGGATCTAATAGACATTTTGGGGACATTCTATACAAATACTAAACAACATATCTCCTCCTCCTTCTTCTTCTTCTTTGCAGCTCCTGGAGCTTTCTCTAAAACTGACCACAAACTAAGACTAAAAGCAAGTCTCATCAAATTTAGGAGAATTAAGATAATATTTTGCATGGTAATTTGATATAAAGGAATGAAGTCATAATCAATAGGAATAAAAATGGCAAAAATATAGAAACTCATGGAAACAAAACAATACACTATTCAATTAAACCTGGGTCAAGAGGAAAATCAATACAGAAATTATTAAATTCCTAGAATTGAAAAAACATAAAAGTACAACATACTAAAATCTATTGGACACAGTGAAGGTGGTTCTAAAAGGCAAGTGTATTACACTGAGTGCCTATAGACAAGAGCAACCACAGCAACTGGAAATATCTCTTATAATAATTTAATGATGAACCTAAAGACCTTGGAATAACAAAAACAAATGAGAAATTAATGTGATATAAATGGAAAGAGTAATACAATGAATCAACTAAACAGAGCTGTTTTTTAAATAGAAAGATTCATAAAATTGACAAACATTTGTCTATATTAATCAAAAGAAGAGTACACATATTAATAAAATCAGAAATAGTAGGAAAACGTTACAAACGATATGGGGAACTTCCGAGACTTACAAGGTACACTTTAAAACTGTATGTACCACATGTCTGGGTTTGCTTTCTTCTAGTGTTATGATAAATAGGATTACCAAATGGAACTTGGGGAGGAAGAAGCAATATTTTTATTTCACTATATGCTGAGATGTTAGGTCAGGACTCAGAGCAGGAGTTTGGAGGCAGGAACTGAAGCATGCTCATGGGGAGTGTTGCTTATTGTTTTGCTCATCATGGCTTACACAGCTGGCTATGTTTGTGTCACTTGGATCATCTACCCAGGAGCAGCTCAGATTATCTGCAGAGAAATCTAGTGGAAGCAATTTCTGCAACTGAGAGTGCATTTCACCAATATGTACAGGTTGTAACAATTCTTTCTTTATCCCATCAGCTGATTCCCAAATAAGAAAACATTATTAATTATGAAAACTTGGCCTTAGCTTAGACTTGTTTTTTAACTCGCTCTATAACTTTTAATTCATTTCTGCTAATTCATGTTTTGTCACATACTCCCACCCTGCTTCTTCTGTGTCTCTGGCATCTCTAGCACACCTATATTATCTCCTTCTACTTCTCTCTGTCTGAAAGTTCTGCTCATACCTCCTGCCTAGCTATTGGCCATTTAGCTCTTTATTAAACCAAACACGGCAATATATCTTCACAGTGTTCAAATATCCCACAACACTAGGTCATTATCAAGTTGAGGAAAAATGAACCCTCACACAACCAAACTAGAAATTCTAAAATAAATGGGTGGAGTTACAGATACCTTTTATCTAACAAAATTAAATCAAGATGAAAAAAATTTAAATAAGTGTAACCAATGAGACAGAAGTAGAATTAAATACAGTGTAGAATTCTAACAGACCTTTAAATAAGAAATAACATCAATACCCCTAAAATTATTCAGTAATAAATAAAAAGAAAGAATACTTCCAAATTCTTTTTATGAATCTATATTACCCAAATACTAAAAAAAAAACCACAAAGAAAGACACACAAAAAAAGCAATTTATAAGGTGATTTTTCTGATAGACACAGCAATTCTGAAAACAAAATAAAAAAAACCTTGCAAACAAAATTTGAGAATACTTCAAAAATATTATCTAACATGATCAAATCAGCTTTATCCTAGAGATGCAGGGATGGTTCAATATATATAAATCATTAAGTTTAATAGAACGCACAAGCAGACTAAAGTACAAAAGCCACAGGGACGTTGAATTAGATATGGAAAAAGCCTTAGGCAAAATCCAACAACTCTTCGTGATAAAACTCCTTGAGACTTTAGCAATATTGTGGACATATCTCAATAGAATTACAGCAATGTAATACAAACCCACAATCAGTATGATACTAAACTCAGAGAGAAACTCAATTCACTAAAATCTGTAACAGGAAAGGGATGTCCATTCTACTCTCTCCAGTTCTATGTAGTATTTGAAGTATTAGCTGCAATAATATTCTCTACATAAAAGACCATAAAGATGCCGCCAGAAAACTTTGCAGCTGATACATACACTCATCAAGTAGTAGGTTATCAAATAAACACCATACAAAAATCAGCAGCCTTCCTCTATAGAGATATCAAACACACTGTGAAGGAACTAGGGAAACAGTAATATTCACAATAGCCTGAAAACTAAAAACCTATCTTGAAATATGTCTATCTAAGGAAATAAACTATTTATATAAGAAACCCTAAATCAGTGGTTCTTAAGTCATGAATCACAAACAATTTGGAGTCAAAAATCCCTTTCACAGGGGTCACGTATGACCATTAGAAAACACAGATAATTAATTATCTTACGATTCATAATAGTCGCAAAATTATTGTTATGAAGCAGCAACAAAAATAATTTCATGGTTCGGGGGTCACCAGAACATGAAGAACTGGATTAAAGGATTTCAGCATTAGGAAGGTTAAGAACCACTGCCATCCGTGAACATCTTTATAATACTCCTCTCTTCACACATTAGGAATCTTTAAAGAAGAGGGGGCAGAAAACTTGTAACAGCCAGTGTTAGAGTTAGTAGACGACTTTAAGAAAATAGGTTGTTTTTTTTTTCTGGACTCAATGGAAATGATAAATATGACAACTCATACCAGTGGGGATATCATGCACAAGACCTCTGTGAACTCAAGCTAGACAAAGCATGCAGGTAGGAGTGGGCACCCGGTTCCACCTTTAGTTGAAAAGCTGTTTGCTTTTGGTAGCTGATGGAAGAAAGACAGCCACTTTTCCTTAAAGGTATGACCTTGGTAGGTTGACCACATCTCAGGGCAGCATCCCTACCCCACACGCAGGAGCAGTTGGGTAATGGACATTTAAGTGATTGCGGCTTAAAAAAAAAAAAAGAGAAAATGATGCTAAGTAAGTAGAGAAGTCTGGGTGAATCCACAAGGTGTTAGCGAAGAAAAGTAAATATCATTGTCTAACTCAGAGAATTAATAATATTCTTTTTTATAAAAACTAAGAGGAAATAGTGTGAAAAATCTATTTCCTCTTGGCGGTAAAAGGTTAAAAACAAAAGATTTCAATAGATACAGAATATCAAGAAGGAAACACTTTATCATTTGATTGGGATGAAACTGATAGAAAGTAAAAGGATGGCAACTATATTAATAAATGCAATTAGAAACACTGCAGAATAATAATGTTCTTAGAAATTCACAAATATTTCCCTTTTCCCCACACTTTGAAAACTTTATTTATATAAAAAAAACATGTATTTGTTTTTAAAAGCATTAACGAGAGAGAGAGAACAAAACAAGGGAAGAAAGAAAGAAAGAAAGAAAGAAAGAAAGAAGAAAGAAAGAAAGAAAGAGAGTAAAAGATATGTTCCTTAATAAAGTTTGGTGGGAAGGCAGGATTTTTGGCTTGCTGAAGTTGAATGTTTAGTGTTTTTCTAAATTTAGGAGGAAAAAAGCAAACCAAACAAACAAGCAAACAGCAGTTAAAGGTCCTCAAAGCCCATGGCTATTCTATTGCCTGTGCCACACTGAAAGAAAGAGAACCAGAAAGAGTAGAGGACAAGAGAAACCAAGAATAGAGCCAGGTCTGGGTGGTAAAGGCTACCTATGCAGTGTCCTCTGAGGGTCATGGGAAGAGAGAGAGGTTCTGTTTGCCAGAAAGGGTGGGTGGGGTAGTAAGATATGGGAGTGGACAAAAGGTTAAAAAAGGAAGTATAATGCATAGGAAAGGGGGTATGGTGGATTGTGCACTTGTCTCTTACCCCATGACCTCAATATAATAAGGAACAAGACAAAAGGGTTAAAGAATTCCAGTTGCTTTTTATAGAGATTTTAGATTAAGGAACGAATGCAAATAAAGGGGAAATATTTTTTTAAAATTCCACATAGTAGCTGATTCTCTAGCCCAAGCTCTAAGAGTCCCTATAATTGGAAAGGGTATAATAGAGGCAAAGGAACTGGAGAGAAACCCTTGATTCCCTACAGCCTTTCAGTGATGATAGGAACTGGAGACAACTAAGGAGTAAGAATCATGGCACTCCATCCTAACAGCCTCACTTTGAGACTTATCAGGATGGGTTATTCTCCTATTCCAATTGTACACTGTTGAGCGGAAACCTGCTGTGTCTAAATCAGAGGCTACAACAATCCACAGTGGGGATTTGAGGTTCCTTAGATCACCGAGCCTTTCCTTTCGCTACTGAGGGTCAACAGTGGTTAAGAAAATAACAAAATCTAAATCACAAAATCTTGAGAAATGAGACAGCAGAGGCGAAGGAAGACGTGGAAGACAGAGTGGAGATGCACCCCAGGCCAAAGGCACAAAGGCACAAAGTCAGGGCAACTCCTACCTTAGAAGGGCAAAGGGGGTAGGAGTTATGTAGAAATCTTGTAGTTGGCCAACAAATCCAGGGAAGCAGAGAAGAGAGGAGGGACAAGCCTATAAAGAAAGAAGAGAAACGGGTCTGGGAAAGTATGGGGAAAGTCAGCGTTAAGCTTCCTGCCAGTGTCAGAATAACAGCTTCATCTACATTTCTTCTATTTCCTCCTAGAGGGTCATGTTCTCCCCAGTACACAATCTTTCCATTTCTTCTCAACCAAGAAGGGTTCCATAGCATTATGTTTTTAAATATAGCCTCTTGAAAAGGTCCAGGTCAAGTTAGCAGATTTATACAGGGTAAGAGAGGAGGGTTGGGAACAGCCTTGGTCAGGGCAGTACTCCACGGTTGGGACAGGCATTTCTTTTTCTTAAAGTTCCAAATATATACATTCAAACAGAGATTGTATATTTGTATGTACATACATCTAAGAATTAATTTTGATAATTTTACATCTATAGTTATATGTATAACTTTATACACATACACAGTTAGCTAAAGTTATTTGTGGAAAATATTACACTTGCATTTCAAGATCATGGTCCTCTTAGAAAAATAAAAGGTATACTCCGTAGTTTTTGAGAAAGTCACAGTGTGAAATGGTAGAACACCAAGAGAGTAGGTCCAAATGCAGAGGAATTGCTGTTAGAAACTAAATGGAAATGAAAGTGGAATAGCTTCTAAAGGATAGAGAAATCACTCTCCAAGCCTACCATGTGAGAAGTAAGGATTCAAATGCTGAGTGCTTTCGCAATGTTATGATTTTGCTTTGCTGGGTTCTTTTTAGCAGTTGCAGTAGTCTGCATAGAAGCACCATGCAGCATAGGCAGAAATCAGAGTATGCTGTGGAGTGATCTGAGAGAATCAAAATGGTTTGTTGAGACTTGTTGGCACATTTGAGCCGGGCTGTGGTAACTTCCAGGCAAGAAAACAAAACCGTGGAGAGAATGAAGCCACTTGGCCCTTAACCTGAACTCACCAGGAAAGAACAGGTGTGGAGAATATGCTTAAACGCAATAGTTAAATTTATTGTGAGACTAAGTCCAAAGGGTCAAAAGAAAGGAGAAGGGTGTGGGACGAGCCTTGAACAGTGGACAAAAGGATGTGAGACCCTCTATTTGCATTCAGACAAACGTCAAAAGGGAGTTTTTAAGAGCAGGTGTTAGATCCCAGCAGGAAGGGTGGGCATGCCTATAATCTGGTTAATGGCCCAGGAAATTTAGGAAGAAAGAAAAAAAAAATAAGGTCACTATTCAGAAACAGGTCTGTAGGCGGGGGGGGGGGGGGGGGGGGGGGGGAAGCGATTCAGTTAGTAGGTGGATATTCAAAAATAACACATTTGTACTCAGCTAAAAGGAACTGAATTATTATTTAGTTCCTCTGGAAACTGGAATGGCAGAGATAACAGTGAGTTTGAAACTGAGGTTTCTATTCCAGCACTTCTGGGTACATGGGTAGCGAAGACTAAAGTCTTTAGACGAAGATCGTGAGCTGTTCAGTAGCTCTTGCGTAGTTGTATAGTGGTCTCAAAAGTGGGGTGACCACACAGAGAAGGTGACCACACAGAGAAGGCATACAAGCTCCAACACTAGCATAAAAAAAAAAACAAGTAGGTTCTTTGAAGAGTGTAGTACATAAAGCTGGGACAGCATTATTAGGTCTAGAACACAGTTAGAATTCAGGACCACCAATCAGGGAGATTTTCTAGTGATGATTGATGCTCAGTGTTCGTTGTCTGTATCTCTACCAAAGTGGGGCCAAATGATTTATAGATGCTTTATATTTCGTCCACATGGACTTCTCTACCACATTCATCAGAATATCTGTCACATCACTTTCAAAGGCTTGTGCTATGATTAATAGACACATTTCCAAACCCATACAAGTACCACTGCTGTCAAAGCCGCTGTTGTGGGGCTGGAGAAATGGCTCAGTAGTTAAGAGCACTTGCTCTGCTTGCATAGGACCTGGGACTGGTTCCTAACTCCTAGATGGTGGCTCACAACCATCTGTAACTCCAGTTCCAGGTGATCTGATACCCTCTTCTGACCTCTATAGGCACCAGACATGTGCTTGGTGCTCAAACATGTATGAGGGAAAAGCATGAATATTAAATTAAATTAAAATAAAATCAATGTTACATATGAAGGTCACACACACCAACAAAAACAAAACTAGACAACTAAAAATACTTGCCTTTGAAGAACTCAAGAAACTTTACCTGCAAACCCTGGTGAATCGAATTCTGACAAGCTCAAGTTGATTATCTTGAGACAGTGGAATATTGTCAGTCATTTGGGATGGTTAACAAGCAGACAATCTATAGATAGTATCTGCCATGTGGAAAGTGGAAAGACTGAGGCTCAAAAACTGCAGAAAAATCTATAAAATAGAGAGGTTGAAGGGCTGCTTCCTTTTTATTTTTCACATTGTACAGCCATGTGTGTGCTAAACTTTGACGCAATTGTACCTTAATGGATCTTCTCTGCTATCATCCCGACCACGTTTTCCCCTTTCTCCTCACCTCCCACCACCCCATCTCCCTTCTTGCCCAGATACACTCCCTGCTTCACTTCAGAAAAGAGCAGGCCTTCCAGGAATATCAATTGAGCATGAAATCACAAGTTACAATAAGACTAGGTACAAGCCCTCAAATCAGGGCTGGGCAAGGTAGTCCTTCAGGAGGAAAAAGGTGCCAAAAGCAGGCAAAAGAGTCAGAGAACCTCCCCTGCCCTCCAAAAAAGAAAGAAAGGAAGAAAAGTGTGTGTTCTTAACATTAATTTTTCAAGCTAACTTTGCTATGAAAGGAATACGTGTGAAATTTTCACAGTGAAGTCCCCCTTAAGGATGTGGCAGACGGACGTCTATCAGAGCATCATTCTGAGAAGAATTATTTAGGGAAACTGCAATTTTGTTTTTACACCTGTATCATATCACATCATATACTCTGAGTATAGAAAAATTTAATGTGTGTTTTTATTTTGCATTATGTAAGAACTCATGATAGCTTTCTTATTTTACAATTCATTTTCTTACAGATTAACACTTTATATGTATTCGTTGTCATATCTTATGTTTTTAACTTTTATTGGAGTCTATATAAAGTGCTCAAAAATATAGATTATTCATATTCTTCTCATTGTTGGCATCAACATTATCTGTAGGAAGTTTTAAATCTATACTTTATGCGCTTTAGGCACAACATTCTCATGAAAACTTTTGCAGAAATCTGTTTGGTGTTTTGTGGCAGGGCCCCTCGGTGTAGTCCAGACTGCCTGCAGTCTGCATGGTGCTGGCTTTACCAGTGTGCAGCATTGCAGCCCACCTCAGTAAACTCAGTGACCCTGGGAAACATTCTAATGCATTTTAATTATTTTCTACTCTTGAATAAATAGTCTCACTTAGCAGGAAATTTTCCTAAAACCTGAATCTACATAACTATAAGCTATCATTCAGGAATAAGCTTATATTTTATAAAAGCGCCCATTTTACTTTTAACTCAGTTTTGCACACACGCTTGCCTCAAAGAATCTATACTTCTGCTGTGTCGAAAAAAAAGTAAAACCGAAAAAGCCATCATGACTTTAAATTTCTTCTACAGAATAGGAAATCATGAAGATAGAAGAAAACTCTGAGTCAGATTCTCAACAAGAAACAGATGGTGTGGTCAAATCAGAGAGTTCAAACGATTCAAGCACGGGCTGGTTACAGACTCAGGACAGAGGAAAGCCTCAAAGCCCAATGCAGCAGCTATGATCTAAGAGTGGTGTATGACTGCAGAGTGGAGCCTGTACTAAGGGAATGGAGGGAGCACTGCGGGAGAGAGCTGGAAGCGAATTCCCTCCAGCCCACTGCCTTCCTTCCTTGAGGTCCTCCTGGGCTAAGCACAGGTGTCTGCTTGTGGCACTGCCACTTGCTCCTTTCTTCAGACAGACAGCAGAGTGGAGAAGGGCAAGCAGAGTGTGTGAAGGAGTGAACCCAAGGGACATGGCCAAGACGTTTCTCCTGAAGTAGTGTGTAAGGTGTTTACATCGTCAAAAACATTCAACCATGTAACTAATTGTAGCCAATAATTGCTTTGATTGAATTCTTTCTGTTTCACTATCACAGTTAATAGAGTCCATGATTTGGTTTAACAGAAATCTATCTCATCGCTAAATCATAATCACAAAAGATAATTACACGCACACACACACACACACACACACACACACACACTAAAAATTAGTATATTCAACAGCTAGTTTCATCATTCATTCTTTCAATCATTTACATGCACTCTGCTAGTCACTAGGGATTTAAATCGAGGGAAAGTCAGAGTGTGATGAAGGAGACAAATTTAGCAAGTAATTAGAATACAATGAAAGTGAAAAGTAGTTAAAGACCTCAAAACTGGAAAACCTTTACAAAAAGCCAACTTCTGACCTGGGGCTGGAAGAAAGCTTTGCTCTGGGAAGGAATAAGAACTTTTGCAAAAGCCAGGAGAGGGTTTGATATGTTTAGGAAACCACAAAAGACTCAGAGTTCTGTAAGGGAGAGACAAAGACACAGATGTGCCAGCAAAGATGCAGCGAGTTCAAAGAGCAAAGCCTCTGTACCACGAGAGGGATGGAAGCTTTGTCATGAAGGTAATTCTTCAGAACTTTTGCCAAGATACTAATGCAGAAACTAAAGTGAGTTCTGACCCTATGGGTCTAGCAGCAACACCTACCTTAGAATTCTGCTCCAAACCAAGAGAAAAGGGTGAACTATTATACTTCATTTTAAAGCTAATGAGGAATTTATATTCTATACCTTTCTAGGTAATACTGTGAAGAGATGTTTTGATCTCTGTAGAAATGAGTAAAAGAGATACCAAGGAAAACTTGACCATACCCAGTTAAAAGCTTCTAAAAACTCTTTGAATAATCTAAGCCTTCCTTCCCAGAGGGTTAGAAAAGCACATTTGTTAAGTTCTATAAAAGGCAGAAGACGACCAACTGAAGTTTAAAAATGCAAATAAATACAATAAATGAAACTTTCCAGGAAGGAATAGTTTGATACTAGGAAGGCTACATGAGATCACATTACAATATTGGCTTCAAAATAGGAACAGTGATAGTGTTAAATGTAAAATCATAAACCTGGTTCTTGAAGAGTAATATCTGATGTCTTGACACTCTGGGAAAGATGGAGGGAAAAGGAAGGAATAGTGCTTTCAGTGTTGCTAACTCGGGCAATTGGTGGGGATATGTTTTGGGAAAGAGTAGAGTTTAGAAAGAGTGCCTACAGTTTGGAGCATATTGAGTACAGGTTAAAAGAAAGTTACACTGAAAGCTCAGCTTCTGCAGGACTAACATTGAGTCTCCGGTTCCAAAAGAAAGGCTTAAAGAGGCAAAATTTGTTACTCTTAAATTGGTCTGCCTAGTGATCTTTTGTGGGCTTCAGCATGTTACTAACATCTAAACATCTGGAGACTGACATGAACTTTTCTAAAATACATTGTGTTCTATAAACTAAGCAACACTGCAAGGAACGACCCCCTATGGCAGCTCTGCGAAGTCTTCTTTACTCCACTGCTCCTGCTAGAAGGCATTTGTTCACCTGTGGGCACTTAGCGATATTTAAATTCAAGGCCTCTGTTTTCATGGAACTCACTGTTTTCAAAATTGTAAAATCCCTTCAAGAACACAATCCACTGGGGGACAAAATGAGACAAGAAGCAAATCCAGAGAGTAGAAGGAAATAAAGGAAGATGGGACAGCAGGGATGCTGCGAAGCGTACCTTCCCCAAGAAATATTTAAGAATTTGTATGTTAGGAAAAGAAAGTGTGAGGAAAGAATTGTGAGGAGGACCACAGAGGTCCAGGTGAGTGGTGCTGGGACAAAGCCAAGAGGAGGAAAATTTGCTACTGGGAAGTAAGCAGTCCTTTTAAGTCAAGGATCTATTCAAAGGAGCTTGGAAGGGGGAGATCACTATGTCTGCGAAAGAGGGCAACATAGTTAGGAAATTGGAAAGGGATAAAGTGATAATGTAACAAATAATGTAATAAAATAGTGTAATAAGTAATGCAATACAAATATTTCAGTGCGACTTTGTTTTTTATTTCGGATTTTTAGTTACAATGCACAGAGAATTCCAAGACATACTTTTCTAATATTTTAAGATTAAAATTTTGAAAAACACGAGAAGTCTATGTCTTCAAAAATACATTTTTCCTTAAACTTGTTTAGGTATTTTTAAAAGGTTCTTGCCCTGTAGCTCCCCCTGGCCTGGACCTCCAGTTGTAGGCCACAGTGACTTTAATTGACTTCTTGCCTCAACTTCCCAAGTGCTGGGCTTCAGGTGTGTGCAACCACACTGGCTTCTAAATTTGACTTTAAATAAATCTTATTTTATTTGTGCATATATCATAATGAGGAAAATTTGGACCAAGATAAAAATGAGGAAGTTAATTTTGGAAGTTTGGAAGTTTGGAAGCATTATTTGAAGAAAAGGACAGATGAAAACTTGAGGGTCCTGACTTCCTGATAAGGGTATAGAAATTTTTAACCTATCTCTGATACAGACTTCTCATTATTTTTTGAGAGTTAAAAAATATTGAAAGCCTATATCATACCCAAGGGTTACAAAATGGATTTTCTAACTGAAAACACCTTTCTCATTTCAAGGCTTCTCGTTAGTCATGTTGCATCTTGGGATGCTGAGGTTGGCTGACATCACTGATAGGCTTTCTCTTTTCTAAGGAGAAGGGAGTGGATCTGGAGTAGAGGGGATGTGGTGGGGATTTGGGGGAGGGAGGGAGAAGAAGCTATAATTGGGATGTATTATATGAGAGAATAAAAAAAAAACGAGCAAAGACCAACCTTCCTTCCTATCCAGAGGCCTTGCCAATAGTACTCACAGTTCATCCCAGTTAGAGCAAAAAAAAAAAATGTCTTATTTAAAGGGAATATGTGGTTCAGAAGGATTTACTGGGAGGTATTTTGCAAAAGTAGGTTAAAAGGAAGCACTCTACAGTGACAACATGTTCAAGGGATCGTGATAGCCGGAAGGCCAGACTCTGGCCTAACACGTAGGTAAGTGGGAGAAAAAGGAGGGTAGGGGTGTGCTCTTTATGACATGCTAGCTGCACCCAACCTGGGAGCCACAGAGACAGATACCTCAGACCCACTGCCTCCTGATGTCTTCTAAACTTTTCCTCACATTTTCTGAGCCCCACAACCCTAGAAAAGAAAAGGGCACCAAATATTGTGACCATAGCAGTTAGCCTGACCCAGCACCAAGCAAGACAAAAAAGGGAAGAAAAATACGCTCCAGTAAGAAAATAAATGCATTATCCATCAGTCAGTTGTCCAAGGCCTACTTTAAAGAGTGTTCTTCAACTAAAATAGAGTGGCTATAAATCCCCCACCCAGATGGCTGTTGTCTCATTTTCTTTCTTACTGTTTGAAAGACTGTCATGATATCTGTATGCTTGTAGAAGTTTGCTGTACTGTATTTGTCTGTTTTGTCAGTTTTTAACATTTTAAGATCAGAGGCTCTACCCTCTTCATGGTCACAAGTAAGGGAAGGTGCCTTCCTTTCTCTGACTACACAAGGAAGAGAAACAATCTTTTTTTCTACTACCTGCCCCATATATCAATTCTCCAGATTTTAAAGAACTCATGTGGGTATGCACATGTAGCTCAGTTGACAATATGCTGGCATAGCATTCATGGCGTTCTGTGTTTGATTTTAGGAAGCCAGTAAACTAGACATTGTAGTAACACTTAATCCATGCACTAGGCAGGTGGAGGCAAGAGGAACAGAAGTTCGCGGTCATTTTTGGCTAGACAATAAGTTCCAAGCCAGCCGGGGCACATGCATCCCTATTTCAAGGATTAATTGATAACTAACCAGTTAAATGAAATGAATGACTGTCCTTTCCAACACTCTTAATATGGAGAATGCAAACAAAATTAAGTATAGAGCTCAATTTATTCCAGTAAATGCCCTCCCCATACACACATTTTTATAGTAGCCTGGCCAGATAAGGCTAGTAATAATTTACTACTTTTAATGCTTGAGAGTACTTAGTCAAGTATTTTCCTCCAAACGAGCTATTCAGGTTTCCTGCACTTATAGAAGCACTGCAAGTCCCCAAACAGAATGTTCTTCCTACCCTCTGTTTTTTGTATCCTAGGGAATCTTACATGCGGGGACTGTTTACAGGATTAAGCTTGGGTGACACTAAACATGTGAAGTCTTGCTATGACACTGATAAACTGGATGCATCTTCGTCTGTTACACCCCTTACAACCGTCCCTTCCTTTGTCTCCGTCATCTGACCTTTCCGATGTTTCTGCTTCTCTTTCTTTTTTATTTATTAGTAGCATTTTTAACACCTCTATTTCACTTAGGGGAGTATTGTAATAAATTTATTTATTGGATAGACGCTTGATAAAAAGACAAATCCATCTTCGGGGAGCCAGGTATTATCTGAGCTATTTAGAAAATAAGGATACTCTGGCCTAAAAGTCTTAGCAGTCGGTTGTCTGACTGCTCTGCTCACTAATCTTCATGCAAGGATATGCGGGGAAATACATTTTGCACGTGCCAGCAGTAAGTTGGCAGCTCTGTGTTTTTTAGGACATTCTCTCCTTTTTTTTTTTTTTTTTTTTGTACATCAAGAGAGTTCAGCTACTTTTCTAAATTGTGGGTATTCAGTGACAAGGTGGGACTGAACATCTACCTCTCTCCCTCAGCTCCTGCCGCACCACAGAATCTGAAGCTGACAGCTACCTCCTTACAGATCTTGACACTCAGATAGGAATATGAGAAATTAGTGGCAGCAGTCAGTTCAGTAACAAAGGTACAAGAAACCACACAACACTTCAAACTTCAGCAGGGTAAGGTTTTAACAACCCCAGAGTTGCTTTAGTAAGAAGCCATGAGTCTGATTGGATTATGCTTGAAACATCGACTAGAACTCTCCCCTTTTAAATTGCCATTTTATTTTTTTTTATGGTATCGATACAAAGGAAATTGTATAATTTGTTCATGTATCATGTGAGGTAGTTTGCTTGTTTACTGTTAATGATAATCAAAATAGCTGACGTTTAATAATGTTCTGGTAACACTTAAATCAAACTGATTATACTGGAAATCTAATAAAGGGTAACGACGGCATTTTTTAATATGCTTCTGGCTGTTGAAGTGCTGCCAATCTGTAAACTATTTGAATTCCAGACCGCAAATGGATGTGTATTCAATTGTATAATCAAAATAGAGGAAATAAAAACACAGCTTTGACTGCATTGGCTTTTAACATTAAATTAAAGGAAAATAACTGAGAATCATAAAAATATGTCTCAATTTTAGATGTTAATTTGGGGGACTTAATATTGTCTCGTGAGCAAGATGAGTTTCCCTGATGTAATTGAATTCTTTTTGGTAATCGGGTTTCATAGGTGTGACTAAAAGCAGCTGCAAAAGCAACTGGAGTCCGTTCAGAAAGAATATTAATAGCGTTCTGAAATTCTTCATTCCCACGAGGAGAACAAAACTTTAAACTAAATACTTTAAAGAATACACATTTTACATGTTTCTTTTATTAGTTATGAGGGTTGCTTATTAATCAATGTTTAACATTGTAATTACAGCTGTTTTAGTCCCACCAGATAACACAGATTAATAAATGACCTGCAACTAGTGAAGTGTGCAGGAAGGGTAATGAATCCTTCCATCAGCACATTAATTTATTGGTAATAAACAAAGAGCATGATGAAGTAGGAGAATTGCAGGGTTTCTGAATGTTGAAATCAAATTTCCAGATGAAAGCGTTTAATCATTCAGTTTTCCCTCATTTCTTCCTCTGCACGTTTGATAATGAGTTGGGATCTGCCTTTGTGGACTGTGCTGAATAGTTCATTTGAGGCTCAGTCTCTTCTATTATTTTTGCGTTTACATTGATCCAACTTTCATTGTTATATATTAATTTTATCTAACAGTAAATGTAGCATAAATATGATTTCAACGAATCGAATCTCATACATTGAAAGCAGCCCTAAGTCCAGCTTTGTTAGCTACTGTAGTATTCACAGTGATCTTCTCACACATAGATGAAATTGCACATTGAATCAAATTGTCTAAAGTATTAAAAAAACTTAAAAACTGAAATAAAGGACAATTATTCACCATAGATATAAATATAAGTTTTAATTCATAATGTTTAAAGTATGCTTAACAAATATTTTTAAATATAACTTTATTTTTAGAATTATGTTTAAGTATTTAAGGTTGTATTTAAAATATAACTAAACTTTAAAGATGTTTAAATCCTAATTTTTACTCTATAGTGTGCATAGACATGATAATAAACACTCTTTTTGTTATTTTAATTTGGAATTAGAGGGTAGGCTATGATTTAAAACTGAATTTTTAAATTAGCAATGAAATCTTGCTCTTAAAGAAAATAGAAGTCTGTGTCATCACAAGCTTTTTGAGTATGTGATTTGTTGGATATTTAAAATCCATACTCATTTTGTTTAGTTGTATTATAAGATTTAGATTCTGGAAAAAATTGTCATAAACTTCTTCAGATATCAGAACAAAGTGCCAGCTAGACATCCGCAGGTAAGAACTGCAGCAAATGAAACTTAGAGTAATTTCTCGCTCAAGTGGAAATGTACTGAGCAAGAAAATTATTCTCTTTTGATGAAGCAATGTACATTATAGAATTTTTCCAATGACCCCTGGAGTTACAAAGCTTGCTCTCTGTCTCCATATGGAGTTAGTTCTCTGGCTCCTCTCCTGGTCTAGCTGGCTGTAGAAGAAAGGTGTTTCTTCCACATAAATGGAGCACGAAACAGAGGAACTACTTGCATATGATCAGGAAGTAAATTAGTGCTTTTCTTCTATAACTTATAGAGATGAAAATGAGGGTGTCTTTAAGATGAGAGAAATAGCTTATGAAGGAATTTAGTGACAAAATTGTCCCGAAATACAGATGTGTTTGAGGAGAGAAAGTGACGCATTTTCATCTTGGAATGTTATTGATTCGAACTATATTTTTTTTAAAAAATGTTCTACTTGTGAAATTTTTTTTCTTTTTTAAGTTAACAGCAACAAAAATGAAAATCTTAAGGTTCTTCTGGTACCTCCATGGCACTCTGAAGGACACCATGTCAATTCTTGTGATTTCCCATTCTGAGATGTCCAAATATTTGCACTTGGAATTCTTACATTTTGCTCCATTGAAACCGTCTTTGGTGTTGTGTAAGTGGAGGGAGCTTCATGAGTGTTGATTGAACCTAAGATCTCATGCAGCCTAGGAAAGTGCTTTCTTGCTGGGATATACCCCACACTTTCTTTTTTCATTCTGTATCTTTGACATATGACTTCATTAAGTTACCCAGTAAGTAGGCTTTAGACAACTGACTGATGGATAATGCATTTATTTTCTTACTGGAGCATATTTTGCTTCCTTTTTCTGTCTTGCTTGGTGCTGGGTTAGGTTAACGTCTATGGTCATACCTAGTTAGCACTTAAACTCCTGCCTTAGCCTCTTGAGTACCTGGGATTCCAGACCTGGGTCACCCGATGAATTTGAGCATTTTCGACTGTCTTATGTTTTCACCCATGCCACAGCCACATCAGCAGCTTGTAACCAGAAAGCACAGGAATGTCCTCTTTGCTTTACTACTGTTGTTATAAAAGACCACAGTCAAAAACAATTTGGGGAAAAGAGTTTATTCTAGGTTGCAGGTTTTAGTCCATCTTTAAAGAAAGTCAGAGCAGAATCTCAAGATGAGAACCTCAAGGCAGGATATAAAGTGGAGCTGTATTTTTTTTTCCTTGAAAATTCTTTATAGTGTATAGAAATGGAAAATATAACTTGGTAAGTTATAGATTCTGCTGAAAAATAATGCAGTAAATGATGTATACATTAGATTCTTCTGGGTTCTATCTCTGAAATATTGACTCTATTAAAATTATCTAGGCCATATTGATCAAGGTTTATCTCCTGCCTGGTCCCACAGCCATTGAGCCCCAAAGAAAAACACAGAAGTCTACATTAATCATAAACTGGTTGGCATATTAGTTCAGGCTAATTCTTGTCTGTGTTAGCCACGTGGCTTGGTACCCTTTTATCAGCGAGGCATTCTCATCTGTGCCCTCTACATCTGGCTTCTTCTGTCACTGAATGATGACTGGAGACTAAGTCTTTGCTCTTCCCAGAATTCTCCTGTTCTCATCACCCCACCTCTACTTCCTGTCTGGTCACCCCACTTATACCTTTGGCCTAGCTACTGATCAATCAGCATTTTATTAAAATAATACAAGTGACAGGATAAGAAACCAGTCCCACAGCACTCCCCCCTATTTTTTTAAAAAAAATCAAGAACTCTTAATCTAATATTCTTTGTTTAGCTTTTTTAAAAAACTATTATACATAATATCTTGTAACCAACACTCTAAACAAAGATAAATATCCAGAATCAATATTTTGGGAATGTGGGCATAGTTTTCCAGGCTACTTCCTGCTGATTAGGGGCACTGATAATCTTATGGGGACCTAAAGAAAATTTAGAATTATGATCACGTCCTGATTGGAGTATCCTGTGAGGCTTGATCATCTCAGCCAGCACTCTTGAAATTGTCCTAGATGTAGAACTCTGACATCTGGGCCATCTGTTCCTACCGGACATTTATCAGGTGGTTTTCCTTGATGAACCAGATTTTTCTTAACCCAGAATGAATCCACAGCTTCTCATTTTATGTGGAAACAAAAGCAAAACCTCTTCTCCAAAGTAGTATACCTTTTGATTTGAATTTTGAAGTCAAGGCATTTTCAAAACACATATGTTGAATTAATACAGCAGCATTTATAATCAAATGTCTTTTAGCAGCTCTTGCTCCTTCCTCAGAATTCATACAATTTACAGACAACACAATAACATACAGTATACAGACTCTTTGTGTATTTTTCATCTTTATGTGGATTTATTCTAAACTCTATTTTTTTTATTTTTAATTTTTGGATTTTTGAGACACGGTTTCTCTGTGTATCTTTGGCTGTCCTAGAACTCCTTCTGTAGACCAGGTTGTCCTTGAACTCATAGAGATCAGCTTGCCTCCACCTCCCTGGGATTAAATATGCCATTACTCCCAACTACTCTATTTCTTTCTTTTTTTATTTTAAGTACTTTATCTTTTTTCTTTTCTCTCACAAGCCTACATATATTTTTAAACACACTGTTAAACATTTAGAAGTTTTCTTCACCTGAATCTATCTTTATTGTATATCTCTCTTTTTCTGACCATCTGTGTCTTTAATTTCCTAAACAATATAGCTAGGATTAAAGCCATTGCTTTGACGGCTGGATTCAACCCATTCCTTAGCTTTCTGAGAGCCTAGCTTGATGTCAGGGGTACTGACTACTGACTGGAGCCATGTTTTTTGCCACAACTCAATAGAGTTTCAGGGTTCCTGACACCACCAAGAAGCATGCTATAAGCAATTCATAAACACCCTTTAAGTGTTTGGTGACAGGGCCTCTTAAAAGAGCTTCAAAGTTTTGCAGCTAAAGCTGAGTCAGGAAGCCTCTCTTTAATGAGATGTGCTTGCCTCTAGCAAAGAGAGCAAACCTGAGAAATTGCTGCTACTAAGAAGCCATGCTTAATGCTGGTTTTTGTTTTTTGTTTTTTGTTTTTTGGTTTTTTTTGTCTAGAATTATTTCCCAAACTCTCTCAGATTTTAAGTGGATTTAGCTGTCCATATTGGCACCATTTATTGACTGAGGTTTCTGTCCCGCCTGGTCCAGCAACTGTTGAGCCCCAAAGAAACACACAGAGCTCTGCATTACATAAACTGGTTGGCCTATTAGCTCAGGCTTCTTATTGATTAATCCTTACATATTAACCCATAATTCTTGTTTGTGTTAGCCATGTGGCTTGGTACCTTACATCATCAGCGAGGCATTCTCATCTGTGTCCTCTGCATCTGGCTTCCTCTGTCACTGGATGATGACTGGAGACTAACTCTTTGCTCTTCCCAGGATTCTCCTGTTCTCATCGCCCCACCTCTACTTCCTGCCTGGCTTCTCCACGTATAAGGCTACTATATAAAAATTGGTAGGTATAGGAAAGACTAAATAGTTCACAAGGACTTATGCATTTGGAGTCTTAAATGATAATTTAAGGTTTTCTTATAGGCAGTAAGTCATGAAAAATGTACACAAAGATCAACTGTGTCCCAGTTGATAGGATATGAGTGAAACCTGCCATTTTCTTCCAAATTGAGTTCTTTACATAAAATTCATGATTTTATATTATTTGAATTTATCCTCAGTATAAATAAAAACATGAAAGAAAAAGACAGAAATATTACAAACGATAGCCAAATTTATTGATTTTCAGAAAAAGTGGACCAATGAGGTCATCTGCTTGGTGAATAGGTCACAGACTGACTCTCTTAGTCCTGTATGTGTTGCTATAGCAAAATGCCAGGAACTGCATAAATTATAAAGAGCATATATTTCTGTTTTCTTTCCTGGAGTCTGGGAAGCCTAAAATGAAGACCCCATCAAAGCCACAGGGTTATAGGTGAAACTACCCTGATTTGTCATTATATAGGTACAAAGACACTGATGAGGGCCAACCCAGAGTCAATCCTTCCATTCTGTGTCATTGGGTCAAGCGTTAAAGTCATGCATTTTGAGAATGCATGATAGTGAAGACATAGCAATTCCTTACAATGCAAATAAATTTTAACAGAAGTATTTATCTATAAATACTGTAAATAAGGTAGAAAAACTTATCCAAAAACTCTCATAGTACAGTTATTAAAAATTCATTTTTAAATATACAGCAAATACTGTGGTTATATTACAAAATACATGACTCAGACCTATTTTGTGATTGAATATCATTTTGGAGAGTTTAATGAATAAGACAGAAAAAACTAGAAATTTATTTTAATATATTTTTATATATTCACTTTTTAAAATTTCTCCACTTATACAATAAACAACTAATTATTCAGATAATCTAAAGAAAACTAAGATATGAAGTTAAAATATAAATGATAGCCTTTGCTGGAGAGGATGTGTAGTAAGGGGAACACTCATCCATTGTTGGTGGGAATGCAAACTTGTGCAGCCACTTTGGAAATCTGTGTGGCGGTTTCACAGGAAACTGGGAGTCAACCTACCTCAGGAACCAGCAATTCCACTCTTGGGAATATACCTAAGAGATGCCCTATCATACTACAAAAGTATTTGTTCAACTATGTTCATAGCAGCACTAATAGCCAGAACCTGGAAACAACCTAGGTGTCCCTCAATAGAAGAATGGTTAAAGAAGGTGTGGAATATATATACATTAGAGTTTTACTCAGCGGTAAAAAACAATGACATCTTGAATTTTGCATGCAAATGGATGGACATAGAAAACGCTTTACTGAGTGAGGTAAGCCAGACCCAAAAAGAGGAATATGGTATGTATTCACTCATAAGTGGATTCTAGCCATAATTAAAGGACTTAGAGCCTATAATTTGTGATTCTAGAGAAGCTAAATAAGAAGGTGAACCTGAAGAAAATCATATAGTTATCCTTCTGAATATTGGAAGTAGACAAAATTTCCAGGCAAAACTTGGGTGACGGGGGTGGGGGTGGTGGGGGTGGATGTAAGGGGAGATGGGTAGAGAGAGGGGAGAAGGGGAGGATTGGGGAAAGCTTGGGGGATTGGGATGGGTGGGATGGAGGAAGAGTGGATATGGGAGCAGGAAAGTAAATATCTTAATTAAGGGAGCCATTTTAGGGTTTGCAAGAGACTTGATTCTAGAGGGGTTCCCAGGTCCAAGGAGAGGTCTCCAGATTGTTCCTTGGGCAGCAGAGGAGAGGGTGACTGAACTGGCCTTGTCCCATACCCACACTGATGAATATCTTGCATATCACCATAGAACCTTCATCTGGCGATGGATGGAGATAGAGACAGAGTCCCACATTGGAGCACTGGACTTAGCTCCCAAGGTCCAAATGAGGAGCACGAGGAGGGAGAACGTGAGCAAGGAAGTCAGAACCACGAGGGATGTGTCCACCACTGAGACGGTGGGACTGATCTAATGGGAGCTCACCAAGGCCAGCTGAACTGGGAGTGATGGAGCATGTGATCAAAATGGACACTCTGAATGTGTCTGGCAATGAAGGCTGACTGAGAAGCCAAGGACAATGGCACTGGGTTTCGATTCTACTGCATGGACTGACTTTGTGGGAACCTGGTTTGTTTAGATGCTTACCTTTATAGACCTGGATGGAGGAGGGGAAGACCTTGGAT
Source organism: Myodes glareolus (assembly GCF_982192425.1). Classification (NCBI taxonomy): domain Eukaryota; kingdom Metazoa; phylum Chordata; class Mammalia; order Rodentia; family Cricetidae; genus Myodes; species Myodes glareolus. The sequence goes on along the minus strand of NC_142041.1, from coordinate 44,811,029 downwards.
TTCCCATGGGGCATGGAAACCTGACTGCTCTTAGAACTAGAGAGGGAGGGAGAGGTGGGGAGGGGGAGGGAAAAGGGAGGCGGGGAGGAGGTGGAAATTTTTAATAAATGAATAAATAAATTTAAAAAAAAGATTTGGGTTTCAGTGTGAGACCCTGCATCAGTGAATAAGGTGAAAAAAAGTTAAGGGAGATTCCTTATAGCAACTTTGAGCCTTCACATACATAATCACACATGCATGTGCACACACACACACACACACACACACACACACACAAACACGCACACACTTGTGTATGTATGAAAAAACAAAACTTTAAAAAAATCAGTAATAAATTATGATAAAAAGCAACATAATAAAAATGCTAATTCTAATGAAAAAATAAAATATAATATAATTTAATACATTGATAAATATTTGATACACATTCCACGTTTCTTTGATATAAAGAAGTTAGAGAGCAGAACTGAAACATGGCTAAAACATTCTCAAATTAAAGACTACAAACTTGAGGCTTGAAAGAAGGGGCAGCACAGCAGAGTACTGTGCTGGTTGGTGTTCATCATTTTTATTGACAATGTGCCACAACATAGAGTCACATGGGAAGAGGAATGCTCAATTAAGAAATTGCCCAGACCAGATTGGCCTGTGGTCATATCTGTGAGAAGTTGTCTATTGATTGATGATTAATTTGGGAGGTCCAGCACATTATGTGTGGCTCCAAACATGAGCAGATGGGCCTGGCCCATAAAAGTAAGCTAGCAGAAGGGAGGAGAGAGTAGATAAGAGTGAACCAATAACTGTCATTCCTATATAGTTTCTGCTTAGTTTTATGAATATTTTTGACCCTGACTTCTCTCAATAAATTACTGTAACCAATAATTACTGTAGAAGCCAAATAAATCCTTTCTCCCCAACTTGTTTTTTTTTTTTAGATTTATTTATTATGTATACAGTATTATTCTGCATGTATGTCTGCAGACCAGAAGAGGGCACCAGATCTCATTATATATGGTTGTGATCCACCATGTGGTTGCTGGGAATTGAATTCAGGACCTTTGGAAGAGCAAGCAGCGCTCTTAACCTCTGAGCCATCTCTCCAGCCCCCACCCCCAACTTGGTTTTGGTCATGGAATTTAGCACAGCAGCAGAAAGCAAATTAGAACAAACGCATACAGTTCTTGAAAAAAACCCGAGTTTGGTGCTCAGCACTCCTACCAAGTGTCTCACAACCATCTCTGTCTTCAGCTGCAGAGGATCCAACACCCTTTTTCTGGTCTCTACAAACATCTGCATGTACATGCATATAACTACACATAGAAACATGCATATACACTTAGTTACACACATATGCATAATAAAACATTATGCATATATGTTCTTCTAAAAATTATAAACTACAAGATTTTTTAAAGTATACTACCTAGTCAAAGGTCATGAAAAGTATACACAAGGATCACCTGTGTCCCACTTGGGACAAATCTCTGTCATCCCTCAGGGTCTGCAGAGATTGGTTCCATAGTGGGTAGCAACATTCTTGAAAGTTTGCATCTTTTAGGTAGCGTCCACTCTATTTGCATTAACTTACATAATACATTCACGTTTTTCATCTCTAGGTTTGTCATATTTCCTAAAAAGTATACATGCTCTGTAAATAGCTGTTGCATTGTATTATTTAGAACAATGACAAGAAAACAAATATGTGTACATGTTTGGTATAGATAAGAATATTTTTGACTTTTTCAGTGTGTAGCTGGGTGAACCCAAAGGTACATAGCTGGTAGATATAGAGGATCTTGTGTTGTAGGAGGCCGCTTGTTTGCTCCCAGCTTCCCAGACTCGAAGTAGCCACTCAGAAAATATATTATTTAAATCACTGCCTGGCCAAATTACTTAAGCATATTGCTAACTAGCTCTTCCATCTAGAATTAATCCATTTCTATTATTTTATATTTTACCATGAGGCTCATGACCTACTGGCAAGATTCCAGCTGGCAGCTCTCATCGTTCTCTTCTGGTGGCTCCATGGCATCTCACTGACTCCGCTTCTTTCTCCCAGCATTTCTCCCTCTCTTAGGTCTGCTCTACCTATCACAGGGGCAGACTGCTTCTATATTCATTAACCAGTAAAAGCAACACACACACAGAAGGACTATCCACATCAATCTTGTCTGTGAGAAAAAGACCTGAACAATGAATTACAGAAATAGATGACAATTTTTTATGAAGTTAATACAAGGTCAATCAATATCTGAGCAGTTTCTCTGTCTCTGTCTCTGTCTCTCTCTCTCTGTGGGGGGTTATGTGTGTGTATGTGGTGTGTAGGTGGATATATTCATTTGTGCATAGGCAAAGCCCAGAGGTTGATGTTGTGTGCTTTTCTCTCCATGGTTCTCCACCTTCATTTGTGTTTCTTTCCAAACCTAGAGCTCACTTTTCTCAGCTAGACATGTTGGGCCTCATGACACCTGTGAGGTCATCCTATTTCTGCTTCCCTCTGTACTGGTGGGATAGCAGGCATGGGTCACTCTTTAGACACATGTGAGCTCTGGATCTGCAGTTAGGTCCTCATGCTTGCACTTCAAGCACTTTATGTAGTGTACGGTTTCCCCCTCCTCCAGTACAACTTTTGATGTGACAAAATTTATATATTTATGTAGTATATAAATAACAAAATTAAGATAATGACTAATGAATCAACAAAGCAAATTTCATAATACTTAGTAGATTCTCTTCAAAACTTGCTTAGCAAGATAACATTTCTAATTAAAAAATATAGTTTTGATATCACAAAAGTAAAATAAGTTAGTGAAACAGAACAGAAAATTTAAAAGTAGATAAATAGAAATGCTCACAGTGGTGTATAGCTGTTTCCATAGCCAAATACATACCCAAGTAAAATATAAAGATGAAGTCGGATTAATCACCATATGGAACATATATTTTTAAGTGGTGCAAATGTTGGAATCATAAATATAAGTAAAACTTGGGACACATTTTACACAAATAATCCATATTTGAGAAAAGAACTATTACATCAATAAGCAGGAAAATGTTAAGGTGATTATTTAAAAAATTGCAAATCTAGGAAAACGAGGTGTAGTGGCATCTTCCTATAATCCCAGTACTAGGTGTATGGCAAGAAGATTGTGGTAAGTTTGAGGAGAGTCTACAATATAACGTAGTTAGTCCCTGTCTCATAAAAGGGAGCAGAATGTTTTTTAAAATGTTTGCATTATTTAGATTACTCACTTGTAATCAGTATACATTGGGTTGCATATTATTTGAAGTAAATTACAACAAAAGAAGCTAACATTCTTTTTAAAAAAATCAACTTTGTGGCTTAGAAACAAAACAGAAGAAAGTGTAAAATGTCATAAGAAAAAACTGTTATAAGAGTTGAAGCTCTTCAATTTTATAAGAAACTTTGACAACAAAAAAGCACTGAGAAGGAATTATTGGATGAAGCAGGATACTAAGCTGCAGAATGATCTCATTTAGATTTTGGTGTCCTTATTGAACTAGGCAAAGGAGTCATTTATAAGAGCAAGCCATTAAATACAATTAAAGGTAGTTTGCTCAAAGATTACTGATTTGATTATTGTCTTAGTGAAGTTTTTGTCAACCTGCCACAAAACTAGACATATTTAAAAAGATGGATTCCTGAAGATTTCCTTCTGTCAGTTGGCCTGTGGGCATGCCAGTTGGTCATTTTCTTGATTTCTAGTTGATGTGCGATGGCACAGCCAACGGAAGAATGTACCGTCCCTGGGAAGATGAGTCTTATTCATATAAGAAAGGTACCTGAGAAAGCTAGAAGGAGCAAGCTAGTAAGTCAACATTCTTTCTTGGTCTCTGCCTCAATTCCTGCCTCCAGATTCAGACCTGACTTCCTTTGATGATGGACTGTGTTTTGTAAATTAAACAAAACCTCCCTTCCATGTAGGTTTTGATAACTGTGTATTTCACAGAAGTAAAACACAAACTAGAACAGAAGTTGGTGCCAGTAAGTAATTGTTCCAATGGGGTCTGACTATACCATTTTGGGGAAGATTGCAAAAGCATTTGTACCTAAAGGAGTCTTTGAGTGCCATGAGCTTAATGAACTGTTCTCTAGGTAGGTACTTCAAAGATAAACTTAGGAGAAATCCTAATGCAGTTGATGGAAGCCTGGCTTGTGAAGTTTCAGAAGGAAGTTTGAAAGTTCCTCAAAGACTCTCTTTGTTCATATGATAAGTTGAATTGAGATTCCTCATAGCTGGAACTTAAGAATCAGTTATGATTAACAGAATTCAGCATCACTTAATGGAAACATTTGCTTTACTGGAATAATGAATGCTGCTTGGTTTGCGCAGAAAAGCCAACCATAATTAATTAAATGTTGGCATCATTGAAGTGAAATCTTCTGAGAAGTATTTCCTCATCATCAGCACTCAAAATTTGTGGCCCAAAGAGAGGCAACAGATGAACATTGGTCACCCACAGCAGGACTTGGCCAACAATGTGTAAGAGCCTCCTATATGGTATGGGCTTTGAGTATTCCATGGAGAACAACTATGTCTTGTCACTCTAGCAGGGTTAGAATTATACTCAATAGAACCTCCTGTCACTATGAAAACTAGCCATTTGAGAGAATTTCTCTAGATTAATTACAGCCTGATATTTCTGTGCCTTATAGAGAAAATATGTGGTGTTTTCAACAATGCCGTCTTATTGTCTAGCTCTTGTTGACCCAAAGCAATGGCAAAAACTTTGACAATATTTTCCCAAGATTTATGCCTAATTTAAGAGCTTAACTTCATGCAAAAAAGTCACATCCATTTAATGAATAGGCAACATGAATTCTGTCCATTTCATACATTGTTTTTTTAACAACAAAATGTTAGAACTTAGTCAGACCTTAGGTATTGAAGATATGGCAACTGAAATCTCTAAGAAAAGTAGATCAAAGCAAATGTGGAGATTGTAGAGAGAATGTACTAGAAACTCCATATTGATGGCGAACAAAGAAAATAGAATTTAATGCAACAGTGTTTTAGGAATGAAACTTATACCTGAGGAGACAGCAAAGGAACCTGATAATGGAAATATCTACTGTCTGGAGAACAATTTCATACATACAAAGGCAAAATTTATATCAAATTCAATAATCTCTGTTGGAGGAGATGACACCAAAATAAATAGTGTTTCTCCACACTGTCTACATAGTGTACATGACAGATCACAGAGAATTCATAATTTTTCCCCCAAAAGTTAAAAAAGTCTCTCATTATCTTTGCTTTTAAAAAGAACTATAGGGTGCTTAAAGTATTATGACTATATTCCAATAGACCTCTTGTGTGTAAACAAGAACATTGGAATCACTCATAAACTAACTGATAAGCAATATGTAAAGAGAATTTATTTATTGGTTAGCATCTTAAGAATAACCCACAACCTATTTTAAGTATGTTGAAAATAATTCCCTAGTCAACTACAGATACATTAAGTGTGTGTATGTTTGTGTATCTGTGTGCATGTGTGTGTGCTCATATGTGTTTATGTACACACTTATACACTTGCTTATAGCTATGTACACATACGTATATGTGCATGGAATGTAAATGATCTCTTCTGAGGTCATGTCTTGGTGATAAACAAAAAAGAAGTTGCTCTATCAAGTATGGGCATGTTGTTCTAATGGGAACATCAATTTATCATTATCTTTTAAGATGTTTACTTTACAAGGAATCTCAAACTATTTCTGATAGTTATGAAAGTGTTTGCCAATGTTATTTGACCATAAGTAGAGAAGGGCATAGGCAAGGGTCCAGGAATTGAGTTTAAAGCAATTTTAAGTAAGAATGTTTTCAATTTATTGTATTTTTGTTTCTTTCTTAACTTTTTCTATTACATGTTGAGAATAGTGAGCAAGGAACTCATACATAAGTTTATTACTGAGACCACTTTAAGCACTGAAAGATAAAGCCAGATTTACATGAGTAAGAAAGCGTCTCCCTCAAACAGACCTTTTATTCTGGCCTTGAAAATGTTCCCATAGTAACTTTATATTTAAAATGATAGCTTGTGATATACATAACATGTGTACATATGTAGGAACATTATATGTACATAAAGGGATACGGGCAGCTCCTACTGCCAACAGCCTTTTTGATGGGTAGAAGGGAGAAATAATCAAAATAAATAGTGGCCCAAAACACCCTGATTTTATCTGCATCTAATTCTATATTACATCTATCACGCATCTGCCTTTTCACAGATGGATTCTGTAACATGCAAACATTATATTAATCCTGGATAAAAACACTACCAAACAACATAGGGGTAGAAAAATATGGACAGATTATATTACTTGATTACAGGGTACTGTGGGGCAATGGCCTTGCACCCTGTCAGTCATATTGTTTTAATAATATGCTGACTGGTCAGTAGCCAGGCAGGAAGTAGAGGTGGAGCAACCAGAATAGGAGAATTCTGGGAAGATGAAAGTCTCAGTCTGTAGTCATCACCCAGTCATAGGGGAAACAAGATGAGAATGCCTTGCTGACAAAAGGTTGGCTAACACAGACAAGAATTATAGGTTAATGTAGGATGTAAGCGTTAATAAAGAAAAGCCTTAGCTAATAGGCCAAAAAGTTTATAATTAATGTAAACCTCTGTGTGTTTCTTTGAAACTGAATGGCTTGGGACTAGGTAGGACAGAAACCTCTGTCAAAAACACAAATAATCTTACAATTGCTCACCTTTTAACTTACCTGGATACTAACAGAGTGTTATTCTTTGTAACAGATAGACCTTATTGTCAGTTTTCCTACAAAGAAAGAGCTTACATCAAGTGTCTTGATAGACCAGTAACAAATGAATTTAAGTGACTTGAAGGAAGTAGAAATAGAGCTAACTGGTCACGATAATGACTTCTTGAAATAAACCTGATAAAGATGGAACTTCATAATAATCCTGACATGTCCATTATCTGTTGACTGTAGCCCTAACCACTTTGTCTATGCTGATGTTTTCATTCTTCAACTTCTTTTAAAAATGGGGAATTTTTGGGTCCTCTTTTGGTTCCTCTACTTCTTCAAATAGTTTTACATAAAGTCCTATGGTTCTGAAACTTTGTCCCCCCCAAAAAAAAATTAACAGAATTTAGAAACTGGGTAATTGACATCTTAGGATCAGTTTCAAGAACCTCCCAGTGATTTATTCCCTAGTTCCAGTTTTTCTGTGAGGCAGTCCTGGTCTTTAAATATATAAGTAAATGTGTTTTCAACTAGTTTAAAATATATCGTTGTTGCTTCCCAATCTTGAGTATTTCAAAATATCATGAATTGACGCGACCACCTAGAACCAGCAATGATGACAGGACAATAGAGCTCTTCTTGCGTGCAGTTTATTCAGGACCTTGAACAGTTGCTTCTCTCTCGCTTCTCTCCCGTTTTCTCTCTCGTTTCTCTGTCTGGGCAGACCTCTCCCAGCCCTTATATAGGCTATGGTCGCCTATCCCAGAGTGCCATGTGGACATCGCCCATAGGCTCAAGCATATGCACGCAAGCGACACACGATCATAGCAAGTCACGGGCCATCACCATAAAAGGAGTTGTTTATCACAGAGAGCGCTCACTTTCCGGCTCCCGGAGGGTGGCAGCCGGCAGCCAGCACCGTCTTAAAGGCGCGGCTCCACGCAGCTCTCTACAATGAATCTTATCAAGTAATTACATTATTTATCTTCTGTTTCTATTCCTCATTTAAACACTAGATCCTAAAATAGAGCCAATTGTAGATTATATGACTAGTGTATGCAAGGATCTGGATTGGATTTCTAGCACAAAACAAAGGGGTTGGGAGGAAATATAGTTCAAGAAAGTAGCTTTCATGTTTGTTTTTAGTTTTCTAATAAGCAACACACGGATAATTATACATGCTGCCTTTCCTAATGTTTTAGTGTAAGACTCTTCCCTTATCTGCCTGCTTCAAATTCTCATGTCTGACCTCTAATGAACTTTTGTCAGAGCTAAGCACTTTTTTTCTTGGAAGATGTTTTATTCTATTCTGGGACACCATGCTTTCTCATTTTATGTTTCCTTCTGCTGTTTCTTGACAAATTCTGAATAGTGTCTGTGTTGTTTCTCCATGTTTAGTTCAATGCATCTAACTATTATCCTATTTTGGTGTTTTGTTGTTGTTTGCTTTTTGGTTTTGTATGTAACTTCTTTTTTACTCTAAGATTTACACCTAAGATATACTTGGTAAGATGCAAGGTAACCCTCTCAAAGAATAAATCTAAAATATATTGGCTATTCACCACCTTGCCTAACCTATTTTGCAATAATTTTGCCATTTTTAGTAAATGCAACAAATTTCTCAAATAAAATAATTTATCTTTATCTTTTTTACAGCCCAGTCTCTCCATAAATTTTACAAATCATGTTGATTCTACTGCAAAATTTTGGTTGAAGTACAAGCAGTTCCCCTTATTTCCACTGCTATTATCCTGGTCCGTGTTTCCATTATCAGTCATTGAGATGTTTTAAAAAACCCATTACCTGCTTTCTACATGTTGTTTTCTCCATTATCCAGTGTCACAACTTAAAATGAGAGTCACGTTGCTTCCTTATTTAGAGTTTCAAATTAAGAAGCCTTCCCATTTAATAAAAAACTTCTTTCTGGGCCTACAAGATTCAGCTAACCTGGCCTCTCTCAATTAACCCCCAATTAGTATTAAACTCTCCTCTTTAACTTTAGTTGCAGTGATTTTCAATGTGTTCTTTAAAAACTATCAACTTCAGTAGCAATGTAAGGCCTAGATATGAATAGTAATGTTGACCTTGGACAACTTTCTCCACATTTTAGCCTAGTTACTAATTGCACTTCTTTATTCAGAATTTAACAGGGAATATGATTTTCTAAAAGAATTTTTCTTGTACTTCAATTTAAAAGAGTTTTTCAATCAATTTTATCTTAATAACAACATTTATTGTTTTGAAGCATGATTCTCTGAACTTTCATTATACCTCTTTTTTCAAAGTTTGACCCTGTATACAGAATCTAAGGTCCATGAAGACCAATTTTATTCACTCATTGCCATTCTTCTAAAATCTATAAGTGTTGTGAGAAGAAAGGGGGAAAGAATGAAATATAAGTATATATAAGATAACATTGAAAGGTGGAGAAGAAAGTGGAAATGTATCTTTATGCCTAAACCTCAACTCAGTTGACCTCCAGAGGAGTTAGCAAATCTGAATCCCAAGGAACTTGAAACATGTTTTGAAAATTGTTGAATACACCAAAAAGGGAAAGAAGCAACAAGGGTAGTGTGGTGGTTTGAAAGAAAATAGTCCCCAAAGGGAACTCATGATTACGAGTTGCAGCCTTATTGGAGTAGGTGTGGTCTTGTTGGAGGAAGTGCGCTACTATAGAGGTGGGCTTTGAGAGCTCATACATGCACAAGCTACCCCCACTGTCTTAGACTACTTCCTGTTGCCTGCCTATCAAGATGTAGAACTCTCAGCTCTAACACCATGTCTGCTTACATGTCACCATTTTGCACCATGATGATAACAGACTAAACTTCTGAAAATGTAAGCCACCCCAATTAAATGCTTTTCCTTTATGAGAGTTGCCACATTCATAGTATCTCTTTACAGCAATAGAAACTCTAACTAATAGAAATATTGGGACCAGGACTGGGTTATTGCTATGATAGGCCTGACCATGCTTTTGTTTGAAGAATTGTGAACCTTGGAACTCTGGATTAGAAAACAATTGAGTGCTTTAAGTGTAGCTTAATGGGCCATCCAAGTAGAAATATGGAAGATAGTGGTGCTGAGTTTAATTTGAATTTGGATGTCTAGTTCAAGAGGTTTCAGAGTAGAAGAATGTTAATATGTGAACTAGAGACAAAACTTGTGGTAATTTGGTGAAGAATATGGCTGCTTTTTGTTCTTGTGTGAAAAATCTAAAGTGAAGAGTTTTGGATTAATTCCATGTGCAAAGAAAATTTCAAAACAGTCTGTTGTGTGGTTTTAGTGTTAACCCTAATGAAGATGTACAATAAAAGGAACAAGCTGAGCAGAAAAAATTCCAAGATGTAGATCAATTTGAGGAGAAAATTAGAATGAGGAATGGAGAGAAGTGAAACAGAGTTAAGCCCTGTGTTCAAGGAGGCAAGCAGATTAAGAAATGAAATGCAGGAGGTGATGCCCTCAGTACAATATCCTGCCCGTTAACTATCCAATTCATGAAAAGGAGTTAAAGAAAAGCTTGGAGCTCAATGTGATTCTGCATGCTTTTAATCCCAGCACCCCAGAGGAAGAGTCTGAAGCCAGCTTGGTCTATAGAGCGAGTTCCAGAACAGCCAAGTTTAGGCAATGAATAAACTATCAAAAACAGAAAGCTGGTGAAAACATAATGGAAAGATTTCTGAGTTTGAGACCAGCCTGGTCTACAGACCCAGTTTCAGGGTAGTCAAGCTTAGAAAATGAAGGATACCATTGAGCACTGAAAGTTGTCAAAGATATAATTGAACTTGGGGTCATGTTCCAGACCCAGTAAGCAGCAGATACTGGCAGCTTCTGGCATATGATTCTGGCTTTAGAGTCAAAGATAGAAGAAAGGAATTCTGGAATCTCCTTCTCTGCTTAAAAAAAATCTAATAAGGCCAGGCATGTGTCAGTGGTGTCTCTGAATGCATGCCTACAGATTACATTGTGTGAAGCTGTGATGTTGAAGCCTAGACTCTCTTGGAGATCCCAAGATATTGGAGATGCTAGAGTAATGGGATACATGACTAGGAGGGCTGCTAACAGGGAGTGCAACTAGCCCAAGACAAAGAAGTATGTTGAAGTAAAAAAAAAAAAAGGCTGAAAGGATTTGGAAATTTGAAAAGCATTTGGATATCAGACATAGAGATGTAGTTTGGAGTTTGCCCATGTGGTTTCACTCTTGCTTTGTGCCTGTATTTTCTCACTATGCTCCCTTCCCTGTGTTTTGGAATGGTAATGTATATCCTGTGCCACTATATTTCTGAATGATGTGATCTGTTTTTTGATCTTGATTTTACAGGTGATTAGAGTTAAAAGATTTTGTGACTCTCAAAAGAGACTTTGGAATTTAGACACTAAAATAAATTTGAGACCTATAGGAGCAGGATTATACAGTCCAATATTTTTAATTGTAGGGCAGTCAGAATTTTGAGTGACCTGGAAAGGTACAATTTGTACCTTTTACACAAAAGGTGGTTTCTTAGCCTTTAACAGTGGTAGTGAAATAGCTTGATGGCATTTAAAGTAAGTGGTCAGGATATGCTATCATTGCTCTGTTGTTTTTTTTTAAAATTGGAATTTAGGAGGTTGCCTAGGGAAGAGGGGTTATTTAGTCTATGTGACAGAGCAGCCATAGTTGGGGATGTGACCTAAGTCATTTTTTTTTCCATTGAAGTCCAGTGAGTTATGTATTTCATTCCCATACTTCCACTCCGGTTCAAAGAATTATTTATGTCGGACCCCAACAAAGACTGTTAAAATAATGGAGCCTTTTGAAATGGAATTGATGCATTTTTGCATTATGATATAATTTCAAGCCTTTGGGGGCCAGGGAGTACAACGTGGTTGTTTAGAAAAAAATTCCATCCAAGGTAGTGGCACAATTAGGGGGTGTGGCCTTGCTGGAGTAGGTGTGGTCTTGTTGGAGAAAGTGTGTCACTGTCAAGGTGGGCTTGAGATTTTATGTATGTTCAAGATATTGCCCAGTATCTCAGGCTACTTCCTGTTGCATGCCAATCAAGATACAGGACTCTTAACTCCAGCATGCAAGATTCAAGAAAGAATGAAAAACTAGAAACTGAGATATCTCTGTTAACAAGACTTCGCTATAATACGTTCAGCAGCCTCAAAACTCAATATTCAAGATATCCAATAGGAAAATGGGGCAAAAAACACAGACACAGCTCATCAAAAAGTATATACAAATGGCAAGATATAAAACTAATAGTTATCACCATCATTGTGCACTAGGGATATGAAAATTAAAATCACTGTTAGAAATCATTGGGTACCTACAAGGAGTGGTAAAAAGTAAACAGCATTGACAGCACATGTCAACAAAGATACAAAGAATTTAACATGCTGACATGAATGTTCTTTGGTGATATTGTCACCTTTTTACTCTCTGACACACCAATTATGCTATTGAGTGCTGCTGTAGTTAGCTTTAAGTATCAGTTCTACCATGCTTAGACACACTTGTGAAAGAAGTCTTGGTTGAGCGATTGCCCAACCTAGAGTGGCCTGTGGACATATCTGTAGAGAATTGTTTTGATGGCTAATTGATGCAGGAGGGCTCAGACCACTGTGGGTAGCTCCATTTCCTGGCATATAATCCTCGGCTGGTATAAGAAAACAAACTTCTGGGCAGTGGTGGCTCACACCTTTAATTCCAACACTCTGAAGACAGAGTCAGGCATATCTCCATGAGTTGGTGGCCAGCATGGTCTACAGAATGAGTTCAGAACATCCAGGTCTACAGAGATAAACCCTGTCTTCAACCCCCCCCCCAAAAAAAAAACATGAAAAATGCCAAGCCTGGGTTGGTGAGTGAGACTGTGTGCAACTCCTCAATGGTTTCAATATCAAGCTCAAGTTCCTTCTTCAGAACCTGCCCTGGCTTCAGTCACGGATGGACTGTGACCCGGTGGTGTAGGGGAGTCTTTTGTCTATGTGTTACTTTCATTGGTTAAATAAAGAAACTGCCATGGCCTTTTGATAGGCCAGCCCTTGGGTGGGTGGAGTAGACCAAACAGAATGCTGGGAGAAAGAAAGCAGAGTCAGGCAGACACCATGGCTCTTCTCTATGAGACAGATGCTAGTTAGACTCATGCCGGTAAGCCACAGTCAAGTGGTGATACAGATTATTAGAAATGGGTTAAAAGAATTTCTAAGAGTTAGCCAATAAGAGGTTAGAACTAATGGGCCAGGCAGTGTTTAAATGAATACAGTTTCCGTGTAATTATTTCTGGTGTAAACTAGCCGGAAGCTGGGCGGCGAGAAGCTCCCCATTGCTCCTCATTACTACAATCCGGAAGTATAAGGCAAAGAAACCCTTTCTTTCCTTACATTTCCTCTTGTCAGAGTGTTTTAATCCCAGCAATTGATAGGAAACTAGAAATCTAGAGAAAAGAAAATATATCATCCTACCAAAGCATGCATGTATGAACATTACAGCAGCATTGTTAGTAATAGTTGAAGCATGGCATGCTGGGGTGCAAGTCAGAGGAAGAAAAGCTGCGTAGAATAGGTGAGACCTTGAGCAAATTCTCAAAACCAAAATAGCAGCAATGAATAAACAAATAAAATGTAAAAAATCACTTAAATGTCTCTAATGAGTAAGTGGGTAGAAGAGTGTTTTTCATTGTATAAGTTGGTTAATTGGCTGTGGTCCATCTTTAAAATACAATGACATTCTCCAACTGTAATGACTGGTAGGAACCTGAAGAATATTTGTAGAATAAAACCAGCTAATCTTAATGCTGCATACTCTAGCATTTCATTTCCTTAATAGTATAGTTGTCAAGTTTAAAAGAAAGTAAAGATATTAGGGATTGTCAGGGGCATGGGACTTTGAAGAGGCAAATGTAATGAAAATATAGCATGTGGAATCTTTGACATATCTGCATATTGATGGTAGTAATGGCTATAATAGTCTAAATATGGGGAAAAATTTCACACATGCGGACATATACCAGTGTATGTGAAACTAATGATGCCTGAATATTCTGGAAGTACTGTACCAATATCAGTTTCATGATTTCAACATTGTAGAATAATGGGTGAGATGACAACAATGAAGGAAATTAGATGGTTGTTGTACAGCCTCTCCCTGCATATTTATGTATACATAAAATTCACTTAATGTATGCTGTAATTTCTGTGAAAGGCAAAAGATTTATGCAATCTGAAGAGAAACCAGAGTATGACTTTTATACATTTTAAAAACACAAGCCCAGGCCTCATCTCACGTGAATTCATAAGAAGCCAGTGTGGAATCTTCTTAGCCTCATGGGAAAGCTTGTTGTGTCTTTGGGTTGAACACCCACAAATGAGAAATCGTGCTCCCCAAAATTAGCTCCCTAAATGTGACTTTGTATTATTTTGAAAAAGCTTAGTTATTCAAACTTTCATGCACTGCTCCTAATACAAAATGTGTTGTAAGAAGAATTTTGGGATACAGTGAAGTGTATTGTCCATTAGAAAAATCATTAGCTGTATGTAATAGAAATGTGGTTATTTACATACATTGAATTTACAATTTTAATATATTAAATGAGACAAGAGTAATTATTAAAATAAATATAGCTACTAATTTCTATTTTAAAGTGGTTGTTACAAAACTTTAATTATGTGTAAAGTTCACATTGTTATGTGTATTGGACAGTGATGCTCAATATCAATTTTTCTCAGCTCTGAGTACACATTATAATGATTAAATGAATAAATAAATCAAACAGCTGTTGATGAAGCCCTAAAAAGCTCCCTGGGGGATTTTGATGTGCAGCCCCTATGACAATCATGGACCTAAGGGTAGATTCCAATGCTTTCAATCACGTTGTTTCTGAAGGTTGGGCCTTGGAAATGCACCAGAACAAACCCATATTAGAGGTTCCTGAAGAGCCCTGCCCTAGAGCTTTTGTGAGATTTAATTTAAGAGAATTGGGTGATAGAAGATAGTTCTTATGAGCTAAGATCTTTGTTATCACCCTTTGCCTTTGTTAGCAGCCTTCACTTCCAAGTAGACCAGCTTGAGCTTAGATGAGACGCCTAGCTTCATACTGCCAGAGATGATTTTCTTTTTAATTAATGCACTAAGCATTTATAATGAGAACTTATCCTGTTTAATTCTCCCATTTCCCTAATAATTATCTTCCCTCTTTTAATATTTATAGCTCTCTTTAAAAATGAATATACATCCTCGAATATATTTTCCCTCTTTGAACATTACTTATTAGAGACTTTAGTAATCTATAGATTTGAATTGTTATTACTAATGGCACTGCTAAAAATCTTGCCTCTAGATAATCTAAATGGGAGGAAATATCTCTGCCAAACATTTTGGTAGAAGTAACCTTTCAGTGATCATGATAAATTATGTGGAGGAACTAATTGAAAATTATTTATTAATTTATTCAACAACTTAGTAGTTGGTGTATATTCAGGCGGTGATGTAGGTACTACAAAACTGGCATTAAAATTCCTATCTTTGTATGTCAGATCTTCAGATTGGAGACGCAAAAACAGTGCATGGAAAGGTATGAAAGCTGGTAAAGAACAAAAGCAGTAGAGGAGCCCAGGGCAAACCTGAGCAAGCAGAGGCAACCGATAGATGTGAAAAAGCAAAGGACAAAGGCGCCAATCATAATCTCAAAAGACAGTGGCAAACACCACACTCCCAACAGCAAAATCCTGAAAGATCAAAATACCTCAAGTTCAAATTCTCTAAGGCTTAAAATCCCCAAACTCACAATCCCAAAAGATTAAAACTCCAGATGTTGAAATCCTGAAACCTGAAATCCCACAAACTATAATTCCCGCTGAAAGAAACCAGCAAATGGCTCCAGAAGAGGTACAGAGGGAATCTCTAGAAGCAATTGTTGTGTTTTCAATGTGTGCACAGTGCTTGCATCATGGTAAATAGAAGAAGTACTTAGAAACTGGAAAGGCGTTGTTTTTGTATGTGTATGTCTGTGGGTGTTTACAGAAGAGATTATTGTGTATGAGTAAACTAGGTGGGGAAGATTCATCAGAAAGACAAGAATATGAACATATTCTCTGACGTGAGCCTCGTCTTAAGAGAGACGGAAAGAATAAAGCAGCTACTCACCACAGTGCAAGACTTCAAAGCTTAGTGGTCATGGAAAGGGCCATCTCCCTAGACTGTGTCTGTCCATACAGTTTTCCATTATAATATTCCTTTATGTGAGGTGAATTTTCTTTCACGTGCTCCTCCCTGACTAAAATTGGCAGCACCGTCTTTGACAATTCACAGTGCTAGGGCTTCCATTGTTACATCATTTTTAATAATGGTAAAATGAACTGTGTGATGACTTAGATGTTTTAATTTATCCAATGGATTGTCTTGCAGAACACAATATTGTCCTGGTGTGCAAACATTCTGAATTTAGATGAAAATGTTGAAACTTCTTCAGTAAAGAATACGTTTTTGTTGAACATCTTCATGTTCAAGATCTCTGTTCTTTAGGCACCTGTGAATGCAGCAATGATCCAATGTCATTTCTTGGTGCATTTGGTCAAAAGGCCTGGGAAGTATCATACAGTATTTCACATGCCCATAGTTATTATTAAACTGCTAAATGCAATTAACAGCCATATTAAAATGCATTGACAATTTTTACCCTTTCACTCATTTCTGTATGAACTGTATTCTGTATAAGTTCATCATTGTTGTATTCATGAGCTTATTGTTAGTATATCAGAATATTCATGATTAAAATGTATATGATTGCCAGTTTTATTGTGTAAAGACTTCTGAAGTGTTTGCCTGTCATGGTTTGTTTCCCAAATAAATGAAGGAAATGAAGACTAAAAGACAAAAGCTTGAAAAAAATAATAAAAGAAAGTATAATGGATTAGTTAAAAAATAAAATCATAAAGGATTAGTAATTCCAAGAACAGACAAGTTTGTTATATTATAGTAGCTACAGAATGCAGCTCCAAAACGTGAGGAATAACATTTCTTTCGCCCCTGGTAACTGGCAACAAAGGATACCTCTAAATGAAGAAAAGGGAAGCAGACAAGTTGCTAGGTTCTGAGGCCTTGAGTCAAGATTCAGGCCGTTAGCCAACAAATTTCTAGCTTAGTCCTTTTGTTTCCTTTGCCATGAATACATTTCTCAGGTATTTGGAATCATTTCAGTCTGAGCCAGACAATTCTGATCTTCCGGATCACTTTACAATTCAGACGAATTTGGGTCAGAGTCCTTTCTTTCCAGGAAGGTTTTTTTTTTTCTTTTCTTTTTTCTTTTTTTTGTCTTATACAAATGTGATCATTTTCTTCCCTAAGGACACACACACTCACCAAGTCACTGCAAACTATGAGGTACAACCTTCTACACAAAGTAGAATTGTTCAGAGGAGATCATGCCAATGAATTTTTAATTTTGCAACTAGGGGGCACCATGCATGCACTTCATTCTTTGTAACAGAAACTCGTCCAAACTATGATGCCATATGGAATTTCCTTACTATTTAGACCTCGTCACAGAATCCTCTAAAATTAGCAAAACATTCCTGAAAATTCCAGTTGTAGTACTAAACGCAGTATATGGCTAGGATAAGAGGGAGTCTCTGATATATTCTTCAAGTTAGAGAGTTTGGAATCCTTAAAAGCCGAGGATCTGTTGAAGGGTCCAGGCCCAGAACACTCCAGGGGAAAAGGGGGCTCTATTCCTTGAGCAAAAGATTTTCAGACATTTGGGTAAAAATTAAGGAGAAACTATCACGACTTCTAGCAGAGACTTGACATCCTCAGATGTTTACTTTTAAAAATCACTGAGAGACTTTTTCTGAAACATATTTTACCTTTTACGTTTCCTTTCAACCTGTTCAGTTTACGTGGCCTTTGTAAAATGAAGATGGTAACATCACAATGTTTTTTTGTGAAGGATTTTGGTAGATGAATGTAAACATAGAGAGCAAACCTAAAAGCAGCACTAGGGTTATATTCACATTATACATATATACACAGATATATTTCATAATTAGTTAATTCTTAGTGTGAACTTGATTGGCCAGGACACCCAGAGGACCTGATGCCCCCTGGTGGTTACTGAATTATCACTGCTTTCCTTGGCAGCAAACTATCATCTGGATAAAGAGATAACAGATTTTAAGATGGGAAACCATGAAAGCGTGGAGAAGTATCTCACATGATTTCAGTTATGTCTTCATATCCACCCTGGTGATTTACGGAGAAATGAGTGTGAATACTGGATAGGAAGAATCTCCTCATGCAAAGTTACGTTTGAAGAAAACATACTCTTAGAATGCTAAGCACATGCCAAGTGACTTTGAATAATGTGTGACACATTTTTCTCCCAATAACCAGTTCTATTAATATTCCTCAAACAATGATACTTCTTAGAACACTGGATAGCTTTGAGGGATCAGAGTATTTCTGTGACACCTTAGCAATACTCTGGTTATTTCTTACCAGCTAATCTACATTAAATTAACTCAGGGATTGCAGGTGAAACACTACGACTGTAATCTTTTGAAGTTTGCCATTTATCTCATACCGCCAAGCGGATGCCATTTCCCAAAGATGCAAAGCTTATTCTTGAGTTTTTGCTTGCTAAGTCTGTTGCTGAGAAGACAAGATGAAATTATTTTCTGTGTTTTATGTTTACATTATACTGCAAAGAAATGTTTTGCATACAATAGATAAATCATGCCATGTAAATAATTTTCCTGTGCAGTGGGAAAATGTTCACATTCTGATTGAAATCAGAAATTGAAAACTTGGTTTTTAGTACCTGTTTTCTGTTGTTTGTTTGTCTGTTTCTCTACAGAGCACCTTTTCTGGTTCTCTTGAAATAGTCCCCCTTCCTTGATGAACTTACATTTGGGCAGGGAGTGGGGAAGACGTGGGTCCAGAGGCAGGTCAGTGAGTGACTCATTGTTGGCAGTCAGTATTCAGTTTGACAACCATGGCAAGGTAACGTGCTGAGCTCTCGGGGTGTTCTTGCACCTCTACAGATATAGTTCCTAGATGTGCACATGTGAACACATGGAGTCACTTTTGCGATTAGAAAATGCATACACCTTATTCTCTGAAGTTACTATGAATTACTCCTAAGTATTACTCTTCTTAAAACTCAAAGCTGTTTCACAGAGGTAAAAGCTAAGTAAATATGAGTATTGTGGAAAGTTAAAAGAAAACAGCAGCTGCCTCTCTCTCTTAGAATATAGAAATTAAATTGACATTAATTTTCACGCATGTATGATTTTGTGTGATTAGCAGTAAATTGTTAGAGAAATGATACAAAGTGAATAAAACTTTGCTCTGTCTTTGTATCTGCAGCCAGGCAGTTTTTATCTTTCTATTCTGCCTTTAGAATAGAGGTTTATAAAATGGAAGATATGAAAAAATACAAGTTTAGTATTTATTACTATGGATTTAAGTTTTTTAACTTGAAATGGGTTATTTTATCAACAGCAATGCATAGTGAGCAAATAAAACAACAGCACTTTTAAAAATTCCTGGGTTTTGTTGATTTTTATATCATTTGGTATTCCTAAAGAAAATGATCTAATTTCTAATTCACTTTCTATAAGTACAACATTATTTCCTAACTTTTTTCAAGAAATAATATGCATAAAGTATACATATCTGATTAAAATTATTTCTAAATAGATGTGAGGAAATTTATTATTATATTATTTTAATATATGAAATCTTCTGTTACTGTTTAATTTCAGCAGCTTTACATGAACGTAGGCTTATAAATGCTCTGCTACTTACAAAGACACTCATATGAATTTAAGCATTAAGGCATGTTATAAAACATTATACATTGAACATTCTCTTTTTGATTGTCATGCGTTTCCATTTCAGTGTCCTGGTCCTGATTTCCTTATCAGTACACCTATATGCCACTAGGTTGGTGACCCTAGAAATAAACACCTTTGTGTTGATCTGCAGGGAGAATGTCGCCAGCCCAGCACAAGGGCAGTTTGCCTGAAACACTCATGTGTGACTTTAACCATCCTGTGTCTGATGGGAAGAGGGGAACACTAACACGAGGCTCCACACTACTTATGCTTCCCAGGGGAAACAACATGTTCCTTCTTCAGCTTCCTGGTTTAATTGGGAAGTGTTTGTATTCCTATCACTGAGTAGGAGTCATTCAATAAATGAAAGGGATATTTTAAACTGTCAAGGCTATCTTGGGATACTATAGGAAGATGAGAGTTCAGGGAAATTCTTGAAATCTTGGAAATCTTATTTTGACTATTAGAAATTGTTCAATGCTTGTGAGCTTGTGATTCTGTGAGTTTTAACACTTAAGTATTGAGATTTATATTTTTAATTCTGAATTTGGGCTTCCAACTTTTACCCTAATTGCGTCTGTCTGGGTAAATAAGGCTTCATCTTCTCTGTAACCAGTGTGCTTTGCCTAGATTGTTTTGTCTCCCTCCAAGATTAATCTATTAAGCATTTTACATTTTCTATGCATCTTTAAAGGGCACTTAAGATGCTTTTAAGCATAATTTCTAAAATATTTAATAGATCTAATGGCCAGCAATATGTAACATTTAATAAATAAACTACAGAAGAAAAGTGGTTGGGAAAAAAAAGAAAAGCTCATTTCTTTTTTCGGTATAATTATATTAGGCAAGTAAAACAGCAGAAGAAAGCCATAAAAAAAAAAAAAAAGAAAAGTATCTGGGAGTTGTTATCTCTTAGAAGTCTCTGCTGTACACTGGAGAGGTGACCTAGTGCACATTTCCAGAGATGTCAACTAGGAAGTCTGCAGTCTGAGGTCGAACTTACTGTCCATCAGGAGTAAAGACTGATCATCCAGAAGCTTCTTTTTTTCCTTAAGAAAGAAATATTGAATAATAAGAAAAATGCTCATCTTAAATATGTGACCTATCTAACTAAACGTGACCTTTGAAATGGATGATTTGGCCACTATATTTTTAAGTTCTTCATTTTACAATGTCAACCACGTCTTGCTGGCAAAATCTTCCAAACTGCCTAATGGAAAACAGATTTCTCCACGCACTCACCCTTGCAGCTCGGGTTGGATGAATTCAAGTGGAAATGTTTGTTACATTTTTAGTCTTAGCTTCCTTTAGAAGGATAATTACGGAATAATTATGGACTAACTACAGAAAATAGTAAATGTTTGTCCAAGTAGAAGGAATGGCTAGGTGAATTTAGTACCTGGCGGCTTTCTTTAAAAGTGAATGTTATTTACACAGTGAAACGGAAAGCGACTGGAGCAGGGCCATCTATGAAAGACCCCAGAAAATGAGAAGTATATAAGAAAAACGACAGGGAACGTTTTCTGAGGTCTCATTTGCCCGGGAAAGTAACTGAAGATAGGACTAGGGAAGAGGCAAGCATAAAACAAAAGACTTCCTTTCTTCCCCCGATCCCCCCCACCCGCCCCCCCCGCCCCCCCGCCCTTCAGTGTTTCTTTAGCCATAGGTTGCTGCGAACGCGGGCAAAATTTGTTTGGAAAAAAGAAAATACTTTTGGTTAATGCTCAATTTTCTTCTTCCAGATATTGAGGTAAGTAGTAGCCAAAAATATCTCCTGAGTTATAGAACAGTAGTTGAAACTTTTCAAAAAAAAAAAAAAGAGAGAGAGACAGAAAGAAAGAAAGAAAGAAAAGAAAGAAAGAAAGAAAGAAAAAAAAAGGAAAAGGCAAAAGACTAAACCAATGTTATCCGACCCGCAGAGATTGCTAACAAAAAAGTAAAAGCCACTCTAAAAGCATAGCTCAATTTCACTGTCCCGGTCGGGATCGGTGATTGGTAGGTGAGGAAAGGTTCGTTTCGCTTCTGCCTTCTAGAAGACGTGAGCGGCAATGCTATATACAGGAGTGTAAGTCGGGAGAGTTATTCTCGGGTTTATCCAGCTCAGTGAAGCTGCAGTAGCTAAAAGCCAAATGGTCTAAGCTGCACGCCGCTGGCCTAAAGCTGCCCGTCCCCGTTTTCCCAGCAACCGAACTGGGAGGGAATCCTGGACTCGCAACACGACTCCGCTCGGCGCTGATTGGCTTCCGCTCACGACCCCGCCTCCGAGGCAGAGGCGGTCACTTCATCGGGACACGCCCCCCGGCCCTGGGAATCGCCGCCTGGCAGGCGGGCTGCGTCTGCCACTCAGTCGGAGTGGCGGAGGCTCTAGGCTCGGAGCCCCGCCCCCTCCCCCCTAATTGATATTATTGGAGTGTGGAGCAAGCGGCCGGTCTGCAGTCGGAGACTTGCAGGCAGCAAACACGGTACGAATGTACCGGAGGGGGGAGAGAAATCAAACAGCTAAGCGTGGAGCAGCCGGCCTGGGACCCAGAAGGGGATCGATGCGAGGAGAGCAATAATAACAACAATAATAACCCACTTCGGAGCAAACAGCATCTAAAGAGCTGCGACCCAACTGCAGCCTAAAATCAAACCTGCTCATGCACCATGGTTTTTCAAACTCGGTACCCTTCGTGGATTATTTTGTGCTACATCTGGCTGCTCGGCTTTGCACACACGGGGGAGGCGCAGGCTGCGAAGGAAGGTAAGGCCAGAGGAAAGCAAAGTTTGTTCTGACTTATTTATTTCGCTGTCTACCTGCCCGAGCCGACGGGTCCGCGGCGCTGCCGGCCGCGCCTCCGGCGCCAGGCGACCCTCCCCCGACCCCCGTCCCCTCCCCGCCGGCGGCTCGGAGCGACCAGCGGCGAGCAGTCGGCACTAGTCGGGCCCTGAGCACCCGGGGTGGCCGGGGACCGGCGCGCGCTCTGCAGCCGGGGCAGCCCGGGGGGTCGGATTGGCGAGGCTGGCGGGCGAGCTCTTGCATCCGGCGGCTCGTGTCTTCCGTTTCAGCCTCTTCGTCTGGCCATTCTTTCGCGATCGGCCTGTCTCGGGCGCCTCGGTCAGAGTTGGTTCGAAAGATGGGGAGTGCAGCCCCGCGTCGCCCCCAGTTTTCCCGGAGGGACCGAGACTTCCGAGGCTGCGAGCGCTCGGGGCTCCTGCCGACTCGCTCACTGCGGCGGCGGCGGCGGCGGGCCTGTGGTGGGCGCTCGGCTGCCGCGCGAAACAATGCGGCCGCGAGGGGAGGCAGCACGCGCGGGGCCCGGGCTCGACCTGCCGCCGGGAGGGCTGGCCACAGCCGGCAGCCTGCCAGGAGAGGCCACCGAGTGAGAAGTCTCCAGTCACTTGGCCCAGGTCCGGTACTCCGGGAGTCCGAATGGCCAGTCTTGGCGAAAGCCCTGGCCTCCGGGGACCAGTTCTGGTACAGGAGGGGAGGTTTCTTTTGACCACAGGATACGCCTGTACGTGGGTATGTTTTTTTTTTCTTCCCCTGCGTCTCCTTTGAACCACTGGCAAAAGGTAAAATACCTTTCGGTGCCTGTAGTTGGAGCTGGGGAAAAATAAATCCTGTCTGAGGAAATGTTTTGCTGCTAAGCGGTGTCACAATACCCGTACCCGATCTGACAACCTGCGTATTTAATGTTGATTTTCAGATACTTTAGGAGCCTGTTCAGAGCTGTAAAGGGAGCGAGATCTGTTAGATTTAGGTCACGGTAGTACTAAGGGGAGGGAGCGTATTGGTCCTCGCTTCTTCTATTCCTAAAACTTAGGATTTCACGGAGCGTTTCTTTATTCTCTTCGCCTACCCTTCTTCATCCATTCAACATCCCAACCCGGTGCAGTATCCCACTTTGGAACCGCCTGACCTTCTGACCCCACTTTGCACATCTGCAATGTGTGTGGACGCTGAATCCATTCAGAGAAAAACGTGTCTCTGAGCTAATGGTTATGTCTGCAGGTGCGTCTGCCAGAGACAGCCACCCACCCACCAACCGCACATTTCCAGCTTCTTGACTTTGGCGATCAGAAACAGTCACCCTGCCATCTTGTCCCTATTCCTCCGGAAAAGCGGGATCTGAGGAAAAGTTTGCCCCGCACAGCGAAGCGGCGCGCGCGAGCTCTGGCAGACTCCAGCAGGAGTTTGAGCTATAAATAACTGCAGCACTAGGGGGAGAGGTGCCTGCAGCCAGCAGGCCTCGCTCGCTCTCCTCCTCCGGTGCTACGTGGAGAGGGTTCTGATGCTCGCAGCCAGAGTTCTTTAGATGCAGACAAGATGTTTAAGAGGCAGGTGGAGGGGAACGCGCGGTCTTCTCGGTGGCGACGCTCGGGGCGCTCAGGCGCAATCAGGCTCTGGCGTTCCCGGAGCGCAGCTACCCGGAGGTGGCCCACGGCATCGCCGCACCCAAGGCGCACGGCCAGCTGCGCGGCGAGCAGGTGCGCGGCTTGTAGGGCAGCTGGGGTGGGAGCCGACAGCCCCGGTCCCCTTCCCCGCTTTCCTAGAGCCAGCAGGAGTGGCTGGGGGAGCAGAAAGCTAATTGCGGCTGCTGCTTCTCCTCTCGACAGTGCAACCGCCGCCGCGCCCTCAGAGGAGGCGCTTCCCGAAAGCCCGTCTGTTCCTCAGGACTCCTGCCGGAGCTGGGCGCCACCGGCTCCCTGGAGTCCCCGGTCTGGAAGTGTAATGGACGCTAGGTTGGCGGGCGCGGCCGTCTGGCTGCCCCGCCCCGTCCCGCCCCGCCCCGATGCTCCGGCGGCACTGGAGTGGAGCTGCTGGCCACCGAGCCTCAGTCCGGACCCCTCGGAGCGGCCAGCTGCCCAGTGCCTTCTCCCGGCACGCGGCGAGGCAGACTCGGTGTCGCGAGCCCAGAGGGAAGAAGCGCGCGGGGGCGATTGCATTCAACACTCCAGAGCCGCCGAAAGCATCACCAGCTCGTGTCCACCGTCCACGTCCTCTTGATTTGCTAATTTCGCTGATAACTTGCTGGCCACCAAGTAGCCCAGGGGTAAAGGCGCAGCAGAAAAGGGTAATCGCTGTGTTTATTTCATTTTTAACATCAAGCCCAAAGTGGCACTTAAAATTAAAACCCACTGGTTGTTGTCAATCCAGAAGCTCCCTCCCCCGCAATAAATTCCAAAAGAGTTCTGTGGCTTCAATTTGTTTCCTTGGGCTTCATCTCTTCCTCACAAGTTAAAAAAAAAAAAAAAGAAAAAAAAAGAAAAAGAAAACCCTTAAACAATTACTTTTCTTGTAAATACACTAAGCCAAAGACTTACTGGTATTCCAAGTTAAAACATAAATTGAAATTTTATGAGTTACGCTTGTTTTTAATTGAAAGGGAGTCGATTTTTACCCTTGACAGTCCTAAACGTAAAGCACTAAAACCAAGCAGTGCAGGCTAATGTCTTTGTACTTATCTGTTTCTACTTACTGGGGATCACCGAGTCCTGTAAAGGAATTGAGCGAAGAGTCAATTGTTCCATGCTCTCCTAACAGGATGCTGTTTTCTTTACCTTTTAAAACACACACCTATTAAAACTAGAGTCTGGAAAAGATATTAAGACGTTTATGTACTCACATATTCTCATGTCAAAATGTGAACATTTTCCTGTAATTATGAACGTTTACATATTAATTATATGTAAAGAATACTCACAGTGATTTTTGTGCCAGTAGATCATTTGTCAAATGCTTTAAGGTCAGGCATATTATTTTAAAGAACCAAAGCTGTGTAACTCTAAAACCAGTTTTATCAGTAAGCATTTTATAGGCATAATTATCTTACAGCAACAACATCTCCAACTGAAAGGATAATGTGTCCAAACAGATACCATTCTAATGAATTTCTACATTAACACTAATATTTTAATCACACTTTCCATAAATATTGATTATGCTTTTTGATGATTTAGAGATGGAATCCAGTTGTTTGTAGAAGCCAGTTCAGAGTTAAAGCCGTCAGAAAATAGCTAGTGTGTCGAAATATTGACAGTTGTCAAAGCCATGTTTGAAAGCTGGTGTTTGACTAGCATAAAAGACAAGCTGCAGGTGACAAGGGACTTGTTTCTTGTGGTAACATTGTTTCACGTGGATTAAGTTTCTTTATATTCACTTTTGTAGAAGGCAAAGTAATGGCAGCCGTTTCTTCTTTAAACGTTAAACTCCAGTTGTCAAGAGATGATAGGAAATATTGCTAGCACAGTATTAAAAGGAGAGCCTGGCTGAAAAGTGCTGTAGGGATTCTATTTTATTATGTTCATGTTGGTATATCTTGTGAAATGTGGGAACGCACTGACTTCCAAAGCTCTTTTTTGTTCTTACTATACAGTCACATTATCTGATTTTAACTTTTTACACACGCTTTCATGTTAGTATTTCGCTGAAAATTTACTTCATATTTTAATTGAAGGATATCAAGTGCATGGATACTTTAATATGCTCCCCTCCAAAAAGTATAATATGCTTACATAATATGGATGTTCATTGCACCATTCATTTATATCAATGTCACAAGTCATAAAGTAGTAATTTAATAAAAGTTAGATTCATCTTAAAATGTTTAGAGATGTGTTTAAAATTTTCTTGTAACATTCGGGAATTAAACTTTCTTTTTCAGTACTCTTACTGGACTCTAAAGCACAACAGACAGAATTGGAATGGATTTCCTCTCCACCCAGTGGGGTAGGTACATCTCTCCTACAATATACAATATCATATCTCTTTAGAGTAAGAAGCAAGAGCTTCCCTTTAGGGAAACTGTTCACATTCATACATTTAAAAACATTTAAAGCTTCAATATATTGTTCAGTGTTTTGTCTTCTCTTCAGATATTGGATTCTCAGAATATGGGAAGTATTCTTAGAACTTTGAGAAATGGAAAAAAAAATAACCCAAACCCCAGTCTTTGAGTTCTTATTGTGAGGGGCATCAGTCATGCCTGTGCGCTCAGGTTATAAATGCTAACTAATTGCAGAGAACATTCTTTTCACAAACTCACTTAAGCCTCTGCAGTTGCCTTATGCTTCTGTGTAATAATCACTAGGTAGAGTCTGTAATTCTTTAAAACAGTATGAAACCTGCTTTCATCCTTTAAAAGTAGTTCTAACATTGCCCAAAGGAGAGTTACCAGAGGGTAACTAAAACTGTAAGACAATATCAAGATGTAAGATTTGCTGCACAGTGTTAGATTCTTAACGTTTGTGTTGTGCTATCTGCTGTTATTAATCAAAAGTGGTGACAGAAATATGTCCATGTTACAGCAAAATTCAGCTTCAGTAAATGGGACTGAATATTAAATCAGCCTGTTCAAGTCTGAGTAGAACCTTAAATTTTTAAAATCATTTTTCATATATTGAAAAAGTTACATTACTCAAATTTAGTTTGATGATATCTTTATATATCATTTCTGATGGTGAGATAGGACAAACTTTTCATCTGATAGAGTAAGTGGACTCTGAAAAAGAAAAAAAAAATCCTCCATTGAAGCTTAAGTTTATCTTTAGTGCATGAGGAAATCTGGGAATAAAGGGGCATGATATATCAATGACAATATGCACACTTTCAACTGATTTTTACAATGAGAACGAAAGCACAAGAACAAAATCATAGAATCAACATATCATGTACAGAAAATTCACTTGGAGAACTTCTCATTTAATAGTAAAATGAGAAATTTTAAGCATGCTTCAAGTTTTCAGGGTTTTCGTTAAATTAAAATTTGGAAAGTTTCTCTGAGCTCATATTGTGGTTATCCTTATTGGCTGTAGGAAATTATGGGAAAGTCCCAAATTCATGAATTTGTCCACTTCTTAAAAGGTACTTCCTTTTATGTGAAATTGTTTTCCTTAGAAAGTATACATTGTATGAAGACATTCATGGTTAACAAAAAACCAGCCTGGCCAGTGACAGATGCAACCCATTTTCTACCATCTATCAATTAAAATAAATAGATTCAGAAGATGGTTTTATCTCCGAGAAGTAGACTGATAAATGGTTGCAGCACCTCATCCATGTAATCCACAACATGATAAATTATGACTGTCAAAGTTATCTTGGACTCAGATGGGCATTTCATCAGTCCAGAGAATCTTGCGTTAAAGTTTAACTATATATATGTGTGAGAATCAATGGTTTGTGTGACAAATATGATCCACTGCGTTTTCTTTATATGACACAGATTTGTTCACATGTGCTTTAGAAGAACAATATTGTTGCCAAGTTATGAGAAACTATTCTTTTATCACCTTATAAAAGTTACCTTATAATATTTATAAAATTCACTGTCTGAATTGAGACATCTGGACCAATAGTGTGTGTCATCTGTGAAATGCTTTCGGTCTGAAAAAGTGTCTAATACAACAATGACATAAATATCAAATAGTGAGAGTATTTGCTTTCGTGAAAAAGATCTAGTTCATGGATAACAAAATTTATTTATCATGTCTGACATGACATAATTACTCTTAAGATTAGATGTGGGAAATCTTCAGATTAGTCTTTTAGAATAGTCAGTCTTGATTTCCCCAAGCTGCAGTTGCTCAGAAGGGCACATTTTGCTTTGGAGCTCTTGCTTTTTGTTTGACACTATAACTGTTTATCCTTCTTTTCATAACTCCACTCCGTTTAGGAGGCAAAAATCTAACCACCAGTGGAGGAATTTGAGATATTTGCCTTGGTTACATAAAATAGCATATAAACAGCTTACTCAAGAAGCAAATGGAATATATACACAGTGTTACACAGTGAAAGTGTGTGCCAAACACAGGACATGAAGCTCAGCTCTTTGCTGCTTGAGGACCTTTGGCAATATTAGGCTGTTATAATAAAAAATTAGTAAATATAGCATAACTAATTCTTTCATGAAACATTTCTGTGTTGCAGTATTCTGCAATTCAGCAGTCCTTTTAATTTTATAAGAATGATTTTAAAAATACATGCCAACATTATGCAGTGGTTTTAAATAAATTGATACTTTGATCAGGTTTTACAAGTGAAAATCATTAACAGATGTATATTATCATGTTTTCCTGTCTACGTTTTTTGAGTTATAGTTTAAATGTTAGTTGTTGGAGGATTTAAGACCTAAAATAGACAATATTTTGTATCTGGTATTTATAATTGGGGAAGATGACAGTTTCATTGTTACTATATCATAGTGTGAGTTAGGAACAATTACGATAATAGTAAGAGAGACCATAAATAGCCTTTACTGAAACCTTCAAAGCTGTTAGATATACTGAACTTATTTGCTATGAGCAGGAAGTAATATACATAATCCAATCATCTTTGAATTTCTTGTTGAACTATCTGTCTCCCCCTTTTTTGTGAAGTAATATAAATGAACTCACTTGTAGTATATATGGTATCAGAAGATAAATGGACCTTTTAAAACAATTCATGCATAGCTTGCTAATTTAACAAACATATTTGGTTGTCCACTGAAAACAAATTGCTTACAAGGGTGAATTTTACTTTTAAAACGACTTGATAATTATATATGGTTTTATGTACAATTTTAAATATGATGCTGGAAAAATAAGCAGCTTTTCAGAATGTTTATTTCTCCAAAGATTACAAACTATTTTACATTATACTTTGCAGTACATTGTATAATGGTTTCACATTCCAGTATTTTTGAAATCTTGTTAGAAATGTTTGCAGGCATCTTTGAATTGAAGAATAAAGCAAATATTTAAATTGTCAACTGAGTTATCAGGAATTCTGACCGGCATCCATACACTTTGAGAAGTAATGTTCATAACTATGAGCTTTATCCTGTTAAAATTGCGGCCTCACAGGAGACTAAACACCTAAACATAAAAAGAGATACTAGAACGCTCACAGCAGATGTAAAAGAATTAAATTTTCATTGTTGGTCAAAACACAAACGATGCTCTGTTAACTAAAACACTGCAGAATGGAAATCCTACCATCTCTGACTTCAGGGACCCATACGTGTGGTACTGTGATTGTTCTTCATTTTATTTCGAAACTATGATATCATTTTTTTAATTTTTATTTTTGCTGAAAGACTAACAAACCCCCTTCCGTCTTTTTAAAAAATTTACAGTGGGAAGAAATTAGTGGTTTGGATGAGAACTACACTCCGATAAGAACCTACCAGGTGTGCCAGGTCATGGAGCCCAACCAGAACAACTGGCTGCGGACTAACTGGATTTCTAAAGGCAACGCACAAAGGATTTTTGTAGAATTGAAATTCACCTTGAGGGATTGTAATAGTCTTCCAGGAGTACTGGGAACTTGCAAGGAGACCTTTAATTTGTACTATTATGAAACAGACTACGACACCGGCAGGAATATCAGAGAAAACCTTTACGTAAAAATAGACACCATTGCTGCAGATGAAAGTTTTACACAAGGTGACCTTGGGGAAAGAAAGATGAAGCTGAACACTGAGGTGAGAGAGATTGGACCTTTGTCCAAAAAGGGATTCTATCTTGCCTTTCAGGATGTAGGGGCTTGCATAGCATTGGTTTCTGTCAAAGTATACTACAAGAAGTGCTGGTCCATTATTGAGAACTTAGCTGTCTTTCCAGATACAGTGACTGGTTCAGAATTTTCCTCCTTAGTTGAGGTTCGTGGGACATGTGTCAGCAGTGCCGAGGAAGAGGCAGAAAATTCACCCAGGATGCATTGCAGTGCAGAAGGAGAGTGGTTAGTACCCATTGGAAAATGTATCTGCAAAGCAGGCTATCAGCAAAAAGGGGACACGTGTGAACGTAAGTAATATTTGTTATCTTAATTTGAAGTTTTTAGTTATCAGATATTTTATTTAGTAACGAATACTCGAAAAAGTAAATCTTTTATGCCAGCTATCCAGTTCATTTTATCTTAAAAGTCACTATTAAATACTACAACTATGTATAGTAGTATCTTCTCTGTTGATATACAATAAATGTTGGTGATGATAACAATTGTTAGTGAATTTTGTTGGCCTTGTTAAACACGTTTGGTAGTATGGAAGGAAGTAGTTGCACACTGGGCTGTAAGGTTTAAAAGAAGCAATCAGTGAAGTGAACTTCAGCCAGTGAAGACTGAGGGCAAGCCCATAGTGCCTTAACAATACGATTCTTCCAGCGCTTCTGAGCCCTGATCTTCTGAGCCTTCGGTTAGCACAAAGTATAAGGAACAGTAGCTTACAAAGAAGAGCCCTATTAGTGGTCAAGTATGAACAAATAGAGCACAGATATTTAAAATTACCATTCATAAATAAAGGAACTTTGATGTGATAGCACCATTTCGTGTTATCCATCTCTGTAGTTCCTTTTGCCAATGATGTCATTCTTTTCTGGAGTAAAGAATACAAGGGGTGCTCTTCTGATAAGTCAGGCCACAGTGGATCATATTTTTGTACAAAAGGTCTGAAGTAAAGTTTGAGTTGGCACAATACAGCAATTAAGTTGTTCATGTTTGTTTTTGGACAATAGTGTATATTTTCAAGAATCCTTTTCTTATAATTTTAAAATCAATTTTCTCTTAATTAACATGATTAAATATTAGATTTTTTTTAAAAAAAAATTGAAACAACAATATGTGTATAATCTTTTCCAATTTAGGTCCTGAAAAAATATGCAAAGTTATATTACTTATGTCAGTATTAACTTACAAAGCATTAATATAGTCTATAAAATGACTTTCATATTTTCCTTAAACTGCTAAGTTAGCAGCATAGTTTAAATGCTTACAAAGACTATTTAGGTTAAAGATAGCTGCAGGTGATGATGGTTGTAACTATTTATGTTTTCTTCTAGCTATTCGACGTACTCATCCTTGTGTTTTCTATGCATTAGCTTGTTTTTTTTTTTCAGATAGGTTTACGGTCCTGTCTATTTTACACAATGGAAATTGGAATCTGAAAAGCAAATAGATCACTTGCCATTGCATTAATAATACCTCTGTTAGTCTAGAATCAGACTTAGCATATTTTGATTTTTGGGCCTACATTTTTAACAGCATTACTATTGTAATTTTCTCCACAAAGCAAGAAGAATCCTAACAAGTACTAATTTTCATTGTTGATCTTAAATGTTTTCCACATAGTAGCAAGTTGCCCATGCCATATCTGAATTATATCACCCCCATTTTATAAGAATATTTAAAGAATAAATAATAATTTAAAAATATTTAGATAATGAAATAAAGAGTGCAAAATACACCTTTAATCCCAGTGCTCTGGAGGCAGAGGCAGATGAATATTCAAGTTCAAGAACAGCCTGGGCTACATAATGCATTCTTGGTCAGTCAGCTCCCTGATAAAACATTTTCTTAAAACAAACAGTTAGACAGACAAGAAAACATCAAAATTTATATTTCTGATAATTTATTTAGTTACATTATGATCCTTTGGCTTTAAAATAATGGCCATCCTAATTGAGACCTGCTCTAAGTAGAAATTGCATGCTGCATTTCAACGGAATAAAAGAAGACATGTACAATTGGAAATTATCAATATTTAATATAATCTGAAATAATAATTTAAATTTAGGTGCATTGGATTAAATTTAGTATTGCATGAAACCCATACAAATGTTAAGCAAGGTGTAGGTGTGCCTGCCTGTGATTCATGCACTTGGAGCAAAGCAGGAAGTTGGCAAACCTGAGGCCAGTTTGACTACATCAGCACTCTAGACTGTACAATGAGACACAATGAGGCCTTTGACTTTAAAGCAAATAATAATAACAATAATAATAACTTTAAATATCTGTTTCTCTCCTTTTGACCCAGCTAGGTGATATACTAAACTTACATTTATGATGCACATTGTACTCTTCTTATTAGACACACGTTTTGGCTGATAAAGCTGAGCGATGATGTTGCTGAGCTTTGTTTGAAGAGCTGAATCCATGATGTGGATTACCAGGACGGATATAAAGTACTCAATTTTATTACCAGCACTCAATTATTATCTGCACTGTAGATAACACTGTAAACTCTGAACAAACAAAAAGAACTTGTATAGACGAGGAAGGCCCCATTAGCAAACACCGAGTCCTCTGATGGCCCTACCATCCGCGTTCCTCCTTCATTTCTCATGAGAGCAGTCAGAAAATCTTTAGGATTCCACACATGTGAACAAGAAAAGTGATACAACATTTGCCCTCCTTCCATGGTACAGTGGAATCTTTCTGGATAAATATAATATTTCCCTAATGAAGTAATCAGATGAAAGGCAATGTTCTTATCCAGTAGAAGTTAGCAGTAGTTCTTGAAACAATGTTGAGTCCAACTGTACCAGTTCTTTAAATGTTTTGACAGCAACAGTATATTTCTTTCTGTAAAACAAAAGCTAATGATAATAACTTAATTGATGTGAGAGAGGAATTTCAATTTTGCACTATTATAAAAGGGGAAGAAGAAGCAAAGCGGGAATGCATATGTAAAAGATCACAATTAAATTTGATAAAAGACTAGGAAGTAAAGTTTTTTTTTTTTATTTGAAAATCACAGTTACAATTTTTGTTTAATTTTCTGTAATTTAACAGGAAATGTTTGAGTTGTACACATTGATATAGAGATGCTAATACAAGTATCTTTAACCATAATTTACAGATATATTTGCTATAAGTAAAGGCTGCAGTTTGTTTCAAATGAGCAGAATCATTCTGCTAAACATGGTGCTATTATAAATAATTATTTGGTTTTAAGGAATTAGTACTAAAATTGGAAACCAAAATTACTGTCATCTGTGAACTACACCATGATACCTAAACAAAAGTAAAATCCCTCCACCTTCATCTGTTCAAAGTCCTGCCATTTTATGGGTGGAGTTGCTTATTGGCAGTAGGCATTCATTCATTTCTAAAAGCCCAAAGAAGTTATGATACTTATACGTATCCTTATATTTGCCTCATTATAAACCAGGGACATCGTTCAGGACAAGACTTTCTTAGATTTTATGAATTGGTGATATACTTGAGGAAGAAACTATGCTCATTTGTGGAAACACTCTGCTCTTTGGCAAAGTTCCAACGCATGGCTGTGAGGGTGCCTGGCTCTGGACTTGATCCAGGCCTGCCTTTATAATATTCCTCCTGTTCCCTCTCAACGATCCTGTTAAGAACGGGAAAACACATCCAGTCCCGTATTGAGGAACACTGATGTCTTGAGAGGAGAGGCTGGCCTGTCCCTAGCCAAATGTGACTGATTAGCCACTTAAAGCCTAGTTTATCTGGGCGCTGTCTAGTGTATCGTTGCGATGGTTATTGCAGGACAATGTGAAAAGTGAGTAAGTGTGCAAACTGATCACGGTCTTTATTAATTGCTTTAAGACCCCTTTTCATGACCTTGAAGAAACTAATTCTTTTTCTATAGCCACACGTTTCTTCAATCTATGAATACATGAAAAATTTCTAATAATTCTCTGTGAGTACATGAAGAAATTCTAATAATTAAGCAACATAGTGTTTTAAAGTAGAATTTTGCAGCTACTTTAAAATATGTAATTCTAATTTATAAATCTTTCTTGTCAATTTTACATTTTGAAAATTTGTCTTTAAATTTCAGCTTGAATGAAAACTAGCAAATATATTGTTTTTCAGTGTCAGGAAGAGAGACTTTTAAAATCTTACAGGTTATTATATTTTACAAAATATGTGAGAAGGTTGGTAAAACTGCATCCTGAAATATTTTTGCATTTTCAAATTCTTGTATGGTTTTGCACACATGTGGCTGAGTTTCATCATAGATTGCTGTGAGTAACTTGCAGTAGATGTTGGACAATCTTGGTCCTTCATTTTCTCATTTAGCTATTTGAACTTTCATGAGACTCTGAATCTCAGAGATACTAAGGCAGTATTAAGGTTACCAAGGCAGTATTAAGGAGTACTAAGGTTAGATGAGCTTGTGTCTTTACTTTGTATGCATCTTTATTTTTCTTTTGTCTTTCCTCAACTATACAACATGTTTCCCTAAAGTCTGTTCTGGACTTCAGTGTATAGTTTTTAGCTGCCATACCACTAATCACATTTTATTTTATTGAAGATATCTGAATAATTATCTGGCCCCAAAGTCCTATCTTTTTTGCTTTCAAAATGTTCTTTCTGGCTTGAAGCATACAGTTGATATCATCAAAACTGTAAAAAAACATGATGATATTAAAGAAATGTGATTTGCTTGCTATATTTCTATTGCTTAATTGCATTTTCTGAAAAGAAAAAAATTAGGAATTTCCTCATGATTATTTAAAATACAAATTCAAATGATAGATTTATAGTTTTTATTAAAATGGTTTTCTTCCCATCTGTATCCTATTATTTTCATTTGACAAGTTAATAGAGATACCATTTTAGTGAAATATGATTTATAAACTTTTAACATATACCATCCTGATACTTAAAACATCCATTTGACTTAAAAGCATTAACTGCTTAAAATTTTCTTCTTGCTTACAGTTATGAAACCATGCTTTACTTTCGCAGACAAGGAACATATGATTTGTAACATCAAATTCCATGATAGCCAATTAGTCTTTGAAATGTATTGTATTGTTAAAGAGATATTAAGAGAAATATACTCTGTATTACAACATAAATTGCTGTCATGCAGAAACTGTAGAATTCTGAAATTCTGGATACACACCTTACCAGGTACTTAAAGTAGGGCATTCTAAACCTTAATTTCCTTAAATTTAAATGGGGCTAATAAAAATAGTACTTCCCTCATAGGGGTCTTATTAGAATTGAATGAAATAATGCTCGTTAAACCCTAAGAATAGTATCTGGGACATAAAAAATAATCAATGAATATGTACTATTATCTTATTAATAATGCAGTATGATGTATTCTAGGTAAAAAAAAATCCATGGAAATAAATGAGTGAAAATATATTGTGCAAGCCACAGCCAGAGAATTATCCTTTTACCTAGCTTTCTAACTCATGTAACACACAAGAGAACATTGAACTAAAATAACTCATACAAAAACATATCTGAAATATTAGTAGTAACTTGAGTGGCCAAAGTTAAGAGTTAACACTGCAATTGAACTTAGTTATTATAATATTAGTGATTCTGTATAAAATGTTTGAACTGCCTTTTTTAAGAATTTTGAATGAAAACCCAAGTCATAATTTTTATATACATATTTAGGGAGAAATAGATGAAACTATAACTGTGATTTTGATTCAGTGTAGGAATTTAGGTGATCTTTTATTCTCTCTGCATTAAAGATATCTAGAATATTAACTTTCATATATTATAATTAGTATACTTAATTATACTATAAATAATTATGATATATAGGTAATCACAAGACTAACTTAAATTGTGTCTTCACTATGTGGTCTCAAATTGCCGTTAGGTTCTGCATAAATGATACACACTGGTAAATGACAAGTATATTTTAAAAGGTGCAAAAGGACAGAGATTTGGGGCTTTTGGTAAAACAGCTCATAGATTTTGTTTCCTTAATTTTTAGTCAGCAATTTGCATGAACTAATTTAATAATGTTGAGAAATGTCGCTGAATCATTCATCCCAGTAGATACTATTACCTAATGTGAAGAGCAAAAAAGTATAACTGAAATAGTAACAAGTTGCTATAATAATATATGTTGTACCTCATGCATAGCCATGATGTGGTTACTTGTTTTACTTTTTTGTTTTGCACACCCCTGGGTGTGTGTTCATGTCTGTACCACTCACTGTCCATGTGGGGTCAGAGGACATTGTCTAGAAGTCAGACTTCTCCTTCCATGGTGTAGCTTAGGAGATGGACCTGAGACCAGCAGGCTTGGTGCCCAGTGTCCTTACCTGTCCTGCTCGCTGGCAAACATCTATGATGTAAAGCAGCCGGATCGTGACGAGCCTGGGATAAGTACCCACTGTCACAGAGTGTGGAAGGCCGCTCTTTAATCAGGTTGCTCAGTCTTCAGGATCCCCAGAGTACCTGAGTAATTATGGAGGGCCATATCAGTTTGATCAGTTGCAGGATCATGTTAATTGACTTTCAGAATATTGGGAGAGGTGATAGAAACCTGAACATTTTCTCACATTATGACAATTTCAAAGTATTTGTTTCTATTTTCCTAAGCACACTGCACAGTTCAATTATTCCCCCCCCTCCTATCTCTCTCTCTCTCTCTCTCTCTCTCTCTCTCTCTCTCTCTCTCTCTCTCTCTGTCTCTGTCTCTCTGTCTCTCTCTCTCTCTTTATTCCAGTTCTTTAAATGGCAGTCTGAGGGTTGGTATGTGAAGTACTGATAAATAGTATCCTTTACTGCTTTACTGTTTAGATGCTTCATGCTCCTATTTGCCTACAGAAAATCCCTATTTTTCAGACTGGCACTTAAATCCTTTCATCTTAACCATGGCAGTTTTTTTTTTAAATGAAATTTCAGTGCATATTTATTATTGTTGAAGTCCTGCCTCTCTCCCTTTGCCTGATACTGGTTTACACAGCTTTAAACATTGGTCCATTTTTTTTTCCCTGCACTGCCCCATTATTTACTAGCATCTGAGCTTAAAAACAAATGTAGTTCTCATTGCTGCTTCTGTGACCTGACTGACCAGCGCTGAAGTCCCGTTCATCTTTGGTAAAGCTCTGGGGCTCCTTCTGAGGTCCTCCTGTTTGACTTCTGACAGTAGTTTGCACCCAGCCCCACACTGGACCCCGCTTGTTACCATGTGCTGTCCTTTCTCTCCTGTCAGGGGAGAGATGAGGAACCCAGAAGGTAATATACGCCATACCTAAGGAAGTTGTTCCTATGAAAACAGCTGCTCAGTATTCCTTTCATTTTCCCACTCTCTCTCAATCTCTCTATGTCTTTCCTCTCAGCCTCCTCATTTCTTCCTTCTCATGAAATAGAGGCTTGGCCTCCTCTTCTCTGTTACCAACCCGCTGAGAAGGAAGGGTCTCTCCCAGCATGCGTGACTTTTTCTGAAGCGTGTTTGTAGTTACTGTATGCTGAGACTGAGCTATGTTCTAAAGCTAGAATCTTTGCTTTCAATTTATAGCTTTAAAATATTAGCATGAATAAAAAGCAACAAAAAGGAATAAAATCTAGAATGAATTTGGTGATCCCTGGAAAGGGGAAGATATCTTTAACCCCTATTATGTCATAATATTGCTCGATTTTATACTCATATCACCTCATACTTTTTTACATTTTAAATTATTTACGTTCAGAAACTTATGATACTTTTCTAGTACATTTAAAAATAAACAAAACACAGATATAGAATAACTATCTATATTTGTGGTATCTGGCTACTTTCTTGTTAAAAGCAGTTGTTGTCTGTGTTTATCCAGAGACACGGATAAATATTACAATACATAAAATTAGACTCATGTCACAATATCAAGCTAGAATAATGTAGGTGTTATTTAAAACTATTCAGGTTCTTACTTATCGTTAGTCATCTCTGTTTGTATTCATAGTACCTTGAAATTTAATTTTTCAATAAGGAGTAGAATAGAAATAAATAAAATGGAATGTAATGAAAGGAAGATGGGAATATGAAGTTAATATCTCTGTCTCAAGTTTTAGATTTGTGCATTTATCGTATAATTTTAAACATTTTACATTAAACTAGTCCTAACAAATATGTAATATCATTTTATATTTCTAGTAGCAGTTTAAATCGGCATGAATTTCTGACAGGCCGTGTCATAAAATAAATCAGTGATCATCTGTTTTCTATACAAGTCCAAGCCTTTATCTGGAAGATAATTATAACTCTCCTATAAAATAATTTCTTGCTCATGATTTCTTTCTGACAGCTATTCTATGTCAATAATATTTTTATGATAAATTTTAAACAACCATATAATCTTTAGTTTTTTATGGTCATAATGCATTAATCAGAGAGGAAAATTTCAGAACAAATATATTTAAATTAGTACATCAACTGCAAAATATCTTACAAAATTAAACTTACAGGCTGGACATCTGTCCTATGATAGTCTTGTAAGTTAATATGGGAAAAGCAGATATTTTTACACATATAAATTAAAATAAAATATTTTAATTTTTTAAAATTAATATTTTAATTTTTTAAAATTAATATTTTAATTTTAAATGTGTGTATATGTGTCTGTCTGTCTGTGGTACATTCGTGCGTGTTTCCATATGTGGGTATATGAATATGAATGTGGTAGCCTGGGTGGTCGGGGGCTTCATATCTATAGAAGTAGGAGATACAAAAGGATGTGAACCTCTTGACTTATTTGGGAACGGAACGTGAGTCCTCTGGAAGACTCTTCACCTATTGAGCTATTTCTTCAGCTTCATGCCTATAGATATTATTTTTTAAGTCTAGTGAAGTGTTTCTCAACCTGTGGTTTGCAACCCCTTTATTATCAAATAACCCTTACACAGGGGTCACATATCAGATATCCTGAATATCAGATAACTGAATTACACTAGCAATAGTAGCAAAATTGCAGTTATGAAATAACAGCAAGAATAATTTTATGGTTGGGGGTCACCACAATATGAGGAACTGTATTAAAGGGTTGAAGATTTAAGAAGGTTGAGAACTACTGAACTAATAGTAAAAACAATTCAACCTTGAATTTAGTTCAAATTAATGATCTATAGACATTTTTATTTCTATTCTTTGATAAAAATTGTTAAAACTTATTAAATATGCATAGGTATATTATAGACATAATTTCAAATATCAGCATTTTCTAGGAAACAATTTTGTTTGGGGATTTAAACAATTTACTATTGATGATGATATTACTTATCAGTGCTAATGTCTGAAAAATTATAGCAGCTATGAAGGGACCCATAGTGTGCTATATTATGCTTAATGTATCATCTAATTAGCTCTTAGTTTCATCCCTTACCCGTAGGGATTTGACCCTCAGTCCAGCACTGTTCTGGAGCCATAAACAATAAATTTCATGGTGTTTTTGTTTCCCTTAGTTTTGTAAAATATCTAAATCTGAGGAAAGTAACCTACAATATTTTGACCCTGAAGTACAAGAGTTGATTAGATATAATATTTAGCTACATATCTTCATTTATTATTGAAGTTGAGTAATAAAAATCTATTATTGTAGCTTATTCTACCTTGTAAGATATTTCTTTGTAAACAGAGAATAGGAGAGAAAATAGTGTAGAAGTGGCCACTTGTTGAAAGGTATAATGTCTTGAAAGAATATATTCCTGTCAGTTAGGGGATAAAATAAATGTTTGTTCTGAGAAAATAGATGAAATATTAGGCAAGCTCAGTAAATTCCTAGTGCTTTAACTCTTCTCTGTTTATTTAAATAGCAGTTTACTGTTATTAACTGAACCACTTCCCATGTAGACAATTACACCTAATGATGTTAATGACATTAATTTAAACTAATAGCTGGGTTAAACAAATAAACCTAATGGATTCTTTAAATATTTCTTTGTGTCTTCTACTTTTAACAAGATGAAATAGCGAACATTTCCTCGCTTGTCTCAGTCAGATGCCATTTTGTGAAGGTCGTCTGCCTCCTTGAAACGAATTATGAGAGAAGATATATACCCTTTACTCTCTCAAATAAAATGCATTTTAATGGATATTTCGTATTCTGGTGGCATAGTATTTTACAAGACAATTAGAATAATAAATTATTGGACCGTCTGCCCTGAAGATCAGCAGTAATATATTAAAAGAATATATTAGCAAACAGGACAAGTGAAGTCCTCATGCGTAGAGTTAGCATTTTGTTGAAAGGTGTTCCAAAGGTAAAGTCGAATTTCTTTTTCTGTTTAAACTTATTTTAGGGATACACAATTCATAAATGTGTACTGCCATAAGTGCACATGCCTGCGTGTGCACACACTCTCTCACACACCCCGCATAGCCATACATACATACACAGAGCTACATAGCTCACTTGCACCACACTAAGAGAAAAATAAAAGCATTGCTAAACATAATGGGACTAGAGGAAAAGGCTTTTCTTCTTGGCTCATTTCTAGATGTCTAAATTACTATGCACTGATTCGTTAATTTACAAGTACCAAAGAGTTACGTATTTTCTCCCTCTGTGGAAATCATAATTACCAACCACAAAGAAATAGAAGAAAAT
This sequence comes from Myodes glareolus, assembly GCF_982192425.1. Lineage (NCBI taxonomy): Eukaryota > Metazoa > Chordata > Mammalia > Rodentia > Cricetidae > Myodes > Myodes glareolus. Next base: position 44,770,404 of record NC_142041.1, on the reverse strand, counting down.
ATTCCTATGGCCTATGTTTGAAGTATTAGATGTTTTAAAAGCAAATCAAAATAAAACTACCTCAGTAATATAAAGTGCCGAGCTGAAAGTTTATAAAATAAATGTTTTCTTCATTTTCTAGCAGATACTTAAGATTTCATAGGCTATATGTAACAGATCAGAGCTGCCTAGGTCTTGAATAAAAGGGAAAGTGAATTCGGGCTTATATAACCTTCCAGTTTCCTCAGAGTTTGATTAGGAGAGAGCAATAATGACGATTAGCACATTTTTATTATCACGTCTGTTGGATGGACATGCATTCTGAAGTAAAATCAGCGGGTATAGCTTATAGGATCAGTTACCTAGGCGTTGGGCAGTAGTCATTGCCATTCATCATGGGTTTCATACTACATGGACAGCCTCTGCAAAGCCTTCAGACCTTACCCCTTTCAGCTCTTTCCGAGCAGAAAGGCAATTTGGCGTTTGAAAGATCTCTTTCCTAACTCTGACAGCCTCTATTTCTCAAAATTGTCCACACGGACAGGCAGTTTTGGTTTGCAAACAAAATTTAACCTATATGCATACCCTGCCCACTCCTTCCCTGAAGTTTTTAGATTGTAACATTTATTTAGTGTAAAGTTAAGTGCAGGCATCTGTGTTTTTCAAGTTTCTGCTTTTTCAATTAGCATTTTACCACAATAAGATAACATTGCCCTTGAGAATTCAGTATGTAAGATCATAACGTCATATTCATTCATGCATATTTGTAGTATACCTCACTCTTTATTAAGAAAAAGTGAAAACTCGTTGATATCTCTCCCTGCTCTGAGTTTTGTTTTGTTCATGACTGTTCTTTTACAGTACTTTAAAGACGTTAGCAATTGCTTTTAATATTCTTGCAGTCTTATATGATTTAAAATGTCTAAAAACATTTTGCCATTATAAGTGTGTATGGGAGTGCATATGTATGTCTATCTATAGATATATAGAGAAAGATAGTTTCTTGTTTTTGTGAGATAGGGTCTCATTGTATAGGTGAGGTTAGCCTGGGATTGCCATGTAGGTCAGCTTTGCTTTATACTTGAGATTCTCCTGCCTCAGCCTTCTAAGACCTTGGATTGTAACTGTATAAGACCAGGTCTGGTTTTTCCTATCTATTAAATGGATATGAATTGTAAAAATACATCTTCCTTCCTCGTTTTGTTCTTATTTAGTAGAATGTAAGTATTCTATAAATATGGCAGAATTTTAGTTTTTGCTTTCCTTTTATGCCAATAATTTTGCTTATTATAAACTAATGCTAGACATACTAGTATTTAAATAAAGTAACTGAACTTGGTTAATCCATATTGCTTATGAACTTTACAAAATTTTATCTAGTGGTGATATGTCTCTCAAGTTGTTTTTATGTTTTCTTTAATGTGCTAGAGACTGAACTCAGAGCTCTATGCTCTATTAAAGAGCCACATGCAACCCCAGTCAGGCTCAGGATAAGTATCTATCTTTGTTTTGAGATAGAGTCTTTTCATACCACTGAGGCTGACTTCAAAATAGCAGTGGCTCTGCTCCCTGAATTCTGACATTATGGTCTTGTACTGTCATGCAAGGCACTGTGTCTTTCTGCTGTGAAAAGTAGCTTACTTCTTCAGATTTCTCATAAAATCCATGACCTCTTTAAATCACTGCCGTTCTTTATTTACAAGACCTTATGATATTAACCTTAGAAAAATGGTATAAAGGCAAATAAAAATTACCCATTATATCAGCATGAAGAAAGCCTCCTTTTACATGACTTCTAGCCCGTTTTATAAGGATACGAAATGAACAGCACTGTTCTCTCCTCGGTAGGCCCTTATGTAACAGCAGGGATGTTCTGCTGTTCTGTGTGAGCTCAGTGCCCACATCTTCAGTCAGGTACCCGCCAGGATGTGCGGGTGAGTGCCTGAGCAGCGGCGCACGGAAGCCTTCTGTTTTCAAACCACCATGTGTTCAAATCTGAGAAAGAAATAGATGCTAACAATAAAAAGACTTTAGTGAGGAATTGGGAGGGTTTTTCTTTCCCCTGCCAAAAAGGCAAAATGAGAGTGAGTGCATGAGAAGGGCCAAGGTGGGAACACTAACACAGCTCCTTTTGATCTTTCATTTCTGAGGCGTTCCTGCCATCATATACATTTGCATAGACAGCAAACAGTGTTATTCCTTTAATGGAGCATAAATATTCAAGAGCCTGTAAATATAGCTTGTTTAAATTCATATAAGCTGGGACTCAGTCACTTGTTGAAAAATGAAATATGGGTGTAAACCAGCATTCACATTTCACGTGATCTTTATTGTCACTGTTTTAATTTTTCTTCCCTTCCTTGTTCTCATTCTTCCCCTCTTCATCTTCTTGTCCTTATTGTTTATTTCCTAAGAAGTAAGTGTAAGAAAAAAGTCAGGTCAGTGTTTGCACGTGGGTAATCTGTACTGGATATAATGCACATCTATTCATATAAATCTACAGGACACCTTTATTTATTATTCATTAATGCCAATAGATAACTGACTGTCACTTGCCAGTCAAAGTGGAATCTGATAGACGCTTGTCATTGAATGATGGACATATTCGCAAGAATACGTATTGGCAGAGTGCATTGGTCACTTGGAAAGAATCAACCACCCTGTTCCAAATTTGAAGATGAGAATTTAATCATCTCATTGTCCTTTCTTTAAATATTTTGTACTATCAATATCTCACTTGATCCACAAGATTTTTAGATTTTTTTTAGCACCATAGTCACAAATTAGAGAAATCACTATTTAATTTTTTTTGTGCATGTGCACAGGTTTCTGGTGTTTGACCCACATTTTAAGGAAGAAATTTGATTTGTTCACTGTATTTTATTGAAAGGCCACTCTAAATGAAAATTTGCAGTTGCAGTATGTACATGCATATGCATACAAAAAGCTTTATTTTCTTGAGGAAATACTATTTAATCAAGAGAATAAAAATGGAGAGTCTTTACACACTCTGTGGCACCAAGAGGAATTATTTTCTTGCAATGCTCTTTGAATAACTGTCTCTATTTCGGATGGATAGCTTCAGTCCAGTGAGCATACTTAGAATTTAGTTTGTAATTATAGTGGATATAGAATATGGTTTCTAAAAATTTTAATTGGTAATTTTCATTAATAATTTGCTAAATTTCTGAGCATAAATAAAATTCATGAAATTTTAGAAGCTTTTAATCTAAGTTTCATATTTTTGTTTCAAGTAATAGAAAGTGGTTGTCTTATTTTTTTCTACAACCTAACAAAAGGTTTAACATGGCTTAGTATTAGTACATTCATCATTTTTAGCAAAATCCACTTTTATTAGCCTATGTCATTTTTATATTGAGTATCAGCATATTTATATATGAATATACTTGCTAACTAGCAAATATCCCATGTTAAGCCCTGATAATTAAACTAATTATCTGGAACATTGGAGTTATAACTACATGTATGATTTAAAATAATCATTTCCTTAAATTGTACCACATAAAATATATCTGTAAAAATTCTTCATAATCTTTGCAGTTGAATTTTTGAACTTTGGACCATGTGGTTACGTAATTCTCTTCACAGTGTTCACCCTTCAGAAGTGAATCTCACAATATTAAAATTGCTGATGGCCAGAATCTCAGTGCAGCTTCTGGCCCTGTCATATGTCTTCACTAAGAATTAGATCATTTTTGTAAATTGTTGATATTTCTTTGAGAGTTTGGGAAGGTTATATGTGACAGGCTCATCAAGTAGGAGGAAGCAAAAATGAATTCTATAAGTTTTGTCAAATATTTCTCAAATAAATGCATTTTAAAATAGAAATGTTGATTGCTACTCCTATGAAATGACTGAAGTTTTTTCTCCATATCCCAAATGATTCTTCCTTAAAGTTTTCACATTGGTAGCTCACCAAGTGACTCAAAATTTGATTATCCATTTAGGAAGGTGTTCTCAGGTCATCCAAGGGTTGCTTTCAACAGATAAATGGCATTGATTTTATTACAATGACATTAGAAAACTGAGATACACAATTCAGCATTTTTTGCTTGACCTGATCATTGCCTGTCTGATTACATCCTTTCTAAAGACAGTAGAGATGCAATTAAAAAAAAAAAAGACATCTGTGCCCAGGGTTAGCTGGCCCAAAATGTCAAGATCTGTGTCTAAAAGGTAAATAACCCCATTGATGGATAGGTCTGGGCTTGTTAGCACCAGCAAAGCTGAAGGCCACTGGAAAGCTCAGGAGGGTATTTTGCTTTGGAGATAGAGAGAGAGGCAAACTGTGGCACTTGGGGAGGAGGTCAGCCAGAGAGATCATCCGTCATCTTTCCTGGCAGCTTTCTGTCAGAATCTTGCTCTGTCTAGTGGAGGAACTAAGATTCTACTTTTGATACCGACCAATTGTCAGCCAAGTGTAAGTGGAGCTAGCAGTCATTGACCCTAAGCCCGTGTGTCATTTGAGATACAGTGCTATGGAGCACGTCAATACGTGAGGGGTATGCAGAAGGAGAAAAACGGGGAGGTAAAGGGGGTGAGAAAGAGTGACTGACTGATTGCATTGATCAGATCGTGATGATGTAGCCTTTGGCTACTCCATATCTTTCGTTGATTTTTTTTTTTTACACAACTTTACAGCTTCTGTATTTTTATGTTCTTATCATGACATTTCATACAGAACCTAACCATGCTGCAGGATAAGGCCTTACTTGGTTTCCCTCTGTCTGCACATGCAATACCTAGCCACTGAGACAGGATTCAGGCTCAACTAATAACACTTTGAAGATGACTATGCTTTACTAGCTTACATTCAAAACAGAGCGAAGCAGCATTCATCGGTAAAAAGCAGGGTATTTCTCTGAGAGAACATGAGAAGGCTGTATTTTGTTGATTGATTTTAAGGCATTAGGTACATACTTTATTTTCTAGTTAATATTGCCTCATACTCTCTAATAGACTTCTTTTGTGACTGAGTCAAAATTTTTCATATTTTTCTTTTTGAAAATTCTATTTTAATAATATATTTTTCATGTTCTTATCCTGAAGGAATTTCCATTAATAATTTAAAAAGTTCTCATAAAAATGACTGTTAAGATACAGCAGCAACTATAAATACCTTTTGTATGAACAATGTAGAATAGATACTCTATTTTTTAGGTAACATCACTACCAGCAGAAGTGAGAAGATGGCTTTATTAAAAAAAAATCAAACAATGATTTCTAAGAATGAGTGGAGTTTGAAATTTTCAGGCAAAATATGTTAAATTAACATAAATACTTATGTTAAATTATCAACCAGGGTTTCTGATTCAGGGAAGATGATTTTCTTCCACGGTGGATTATGTGAGAAGAATTTCCAGGACTGCATCTCATTGACACCTACCATGCTTGGACGGCAAATAAACACTTGTAAAATTTTGGAATCTGTGGACTGGTTCTTGGTTCCCCTCATCAGTTGTGTTTATTTGCACTTATTAAAGGAGAGAACATGTTTTTTTGTTTTACCGACTTGAAAAGGCAGCATCTGATCAGTCAGCTATTTTTCCCTCAGCTTTTTCTCGACAAGTAACTATAATCAGATGCAATCATGCGGCTTGCTCCTGGCAGCCCTCCTCGCCTCGTGCCCCTGAACCTACTCATGGAAAGACACTAAACATGTGGTTACTGACTTCTTAAGTTAATTTTTTTTATTTAGCCCTGAACATTCATCTCAGTTGAAGCACCCTTCAAAGTAAAATGTAATTTCACTGGGTTCTGATATTTCTTTCTCATTAGTTGCTTGTGCTGTAAAGTGTTTACCAATTGTGTTTTTGTGTCTGTGTAGAGACCTACATTTGTGCAGCAGTACTAGACTTTTTTACAGCCTTCTTTTTTTTTACTTTGACTAGTAGTTCTCTTCCTTCAGCACTTCTTTTATTTCTGAAATTATGATTTAATCCCAGCACTACTCTCCTTCCAGATCCCCTCCCCCACACCCCAATTTGCTCTTTTTTCATTGATATATATATATATATATATATATATATATATATACACATACACACATACATATTATATTTGTAGACTTCTAAATACAACTCACTCTATTTATTGCTGTCTGCACATTGAGTAAATTCAGTCGACAAATGCTGTTTTGAAGTCATAACCAGACAAGAAGTAACAAGTGTTTTTGTTAATGGCAGCAATGATTATTATTTGATAACTATGACTGATTTTCGAAAATTCTGGATGACTTTAAGTTTGTATAGAGTCTCAGATATATAAATACAGCAGTACAGAAATGATAGGCACCTTCGCCTCTCCTTTGTTTGAGTGACAGATATTATCGTCCAGCTTAAGCCATTTTAAGTGTGTTTGCTCATGTCTGTTTATACATTTTTATATCAACTTTTATTTCACATTGATTTTCTCAATTTCTTCGGAAGTATCATAGAAGAGACTTCCATAATCGGGGAAAAGAGAAATGTTGGCCAAGACTTAGTGTTCATGCAGTCACTAGTGAAAGGATTTAGCCAGGTATTTCACAGAAGTAAAGGACCAGTTCTTTACGATATGTTCTCTTAGATGAGAAAGTAACTAAGGGTTAAAATCAGCGTCTTTTCATGCTGTGCTGAAGTGCGATGCAGCTCTGTGCCCTCAGCTTGTACTGCCTTTAGTCCATTCCAGCTCTGCTACCCATCCATAAGAGTGTTTTGGTTGGTTTGTTTGGGTTTTTTAAAGTGCAAATCGATATATAGTGGTGTCATAAAGATTTCTGATAGATTTCCAAAATCATTTTTGTTGAATTCGTGTTGTCGTCTCCAGGGGCTTCTTAGTTTGTTCTTACATGTGTTGTTTGGAAAAAGAAATCTGAGTCCAAGTGTAATTCACATCTTACGGTCACAGTCGTTTTGCTACAATACTCACAATTGCTAAGGCACCATGCTCGCCAAGCACTTCTCAGCCTTTTAGGATTCGACCATGCTGCCTTAGTAGCTGATGGTTAGGATTTTTGAAAAGGGCCAATACAAGGTTATAAAAATGCCTTTCAAATTCTGTAACTTCTGTATGAGCTCTGACTTCCTAGGCAGGTCCTAGTGTTTCATGGATCCTTAAATTCGGTCAGAGTAGAAACAAAGCACCTTTGTCGGAATTCATTGTAATTATGATCTATTAAGAAATAACATTTTATTCTAACTAGTAAGATTATTAAAATTTATTTAGAAAGTTAATGTATATAAATATTAAAATATTTCCAATAGCTTGTCTTCATGTTTCTTTGAAATAATTTTCTATATTTTTGTCCAGTAATTGAAGTAAGTTAACCTTTAATTTATCTTTTTAGGTTTTATTTTTAAATTTTCACCTAGGAAATTTATGTCATCAAAAAATTTTATGTCTCCTAGGCATAGGGCTGGGGATATAGATTGTGGTAGGGATCTTGATTCGTGCTACCATAGATCAATACCTAGAACTAGAGATATGGTGGAGGGCATGTGGAGAGAGAGAGAGAGAGAGAGAGAGAGAGAGAGAGAGAGAGAGGGGAATTCATGAATGGAGGGAGGGAGATCACCCTTGTGTTTATTGTTTTTTACAATAGTAAACAATGCCATACTGTATAGTAGATAGGTTTGGCTTATTAGGAATATTAAATGTGAAAACAGTTATTTTGCATTTACGTAAAAAGGAAAAAAATAATGAATGTGTTCTTTGTTGGAAATTTCCTCTGTTAATGTATATTAAGTATTACTTTGTATCTTCGAGGATATTTATGGAAAATCAAGGCAAATGGATAGCGTTCTGCCTTACGTATGTTTGCATTTCCTGTTTAAAACATAGAGAAAATGTGAAATAGCCTTTGGTAGCATAGTCAACTGGAGAATAATAGTGAAGCATATAGTGAAGTCCCTGTCCTAGAGCCTCAGGAGTAGCTGTTTCTTCTTCTGTGACAGTTGGGAGGGAAAACAAGCAGCCATCCCCATATATCTACAGGGATATTTCCCCCTTTTCCTGTTTAGACACCCAGGCAAAAGTGCACATGCTGCCTGAAAGGTGCCCACTCCTTTAGGGCAGAGTCAATTCTCCTTCTGATTCTCACCGTGCTATAGGGGTCACGGATTTCTGGAGACGTTTAAGCAGTGTTGGATGTAAGGAAATGGGAATGCCTTCGTTCTCCCTACCTACAGATCTCCAAGGTGATGCAGGGACGAAGTTTACTCTAGATTGCGTTGTCAGCAGTGCTCTGGCTTTCTTTGACATTTTAAAAAATTCTGTGATGGAAAGAATTAAGTGTAAAGTTTGTCTGCTATAGAAAGAGCAGGAGACCGTGATATGTGTGTTTCTGTGTGTGCACTATATTGTACTATATATATATTTAAATTTAACGCATGCCATTTTATATTTAAAGAAGTCGGTGTTAAAGCTGTCTCTTATATTTCAAAGTACCAGCATAGGATGAATGAAAAATCAACCATACTTCACATTGTAGACATTTTCTGCTGTCTGTTCTATCTCTGGAACCACAAGGATTTTAATTTTAATTTTTAAGTAGCTAGAAGATAAATTGGCAAGTAATATGTTTTAAAAGAGCCACTAATTTTATTCTGTGCTCTTAATTTCTGGCTACTTGACTAAATAACTCTCTTCCCCTCTACTCCTGTCTCACATCCTTTCTTTTTCCTTTCTGTCATTTAAGCTTATAAATGGAAGCAGGTAGCTCGCATGCATATCGGCAGGTTCATAAATATGCAGAGCATTTCTGAGATCTGTTGGTGCTGCAGTCGTGCCTTTTGATCTGTGTCACTTTCCCTTTTGACTGAGGAAATTATCCCTTGCGTTCTGCCTGTCCAAGCTGCCTGCCTTAAGCCTCTTCCCTTCTCCCTCCTGGAAGCACAGGGCTGGAGTGAGAACAACCCACATGGTGTGGTTTGTTCTGAGGAAAGTCATTTTTCGTCTCATCTTATGGCTGTCATGAAGCCTCTTTCGGGTGTCTCTGTATCTGGGTTTTCTTGTTTTTACACAGCAACGATGCCATAGAAACTTTTCCCGAAGATGAGGTTCGCTTCCCCTCACACTTTTGTAATTATAGTGACCTTTCTTTCTCTTAAGGTAGAGATCATTTTCATAATCTGTTTGAAACTCCGGGGAGATAGAGCCTGGTGGGAAATTCTGGAGAGATTGCTCTCGGTAGATACAGCATGTTTGCCGGGATGATTTGGTTGGATTTAAATAGTTGCTGATAATTTAAATTATTTTCAGAATCTGATGGGTTTTTACTATTAGAGATTCCTTCTTGAGGTATCAAGCCCAAGGATATTAGCAAACATTAGATTAAAAAGGCTGTTGGGGAAAGATGTTTGGAATTTAAAACAATTTTGTTTATTTCACGAAACATTTCTTCAGAGCCTTTGTCTATAGAACATTGTAACAAATGTACTGAAGGTAGATAAACTTGGGTATGTCTTCTTAAATTTAATGTTAACACTGTAGACTTTTAACAGTGTCTGAAAAATTTCCCTTACAGGATCAAATGTCAATAATATACTTCTCACTGCTAAAATTTCAAACCTCCTAATTCTTAAATGTTGCCTCATTGTAATTAAAACTGCCCATCATCTGTGAGTATGTGTGACTGAACTTTAGGACAGAACGTTATAAACACAATGAGAATTAATTTCTAAATACATCTCCTGTACAAACACAAAGCTGTATTTTAAACAGAACCAGCTCAACACACTTTTTTAGCCTTAGCTGACTATCCAGCTCACTTCAACTCCTCTTGTGTCTTAAATCCAATTCAGCTAGGGAACATGTATTTTGGCCACACATTTTAAAACCTGTGTTTTGTGTTTGTTTATGTGTTTCTGTTTTTGTTTTTTTTATAAAGAAAAGTTGTCTCTTAGTGAGGCAGGGCGATAGTGCAAGTACAATTAAGCACGTGCAAACTCAGAATGAATAAACAAAATGTGCTGATACAACCAGTCAGAGGACCAACAGCACTGTAAACAAATGACACGCTCCTAGCCAATCACAACACACCAGCAATGACTGCCAGTTTCAAAAGGACCAACCAGAAACGGTCCTGTAGCAGCTTAATTTCCCTAACACCATAACCCCACCCCCCGCCCGCCCACCAACACACCTTTTTACAATAGAGAACTTCTGCATTGGAATCTTTCCGAGGAGTCAGTGTCTTTACCTCCATGTCTTCTCAGCCCCCTGCCCCCCTCAAAACAGGGATAGCACAACAGGCAGCAGCAACAAGCCTGTAAAAACTACATCTTAGGCTATTCCACATTCTACATTTGTCTGTCTGTCTTTCCTGAGCCTTTCATTATAAAGGACAGTTTTTGGCAGAGATAACTCGCACCTATCCAACCACCCCACTTTTCCTGCTACCAACTCTTTCCATGCCAACTCCTCCTCCCAATACTGCCATTTGAACTCGTGACCTTTTCTATACTTATTGTGTAGTTGAAGTCAAATAAATGCCACTCAAGTGTACACATACTTAGAGCGGAAAATTTGAATAACCTGTCAGGATCTGGTCCCTGAAGAAAGTAGACCCTCATTCTCTTCAGCCCTTGATTTCCAGTAGGTTTTCATGGAGGGGTGGGGTCTTGCGAATTCTCTTCTCTCCACATTTGACATGTCAACTGGTGTATCATTCTCTTGGTCTTGCTTAGGCAACTGGATTAATATTGCTTGGGGGCAGCACCTCTGTCAAGTCTAGAGGACACTATCTTTCAGCAGGCAAACAGGTCCTCAGGCTATTTCTGTGAGTATCCCTGAGCCGTGAGTGTAGGAGTTTCATTGTAAATGTGCCAGCCGGGATTGGGCACGCAGGGTCACTTGTTCTTCCTGTGTTGAGCAGTTTTAGATTGGTGCAATAGCCTCTGCTGCAAAAAGAAACTTCGTGATGAGGGGTAAGAGCTATACTTAGACACAAATTTCAAACAATGAAAATTTCCATTTGGAAAAGAGTGAATTTGAGTATTAGCTTTATTGACTTATTTTGCTATTTCATAATTTGTTATTGTTACAGTTCGTTATTGCTTCCTAATAGGGCTAAACTGTACCTGATTCCAACCCTTTGTTTCTTTTCCCTCCTCTGAAGAGATCAACTTGATTTTTTATGAAAGCATTGTAGTAAGTATTTCATTTCTTTGAAAGCTTTTGAGATGGTTTTCAGATTTGCATTCTTATCTTAGGAAAGTAACATTTCCCCCCCTAAACTGTAAGTAGTGTAACCAGTCTAGAATTCTGTGCCTAATTAACCATGTAGATGAATAAGTTACATAGTCGCTAACTGCTTTCATTTTGTACATTTATAGTATTCCTTTCTAGAAGTTGAATGCAGACTGAATGACCTATTATACATGTGACAACAGTAGCCTATGGCGAGTGTGCAATAAATATGTGTGAGAATGAGGTTATGTTTGTACAACATTTAAAGGATTCTTAAGCCCAGAATAACAATTGATAAATGCAAGCTAAAATTGTTGTTATTCTGAGAGTTTCATTGTATTTATATTTTAGCAAACTTGTCTGAAAATGATTCATAAATCTCATTGATTTTCCCCAACAATACACCCCCAGTCTAGCTGATCAGTTAATCTTTCCTCCTGCTGCCATTATTTAGTTCCGGTCTCTGACCTAGATCAGTGATATCAATGATCTCCTAGCTATTGGTCTCCGTGCGCCTTGATTCTCACCAGTGACTTCTCTACTCCTATTTTATTTTATATTTATTAATTTACTAGTGTGTTTGTTGCATGTTGTGTTGTGTGGGTGTGTGTGCCATTCACAAGAGTCAGTTTCACCCACAGGGATGAAACTCAATCAATTAGGCTTGGAGGCCAGTGCTTCTGCATACTGACCCTTCTGGTCAGTTCCCTACTCAGACATCTTAATTACGATAAACAGTCACTTACTCTAAACGTGCCATTTCCTATGTCATTTCAAAGATATGTCTTAATATCTAATTGACAATCCTCTTTAACCTTGCCTGCTTATATTTTGCCTGCCATTCACTGACACCCAGAATCCTCAGTGCTTTCTCTCCTCCTAGTGACATTCACATGCTGGAGTTTTCTCGCAGACTGTGTGATTACTCATGAGATTTTTCTGTCTCATTGTGTTGTTCTCTGGTTTCTTTCCAACAAGACACAGTTGTGTCAGTCAGGGAGACTCACAGTTATCGTCGTTAAATTATAGATTGCTAGAGAAAAAAATGTTATTTCTCTAGAACCTTTGCACTCAATATTCTTCCTGTCTTCCTTATTAGGAAGTGAAATAATTAAACACCTAAGTGAAATTATTTAGCTAAGGAAGTAAAGTGAGGTTATATTTTCTTTTCACAAATGCAGTGCCTACAGGAAATCTTGATGATACTAGGTAATTCAGAAGATAATTTTTAAGAGCCCATTGACTTTAAAGAAGACTTTCAATTAGATGTTTAAGAATGGGGGTCTGAGACGATTATGAATCTCCATGAGGGATTTAAGACTTTCAGATCATGTCATTAAATTATATTTATTTATAGAAGAAAGTGATAAAAATACTAAAGTAGTTTTAAAAAGAATTTACAGAATTCTGTGTTATTTTAAGGGAAAGTTGAACACATACAAAGCGTGTTAGTGTGGCTCATGGATAGCTAGTGGGCCATATGAATTACCATATATTCCTCTTGTTTTCTTTGTGGACAGTGCATAAAAACATATGTCATGTACATCTCTGTCCTTTCAGAATGCCTCCTACTTATTACTTTAACTCAAAAATAGTTTCATGAAAATAAAGGGTGAAACCACTCACCACATCCTTCCCTTGTTTTACATGGCTGTTAGCATAAAGCTTATGTGCACCTTTTCCCCAGTATTGAGTAAATGTGGGGCACTATTCCTGTTAATAAATTCAATGGTCTTTCTTTCCAGAAATATGTCAGTATTCTTAAAAAATGGAGTCGCAAGCAATTTAGTAATTATGTTATTGGGCTAGACATATGAAACATTTAATCGTTCATAATACATTTTTAGCTACTAGAGTGCATAGAGAAAGGTGTATTATTTAAAAACTTTTCTATATGGCCGGGCAGTAATGGTACACGCCTTTAATCCCATCACTCAGGAGGCAGAAGCAGGCAGATCACTGTGAGTTCAAAACCAGCATGGTCTGCAAGAGTTAGCTCCAGGACATGCTCCAAAGCTACAGAGAAACCCTGTCTTGGAAAAAAAATAAAACTGTTATATCAGATATTTAAAAGTTTGTCTATTCAAGATCCCTGAGTAAATTGGGAGTGTGGGGATTACGGGAGAGGGTAGAAAGGGAAGGAAAAGGGAGGGGAGCATAGAAAAATATATAGCTCAATAAAAACAATAAAAATTAAAAATAAAAAGTTTATGTATATAAATATAAGTAACTTTTCTGTATTAGTGATCTTTCAGCTGTAGCTGTCAGTAGCATGCCATTACAAATTTGATATCAGTTACACTGTTTTTTGGCAGTGAATATCATTTATAGAGTGAGCCACAAATGAGTTACAGACATTTTAATAGCTTTTATATAATAATTCCTCAGAGGTGTTTTTCCTTAAAGAAAAAATTGGGATGTGACTGCATGTGACTTCTGAAGAGAAATCTTAGTAAATTGTATGACATAGCTGTAAGTGGAAGTAACTGCAATGTTGAAACGCTGACTACATGCTGTCATATTTGGTGTATTACATATCTGGTCCTATCTGTGGCTCAACTAATTTATGTCTGCCAGATAGTGTACATTATAATCTCTGTCATTCTTTGTTTCTCAAAAGTACAGGTTTTTAACTCCAGTATTCCTCTGAAAAATTAATGAGCTTTCTGATTAGACTACTGAAAACATTTTACAAAGCATCACCTTTGAATTATACATTAGAATCTAATACGTTACAGCATTTTAAAGAACATAATAACTGCGGCCTTTCGCCCTGTTTAGCTCTATGTGCTTTTTTGTTCAATCAGCAGTTTCTATGCAAATATTCATGACATAGAAATTGTTTCGGGGTCCGAGTGCTAGCAGCTTTTTGCAGCACAACCATCTTGTGATTAGCAGAGGATATTGAGAAGTAAGCCCCCAGCTTGTGTTTTCCCATCACCACAGCTGTTGCCCAACATGAAACTTCCATCAGGAAAACTTTGGCTTCCGTTGATAATCTTTGCAAATGTATCTCCTTATCCATTAAATGAAAAATCAACCACATCTGAAGATACAGTGTGCGTGTATTCCGCACACCTCTGTTAGAATTTCTGTTTTCATCGGAACATATGTGTGGCAGTCACAAAATGCAAGATATGTCAGAAAATTATAAGCTAGTCATGAATTTTCATTTTTATAGGGAACTAAATTTCAGCCAGTGAAAAATAGAGGCCTTCAGACCATGTTATAGTATGTTTCAACAGACAGAGCCTACATAGACACTTTCAGGCACAGTACATATTAAGAATGAAATGGATGGTGTGCCAGATAGGTGGGATTTGAGTGAGAAAAGTTGTACTGCTAAAACTAAAAAAACTGATGTTTTATACAACTCTCATCAGACAGGCTTTTTCCTGCAACAGATGGGAATAAATGTAGAGCCCCATAACTAAACATTATGGAGAGAGAGAGAGAAAGAGAGAGAGAGAGAGAGAGAGAGAGAGAGAGAGAGAGACCATAGAACACAGAGCCTAAATGGGATGTCTCTATCAAATCCCTCTCCTCAGAACTTAGGGAAACCATAGAGGAGCAGGCAGAAAGTGTTTAAGAGCCGACTGGATAGAGGATAGCAGGAGAGCAAGTTGCTCTGAATCAGCTGAGCAAGTCTTATAGGAACTCACAGAGACTAAAACAACAATCATAGGGTCTCCTCCTGGGTACAGTACTTTTATGGAACTCCTTAATATGTGATTGAGTGGTTCTTGGATTTTTGTGTCTTCTCTGTGTCTCTTTTATTTTTCTGTTGGCTTGTCTTGTTCACCTTCAAGGGGATGATTTTTGTTTTATCTTATATTTTTTGTTAAAAATAAATATTAAAAGAAAAGCAATATGCTAGCTTAAGTTCTAATGGGTTTGCATTGGAAGGCTCATTAAGAATTACTCAGGATGGCACTTGCTTTGAGATGCAGACTTTAAGAAGAATGGAATACATGATTAGCAGTTCTGGCGAGAGCTAGTACAGCCAACCCATGGAAAAACTAAACAAAGACTCAGAGGGGTCTTGATGAAAATAGGAGAAAAGGATGCATTAGTCTTCTGTTCCAGGGACAGACCTAGTGCTTAGGAAAATAGTAGAGTAGTAAGGGTTTCACATTACCCAAGGATTTGGAATTTTTCTCTTACTGTTCTTTTCAAACTTGTTGGTTCAGCCAAACTGCTGCTGTCAATGATGATACTAATTCGGACTTTCCCTAGTATAATGAATGCTTTGATTTTGTGTTCTTTTGAAAGCTCGTGTTGCCATTGTTGGCATCAATATCTCACAGAATATATAATTTTAATATTTTAATGCAAGTTGTGCAGTTCTCAGATTAAGAGTTCAAATTTAAGACCTCCCATAACTTCAGTTCTTTGTTTTAAATTAGGTCATCATGATAGATACACAATATTATTATTAAACTAAGTGACACAAATATATAACTAATGAATATTCCTGAACAAAATGAGTAAATGATAATCTAAATATCAGGCTGTTTTTAAGATGAACAGAAATTGTGAAGGGTGAAACTCCTGTCGGTTGATCCATTCAAACCAAAATCTTTATGATTCTTTATGTTAGACTTCTAGTGTAGGATTTTGACGTCTCATTGCGTGGTATAGAGAAGAAGAAAGGACTACATTCAAGTATCCATTTTCTGCCACATCTCTGTGTTGATGACTGAATATCTCATTTTCTTACTTAGAAAGGGTTCAGCTAGAGATGGTGACCATGTACAGTACTGGCAATATCCTTAGATGTGACTCAGGTGTATTGAGAATTTCCAGATGTGTTTTTGAAAATACTATTGGTGGAGGAAAAGAACTAGGAAGACAGTTAAAATTAAATCCCAGTGCAGTTTTCCAGACCCGCATGATAAAGAGAGCCTTATCACATCATGTATAAAATGTTGAAGGCAGGAGGAGATTTACAGGAAGTCAGGGTTGAGTCATAAGGGGGCGTGCTGGAAAGAGAGAGTTTGTGTTTGTGGTGAAGACAAAGAAGCTCTCCACACAGTGAAGTTTCGTTATTTGTGTGACCCATGAAATACTTTGTTCTTCTTTCATGGCGTTTGAAATATGAGACAAAGGTTTGAGAAAGACCAGTTTTAAGTAATCATTCTAGTTTTCCATGCATTTCACTGATAATGAGTTAAATATGTATTTCTAAACTGTTACTAGGAATTTGTAAAAGTGTTTCTGAACACCTTTGGGGGAATCTTAGTACTCTCAAAGGAGAAAAGTGTAAAAAACAATATTTAAGTGGGAAGAAAAAACATGCTTCCAAACTGAAATCAAATGGGAGATTTCAATTTTTGATGGGGAAAAGAAAATTCTGAGTCACGGTGTTTGATGAAATATGTTGTGTGTGTTGACAGAAGGGCAGGCTGTCATTTATCTAGGAAACGCACTGTACAGGTACTTGCTTTTCGGGATCACAGGCATTAAAGCAACAGCAATAGCCACCAAAACAAACAAATCAAAGCATTTTGTCAAAAGTTTCTTTTCTCCTCTCCTATATTAGGTCAGTGGATTCAATTTTCCATAATGATATAAATGCAGGAAGTTTCTCAGCACTTCACTTGTAACAAATTTTGATTAATTTAATTTGCAATTAACTTGCTGATTTTGGTAACTCTCTAGTTCATTTTCCCAAAATACCTGTATTAACAATAACAGTACTGAGAGAAGTAGGTTTTCATTTTGTAGAAAAAGGCTTTCAGGAGATATTTTGAAATGATAACAATTTTCTGAAATCATTATTTTCAGAGAAAGTCGTAATACAAACTATCACAGAAAGCGGTGATACAGAATATCACTGAAAGTAGTGTTCTAAAATGTGCTCTTTTAAAGGCATTGTGTTTGGTCTTGCAAGTTGCCCACCCTTCCTTCTCAGCTTTAGCTTAAGGTATTCCTGGAATACCTAATAATTTACAGCAAATATTTTTGTATTTTTTTTTTCATTTAAAGATTGATAACACTGCCATTTTCTATGCTTAGGAACATGCTGCCAAAGGCAGGTGTGTATGGAACACTCAAACCAAGAGTTGTGACCCATTGAAATGAATACATACCTGCACGAAAATCTTAGAAACCCTTGCCAGATATTGTTTCCAAACAGGGCGGCATTGTTCTTCCAGAGACTTTCAAAAAATTTAGGGGCCCTTGCCTGGCAACAGCTAAAAGAAGCACAAGGGAGGTGGAGAAATGCAGTCACCTTCTGCTGAACGTTTAATAGTTTCAGGGAAAAATTAAGGATCACCTGTCATTTTGAATTTTGTAAGTATGAGTGATACCAAAGTGCTTGCCAGTACACTCATGAATAAATTAAGGAGAGAGAGAGAGAGAGAGAGAGAGAGAGAGAGAGAGAGAGAGAGAGAGCGCACAAGCGAGGCGGGGGGGGGGTTTATATAGTAACACAAACCTTCAAATGGAATTGGAAGACAAGGCACTTCTTTACTGGGTGAAAGTTATCTGGTATATAGAAAGGCCCACTGAATGAAACACTTGTCTTCAAATTCCTTTTAATCTGCTGTGGGGTTCTGCCTGTTACCTCACTTCGAATAATGTGTCAATTTTGTAAGGATGAAGAGAATTTTATCCGTGTTTTGTTCCCTTAGCTTCTTGATGCACATTTCCTTAAATTTCACAGTGCCTGCATATTCTTAGCAGCTCTCATTTCAGCCTATCACTTTCTTGGACTAAAATGTAAGAATTGATATTCGCATCTACTTGATGGAGAATATTCAAGAAATGCAATCCCAGGGAGAATGCCACTTACTAATGGAGATTTCTTTCCGCGGGCATCTTAAAGAATTCAGTTATAGCGTTTCAACCCTTTAGTGCTTTTCTCTCTTTACCGAAATAGGGTGTCTGCTATCTTGCAGGATGGCTTATACAGGAGTATGCTGCTCTTGTATTGTTAGTAGCTGTTGTTCACAACTCATTTTTCTTAACTAATTTAACACTGTCTTCCTTGTCTATCAAAATATTGACTTTACCTTGCCACAGTTTGGAAGTGATGTGCAGAAATCATGGGGGTATTTAATTGGATTGGATTTATTTTGCCTTCACTCTTAACTTCCCTAAGTTAAAGTTAAGGAGCAATTAAGTGGAATTGATATTTGTCAATGTTGCTGGAAGCTGAAACTTTTAAATAACTAGGGCACGGGATGCAAAACCTTAGCCCTAAATGATGGCTTTAGTTAGTCTGAGGAAACGTGCAAACTGACAAAACAAAAGTACACGGCTCTCAGCGTGGTTTCACAAGAAATGCTGCTGTGGAATGTGCTGATTCTAATTCCAAATCCACCAGTACAGGATTTACAGGCTGCTAAGATTTAGCAGGACCTCCCAATTCAGAACATGGGTACATAAACTAAAGCGAGATTACTGAGAGCCTTGTTTGGTAATTTTAAGACCCTTACCCTTATCTCGCTGTAGCTCCTGTCGTGACACTTGAGTGCAGTTATTAATAGCTAGTTTTTCCTTCACTCTTGAAAGGTGTGATCATTGATAGGATTACCTTCCATACAGATACTGACTTCTCTCCAAACCTTTGTCTTTTCACAATGATTGTTTCTAAAATAATTACTTAAAAGTAGATTTGGGAGTACTTTTTTAAAAATAAAAATGTTTCGTCTACCTCTCTTATCCAAAATTCAATTTACAAATCTGGAATGGGTAATTGTGCCTCGTAACAAGTTAATTATCACAACCCAAGTTAAGTTCTTAAAATGTCGTTCAGTGTTCATACTTCTCATAGGAAAAAAAAAAAGAGTAATTGTAATGCTTTGTTTAAATTTAGAGATGGGAGTGTAGAGACTGTAAAGTTGCTTGGCAACTTGCAACTGAATGGAAAAAAAGAAACAAGGAAATAGGTTATAGAGGAAATGCAGCTCAGTTCTTTCATGTATCTTTTAGCCCTCTTCAATTGATTCACATTTAGAGAGCATCTATACTGACAAATACTGAGCTTACATAGTATGTCTTTATGTTTGCAATACACTACCAGGTAGTTTTAAACTGACAACACTTAGACATAACGCTTTCCTCTATCTGTCATATTATTATTTTATGATACTAGAGATTTAATCTCCCGCCTTTCCCATGCTAGGCCAGCACTCTGCCTCTAAGTCATATCCCTGTCTCTTCTTGTGTTATTTGGAGTGATTAAATATTTGAGTATGATTTCATATTAGTTATATATGCTGTGTGTTTGTGCTGGATCAGCATTTCCATGTGGGATGACCTGTCACTCCTAAGCAAATGCATTTGTGCAGCTGCTGGAAAACTTCATCTCAGTCGGTAGATACTAGATTGTAAAATAAACACAAAGCAACATAGGATTTTGGCTCCTGTTCAGAAGCAGAATCCAGAATCTGGTATTCTACAACCCGAAGCGAAAGACTTTACTAGAATAACAAGTAGATATAGCAGTAGATGCCTGGTTTGTAAACCATTTTCCCTACCTATCAGTGTCTCAAAATTATGTAAATTCCTTTGTTCCTCTGAGTCCCCACTCTCACCATACACCTCATATGATGCTGCGGGATCCGGTTTACTGTTGTAAGTCAAGCAAGAGTCTTGGCTGCAGTAGCTTAAATGTGAATCCGCTGCTGTGTGATGTGTACTTGGAGAGTTTATATGCTAAGGGCTCAGATGTATGTAGTCAGGATGGTGGTGCTCTCTTTCCGAGCCCTCCACGTGTTTTCTGCCCTTGGAATGGCAACCGTGTCCTTTTCTTTGCAATCATCTGCCTGTGTGGATTTTTTTCGGTGGTTTTCCCCTTTCCCATATTCTTCATCCTTCTGGCAATGTCTTAAAAGGCACCAATTGATTTCTACCTCTACTAGAATAAAACGAACTCCCTGACTCTTCCCCTCCGCCTTTTATTCTGCTTTCTTGCTCTTCCTATACTTTTACTCATCCCAGCCATGACATTATGGCCTTGCGTGTGCTAGATTTTTCCTCTATGTGTGTGTGTGTGTTTTTTTCCTCTGCTAACTTTTGTGTCTTTCCTCTCTTGAATATTTTTTTACTTATTTTGTGGTTTCATTTACACCAGAAGGAAGCCAGCTACCACGTTCCTGGAGTGATCCCCTTCCTTGGCACGTAATGCCTTATTAGAACTGCTTGTTTGATTGCAACATGTCTGCACATGGAGGTTTCTAACAGCGGGGACTGTGTCTGTCTTCCCAGTGTGCCTTGTTCTTAGCCTCACGACTTCGGGAGAAGATTTATAATATTTGTTGAATGATTAGCTAATTATTGAAACAATTAGGAATATAATTGAATTGAATTGAGTTGTCGTGATACTAGATAAAGGTGATATAATGTGAGTTTCAAAGGAATAATGGAAATTATTTAACTTGATATGGGAGATGGAGTAAAGTAGAGAATACATTGTCTGCTATTGAAGAAATAATAAATTCAAAGTGTTTTTTTACCTTTTGGAATTTAAAATAGAAGGTAGATGTTGGAAGAAGGTCAATAGTTAATTCCCTGCCACTTAGCCTCGAAATAACCACACAGAAAACTATATTAATTAAATCACTGCTTGGGCCATTAGCTCTAGCTTCTTATTGGCTAATTCTCACATATTAATTTAACCAATTTCCATTAATCTGTGTATCGCCATGAGACTGTGGCTTACCAGGAAATGTATCTGCGTCTATCTCTGGCGGGGCTACATGGCTTCTCTCCGACTCCACTCTTCTATCTCCCAGCATTCAGTTTAGTTTTCCACACCTAGCTCTGTTCTACTCTGTCAGGCCAAGCCAGTTTTCTGTATTCTTTAATAGTAATCACAGCATACAGAGGGAAATCCCACATCAGGTAGATCTGTAAGGTAAAAGAGATGGTGGCAGAAATATCCCTTGGCTGAAAGATGGCTAAATCGTCATAATACCTGCCTAGAAAACATAAGGGCCTGAATTCAACTGCAAGAACCCATGTAGAAAAAGCCAGGTATGGTTGTCAGTGCTTGTAATCCCAGTGCTGAGGAGGCAGAGACAGGTGGATGCCTGGTGATCCATGCTCAGAAAGCCTACACTAATTGGCAATTGATAGGATTCAAGCCAGTGACTCTCACCTAGCCCCAACCTCCAACTTCCTCTCCAAAAATGCCACTTCATAACTGTTACTTCGTAACTGTAGTTTTGCTGCTGTTATGAATCGTAATGTAAGTGTTTTTGGAAGTAGAGATTTGCCAAAGGAGTTGTAACCCACAGGTTGAGAACCACTGTTTTAAAGTTTACTTCAAAGGTGGAAGGAAGAAATGTAGACATATGCCTGAATATTTGATTTGTGGTGGGGGCATCTGGCTTGAAGCACTAAGCAGCCTTCTTTGTCTCCGAAAATGAGGAATTCTCCTTGCAGAGGTACCTTTATATAATGCTTTGATTTAATTTTTTCAAACCTATGGGCTTAAGTGTCCTTTTTAAAATAAAATTATACAGCTGTTTAGAAAATTACTGTAGGTGTAGGAAGGATCTTCTGCTCTATGTTCTTAAGAATTATCTTGATAACGTGTCATTCTGACTGATTCATGGTAGTTGTTTGGTTGCAAGAAACCAGTGCAAAATTAGGATCTAAAATTGAGACTGAAAAGAGAACATGCCCCTGTTTCCTGCTGGCGTTGGTGCGGATATTCTCTTGAGTATGGTCTCTCTCTGTGTCTTGTCTTAATTTCACTATTCATAACAGGATGACATATTCCTCCTATTTTTGTCTATTCTCCACTATATCTATTTATAATAAATCATTTCTACTGAAATGTCTCTGAGCATACTAATGAAGACAAACAACAGTGGCCAAAACCCTAAAATATTTTTTAAATTATTTACCTCTTATATCTTTAAAAGAAAATAATGGGACTTTTCATTTTCTTTAGTGTATTTTAGAGGAAAAAATATCACAATTTCCAAAGTTGTATGGAAAACTAGAATGATTCAAATTGTTTTTCTGTGGTGATTGAGAGAGAAGTTGTGTTCTCGCTAAAATTCACCGAGTGCCTTCCTTTAACTAGTTGTCTACAAGATGTTAGAGTATCATAAGAGTTTTAAGTCCCTGAGATTTTGTTCAAACTTTGTTAATTGTTTTAGCAATGTGTGGCAAAATACATACATTTAAACATGTCTTTAACATATTTTATCCATTATGAAATAACAGGTAGAATTGTTACACTGTCAATATAGCAGTGTATCAGGACAACTAATTTTGGCCAGAGCAAATAAAAATTAATGAAAACAGGAAGGATAGCGTGTGAATTTTCAAGTGCTTTTTAAAATTAATTTGCAGTTATTGAATAGATCCAGTCAATATATGTTGAAACAATTAGAGGATTTTAAGTTCTACATTTAATTAGGTATTTGGTTGTATGACACCAGCTCCCGTGGTGTAGTGGTTAATGCTCTGGACTCTGAATCAGTGATCTGAAGTCGTATCTTGGTGAAACCTGTTCCTTGAGGAAGAGACCTGGTCAGTCATCCTATCAACTCAGACTATGAAACTCAATATAAACGGACTGCCCATGCATGCTTCCGCATTGCCAGGGGGCATGTTTCACTTCTTCCAAATAGTTTATATAGCAAACAAATTATGCAGAATGTTTGTAAGAATATGAATATACACATATATAATTAAAAAGTTTAGTTAAACACCTATTGCCTGCCAATGTATTTTGATATTCTCTGCTGGCTAGCAATTCAGTATTTATTACTTCCATAGTACTCCTGGTATTTCATAAATTCTTTATTCTCCTGCCATTTTCTGTGAAATTGGTAGAGGTGCCTATGAGACGCTGAGTTACATTCTGAAAGGTTTGCTCCTACACATATTAGTCTCATAGTAAAGTGTGCCTTTGAACTTTTCAAAAACATATTTTAAACCTTGCAACAGATTGTTACCCCATTAGTGTGTCGAGTGTGGATATCACGCTTTAGGTGCTCCAGGAAAGGGGCCCAAATACAATGGAACTGGTAACTATAGCGTTAGCTTTTATTGTCATAATTTATTAAAAACCCTTCAGAGATACTTATGATTCATAAGACAGCAACATAAATTTCCCGTTATCCTTAAAATATCCTATTCTCTCACATGCTGCTGTGTGAGAGTTCTAAGTGGTGGGCAGCTTGTAAAACATCAATATCAAATTCTGGAGCATGGTAATGTGAGATTGTGGTGAAACTGAGAGCCTGCTCTACATTGTTTCCAAATTAATGCTGAATAATAGAAATATGATTAAATGGGGTTTAGTAAATAAAGCAAGGTTTCCTGTTCTTTCACGGTGTTGGTTGAAGAAGTCAGATGTTCTGTTCCACACCTGACAGTTTGTTTTTCATTTGACCTATTTGCCTTTTCTTACTTTCCTTTCTTCTCTCTCTCCCTCCATCCCTCCCTTCCTTCTTTTCTTTCTTCTTAAAATAGGGCCCGACAGAAATCCACTTGTCTGTCTCGTTAGTGTTGAGCTTGAGCGCTGTGTGCCACTAAGCCTGATTATTCAGGCTTTCAATAAATTTCTTGTATCAAAAGTTCTGATTTAAAGAAAAGGTTGAAAATGATTACTCCTAAAGCAATCATTTCTGGTAACTTTGATTTTTTTGCCTTTTGATATCAAAGTAAAGTGTAATAATTTTTATTATAATAATAAAATTAGCTATAAAATATACTATAGAATATATGTCAAAGACTTATCTACCTATATGTGCTTGTGTATCATAGATATTTAAATAGAAGGTATAATTATATTGCCTCCTCAGGTCTTTGGGTTGTTGTTTTAATACATACATTACATGAGTGAGATGTATATGATAATTCAGAAGAGACCAATATATTTCAAGGATTTACAGTTGTCATAAGCATACAACTTTATTTAAATGGGTTCTAGATTTAATAAATTTGTGTTATAGGTTTCAGAATGAGGCTACTATATATACATAGCTGATTATTGAATTTCTATGTGGAAAAAAGCTCAGGTAACTGTACATACTCTTAGGCTATTAGAGCTGCAAGGAGAGTTAGGTGCGTTAATTATTTCATAAGTGGACAGAAAACTGTTTAAAAGTGGGAAACTTCATACGGCTGAGTGTGTAGCTAAGATGGCCTTCCTATCAGGTCCATGTTTCATGCAGCTAGCAAAAACAGTACATTTTATTTGAAGGAAATTATTTCCTCTGAACTCTAATTTTGTGAAATATTTTATATCACTCCACACTGTTTGTATAAAAAGTAGAATTTAAGCCTGGGGAAATCAAAGAACTTTGCAACCTTTATTGACATCATGTCTAGACATAGTCCTTTAACGTCTATAGCTTGAAAGGATTCACCCTCTAAGCTATTTCTTAAGAACTTTATTTAAAATCTACTAATTTAAATTACAAAATAATCATGTTGAAAAATGCACAGGGTATGTCTGTATTTTCCAAACTTCCGGACTCCTTTTCTTCCTGCTTCAAGCTGATTCACCCTTCGTCTTTGCCACTGGTGTTATGGTCACTCTAGTGAGAGCGATGCAGAGTACAAAATGGCTATTGTTAGCTTTCTGGTCTCCCCTGTAATGTACCTTCAGCCACCAAGTATTTACTTCAGAAATTACACAATGCTTCTTTTTTTTCCCCCAAATTATATAGTACCAAATCATTCATCCCTTGGTCTTTATATGTTTAGACATATTTATTAATTTCTGTTTTCTCTATTTGCTCCAACATTGACTCAAAAATAAAATTCAGCTTATATAAAATCTAGCCTAAGAATTTGCCAAGCCCATTCCACCCAGTA
Source organism: Myodes glareolus (assembly GCF_982192425.1). Classification (NCBI taxonomy): domain Eukaryota; kingdom Metazoa; phylum Chordata; class Mammalia; order Rodentia; family Cricetidae; genus Myodes; species Myodes glareolus. The sequence continues at coordinate 44,745,438 of NC_142041.1, read as the reverse complement.
TCCACCTGGGACAGTTTTGTACTTAAACTCTATCATTGACTTTTTATCTTATCCCTTCATCAGAATGCACTGTGTTAGCTGCTTTAAAACCTATCATCTCTCTTCTACTTAGTACAGATGGACAATTTCACATTTGTAGTCACCATTCAGATTGCTTTCATATTAAGATATGAAGATAATTTAATACACTCTCAGCTCTCTGTCCAGAACACTATTTTCTAGCACCACTAGTACAGAGTTAAAACACGTCCTTCTGTTCATTTCTCCTATTAATTATAAGAATGATAGATACATTTTTCATTTGGCTATGCAGTACACATTATTGTTCTTTCCCATGAGAAAACTTGTCAGGAACTCAGGTCGATCTGCATCGCTGTATTGGTGTTGATCACATTTGCTTTGCAGAGCTCCTCATTGCCATCTCTGGAGTCACTAGTAATTTTATGGCTTATATTTTAATAGTAATTTTATGATTTTATACTATACTTGCTCCAGTATAAGCCTGGAAAAGATAAAATAGCATGTGGACCTGTGAATAAATTTTAGGCCACATTTTGTTATACCCGTACTTTAGGTCAGAGATCAAATTAATTCTTTAGCCTCAGAAGTATAATGGTAAAAATGCAACTATATCAAAGGACAAATTGATGTAGATGTGTGTTTGTGCCTATAATAAATGGTAACAAAAGATGTAATGCCCCATTGTATTTAAATTGGCCTTTGTTCACTACAATAATTGTTTTAAAGAGCGCTAGTAAGAAATAAATTGAAAGGGTTTCTTTAACAAAGGGCCTTAGTGATATTTTGTAGTTTCTAATAGAAATCTTAATTATATGAATTTATTTTAATAGTGGCCTGTCTAGTTCCAAATTTCTATTCATAAATGAAAGTTTTATATTCTTCCTGTGTGACAATGCTAAGTAATTTTTCTCCTCACATTTGGATGTATTGTATTTGTGGGAAAAGAGTCTTTTTTCAGAACCCAGAGCCCATGGAAATTGTTACTCTTTTGCCATTTTGCTTTGAAATAGAGCCCTGAGCCAGGGATAATCTTCTCACGTATAACTCACGACTCTTGATTCCTTTCTTCCATGTTTAAGGGAGATGTCCCAGTTACTTTCATAAAATGTTTTCCTCACCATTCCTTCATTTATTTATGTCACTCTGTTAAATGTGCTTATGGAGTCATGTTAAGATGCCTGCTCTGTTGTGGCTGCGCTGTGGCTGTCCTTGACAGTGTAACAAGGAGTGTCATTAGAAGCAGACCCTGGTCCCTGCCTGAGGTAACTGAGGTCTTGTTGCCACCAGTCAGAATGTCACCTACCAGTCCCATTGATTGGATTTTTACTAAGTATTTGGTAAAAGGTGTCCTTGAATTAGTCTTGAAGGTACTTGGCATGGAGGTTTGTGGTAAGAGTGCAGATTTGTCACTGAGTTGAGGTTAACCAGTGTGTGCTTCAGAAATGCAGGGTTATATATGTCATAATCCCACCATCAGGACTCCTAGTGAAGTAGCAGAAACGCACGTACAGTACTAGTTATAGCACAGTAAATTCTGTGAGCTTGGTAAGTTACACAGTGAAGTCTCAGGAAGGCAGAGATGATGCTTTTAAGTGATAGGCGATTCTCACAGCCTTGATTGCTATTAATTTAAAAAAGAATAACGCTGTAGGGAGTGCCACTTCATGTATCTAACATAAGTCCTTTTTATACAGTGAGTTGAAATGATGCCCTACTCATTCCTGTATTTTCTGTTTGTAAGTTGTTGTTGATTGGAGTCCACAGGAACCGAAAAGAAAAGGATCAGGTATTTTCTAGGTGTGGAGATAAAACCCAGCGATTAATTACCTAGTTTGGATTAATTACCTAGTTTGCTTTTACAAGCTCCTAAGAGTGGGGCCCAGACATAGTATCCTTGCTGTTTGCACTTCATTTTGTTTTTCTCACAGATCTACAAATGTATGGGTTGGTTGCTGTTCTCTTTTTTCTTTCTTTTTTATTTTTTTAAGTTTTTTTCTAGCTAGTTCATATTTTTTGAAGAAAAGAAGGAAGCATTGTGCCAAGCAACATCATTTTTTGTAAAGATTTATTCTGCCTTTTATTTCCAGGAATTAAGGATGAGTGAACCTCTTCACCATCCTGATGCATCTTTTTTAAAATGTCCTGCTTCAGGGTAAACGGATTTCTTTATGATCTTCAGAAAATTTTCCCCTGACACAACAGAAATGATTATTTATCTCTCCACATGTTCAAACGGCCTCCAACTGCTTTAGGGGTATTTGCTTCACAAGACTTAGCATTGATTCACATTTTATAACCGACTAAATAAGGCAAACATAGACCCCACAAAATAGCTGTAAAGATAGCTTTCACTTATGCTTATTTTACTCATTTTTTGAAATTATTCTCGCAAAACTGATTATGAAATCTCATGTTATACTGCTTGTGTCAAACTTTGCTTGCAAGGAATGACTCCCGTTTTTGCTTTGTATTCTGCAGACTGGTTCTGTAAATATGTATAATCTAAATACATCATGTGGAGACAAACTAGCTTTGGTGAATACTCACAAAATAGTTTAATTTTATTTCTTTCTGCTGAGTTAATGGTTTTCTTAAACTTAAGCAAATTATAGATGTTTATGTTTATATTTCTCGTTGTACTGAAATATAAAAGTGAGGTAATCTGCCCTTATTGACTCTTTTGCCATTCCCATTCCCACCAAGAGCCTCTTTGAAAACCAAGCTAATAGCTGTCAGAAATAGCCTTCTGGTTTAAATATAAGTGGTCAATAGTAGTCTTTCATGTGCTTCCAGCTTAGCTCTTTGCACTCTTTCTCACTTCACGTTGATAAAACACTATGGCTTTGGCAACAAAGGCAACTTTACTGTTTCTGTTCACCACCGAAATCAGAGATAATTGGGCAGCTGCAAAATATGCACGGTAAGGTAGAGTATACATAATTTATAGAAGCCATTTCTTCTGATTCTTGGAAATTCCGTGCACATAAGCCCATTATCTGATTGTGACATATGAAGCGAGACAGTGTGGTGATGGGTTATTTTTAGAGGTCATCATATTTACTCTCTAAAGGTAGCTTTCATCTCCATCGTCTAGCACAGAAGTGGGCATACAGGTGGCACACACTAATTATCCAATCAGGGAACAAACCAGTTGGCTGTATTTGGTTAACTCTTTGAATTTCTTGCTGCGCAAAATGCACATCTGGTAGAAGACATGCCTCACACTTATCACATGGAAATTTGAATGAGCTCAAATACTGGAGTAGAAATTGATATAACAAAATAATAGTTGTTATCTATTTATTGTGTGCTTGTTTCATGTCAAGCACTGCGCCTTGCTGTCATATCACTATCTCTATTAATTCACGGTGGACTTTTCAAAGCTGACTGTATTCATACTGTAGATTAGAAAATTGGACCCCAAGAACTTAAGCAAATTTGTAAAGCTCACATGGATAATAAATGCAACAGAAACCAAACTCATGTTGTGGAGGTTGTACACGCTGAGTACTTAGCCTCTGGCCTGACCTATGCCTGGCAAGCACTCAACCAGGAGTCAAACCCTCAGTCCAATTGACGTCTGGATTAAAACAGATGAAAACAATGATGGCTGTAGAATTTAAAAGGTCGGTCATTTAAAACTTTTTTAAAAAATTCATTATTTATTCGTTATATGTATATGTACATGTTGTGACACATGTGTAGAGGTGAGAGAACAACTTGTAGGAGCTGATTCTCTCAAATGATGGGTGCTCGAACTCAGGTCTTCCAGCTCGGCAGCAAGTGCCTTTCATTATCTGCTGAACCATTTCACCAGTCCTAAAATACAAATATTAGCCTTTGAGACATGTTTTTATTTTTCTAATGAAAACTATTAGGTAATGCGTTCTGTTCTTTTAAACAGGGAATTCTCACTCATAAAAGTTAGATCTTTTGCTGTGTAGTCGACATCACCTTACCATTCTCACTATTTTGTAACAAAATGAATAAATAATACAAGAGAATTTGAAAAATATGTGGTCGGTATTAGAATGAATATAAGAGAAATATTTGGACGTAACCTTGACAGTGTCATAAATGCTATAGTACCGTAAATTATCCTCAACTAGAATGCCTACTATAATGAAATCTCCTTTTTGCAGCCTTTTGTTCACTCACATGTAAAGAAAATCATTCAGTGAATGGAATAATGTTGTGTATCCAATAAGCCATCCGCTCAGTTACTACAGATGAATATTTGAGTTTGATAAACGAGCTTCCCTCATTTAAAGGTTTTTAGCCCATAAGAAAACCATAGTAATACAGTGATTCAGCACAGTTCCCGAATCCTGAGTGTTTCTGGTTAACTAATTTTAAGCACTCTGGAGCTTCCACATAGAGGGGTTGGGGGAATGGAGGGAGAGAAGGAGGCAGGGATAGAGGGACGGAGAGATTGAGAATGTGCAGTCCTAGACTATGACATACGGATGGTATTGCGTGGGACTCAGAATGGTAGGACGGACTATTTTTAATCTTTCTTCGTGTAAGACCTGTTTTTTTTTTCCTTTTAATACTCTATATGATTTTTAACGAGACATTTCTGCACCTTTATCTACATGAGCTGATAAGATCATACAGAATTTGGATAAGGGTTTTAAATAGTGCCTCAGGATAGCTAAATGTGACAGAACAGAAGAGCTGATAGGCAGCCAGGGACGGTAAGGGAAACTGGTGTGTACATTCAAGACAGCCCTTCTCTTCCACACTCTCCCTGAAAGACCGAGTGAATGCCCTGCCTTTGCAAACCACTTTTTGTGATGTGTGTGGGAGATATAATAGAACCATGCATGGTGTTAAAGACCGCGTTTCAATTAACTCTGTTGCTGAGTCGCTTGTAGCCAGGTAAATGATTGCTGTGCTATTCTTAACTGTTTCCAAGAAGATATGTAAAGTCATAAAAAGAAATCCAAACAAGACAACTCAACCCCAAACTATTTAGTGCCTAGTCTTTTAGAGTTCATAACAAAGCAACAGAGGAAATTGAAACCTACTGTTAAATGATTTCCCCTCAAGCACATGCTCTCATGTGGTCAAGGAAGATCTGAACACAGGTGTTTAAAATCGAATCCACTTTCTCTGCCTCACATTGCCTCCTTGTCATGGGCCAGCATTTATACGGAAAATAGAGAAGACAAAAAGGAACTAGAATATTTTAACCTGACATCTTTATTCTATTTTTCTTACCACTTTGATCATGACGCCCTAATTATGATGGTATTCTGGTAAAAGAATGCTTAAACATAGCAACTTATCACATCTATCTTACCCTATTCATTTAATTAAAAATGCTTTGCATACAATATTTATTTGTTTTTACATTACAAATCTTACAAATTTACATTATAAAGCTTGTTTTTCATTCCCACCTTTTAACATAAATACAATAAATATTCAATTAAATACACAAAATAAGTAACAGACATCATGCAGCTACTAAATCCCCTGCAGTGACTTACTCTTTTCAGTCTTAAAAATCTGAAATTGTTTCCAGACACTGGAGTACCTGCTTTCCCGACCAGAATACCCTTCATGGTCTCTTTTCTACATTTTTTGTGAGTTAGTTATAGGGTAATGCGGATGGTGCTTCACAGACAGTAATATGTTCATTACATCATGTTGTTTTTATCCTCCCTGCCCGCTGTTCATTCTCAATGTGAAAAACCATAGCCTATCAGTGACAGGAGGTCTGGATTCCAGGCCGACTTTTGTAATTATTCCCACTGCGGGCCTGTCAATAGGATTAAAATACAGATTCTGGATCTGTCTCTCCCAGATGAGGTCAGCACTTTGAGCAGGGGGAGGCCTGTTTCTGCAAGCTCTGCTTCCCCTCTGCCTTATGGAAGCAGGGATATTAACGTGACACAAAATATTTGAAAGCTCCTAAGGAAACAAACCCGCTTGTCCTGAATTAGGCAAAATATCCATCTGCAATAAATAAAATGATGGCATTCATTAGAGTGCCGGCTATGTATGTCCATAGATTCTAAAATAATATTAAAACCCAGAAAGTTTCAATTACAGAACAATCCTTTAGTTCATAATTAATAAACTCTTTGCAGCTGTGTTACTGTGGCCGGAAACATCTGCAAAGCCTCATACTTAACTCACAGACACACACCATTCTTTTAGAAAATGTTCAATTGTGCTTAAAATCACAGGTCTAGAAATGAAGTAAGACCTGAGGAAGAAGAATCAAGTTTTATTCAATTAGCTCAGAGGAAGTTGGAGTATGGGTGATGCAGTGGAAGCAAACAGCCTTTCCCTCTCAAAGGGTAACCGTGAGAAGGTGAATGATGCAGTCACTTGCTCACTCATAACCAACTATATAGATGTATCTAAAGACTCTCATGCAGCCTGGCATGGGGCTTCATGGTTGAAGTGCAGTGGTAGACGCAGAGGACCTGAAGTTAGAGGCTACTCCAGCCTTGGCTACTCAGTGAGTTTGAGGCTAGCTTGACCTACATAGACCCTATCTCAAAGCAAAGAAGTAGAAATTAAATTAAACATATATTATAAATCCATAATTGTAAATTTGAACTGTTCACTATTTCTATTACATGACAAGTGTCTACTCAGATAAGGCTTAAACTCTGTAACTGTAAACTGTCCACCAAGTGAACATATGGGGAAGGACATTAATAGTGTAAGCTTTTAGAAATTCATTAGTTATTTCGTATATGTCTGTAAATATATTATAAAATGTTTGCATGTGGAATATATTTGTTGAAAAAGAATTCATGAGAAAAGTTAAAACAGTATTTTTTTTCTAAAGTTTGTTTGCTGGGACATTTTGACTTGAAGCTGTATTATTACTGCTATAATGTAATACAGTTAATATACCATAAAGCACAGCCACTGAAGTTCAGAATTTAAGTTTTTGGTGTGCCAGAAGGTGCTGCAAATTACTTTTATGTCCTTGGCATGACCATCAACAAGAAGCAGTTCCCAATAAAAGCACTTGCTCCTCCCAATGACCTTAAATCCTTTCAAAAGCTGATACTTACCTGCTGGGTGTTTCAAATAAATGGATTTTCATGTGTAATGTTCTGTAACTTTATTGTTGCATGTATCGGGTTACTTTTGCTTTTTTGTGTGTCAGAATTTAGTCTTTTGATGAATATATAATATTCCATTACATTTCATGGTAACTACTTTTACCCATTTGAGGAATTAAATACTCACTGGCACAAAAGAACCACTGACTCTGTTTCCCATTTATTCTCTAAAACTTGGTATTCTTTTGTAGCTAATTTTCTCCTGGTGGTTTTTAAATATTTTATTACACCTAAACACAGTGTATTTAGATACTATCTACCCCAGATCCCCTTCTGCTCCTCCTGTTGCCTCTCCCATGAACTTCTCCCAAACTTCATACCAATTTCCAGCTTTTTAAAAAATAGCATTTTCAATTTTAGCCTTTCTCTTTGGTGTAGTTGGCTCTCAATAATGCCTTTGACTTTCTTTACTACAGTGGCTAATGCTGTTGTAAATCTTTTTTTGTGTGTGTGCCTGTTTGCCATTTATATATCTCCTATGAAGAAACACTTATTATTTGTGATTGTATATGTGCTTTAGTTTCCCTGTATTCATTTATTATCTTCTTCGATTGGCTTATATGTGTTTTAATTTTGTACTATTTCTTAAAAGTCTCTTTATGCTTTTTGCAGTATTTTATTTTAAATCATAATCTTGTAATTAAAGATAAGGTTTTTTTTTTTCATTTTTGTCATGCATTTTACTTGAACGTCCATAATTTTAGGGACAATTTAGGACCTTCACAATGCTGATACTGAACAGTTGATTGACTTTAAAAAATGGAAATGTCCAACTATGAGCAAAGTTTGTGATAAATGTACACGAAACTACCATAAATGAAACCTGTCACGGTTTTAAATTTTTGCTTCTGTGGTATACACATGTGTGCATGGATACCTGTGTATGCAAAGGCCAGAAGTCAATAATTAGCAATAATTAGCTGGATTGCTTTCCACATTTTCAGCAGGTGGGTGTTCTTATTTCTTTGAGACAATCTTTCACTGAACACAGAGTTTATCAGTTTGCCTGAGGTCGTTGGCCTCCTCTCTCCACCTTCTGACACTGGGATGATAGGTGGGTACCATTGAGCCTGGCTGTTTATGGGCATTTTACGAATGAAGCTCAGGCCTACATCCATCATTTCATGGAGTGAATAGATATTAATAATTTTGGACATAAAAATATCTAGGTTCCAGTCATGATTCTGTAACTGTGACTTAGTCAAGGCAGTTTTTTTTTTCCACAGCTTTCCTAATGTACAGTCAGGGTGAATCCCCAAACAAGATATAGATTTTAGTTTAAATGTCAAGAGTTATGTCAAGTGTGCCTGAGATAAAAAGTAAATGAGCCCACTCCCAAGCAGGAAGTCATTCCTGGCTGTAGAGGATTCTTGAGTTCTGTGGATTTCCTAGGACAAGATTGTATAAAGAGGGTATTTATTGTTAGAATATTTTTTAATTTGAAATAGAATTGCATCACTTTGCCCCTCCCTTTCCTTTCTCCCATTTATCTTTCCTCAGTCCCCTCTCATACTTCCTCAAGTTGATAGCTTCCTTTTCTTTAATTTTTATTAACACACAGACCAACACACACACACACACACACACACACACACACACACACACACACAGAGAGAGAGAGAGAGAAAGAGAGAGAGAGAGAGAGAGAGAGAGAGAGAGAGAGCTAAATACTTCCTGCTGAGTCTGGTTTGGTGGTGGTGTGTTTCAAGACTGACCACTCTGCATTGGATAGCCAGTAAAGGTCTCATCCCTAGAAAACACCGACTTTCCTACTCCAGTAGTCCTTAGCTCCTGGGGGTTCTTTTGTCTATGGATGGGCACCATGGAATGTTCCCCTTCCTCTTTAACATGTCCATTGGTATTGTCATTGTTCCAGTCTTGTTTACTTGCTAAATAATTAGGTAAACGTGCCTTAGGTTTACCTCCATAGGTCACAAACTAAAAGAACCAAGCCCATCCTTATATTTGAACACTAGTGTGGACGGGAGAGAGCCATTTTACCTTATTACTTAGCCTGGAGCGGAGTGAACAATGCTTGCTGTTTTCTTTTTTTCTTTTTCTTTCTTTTTTTTTTGTGGACTTAAGGAATGTTCATTTAGAGCACACATTCTTTAAAACAGAGCTACGATTGTTCTGCTGACTGCATTAGACAGAAATCAACTCAGAGGCCAGGGCCCTCATTGCTCTAACACCTGGAATCCAGAGAAGGCAACTGTGGAAATGTGATTAGTAGGAATGTAGACTCGCAACTGAATACAAAGATTTGGAATTAACTTAAAATTTTTTTGTGTGTGTTTGGAAGTTAAGTGCATTATTATTTTTCTTATGTAATTATTTTATAAATGGGAAATTGGATTGCCTTTTTACTTTGTTAAGGAATTTAGATTGAAAAATTATCTGTATAAAGTTTATTATATAGAAGGGTATATTGTCATTAAACATAAATGAATAATAAAATCTAGTTTTTCATGGCAGCAAACAAAAGATCTTATTGTATGCTACCATAAAATTTTGTAGATATATTGTAATGGGAAATGTTTATAGTCTAGTATATGGAACTTTCCTAGACTCTTTCTTGGGTCTGATTTTCTGGTTAAGAAACAGACAAAATAAGCAAAACTTACTTTAGCATACAAAAATTGAGTTAAGATAGTAAACTTATTTATTCATTAAAGGCCCAAAGATTAAAAAATTCAGTCAAAAGAATCAAATTCAGGACTTTGTGTAACACAGAAAACTACCATTAAACTAGGTGAGAGTTTATTCTTAGAAAGACAATTAAATATTTGAAACAATAATTTATACATAACCTCATTCTTCATGAGTGCCTCACTATTCTACTTTTAAATCCATGGTCAAATATAAAAAGCAAAGGCTTAAAAAGGCAGAACATTAAATTAGTATGTTCATTTTTTTTTAAATTTGTTCTTCTCTCATGGGTTGTTTCCCAACTGCAGTTTCCCCTCTCTCCCCTCTTCCCATCTTTCCTCATCACCTCCCTCTCCCCAGATCCACTCCTCCTCTTTCTTCTATTTCTTCAGAAAAGAGCAAGCCTCTCAGAGATAGAAAGCAAATATGGCGTAACAAGTTACAATAATGCACACCCTATTCATTCCTGTGTGCTTGAGTTCTAGTTCCGTGAGCGACTTGAGCAGTCGAGCAAGGGAGGAAAAGTGTTTAAATCGTTGGTTCCCAGTCCTTAGGATGTTTTCTTCTATAAGACTATGTGTACTTGCAATCTGTATCCCTCAAGTCTTTCTAGTGCCTTTTAGAAAACCGCATGCAGCTGTACAGAGAAAGAGGCTGGAGTTCCTGTGCAGATGTGTTCTGTAGTCAGGAGACTGAATTCTCTTTGATGTGTATTCTAGAATAGGCTATTTTATAAGTTTATCTCATTGGTATTTGACTTTAGCTCTTTTACATAGATACCTTATCTGAGTTTCTAATTTTAAGACTGTCTGTTGCTTCCTTCCCAAGGTTTTCCCACCTACTTGCTCTCTGTTTTCCCGATAGATTCAGGTCCTGCCCTCCCATGCTCTTGCTTTTATTTTTAATACCCTTCGAAAAATTTTGAACTTATTTTAGATAACTCTAAATTGATAGTTTCCTTTGAGGTTAAATGAACTCACTTATTACAACTTATTATTTCCAGTATTACCTGCACAGAACCAAACATTACTTTCAAGGAAAACAATTATGAACACTTTTCCAGTATTGCCCTTATTTAATTATAGCCATGTATGCATTTCATAATTGTGTAGTGCCAGAATTCATAGTAAAGTTGTGATCATCATTTTAATATTCTCATAAAAGTGTTTTGGAGTATTGGCACATAGACTTCCAAACAAAAACAATGGCAGTAATTTGGTAATGGTATATTTAAAACAAGATAGCAAAGATCGATTGAAAATTACTTAGAATAACTAAAAGCCTTGAGAGGCAGCACTAAAATGAGACGCTTGTGGTGAGCAACATACGGTTTTTTGTGTGCAGACCTGTGTTCTAAATCCAGTTTTAACTTAGGGAAGAGGAATTATTTGAAGAATTCAGGTTACTTTTTCCTCAAATCTGTTTTCCCATCTGTTAAAAGGGAAATAGAATGTAATGAAATTTGAGAGATGAGCAATAAGACTTTTAAATTTCTTAACGTTAGATTATTATAGATACATCCTCAACATCGTGAATGTTCATGAAGAAATTCACTGTCTAATTTGGGGTTGTTGGGGGTTTCCCTTTATTAGAAAAAAATGGGCGAAAAATTCGTAGAGCTTCCACTAGTTAGCCTTAGTTTGCTACCTGAAAGCCTGCATCTGCTAAATGTCAAATCATAGTGTCACCATAGACTCCATTAGTCCTTTCTCTTCCCACTACTCTCCGTTAAAAATAAATAAGTGACAGTTCATTGTCAAGAGGAACTCTCTGACATTTCTAAACGGCAGCGTTTCAAGGTGCAGACTGAAGCAGTGCCTGCTCTGTTTTCTTCCACGTCATCTTTGATCTTGGTATACAGATAGAACGTGAAGCAAGATACAGTGGTCATTTATAAAGGAACAGTTTGTGTGTGTGTGTCTGTGTGTGTGTGTGTGTGTGTGTGTGTGTGCATGTGCTTGAGTGTGTGTGTGAAGGTTATTCTAGATTCTTACCAGTTAACATCCTTCAACAGGGCATGATCAAATCTGTATGAGTTGTTAATTTTGCTGTAATTTTGTATTGGAGAGATTGGTTTTCTGTGTACCTCGAGTGTGTAGTAATTGCTACTGAGAATGTGTAAGGATACATTGTCTGTCTTCGTCTAATGTAGCTGTTCCTGTTTTCTACTTCTGTACTGGAAAAAAACAATTTAGTGGAACAGATTGTGGGGGATCTTAATTTGCAATGAGATTGTGCTGTTACTGGTTATCTCTCTGTCGAAATATAGTGTATTTATAAATTTAATTCATGTTATAATATATACCTATCTTGTAAACAGTGTTGATTTCTTAAAATCCAAATAATATGTTTTTAAAAATTTCAAAACTGCCCAGAAAAATATCCAGGATGCCAACATATCTGAAGGTTATGACACTCCAGTATAATGGTTCTCACTTTCTGCTACCCAGAAAGTGAACTTTATTTAATTTTCTGATTTGCACACAAGGAGAATAAGCTAAACCTTTAAATAAGAGATAAATTTAAGATCTGGGTTTGGTGGCACACACCTTTCATCCCAGCATTTGGGAGATAGACTGTTACCTGTGAACTCAAGGCCTGCCTGATCTACATAGTGAATTATCGGGCAGTATAGAATAGTAAAAACTACACAGAGAGACCCTGTTTTAAAATTCCCAAAACAAAAGGATTAAAAATTAAAAAAATATGTTTATTTAAAACATCCACTAACTCTCCTTTATAGATATAGCTTTTCTTTTTCAATAAAGCATAAAGTACTTAGGTATTATTTTAATAAATACAAAGAATATGAATTGAGTCTGTTTAATATACTTAATGTAGAATACACTCAGTAACAACATTGCAGAAATAATAAAAATGTCAACGTGTAAAATTTTAATTGTAGATAGACATGAACATATGAAACACTCCAGATTATTAAGTGCTGCACACGTCCTAGCTTCTGTGGTTCTCTGCTCTTTGCCAGGCACAGTTGCTGGCTTCTTGGGGATGAACCCATGGTAGCAGAGGAGAAACAGGACCACCATGCGCTCCAGGTCACATTGCCCTTCTCCCTGATGATCAGTCCTCCTGCACTGTTAGAATTTTAGTATTTCTTGTACCAAAACCGTTTGTATCATAATTATACAGCGAGCCTGCTGTATAATTGCATGTTTTCAACATAAAGCTTGTAATCCCTGGAAAGTTGGGGCAGGACATTTCCTCCATATGCAAAGGAGAGTTTCTCTGTCGCTATTGCTCCTCTTCCGGTCCAGTGCTGATGGAAACGTCCTTTGGTTTTGCTTGAATTAGTCACCCTGCTCTTCAGTGTGCTAACCCGGCTCTGAGCCCAGCTGCAGGTGCAACTCTTCTGTGTTGTTTGTTTGTATCATTTTGTGTTAAAATCCAGTGTGAGATTGAACTGCTGGAATACGTTAAAGCACGTATTTGCTCATGGAAGGTTTCGCAATACCTTGGTTTTCTTTCTGAAGACTGTTCTGAGATGTAACAGTAATGGCCCAGCTCTCCTCACTTTCTCCCATCACTTGCTTCCCATCCAGCCTGTGGCCGCAGGTTCTACAAATCTTCCTCCCAAGATCTTCAGTGTTCCCGTTGTCCAACCCACAGTTTCTCTGACCGGGAAGGCTCCTCGAGATGCGAATGTGAAGATGGGTACTACAGAGCTCCTTCCGACCCGCCCTACGTCGCATGCACGAGTAAGTACTAGTCCAGAAAAAACGGCTTTTACTTCCTTTCCGTTCGTCTGTAACACCCAGTGGCGGATCAATAACCAAGGCAGACTTTAAGTTTGAAACTTCTAGTTTTTCATATTTGTAAGCTTTTCTATAAGCAGTTTCAGTTAAGAAGTAATGTAATTTCATTAATGTAATTTCACCTCTTGAAACAAAGAGTCATTTAATAATGACTCTTTTATATATGGTATTTTTTAGAAAATATTACAAATTATTGGCTGTAGAGTATATGAAATGTGACTAAGCAATAGTGTTTTCTGAACTACAATCCTAGTGATAACAAGAGCCAATCTTACATATTGTTGCTTTGATTAATGAGTGTTTGAGAGGCCCAAGTAGAAGGCAGCCTCACTCATTGCTCTCAGTCTTTCTCCAGCATATTGTGAATGAAATAGGTGTGTTTATTCTTACGTGGTTCAAAGGAAAGCTAAACAATCACACAACTCTTTACCATGGGCATGCTGTTTTAATTGCCTAGGAGAAGCATTGTTAATGACTGGAGTAAAAGTAGATAGGCAGTTGGTATTCTGTTCTTGTTCAACATTGACTGGAAAATAAACAAAGCCTCTTGCCAAGTGTTATAGCTTCTCTAGTGAAGACAGTGCCTTGTTTGTGTGAAAGACATCATGGTAGCCATTCTTCTGGCTTTCCCATTTTATTCTAATAATCCTATATACATGCTATTGTTCGTTTTGTTTGTATGCATTTTTCCTCTCCGTTTGCCTGCTTATTTATTTATTTTTGGCTTCCAAAGGGCCTCCCTCTGCACCCCAGAACCTTATTTTCAACATCAATCAAACCACTGTAAGTCTGGAGTGGAGTCCTCCAGCAGACAACGGGGGAAGAAACGATGTCACCTACAGAATATTGTGTAAGCGGTGCAGTTGGGAGCAAGGCGAATGTGTTCCATGTGGAAGTAACATTGGATACATGCCCCAGCAGACGGGGTTGGAGGATAACTATGTCACTGTCATGGACCTGCTTGCCCATGCAAATTACACTTTCGAAGTTGAAGCTGTGAATGGAGTTTCTGACTTAAGCCGATCGCAGCGGCTCTTTGCGGCTGTTAGCGTCACCACTGGTCAAGCAGGTAGGTGCCGCGTGTCTTTACTGAGTTCATAGTGTGGGGCTGCATTAGTTAGTGATTCTGCTTGAGTGGTTGTTAACAGCACTACACGGAAATTCATTTTGCCAGCTTATTGATTTAACTTTTACTTATTTCTCCTATTACCTGTTAAGTGACATTTATTCTTTTTAATATCTCCATAGTTCTGGCAAAGGACATAAAGGCAGAAGCATTTTAAGTCAGATTAAAGTGCTGTACTTTGAACTGTTTTGTTGGAAGTTCTAAAAGGGGAACAAGAAATTACTGGCCAAAATAGTGAATAGTATGTGTCCTTTTTCAATGTGGTTTATGCTTAGGATCATAATCTACATGACGGTTAAAAATAATGAATGATGTTGTTGTGCCATCGTATGATTCTTGTATTATCTGAAAACTTCCCTTTTTTATTTGCATTAGGGTATTTAAATATTATCACTGTATGTGGGTGGGATCCTGTGACTCTTCATGATTTTGTACCACATGCTTAACAAATTTAATGAGTATTTCAAAAGAAAAGATATTTGTGAACTTGTAGCTTAGTCTCATATTAGCTTTCATTATTTTTTTACTGATATTTGAAATGCCTTCCTTAGTTTTCATTGCAGTTAATATGTTCTGAAAAATGTGTGTAATGAAGTCGGCTTGAAAAGCCAGACATTTCTGAAACCACCAGAAAAATCTTATTACTGGAAAAAGTTTCAGAAATTGGAGCTTTTCTCAGCAGAGGCTGTTGAAAGATGTTGTGCAGTCGATATTCAGTAGATGTAGCCAAGGGCTAGGTTATCACCAGTCCTAAAAGTGGGCTGCAGTAGATGATGGAGTTTTGTGAGCATTGCAATAGGCTTATAGGAAAGTCCTTGTGGTCTTTGGCTGACTGTCTGAAACCAATCACAATTCTAACTTAAGAGCCTGGTCTAGCCTTCCTTTCTCTGTTAATTTTAACACCGTGTTGTCTGTTTAAGTTATATCTGCATAATGACAACTGCATATGGTTTTGTGCTGAGGAATATTTGTATATACATTGTATGTGTGTGTGTGTGTGTGTGTGTGTGTGTGTGTGTGTGTGTGTGTGTATGGGTGTTTAAAATATCAGCAGTGGACTGCTGTTGTGTTCTGGGAAGCACTGCGAAGGAATTAAGATAAAAACTAAAACTCCTTGAAGAGGAAATTTGTTGTTTCTCTACCTGGTCTCACTAAGAAGCAATCAGCAAAATGGGGTTTGGTGTGCAGAACTTGATTTGGGGTGGAGTTGAGATTAGGCAACCAGGGAAGAGCGAAGCAAACAAAAGTGGGTGAAGGGAAAATTGAGCTGTGATGTTGTCTTCTTGTTGGAATCTTATTCAGTCTCCAGGGAGCAGTCTCCACTTAATGAACTTCCGTGTTACCCTTTGTTGAAATGATTTTACACTCCGGTGTTTCCCAGATAGTGACTGTAAGTTTCACCTGGAAGGAATATGGTATCATTTTGCAGACAAAAAAAAAAAAAATCTGATGGAGGAGGGAAGTGAGTTCTGTTTCTTGGCAACTGTCTCAGCAGCTGGTAAAATAATTTCTTTTGTCCTTCACCAAGGGGACTGTGACCACCACATCACACCATCCATTACATAAAATTAAGTCATATTAAAAAAAATGAGGGGGCAAAGTTCAGGCAGTGTTTAGAGAAAGACAATGTTCTGGGCTAGTTCAGTGAAGATTTCCCTGAAGGGCTAGTGAGAGCCTCACTGTTGAAAACAAGACCTGATGCAGTGAGGATAGCTGGGTTTGGGGAGTACGCAAGTTGTTAATTGTTAATTTTGTGCGCCCTCCACAACACATCTTGCCTACTAATTGTAGTTTCTTCTGCTCCCCCTTTTATTGAAAATAGATTTCTTCCATCACATCCTATATCCTAATTACAGGTTCTCTTCCATCCACTTCTCCAAGTTTCTCTCTGCTTCCCCTCCTATCCAAATTAGGCTTCTAAGAGATAATAATGAAATAAAATATACTAAGATAAAATAATTTCTAAAAATCTATCATGTTAGAATTGAACAAAACTAGCAAAGAGATGTAAAAGAGCCCAATGGAGAGCGTTTTCAGAGAGCCTCCAGTTTGCACACAGGGAACCAGTTCGACTTCTCCATGGTTTAGGAGTTGTATAGGTGTTGTTTTCAGAAATGTAATCTTGCTGTCAGATTGTGGAGAACAGCCTGTAGTCTTGACAACAGCCTAGGTTTTTTTGAGTACTCCAATGGGACCTTTTTGGCTAACAACTCTAGTCTGTGTGACCTAATCCAAGGACTGGACGCTTCATTTGTGGAGACGAGATGTCTAGGTCGGGCTCTGTCTCCACCACTCTTTAGTGATTCCAGTTAGATTGCCTTTAACAACTCTCTAAGATTGAAGCAGATGCTTTCTGAAGCCACGAGAGTGTACCTGACATCAATCAGTGTGGTACATATATTATCACTGATAGCTTAGTCTCTTTTCTCTCCTTTATTCTAAGTTTTATTTCTCAAGGATGAATGGGTTTTATAGCACTCCTTATCATATCATTAAAGGTTTGAATAAATTTGTGAATTCTTATAAGTAAAACATTGAACTTAAGAATATAGCTTTTAAAGGAGTACTAGTAAATTGTTTGACCCAAATTATTGCAAGTAACTTTATTGACTACCTCAGACTTTTCACAAGTGTGCATGTTATTATATCAAAGATTTTTCTTACATCACTTAGTTGCGTAATCAAATACATGGGCATTCTCAGGTTAAATAAAGTAAGAACTATTGAGAGAAAGGGGATCTAATAATGTCCTGACAGAATAACTTTGAGAGATAACTTTCATAAATATAGTGATATCTATGATTGCCATTTCATTTCCTTTCTTTAAGGAAAAATATAATTCCATAATTTAGTGTAATTCATTTTATATTTTCAATGCCCAGAATTGATTTCCCAGTGTAAGCTTTATTTCAGTGTCCCTTTAGTTTGATTTGTGGCATTTATGTCACAAATAAAATACATTGAAGTCATATGATCTAGCATAATGCATAAGCAAAACTATACTAAAAAGATACTAGCAAAAGTTATTTTTTTCAATTTTCAGAAATAGCTGTATTCACATGAATGAATGTGATTCAACTATAATATTTTTAATCTTCTTTTTCCAATACTTAAAGTGGATACAAATCAAATTACATGTCAAATTGCATGTCATTTAAGTTGGTGTATTTTTATATTTCTTGGAAATCTATAACCTTGGTTTATAGTTGAAGGAATATGCTATAAGAATTAATATCTTCCTGTTCTAGAACATTTACTGATTATGTAAAGTAAGATTACATTCAGCAGTCTCCCTAAGATAACATTAGTTCACCACTAGATATAAAAAGCTACCAGTACAACTAAAATATAAAACATCATGTAGAGGAAGTGTTAATTTTATTAAAATGTGTGTGAATGAGCACATCTATGGAAAGCGGTGATCTCTAAGCCAGGAAGTGAAGCCTCAACAAAGCTGAACCCTGTTGGACTTTGTGTCAGGGACTGCAGTCTCCAGAACTGTAGGAAAATGACTTTAGGTAAGGCTATGGTATGTTCTAGCTGACCATGCTGACGAATGCAATTTTTCTTTGAAATAATGCTCTTCACCACATAGAGGGAAAAGAGAATATTTGCTTTCTGTGAACGTGAGTCTAAATGAGGCCCTTTGTGTCCTGAGCAAACTGAGGGGTGCAGATATTTATACTATTTGTGATTTTCCTTCTCGAAAATGTCTGAACCTGTTTAGTGAGGAGCCCGAGGAAATGCCAAAATGACCTGCAGTCATGCTTAGTTTTCCATACACAAGACAAGTTCCGTTCCAAGGAGATATGGAGCCTGCGATGTGATGGTGGCAGGAAACGCCGTAGAAATTAGTTATCAATTTTTGTTCCAGTTTTCAAGCTCGAAAAAGTTTGTCATATTATTGGCAATTTTAATCTAGCAATTTTCACATGATTAAGAGTTAGTGCTGTATATAATATTCTTGTGAAACAATTTTTATAACCATATTGTAGAGAATTAAATATGTAACTTACTAAATTTAAACCCTTTCTATTAAGTAAATACTGGATTATTACTTTTGAGCAGTCCATAATGGTAGTAGATGTAAAGTAATTCATAGATGATGTACTACCCTTAATAGAAGGTCTTTCATTTTGCTGCTGTAATTTTATTGAGTCCAGGCCTTAGCCAACTGTAAATGCTTCCTCTTAAACAATATTTACAAAGGAATAATTATTGCACTTTTAAATTTTAAAGAATGCATATAATTGTGAACTAGAAAGTAGGTTGCACTAAAATGTGTCCACTTGTTCTTTTCTTTTAAGTAGAAAAAGTACAAACCCCATGTTCACTTAGGGACCTAAGCTAATGTGCAAAAACAAGTGAGCAATATATAATCTTTAGTAGGTATCTGTTGAATTTGTTATCTGTTTCTGGAGACACTAAACAGGTAAAAGTAATAAAAATAATATATTTATTAATATGTTAGTAATTCAACTGCACAAAAGATTTCTAATATGAATTTATTTGGAATGTACTTTTGGTTAATCTTAACCAGTTATCTCAGTGATTACTATCCAGTGTACGGACTGCTTTGGTGTCGAGTCATTAATCTGTTCTAGTGGAGTCAATTGTCAAGCCATTTTTGTGACTAAAATAACAGCGTTATAGAGGCTGATGTAATTTCAGACCCTAAAGGCCAGAAAATAGGGCTTCATAAGTTGTTTGTATATGAATGTGTGTGTGTGTGTGTCTGCATGTGAACATGCAATGATGACGATAATAAACACGTTGGCCCCTGTATTAGTAGCACATAGTTCTCCCAAACTCCAGTTCCTGCATACTGCCCATCTCAGTCATGCAAGTCACTTGAGTTCCTGACCCTACATAGTGGCATCACCTTGAGTGCGGTAGGAGATGGTCTTTACCATCTTTGAGAAGCATTTCGTTGTTCCATTTCAATACCAGTCTCCTGAAAGAGAGAGTAAGTGTTGATTATTTTATTCCTTGCTTTGTCGGTGATGAATTGAAGCAAATTCAATTCAGACAAGCAATCTGGTGGAATGATGCAGAGCTATCCAGAAAACATCTGTACTTATCCACCAATGCAGTAAATGAGAGCTACCTAGAGAAGACATTGATTCAGGAGGATCATTAACAGTTCTAACCAACTGATCCAAGTAATAGGGTGAAGGAGAGAACACTATCAAGATCTTGCTTCTCAGATCTGTCAATTATAACTGCAATAGGCTGCTCTTTACTTGTTTAAATCTGTTTTTCATGACTTTGTTCTTTTAGAAGGCAATGGGCAGAATCAATTAAGAGGTGAAAGATCCATGAAATATTATCCAACTTCCTTGTACTTCATTTACAAAGAGGTCAATCAGAAGGGGAGAGATAATTGCTCTATGCCAACAAAATTAATCCGGGACACACAGGACAGATGATGAATGCTCTGTGGCAAAATATGGGACAGAGATGCACATATAGACCTGTGCATACTTGTCCTGCTGCAGAGAAGGACCGTAGAAAGAGGTGTGTGAAAAGCAATTACCATAGGTTTAAACATGCAGTTCTTAATTATCCATTGTATTTTGACATCAGATAATTAGCAGCTCAAGTTTTGATAATATCGGGTCATTGTGTTCAACATATAGAAGGATCCAGAACATTGAGCATAGTATAGCATCCATAAAAACAATTATATGTGATAAAAAAGCAAACAGTGGTTTTGTCTTTACCACCAGTATATTGTAAAGTGTTTTTTAATATTTTTAGTCACAGCTATTAATTCTAGATGTGTCAGACTATACCACATATAATTTATTGCAGAAACATGACTATAAACAGCAACAGCAATATATACATGACACAAAACTGCTTTTAGAACTGCCAGTGTTAGGAGCTGCTAGAATAATATCACCACATGATGACAATGTAGATGGAGTGGCATCTGAGTCCCACAGCAAGGTTATCACAGCAATGGCAAAAGGGATACTTTTCAGCTAGGTACTGAGAGATCCGAATGTCTTAGGCAGTCATCTGAATGAAGACAGAAGGAAATCCATTGAATTTGAACAGATTCGGAGCTATGAAAAGCAGTTCTGCTGGGAAACTTGAGGTCGAAAACATCATAATCCTATTTCCATGGTCAGAAACAAATGCACTGTGGCACAGGCGGCGGACATCTTTGGTGGTGGCTGAACTGAATTGTAATAGATTGCTTTTTATGCTGATTTCATACAACATTTATCAAACTGCTAAGGACTGAGACGGAAAATGAGTCTGAGTTGTGTTTGGAAAGAAATGGCTGCCGCTGTTCTTTTCTAATGCATTATCATAACCTTGTTTTCTCCTCGTTCTGACATTTCATTCTGTTTTCTTACATGCCTGACATCACCAACAACCCAAATTTAGCCTCACATAAATTTTATTGTTGAGAACCTCATAATATCAGAAACAGAGGTCATAAAAAGGAGACATGTTAATTATATATATATGTATATATTACTATCTGTCTTGTAATATGTTACCATTCTTCATGTGGAATGCTATAAAACTAATATACATCTTATAGAGAGACTTGGTCTATAACTATCCATATATCACTATGGACATTAATATAGCTTGTTATGTAGTGTGGCTGTTTTTACCTTACGTTTTTCTTCTTTTCCCTATATCATAGATTGTGCCCCATAAAAGATGCTCACCTGTTTTTAAATGTGGCAGGATCTGGCTGGATGCATGTTTGTGTGATAGTGATAGGATGGGTGACATATCTGTGTACTAATATGTACTGATGCTTGCTGTGCTTGAAATGCATGAAAACACACACACACACACACACACACCCCAGAAATTTAAAATTATTCCTACTATTTTTAACATTTGTTAATACTGAATAAACTTCATTTTCTCACTTAGTCATTTTTTTATTTTTAAAATTTCTATAAACAAACAGAACTCTATGAACATATTTCAACAACCATAGGATATTAATATAATTTGTAATGTACACCTGCTGTACTAAATCCTGTTATGTCAGAAAAGATGCCAGCTTCCTTTAAACTGCCGCCTGACTCTTCTGAAGCTTCATTCTTTTTTTAAACCTAAGGTGGAAATGGGTCAGAGGATTGTAATTATTTTATCTTTCTGACTCTTCTGTCTGTTTTCTAGGCAAACTTCAGCTAATCTGCTGAAGCAGGAGCAGTTGACTTTGTATTGGGGGATTAAGTTACTAATTAGGGCCCTTAGAGGACATGAAAACCACTGTCCTCTGACAAAATGTATTGGGTGTTTGCAGAGTCTATTTCAACTTTAATCCATAACCTTTAGGGCTGGAGAGCTATAGGCTCTAGACAGGTGTTTCTGAGGACTTTTCTTTCTTTCTTTCTTTCTTTCTTTCTTTCTTTCTTTCTTTCTTTCTTCCTTTCTTCCTTTTTTTTTTGCCTTAAGGACTGGGATACAAGCTTTTTGCCCTCGTGTCCACTTTGAAATACTCTATTGTCTATTTGCCTCTAAATGTTCCTATTCCTGGAACTAGAACCCTAAAAAAATTATTTTTATGTAAAACAACTTGGAATATGTCTTCATTAGAACTAAGTTAAATATTTATATTTAACTTTTTAAATTTCTGATAAATCAGTGCAAAAATCTATTTTGATTGCATTATTTTTTAAAAATTTGAAACATTTTTATGTTTGGTACAGATGGGTTTTCGAATGTATTTGATTTCAGATTTTCTAAATTAAAATTTAAATTATAAAATTTTAGAAAAATCACAGAATTGCATGTTTATAAAAGCGAATCAATAGTAATTGGATTTCTTCATTTTTGTAGTATCCACACTGAATATATTTATTTTTAAGAGCTGTTTTTTTAATGAATTTGCCATCTACCAAATTACTTCCCTGTGCAGTATCAAGTTTGTTCTTGAAGACAAGAAAAGTGTTATGTGCATTCTTGACAGACATCAGTAACAGAAAGATGTATTTATTATTTCAAGCAGGCAAATGAGTAGCATACAAACTATCCAATAACTATCGCTTAATTGGACATTTTGTTTTGTACATCTATTCTTAGGTGTAGAATAAACATATCTAGCAGAATTTAGCACTAAAATTAGATTTAATGTTCCTCTGGGTAGCTGAAACTATCCTGCCTCTGTTATAAAACATTGGTTTTTTTATTGTTCTTAGGGTGTAAATAAATGTATTGAAAGTAAAGAATTAATAGCACATCTAGAAAGACGTTATTCAACAATAATGATGCAAAACAGTCTTTATGCCATTTGATTTATCTAATCTATAGCTGT
The DNA here is from genome assembly GCF_982192425.1 of Myodes glareolus. Classification (NCBI taxonomy): domain Eukaryota; kingdom Metazoa; phylum Chordata; class Mammalia; order Rodentia; family Cricetidae; genus Myodes; species Myodes glareolus. The sequence goes on along the minus strand of NC_142041.1, from coordinate 44,722,479 downwards.
TTGATTGCCACAGCATGCCTTTCACCTGCAAGAATTGCACCCTAGGGAGTAGTCAACTTATTAATTCATCACTTGCCTTTCTTTGTGCTTGCAAGTCCCATTATAGTATGAGCACAGAGTGACACTCTTTCTGAAAGCTGCCAGCCAACTGGTTCCAGTCTCGCTGACCTTTTGTTTGTAACCATGATCCTAATGGTTTTCCCATTGGCTTCTGTTTCTCATAGATTACATTACAATCTACCCTTTTGTCTTACGGTATCTTGATGGGGACAGAACAGTAAGAGTGAATTGCACACCTGCAATTACAGCGCTTTAAAAAGAGGAAGGACCTGCCTCAAGTTAACCTGTAGGCTTTTTTAAAATGCCTTTTGATTTATCTGTCACTTGATCCATCAGCAATGAATAATTTTCATGGAAGGTGCACTTTAATTACATTCCCATTTGACTTGCATTATCAACCACTATCTAGGTAATTAATCTCACCAAGTATCCAATTTCGGCCTTTATTACACTGGCAGGCAGACCTTCTGAATTATGTGTGCTTGAATGGATCTTGGGTCTTTAAGGAGCCCATGAAAGGGATCTGAGGCTCTCCAAATCCCAAAACTATGTCTTGGATTTTTTTTCTCATAGATACTGGGAATAAATTATATTTTGTATTACACATGTGCATCCACAACTTCTAGATTATTATAATACTTAAAATTAAGATTAAAACTAGGTAAAGTCTCCCTCCCTGGTGTCCCCATACTGTTTGTCAGTTCATCAGGGAGGAGATGTGCCAAGTTACTGAATACAGCCGACACTTGTGTCCTTTTGCTGATGTTAGGTAATAGCCATCTAAACGTCAGTGCGTATTTTATTTGGGAATTAGATTTTCCTGAATTAATGTGAACAGTTGGGTTGAAGTAAGTCAAAATCAGAAAAAACTTGAAATTATCTTTCTACTTTATACTATCTGACTCCATCTTCTACAATTTTTCCTATTCTATGTTTAGGCACTTGACCTTCAGCCTAACTTTGGAGTTTAATTGCTAAATTCCCACACTGAATAATGCTCAAGATATTTTTACCGTTTTAGGCAGCATGTGTATATATGCAGAAACACTGGGAAATACTTAATTGCCCTTTTTGCCCCAAAATGTTTAGACCTTGATGGGTTTTAGCCTTGGGAATTATGCAGTATTTTACTTCTATTCAGCAGACTCCCGAAACATGGAGACTCCTTGGGAATAAATCAAAGCATGGAGGAAAATGGATTGAGCCTGTAAAAGTGCTCTAGATGCATGACCCGATTGTAAAGGGCTGATTGTCTGCTGTGTGGAAGAGAAGGCTGTGTGATCATCACGCACTGACAAGGTTATGTGTCACTCAGGAAAATACCTTGGGAGACACAGATTGGTGGTAGTGGGGAAAAGAAAGGTACTTTCTGGTCCTACACAGTTACCTACAGAATGTGTACTTTCCATATGGAAAACCTTTAATCAAGTGTAAACATATATAAACATTGAAGATTACATTGCTGTCTTTACTTTGTGTGTTGATCGCCTATTATATTCAGTTTATATGTAGGGCACAATTACAACTTGTAGACATTAAGTGACTCTGTGTTCCTGCCTCCAGCCCTAACCTCTCTCACAATGTCCTGATTAGGTATCTCCACAAGGTTTGTGGATTAATATCTGGGTTTTCAATTCGATTCCATTGGTCAGCATCTCTGTTTTTGTGCCAATACCAAGCAGTTTTCATTACTGTAGCTCTGTAATAGAGCTTGAAGTCAGGGATGGTAATGCCTCCAGAAGTACTTTTATTGTATAGGATTGTTTTGGCTATCCTGGGTTTTTTGTTTTTCCATATAAAGTTGATTATTATTGTTCTCTCAAGGTCTGTGAAGAATTTTGTTGGGAATTTGATGGGGATTGCATTGAATCTATAGATGCCTTCGGTAGAGTTGCCATTTTTACTATATTGATCCTCCTAATCCAAGAGCAAGGGAGATCCTTCCATTTTCTGGTATCCTCTTCAATTTCTTTCTTCAAAGCCTTAAAGTTCTTTTCAAATAGATCTTTCACTTCCTTGGTTATAGTTACCAGAAAGTGTGATTATATTTATAAGATCAAATATCATTGACATATAATTTTATTCTAATCTTTTCCTATGTATGTAATTTTAATTTGACTATTTTAAGTCAAACAATTGAATACATTTTAACATTATTTTACATTCTGAAAACATTTAATATCTCTTTATAAAAATCCTATTCCTTCTTAATTCAAGCACTGTTCCCCTTCTTACATTTAGGGAAAAAAAATCTCTTCATTCCTTTACTTTAATTGCATACTTACCATCCCAAATATTTCTGGGGAAAAACATTGATTATTTGTTTTTACTAAATATGACTTTAATAATCATTTGCAGGCTATATAATGGAATCAATTACAGTTGAAATTGGACAGAATAAATTATTCTAGATGATTTAGTACTATGAATTTCTCAGGAAGGCCTGTACAGTCACATGTTCTCAGTAATACACATACATCTACAGTAACTTGTATTAAACATTTTAATGAAAATCATTTTCCTAAAGTGTTTTATTACCGCACATGTCTCCTAATAGTCAGATGTAAATGTACAATGTCTTTGTAGGTTTCTGTATTTTTAACTTGTGTCCTTATGGTGATCTGTTTTGGAACCTTTAAATCATGAAAGTGTATACTTAAGCAACTGTTTTTATTCCCCAGAACACCAATTGAATTAGATTATGGACCTTTAATTGATATTTAGAGATAACAGAGGTAAAGTTAAATAATAGAGACTCTATATAGTGAGTCCACAGATTCTTGCACAGGCCTGAGCTTCCAAACTCCAGTCGAAGAGAGGGAGGAGCGATAATATCAGCAAGGAGGTCAAGACCATGAAGGGGACACCCGCTGAAACAGCTATCCGAGCTATTGGGAACTCACTGACTCAGGATTAGCCACAGGGCAACCTGCCTAGGACCAAACTTGCCCTCTGAATGTGGGTGGCAGTCATATGACTGGGCAGTCAGTGGGGCCATGGCAGTGGTACAAGGATTTAGCCCAGGGGCTGGAACTGACTTTTTGGAGCCCATTCTCTATGGAGTGATACCTAGCTCAGCCTAGATATGGGGAGGGGCTTGTCCTGCCTCAAACTGATGTGCTAGTCATTGTTGACTCCCCATGGGAAACCTTACCCTCTGTAAGGAATGGATAGGGAGTAGGGTAGGGGAGAAAGAGAAGGAAGCAGGAGGAGGGAGTGGAAACTGGGATTGGTATGTTAAATTTAAAAAAAAATTAATAAATTTTAAAAAAAGAACATTTTCAAGAGCCAGGAAATTTTCTTCTTCTTTTCCATTACATAAGCTTTTAGGCATATATTTTTCAATGGATTGTCTTGCTAAAACATCTATGTCTTGAATAATTGAGGTAATAAATATCCCCTGCTGATATTATATTCCTACAGAAAATTCAGTTTCGATGTAGTACTGCATTCAAGTAAAGGTAGGACACAGAGGCATGGCAGATAAATTGGTCACTGGATTTAGAATCTCAAGTTTGTGTTTCAGGTTAATCATTTGATTTTTGAGCTTGGACAAATTAGATTTAATCTATCTCACCATGTTATATAAGCAGTTGTGTTATGTAAGCACTGATATGCCAGGAAAGCTATGGTACAACTGTACCTGTACCAAAGCAGAATCTTGTTAAAATTAGTAAAATACTTCTGTAATTTTATTTTTGGTTCAAGTTGCCTTTGCTAATCTAATACATAACACTTTCAGCAAACTGGACTATTAAAGAATTATGAACTGTTAACTATTTTTGGAAAGTAATATTAATATTTGCCTGCTAGCTGAACAAAACTTCCATAGTCCATTTGATTCCAGGAAATAATAGAGGCTTATTAATATAACTGATAATCAAAAATGGTTTTATTTCTGAATAAAGTAGTTTTTCTAATAATTTTTAAAGTTTCTAAGTCTGCATTTTATTTCAGTGATCTTGACAAGTAAGTGTATGACAGATGTCTTTATGATACTGAATGTGTATTCATTTTAATATTTATGTAATTTAAGATAAAGTTAATTAATCTCTTTCTCTAGAAATTCATAGTACATACCATAGCATGTTCTATATATAGTTTCCGAATGGAATACAGGAACTTTTTTTTTAGTTTTTATTTATTTTTATTGAGCTGTACATTTTTCTCTGCTCCCCTCCCAGCTTCTCCCCTCTCCCCGTCAAACCTCTCCAAAGATCCCCATGCTCCCAATTTACTCAGGAGATCTTGTCTTTTTCTACTTTCCATGTAGATTAGATCTATGTAAGTCTCTCTTCGCGTCCTCAACTTTTATATCTTTCTACTCAATTTGTATTGTATTTTGAATGATAGATAAATGACATTTAGTGATAATGATTTTACTGGAATGTAAGTGAAAATTTCTGCAGGTCAATAATCTGACCTTGTTTAGATTTGTAAAGAATTATTCTTTGTCCCTCTTCATCAAACAGTAACACAGTCCAAACTGATTTGTTTTTGTTTTTATTCCTACTGAATATTCAGGCAGTAAACATTTTTGAAAAATTTTATGTATTTGTAAACATGCATATTTGAATTTAAATACCACTCATGGCCAGACTAAGAGAACTATTATTTGCTAGAGTGCTAGTCTGGAGAGAGAGCTGGATTTTGATGATTTAACTCAGATTCTCATAAACAGAATATTCATTTTTCTAGTTCTATTTGAATTTACAAGGAACCTAAACACTCCTCTTTCATTTAATATATGCAGTTAGTTTCTACTTGTATTAACTCTTTATCTGTTGATCAAAATGTGCCTTTGACTTTTCCCATTTACCTACATGATACTTCCTTACACTTTTCAGAATGCTGATTAAGAATTAGGAAGCTAAAGTATATAGTATACTAGGAAAGAGGATCATTTCGGAAAGACATCCCATATGTTCTTCGGTTTTGTAGGACATAACAAAGGTAGAGTGTTCAGACCCCTCCCCACTTACATAGAAAATTACTTTCTCTGTCTTCTTATTTACTCCTCTGGTTTATCTTGTTGATAGGGTTTTCCACATGATCACACACTTGGATCACTTCCTCTGCTTTCTTGTTATTTGATCAGTTCCTCTCATTCAGTCAGTCTCTGCTTCATTCTCTTTCTTTCTTCTGCCCCGTGTTCCCTTTCTCCTTTCTTCTGTGCTGTGTGGTTTTGTGGAGAGCAGCTAGTTGTAGCAGAAAAGGCTTATTTATAACACAACTGATATTCTAGTATGACAAAAGTCCTGTGGACGGTAAACACAGGGCCAGTGTTACTGGGCAATTTATGTTTTTTAATTTATTTTTAAAATTTATTATTGTTATATATAAAATTAATATATTATTATTATCATCATCATCATCATTATTACAAACAACAGTGAGTCTGTTCTCTCCTCCCACTTACTGTGAGTTCCAGATATTGAGCTTGGTCTACCAGACTTGGGTCCTAAGTACTCTTACTTGCTGAGCCATCCTGCTGGTCAGAATTTATTGGTTTATACCCCACCCCTACAGCCCTCACATCCATCCCGTGACATTTATTTTTCTTTGAGTTTCTTTCAACTTAGAACTTCAGTTTTTAGATCAGTGCTAAAAATAACAGCAGGCCAGTCTGTGATACTCTTATTATTTGATACAAAAAAAAAAATATTTTCTTTTACCAGGTCATTATGAGAGAAATCTCTAAGCTCCTGAACATATTTATATAATCCTGAAAACTTTTAAAAAATACTGTTTGAGACTCTTTGAAACAGATTTCCTATCTTCCAACTTATATTAAAAAGTGAAATGCACCAGAATAGCTAAACTGCTTTTCAAGTTGAAAAGCCATTTTTTTGTGAATAGATTTAATCAAAAACTTGCAGAAAAATAGGTCTCATTTCTAATATATATTTCAAAGAATAGAACCATTCTCTTGTTTCTGCCTTGTTATATCAATGTGTAAATACATTCACTTACTGAATGACCTTATGTTTCTGACCTTCGGAAAATGGTGTACAGTCCTTAGAACCTTGCTTTTGACCACTGGTAATCTTTGACATTTATGAGTAACCTTCTCTGTGAAGATCATCCTCTAGTGTCTGTATTTGTCATGGGAGAAAAGTGAGTCTTTGAATATGCTTTTGAAAACAGGATGATTGTACATTCCTGTTCTAAAGACACTTTCTTTGAATATTGTCACTCTATTGAGTGTACTCCATCCAAATGCAGTAAGTGTAAACATGGGTCCCTTTAAATTGTTATCTGTACTTCACTCATATTTTTTTTTCTACTTCCAACCCATCCTCCTATAAATAGCAAACCGAAGAAGAACAGGTTAGCTGATTTAAATCTTCTGTCTGTCTTTCTTTCTTATGCTGTTTTTGTTGTTGTTTTTTTTTTTCTTTTCTATTCTTTTTTTTTTTTTTTTGAGAAAGGGTTTCTCTGTAGCTTCGGGCATTTCCTGGAATTAGCTCTTGTAGACCAGCCTGGCCTCGAACTCACAGAGATCTACCTGCCTCTGCCTACGGAGGGCTGGGATTAAAGGTGTGTGTCCCCACCGCCCAGCTCTTATGATGTTTTTATTGCTCTGAACATCCTTCAAGTACCTGCTAAAAATGTTAAATAGAAAGAGGTTCTTTCGTGAACCTGAGCACGTCAGTGGCCTGTTATTGGGGTGAAGCTATTCCATTCTGTTTTTGTGAGGTGACTGAGTTTTATGGGAGCTTCCCACTCATTTGCCCTTATGGTTATCAGCGAGATGGCACCTGATGTGCCTACCACTATTGCATATGGTTTATGAGGAGAATCCAGAAAGCTCATATATGGTCTACATTTGCTCAGGTTACAAATGCTAACCTCATCACAAAAAAAAATGTAAGGAATATTTCTCTGGTCATCCTTAGCAATCCACTGTTGTGTTGTACAAACATCGTGTGATTGTTGTGCACTATTTTCTCTTATATTCTAATGCTTTATAATAAGTGAAAGATTTGAAGGTTTTGGTCAAAACTTCAACTGGTTTTCTCTTTTTATTAGGTGACTTTAAATTTTTTTCAGTAGTTTTGTGCATATCTTTGTGTGTGTGTGTGCATCCACATGTACATGTGTGTATGTGAGTTTAGGGGCCAGAGGACAACACTTAGTTGTCATTCCTGGAAGATAATCACTTTGTTTTGAGCACAAGGTCTCTTTGTCCTGGAGCTTGTCCTGTTTATTACCCTGACTGGTCAATGAGCTCCAAGGATATACCTGTTTCTTTTTTCTTAGTCTTGGAATACAAGATTGTGTGTACCATGGTACTTTGCCTTGTTAAGTGTGTTCTGAGAATTAACTTGGGTCCTTGTCTTATGAGACAAATGTTTTCCTGTCTTGCCTCACCTAAAAGATATTACAGTTAATGATCTTGCAGTTTTTGTTGGCTAGTAAAGATAATATCTGTATCTCTTTTTATATTATAGTTACAAACATATATTGCATATCTTCCTTATACTATGAACATCTCCAATAAGCCTTCTTTTAGACTATCAATGAGGAGTGATGGAATTTTACTATCTGTGATTTGAATGTAAATAATCTCAGTTCCACTACTGAATAAAAAAATGCAATTACTTTTAAATTTCAAAAATAGCAGGGAATATATATTTATTTATAGTTCTTCATTTCTTGATAATAAATAATTATACAAAAAATTAGAAAGTATGGTATTTCCCAGTCCATATTTTAGAAAGGCATATAACTTTTAATTTTTTTTAACTTTTATATATGTTTTAGAAAACTGTAACTCTGGGCAATACTTGTATTACCAGTTATTTGGTCACCTGGTTCACTTCCAGTTCAATAATCTCTTCCCTTTTATGCCTTTCTTTTCTTTGCTATCCCAGAATGAATCTGGTCGTATCTCTTACAAATCACAGATGCTTCTGAAAAATATATTTATCTCATTGCTTTTTCTCTTTATTTTTAAAATGGAGTTCTTTATGTCCTTCATGATGCCCTGAACTTTAATAAATCCTTTGGAATTATAATGTAAATACCAAAGAAGCTGTTAAATTTTAAATAAAATTCATGTCTCAGGATTGATCAGGGCAGAAAGCTTATGTTACAACTGTAGACAGATAATACATCACATGTGTGGATGACTGTGCTGTGCATTAGCTGAGAACCTCGTGCTTTTCTAATAGTAAAACCAGAAGGAGGGAATTTTACAGTATTTCTTGAGTATCCCCATATGTTCTTGAAGGCAGAGAAATTAAGCCTGGAGTTACATAAAAATTTCAAGGGGGAGTCAGTCCTTCCTACTGTTAACGCTTTAATGACTCACTAGCAGTCAAATCTGCATCATTCTTTTCTTGTAGCAAATATCTAATTCAGAATGCAGTAGAGGGGGCAGATTGTCAGGAATGAAGTGGCTGGGTAAAATACACTGGATGGGGCATGGACCTCTGGCCCAGCTCACAATTACCAGGTGATTTACCTTTTCCTGTCCTTGTATTTCATGGTTGTCCTAAGTCTGCAGAAAGTCAATTCTGATAAATGTGATGCTAGTCATACTGGAAAGCATTTGAATAAGGGCACATATCACAGTCTATACTGGTTCTATGTTGTATTAAGTGTAAAGGTGAAACATGCAAATATATTCGTTGTTATCAGGGAAGGAAATGAATTTGCGTCACACTTTTAACCTTGGTATTTGTGATTTGATTCAGAACATCCTTGTTCTCGTGCATAGAAAAGCCACAAGGATACAGCCTTCTGTGCAGAAGAACAGAAATGACATCTTAGTGGGCTGCTTTTGATGATGTACATTAAGTTTGGCTGTCACTAAATGTACTTGTTTTGAATTGTTTTGTTTATGAAAATTAAATTTTATAAATAGAAACGCAAAATTTGATTTGATTAGTATTTTTACATTTAATTTAATTGTCTTAAATATTTTCTGTGACACAGTTTTGATCATACCAGTTTGTAATTTTTAATTCTGGGTTTATAAATATTCTGAATAATATTTTATTCAATTACACTATGTTTTGTGAAATGTATTTTACTTTTGCCTTCAGAATTTAAGCTATATTGACAGGAGGAACACAAAGTCAATAGTAGTGTTTACATTAACTTGTTTATTTCTGCGATAGACAAATGTATCATATTAGAGCACAGAATAAAGCTTTATTATAGTGACAACTGTGCCTCTGTATAGAAACTGCAAATAATTCAAAACATAAGCCACATGGCAAAGAAAGAATGGCATTTTCTAGTGTTCTCTAAGTTCATACCTGATTAAGGATTCAGATTTACAAAACCTGGATTTTTCAGTTTGTCTGTTTATGATGTGTTCTCTTTACAGAGTCAGACAGTAGACGTGCATTTGCTAGAGTTAAGGTGAGCTGGCCGTGTAGTTCCTCGCACACACAAGTCTCCAGCTCCACAGCAAAAAGACCTGTATTCTCCATTATCATGCATATATGATTTTGTTAATATTATTTATTCATGGATTTTTTTCAACATTTTGTTTATTTGGGCTTGTTTGGTTTAGTTCTCCTCATCTCCCACTGGGCTCAGTACTTGTCCACTGGTCAGTTGTTCTTAACCTAAGGTGAGGTAGGCAGTGAGGTTTCCTTATGTTGAAATGAGTTATACTTAAACACGTACACATAGTATAATGCCCTTGGAGTCAAGCTCCAAACAATGTACTTGAAAAGCAGTTGAGCATTTCTTTACAAAAATGAATTGACAAATGATTTCTCTTGAAATATGTGAAAACTGAAACACACACGGTTGTCTCGGTTCACCTTAAGGCAAAGTTGTATAATCAAAGCCTGCTCATTCAGTCTTGGTTTCAGGATGCAGAAAACGACATGATGCTGTATGATAGCCACCAAATAACAGAAAACAGCGTCTTTGAAGAAATAGCTATCGATTAACAGGGTAGACTGTGTAGAATTGTTTTCTAGGCCCTTAAGGATTACACTGTGGAAGGTCTTGGAGGAGAATGGAATGTTGCCTCATTACACGTTTCATTTGAAGTACTTCTAGTCCCTGGTTAGTCTCCTCATTTCCTTAACTCCCCGTAATCATTTTCAGAAGAAAGGAAACATTATCTATGCATATGAAATAATCTCATCATTTCTTCTGGAAAAGGATATCTTTTTTTTTCCATGTAAGATTTTTTTTTAAAAAGGGCCATGATTGTTTTTGATATGAAGGGTGACAGGTCCAATGACCTCATGAATAGAGGTTCTAAATATTTAAGGTTTAATAAAAACAAGATGTCTTTTTCTTCTAGCTATATAAACTGTATATGGGGAAGGTGTGTTGTTTAAAGCAGTAGAATTTTGAAAAGCATTAAGAATGAAGACAACTGAGGAGAATCCTTTAGATTTCTTAGAAGAATATCAGAAGATATAATTTTATTCTGAAGTATGATTGGACATGTGGAAAGTAAAACTAGAGGCCATCTATTAGGCCGTCTCTGCTCGTTGCTTTTCCTAAGATGTGGTGATGTCATTTTTATAGTGTTTATTTGTACATCATTTGCCAAAGTTATATCCAAGGGGTTATAAGCTCGTGGCCTTTTATTGTATTAATCTAGCACTCTAGTATTTGAACAGCTTATTGCTTCATGGAGATAGTTCACATATATGTCCTCTCTTATTGTTTTCAAAAGATTTGACTTGGTGTTCTTAATGTATAATAATTACTCTATTTACCCATGGTCATACCACTTCATTCCACTATGATACTTACATCCATTAGTTCTCCTTGTAAGTAGCAGAACTGAGAACCTGCTCATAATTTAAAGAGAGTTTGCATTACTAGCGGTGTCATTAGCATCATTGCTGAGTATCTTCAGAGCCAGGTACATGTCTTTATATTTTCTAAATGTCATTTAAGCTGCTGTGCACATATTAACAACGTATCAGGTTTCACTTTCCAGCTGTGTCTTTATTATAAGAAGGATGCTATACATAGAAAAGTATTTTAGATATTATGAAAAAGTTTAAAATGAAGACTATTATTTGAGAAAATCCATAATGTTCCCAAGCTTATATAAATTCATTCACCCTTTTTAGTGAATAGAGCATATTATTTAAAAGATCTTTTGTTTAAAAACTTTACAACAAATAGCTACTTTTAAAATTATTGAATAAGAAATATATTGGTATTAATATTTGCTATAGCTCTTTGCGTATTAGTTATGGAGTATAATTTTCACAAGGCTTTTGGACCATTTGCTGAGGCTCTACTAGGTTACATAAATAGAACATACTTATTTCCGTATTTTCATTCATGTTGCTTATACTCTAGCTTAGATAATAACAACAAAACTCATAAACCTTATTTAAAGTAAAAACTGCTGAAGATTGACAGTCACAATGCTCATCACTGCTGTTTGAAAGACGTATGATAAGTGCTTCCCAGACCTTGTGGAACATACTTGGCAGTTGTTTACATTAATTATATGTTATTTATTCCTTTACAACAGATCTGTAGAAGAGAAAAATCTTCATTTAACATAGCACAGTAGAAGGTTTAATGTAGCAAAACCTGTATTGCTGTACTCATTCCAGCTAAGTGGGTATCTTAGCTGGTGCTTCTACTGCTTTCATAAAAGAGCACAATTCAAACCTACTTGGTGTGAAAAGGTTTTGTTTCTTTTTTTTTTAACTTATAACCCTCAGATCACATTTCACCTTAAGGCAGGTGTTCAAGGCTAGGATCTGCAGATAGGAACTGAAGCCTGAGAAACTGAACAGCTAAAATTACCAGTCACTTCCTTGTGAACGTCTGACAGAGGCACAGGTTCCAAGGAATTTAGGACTCCATTGGGAGTATGGTAAACCTACAATACATTGTTGCCTCCTGATTGATGCAGCAGTCTACAGGGCAAATATGAAATCTAGGTAGAGATGTAGCATAGTCTTGTAGTTTAAGTCATAAAACTAAGGGACAAAGACAAATTAAGAGTATAAATACATTGAAAACTTCAGATCAAATGAGAATGCTCAGGATGTTGGACAAAACTCAAAAAAGCATAGAGCAACAGTGAGGAGTGACGCGGGAAGGAAATTTAGAATTTGATGCCACAAAGCCAAGCATTACTATTGCAAGGAGAAGACTGTGATGTGTCCATGATAGTGATGGAGACTTGTAATGGGAGGACTGAGAACAGACTTCTGGAGGTGATCATCAACAGAATATCTCACATCTCTTTAGTCTGTGCTAACCAGAGAATAAATAAATGCAGTTGATAATTAGTATCACAGTCACCGCTGTGAACTCGAGCACATTTGTAGTCACAGCAGGTTAACTATTATAAACAAAGAGATTTTAGAGTTAGGTGCTATATGAAGCAATTGACAGTTATCTAATTTGAAACCAGTTTAAAAATGACTTACTTGGAAGAAAGTGAGGAGGAAATAATAGTGATCTTCTAACAATTCTGCAACCTTATGTCTTAGAAGATTCTTGCATGCAGCTAGTTTTTCTCATCTGCCTTGCTCATTGATTGCTGGGTGATTTTGTTGAGCTGAACACTCTCCATAGCAGTGGTAATAGAGTAGTATGCAAGGAAGACAGGATTTTTTTTATTATATCATGAATTATGATGTGGTTATTATGGACCCACAATCTTTTTTGTTCTAGCAGGAATCACACCTCATCACGAAGTACCATCCAAGGAACATGTACTACATGCATGTACAGCCATGCCGTACAGTTTCATGGGACACTTAAGAAAAATTATGCATTATAAGTAAAAGGAAAGAAATTAGTTCATTTTATTTCTTTGTTTGCTTCTTTGTACATTTTTATTCTCCTCTTATACAATAGATTTAACTGCAGATTGACTCTTGCTTCTCTATAGTCTATGTGCCACATAATCTATGTTTTTTCCCCTCAACAATTCTTGGGCAGGTAGGAGGGAGTGTAGTTTTAAACATTCGATGAAGAAAGTAATTTATTAGTGTAGATATTGTTTTATATGCTGTCAACTTGTAATTTTTAGTAAATTGGAAATCACTATATGGATTATTTACACCATGTTAGTCAAATTTTATCTAAGCAAACTTTAGATTTGTGTTTGATTATACAGATAAGGTACAGAAGAAATTTTATCCATATATTTTACAACAATAGAAAATTCATTTAAAACTAACACTGATGTCCAGAGAAATGACTCTCCAGTTAAGTGCTCTTCCTGCTCATTCAGAAGAATAGGATCAGATTCTCAGCACACATGGCTGTTCACAACCATTGTCTGGGGAGATACAGTTCCTTCTTCTGGTCTCTGTGGGCACTACATACATACTTAAGGTCACAATTACTTGCAGTGCCATATTCAGATTTGGACTTTGGTTTTACTCATTTGAAAGATATTTATTGTGTTTTCATGGTGTACAGGTAGTCTTTGAGGGAGATGTGGGTTCTGTAGTGCTCCAACTGATGGAAGATACAGATATCACTTTCTCCCCTGTTCATGTCTACTAACATGTCTACATGTATGTTTTTCATGAGAGATTTCTATTCCATGAACTCAGCTTGTGAATAGATTGTGTTGTATGGCTAATATTTGGTGATAGTATCCGGTGATTTATAAACCTAGAAATATTATTTCCGAGTCAATGGTATATCTTATTTATGACAAGACATGTCCTTGCATCATTTCATTAGTGAATATAGACATTAGAACTACATCTCTCTTGAGCTAGCAAAGAAACAATCACTATTTGATTTCATGTATTTGCTGATAGCTGATTTTCTTAGCAAATGCTTATACTAGGCATATTTTTCTCATTGATATTGTCTTGACTCACACTTATTTGTGTAGTCATATATCTGTATCTTCATATATAGATAGATATAGATTGTTTAAACTATGTTTGAGTAAAAAATACAAAGTAAGCTAGTTAATTACTAAAGATTGTATTAACATTGTCAATATTGACTAAATACATACTCACGTTCAATATCCAGATAACTGATGGATTATTTTGCTAGAATGCTTTAAAGATTCTCCTCATTTACCTCCCTATTTGCTTTAAACTGGGTACTCTAAGTAGTTACATGGTGTGGTAAAGGCTAAGTATGGAGAGTGAGAAGAAAGAATTACACTCTGGAATTATCCTGATTTCTACTGTTATGGGTAATTTTGTAATTATAGAAAATTTGATATAATTGTTCCTGGAAGTAGTTATTTCATGTCACTTTTCTGTGGTTGGCTTAGCTTATCATATAGGTTAGGGAGCCTAACATGGTTTGGAATTGCCTTGCCTGCTTGTCTGGGAGACAGGAAGTAAGGATGTATGTTTCCTTGTATGTAATTTGAAATCACTATTGATTCCTTCTCTTCCCAGCTTTCCTCCCCAGTCTGGAATACGACCCACATGGTACTTGCTCCAATATTATTGTACATAATATTCCTTTACAGTGCTGGGATCAGAACCCAGGGTGCTGTTCATAGCAGGCGAGTTCTCTGCCCAGAACTAGAATACCAGCTCTTTTATGTACATCAAGCAATCTGTTAATCAATGTTCTTTGGAGGCAGTACATGACATTTTGATAGACTCCAGTTCCCTAAGCCTCTTGCATAACGTTCCAGTTCCTCAGAACTGGTGTGAGTTCTGGAGCCTGTATGCTTGTCACTCCCGCTAGCCATTGCAGTTCACTTTCCTCTGTTCTGGTGAAGACAGGTGATTCTTTTTAAAATAATTCTTCTCCAAGTGAAAAATTCTAGTAGCCAATGAGTTAGGAAATATTCCTCGGTAATACTTTGACTACTTTGATTTTGAACTAGAAGTTTGTTTCAGTTTTTGAGTCTTTCTTGGTTCATTTGCATCGATGAGGCCTAATTATAAAGATCTTGATCAAGATTATAAGGACTAACTTATAAATATGTTGTAACTGTTACCATAGACATCTTCAGCAAAGGGAGTTATACAACGACAAAAATAGATGTTTTTCACTCTCCTATCATCACATTAATTCTGTATTTTACTGTTCTAAGCAAACATAGCAACAAATATTAGTAATAGTTTTGCTTTGGTGAAATCTCTCAAAACTGTGTGTGTGTGTGTGTGTGTGTGTGTGTGTGTGTGTGTGTGTGTGTGTTCGTTCTAGTCATCCTGACCCTTCATGAATGATCTGAGATAACGTTTTCATCCAAAAACAGACCACCAAGAGTATTTGGAGGTAGTTTTGCTTCTTGATGAAATTCATGTGATGGATGTAAGTGGAAGGACTCCTGGAGTTAAGATTTTAATATTTCAGTTGTAGGGAGCTCTCTTTGAAAACATAGCTTTTTATACAGATTTGGTGTGAAAATGTTTAGTGGAGCAGATGGAGATCCAGCTGGTAGAATATATGTTTGTCAGGGTATCTGGCATTTAGCTACATCCAAAAATGCTATCAAACTGAAAGATGCTAAAGAGCAGCGCTGTGTGGAAGTCAGTGTGATCAGCCAGGGGTAGAGCTCTTTCATTTTTGATTCCCTAACCTTGTAGGGATACATTTTAACACACACGGAATTTTCAACTTTAAAAATAAAATCTGAGAAAATGTAAATAAAATTGTCAAACAGCTGCTTTTCCAAAGTCTTGATCATTGTAAGCCAAGGAAAGCATGCTTTCCTCTGTTTGAATGTAGTATCTGATGAATAGTCTATATCTCTAAGTGTACAATAAACACGTATATTTCCCAGGACTTTGAATTCTGTATACTGAACATCGTTATTTTGACTTCTGGTTTAAATGTAGAAGTGGTAGATGATAATCAATAAAGTAGTGAGAAAAGATAGATGAGCATCCTAAATATGTTTACAAATATTCTAACCAACAGGATGCTTAATGAGTACTTAAGTGAATGGAAGATCTGGCTAATTAGAAAATAATGTGTTTACTACTGAGTCTTAGAGCATATATGTGTGTCTGTGCGTGTGTACACATATATATGTATAGACCGTATATTTCAAATTATTACACATGAAGTTAAAATTATTTACCTTTAAAGCTTCTGGACAAAGATTGAAATAATTGCGTTTAGTGAAAGGAATTCAGCTCATGTCTTTGTTTCCATTTTTATATTAACAAATTTTTATTCAACCCCTAAATTATACCCACTAGAGAGGTCCAGTTTGATTCACTGCTCTTGGATTTTAATTTTTCGCTAGTGCTGGGGTGCCACCCAGTTCTGCATACAAGGCAGGTAAATGCTCTACCGTTGTGTGTATCTTACATTCTTATTTACTGCCGTTGTTTGAGTCTTCCACATAACTGCGGTGGGAGATTCACACCCCACCAAAGTCTGGAACTCCTTACAGCAGTGGACAAAAGTATTTGTGGAATGTTTGCAGGAATCTTGTCTTAGGAGTCTGTTTGAATTGCTGAATGGAAGCAGAATTTTTAATACTGATATTATCCAATGACTCACAAAGACAGGTTTTAAATATTTAAGGTGCAATGAAAACAATATGTCATTAAGGTGTTTCTGGTTAAGTTACTGTTATTAACAAGGACTCTGAGAAGTGCTCTGAAATACCACCTTACGAAAGTCTTGAGCTGTGGGAAGCATGCTCATCAGGGAGCATGCCAGACTGAGTTAGGCATGCTCAAAAGTATATATCTGAATCTACAGATATTTTAAAAAGTATCCCTCTAGAACTAATAAATTTTGGAAGTCCCTAGAAAGACTAATATTTCATAGAGTATGGAAAATATAGAATATATCAGTAGACTGTAAAAGATAGCTGCTGCTGAAATCAAGGTAAATTTTTATTGGACTACCTTCTCTTCTATTTAAAAAGAATATTAATACCATATTTCTGTGCCTTCAATATCTTAAACTTCACTTATTTTAAAATACATTCATATAGTACAAATTTTATAGTCTAAATTAAATATATGTAATATGAATTACATGCAGTCTGCATTATATATGTGTGCATATATATGCATTTTTTAATTCTTGCATCTGTGAGGTATTGAAATCTGTATGCTTAGTTTATATCATAGTAAGCTTAGTATTGTAAGCTGAGTATTGACATCTGTGTATGTGATATCTCTGTGTGGACTCATTAATTAATTAACTAATATTAGATAGTTAGTGGCAATGTAAGACATGCTGAATTACTGACCCATAAGATACAAATTTATATTTTCTTCACAACAGGCAGTATGTTCTGAAGAGCTTTAAAAAAATATCTCAATGCCCATGGTAACACTTAGTAAGACAGAATGCCTCTATTTTATGTAGGAGGTACTGCATGAGGACAAAATGTACACAGATTATTTTGTAAATCATGGAACATTTGAAGGAAAGTTCTATCTTAATTAGTCCAAATCATTTTTAAAACTTCTAATTGGATAAGCTCCTAAAGCCCCACATTTCTCCACATTAATTCTACTTCAGGACGTAGCTAATTGGGTTAGACTGCTTTGTCTACAAAACATTAAATAATAGCAAACCTGTTTAAGCTATAAGTATATTTCTCTAAATTATATTTTCTAATTGAATCTCATGAAATTTTATTTATTATAAAACATAATCAATTTATTTAGTATGAAATCTATCTTTTCCTTCTTTGATTGTGCATCTGATACGTGTCTCATAGCATTTTAATGAAAAGAATAATTATTATGGTTCTTCTTTGGGCCTGTTTTTTTATCTCCATTCTTTTGTCTATCTGCTAAACATGAAAGTGAATTGTTTTTTTCCCCAAGTCAAGTACAATTGCAGTACAAAATGTTTTGTGTTGTTGTCTATGTTCCTTTAAAATAGTCAGAGAGGATGGGTTTTGAACACTTTGGCTATCATTGTATTTTATTTTGATGGAAGAATTCTTTTGGGAATTCAATCCTGAAGTTTGGTTGAACTTAAGACAGTAACTGGCATGGTCCACACTGAAGTAGAACTCATGACCGATCCTTGTGTCCGTGCTTCCCAAGCACTGAGATTGCGGACGTGCACCACTGCCCCCTTCTTACATTAAATCTTTATTCGAATTTTATGTGTATATCAGAATGTTTTTCTAAGTTTCTGTTCAGTCTGGATAATATTCCAGCATGTTGAAACTTCTTATGGTTAAAAGGTTGACATTCGTTAAAGCATGCCTGAGTGAAAAAAAAATATACTATCAGTGATAGTTCCTATACTTTTGCAAGAAGATTAGCTAAAGAGAGAAATGGGTCCAGGGTTTCTCTTTTAAATGAAAAACTCATTAAGAATATAAAATGCATTCTATTGATTTTTTCACTGAACCCATCTTTAATTATCTACTGTGCTTTTCTTATTACAAGAAGGCATCCCAGTTAATATTAAATATCTCATATGTTTACCCACACACACACCATATATGATTTAGGTAGTGCTAGGAATCAACCCCAGGGCTTCATGCATGCTATACAAGCTCTCCAACTAACTGCATATATCCCCATTTCTCATTATATATGTTCAATAAAGTTGTTGGATATGTCATAAAATTGATTTTTCAGTTTATCACAGAAATATATATATATATATATATATACATTACACACTTTAATTAACAGACATTATTTTACTGTGGATTTACAGTTGTCAGTTATGGTTTACTATTTTTACATATGTGTACATGTTTTTGCTTGTGTATGTTTGCATGCATGCAGGTGTGTATGTATGTGTCCATATTGGAGGCCAAGACACAATCCCTGATGTTGTTCATCCTGTGCTTTCTGTGGTTTTTAAGGACAATCTCTCACTTGCCAGTTAGTCAAGGCTGACTCACCAGCAAGCCTTAGAATGGAGGCGACTCTGTCACCCGCCCAGAATGTGTATCCTTCCCAGCTTCTTTTACTTCTATTCTGGGGATCAACTTGAGATTTTCTTGCTTGCAATGCAAGCACTTTACAGAGCAAGCCATCTACTCAGCCGGTAACAATTACTACACGGCTTCATTGTCAATCTGGACACTGACTTGTGAAGCTCTGCTAACTCCACCTTCAACCTATTCGTGATATAGATAGGCAGATGTAGAGGATATTTATAGAGTTAACCCAACTACTTTTTTTTTCCCATGACTATCCACTGTTAGAATTTCTTCGATTACTGCAGATCTCCATTCTAGACTTTAGCTCCTTACTACCAGTTCTGAACAATTTATTAAGAACAGACTGTTGCACTCTCAGATCTTGAAGCCACCCGCTGTGCTTCCCAGCTCACTCTAAGAAAGGATGAAAGTCTGCTACCTGAGTTGCCCAGTTTTCTGTCCATCTATACCAACCACCTGACTTCCCCTGCCCACCCAAGTATTCTAACAAACGTGGTTTCTTTGTTGATCCTAAACTCATGAAACAAAGCACCACTTTTGAATCATGGATCCAGCTCTACCTTCTACATTGCTCTGGTCTTCCACTAGATGTCCGCTTGGCTGTGTCATACTCTTCAAGTAATTGTTCCGATTCTGATTTCTCAAGGAGCTCTCTCCTGTCACCCTTCCTTAATGCACATTTAATAAGTAAACCTTGACCCGCTTAGCCTGTTTTCCCACAGTCCTTCCTTTGGGAACTTATCAGCATCATTAGGAAAGATGCTTCTTAACATTGCAAGGGTGCTGTGAACATATGAAGCTCACAGTAAGTCTGTATTGAATTGAATTCTAATTTGTGGCATTACTAATAAGAAAAAGTATTAAGTGAATATGAGTTGCACCTGCAATTAAAATCTGATTTATGTGATGGCAGAGTGAGAGACTGAAAACTCTAGTTATATTTACAACAAAGGACCACTATATTTTCTTCCACATCTGTGGTCATATTTTTCTTACTTTACAATTTTAAATAGTTTTACAAATAAGAAATCAAATTTTAAAAAACAGAAAATGTAATGAGTGTCTAGACCTCCATTAATGTTTTCTTGAAAAATACACGAAACTCTATGACCCAAACTCAGTGTACTGTCATATAGTAAGAGTAATGGTGTCTACAATAAATCAAAACAAAAAAAGAGGTGACAGGGGACTGAACTTGCCACGGTTTCTTGAAAACAATCATATTTAAAACTATACGACCGGAGTTATAATTATAAAGTTAAAGATATGTCTTATGTTAAATACATCTTTCTTTGAATGCACTGATTTTAATACACTGACTCATCTGTCCTCTTTCTGTTTTCTTGTGGAACAAAAAAAATGATCCTTGTGTGTAATCCCGAACTGAAATGCTATGAGTTAGTGTGCTTCTTAGCTCAATGCCTCCTTCCAAGGAGCCTCTTTCTGTATACACCTTTCAGTCTCTCCCCAAGCAGATGGCGGCATAATGGCAAGCTATGCAGACATGCAGGCCAATTTATTCTGCCACACAGTAGAAACTGTGCTAGAATTTGTGGGCAAAATAAAAACAAGAGAAGGAAACTAACACTTTCAAGAGCCATATTATAAACCAAGCACTAAGTTGTTTTCATACACATGTATATATTTTTTTTTCAAGAAATTTTTGCATTAGCAGGAGTCATATGTTAACACACAGGAAAAGTGCAGAAAGTCTTTTGAGCCCAATTTTAAGAAGTTAACAGACATCCTTATTGTTCTGACTTAATACTGTCTGCTCCTTCAATCTTAAGAGAAGGGTATATTCCAAGTATACAATGTGATGATGGAGAAGGCGTGGAGGTCAGAACTGGAGCTGGGATTTACAGAAGGATGGAGACTTGAGATCAGCAGCTTCCCCTTTGTAGCCTGTGTTTCACCAAGGGATTCCTTAGGCAGCTGTGATGGCAGCAGGAGCCAGCTTCACGCTATGGAGGTGGTAGACAAGGTCAAAGATGTTTGCCCAGCAACAGCTGAGGAGTTTGAAGAGGAGGCCAGGTGGCTGAATTGATCTGGAAGGAGAATGCAATTTAGCTGTTCTTTAATTCTGCTAAAATGGATCTACGCAAGGAGTTCATATTGAAATGTGTGATTATGGATAATCCTGTGACCAAGTTTAAAAGGAATTTAAAACTAAATCTGTGGCAAAGCCTCATTAAGAGAAAGTTTGTGGCTGAATTAATCACTTAGCTAATAGTAAAGGGAAATGCCTGAAATATTTGTCAGATAATTAATTCATCCATTAAAAAGGACTAAGGCCATCACAATACTAGACCCTTATAAAAGGTGTTCCCCAAATGAGCGCCGTTACTTCATGAACCGAATTTTTTCCCCTTAGACTGGTTAGTTACTGTCACTACTTACGCTGTGAACATGCTTGCCTTAAATATTATAAATTCCCAAGACAATAAATAGGGAGTTTCTCTAAAAATTATCTCATATCTAACCAAAAAATTCTTTAAATGTACTTATCTAAAGCAGTTGCTGCCCTTACACTAGAACATGGTTGGTGAGGAGAAGGAAGGGAAATCCTCAGTGACTAGCATGTTGTTGGATATTAAGAGTAGCCCGGGAAAATGGCCACGAGGTCATAGGAAGCAGCTTAAAAAAATGTATCCAATGAAGCTCCTGTATCCCCTGGAACTGTGACTTACTGTTCTATTGGTCAAGAACAATCACTATTCTCTCTTAGCTTTTAAGCACACTTGGCGATTGTGTATATAGTTATATCTCTTGCACGCTAAGAGGACACCTACATAAAATGCACAGGAGCTTCTGCAAATGGATAGTATCAGTTTAGACAGCTGACCATCAGATGATAATGAAAATATCAAATCTGCCAAGTAAATGATGTTACACAGTAAGAATATATGCCTTGACTTATCTAACTTCACCTATTAGTATATAATTATACAATTTATATATTATGTACACATTATTTATTCATTTTTATTTTATATAAAGATTATTGGAAAGGAATTTAAAACTGTAGACTAAAGTGTAGTTGTTTAACCTGAAATTATGATAGAGACTCCAGAAAGTATATGAAAGTAATACCTAACTAATACAAGTACTGTTACATTCTTTAATCATGGGAAATTTTCCTTTCTCCTTCACGTACTGTTGATACTTTTTCTAGGTATAAAAGTCTAGACAGCATCTGTTCTCTTTTATAACGTAGAGTACTCTGGCCCCAGGCTTTCTGGCTTTTATGGTCTTCATTGAAAAATCCCATATTATTGTGATGGAACTGCCATTTTCAGTGACTTAATCTGTCTCAAGCTTTCAGTATCCTTTCTTCATTCTGCATGCTCAGTGTTTTGACTATAATATGGATTGGGAACATCTTTTCTGCTTTTGTTTACGTGTTATCCTCTTTATTTCTTGGGCCTTGATAAGCACCTCTTTCCTTAGATTGGGAAAGCTTTCTTCTATGATTTTGTTAAAATATCTTTTGTGTCTTTGATCTGTGACTTTTCTCTTTCTTCTCTATCTATTATTTGGAAGTTTGATATTTTTTAAATTTAATTAATTTATTTATTTTTTATTGTTTTATTGTTTTTGCGTGTATGTATGTCTGTGTTAGATCCTGGAGTTACAGACAGTTGTGAGGTGCCATGTCGGTTCTGGGATTTGAACCTGAGTCCTCTGGAAGAGTAGTAAGTGCTCTTAACTGCTGAGCCATCTCTCCAGCCTCCAGAGTGTCTCAGAGTTCATCTATGTTCTATTAATATGTTTTTCCTTCTGGAGTTAATATTCTATTTGACTGAGTAATTCAGTTCCTTTAATTTGTCTTGAAGTCCTAGTAATCAGTCTTCCATTTTATCCAACAATTGATTAAGCTTTACTCCAAATGTTGGCTTTGAATTCTTCAGTATGTTTTCTTTCATTTTGAATTTTCTTCCTAGGTCTTCTTTCTTCCATTCTCTTTTCAAATTATGAATTGCTTTATTATTTCATTTAACTACTTCATTGTTTTGGTTTGGTTTTACGTGTGTTTGTGTGAGTATGCGTGTGTCTGCTTTTCATTCTGGTATTTATTCATTCCTTTTGAGTTCTTTGATCATATTTATTATGATTTTAAATTTTTGTCTTGTATGTCATCTAAATTTCTTTGGGGAACATTACTATGGGAATATTGTTTCTTGAAAAAGACCTATTATTATATTGTGCATTTTTTTATTATTGTGATGAAACCTAAACATCTGGAGTTATGTTGTTTTGTAGTTTCTCTTGGTATGAGATCTTATATATGCTCTGTTGACTGGGGTTTTGAATCTCTGTTTTCTATACCCAAACTTGTCATGATTTAGACCACCTGAATAGCACTTAGGGTTTGAACTTCCAGCAATTCAATATAGATGTTTAAATAGGGCATCAGTGGTAGTGATAGCCTAGGCTAAACTCATGCTGTGTGAGATTTATAAGACCAGAATCACACTTTCTGTAGAGTTGGGCAATTCTCATAGTGCTCCTCTGTGGTCTGTGTGTGCTCCAGACTTCTGAGGAAGCAGGGGCAATTAGAGCTGGCAATGGTAGTTTAGGGTTCCTACTGGCAGTGGAAAGGCTGGAGGGAAGGCCTGTCAGATAGGAGTTAGCAGGATCAGTCAGTCTATGGTCCCTGCTGGAAAAGACAGGACATGTAGTCCTCAGTTTTGGTATCTTACCAGTTTTGGTAAAGTTTGCTTGCTTTAATGTGTCTTGTAAAGGTTATTGTTTCCTTGCTTGTAGGCTGCTCAGCCTTATCTTGTTAGCATAGTGAAATCAATTGCTTTCTTTTAACTCGTGTGTCCTCATTGTACCTCCTTATTACTTTCAGAATCTTGACATTATCTATTTCACTTAAATCATTTTCATTTCTTCAACAGCACCTATAACATTTTCTAACCATTTCAGGTGTATTTGGGGCCAGAGGTGAAGTTCTCTAAAGAGCACTAGGAACAGAGAGGGAAGAATTAGCATTTTGTATTACAAGGAAAAGTGCAACATCTTTGTATCCTGAAATCTTTCTCACAAAACGTGATGTTTCAAGGCTATGAACTTGAAAAGGGAAAAGGCATCAATGCGTTAATTTGGAGGTCAAGGGTGGGCACTGTGAAAAGAATGCAGGAGTCACTTCAACTGTGTACATGAGAGGAAAACAAGAGTTACATTTTCAAACAAACAAACAAACAAACAATATGGCTGCCCTTTGTTTTAACAACCAAAGAACTCAGAGGATATCAGAATAGTCTTTTGTGTGAAAGGGAGACAGGAAATTTTATGTGCTATTTTGAGTTGTTAGAGATTTAGTATTTTCTCTTTAAGTTTGTTTTCAATTTGCGTGAACTAGGCCCCTGAGACTGGGAAAAATCACAAAACACACCGAATACTGTCATGATAAGTTTTTATTCTAAAGGTAGGCATGTCTCTTTGAAATATTCGATAATCAGTTTATAAGAAAGTAACATAGTTTTACTTTAATTTCCGTGTCTAGGCAATACATAGGTAAAAGAAAAATATGCCAAGATCAAATGTATAAAGTAAAGAGTAAGAAATTTGTAATGGGAAAAAAGACAAAACGAGTATATTCCAAGGAGTGAACAAAGTGAGGAGTTAACAACCTGAAATTAAAAACCGATGAACTCATGCTGTGCTTCACTCAACACCTTCACTGCCACATCGGGCTGGCTGGGTGTGGGTACCAGGCCAGCATCCTCTAGTCTCACCTTCACTGCCATGTAGGGATGGTTGGGTGTGGGTGTCAGGCCAGCATCCTCTAGCCTCTCTTCCTACCTTCCAGAATTGAGACCTCCTTCCTGCACTGGGCTTCTTAACTATGTCTTTTTGTCTTTATATACTGGTGCTATCTTTTTAAGGACTACTTACCCTTAATGATTATTAGATCTTACAATTTGTTTTTGTCTGTTTCATTAAGATCAGAAGTCCTATGAAAAATGTCTTCAATCTAGTATAACAGTGTGAAAGCATGTCTTATTTGGTGATTGCTTCTAAGATGAATGTATTTTCTTGTTTAATTATACATATTGAATTTCTTGTCTGATTATGCAAAATAGGGATGTTTGGGATTCTCTTGTTAGAATTTCTGGTTTTAGAAGGTGCAGATAAATTAATTTGTATAGAATATAGAAAATTCAACTATGTACTGTGTTAAAACATGAGAGAAAATTGCCATCTGCTAGTTACTCTCAAGGCTTCATCAAGGCTGCATATTTGATTGAACTCATTGTTTTTCTCAATACTAGGTAGTCTTATTTTCTTATGGCATTGGAACAGCTTTGTAAGCTGATTTCCACTTTTCTGTACTGACGATAACATCTTCATTCTTTTAAGTGCACAGTTTTTATAAACCTGGTTTCTGTTCAGGGTGCTTTAAGAAGCTAGGTGCTCAGTTGGAGACTTGGTGCATAGTGTTAAATGTCTTTATAATGAGAGTGGTTCTCTGCCATTATAGTGAACAGTATGTGGGAGAACCTTCTGGAAGGCTTTTTGTTTCTTGTTTTAAGTTGAGAGTATAAAGCAAGACACTGTCAAAAAAAATGCCATCCATTTGGAGGATTTTTCTCATCAATTATTTTTGTAAACTGTCACAATGAAGTTGAAAAATTGGTTTTAGTTAGAAGTTATTACAACTGTCACCATTGAAACAGACCATAAACTGAATTTATGTGAACTTTACTTGAGACAAAACACATGCAGTTTATTCTCAAATTTATCATCATCATCTAAATTAAATTTAATTAAATAATTCATATTTATTGATGGATGTTAAAAAATCATACTTCTTCTAGTTTCAGTCTGTTAAAATGTATTTGATAGATGACTGATACAGCAAAAAACAATCAAGAATTTTAAGAACTGTGGATTAATTATAAAATAAGCAAACTTTAAAAATTCACGCCTTAAATGTAATCATCCATGCCTTCAAACTCCCTTTCTGAATACATCTTCTGTTAGAGGTTTTTATGCCTTAAGTTTGGTTCATCAGGTTGCTGACAGATGCTGCTGTTCTGATATGGTTAACTCACTCTGCTGACAAGCATGTCTTCCACCCCGCTCCCTCTACTAAATGAGACAATTCAGGATCCCATTCTCTTTTTTCTGGAGGGGATGGCATCTGAACAAAAATGCACCAATTCAAATTCACTGGGAAAAAGTCTTGCCATTTGAAAACTAACTAAAGGTCGTTTGCTGCTGTCACTGTTGCTAAGTGAAGACAAGACTTTGCTACTGCTAAATCTTGTTTCATGCAGACTCAAAGCATATATGACAAGTCTCTTCCCCCAAGTGAAAAGGACAGACCATGTCCACAGGGTCACCAGGTGACGCAAAATCCAAGAACTCTGCAATGATGGATAGCCCATGCTCTCATTCACTTCTGTGGCCATTGTCTGCATACTGCTTGATCTTGAAGCCATGACATTTCGTTTATTAACCAGCTTGTGCTGACTACAAATAAGTGGTTCGGAACTGTGTGCTTTAGAATATGAAAGTTAGAATCGTGATTCTGTTACTATTGAACAAATGAAGTCATCTCTCAGAAACCTCTTTTGAGAAGAAAAATGAGTGGGGGCTGTCTTCATGATATCTCTTCCTAGAGGAGGAGTACTTTCTTCATAGAAATATTTGATAACTTAGTTCAGAAACATCTGGGCATTATTGTAAAATTTTATTCAATATGTTATTTTAGCCGAAAAACTACATTTTTATGTTTATCATACTCAAAATTTTTAAATTCATTCTCTAAATGTTATCTTTTATTTATGCTAAGTTTAATGGGCAGCATATAATTAATGAGAACTTTGTAATAATGCTCACCATGATGGGAAATTTGTTATTTCCGATAACATATATTCTTACACTGATTAGTCGTTTTCGTAACAGAAAATCTGACATTTGTCAATGCAATGTTGCAATAATTTAACTTTGTATCATAATAAGGTGCAACTTTGTTGATTAAATTTTTTGTTAAATAAAAAATATAATATGTGTTATGTTTAGGTTCTAAATTCAGATATGATATTAATTTATTCAAAAGCTTTTTCTTTAAAATTAAATCAATATGTAACTAATTGTATCTGTCTATCCATTATGAAATTTTTCTGTTAAAGTAATATGCTTCTGATAATTTATTTAGTGTGTGTTCACAAAAGATTTTAAAAAAAATTTTGTGGTAGTTCTAGAAAAAAGTTTGTTTCTCTCACCAGACTAATAAAAACCCAGTATTTCTATCATCAGCCATAGACTTCCACTCAAATTTACCCTAATGAAAATGTTCCTGTTGGTAGATGGGCTAAAGTGAGTTGCAGTATTTGTAGATGACATGTATTTACATATTCTTCAACAGCTTGATTTGACCTGTTCATGGTATTTATCTTAAATTTTTTAAGGAAGAAAGTCCACACTCAATGTTACAGCTCTCTTGTCCCATTAAATAAGATGTGGACTTTTCAATAAAATCTCATATATAAACAAAAGAAAATGTTCAGACTGGATTCTCATGAGAATTTATTATAGTAGAAAAAGTTATAAGCTTCTTCCAAAAGCCAACATCTAAAGCATATTCATCTTTTGACTATTTCATTTTTATACTTTGTATTAGTTCTTTATAAATTTTTAGTTTTATAAAACATATTTCAATCACATTCACCCCCAAAATTTCCTTAATAATCCTTTCCCTGT
The DNA here is from genome assembly GCF_982192425.1 of Myodes glareolus. Taxonomy (NCBI): domain Eukaryota; kingdom Metazoa; phylum Chordata; class Mammalia; order Rodentia; family Cricetidae; genus Myodes; species Myodes glareolus. Next base: position 44,694,908 of record NC_142041.1, on the reverse strand, counting down.
CCTTTCAACTTCTTCTTCTTTATTATTATTATTTTTTAAAGTCTTTCAAGACCAATTTTTTTCTACCCAAATAATTTCGATGTGTGTATATTTTAGAGAAAAACAAAGAATCAAAAAGCCTGACCTTTCCTTTTCCACTTGCTAACATTTATCCACCAGTCCATGGCTAAAGGATGAGGTTATTTGTCCAGTTTCCCTCTCCATGCTGGAATTTGATTGGTTTGGTTTGCATTTGTTTTGGGCATGCTGTCAAAATCTCTGAGTTTATGTTATGATCAGAAGATGTTTTCTTATTTTCTTGATGTCATCAATCTTCTCTAGCTCTTGTCCCTTATCCACTTCCTCTTTCACAAGGTGCAATGATCCCTTAGCCTGGGAGAGGAAGGTGTTATATGTCTTTTCCTTTTAGAGCTGAGCATTATATAGTCTCTTACTCTTTGTATCATGGCCAGTTGTCAGGATAGGTGTCACCAGACGAGTTTATCTATGGTCATAATAAAAAGTCATTAGGAGTCAGTTTAATACCATGCCCAGTAGACAGTCTAATAGGTCCTTGGTCTGATAATTGTGCCAGGTATGGTTTCCATCCTGTGGATCAGGACTGGTTACTTTCATGGTGTTCATGCCACCATTGTGACAGTGGACATGTCTTGCCAGTACTTTCTTTGTTGTATATTACATTGTTCACAGGGACTACAGCTGATGATTACATTTCTGCTTGGATAGACTGCATAGCACCTTCCGATAACCCAAAAGCTAGTCAGGTCAATATCAGGTTTATTTCATCATGTACAGTGACTCAAGTAGGTTGGTGTCTTCAGCAATATGGAATTACCATCAAGCTCTGCAGAGTTACTAAAGGCAGTGGTAATAGGCTGTAATATTTGGGCATCAATGGGATTTTATTGTACAACAACTACAAAAGAAGTAAAACACACACACACATGCTTCTAAATTTGTGAGTTTTCATGTCTTTTCTTGAAGCTACTTATAGTTTTATGTCTTCCTCCCCATATTCTGTTCTTTTCCTTTAGAGACATATTTGAACTCATTTAGTTCAAATAGGTTCAGTTTTCACATAGTGATTACTGCATAAGTTTTTTGCTATTAATATAGAAATATTGACATGTATCCTATTTTGATAGATGAAAATCGAGTGTGTTCTGCTATGTTAATGTGATACCATACATGTCTAACTATTTTAAAGCAATAAGATTATTGATCATACATGTGTCAGTTTGTTAGAATAATAGCTCTATCAAATATTATAATGTATGTGTGAAAATTCAGGATAATTTTAAGAGGAAATATTTTTCATCTTTCATTTTTCTGCTGAAATTGTTTACAAATATGGCACTTAACGCTACGGACAAACAGAAAGCAAATTTTATTTTCATGGGTAATGGAATAAATTAATTAACTGACATTTCCATTTACTTTGAAATACAATACGTAGTGCTTTTTTAATGCCTAAACATGTCAGGTAACTCTAAAAAACATTAAAATTTATTAGAAAATAAGAGAGAGGGAAGGAGAGCCGCTTTCAGGAAAACTGAATTCGTCAGGGCGTGTGTTTTTGTGTGTTCAGAAAGTTCTTTCTCACATGGGCACTTTTAGGTTCAAATTACTCATATGTCTCTTAAAGTTTATACAAAACAAAAAATGGAATGAATGATGCTTTACGAATACGATTTGCATGATCTGTGTCATAGGCATCTTGGAAATCTGTGCGATGTCCTGCACAGGGTTGCTTCTGTGTGTCATTGCATGCGTCTGAGCTTAGTTAGGCATGGTTTCTTCTAATGCCATCACCTTCTACTTCTCTTGCCTTGCACTTGTCCTTTCTTTCAGAACTTCTCTTCTATGAAATCTTTCTACAGTGCGCTGACCACACACTTATAGACATAAGTTTGTCAGGGAAATAAGCTGCATTCCTCTTGGAACTGATAATTCTGTTAAGATTGCACAGTTATCTAACCATTTAAATATGTTAATAAGTTGTGTTCTTCTTCAGAGAATGATGAACAGGAATGAGGATCAGAATGAAGCAGTGAAGCATAGCAATTCATTGAGAATTTTAAGTAACAGAAGTGGGGCAGATATGCATGAAAAAAATTAAATGCCCTAGCAATGGTCAGCCCATATAATGTGGGTCTGTTGAAACTGTCCATATTGAGTTTTGTGGTCTAAGTTGATGAGGATGACTGACCAGGTCTCTTCCTCACAGGGCACCATATCATATTACAGATGGTTGTGAGCCATCATGTGATTGCTGGGAATTGAACTCAGGATGTTTGGAAGAGCAGGCAGTGCTGTTAACCGAAAGAATTTCAATTACAGAGCACTGTATGCTGCTTTGTGAGTTTTTTTTTAAGCAGTCAGTAGACTGACTCACTAGACATTGCTGAAAAAAACCAAGAGGAAAGGAACAGACAGTGGAGCCTAGTAGCTCCAGTTGGAACCTGAGCTTTTTCACTTAGGTCTTTGAAAAGCCTTTGGAGAGTTTGAGAGAGCTTTGATATAATCTGACTCTAGGGCAAAAACACTATGATAATTGTAATCATGTTCTCTGGCTCTGTCTCTTAACATTCGTAACTTGGCTATTGGCTTTTTTTATTCAAGGATAGGAGATAAAATTGATCCTAGTCTATCTCCCCAGTTTCTTATAGCATCTAGGATGAAGAAAGCTGCATAACAATATTAGTCAAGAATCATTGGTTTGCCACAGGGAATTGAAAATAAACCTGCTTTCGGTGCTGACATACCTTGAAATATTTCTACCCAGATCTGTTAGTTTGCCAGTAAATACAAACTATCTAGTAAATCTGACTTCTCTCTTCAATCTAGAACCGACAATAAATTTCAAATTTTCAGATTTCCTCTATTGTCTTTCAAAATATGAACATCGAGAAAGCATCCAATTTTTCAGGATTTAGACACTACCAGCTCTTCCTTCCTAACATGCCTGTTCTAGTCAATTAAAATGCTTCCTCGGTGTTCTCATTCAGTGGATTCCCTGATTCTATCAGAACATTCCTATTGTCTTCTTCATTTGAATGCTGGGAAGGCTGTCTTAAACAACAGATGCAAACCATCTTTCTCCTATTCTCTTCTCAGACGTTTATGTCTCGCAGCATGTGAGAAGCATATTAAGTGGATTCAGGTAATAGAAGTAAGGTTTCCAGAGATAGTGCTTGACAATTCAATCAAAGAAAATCAAGGGGAACGATTTATGGAAAAGAGTGGCTTACAGTTGGCATTCCTGAGGACATTTACAGAATAAAGAGTGGTTTCTTCCTTACTTGTTATAGTATAAAAATTCAACAGAAGTATAAATCACCTGTATACAGATATATGAACTTGAAACATTAAAAGGGCTATGAAAAGCCTACACTATTTCATTTTAAAAATCCAGAATAGATAAAAATCTATATTAATAGTTTATGTGATCACATTGGTGTATTTTTTCTGTCATTTTAGAATATTGGGTAGTGAGTTTTATATGCTTTAATGTAATCTATATGCTAGATCTAAAATTGCAGACATTGTAAATAATTCCTATCTCTTTATCTAGCCTTATTTATTCTAATTAGTATGTCTCACTATTGGCAAATCCTTTACTTATTCGTATTATCTTCTCTGAGTTTTATGACTTCATAAACTTGTCTGCATTCATGAGAAGAGAGTGATTGGGCTGAGATGGTTAACAGCAATACAACAGTAAGCAATAAAAGGGTGTTGTGCTGCCTCTTAGATGACAAGAAAGTCTCCTTTTGATTTAAGATTATAATATAATTACATAATTTGCCCTTTCTTTTCTCCCTCTAAACCTTTCAATATAACCCTCCTGGAACTTTTTCATATATATATATGTATATATATATGTGTGTGTGTGTGTATAGATGTGTGTGCGTGTGTGTGTGTGTGCATGTGTGGGTGTGTGTGCATGTGTTTGCGTCTGTGTGTAAGCATTTGAAGGTAATCAGGATGGTCTTACATATGTATACACATATAATCATATATCACATACAAATATATATCCATATTATTCAGAAACAACTTTCTGAGTAGTTCTCTCCTTTTCCAAGAATTAAGCCCAAAAATTGACAGATAGGAATTCATAAAACTGAAAAACATTACACAGCTAATGACATGATCAACCTGGTGAAGAAGAAGCCCACAGAACAGGAAATAACCTTTTCCTGCTATCCATCTAGCACGGGGTTCATATCCAGAATATATATAGAACTACAAAAATAAACATCCTGCATTTGGAAGATTGAGTCTGAAAACTGGATTCCTTGAGATATAATAAAGAGCAGTGTTGAGTAAAACCCCCAATTTCTGATCAGTGCCGCTGCAAACAAGGTTTCATCTGTAATCGCATTGATGAAGCAAATCAGACTCGAATTCAGGCATCTGCAGTTCGCTTTGAATGTGATAAGTCTGAGAGAAATTTTTGGTGTGTATGCAGCTTCCTAACTTATTATCCCTGCTCCATTCTGCATGGTTCCTTTGCTCTGTGAGAGACTTGGAGCCATGCTGGGCGGGGAGTGTTCTCCAGGCTGTACACTGGCATCTGGCTGCTTATAGCAATGATGTTAATTGGCAGGAGACGGCATCAGTCAGGGAACCTCTCCATTGCTACCTGTTTTAGATGGGCTCTCCATTACAGCCACATCTCTTCCATGGCTTCAAGTCTCTCTTTGTTACTATAATTTCTTCTTACAACTCCCTTCCAGTTTTTTTTTTTCTTTTTCCCCTACAATCTAAGACTGCGATTCTCAACCTGTTGGCACCAATCCATTATGAAGGTTGAACAACCCTTTTACAGGGGTCACATAAGAAAGACCATTACCATCAGAAAACACAGATGTTTACTTTACATTTCATAGCAGTAGCAATGTTACAGTTATGAAGTAGCAATGGAAATTATTTTGTTGTCTCTGCAACCCGAGGAACTGTAGTAAAAGATGAGAGCATTGGTATGGTTGAGAACCACTGGAGTAAGGATAGAAAAGCAAAGACCATAACTTCATTTTATAAGCTTTTCTGATACCTTTAAGTGATCCTATGAATTAGAGCCTCATGTTTCAACTACAAGCTTTTTGAACTTGGACCCAGATTTACACAGTTTACAAGAAAAGCTTTCAAGGGCAGCAATCTAACTCAGAAAGTTCCATGTTAATGCAGATGACATGTCATTCCCGTCTAAATACTAGAGGGAGTGGAATGGGATAGTAGGAAGTAAAATCAGAGAAGAGACAGAAGTTGTGGTTATAAGTACAGGGGAACCCTCGGCTGTTCCATCTGTTACTTAGAGAAGTGAGCGACAGAGAACGAGGCACCAGGAAAACAAGGGATTATGATTCCTGAAGAGTTACCTTCCTGTCCGTTAATGTCCATGTGTATTGTGGCAGGCATACAGGACAACTGGAGTTTGTAGATGTGACTTAGGATACAAGTCACATGACCTCAGTATGACTGTCATGACTATTGTAGCTGGCATGTAAAATATAAGTCTGATGGTGACGTTGTGACTGAGATGCCCAAAGAACAAGATCACCCTACCTTCAGGATCTGTGCCCTGTTAAAGACAGTGCACGTTGAGAAATAAGCAGACTTTCTTTCAGTGTGGAGGTGCAGAGCTTCCAACCCCTCACTGGAGTGACACATTTTATATCCCTCTGATTTAGCAAGTCAACATTATGAAATTGTGTGTTAACAACAAACACTGACTTACAAATTTTACTGTTTGAATACTGTGTATTTTTTTTTCTTTTAGAATAGATTTTCATGTCAGAAAAAATATTTGAGACTAAAATTTCCTGGCCTGCTGTCTAAATTATGAGGTCCACCTCACTGACTAGGGAATATGCTCATCTCATACAATCAGAAAAACCGAGTGGGTGTGTTACCCAATTTAAGAATTTTCTCATGTTTTCTGACTACAGTACTTACTTGAATTTGCCGTGTTTGCATAATGTACTACTAGAATACCAGGTTCAGGTGGGATCAATTTTTAAATTTGTGTAAATCTGTTTCAGGCTTACTGGTTGATGGTTATGATGTGCTGGGAAAACCTTATTCCTAAATAAGTTAGGAAATCCTGACTCATATGTTCTTCATTTCTTAAATGGCTTAAGTTTTATGTTAAAATTTTAACTTATCAAGATGTGTATAATGTGGAAGTGTCTCTGACTCTGTTCCCACTAATCTTTCCAGGCTCTTTGATGCTATTTACTGTAAAATGCCTCCTTCCCACAGTCTTTTGAAATGCTAATTTTTTCCCAAGGCTATAGAGAGATGAAGCCAATTTCTAGACTTTCTGATCTTATTTAATTCTTCATTATTTGTCTTGTTTGCCAAATGACATTGTTTTACTTATCAAAGATTTAGATGTTTATATTTTATAATTTGTGTCACCTAATTATACTTATCTTAGTTTAATAAACTTTCATGAACTGTTCATTTTTTTAACATCTGAATTTTCACTTTTTTATGTGTTGAGGATTTACTTTTTTATACTAGGGACTATGTTTATTTATCATCTTATTGAAGTTATGACTTAATTTGGGTACAATTGATATCTGTCCAACACTGAATTTCCCATCCAAACAACACAGGACATTACTATGCTTAATTAGTCATATGTTTCTCTAGCCCAGTAAACTACTGTCATATTCTTTAAGACATTAAGAGTTTAAAGATAAATAAAATAGCTTGTAACTTTAAGGCTGTAAAGACTGAAGTATATAATGTGAAAGCTAAATTTTCTATTCACAGAAACTATAAATATTTGTCTTATTTTAAATATCTTTACAAATTTTGCCATAAATAAGCAGTCACGCAGGCTTGCGTAGCCCAGCCAGTTGTTTCTCTAGGAGTGTCTTTACAGCACATCAAGTGTTTCCTACGCTAACTGGTGATTTAGCCTTTTAAACTCTACAACAAAAAAGAACCTTCTTAATTCTAAGCAGGAATCACGATTTGACACACTAGAAAACCCACTGGCCCAAATAAAAGAAACTAAGTTCTGCGGTACCCTTACATAACTTCTATCTGCCTTTTTAAATTAATTAAAGAATTAATTTTAAAATTAATTCTTTTAATTTTAATTAAAATTTAATTATATCATTTCCCCTTCTCTATACTCTTTCTGACCCGACCCTTCCCACTCGTCGCTTCTCCATTATTCTCCCTCAAATCCACAGCCTTTTTTCTTTTATTAGTATTGTTACACACACACACAAACACACACATATGCACAGTTGTAGCTAAAGACATAAAAGCATAGATATATAAGTAGAAGCTGCCAAATATAGTTTGTGTTTTATGTGTACATGTGATTTCAGGGTGATTACTTGTGTTATAGAACCAATAAAGGAGCTAATCCCTGGGGAAGTCTAATTCTCCCTCTCTCAGCGTTCCTTAGTTACCTTCATTCTTAGCAATTGTCTTTGGTTTTTTTGTCTAGAGGCAAAGTGCTATGGAATTTCTCCATTCCGTCGTTGGTTTATCTATTATTGTATTGTTTGGGCAGCCATGCTATTACGGTGTTGTGCGTAGCTCCCATATTGGTTCTAGGAGAGACATAATCTTACAGTCTCTTTCCTTCTGGAGACCCAGTGTCCATATGTAGGCTTCTTCCTTACTTTGCCCATCCATAACTGAACTAAACTTTACTGGATAAAGACTCAGCAGATCTTAGGCTTTCCTGTGACTTCAGTAATAAAGGTGGGGGTAACTCAGCCATGAGTGACAAGCATGGAAAGTACTGCCATCCCTGAAATCAGTCCCAAGTGACTCCATCATATTTCCTAAACCAAAGTGGATAACCTGCACATTGAAAACTGTATCCCAGCCCTCTCCTGTGTGACAAGAGCCAACTACCTTTTCGTTGTTGATTTTTAAATACTCTTGCATAAAGACTCTTTCACTGTTTTATTTTAATGACTGAAAAATCGTCTGTGTGTGTGTAAAGTTTTAGATATATTCTACAGATGTGTGTATTTGTTCTGTATATGTGTATTCCTGCTCATATGTGTATAGTTTTCTCATATTTGTGTGTGTATATATTTGTATTTTTATATACAATATTTGTATACACACACACACACAAATATTAGAAAAAACTAGATAGTAGCCTAAAATACCTTGTTCAAAATGATCATTTTTATCTCTGCTCATTATATCCTGAATTTTTTTTCATCTTGGAATCACAGTATCCTTATCTTAACACAAAACTGACAACGGCTTGAAAACAAAGAAGAGAAAGTCACAGAAGGTATACCTGGCTAACGGGATAGTCAGCTAACACATGTTTCTTTGGAATATAATGTCTTCAGTGCCTCACGTCTCAAGCTAACCTTTGTTCAGCTGAGGAGTCATTTTGTTCATTCCCTCCCAAACTGTCGACAACTGTTCTCTGAATCAGTGGGGAATTGCATTCCACATATTAATATGGAAACAGGAATGGCTCAAATATTTTTGACAGAGATATATGCTGAAGCAGAAACTTTACTGGCTTACAAAGCAATTAGCTTGAGCCTTTGTAGTGTGGCTGGGCGCAGGCTTGGAGATGCAGTATATATGAGCTTCAGCTACTGAGCTCCTGTTTTTAGTAAATAGCTGCCCTGTAGGATGCTAAGTGCTATGGCTGACAGGCTATATATGAGAAAGCTTTTATTTTAATAACCAGTGGCAACTTGCACTTATAAAAAAAAACCCTTTCATTTCCCAAAATACTTCTTTCGTTCTAAACCACTGAAGAGAATTGCCATCACTTCTGGGAGAGTAGGCCTAAACCGGTTATTAAACCAGGGACCAAATGGGACATCAGAGAATGGGATTTTCTAATACCCAAGTCAGGGAGCAAAACATATCCGTGAAGGGAGGCTTGGGCTCTGTATGTCTCAGTTCCAGAGACGTTTTCATGAATGAGGCATGGGTTTGTCTGCCTAATATTGAACAAAGAGAAGTTAGGTTTCAAATGCTGTGTTTAAGATCACTGCACAATGAACTGGAAATAAGCTAGTTCATTCGTCTCAGCGAAAAACCATGTATGCCTAGTCTATGCAGAAGCTGTGTTGTAGCTGCCAGCATTTAATGCCATGCATTGAGAGAAATGATTTTAACCCATCTCTTAGGAGTAAATAGTGAAAGCACCTTTGCTAAAGACTGTCTGGATTCATCAATTAGGAGAACATTTTTTAGGACATTTTCAGTGTGCAGCATAGGGAAGCTGAGAAATAAATAGTAATCCATAAGAACATATTTTGGAATAAATTTTTAGTCTTAAAATAAATTTTGTGTATTGAATTTATAAAACGTGTTATGGGATATAAAAATAGAGTCATTGATAGTGTGAAACAATTTGATACATCCTGTTCTTATGGTTTCCTTTCATTGTTTTATGCAGAGGAAGATAAAATCTTTTTATTTATGAGAAGTACCCTATGCACTAAAGTTCTTAATTCTTAGCATCGTGTTCTACACTATATATCATGGCTTATTGCATCCTTTCTGTCCTCACTGTCACAGACCTACGTGTCTTCTCTGTCCCTTTCGATTGGTAGTCAATTTTCCTTGTACATTATTTGACTTTTTCTTTAGTTTGTTTTACCAGTTAGAGTAATAATGCAGCATTTTCCTTGTATTTTACACACGCACACACACACACACACACACACACACACATATCCACACATACATATAATACTTATATATAGGATACATTTGCATGTTGTGTTTATGTCTGCTCTGATGCGTATGTTTATGACTTAATTTGTCAATTTTATGAATAAAATGGACAAGAAAAATGACTAGGGACAGCTAAAACCACTTTGAAGGGAACAATGTGATATAAGTGAAGGTTATAGAATTCAGGAAATTTATTCTGATGAAAGCGAAAGGCAAAGAGCATAAAGGGAGGAAAATTTCAAACATTAGAGAAAACGTATTCATTGAACTTACGAGTGTACACATACTACATAAAAATAAATTTGATAGAAACAATTGTGAAAGAATCACAGTACCTTCCTGACATAATTCAATAAATAATTTTTAGGAAACCCAGTTTATGTGGAAATTTTTGGCATAAGTGACTGTAAAAATAAAAAAAATATTAATATAAGGGCACTTGCTGGAGAAAATATCAAATATATGTAAAATATATTTACAAAGCATCCTTATATATTCTAAAGGAGTAGCAACAAAATCACAAAATAAAAATGGTATAATATAATTTAAAAAATCGGAACCAGCAGAATGAATGGCTTATAAGAACCAATGTTGAAAGACCCTATTACATATTAGGGGTCTGGTGAGAGAGCCCAGCTAATAAAATACTTTCTGTACAAACATGAGGGATTGAGTTTGAATCCCTAGAACCCTCTACAAGCCCAAGGATCTCATCACAGCACATGCTTGTAGTTCCACCGCTGAGATTTCTAGAGCTCAGTGACTGCCCAGTTTAGCCGAGTCAGCGAGTTTCAGGTTATCCTCATTCCTTATCTTCCTTCCTCCCCTCCGCCCTCTGCCATTTGTACATTCCAGGGTTTTCCTCTTTCCTTCCTTTCCCTTCTTCTCAATTTCAGAATGTGATCAGCACTATAGAATGAAGTAATTTTTTTTTTAGATTCCACAGAATAATAGTGAGGTCATAACCTTTAAACTTTTACGAGATGACCAGTAAACAATCTCATCTGGTTTAAGATAAAGTTCTCTTGTTCCATATGAGTTCAAGTTTGTGCAAGCAAAGCATCTTATAGAGTAATATACTATATATTTTATATTCTGTAGCTATCAAATGTGATTTTTAGCAATTTGTGCCATGAATTATAATTGCATATTAAAATATACATTAAATATTGTAGATTGAAGCTTATAGAAAGAAATAATTTATAGGTACAAATTAATTCTGGAAACGGATCAATAATGTAATCATAGCTTACCGCAATTACACAAACTTTATATATTTTAAATGAAATAGTATATTACTACCAAGTTCATATCATTGCGATGGTATCTTTGTTAAAATCTGTATACTTTGGGGAAATCCCTTTAATAATATCAATTTAGTTGCTATCAAAAATTAATGGTTAGCTAGATATTTGTCTCTATGTCTGTAATACTTGAGAATATTGCATCAGTCCAAAGAACAGCCTGATATCCATAAGAAAACTAGTTAAAATGTTTAGATTATCTACATATAATACATGTATATTAGTTTTTAAAGTATAGATAATGGAAAAAAGATTCTTCAGTGTGTTAGAACATATATTAAAATTAATATTTATCACTTCAGAACATGTATACTTAACCATAATCATAAATAGACAAAAATTTAGCTACTTTAGTTTTCCAGATATATGTGGCAAATAAAACTTTTATGTGTATAAGTACGTGTATATTTTATATGTGTGTGTAACACACACACACACGCACACACACACACATATATGATCTGAGGGTCAGAGTTAAAACCCAGACTATGTATTTTCATCTCCACTTTCAGAATCTTAGAGTATTAAGACTCTCCTCAGCTGACACCCTTGAAGTTGACATCATCTTGTGACTGAGTAGATACCAGCAAGAAATTCAATTACGGCAAGTCAGCTCTGTCATTGCACCTGTCGGCTTGCACGGAAAATGATTTGTAAATTGGGCTTTATCTTTCCCATCCCATAAATCTGCTGTCCATAATTGACACTTGTCAACACAGATGAATGGTGGGAGAAAGAAAAGAGAAAGTAAATGAGTAGCCCACCTGGGAAAACGATGTCTTGCTGCCCGTGGGAGTCATTTACAAACAGCGGTGCCCAGAGACCAGAGAGTGCAGCCATAAGCAGGTGGCAAGCATTTTCCTCGTCACAAATGCAGCCCAGGGCTGAATCATAATGAAGACAAGATGCGGTAATGACAATTAACACACACCGTTTCCAGAGGATCTAAACACTGCTTCCAAGGAAAGGGGGCTTGTAGATGCTAAGCGCCGCGGCACATTCCTGAGCACTGGGTTGCTGTTTGACCTGTCAGCATGCATACGTGAAGCAAGCATTTTGGATGTCTGGGGAGTTGATATTGTCACTTGTTACACAATTCAGCATCAGCTCAAAGTTGTTTGATACCAGTGTTGACAGATTGTTTTTTAAAAGACATAAAAACGATGATATGTTCTTTCGAACGTCAAAGAAGCAGGGTTTCATAAAGGTGATCTTCAGAGCAAGATCAAACCCCAGAAACATGACAGAAAAACCTTTAGGTTTCATTTGCCTAAATAACTTATTTAACTTCACTCTTCTTCTGATGCTTATCTTAAATTTTGAAGCATTCTATTTTAAAAAACTGAAAATATCTCAGAAAGTTTTAATAATCTGGATACAAAACACCTTATGATTCTGAAAAATATTATTTTTATGTCACCACCAGAATGGTAATCATTTAAAATAAAATAGAAGTGCATAAGCTTAAATGACAACAGAATGAGTAGTTTGAAAGTGAAATTAGCAAGCCTAATTATAGTTTCAAATCCTTAGCTACACAACATGATTTTACAGTCTCTTCTACACGATACCCAACTTCACAACAATTCAGGTCTTTAAGTGCACCTTTTTTTTTTATTTTAAAAGGTTCAATTTTGTATGAAAACAATTTTTTCAATTCCCATGAGTAATACATCTCAATATCACTGTCATTTTTATAATTTATAAATATCTAACTTGAAGTCTAACATCTCCCTTACGCTCTTGCTTCTAACAATCAGCATGAATATAAATTTGCATCTCCTCCAGACTAAGAGCCAAGTGTTAGGAATGGAGCACCATAGGGAGATTTTCTGATTTTTTACACCCTCATCAGGACTCCCTTCCCCATTACTTGTAGCTCAGTGGAGTCTTTGTTGATCTAGCTACTGTTAGCTGAATCTAAGCACGGTTATATTTATGATATGTTATAGGATTTGGGCTAAGAACTTAAGCTGCTTCTCTATGGGGTTGTTGTGAAATAGCTGATGTATAGATGCTGTAATGACACCCAGGACTTTCTTGGAGAGTGATAAAACAATATATATTAACAGTATGATGCAGAAGTCAGCTGTAAGATTCAGCCTCTCTTGAACTTTGGATCCTCATCACTCTCCCTCCCAAGTGTTCCAAATTTTCTTGGTTCTTACTGCAATTCCTGAATGTTAAAGCACTGAAAACCATCCAAGCAATGAAGCATGGGGCATACTTCGGAAAAGTGATTGTGGAAATTATAAAAAATTTTTTGAATCACATTTTTCATTACTTATAGCAAGTATGTTTCTAAAAAAGAAAATTCACTGTATTTAGGAAATATCAGAATATAATAAACATTCAGCATCCACAATACAATATATAAGATAGTAAATATTATTATATTTGTTATATCTGGGATTTGTTTTTATGGGTGATTTGTAATTCTACATAGTTTCCACAAAATCATGTTCTAGGAACAGTGAGTTGGCTCAACAGGTAATGGTACGTGGAATCCATTATGACCTTCCAAAATCCCAGGAACCCACACATTGAAAGGAGAAACCTGATTCTTTGAGTTGTCCTCTGTCCTCCATGCATGTGCCATGGCACAGGTATGCCCACATACACACCACATGCATGACATAAATATAAAAATTGTAATCATGTTCTATATTAACAGACTCAAGAGAAATCAGAATCACTACAAACTTACAGCTTGCATTAGGATGAAATAATAGAAATGGGTTGAATTTGAATCTTTGTTGTATATCATAAAATCAGTTTTGCACATTAATCACTGCCTCTTTTAATGATTCAGGTTGTTGTTAAACTTTGCTTATTTTTCAAAAACCAATATTTTTATGACTTATTTCCATCTGATCTATGAATATATTTGGTTCAAAGAAGTTTAGTAATTTGGGTAAGGTGCCGTAATTCGTAAGTGAGAATGCAATGCCTAAACATTTTGTTCATGACGTCTGGACAGGTCTTGTGAAATGGGCAGGAAGCATCTTCTGCCACACTACACTGACTTTAAAATGTGATCTTTTCATTCTGGGGTGTTGTAAAATTAAGAATCATATATGCTGTTCTTGTGTATGTAGTCATGTGTGTGGGAGGTGGTGGATCACTGGTTGCTCCATTAATTCCTATGTGAGAAGCAGTGCATCATAAAATACTTCAAACTGGCCAGTGTAATAAAGGGAAACAATTATTTCTAGCTGTTCACAAAATATTTGATGCATTAATATATACACACACACACACACACACACACACACACACACACACATATATATATATATATATATATGGGATACTATATGACATTTTAGGTTATCTGTGCATTGTGTGGTTTTGTTAATTTCCTGTGTTCAACAGTTGCCATTTTTAGTAAAAAACATATTCATAATCCTTTTACCATTTTGAACTGTTCAGTGCCTTATTATCAATATTCACCTTGGTGATTATTCCTTAAAAACAGTAACCCAGCGCCAAAATGTACTCCTTATGCATTTGTGTGTGTGTCTCTGTGTGTGTGTAGTTGAATTATATAATATGCTACAACTTTTGTTAAATATTTATTTTTACCTATGTGATGTGATTGATGTTAACTCTCCTTTGCATCCAATATATATATATATATATATATATATATATATATAGAGAGAGAGAGAGAGAGAGAGAGAGAGAGAGAGAGAACTAGAAGTCTCTTAATTTTAGAAGTCCTTACTTTAAATTATAGTATAAAAACATGCTATTCCAAATAAATTCTTAATAAGTACCAACCACAGAAAATATAACTTTCATTTTTCATTGATATGAGCAGTTTTCTAAATAAAGTATGTTACACTATTGCTTTTGTTTGCCTTCTGTGACATGTTAAAACATAAATGAGAGATGTTTTCATAAGTATTACAGGATTTCACAGAGAGGGGTACCACTGGAAAATATTTATGGCTGGACACAATGGAATATATACTCATTAGAAAGAGCGATTGAGCATGTGTTGGTCAGCAACTGAGCAGATTAAGTGCACATCTGCAGAGTGATATTTGCAACATCAGTTATCGGGATCTTTCAGGACTGTAGCTATGATGTGCCATTGTGGGTTTATGGTTTTTTTCCAGTAATAAGGAAATAAAGATCAGATCTATGATATGAATTGCCTAAACTCTCATGTTATTTTCTGCTGAACATTTAGTTTTAAAATGCAAGGACATTGTTCATCTTGAGGAGCCCAGCCAGCAATGGCACCAACTGAGTGAGGTCTTATATGTGCGTATGCAAAGAACTCACAAAGCTTCACATCCAGGAAACAGATGCTGCCAACGCTTGGTCATAGCTTTTGAATAGTCTACCAGTTTAAGGAAAAGTATCTCTGAAAAAGGATGGTTAAAATGAACACTAAAAAGTGAAAAGAAGAACTTGTTTCTATCCACAGTAACATCCAGTGGGACTGAAGACTGTAAATTTGCCCTCAAGTCCTGGATTTACAGAACCAGTCTGGTTCTTAACTACCTAAGAAGTCTCAGGCAATTCTGTTGCTTCCATAGGAACAAAATTTGAAATTAAGAGTACTGGAGGGAGGTTGTCACGTAAAGTGCATTATTTCCCTTTTCTGTAATGGTGGCAGGCAAGGCTAGCTTCCTTCATGCTAGTCTTTTCTCATTTACACCCCTCCTGGCACTGGGGAGCAGTACATTCAGCATGGTGTTAAAAATATTTTGAACAGCCTGTTGGATGAAAAAAAAATCAACAATACAGCCTAGATATAGTGGGGAGGGCCTTGATCTGCCTCAAAGCAATGTGCTAGACTTTGTTGACTCCCCAAGGGAACCCCTATCCTCTATGAGGAGCGAATGGGGAGAGAGATAAATTTAAAATAAATTTTTAAAAAAGACAGGAAAAAAATGAGCAATAAACAGATTTTGAAAGTCAGCTAGAAACATTGGCTTTGCTGTCTTGAGTACCAAGTACTCCACATTGCCTTTTTCTCTGTGGAAGTAGCATGTATGATATGGCTACTACTAGGAGCTATATTCCAACTGCAAGGAAAAAGTAATAACAATTTTATTTATGGCCTTGTTCTGTTATCAAATATGTCGACCCTTACATTCTAATATATTCGAATGAGAAAACCCAAACCTTCAGCTACAGGTTATTTGGGTTTTCTACAGGCAAATGAATTCTACAACATAAAAAGGCACATGTTTTAAACAGAGAACCAGTTAATAAGTATGCTAGATCCAGTTAATAAGGAGGCCAGACTTCTGTGGCTCCTCAGCGCCGAGTGTTAAGACAACGGCATTAGAGGCCAGATGTGCAAAGGACATAGACAGTAGGCCCGTGGGCCAGATCCTGCCTACCTAATAGAAGGTGGAACTGGAGATGTTATCTTTGTGTTTATCTCCTTCATTTCTTTTGTGTGTTTGTGTGTGCAATGTATGTATGGTGTCTACATGGACTTGTGTGTGTATGCTAGTTCTTGCAGAGGTCAGAGGAGGATGCCTGGTGTCCTACTCTATCACTCTCTACTTTACAGCTTTGGCAGATAGCCTTTCATGAACCCAGAGCTAGATGGGTGGTCATCAAGTCCCAGTGATCTCCTCGTTCCACCCCTAACAGTCCTGGATGAACAGGCATGTGTGAACATACCTGCCTTTTTAATCAAGCTTCTGTGGATATGAACTCAGGTCCTAAAGCAAGTATTTTTTACCAGTGAGACTTCCCCCTAAATCTATTGCTAGATGTTAAGGTGTTAGCTACTTCTTGCTGGTTGAAACTAGTTTTGAATAAAGAAAACACTCTTTATAGAATAGAAGGAATAGAGCAGATCAGGCCAATGGCAGAAGCTGATCTGCCTAGGTTTCTGGCTGGAGACACAAGACTGTTGGGAGGATCTCCTGACTAGGGAATTGTGGGGCGGAGCCAGAGAGAAGGAGTTAGGGAGGAGACTTTACTGAGGGGAAACCAGTGAGGAAGAGCCAATGAGGAAGCTCCACTGAGGAGCAGCTATAGAGATCCAAATTCCTCTTTGGTACATCTGTGTCCACTAATAGTCACTAGGTTTTGTTCATTGTGTCTTCTTGTTTGTTTGACATAACTATTAGTAGTTTTAAGACACATAGTTGTCGGCCAGGTGGTGGTGGTGCATGTCTTTAATCACAGTAATTGAGAGGCAGGTGCAGGTGGATCTTGGTTGAATTCAAGGCCAGCTCTACAGAGCAGTCCCAGGATAGCCAGGGCCACACAAAGATACCCTGTCTCAAAATCAATCAATCAATCAATCAATAAATAAATAAAGACATGAGTTTTCAGCATCGTTTTGCTCATTTTATGTAAGCATGATAATTTAACAGGATCAACTAGTTTGTCAGCTAGTCAAGCAATGTGCTGTACAAGTTGTTATTTCTTTAGGGAAGATCAGTTCAAGCTAAAAACAATTAATGCTGAATTAATTTTTGAAACAAACCCTACTCAAAATTGATAACTTTCCCCACCTATATCCTATTTACTTTTAGTTGTATATTCTCAGGTGTATAGAAATGATATAAACGGACAATCTGGGAAGCTGTATTAATCTCTCCGGAAACTAAAATATTATATAGAAAATTAATGCCACATCACAGCGTTTGCTTCATGTGGGTGAGGAAGTCTACTGCAGCTTTCGCTCCTGACTTTCTCAGCGTCACCACAGCTTTCAAATCCAACTCCGAAGAGAAGCAGAATACATTTCCCAAACTGTCAGAAACCAAGGGTTTATTTTGCAGTCAATTTTCATTCTAAACTCTTAAATCTAGACTCCTATTAAGAACTTGCTACTGAGCAGAATGAGTTTGGTAAGTTTATATATATATAAAAAACACTGCAGGGGTTGAGATGCAGTTTGCCTTTTTAATTGACATAGAGATGGTGAGGCTTTTTCTCACCTGAATCCCTTGACATTCTTCTCCTCCCTTCTTCCTTTTAGTCCTGTTTCTTCTTCTTTCTCAGCATCATCTCCAGATTGAGTAAACTGGCTATACTAGGATGTGAAATTAAAGTCAGATAGATTCTGTGAGAATTTTGAAGTCAAGTAAACTGGTAAGCAGAAGTGAACAATATTGAGATGTTATATTTTATTATTGATATATAATCCTCTACCATGTATCAAGCTTGCTTTCAAGTCAAAGAAAATATCCACACTGAGAATGTTACTCTGGGCAGTAAAGTAATCATTATCAGTGTAGGTAAATAATTGTGTAGGATCCATTTGTGTTATTAAAAAGGGCCTTTTGGGGGAGCATGGCTTTAAATACTTACTGATAAAATTCATTCTGTAAATGTTCTATGTTTAAAGCAAGGCATAGACGTGTGGTTAGCCCTATAAATAAAGCAGCGTATGGCTACAGACTCACAGAAAGTTAAAAATGGAACCAGGTTTCCTGGCACACCAAGAAAAAAAAAGAGTGATTGGAAAATGGCTCAAAAGTTTCTTCAGCATGGAAAAGTGAAATTGCTGGGTCTTTCTTGTCCACACCATGAATTGTAAGGCATTTTATAGAAGGGTGTGTCTCGATGGTCCTCTCCACGTTCTAGTAGTATAATTTTATTTTTACTTTGCAGTATCCCTTTCCAGTGACTTAAGATTTAGGATTTAGCTCTCTATCTTGCTATTGCTCATAAAAGATAATATACATTCTATATTTTGGTCATCTATTTAATAAAACTATGAATGTACTACTTTCATGTCTAACTTGGTCAGCATTTATCATGAAAGGTGATAGACTCACACCTTAAAATGACCATGTAAGTTCCTGACCAAACTTAGGAATTATTCTCCAAGCCAACCATGTACCACTTCAGCAGTACATTCATCTACGCATGTGTAAGGGACTAAGGCCAGAGTTGGAGTCTAGAGTATCTGATGTTAGGACAGAAGTATTCTGGAATGGGTCCCAGACATCAGTTATTTTAATTCAGGAAAAAAATAATATTTTTTAAACCACATGCCAGAACTAATTTTCAATATTTATTATTAATACATATGTACATTCCTATTACAATCTTTTCTGTGAATTGTACACTATGTTTGCTCCCACTTTGGATGTCCGAATCCCAAGCACAGTGCAGTTTGCTTTATTACTCAAGTTCACACAGCAAAGAAGCAGAGGAGCCCATGGCAAAGTCAGCAGGTTGTTTCGTAGGCTCCTCCTTCTGCACTCTGCACATTCATGAAACATTAGAAGTACTGAGGAGATAAAATATAAACTCACATGATGTGTGCTTTCTAGACTTAAAAATAATGCATTAGCTGGAGGATAAGAAAAATGATATATTAAGTAGTTGTTACTGAAGCTGCTGACAAGAAAATTATGAGTCCAATCTTTAACCTGGGTTGATATTATCTAACTAAAACTTGTCTCTAGGTATTATACATATGATAGCTAATGTAGATGCTGGTTATACTGGTCAAACATGACATCACAATTTATAAAGCTAAGACTAAAATATTTTATTGTTTGCCTCTCTACTGTTCTCTAAAAGATTTGCTAGCAATTGACCTACATTGTATTGGGTATTTACTTTTACATTCAAACTGTGTGTGTGTACTTGCCCATTTTGACCCACTTTCTTTCTTTTATTAAGTTAATGTTTCTTAATTTAGTGCATGGATATAGCTCAGTTGATGGAGTGTTTGCCTAGCATGTTTATAGCCCTGCATTCATTCCCTAGCACCGTTTAACCTGGACAGGGTGTTGTGCACCTGTGACTCCAGGACTGAGGGAGTGTGGAGTTCAAGGTCATTCTTAACTACTTTGGACGTTTAAGACCTACCTAGGATACAACAGACCCTGTCACACACATAAAGAAAAGAACATTATTTTCTAGACGTCAGGGAGTAATACATTGTTAACCATCATCTCTGTAGTCTGTAGAATTCTGTATTTATACTATAATCCCTTGTGGAAAAATTATATGCTGAAGTTTTGAATGAGCAAGGCTCTTATAAAAAAAATCAATGGGAATGTTATGGTGATCTGCTCTCTGGGCATTTTACTGTAATAGTGAGGGGTGCTTGACCTGTATTCTAGCTCTTTGAAAAGATGCTGCTATGCAGGATGTCAGCATAGAAGATATAAGTAGCTTTTCTCAGATAGAAAGCATTCAAGGAAGTTGTATAGGAAAATAAATGTCTCTTTCAAAAGAAATCTTGTAATCGGAGTCTGTTTGAGTGATGGCTCAGGCTTATTGCTAGATAGTGCTTTCATTTAAATTAACCCATTCCCATTTATTTATTTGTCACATGATTGGCATTACCAGTCAGCTGGCATGTTGTTACTTGGGTGACAAGATGACATTTCCCAGAATCCTCCCTTCTTCTCCTGTATCTCTGATTGGATTTCCTGCCTGGCTCTATCCTGCCTTGCCATAGGCCAAAGCAGCTTTTATTTTTTTTTTATCAACCAATGAAAGCAACACATATTGGCAGTGTGCAGCAAGACATCCCACATCCAAATCTTGCTAAGAAAAGGGTCAATTAAGCGACACACCAAAAGGATATTTCTGATATGGTTGGTGTCTATTTGACAGATAAAGCCCCTTTCCAGCATTGTCTGGAAACTGCGCTTGAGTAGTCTATTTGCTTTATAGTACCCTTGCTCTAGAATGCTTTAAATAGCAATGACTTGCTAGTCTCTGTGCTCTTCTACAACAGTGATTCCAAATGACTCTAAACTTTTGGCTCATCTTTGCTCCAGATGGTAGGGTTGTATCTACATTGTCCTTCCTGTTAATAGCTCACTCTAAAATGTTTCAGTCTCCTTAGAAAATGTGTACTTTGACAGCTCAGGCCGTTCATTCATCTTATTCTATCACAGAGAGTGGTAGACAGTATCTGTGCATATCCGTGAGGGCCTGGGCGAATAAACACAGCACCTCCGTGTATGGGCCATAGCAGCTGAGAAGGGAATGGCAGGTCTACCGGTGTTAGCCGACTCAACTCCTGACATGCTGCAGGAAAGAAACATGAAGATCCAGAAAGTTGTTAAATAATATTGTTAGGATCAAAAAGGATATACATCTGGGCCTCCTTTGACTGTTTCAGGGTGTATATCAAAGAAACTATAGAGTGGTCACTTTCAGAGAAATGTCTTTGAAACACAGTGTGTCAGGGAGAGGGTTCCACTTTTCCTTTTGTGCTTTTAAAGCTGTGTAGTGTGTGTGTGTGTGTGTGTGTGTGTGTGTGTGTGTGTGTGTGTGTGTGTTTCCTTACCATTTTAAAAATTTCCTCTTGGTCTAACCTCTTCAAGGTGCTGACAGGTTGGATACCCTGTATGGCAGATTTCCACCGTCTTTCCACAGCCCCCTTTAGCTCTCTCCTCACTGAGGCAGAACCTTTGATATTAATGACTTAAAAAGAAGGTGGATATTTTGGCTCATGGTTTCTGGGGTTCCGTCCCATTATGATCATCTCTGCTGAACCTGGCCCTGTGGGGAGTCACAGAATTAAAGTCGCTGGAGCATGTGGCAGAGGTTTCTGAACCCATTCCGGACACGAAGCAAACAGAAAAAGACCAGAACCAGGTGTACCCTTGAAGAAAATGTCCCCAGTGCCCTCCCTCATCCAAAAATGCCTCACCCTGTGAAATTCCACAACCTCCCAGAACTGAACCACAAACAGTGGCTTGAATTATGTTTCTACTGTCTACTTTCAGGAGATGAAATATCTGGAATTATTAGTCAGGTAGAATCAAAACTAAGAAATGGGACTTGAGAGCATAGATTTTCTCCTCTTTCTAATAAAATGCTTTATGATGCTATATGATTCTACTTCTTCACAACAAAATAAAAACAGCACTATCAACTTTGTAGTATTATTGTATGGAAAACAGAATTCAAGATGAAAACCATAAGACTAATTATGAATTGTATAATATGTCAGCAAAGAATTTTCCAAGTTCCTAAGGATCGAAGAAAAGTCTATTCTGCATCTGATAAGTGCCAAACAAATACTGGGTGACACCAGCTAGACCAGCAAAGAATGGTTCCTTTTCTTTTAACTTTTTTTTACATCTATCTTTTCTCATTTTACATGCCAAGTCCAGTTCCCACCCCCTCTCCTCCTTCCATTCCCTCCACCTTCTCCACCATCCCACTCCCCAATCTACTCCTCAGAGATAGTAAGGCTTCCAATAGGAAATTAACAAAGTCTAGCACATTGCTTTGAGTCAGAACTAAGGCCCTCCCCAGTATATCTAGGCTGATCAACGTATCCCTTCAAAGAGAGTGGATTCCAAAAACCAGTACAAGGAGTAGCCTTAAATCCTGGTCTCACTGCTAGTGGCTCCACAGTCTGCCCCAGCCAAACAACTGTCAGCCATATTCATAGGGCCTAATTTAGTTCTTTGCTGGATCCCTTGCTGTAAGACTGCAGTTGGTAGGCTCCCATTAATTAGCTCAGGTAACTGTTTCAGTGGGTATCCCCATCATGGTCTTGCTCTCTTTGCTCGTATTCTCACTTCTCCCACTCTTCGACTGGACTTTGGGAACTCAACCCAGTACTCAACTGTGGATCTCTGACTCTCCTTTCACCTGTTGGTAGATGAAGGTTCTATGGTGACATTTAACATGGTCATCAAGTCAAGGGCAAGGCCAGTTCAGGCACTATTGCTTAGAGTCTTAGCTGAGGACATCTTTGTGAATTTCTGATAATTTCTCTATTTCCAGGTTTCTAACTAGCCTCATAATGACTCCCTCAATCCATATATCTCTTTCCTTGCTCTCTGTTTCTGGCCTTCCCCATCTTGACCATCCCATTCCCTGAAGCTCTTCTCCCCCCTGCCCTTCTCCCCTCCTCCTCTTCTGCCCTCATTTCTCTACCAACTTCCATGCTCCCAGATTTCTCAGGAGATCTTGTCTATTTCCTCTTCCTAGGGGTATGGTTCTCCTTGTTACTTCGCTCCTCTGGGGTCATGAACTACAGGCTTGTTATTCTTTGCACCACAGCTAGTACCCACTTAGGTGTGAGTCCATACCATGCTCATCTTTCGGTTGAGGGGCTTCAAGGTTGTTTCCAGGTTCTGGCTATTACAAATAATGCTACTATGAACATAGTTGAACAAATGTCCTTGTAGTGTGATTGAGCATCCTTTGGAAAAGAATGGCTCTCAAATGCTGACTGAAAAGCTACATGACTCCTCTCATTGGACTCCTTAACCTTTCCCCACCGTTCTGTGAAGCTGTTTCCAAGTTCCTCTGTAAACAGGGCTGTGTGAGGAAGAAGTCTCACTAAAGAAAGTTGCCTGATTTATACCTGCTATTTTCAGAAGTATATATACAGAGGATGTTTTGAAGATTAAACATGACAGAAAGGAAAAGTTAGTTTTTACGAATGGATGTTTAGATAGTCCTTCAGGAGAGCTGGGCAGAATTATATGTGTCTGGGAACTCCACCAACAGGAATTGCAACAACACACAACACTGACCCTGATACATTTGACTGAGAGATTTTGATAAAATGCTTGGACACTTTCTAATTTCACATCTGAACAGTAGTTTACAATTGTCTAGTGATTCTAGAGAAGAGAACATTATTCCAGTTAATATATTGGCAGATTGTTTCTGTAATTGTTGCTTTAAAGAAGTGGAGTTCTGTTCAAATGAAGGAACAGGGATTTTACCAGTTCTGTTTTTTAGTCTATTATACGGTTGAAAAGATGCCTTTTTAACTTCCGCATGCACTTGGGGAGGGTTCTACTCAGGATGCTTGGTCAGGTAAACATCATGACCACTTTTTCATAGAACTTCATGTCTTAATGACAGCTCCTGTAAAAAATATAAACTTATTTCATACTTATTTTTGTTCAACTACTTGGTTTAAAATGACAGTTTAAAAAAAAAACAAAAAAACTAAAAGGCACCCTTTTCTCCAACTAGATTTTTTTAAGGACACATAGGTCACTCTTCATTGCTTCCAATTCCACTTCCTTTAGTCTTTTTTATGTGCTAAAATATTTTAGTTATTATTTATAATATACTGTTGACTCTTTTTCATAGGAAGTTAAAGCTTAATAAAACTGTGTGTTGACATTTTATACATGTTTCTACTTGTCCCCCAATCAAATTGCTATATTTCACAAAAACACAATGGAACAATACTTACAATGATTACCTTGTAATTGAAATAAATTATATGTATTTTTGCTTATTTTAAATTGTGAAATAATAATATTGTTTGGGAATAATAAGAAGGCTAACCATAATGAAATATTAAGGTACTAATAATGCATGAGACTTTTACTTCAAAAGATGCTTACAAACAAGTTCTGTATTGATAATAAATAGTGACAGAAGTGTTTAGTGATGGAAAAATTGTGTTATTGCAGAATATGTATTGCATAGTGTTCTAAAGAATCTTCATTTCTACCTTTTGCAGTCATCTCTGGAAATTTACAAATGCCAACATAATTAACAAATATGTATGCATGCTCATAGGACATTTCATACTCATTGATCCATCTTTTCTCATTGCCCCGCTACAATTACTGATAAATATTCACTTTGTTCTCTGACATGCAGTTAGAAAATCTGTTTAGATAAAATGATGACTTCTATAAATAAAGTACTTTTAAAAATTCAAAAACAAAACAAAGTTCAAGAGCTTCATTAAAATTCTACTGTACACATACAAAGTTTCTTCTTTATGTTGAGAAGTGTTTTTCCTGATACAGTATTGTGTTTAGGATTTGAGATAAAAATTATCCATATGCCATTTTAACACTGGGTCTCACAGATAACATCATGATACATGCAATCACTCACCTTGATTATAGAAATAAAAAAATTGAAGGTGTATAAACTTTTTGGTGTGATAAGAAATTACCCTCAAACAGAATAACTTAAAACAACATTGAGTTATAACCACAGTTTTGTGAATCAGAATTTTGGGCAGTACATTGTCATTCGGTTCAATCCTTGGCACTAAGTTACATCAGTCTGTTAGCTGATCCAGGCTAGCCTGCATTCTTTTCTTTTTTCTTCCAAGTTCCCTTTCATTTTATTTGATGTTCTTGTATTTGTAATTTTAGGAGTTTTAGGGAAGAAACGCCTCCAGACTCATTTAGTTCTTTGGTGCTTCATAAAGGACTGAAGTATTCATTTCTCTGCTGTCAGCCAGGGTCAGTGTTTAGTCCTAAAGCCAGCCTCCATATCTTTTGCTGTTTCCCATAGAATCCTTCACTAACAGTGTACTGATTCTCCTTTATGATTCAGATCCCTCTTCCAAAGCACATCTCCGACCCTATCTGGGGCATCTTCCCAAGTTAAAGTCTATAGTTTCTTTTTCACCTGCAGTATTCTCTGTGGGGTCACTGTATCTCCTACACTGTGTTTTCAAATAGTCCCTTTCTACTTCATGCAGGAAAATGTCCATACCTGTGTGTGTGAGTGTGTGTGCATGTGTGTGTGCGTGTGCACACACACACGACATACTTTACATTTTAGAAAGGAAAATTTGAGGCCTTATTCTGTTCTGTTATTTAAATATAACTTGGAAGTGGAATCAGAAACCAATATAAAAGATTGTGTATAGCAGTATAGATGCTTGAACTATGTAAAATATCCCTCAGTTTAGCTTTAATTCATCCTGGTTATAGATTTTAAGCCCAAAAGCTTCATTTGTGTGTGTGTTGGGGGGTGGTGGAACCCAGGGCTTTATTCATGTTATGAAAGCATTCAACACAGAGCTGCACCCTCTGTTTTGCAATTTAGCAATGGCTAGGAAGTAAATGAAGCTTTCATTCTGTACAGACGTCCTAACCAGTTGGCAGGCAGGCCATGGCCCTACTTGCGACCACCACCTTATACATTTCTGCGCCTTTGATCCAGCTGCCATGATCCAATGTCTGCTCTCAGCTATCACGGCTGTAAGAGCTCTGCTGTGCAGCTCTCAGCAAATGAGATGTGCAGTCTGACCTGCGTCCCACAGCTGGACCAAAGCTTCATTTTACCAAACTAAAACCCCAAATTTATTCAAATTTACTTTTATGCCTCATTGTTTACTTTTAATTTCTGGTTTCATAAACCTTACCAACTTTGGTATCATGCTGTTGACATTAACCATTTTCAACCATGGCAAGCATATCTTACATTCCTAAGATAGTATTGTACCACCACTTAGTACTCATTACAAATACAGTCGACCTAACCATGTATAATATGGCTTGGTTTTACATGGCGCATTTTATGTACCTCTCATGGCATGGAAGAAATTTCAAAAACCAAGAAATTCTTGTCTATTTATCAAGTTGAAATCACCATATTTGAATATTTCTAGAAATATAGGTGAGAAAAGTATGTGAATCATTCAATAGAAATACTACAGAAGATTATTTTAAGTGATTCCGTGATGTCTAATAATTTTCCCAAATGTTTCCCAGTTCATATTATTGCTTACTTACTTATTAGCTTCATATCAGTTCCAAGTGAATTATATATTGGTTTCATTTTAATAAGTATGGACATTATAAATTAATGCCATACCATGTAATTGGTTGTTAAATGTTCTATAATTTAGCTGCTAGATTTCATTTTTAGAAACAAACGATGGGTTATAATTAACCTAGCATTTGGTGTGAGTGGAGTCTTGGTGAAACTGCTACACTGTGATTTTATAAAGTAAGAGAGGTTATGACAAGGTAACCCAAGAGAGCATTGTGTCTTAGCATAAGCCTATGCCGCTCTCTTAGCTCCTTTTCTTTGTAAACTGACCTTCTTGAAATCTGTAAAGTTTAGAGATCGCTGTGTTATACATGATAATCTTTTGGGGTGCATATCTTCTATGCCTAAAATATTAAAACTCAGGAAAAATATCATCATTTTTTTAAAAAAAAAAACAAGTCAGAACCTTGTATTTGAAGGTCCTTTCTCTTCTATAGCTCACTATTCTCAAGGGTCAGTTGATAATACTTTCTGTCTTTGCCCTCTAAAAGTGGGTGGCTGGATACAATATCAGCAAGAGTTTAAGCGTCAAGTAAGTGCCCCCAAAAGAGCAGTGTGTCCTTATGGGCATAGCTTCTCTTGTGCATAGAGGAGAAATATGTTGTGGCATAGTGCACCATTAGAACTACAGGATGAATTTCAAAATATTACAGATTTCAAAGGCTTTTGGCACCCTTTTCCCCCAAATCCTCAATTACCATAATTATATCCGTGAAAGTTCTTTTACAGTTTCAAATAGTGAGCGTAATTTTAGTGTAACTTTCAAATATCAAGTCCTGTTTTACATTAGAGTTTGCTCTATGTAGCAGAAACTAAGTGAGCTGTATTTATAGCCCACATTTTCACCATAGTTCAGAGAATCCAAGGATTCCTATTTATTTCATATTTTAAGAAGGCAACTGAGCAAAGCTTGAATAGTTCCTCAAAACTACAGTATACAATGTGTGTTACTTGAAAGTGGCCAGAAGACTTAAATGTGTTCATTCATGTTCCCTATTTCTTCTGAATCATTTTCACAGTGCACACCTAAATAGCATGCCTTAAGCGGAGAGCTGCAGCCGGGTGTCCACGCCACTGTACTGCCCTTTGCAGTATTTACATTCAGGCTGTGCTCTAGACTTTGTAGTAAATGAGACTCACAGAAACTGTTAAATATAGTAAATGTCACCTTATCGTTTCTTGGAGTTGACACTTCCCAAAGCTATGGAGATCCCTAACATATCTGTCTATGAGCTGGGCTAAGCATGGTCTTCATGAGTCTAGAGATCAGTTTGCACAGTTGCTGTGAAGGCATAAAAGTTGCTGAAAATGATTTCTTCCTGCAAATCTGCTTCATTCCTAATGTACCAGATATGCATTTACCTGTAAACACAGTACACTGAGAACTTCACCTGAAATTCCCTTCAAAAGAATTTCTAGGTTATTCTTTGTTAGTAGTGTGAGAGGCAATGGCATCATGAATCTTCCCTGCCCTTCCTTCAAAACTGCAAAGCAAGGAAGCTGTGAAAAATAAGTTTTCTGGACTTTGATGCAAGAAAGTATTAAGAAGTAGGAGAAACAAAATAAAGCCAAAGGGATAAACATCAGAAATTTGTTTAAATGACTTTGGTCCCATATAATTGCTTTTCTGTCAGCAGGATTATTAACAATTTTGGACATCTGAAAATTAAATTAACAGCCTGAAAGTATTTTTATGGAATGAGATAGACCATGATACATGAAACATAATGACCCCACTGAAACTCAGCCAAGTCGGTGCAGCTACTCACTTAGGCAGAGTAGCCGACTAGTTAATCATCACCAAGCAAATTGGACAGAGCAAATTAGCTTACTGAATTCCAAAGCCTCAGCTACAAGAAAGAGGATATGCCACTAATTATAATGAAGGAACTCTACGCATACTATGATCAGCATAGAAAGAGAAAGCAAGACTTTAGCTTTGAACTGCCCCGACTGAAGCTCTTTAGGGCCTGTGTTACTATGTATGCGTTACATATTCCAGACTGTAAAGCTGAGGATACGTCATGCCCAGCTTGGCAAAGGAGAAGCCCAAACATTTTCTAGAATCATCTCCTAATGAATTGTAAAACTTTTCACCAAAGTTAATTGGCATTCTTTGAGAATGCATACACAGGGCCAGTCACATATATGCAAACACATACACAAGTGAAAACAGCATTTTAAAGTGTGTACCCTTCAAGTGAAAATTGTTCATCTATTTCATGAACTTTTATCTACAGTATTTAGATATTTTATTTCTTTTGAAAAGTGTATTTCTGTTTTGTGTAAAATAAATATTTGGACTCAGTTTATCACTGGAGATTAATCAGAAATCATATTTTCTAGCCTTAATTAGCATTCATTTGCTTAATTGTCATTCTCAGCCCCATCATTTCCATTTTTCACTAACTTGAACAATGCTATCTTCTGCTGTTTGCACTTTAATTTAAATTTCTATTAAGGTTTATGAGCAGTAATAAGGTCCTCTTTGAATATTCATTAGCTTTTGAATTGTGAGCTATGAAAAGGTGCTTTCTTTTACCTTTAATGAAACTGGCACCGCATGGGACTGATCAGTTGTGACACTGGATGTGAGGCACCCAGCGAATTTCCTCATTGTTTATTGACACCTCTTGTCCAAACAGCTCCCTCGCAAGTGAGTGGAGTAATGAAGGAGCGGGTGCTGCAGCGGAGTGTGGAGCTTTCCTGGCAGGAGCCGGAGCATCCCAATGGAGTCATCACCGAATATGAGATCAAGTATTACGAGAAAGTAAGTGGGAGAGAACTGCGGTGTGAATGGCGCCTGATGCCATCCCGGCACTGTCTGCTGGTGCTGGTCATTGCGCTACTGTTTGAGGCCATTCCAGACTTCCTGTTTACCATTCGCTGTTCTTAATAACCACCTCCACCACCTCTGCTTCACGATTACAACCAAGATCTCTACTTATTAGCTTTCTGTGTCATACTAGTGAGAATACTGGTATTATATTTTTTCAGTTTTTTAATATGATAGTTAGATATAGAATGCTCTAATGGCACAGAAACTAATCAATCCAATATATTTTGAAAACTGTTCCTTTCACTGTATTTGTGGGTGTAATGACACTTTAAGTTAAGGTTTTGATAGGATCGATGTCTTCAAATACTGTCATCACAGCTAATGATATTTTGTATAACATGTTTATAATGCCTTTCAGCACTAAAATAAGGAAGATGCTATTTCAGTTTTTAGATTCTCTCTGAAAGTTATAGCATTCGTACAAGATGGTTACATCGCATGGCTCTTTTTCTATAGAACGTTCTCTCTAAAACTCATGTATTGATCCTGGTCTCTCCTTAGAATGACCAAGTATTATTAATAAGAAATATGTCTATATAAGTATGTACAGCAGTTGCTTATTTGGAGAGGAAATAAAATAAGAGGCCTATTCACAAACAGTTCTCTGAGTTCCACCACACACACACACACACACACACACACACACACACAAATCTCTCAAAATTTAAAACACCCAGTATACCAATATTAGGTATTATAATTCAAATTGTAATAAATGATACTTTATCACTTTAACTGAGTTAGGTGAATGCTCCAGCACTTAGAACTACTTCACTATTTAGACGTGATTATGAAAATAAAGTCCTAATATTTTGGCAAAATTTGGGATTGCGTTGACTTCCTTGAAATCAGTATAATTCATTGGCAAGCCCCTCCATCCTAAGAAGAAACAAAGACAGCTTAAAATAAGTGTCAGTGTTCACATTTGAAATAATTTGGCTTACTATTTTCATTCAGATTTACTTTCTTCTTGGCCTCAGTTGCATTTTTATGCCTCAGCTTTGTGTGGAAAAATACATTTCTTTTCCAATCAAATGTGCTTAAAGGGGATCATTGTTTTTAATGCTGCTTTTGGAGTATCTGTTTCGCTGTAATCCCTAATTGTTATGGGCCTTCTTGAAATTGGCAGATTTTAAAGTCAATAAAGCACATTTTACAGTACAAGGTGGCAGGGTTTCTCACAGGAAATTTACCATCTTTTGCAACTCTTTGCTGGGAAATAACTGCATTCAAATTGCCGGGCTTTATTTGCATGACAGAAAGAGAATGCATTTACAGCCGGTAATGTGTAAAATAGGCAGTTATTGGAATGTTGTACTGGAACAGTGGGCTTTGCAGTGTGAAGACACAAGATCTGTGTTTGTTGCTCAGTGACTGTGAATTCTTTCTAGTTCTGTTCAGTCTATTCATCAGCTATCTATGACTACACCTATAATACCCACGATCATTTTTATAAATGATTGTGCTGATCGCTGTCACGAATCAACTCCATAAAGTGAGTCCAAGTCTTTATTTCCACTTTTAAAGGAATCAGTGTAAAGGTAAATAAATCAAGGGGTTATTTTCAGATTTCAATAGATAATTTTGACACTGGTACTTGCAGAAGAAAACCAAACACTACCCCAAAATTTATAGTTAAACAAATATAACATTTTCAACTTCATAAATGGATTAAGAAAGTCACATCAATGAAAAGTTTTTATGTGCTTAAAGTTTCATATTTAATTAATTTTTAAGCTTATCCCAAATATATGTAAAATTCCACATATGTAATATATATATAATATTATATATATATATAATATGCCTAACATTTGTGAAATTTTACAAAATGGAAAAAATATAAGCTATTGTTTTAATGAACTTTGCAAGCCTTAGTATTTATATTTAAAAAGAAAGAAAAGTTAAATTTAAAATAATGTCAAACCACAACCATAACTCACATATTTTACTCTCAGACTATAAGTTGTAATTAGAAATTAGTTTTCTTCTTTTTCTACTAAAAGTAACTTATGTATGAGTGTGGTTGCAATATTTAGCTGATTTTTTTTTATTTAATAGCGTGCTTGATTTTTGGCACATAAATTTTCTTTACTCAGAAAGTAGTTCTAAGAACCATACAGCTATGTGAAGGTCTCTACTAAATTAGACATTGATCAGATGTACTTATATTTTGGTCAATAGAGAAATGTGACTAAATAGTTATAGACACTTGTTTCCTGTCCCAACACAGCAAAAGCCCAAACACTGTGCTCATTTTAAAGAAGTTATTTCTCTTTGAAATGTATACACCAAAGGCTTGTTTTTCATTGCATTTTATGTTATCTTAGATACAGTTAGTATTACAGTATTGTGGAAGGTAGAATGTAGGCTCAATTAAACAATAGCAATGCAGGACATCAAAATTAATTACCAGAATCAACTATTAAATCAACTTAAATATCATTGCAGGATCAAAGAGAAAGGACCTACTCAACACTGAAAACCAAGTCCACCTCAGCCTCCATTAATAATCTGAAGCCGGGAACAGTGTATGTTTTTCAGATCCGGGCTTTCACTGCTGCAGGTTATGGAAATTACAGCCCCAGACTTGATGTTGCCACACTAGAGGAAGCTACAGGTAAAATGTTTGAAGGTAATTACCATCTTTAGTTCAAATTCTTCACTTTATAACTGTCACTTGGCTTTTTTGGTTTTTGTTTTGTCTTTTTTTTGTATTGAGGGTAGTGATTTTACATAAAAAATAATTTTTATATCTATAAATGGACACATATGAATATAAGTGGTCCATATAAATGTCATTCAGGAAAATAATTATTAAATGTTCTCTTTATATCTAAAATTTATGGTATCAGTCTTTTAAATGAGTACTGTATTAATATATTAAAAGTGAAATCAGAAATGCATGTTGGTCATTCTCTGGTGTTGACACAGTTTTTTGTAGAACTCAGAGTATTCTAACTCAAATTATGTGCACCTAATAGATTTCTTTACAGAAAGACCCCAAAGTGTAATTGGGTAGATAATAGTTATGCAATTCATGATTTTGAGTTAGCCAAAGCTTTGTGCTTCTAACAATGGTCTCAAACATTGAGGATTCTGAAAGAACCCTCAACTGTGTTTCTTTTATTTTGACTTTTCTCCCTCTGCCCCCTGCTTTGTTCTAAATTGGTTCAGTTTTGTCAGAGAATCTTAAATACATATGAAATATAAATGAATGTCCTGGAACTTACGACTCAGCCTGAAAATAGAACATAATCAATATGTTTTAAGCCCTTTAACAAGTGCTTATATTTCGCAATGTAAAATAAATTTGTATTTAAAATATATGACTGTGTTGAATATAACATACGTACAGTTACATCATGAGATTTCTTTCCCCGCAGACTGTGCTCAGAGCACAGTAAATACTGCTTCTGGTCACTCTTCAGCTGGCCTAAGACCTCAGAATATTTCCACATTTGAGAACTTTTGATTCCTCCTGATGGTACTGCAGAGACTCAACATTTACCCAGTGGCTCTTTTCCTGTCTTCTGTTGACATTCTAGTAGTGTTCACATAAAATTTTAAGTAAAAGTAATTAAAGATGCATTATATTACTTTCTTTTTTCACTTTTCCAAAATATTTAAAGTAATGAAGCTTTTATTAGAACTATTTTGCATGCAGAAAAGCATTATAGTTCTTTTAAATGCTAGACTAAATTGACAAATATTCTTGGCATTAACCAAAGCTTGGTCAATTTGTTAGCTAAAATCTTCTTTCAAAATATTGTTATCTTTTTAAATGAACAACAAAAGTACATATAAAATCAATCTGAAGTTTCCATCATTTGCCTAGAATTATACATGTAAAATATCAATTGAAAAATGTTGCCACAATGTGCTATAATGGGATGAATGCCCTTGTTTTATCAGCATCATTAATTGTGATATATATATATATATGACAAAAAATAAGGATATCTATGTTTAACAGCTCCCGAGAAGCTACTAAAAGAATTGAAGTAGATATATCAACACTGAATCAAAAGAGTGGTTTAGTATTGAGGTGTATCTCCATAGTTACCAACTGGCGACATTTTCCTAACTTCACCTCATACTTTTTAATGCAATGAAACACTTCATGGTTCGTTATATAGTCTTTAGTTTTGAAAACTTTGAAAATGAATCTTTATTTCATTCTGACTTTGAAAATTGGGACAAACTCTTTATTTAATGAGTTCGAATTTTGTAAATATTTTCACTATTCCAAAAGGAAGTAGAATTCAAAATTAAGGTGAAGTGTCAGATGCTGAGCGATCACATGAAATTAATGTTGAAATGGTATTTTGTATTAGAAACCACATTGTAATTTTTATTATTAGAATATCCTCTTCCATTTAGATGTAAAATTAATGAAAGAATCAGTCATATTTTTTAAATTTCTTCAACCATTGACTTGCCAATGCATACTGTAGTGGTTAGTGCATAGAAATCACTCAATGAATAAGAAATGACTAGGTCACAGCAACTTGAGCAAGGTTATCAGGATAATGAATACGAAATGATTAGATCATCCCAACACCATCTAGGTTATCAGGACAAATCAGATACAAGTGTTAGAAGTCTTACCTTGTGATATTCATGTGTGTGATTCTGGGTACACTCCTCTTTCTTTAAATGCTGGGATAGTAGTACCCAAATTAAACTCATACACACTAAGTATTATTGATAGTGCATAGTTTGAAAAGTTTCTAATTGTCCTATTATGTAACTAAACTATACTCAACAATTTTCTCCCAGAAACATATTTTTACTCTTAAGAATATTAAAAAAACATCAGAGGTTGTATTTATGATAAAACACAGCTTAATAGTCTCACCTCTTTTAGCCATTAGCGTAATGTCTTAGGTCTTGGAGCTTCTGAAAAACTTGATACTGCATTTCTAAACAAATGAAAGTGTAAAGAGATAAAAATATGCTTGTAATATGAGTAAATAATATTGGCCTTCCAGATTCCCTGGAAAGTTCTTGAGGACTCTTAGGGATGCCTAAACTACACCCTTGAGATTTGCAACTCAGCACGCATGATGCTCTAAGAACTAGGTACTCATAAAGATGTGTGAGGCATTCTAGGTGTCCTCAGTCTAAGCTTAGTGAAAAAGTGTGTCAAGTTCCTGAATTTTGGCCATAGAGTTAACTATGGAAGAATGCAAGATGCAGCATTACCATGCAAGAAATGGTAATGTAACTGTGCTTAGAAGCAAGGCCGGAGGGAAGATTGTCCCTAGAAGAGGGCCCTTAGGCACTATAAACAGAAATTATCAGACTCTTCCATATCACCAGCATCCCCAACTCCCCTTCTGCTTAGAGCATCTACTGTCTTTGCAGTTTTTAAAAGGTGATCTTCAGGTTATGGCCTCAATCGTTACTTCTCAATTGTTCTTCCCTTGACATAGGTGAAAATTTTATTGATAGAAGTCAACTATTGAAAGTTTAAAGTTTAACATTAAGTACCCACATGCAAATAAACATTCAGGAATGTTGATTCACCTTTCAATTGAGCTCAGTGTTTCCACTGGAACATTGGCCTCTGAAACTAAGGGAAGAACTGAGTCTTAGACAAGCAGAGAATTGACCCCTTGGGACTGCTCGGTGCAAAGCATTTCTACCCTTGAGTGTGTAATTGTTTCCTTTCTCATGAGAATTATTCTGTATATGTAAAAAGCCAGATAGACACACACATAACAATAATAATAATAATAATAATAATAATGAAAATGAAAGTCATGCTTTCTTAATCATATGTCTATTAGGCTGTAACTCAGATTTAACATTTAAAGGTTATTTACCTTAAAAAAGATGTTTCCTGCATTCAGCTATCTCTAGAGACCGATTGCCAGGTGACAAATTAGGAAGAGTGTGTAATACATGCATTCAGAAACTACCCGACTAGATAGATATCTTTATAGTTTTTCTGTTTAGTATAGGAGCCATCTCTTTAGTATAGGTTACAAAGGTAAGGGGACGTTCTCAAAGGGAAAAGACAAGGGTAAATTTGACAAAGTCCAGTTTGATTTAGGGGTGGGGACTGCTGGCAGAGGAAAGGCAGTACTGCGTAGGTCAAACTTTATGCTCTGGAGACTCAGTCCCTTGCCACCAACAAGAAAGATATTTTCCATCATGCCTGGTATTAAAGACTATAGTTGTTGATTGTTCTAGAAGTAGCTAAGCTATATAGGTTTGACTTTATATATCATACAACTGGGTAATTTTTGTGCATACATTTTCATTGTATATCATGTTTACTGATTGAATCTATCCATCTATGCTGATTATGAAAATATCCTGTGGAGAAGATACACCAACTGATATAGAACAGGAAGTCATAAGCTCTTCTTTTTTGAGGCTTGGGTTTCTTAAATCGCAAACTGCTATAGAAGATATGACTCATGGGCTTATCCATGTAGATACTGTAAAGACGTACAACTGAGCTTCCATTGATGATCTTAGAGGAGTTGTTAGTATGTAACTGGAAGACTACAATTCAATAATTGTAAGACATTCTTAAAATTGAAAAAGTTTATTTTTCATAAATATAGCATCTCCTTCTAATCCTGCCACTTCCTTAAAACGCACAAATAACTGTTGGTTTGAATTTAAATTTGCACTGTTAATTAAAATGAATTTATTTGAAATTAGAAGTACAGTAAATGATCTGAATTGTTTCATCTTCAGCCTCTCGTGGTCCTCCAAGCAGTACATGGTTCTGAACATCTATCCTCTCTTTCAGCAACAGCAGTCTCCAGCGAGCAGAATCCGGTTATCATAATCGCAGTGGTGGCTGTAGCAGGGACCATCATCTTGGTGTTCATGGTGTTTGGCTTCATCATTGGAAGAAGGTAGAGCGTAGAATTCTAGGTTTTGTTTGTTTGCTTGGTTTTGTTCGGTTTTTTCAAGACAAGGTATCATTGTATAGCCCTGGGTGTTCTGTAACTCATTCTGTAGACCAGGCTGGCCTTGAACTCAGAGATATGCTTGTCTCTGCCTCCCAAGTGCCAGTGTTAAAGGCTTTTGTCACCACTGCCTGACTTATGTTCTTCATGCATTTGACATAAAATATGTTGATTACCCAAAAGTACCAACCCTTTATACTTATTCTATTAGAATCTTATTAGCAAATGTCAATACTTCTTTTCTGATATATTAGTTTGTGCATTTTTTGTGCTCCCCAAATCAAAGTACACTATAAATTTGATCTCTTCCTCAGTTTAAGGTTAAGGAGTGTTATAATTAATATTAGGTGAATATGTATTGGTTACCTTCAGGTACTTTTCATAATAATTGCAGAAGAACCTTAAGGAGAAGTTATTTCTTTTAGTTGTGTTTTCAACATTTGTGAAAAACATTTAAGATTTTTGACATGTTCCTGTAAAACTATAAAGGCAGATGCTAATTGATATATCTCAACACCACAAAACTTTAAGTCTTCTGGTCTTACACAAAGACTCCATTTCCTGTGCATATTTTGATCATGTGTATTGATTGACACATTATTACCAAGTGGTTCACCACTGTGAGAAAATGTGTATTTGTGTTTGTTTATACCTCTAGCAATCATATTGCTACATAGCATTGCTCCTGATACTGCATGCTAATCCATGAAGCAAGATCATCTAATAATCTTGCCACACATTTCCTTTTCCCCCCAAGGCACTGTGGTTATAGCAAGGCTGACCAAGAAGGGGATGAAGAACTCTACTTTCATTGTAAGTGTTTGGCTTTTCTTTCTTTCAATATACCCCCAGTTTGAGCAGGAATCTGATTGTTTCTACGGGCATGAGTGAATCCCTAATGCATCATGCTTAGAATTCCGTAATGAGCTCAAAATGTAAACCTATTCAGAAATGTCACAGATTTTTAGAATATTGAGCCTCTTTCACGTCACAGTTTTTGCCTTTAGCAAACCCTGCCCAGATGTTGTCATCACTACAGTAGTGAACCATTAAGTGCAGCACAAATGTTTTCTAGTTGGGAGTGTCATTTTAAGGTAAGATGGGCCCTTTATTCCATCCAGTGAGTTATGCTCCCAAGAATCACAGAGCCCAGGAGACTAATGATCACTAAGATATACTTCCTAGAAAACAAATAGTATAATGCCAGCTCTAATCCTCTGATACTTTTCTAGGAATGTGAACTACTTGGTTCTTAAAAGCTCATGTTAGAAATCAATTCTGAAGGAGGCCTATAAATCTAAGGAAAATAGGGGAAAAACATTATTTTTGTTGCAAAATGAATGGCAAATGGAAATAAGGGCTTTGAGAATGAATGTTAGTTCTATATAAAGGTGAATAAAAGCCTAAGAATCATATTATTTCCATTCTAGAATTAACAACACTCTTAACTAAGCATATAATTTCTAGTTTTAAGACTTGGAGACATAGAAACCAAGTATTTTTATCCTTTTTTATTTGATAAACCTTTTATGACATCTGCAATACGTAAAATTCCTGACAATGATGTAATAGTTGCTTATTATATAAATGGTCACATTTTTCTTATAGTGTCTAAGAAGATACTATGATGCACCTATTGTAAAGTTTTAAGAGTGTTCAAATGGCACTCAGGAATTTTTAATCATTTTTAAATGTCCTCATATCTTGAGAAAAGCAATACTCAATCTGAATTGTGTGGCTCAAAATGAAATTACACTTTACTAAATATTTGTCCTTTGCATTTGTTGGAGCAACAGTCACTTTGGCTTTAACTTCTTTTAAAGAGGTGACTTTACATATCAATGATCCAAATAGAATATGAAACTGTAAAATGCTAACACAGAAGCCAGGAAGGCATGTTCTCCACAAATACTAAAATGAAAGGAGAGATGACTTCATTTCGAGACTTAAGCTTCAAGTTCTCTCACTTTTATCAAACCCCTCCTAGGCTCTGGGTTGTCCCAGGCCTTTTTCTGGATATATATTGTATAGGCATTCTCTTTAAGTTGACATCCCAGACTATATACAGTTCAAACCTTACATACCTTAAGTCTACCTGCCTCCATGTGATTCTGTTTCCTCACTCTTGTCCTTGGACTAATTTGCCAGTAGGTTCCCTGTATAAAGGCATCATTAATGAGAATCACATAGTCAGTTTATAGGTAGAAGAGAGGGAAAGTACGTTTTCCCCCCTCCTTTGTGATAGGCAAATAGATAACACTTCCAAAACAAGGAAGAAACCATGTTTCAAGAAACATTGAAATCCATGTCTCTAAAATTTTATTTGTATTGTAAAACATGTACAAAATGAAAATATAAGACCTGGAAAAGATTACTGGAATCTCTGGTTATACCCACATGTGCATAACTTATTGGTGCCGTTACTTAATATCATCTGACTACCAATATGTCACTTTTCACTTTTCTACTGGATTTATCTAACACGTTCTCAGAGTATCAGATATATGCTAGTTTGTTTGCTCTTAACGTACAGCATGATGCCCACTTTAAACAGAAACACCACTTACCCAAAACTTGTTGTAAAGCTTTATGTTTGATTGTCATCATTCTCTTTTAATATTTTGAAGCCATTCACCTTTTTCACATTTTGCATCCAGTTTTTAATCAGAAGCATTCAGAATTGAGTGTCTTAATTGTTTATGTAGACAAGATGAGCTTGGTGTCTATAAACAGATGCCATTTCTGGCAAAATATCTGTAGGGGTCTTGAGACATTTAACGTTAATGAGAAATGTAAATGATTTATCAGAACACATACACAAACATTCACACATACAACCATACTCTCAGACAAGACCAAGCAATAGACTGGAATATTCAGAAATTATGCAAATTTTTCCTATAATTTAGACCATACACTTTAAAATGAATAAGGAAAAAGTAAAGTGTGCTTAACTGCTCTGTCCTGGTGAACCGTGTGTAGTTTTGACATTCTTTTTTGTTTGGTATCCTATCATTCCATTTGAGACAGGCCCTGTATCCCACATTATGGCTTTATCTAAAAGACTTAGCCGTTTACACACTGGTGTCCTTTTACTCCTTTAACACATGGGCAGTCTTCGCAGGTGCAGTGAACACCAGATTTGATTTTTACAGGAAGTTGGAAGCAAGCACTAACTGTCCCTGATTTTAACAGGATATCTAATATATTCATTTGTAGCAGGTGCCCTGGCTCCCCAGAGCTCCACGCCTCACACTTTAAGATATAAATACAATGGAGGAGTCTAGTGAGGCAGTTCCCATTTACATTTTGTTTCCTCCTACCGTTTCTTCTTACAATGTCTTAGGATCCAAGCTGGGTAGTATTTCATGTTCTTATGCCAAAACAGCTTTGGCCTGTCAAAATGTTTTATGACAGCTTGAATAAAGAACCGTCAGAGACCGGTTGAGATGCAGAAGGCTACTTCCAATCTAGTTTCCTTATCAAAAACAAAAACAAACAAAAACTGAAAGAAAGAGAGAGAGAATAAAAAGGGAGAAGATGGCTCTTTCTCCACCTGCCTGACAACCTAGGAGGTTAACCTATTGTTTTCTTCCCTTCTCTCTCTCTCTTTCCCCTCTTCCCTGTACTTCTCTTTTTTCTCTTTCTATCCCCTCTCTCTCTTTTCTTCTTGTGTTTTTTTTCTTCATGTTCAGCTTTAGTAACAAATGAGCATCTGTCAGTTTTATAAACTGCAACAATAATTGTTTAAGACAATCAATTTTGGATAAACAATCAACTACAGCAGAATAAATCAAGATTTTTAAACCCCAATTTCCCTTTCTACATTCCGCTTATTTCGTTGTTATATGTTCATTTTTTGAATCTGATCTTGATCTAATGTTATGACAAAAGCACAGTTAGGCTGCAGTGTAATATATAAAGACGTTGTTCTGAGAGTAGAAAGATTCAATGGAAAGATTGTTTGGTGGCTTTGTTAAAAAATAATAAAGACTTTTTAAGGATATAGTGTAATTTTCTTCATTGCATTAATATAACCAAATATGCCTACCTATCTTTGTCTTGAACCAAATGAGTAGATTTGGAATACTTTATTGTAATTGAATTTGATATAAAGTTGACTTAGCATTATCTTTTACCTGCATGCTTCGAGGTGCATTGAAAGATTTTAACTTTTAAGATGATACTATGTTGTTTGAATTTTGACTACCTTTTGTGAGGCATACTGGCTACCTCTTCGTACTAGCTAAGATCTTCCAAAGCCTTATGATGAAAAGTTCATATAAATCATTTCTCTTTCAAATCACTGTCATACTTGGTAACAGATCCCAGGAATACTGTAAATTTTCTAATTTACTCTGCACTTTGTATATCCAGCTTCTATTACCCTCAAGGTGAATATTAAACTATGTCTTTTGAATATTTCTCTTTGATTTTGTGATAGCAGTCCCTCATATCTTGTACTAATTTTATGTATATGTCAACAGTGGTTGGTCTTTAAAAATAAATCAAAGAATAAGTAATATGTCTAAATGTTTTTTAATATTGCTGTCAGTGTAGTGGTCTATCTGTACATAAAATGTCTTATTTCCCTGGTGTATTAATCTGATGGATTGATTGATGGATAGGTTAATCAATGTGTTTTCAAGCCCATTCCAACCCTCGGCATGGCTTGAAATAGGCTACGATGGCTCTGAGTTTAATCAAATCTCTGACCCGATAAGCACAGGCACGTCAGAAATTTCGGTGGATGTCTTTGGTTGATTTACTGGAAAAGCAATTCAGTTAGGAACCTATGAGTTGGATCCTATGCTCCCTATAGAAGCTTGCAGATAATACCTAGACGCCAGCAGACGGGAGTAGTCTGTTAAAACTGCTGTGAATGAGGTGATGTGGAAGCAAGGTCACTGTTCCAAGGAGCACTCTGCATAATGACAGTCCTGGGCTGACTGCACAATAAGTGCTTTGCTACATCACAGTCATGCTTTCTTACATCATTACAGTTAAATTTCCAGGCACCAAAACCTACATTGACCCTGAAACCTATGAGGACCCAAATAGAGCTGTCCATCAATTCGCCAAGGAGCTAGATGCCTCCTGTATTAAAATTGAGCGTGTGATCGGTGCAGGTAAGGCTGTTGTGGTTTCCTTATTCAGCTGTTCTATTTAGCCAAGATCGAAAATCATATATCATAATGACAGCCAAATAATTATACTTCAAGTGTAGAACTCTTACATTTACCTGAACGATTGGAAGCAATGAGACTATACTTGTTTATGAAATCTTAAAACAGAAATGGAAAGGGAGCATGTTGTAGAGTTTGAATATATGTGATTTCAACTGGGTTCTTAAGATGCTGTGCTATTAGCTACTTCATAGTCACTCCTGCTGTTTGACAAGAATAGCTTAGAATTTTAAACATCATAATTTTCTTGAATCTTGATGGATTATGCATTCCTATCTTTAAAACTGCCTTTTTTCTCTTTTATTTGTAGCCATTAACCATTGTACCCTTTACATGTATGTAGAAAATGGTACATAAATTCATTAAATGGAACACTATAAAGTTTAATTTTTTTCACCCCAAGGTGCTTATATTTAGGAAGTGTAATGCGTATAAACTCCACATTTTAAAAATCTCTAATAGGTATTGTTCCTTAGCCTTTAAAAGCAATAGCAGTGGTTGCAATT
Source organism: Myodes glareolus (assembly GCF_982192425.1). Classification (NCBI taxonomy): domain Eukaryota; kingdom Metazoa; phylum Chordata; class Mammalia; order Rodentia; family Cricetidae; genus Myodes; species Myodes glareolus. Next base: position 44,652,959 of record NC_142041.1, on the reverse strand, counting down.
TGGTAACGTGCCCTGATGTTTTAGTGAGTCGATATTTAGGACCTAAAAATTGACTCTGAAAGGCAGTTTGTTCACCTGTGAAGTGACAGCCTATGGAACACACACTTAGTGAAGCTTAACTACTGTGACTGAACAAAAGTGTGTCTCCAATTTTAATTTTGTTTCTCCCTTCATTTCATAAACTGTTTCACTGCATATGGAAAATAAAAATTCCCCATCTATTTGAATGCATTTCTTTGCACTAAAAAATGCTATATTAATTAAAACTTATTTTAATCCATTGTCTTTGAAAGCATGAACCATTTCCGCAATTAAAACATGTCTGCTTGTTCTTTTTACTCCAGGAGAATTTGGAGAAGTTTGCAGTGGTCGTTTGAAACTTCCAGGGAAAAGAGATGTTGCCGTGGCCATAAAAACCCTGAAAGCTGGTTACACAGAGAAACAAAGAAGGGACTTTTTATGCGAAGCCAGCATCATGGGGCAGTTTGACCACCCAAATGTCGTCCACTTGGAAGGGGTTGTTACAAGAGGTAGACACCGGTGATATACTCATTTTTTTATATAAGATGCGCTGGAAATTAGTGATCTTGCACGTTTGATTAAATATCAAATTGTGAACACATTGCATTTCTAACAGATTTTTATTGGTGTGTATTAATAAAGAGCAATTATTTTTGCTGCTACAGCAGAATATAATCAAAGTATACACGGGATAGATTTGAAGAATGAATCTCAGGGCTAGGATGACTGATTGATGCTTATATTTATCTTCAAAGGCCATAAAAAGTGATGTGGCTCCTCTACATTTTATACCATTTCACATTTTTTATTTATTTGTTTTATTTTGTTGCTCACAAGTTAGACATGAAAGGGTAGCGTGTGTCTGTGGCTTAGTGCATTGTGAACATATTCCACGCTGTATGTCTGCCTGAGCTTAGTCCTGTGACTAGAAACACTCCCTTCTGACCCCCTCAGCTTCTTCGAAGAGGACCACGTTTTGTGGTTTGTTTTTGTTTTGGGGTTTTTTTATTTGTTTGTTTGTTTTATCTTTTGGGGTTTTTGTTGTTGTTGTTGTTTTATTTTGTTTTGGGGGCGTGCTCGAAAGAATGAGAGATTCTTAAATGTAGGTCATAGGTTGTGAAATACCATTTTCTCCATTTCTTTATTTTATTATTAGGGAAGCCTGTCATGATTGTGATCGAGTTCATGGAAAATGGAGCCCTGGATGCATTTCTCAGGGTGAGTTACCCCGTCATTTTTCCATGCACCTAGAGATGGGCTTGAGAGGGGTGCAGGTTGGTGAACTTTGTCATGAAGTATGATGTGTAAATGTGTAAATTGTGTGAAATCAGAAAATTATCTTGGAAAAGTAACAATTCTAGACTGGGCTTAATTAAAATATTTAATAAAATTACTTGTTAATATTGTTACTTAAAGTATAGAGGATATTCCAAAGCTGTATTATTTGAATGTACACACACACACACACACACACACACACACACACACACATACATACACACCACACAGAGGAGAGGAATTAGAGGAATCCTAATTGTCATGTCACCATGATATGTACAGTATCCAGTTTTCTGAAGTATCACTGGGGAAATCCACATTTTCAAACCCACATCCTCCATGTAGTAAGTCTGTATCCGTTTAGAATTGAATGGTAGCCACTTTGCCTGGGAAGGTTTCTGGACACTGCAAGCTAGTACACTGTTGTGGGGTAGCTGTTCAGAGTTGTGTGCCTACCAGCAACAGCCAAAATGATGAAAGAAAGTAAAAGCAGACACTACTAATCATTTTCTTTCCTAATTTTTTATTATTTTAATTCACCATTTGACCAGCTTTTTTGTTTTGTTTTGTTTTTTCTACTTAGAGAATACACAATACATATGCATCTTTTGCTTTGTGCATTCTTAGATTTTTTATTTGCATGTTTTCGCATGCAGGGAACACTTAACCTATCAGGGTTTATTTTTTGTTTTTATTTTTGAGTTCATTCTGTCTCCTAGCCTTGGCTGAGATTTTTGCAAGTAATCAAGTGGATATTTCTTATAGCCAATTATAATCAGTTATCATGAAAATAACAAATGCATAGAAATAACTAGGTGTCACCATAAGTCTATTAAATTATTGACTATCATCTCAACCAACATCTGCTATTTTCTCCACGAATTATTTATATTACACAGTAAATTAACTAAGACCTCCTATTATATGATGGTAAATTGCAAACATGCATACTTTTTTTTCTGGTGATTTTGTTCTCCTTAAAGGACTTTTTATTTTGTCTTCCTGCAGAAACATGATGGGCAATTCACAGTCATTCAGTTAGTAGGAATGCTGAGAGGAATCGCGGCTGGAATGAGATATTTGGCTGATATGGGATATGTTCACAGGGACCTTGCAGCTCGCAACATTCTTGTCAACAGCAATCTTGTCTGTAAAGTGTCAGATTTTGGCCTGTCCCGGGTTATAGAGGATGATCCTGAAGCTGTCTATACAACTACTGTAAGAAAACACCAATTACTGTACTTCGAATACCTAAGATATCCCAAGCAAGCAAGAAGGACTTAATGTAAAACGAAATATCAGGGGACATCCAAATTGACCTCAGCTTTTATTGTTTTTCATGTGAGGGATTTGGTATTATTATTCCAATCTACACTAAACCCAGAAAAGAGTAATGATAGTACCACATCTCACACTGCTCTTTTACAGCACCTGACTTAAACTATATTAATATTATATAGTTAAATCCAGCAATATCTAGTTACTAACCTGTTATCACAACAGCAGATATAATCATATTTAATAAAAGTTCCAAAAGAATGAGTATGCTAACTCATAGCTTTTATGATATAAGACAGGAAGGCTTATGTGAAAATTTCCTTGAATACCCCATTTTTCCCTCCAGTTTACTGGCAGCGTAGTCTAATTCATCATTATCTATTCATTAGACCCTTGCCGTGACACCACGCAAGGTCCATTAAGTACAGTTGCCTTAGAAATGAGCACATAATGAGAGCCTAATAGAAAGATTGGTAACTCGGAGTACAGAGAAGTTCAAGGTTCACAGACCCGATGCTGCTGGGCTGTCAGCTCATGTGGAAATACTTAACATAGCTGATGGTGTGCTCATAATGGCTATATGTGCTACCGTGCATATTTAAAGTGTCAACCTCTTTTTATAACAGGGAGGAAAAATTCCGGTAAGGTGGACTGCACCCGAAGCCATTCAATACCGGAAATTCACCTCAGCCAGTGATGTGTGGAGCTATGGAATTGTCATGTGGGAAGTAATGTCTTATGGAGAACGACCATATTGGGACATGTCGAATCAAGATGTAGGTTACTCATTGTACAAATAAGACTCACACGTTCATATCCGCTTCTAGCAAACATAGTTGATGGCTCGTTAGGGATACATTTCAATAAATTGATAGAAATAGTTTATAAATTTTTAGAAATAGTCTCCTAGCTTCCCACCATTATTAGTGTTAATGATGATAATAATTATTATGAACTTGAGATTGTCTTGGTTTTATTTTGTTATTTTTATTTAGAATAATTACTTTCTCATTTTTTTATTGTAATTCTATTGGAACAATGGGATATAAAAATGATATTTCTTCCTTATTCGTGATCATGGTACCAATAGAAGTTCTTAGAGAGTTGAGTAAAAGCCCTGCAGCAGAGCAGGAATATCTTAGCTTCCACTTAGAAAAAGAATGTCACCAGCAAATGAAGTAGACCTGTATTTATTTACTAAGGTGATATAGACAAAGGCAAGATGAAGAATCAGCAACAGCCAAAATTCGGGTGTTTTCATTAATCAGTAACTTGGAGTCACCTGTAACAAGTTCCTGGGGCTTTTAAAATCACAGGCTGTCCACGGAGGTGCTTGTGGGACTTCAGATCTCTGCATTAACTGAAGGATGTATGCCCGGGAAGATGGAGGTTTTTAATCATTTATAGTGTTTGGCACTTTGAATTGAGCAATAAGCTTTTTCCTGTTTTTGTTTTGTTTGGAGTGTTTCAGAGATAAAATCTAAATGATACTTCCTTTTGGCAGGGGCAGAGTTGCTATTATTTGACAGGTTTCAGTGTCAAAGATTTCATGGACTGTCAAAATGTGGCAAGCAAATCCTTGGGGCAGAGAAAGGGAATATTTACATCCCCAGACACTGCATAGAGTCTCATCTCTTTTGGCAGTTTCCTTTCATAGTAGTTTCAAACATAAAAGGATTGACAGGAATATGAGATGACTTAAACTCAAAGTTTACTTAACTTCCAAAAATAACAGAAGGGGTTTGGATGGGAAAAAAAATTCAATTTTAAGTTTAGAAATTACCTTACTTTTTTGCTTTTCCTTAAAATAAACGTCACAGTTAAAGAATTGTTATAACAAAAAATATTTTTGTTGATCTAATAGCATCATAACTGGAATGAGTTTAGTGTTGACTTTAGTGTTTTGCACCAGCATTTTATCTTTTTCATCTTGAAGGTCTGAGTTCAATTTGAGCATGGATTTTTATGGTACAAAAGATTACCCACATACTGAATTTATAAAGACAAATTAGTGTTAATATTCTTATTAGATCATCATTCTTTGTTTTACAGTTAAACATTGATATATTACTTAAGCAATTATGCTTCATTTTCAATATTGAAATTAAAATAAAATCCATTTTATTTCTTTTTTGACAGAAAAGGTTCTCTTCTGGAATCTGGCCAAAGTTTTTAGTCAATGGATAGATCTGTGTGTTCCCCACTACATGAGGGGCTTCTCTGTGTACAGAAATATATTACATTACCAGAAATGGTTGTTCTTATCAGATTTTATCATATATTCAAGTGCCCTATCATTGAGTTACATATGCCCCAAGAGGGAGCATGTGGCGCTTTCCTCAGTTTTATCAGGTCAAGTACTCAGAGAAAGCCACGCCCATATTTCAAATCACCTTCAAATGTCATTGGCTTTGGGGATCAAACACCAAGAACAACTCACTATAAGGAAATAGAGAGAGGACTGGCAGCAAAGTAGTCAGTGGTTCTGGTAGCTGTCTGATGCTTGTCTTTACTCTGGACAGAGAAGGGAAAAATAGGGGACAAGAAAATAGGTCCATACATGGCTACACATAGTCGAGCCGTTTATCACTTCATAAACATTTGAATAACCAATTTTTATTTCCAGATACCTGTAGTTTTCTGGAATTTCAATGCAATGGAAGCAGGTTAACATGTGTTAATGAAACCAAAACCTTAAGCTTTCCCAGGACATTTCCCACTTTCATTTTTCAGAAAGTATGTAGTTATTTAGCAGGTTTACTTAATGGCCTTCCAAAGAAAACTCATGTTTGAGTCTCTGAGGAGTGAGGACCGATGAGTGGACGCTAACCCAACAGGCTTCTGGGAATTTTAGGAAGTATGTTTTCAGTAAATTCACTGAACTCATCGGCCACTTAATCCGTATGCTTCATTGTTTCCACGAATATGTTCATGTAAAAAAAATACTCTTAGTCTTCTCACTGGAAATGTAAAATATTTTGTAGCTCCATGAACTCTGATCAGATCACCTACATCCAATTCTGTCTTCCCTAACAACGATGGGATTTGAACACTTTCTGTTCTGCAAATTCTTTATTTCTAAAGTTAGTACAATAATTGCATTTGCTTAAGATAGTTTCTGTAACAATAAAAAATTCCATATAAATCATGCAGTAGAAATTGATATATAGTCACTATAATTGTTAGCTGTGTCTTTAACTGGCAAGTTAATGAAATAAAAACTTCAGAATGCAGAACATCAGTATCAACAAGGCGTGATTTTGTGGACTAGCTCATTGCCAAAAGATAAAACTTGAATCATGCCCAACTGCCCTAAATAGAGAGGCATTCCCGAGAGAGCCTCTGGCACTCCTATAGTAGTGGTCAATATTGTCAATGGGAACTTCTGGGCCCCAAATGAGGTCTCAAGCTAGGATATATTGAAATTTTGTGTTCTGCTACGACTGTTCTGGATATATAGCCATTATAGACTGTTCTGGATATAAAGACCCATTATGTCTTTAAACATTCAAAGCTATTCTGTTTCCTACCAAGGTCACTAGTTTTCTCTAGTGCCACTGTAGAATTTGTAAGTTTCTAGAATGCAATGGGACACATACAAAAGTTCATTAACTCTTTCCTTCCTGTAAGGAATTTAATGGTACTTGCTTCCTTGGCACAAACTTCTAAACGTAAATGGGATCCTAAGCTCAAGAATCCTAGAAGGCATCGTGAAAGTTGGAAGCCCTATTGAACAGTTGGGTACCAGAAGGATCATGAAGAGAATTTTCTTTTAAAAGATGATCTTGAGCATAAGGAAAATAGATAATTCTTTCTACAGTATTCTTCTGAGGCAACCTAAAAAAGTACATATGGGGGCACTAATTAGGAAGCAGAGGAAATGATGAGAATTGACATCATGCTATAGATGTTGAAGTGACATTTTTTTCAAATTAGAAAAATATTATATGTGTTCTGTATAAGCAATCTCAGCCATATGGGAAGTCACTCTTTCCAGTGGGAAAGATATCTTCCCAAGTATTTATTACATTATCATTTTAATGCATAAAACTTTGGAAGTTATTTACATTTCACAAGCTTTGTCATTATTTAAATCACTTAGCCAAGATTTCCAAAAGTATGTTTACTTTTCTCTCGTCTTTTCCACACAACACTCGAATCCAAGAACAACATTGTTACTTGAATGTTAGATAATATTCTGTTATAGTCCGGTCACTAATTGCACTTACTGCTCTTAAAGAGGATCTGGGTTCAATTCCAAGTACATATTTCTCACAACATGTATATCAGTTCTGGGGATGCAACACCCTTTTTGGTCCTTGTGGGTATGAGGCACACACATGCTACTCATACATACATGCAGGCATACCACCCATATGCCTAAAATAAAAAAAGAAATAAAACTTTAAAATACGATTCTATGTGTATATGTACATATGTTTGCTATATATACACATAGATGCAATCTGTGTAGAGATACCATTTCTGTGTGCTTGCCTGTGGGATAAATAGCATGATAGAGATGTACTTTTGAGGAATGTTTTCAGTGATATGTACTTAGGAATGGGGATCATCAACTCTCATATAGCCTTTGTGTGCTCACAATCACTGGTTCATAACGTTTTCCCCTCACTGATGTTCAGAAACTAACAGTGCTCTTAGAAACAAATAAGACTTTGTAAAGACTTAACCCTGATACTATAATCGTATACTACAGGAAGTGAGCAGTTATTTTCTTAGTACTTAACATATGCTGTTTCAGGACTTAGAATCATGAAGATGTGTTAATTAATTGTCTATGCAAAGTAAAGAAATTAGAGCGTCGTGCTCAGCTTTCTGACTGGGACAACTCAAAATTGGATGAGACAGGAAAAGATTGAGGGGGCGTGACTTGTTCGATTTTCAACTAATAGATTGTGATACACATGAAAACTGTGGGCAGATATTTGTAGTAAACCGTTGAAATACAAACAGTTCTGCAATTTGAAAAGATTTGGCACTAGAAATTTTTAGTTAACACTTTTTAAAAATTGACTTATAAAGTTTATCTATTCACTTTATAATTGACTCATGCATATATCTCTTCAATTACAATTCAATTACAATTCACGTCTATAATAAGTTTTTCTCCTAAATGCATTGTTTCTAGTTACATCAATTGTTTTTACTTTCTAATTTCCATTTGTATTAGTGTGCCATGTCTTAAAGATTACATACATCTTGTGGACAAGTGTCCCTAAACATGTCAAGTTCATTAGCATTTATAAAGTCGGTGCTTTGTTTGATTATATTGCCTTTATTTTCTTCAAAAAAAAAAAAAACTAAAGGTCACTTTTCCAGTGACCTTGGGATTGTAATATATTTACAGCATTTATCCTTTTTTTTTCTTCCTCCAAATCCTTCTGTATACATCCCCACACTCTCTTTAAAATATATGGCTTCTTTTCATCAGTTGTTATTACATGCATATATTCATAACAAATACACATATATTCCTCTATACTTGTATAAATGTTTTCAGGGCTGACACTTTAGCAGTGGACAAACAATTGATGCGCTCTTCCCTGAAGAAAGCCACCTCTCCCACTCTTACCATCCTTCACTTGCCTATAGTTCTTTGTGTAGGTCTGGGGACTCATATGGTTTTGCCCATCTACGATGGCATGTTCATTGGGGTCATACTTATTCAGTTCATGCTTGGGAAGTAATGTTGGAAAAACTTTATATGTGTGACTACTACATTTCTAGGAGAGAGAGTCTCACAGAAAATTCCCTGGTCATCTGTCTTTTACAGCTTTATTACCCCTTTCCCACAATGTTCCCTGAGTGTTAGGTATGGGAGTGTTTTGTGGATGTATCCTTTGGGACTAGGCTGTAGAACTCTGCATTTTGATTTGTTGTAATTTTGTAGAGTGGTCTCTGTTGCAAAAATATGTTATGGTTATTGGAGGAGAAACTGCAACCACTAATTTACTAAATCAACATAATCCCTAAAGACAATCTATAGACATGTGTCTTTACATCCACAGATTTTTCTTAACTGTTTAATGCTGTCATATTAGCCAGTGTCAAGGATCTGTATTTTTTCTTGAGTAATATTATTATTTTTAAAGCCCTTACTGGTGTTGCTTACCTTCCTATTATCTTCCCCATGTTATTCAAATTAGTAATAACTTTAGATTTTAAGAATGTTTTTCTTTTAATATAACTAAGAATCTTGGTAATACAAAACTTAAGCTCTCCATTGTCTTTACAGAAATGTTTATACAAACCTATTTTATGTTTTTAATTAATATTCGAACTTAAAGCAATAATTCCCCTGCATGTTTTATACATAAATTGTCCATGGTAAAAAAATTTTAAACTAGCACAGTGAATCATTAAGCCTTGACTAAAAACTCTTCTCGGTTTTCCGCTTTAAAACTTTCTCTATGCTTGGTACTTTCCAGCTTCTCCTGCCAGGTAGGTGAATGTGGAGGTAGGAAGCAGTCCAGCCACAGTGTATGCACCAGAGCAAATTGTGTCCAACAAACTCTTGCTTCTCATTACTAAGGAGAGTAACCTGCACCGTTGTTAAGAGACTAGTGTGTTTGATAGAATGTTCTGACACAGCACATTCACATGGTATGATCTCTTGTTCTAAAAGTGTCACCTGCTCCCATCAGAAAAGGAAACTCTTTGGTTTCCTCTCAATAACTCCATTTCTTTTTCCATTTTCATTATCTTTTACTTCTATGCACATGTGTATTCTTCCAACTATATTCAGCGAAGAGCGTTCCACAACATGTTCCCTTCGAAAACCTCTGGGGTGGCATTAAAAATATTTCCATCTCTTGCACCCTGTGTGAACTTAATTGTCGTTCCCTGTTGCTGACTTAACTAGGAAATGTCATCATATCCTGCACCTCATGGACCCCGTAATAGGGTGCTTAATATATTCATGTCTGTTTTGGAAAGAAAAAAAAAGATTTTTTCTTTTTTTTTTGTAAGCAATATGTCTCGCTCTTACCTGGATAAATCATTTTGCCTTCCAAGCAGTTCATTTCATTGTAATTGAAGCTCAGTTGGTAATATTTTTTCATGTCCTTTTGGCTACCAGGTCATAAAAGCAATAGAAGAAGGTTATCGTTTACCAGCGCCCATGGACTGCCCAGCTGGACTTCACCAGCTAATGCTGGATTGTTGGCAGAAAGAACGGGCGGAAAGGCCAAAGTTTGAACAGATAGTCGGAATTCTAGACAAAATGATTCGAAACCCAAGTAGTCTGAAAACACCCCTGGGGACTTGCAGTAGGTAAGAACTCTCCAGTGAGATGAAACTGAATAAAATTAAAATATCTGCATAAACCGTTTGCTTCCTCAGCTTGGCTCCAACACAAACTGACATCCGTGTTCAACCATAAATCCAGAGTAAAATGTTATGTTACAAAGCTTTATTGGCTTTTATTTTCATATGTTTTATTTTAATTACTATTTAAAGAAATCCATGCATTGTTACTGGATTTCCATTGTCTTAGGACTTAGGATAACACCAGTTGTCTTTCTCAGAAAATCTTCTGTGCTTCCTAGGTTTTGTGAGCAGGCTGGGGTGCATGATTTCAAGTTTGTAGTATTGTTTTCTAACTTTTACCATGTTGCTCTTGCTTGGGCATATTCTTATATTCTTATTTATTATTGTGCATTTTTTTGATAAAATGCTTCTGTAGAATTAGAAATTATTAAAAGTAACTCAGCGTATGCTATGCTAGCTGCCCATTAGGAACAGCCCTTCCCTTACAGCACAGGGCACCATGGGGCATTTCCAGCTTCCCTTTCAGGTAAGCTTGCTGCTGTGGGCTGTGTTCGCAGGGGCCTATTATCTCCATGGGACTCCCAGTATGTCATCAAAATGGAGAATTTTTAATGCTCTGAATAGCACCGTGGTGGCCTGGCTAAGTTAGGATACGCCAGATATACTTCCTTTACTCTCAGCCACTTGTAAAAAAAAGCCAGAGAACAAATGTGGTCCTTCCAAGAATCTTCACTGATAGCATTTATGAACGTGTGGCAGACATGGCCCAGTGAGCACGCATCTAATTAAAATTTAAATTCAGGTATTTGTCGTTTCCGGATAACTTACTTGGTTTGGGTTATTATATAGATCAATTCAACCATCTGGCTTCATTTTCTACTAACCCCCACACCCCCACACACACACACATACTTTGATTTGTTTGTTTTTGTATTACAAGGATTTCGTTTCTTTGGTAATTTCTGAGAGTGTTTGCCTCTGTGTTCTGTTCTCACCTAGGCCCATAAGCCCCCTTCTGGATCAGAGCACTCCAGACTTCGCTGCCTTCTGCTCGGTTGGAGAATGGCTGCAAGCTATTAAGATGGAAAGGTATAAGGATAACTTCACTGCAGCCGGCTATAACTCACTGGAGTCAGTGGCCAGGATGACTATTGAGTAAGTTTCAACTTGTTAGATTGCATTTAAGAATTGATTAGGTGCAGTCCCCAATTCATAGACTAGGTTATCCTCTTGATTGTAATGCTCATATTTCTATAGTGCTTTAAGCATAAATTCTTTTCTAAATGGCATACTAAATCATTTCGTGAAATCAGTTGTCATATGTGAATTTTGTAAATGATAGAGCTAAAGATCAGAAAATCTTAATATCCTTTGTAGTGACTCAGCAGGAGGTTGCCATGTGACCTGTCTCCATTGCCAGTGTTCTGGGCCCTGTGCAGTGGACTTACTATACCATCCATGTCCCTATGTACTGAGGAGTAGTTCTACAATCAGCTTTAAAATTGCTATGAACTTGGAAGTCGGAAGAACTAAGTTTTCCCTTCTAGCTTATCACTGAATAAACAGTCTTCGGAACTCTCCGGAAGAACTCACAGCCTAGTAACCAAATACTCTTTCTGTATAGTACAGAAATGGCATGCATGTGAACTTCAGTATACCACACTGTTGCTTCCATTTTTTTTCTAACAGCCATGCCGATAAAGCTGACATGTTTAGGCCTGCATTTCCAAAGTAATCCTTATTTCTTTAAATCAGTGCTTTCGAAAGACAAAAGGATAAACATAGTTATGCTGAACTTACTGCACATTTAAACTGTGACTGTAGCATTGTACGTGTACATAACAGTTCTACTCCTACTGTTGAACTGAAGGGAAGTGATTGTGCAGCTAGGAATGCATGCTCAGAATTACAGAGTTCCATTCACTGCACATTATTGTGTAACATTGATTTCTAAGCTTTAGACGAGATTCCAGAAAATATTTCCATTACCGGAATACCCCATTTTTCCCAGTAAAATCATTTAAAACTTTCACTATTCCCAGCAACATTTAATTACCTTTTACATTGATAACAGCATCTTAAGGTTGAAACAATTTTTATATAAAATTTCAGGTTAGTTAAAAAGCACCAATATGGCAAATTAAAAGACAGACTTGTTAATACAATTTTTCAAAGGAGACTGTCCAAAGAGATCAAAGTATGATCTTGGGGAAGAACTGTAGTGTTCAAGAAGACTGTTAGTATCTGTTAGCCTAAAGTATACAGAAAATTTTATTGATAATTGAACGAACCCTTAGGACATTATCGGTTCTTTGTAATATGTCTAATAAGCATGCACTTGTCTTTTCCAGTGATGTGATGAGTTTAGGGATCACATTGGTTGGCCATCAGAAGAAGATCATGAGCAGCATCCAGACTATGCGAGCACAAATGCTGCATTTACATGGAACGGGCATCCAAGTGTGACCCGCAGTTCTTCCTCATGTGGAGCTGAGGACTGCAGGGGAACTGCTCTGGCCTTCAGTATATGCATAGAATGCTGCTAGAAGACAGTTGATATACTGAGTCCTTCCTACAATAAAGAGAAGATTTTAGAAGCACCTACAGACTTGAACTCCTAAGTGCCACCAGAATATACAAAAAAAAAAAAAAAAAGGGAATTTAGGATCCACCACTGGTGGCCAGGAACACAGCAATGACAATATACAAAGTACTACCTGAAAAACATCCCAACACCTTGAGCTCTCGAACCTCCTTTTTATCGTATAGACTTTTTAAAATGTACATAAAGAATTTAAGAAAGAATATATTTGTCAAATAAAAATCATGATCTTATTGTTAAAAACAATGAAATATTTTCCTTAAATATGTGATTTCAGGCTCTTCTTTTCCAGAACCATCTGTGTTTATTCTGCATAAGGACTTTGTTTTAGAAAGTTATTTGTAGCTTTGGACCTTTTTGGTGTTAAATTTATGACACGTTACTACACTGGGTACCTTTGAAAGAATCTCAAACTTAAAAACAAAATTATGCACATAGTGGAGGATATGACTTTGTCATTCATGGCTTTGGTATCCTTGCTGTGCCATTTTGTTCTGTTTAACCAGTGATGTTTTGATATTGTTTGCTGATTGGCAAGTAGTTCAAAATTGCAAGTTGCCAAGAGCTCTGATATTTTTTAGCAGGATTTTTATTTTAAATAATCAGAAAACATACTAACTTTTCAATGAAAGAAAAAAAGCAATAATTGTCCATAAATACTATAAGGCACTTTTAACACATTGTTTATAGAGTGATTTACTAGAAAGAATTTAATAAAAATGTCAAATTCTAGGTTTATGTGTATAAGACAGAAGACTGAGGCTTCATCTGAAGATGCTGGTGAAGGCGGGTCTGCAGGCCGGAGTTCTCAAGCATTAGTGAAAACCCGGTCCGAGCACGTCCAGAGTTTTCAGACTTGTGACATTAAGAAATTTAGGAGTTGACCTATATTTTGTATTCTTTCTTGTTGAATGCAGTCCAAATACAAAAGTAAAGAATTCAATCGTCTATTGTTACTCTGAAGCAAGATCAAAGGGACAGTTCACTTCTCACCACTCAAAGACAAATTTACCAGAGAAACTTCAGTGAGAAGCAAAGCGAAACAGGTATTTTATCTATGAACACACAAACACACAGACACATAAACACACACAACACACAAAACTCTTTTAGATCAAAACTCTTTTACCACAGAAGGAAGAAGTAAAGGGTCTGGCTTTTCCGTTTCCACTTATTTATTAAACCATATTCTTTGGTTACTGTGTTAGAATTTCATAAGCAATAATTAAATGTGTCTTTATAGATATTTCAGGAATGTATACATAGTTGAGTAATGTTTTCAAAAGTTACAAAGAATCATGAACTACCCCAAACCGAACTGTTGTACTTCCAAAGAAAATTGGGCTGTTTATAATGATTTTCGTAGAGAAGGATCCCAGGGATCGGTCCTAATTGGTGTTGTTTGATAATGTGGACATCCACAAACAGACAAACAAACAGGTAACAAGCAAAATCTGTAAATGTTCCTTTGTAAAACTTGTAAATTTTCTTTCTACCGTCTTGTTTTGTATGCACATTTCTCGGCAGTGGCTCTGAGTACATTGAAAATGCACTATATATTTTTCTATTTTACTTGCAGAGCTTCACAAAGAAACAGGTATTTTCAGTGCTACATAATGTGTTCTCCCACATTTAGGACCAAAGATGGCTATAGAAAATCTTAAATGGATTGCTTCCCAAACCCCTCCCCACCCGTTTTTCTTTTTAAATCACTGTACAGTGTTATTTGATATTTTAAGTTATTTTTTTTGATTGAGTAGGAAAACTCATTTTAATTTCACAAAAATGTTTTTCGTCCCTAAGGAAAAAAAATAATCTGTAAAAATAGTTTTAATTAGCATAATCCAGTCACCTAGACACTTCCATTTGTAATCTTTGTAATAGACTGTAAATATATTTTTGGAACTATAACACAATGTGCTTGAGGGTTATTTTTCAGTGTCTGCAGTGTATACAAGTGTTTATACTCAGTACAGCACTTTACAATTCTAATCAGTAGCTTTGGCCTTCGTGCGAATGAGTGAGAGTTTGAGCGAGTGTTCTCTAATTCCGTTTGGATTCTGGACTCACTTATAATGAAGTTCTTTTCTTGTTCATAGCTTAAGGTGCTTATTTTTTCTATTAAGATTAAATTAACAAAAAGCCATTCTAGAAATAGAAGACACAGTATGGTACATGCAGACAGAAACTTTCCTGCTTTTTCTAGTAATAGATTTATAGTTGAGTAGACTTCCTTAAGTAGAAGGGCAGAATAAAAGTTTTTCTTTTGAGTTTTTTTTTTCCAAAAATAACTTTTTTCTTCAGCAATATACCTCATCTGCCTTAAATTTTTTACAGCTCTTTACAGGGAAAGGGGAGAAGGGATGGGAAAGACACACAGCACAATAGGAAGTGGATGATTGCATTGTGCTCTCTCGTTTGTAGGTTTCTTTTCCTAATCAACACTATGATTTTGAAGTACATGTATGTGAAACAAACCCGAAGAGAAAAGGAATTAGCATTGTGAACGTGATTGTAACCCTCTCTTCGGGAAGGAGATGAGATGCTGTTGCGATGAGAATGTACAACTTGCACCTTGAAATCTTTTTTGATAACTAGTGCTCAGGGGAGGAGAAGTAGGGAAAGCAAATGTCCAACAGAGAACTCCAAAATTATGAAACACACAACAGGAACGGCCTCCTTGCTTTAATACAGCCACCTTTTATAGAATACCACCCGCCCACTTGACCTGGTTTGCGTTGAGTATTGACATACAAGTTACTTGCTACAGTGGGAGCTAATATGTTCTCAGCAATGGATCAGGGTCTTGTTTACTAGAACTGGTGGCTCATGCTTGGCAGAGCACTATTAGTTGAATCATATTGTATACTTATGTAATCTACATTAGCTAGTACTATTTAGGACTATATTTTAATTGCTCCTCTTATTGGTGTTTTTAAGGCAATTGAAAGGGTGTATGTCACCTGACTTTTCTTTAGGTAATGCTGATTCCTCCCCCTACACCCCCTTTTGTTTCCTGAGCAGCCTACAACTGTTCTGCTCGTCTCTGTGCATGTTCCAATGAATTACTGATGTGTATTTTTTTGCTATATGTGGAGAAATCATGGGGAACTGTGGGCGAGATATGCTTTTTGTTGGTTGAATTTTGTCCCTCCTTGCCTAAGAATTACTACAGGGGTCATCCTTTTATAAGGACAAAATGCTTTTGAACAGTGTCTTCAATGTATCAAGCACAAATAACTCTTTCTTCAACACGAATCATAAGTCTCTTTTTACCAGCTTAAAATAATAAACGAGTCTATTAGACAATATAATGAAAATCCTGTCTCCAGTCATTGGCGGGTTCCTTCACATGTCTTATGTTTTCCTTTCTTACCTAATAACGTGGGAAGAGATTACGTTTTGTAGAAATAGTTCAGTGAGCTGATCAGAATATGAATAAAACTGCTTATTCCTCCCCCTCCCCCTTGTATACTGATCTAATTTCACTCTAATCATTGATTATGGAATAACAAGACAGTTTACAAAAGGCCAGATTGTTGAACTAAAACCTGTTTTTGTTTGTTCCTGAAGCTACTACATGAGAATAACAAGAATATTTGCATAAGAAAGGAAATACTTTGTCTTTGACCCTTGACAGACTTGTTAAACATCTGACACAGCAGATGACACTGGGGAAATTTGCATTTGTACTACTGGGTAACACAAACAGGAAACAGCTCAAAGAGAAAGTAGGACCCCATCGGTTGGGTTGTCTGATACAGACCCTGGCTTAATGGTTAACTTGCAAATGAAACTAAGAAAATCAAGCACTCTTATGGCACCAACAGCTCAAGGTGAGCAATGAATAGCAAACATACCAAGAAAATGGTCCTTGTGCTGAAGTGCCCAGTGCTGATGCAAGGGAATCATGTCTCTGATGATACTTATGCTGGTCTGAACCAAAATGCAAGGAGAATATTGAAACTTAGGTCTGCTCTGCCCATACCTGCAAAACGATAATGAATAATATAGTGGTCAAAGAAGTAAGACAGTAATGAAGAGAGAAAAGAGCCATTGCTAACTGTACATAATGAATGACTGCTGAGTTCAGAAATGAGCAAATATTTCTTAAAGTTCTGTTTTTATCTGTGGTATAATAGTATCATCACAATGTCTTTCCCCAGAATCATTAAGATATAACTTAAAATCATGTGCCCACTATGAAGCAAAAAGTTATTTCAGTACTTATGCTACTAATCAATATATTTTGGTAGAGCATTTCTCTTTGCTCTTTCCCTTGGCTGTGTATTTCATACTTGAATAAAAACTCAGTATCAGTTCTGAGGACAAAGTCTGAAAGAAGACATGAAAATTTAAAAAAAAAAAAAGAGTGATCAGGTTCCTAAACACAAACACACAAGCATCACAAGTACATATATATATATATATATATATATATATATATATATATATATATATATATAAATATATTGGAGAGTGATAAAAACCAACACACGGCTCCTAGGATTTGAAAACTGTTGAGATGCAGTGTGTCTGAGACCATGTCCTGTCCACAGGCCTTGCTCTGTGCTCTCTTGTCTGTCTGCATCTCAGTACAGTTTAGGAATATGGGCAGGTTAGCAGCATTGCAGCATAAATTCTGCGAGTCTCATTAGAGTTAAGTGCTGTAGGGTTTTTTGTTTCAAGTTCAATGACTGAATGTAATTAAATCTATAATTAAACAATAAAAGATCTCTTTTGATTGACCTTGAGGTTAAAATAAATATAATTAATTGATTCAATTTAATTGAGCCTATTGCAGAGATGTTTAGTGGGTAAGGATAAGAAACACTAGTCTAGTGTTTCATAGGTCAGTAACAATCAAAGGAATTCCTAAAGTATTAAATAGTTATAGGCACTCCTAAATTTGATACTTTGGCAAAATAATATAGTGTGATTTGTTTTGTGCCTCTATGGATAACTCAGCTCCTTCGGGCATGATCTGCTCTTAGATTGGATTGCTTCAAATGTCCTAGATTTCTGAAGAATATTTTTGCTTTCTTTTTAAAATTTCTCACCTGTAATTAGATATCTCCATAGACTTTGTATGTAGCCAAAATAAGCATAAGGTATCTTTAGCATGTTGTTATAAACAGATGTGACTGTAGTTGTTTTGATTTCAAGATGCTCCTAAGGAGAAAGTGGTATATTTGCCTGAAGTGATGCTCATTCTAGTTGAGGACTGGGAAGAGATGTTCAAGTCTCCCTGTTATACCACATAGCCCAAACTGCATAAAATGCTTGTCTAGACAACAAACTGGAAAAAACAAAAAGAAAACTAATTACATGTGCAAAGCTGGCATTCAAGTGTTACTCTGTGAAATAGTTTCACAATTTCTGAAATGAGACAAACAGCTTAAAAACAATTTTTCTATGTGATGTGAACTTACATATACATCGTGTGGAAACCACAGACTCCAGCACAAATTATGAAGGCAAGGCTGATCTCACTTCCTTGACTTCCGTGTGGAAGGTAGACAGTATTTACATGAAAACGCATGAATGTGAGGGTCTAATGGACCTTTTAGGAAAAAGAAACACTTTGGTTGAGCTCTGACATTCATAGAATGTTGGTGATATGCTGGACCAGCATTAATGTGATATTATTTTACTTAGCTCCTCTACGGTCCATGCCAACCTCTCCCTGCATGAGCCAGAACTCAGTTGACAGGAATAGCAGAACGCTACATATAAACAATCTCAGCAGGACCTGAAGTGAACATGACCTAATGGTTACCACTC
Organism: Myodes glareolus; assembly: GCF_982192425.1. Taxonomy (NCBI): domain Eukaryota; kingdom Metazoa; phylum Chordata; class Mammalia; order Rodentia; family Cricetidae; genus Myodes; species Myodes glareolus. The sequence goes on along the minus strand of NC_142041.1, from coordinate 44,634,706 downwards.
GTGTTCCCAAGGACTATTGAGATAGGTTTGGGGGTGAGGGAACTGTGCAAGGCAACAACTTTTAGAAGCTCTATAAGCTTCTAACTTCTGCTGTCCTTCACAGTTTTTTTTCTTAATTTTGCTAGGTACAGAAAGTAGGTCTGGAATTCATAACAAGCCTCCAACTTCAACCTCCTCACACTATTAAATGGTAGTGTTCCTCTTCTCATACAATTATCTTCTCTAAGCTTTCACCGATAACCAGCTATTAATGTCCTTTTTGTGTTCTGCCTCATTTCCAGTACTGTAAACACCTAACCCTGTTCTCCAGATTATTTGGGTGTATCTCTCCTATATTAAATGGACTAAGTGCTCTTAGAAAGCAGAAGCCAAATGGAATTCAATATCATCACTTTGCTTGCATTCGGTAGATATTCTATAACTCTTTCAAAATTTATGAAGAACAAATTAGTTCAAATTATATATGTGTGTGTATGTATATATACATATATGGTAGAACGTATCAGGTGCTCTGAAGGAAAAGTAAGGTACAGCAATGGGTGTTGAGAGAGGAAACTAATTTCAGAGCATGGATGGATGATTTGTGAGTGGCAGAAGCAGTAGGCATGCCCTTAGGGACTGAGAAGAGATGCACAGAGATGTGGAAGGTGGAGAAGCTGATTAACAAACAGGCCAGGATGCTCTAAATAGCAGTCTTTTAAGATGTTGAGAAGAAAGAGGAGATAACATTGGTTGTAAACATCTGAGCAAGATTAAAAGGCGATAAAATCAGAAGGAGGAAATTGGACTTGGTGAGAGAAGCCATGAACCTCTCATTATTTATTAATATCTCATTTGATAAAGCAAAAACAAAGATTCATTTTAAGGACTAATAAAGTATGATTTTTCATTATTAAAAATTTAGGGTGAGGCAAGGGAATATATTTTATTATCTTAAGCTTTAAAAATAGCTTTAATACAATGTTTAAAGTAAACATATAAGTAATTTTATAGTTAAGTAAAAAATAATATAAAACAGTGCAGTCCTGTAGGATACTTGTAAGCCTACTCTCCATTTACTTCATAAAAGAATGCAATAGCCAATAGGTAACTACTACAGAAGCTGGAATGAATGAATCCCAGATCATGTGGCATCATTCCTGCTTTGCACATATAAGAGAGAGAGTGATGAGTATAAAATTAGTGGTAATGGAGCCATCTTAAAAGTTGTTAGAGCGAGTCAGAAAGTTCTCAACAGGTGGTCAAACGAGACAATTTTGATCCCTTGAACCCAAGTAAAAATGGAAAAAAAACAACCCCATAAAGTTGTTATCTAATTCTCACATGCACAATGAGAAACAATATTTTACATTTTAAAAATTGTATCTGTTTGTACATACGTACATGTTTATGCATTTATATGTATGCAAGCATGTATGCATACATGGGGGCATGAGTATGGAGTTCCAAAAACAGATATAGAAGTTGGTTCTCTCCTTACCATGTAGATCCCAAGGAGAAACTAAAGTAGCCATTCTTGCCAGCTATGGTGGTATGAAGGAAAATGACTTGCAAACGGAGTGGCATTATTAGAAGGCATGGCCTTGTTAAAGTAGGTATGGTCTTGTTGGAGAAAGTGTGTCACTATGGAGACCAACGTTGAGGTCTCGTGTGTGCTCAAGTCATGCCCAGTGAGCTAGAACTCTCAGTTGCTTCTCTAGCACATTTCTGCCTACATGCCACCATGTCTCATCATGATGATGGACTAAACCTCTAAAACTATAAGCCATCCAATTAAAGGTTTTTATTTTATAAGAGCTGTCATGGTCTTGGTGTCTCTTCACAACAATAGAAATCTTAAAAGAGAAGATGGTAGCAGGGACTTGGATATTTTTATGATAGACCTGACCTTGTTTTTGGTTCAAAGAATTTGGACTTTGGACTTTGGTTTAAGACAGCAGTGGCATGTTTTAAGCAGTGCCTTATAGGTCATACGAATAGCAGCATAGAAGACAATGATGTTGATAATGATTTGAACTGTTGTGGATGACTCAAGAGGTTTCAGAGAAGAAGAATTTTAGGATGCCTACAGATAGATCATTCTTGTGATATTTTCATGACAAAACCAGTTGCTTTTTGCCCTAGTCCAAAAAGTCTTCCAGAGGCTAAACTGAACAGTTTTATATTAATTCTAGTGGCAGAGGAAATCTCAAAACAGCCTAGGATAGACTCTGTCATGTGGTTATGAGTGGTAACGCCAGTGAAGATTTATAATGTAAAGGAGCAAGCTGAGCAAGAAAAAATGCAAGATGTAGAACAATTTGAGGGGGAAAGGAGTACCTGGAAAGGAGGTGAGTGGAATGGAGTTAGTGGAATGGAGGAGCCCTGTGTTCCAAAGGATAAACAGATTAAAAAATGGAATGAAGTGAGTGGTGACCCAGGTAAGTTGTCAAAAGGAATTAAAGAAAAATTTATAGACAGGTATGTTGGTTCACGCCTTTAATCCCAATATCGGGAAAGCAGAGGCTGGTGACTCTCAGCCTGGTCTATCGAAAAAGTTCAAGGATAGTTCAGTTTAGGCAGAGAAGGTTACCATTAAAAAAAAGAAAGCTTGTGAATATGTGATTGAACAAGGGAGCCATGTTCCAGTCACAGCAAGCGGCATAACTTGGCAGCTTCAGCCATGTGGTTCTGAATTTACATTTAAGGAAAGAAGAAAGGTATTATGGAATTTGTTTTCAAAATTAAGGAGAGCCACCACCAACGCCAGACAATTATCAGATGTGTTCTTGAATGGAGGCCTACAGAGGCCATTGTGTGAAGCTGTGAAGTTGAAGCCTGGGTTTCCTTGGAGACCCCAATATGTTGGAGATGCCAGAGTCCTGTGATACTTGCCCAAAAAAAGCTGATTACAGGGAGTGGAACCAGACCAAGAGAAGGATGTTGTAGTCAACAAAGCTGAAAGGAGTTGGAGATCTAAAGAGTGTTTTGACATTAGACATGGAAATGAATTGTTGGGAGTTTGCCCTGGTTATTTTTGGTCTTGCTTTAGTCCAATATTTCCTTGCTATGCTCCCTTTCCTACATTTTAGGATGATAATGTATATATAATGTATATATATTGCTTGGAAGTATGTGGTTTTTTTTTTTTTTTTGGTTTGATAGGGTATTTCAGTTAAAAGAATGCATGAATCCCAGAAGACACTTTGAACATTGGGCTTTTAGCCATTTTTGAGACTGTTAAAGTCTATGGGACTTTTGAAGTTGGATTAAATACATATTTGCATTATGATATGGCTACAAGCTTGTGGAGACCAAAAAATGAAAAGTGGTGGTTTAAGGGTATAGGGTCCCAGGGGATTGGCACTATTAACAGGTGTGGCCTTGGAGGGGGTAGGTGTGGTCTTATTAGGGAAAGAGTGTCACTGTGTAGGTGGGCTTTGAGGTTTTTACATGTGATTAACCCATGCTTGGTGAGTCAGCTTACATCCTGTTGCCTGTAAGATACAGAACTCTCAGCTCCTTCACCAGCACCATGTCTGCCTGCATGTCACCATGTCCTATCATGAAGATAATGAAATAAATCTCTGAAACTGTAGAAAACCCAAGTAAATGTTTTCCTTTGTAAGAGTTGCCATGGTCATAGTGTCTCTTCACAGTAATAGAAACCTTAACTAAGATAGAAAACAGTTTTAACTGCTGAAGCATTTTGCTAGCCCAGGAAATATGGTATCAAACACATCCTTAACACTCAATTTCCACAGAAATGAGTTTTAGGATTCAAATCATGCTTGCTCCCCACCTCCTATTTATCTTTACTCCTTTTTTCCCAGTACCACTAAACACATTTGTCAAATAATTACCAAAAAAAAAGCAAGAATTTTCTCATTTGTTTTTCAAACAATTGCCTGGTATATACAATTGGCTTTAACATTTTGCTGTTTCACGCCTAGTGCCATTCTCAGAACCATTTCCCTAAATTCTATTTACATCACCTGCCCAGTCCTGTTTCTACTTGCTTTAACATACAACTTCCTCAGTAATTTCTCTCACACATAAGGGATCATACCATTTCCCAGCACAAAAAAGTTATACTAGTCACTGAGCATAAAACTTACTTAATTTTTAATAAGACATCCACAGTTGGGACCTTTTCTATTCCTTTCTCCATGCTATTGATTAACTAAGCACATCGATTTTAGCATTCAAAACTGTTTCATATACTTTGAACTACAATCTTTTTTAGGGAATAAGAACGTACAATGTATCTTAGAATCCCACAAATTAAAGGCTATATATGTATGGTGTGTCTTCTTATGCAATAATATTTAAGATTTTTCAATTAATTTTTATAAATTTCTACTGAAAAGAAAATTTTAATTTAATGAAAAGACCAAAATTCTTACTCACTTTTTTCTCTTCTGATGTATCTCTCTGGTAATGGGAGCTAACACCAAGCACATCATTTTATTAAGATTATACCATTTTCTTTAGTATAATATGCTGTTTACTTATAGGTAAACAAGTTTCATTTACATTTTCATTCATATGAACACATGCTTTAACTTTTGTCTGTTGTTGCCTTTGTAGAAGGAATAGGGCAATTTTCCCTCCGCATGTTGTGATCTTGTGTTGTCAGAGGCTGCTTGTTGTTTCCCAGCCGCTGGGCAGTTTAGACCCAAAATAATCACACAGAAACTATATTATTTAAATCACTGTTTGGCCCATTAACTCTAGTTTCTTATTTGCTAACTCTTTCAACTTAATTTAACCCATCTCCATTAATCTGTGCATCACCACGCAGTCATAGCCAACCAGTAAAGTTTCAGCACATCTGTATCTGGTGGGAGCTCCCTGTCTTCTCTCTGACTCCGCCTTCCTTCTCCCAACATTCACGCTAGCTTTCCCTGCCTAGTTCTTTTCTGCCCTATCATGGGCTCAAGACTGATTTTTATGAACCAATGGTTTTCACAGCATACAGAGGGGAAATCACACATCAATCTTGCAAAGAAGCTAGGAAATAGTCTTATTTCCCATTAGCCAATCATATCTCAAATTTTATTTCTTCCTCTAGTAGTCAACTGTGTTCCCTCATAGATAAGATTCAGTTTTCCTAATTATCTTTATGTTTTGAAATCTTAACACAGTGCCAGACACCTAGCAGACTTCTGAAGGTTGTATGATTTGTGAATCTCCAGGTCCAAAGCACTCCGACTCCAGAAGTATGTGCTAACTATGCATAGATTGTTCTCTGCAGTGGATTCAGCTACTCATACTCCTGAAGCCTACGTTGATTCCATGTCACAGAATTCTCCCAGTAGCTACAGTGTGCCTGTTTTCAATGATTCCTCATTTCAATTGACTTGAAACTCTAGACAATAATATCACAATGCTTAACCTATTTACTAAGAATACACACTCCAGATAAACTAAGCATTCAAGAGTGACATGTTAATTTCTGTGTAAACATTGTAGTCTTATCCAAACAACTGTCCACAAACTTTTAGGTTGAGAATATATATAATATATGCATATAAAATATATGCATATATGCACTGATGAATATCTTACATATCACCATAGAATCTTCATCTGGCAATGAATGGAGATAGAGACAGAGACCCACATTGGAACACTGGACTTAGCTCCCAAGGTCCAAATGAGGAGCAGAAGAAGGGAGAACATGAGCAAGGAAGTCAGGATCACGAGGGGTGCGTACACCCACTGAGACGGTGGGACTGATCTAATGGGAGCTCACCAAGGCCAGCTGGACTGGGAGTGATGGAGCATGTGATCAAAATGGACACTCTGAATGTGGCTGGCAATGAAGGATGACTGAGAAGCCAAGGACAATGGCCCTGAGTCTTGATTCTACTGCATGGACTGACTTTGTGGAAGCCTGGTTTGTTTGGATGCTCACCTTTATAGACCTGGATGGAGGGGGGAGGACCTTGGACTTCCCAAAGGACAGGGAACCCTGACTGCTCTTAGCACTAGAGAGGGAGGGGGATGTGGGGAGGGGGAGGGAAAAGGGAGGCAGGGAGGAGGTAGAAATTTTTAATAAATAAATAAATAAGAAAATATATATAATATATGCATATAGAATGTATGCAATATATACTTATATATGAATCATAGTTCATATAATATACAACATATTTCATAGTATAAAGCATAGTTCATATAATACATGAAATAAAGATATATCACATATTATTAAAACTGCACATGCATAATTCATTCTTACTCTTTACATGTCTTCTTTTCTCTTCTTCAAATATTTGTACTAACCATGACTCCATCTTGTGACTACTTCTCTCCTTTCACAAGACATCCATGTAGCTCAACCTAAGTCATCATCACATACGGTATTAAAGCTTCATTCTTCTATTTAGCACTCTTAAAATGTATGTTTAAATTGATTCTTTTTATTTATTTTTGTAGATTAAAGTGATTTAGAAAAATGTGCCACTATAATTCTGCACCTCTGGTCTGTGTTCTTCAACAGGCAGCAAACGTGCTGTCTGCCTTTCTAGTAGAGACGTAAGAAGAGTCTTACATATTCAGTGTACCAGTGTTAAAACTCAAATCATCCTCTAAAAGCATGGATTTCATGATGCTTTTGACAGTCGGTATTAACTCTATCTCCATGTTTCATGTGTACATACATACATACATACACACATATGTATATATGTGTATACTGTATATATGTAAGTCTATATATGTGTACATAAGTGTAATTATAATAAAATATATGTGTATGTGTATTTATGCATATATATGGAAGTATATATATTTCCATTATAGTAATGCGAATATTATCTTCATATCTTATAACCATGGTATGACTTTTATGCATGTTCAGTTACATATATTCATCAAACACTGCAGGAGCTGAACACAGTCTGCATATCCATATACATTATCAATAATTTTAGTCAAATGAGCATTTTATAGTTGCCTTTGTGGCTAACCAAATGCATCTTACATATAACAAATATAGTCAGTCACTTTATGGTAGGATCCCAGTTTTGATTAATGAACTAAAATTCTCATGTGTAGATCTGTATAAATTGCTATCAAGGTGGAAACTTCATATGTTGACAGAACAAAAAGGATCAAAGGCAAAGAGAAATTTTCAAACTCTCTTTCTGCTACTTCTGCAAATAGTGGTCAGGTTCCAACATTCACTGATTCCCTGACATTTGACCAAACAATTTAACTCCATTAAATATAATTTCCTTATTCATCAGACTGGAGATAACTACTTTGCTTTTTCCTTATGACAAATACATGAAATTAAAAAGATGCATAAGCTTTAAATATTATAAAGCAAATTTAAAATAACATGATGATTATCACTTTAAAAAGAATGTGTTATCTGCTTTCAAATTGCATCTCATAGGCATCAGCTCAGCCTCCTAAATTACAAAGTATTAGGAAGCTATAAAAAATTACCTGTTAATGGCTCTAGTATGTCTTCTTGGCATTTTGTAAGGATTTTCATCTTCACTGTGGCTTTTGAAGCATAATGACTTGGATGCTAAAAGTCCAAAGATCTCCCCAGAACTTTTGCTTTGATTTTGTTTTGATAGCTTCTAATTAAGCACAGGTTCAAATTCACAGTTTTTATTTCTTAGCTACTGAAGCTTGCAGAGATCGTGCAGCTGGTGACTTTTGCTGGCTCTTAAACTCATAATTCTACATCATAATTTCTAGTTCCCAACCGGCAGATCATTTACCTGCTTCATAGCCCAATCTGCAGTTGCTTTCCCATCTTATTATTCTCTGTGCAGATCCCTAGCCTATGACAAAGAAGTATAATCTAACTCGTTTAAAAAGAATGTTCCTGATTTTAACAAATGTAACTTCTTTACAAATAAATTATGCTTGCTTTATTACGGAGGCTCTATGGTTCCTCCAAAGCAGGTAAATGTAAGTCTCTCTGTTTCAATTTTGTTTAAAAACATTTCTGATGAGAGCTTTAACTTGAGGACCAAGCTACGGAAGCAAGTCTATGCCCAACACTGCCTGAATGGTCAGGAATCGGAAGCCGGATGTTCCAGAGACCTAGAGTAGAACCAACACTACTTTATAAAAAAGATCAATGAAATGATTTGTAATGATATTCTTCTATATATATTCGGGTAGAATATATTCTAGCCGAATCACCATCAGAGAGACTTCTTCTGCCATCTCATGGAAGCAGGTGCACAGACCTATAGCCAAACATTAGGTGAAGCTTGGGGAACCCAGCAGAAGACAAGAGGAAGGATTGTAGGAATGAGAGGATTCAAGGACACCACAAGAACATTGTCCACAACACCAACTACGGAGGGCACAAAGGGGTTCACAGAGATTGAAACAGCAACTGCTGAGCCTGCCTGGGTCTGCATTAGGTCCTCTGCTCACATGCTGTGGTTATTTAGCTTGGGATTTTGTGGAACTTGTAACAGTGGTAGTGTGTGGGGGGGGTCACTGATTCTTTTGCCTGCTCTTGAGACTCTCATTCTCCTACTGGGTTGCCTCATCTAGACTTGATATGAGGTTTTGTATGTAGTCCTACCGCTCTGCTTGATTGTTAAGCCTGGAAGGCCGGCTCTTTTCTGAAGGCAAACTAAAGAAGAGTGGATCTGGAGGAGAGGAAAGGTGCTGGGGGAATCTGAGAGGAATAGAGAGACAAGTTGCTGTGGTTGAGATGTATTATATGAGATAGAAAAAGGGAAAAAACTTGTGTGATGGCACTGTATGAAAAGGAACAATCATCTTGAAATATCATCGACAGGTCTGGAGAAGAACACTCATATGGAAACAGAATGGCTGAGGCTTCCAGTATTGCTTTGAGGGTTTGTAAAGTTTTCTGGTTTAAAATTTGAATTTGGACATTCATATCTTTATACTACCATGACAGGCTCCAGTTTTCTCTTCTCACTGTTTCATTAGTTATTGGAAGATCATCATGTAGGATACTTGCCATTTTTGTACTTTTGACTGAGAATATGGTTGTTTCTAGAACAACCAAATGGCACATTCATTTCAAAAGGTACACAGCACTGCCATGGCATTGGTTTTAAATACTAAATGAACATGTAGATGCATTTGTTCAAATAGCAATACCTTAAAACCAATCACTACAAAGTTACTGGTGGACAAATAAGTAAATTTATAAATGCTTTGGGGATTAAAGAAGGATTCATTGAGGTTTTATCGAAATAAACTCTTTGACTTATAGTTTCTCCATTCTTGATTATAATTCACACCCCTTGTCATGCACAGATCCATGCCAGTTTCTATATATGACTTTTTGTCTTGATTCACACAATGCAAGCTACTTTGTGTAACAGGTTCTGCTTATGATCCCAAAGCTCTCAGTTGGGTTTATCATATACACAGCATTTTTTATTCTTAATTTTATTTCACAAAATCCTATGGCAAAAAGTGAGGCAAATCACTCATTTCAAAAGTTTATATGCAACCTTTTTCCCCCCTTGAGGGAGTCCAAGACAGAAGACTTAAGCCTCTTATATCCTAGTTGAGAAGAACAAGTTTTGTATGCATAATTACTTGAACTCTATGTATGGGATAGCAATGTTTATTAGTATCAGAAAAATCTAATTTGTTTGTATTATGATGCTACTGGACGCTAGCACTGTAATCATGAACTGGACACAAAAGCACGCAGGTATTATGTTGCAAATGAGAATGAATGAATGAATGAAATGTACTTCCTAAGGTTACTGTTAGGATCAAATATATGTGTATTTAAATATATAATACATATGTGCATATGTACATGTATGAATATTTGTTTCTAACTTGTATATATAGACATTTGTTTATACTAGAAAAATGTATGACTACTGCTACAGTAATTGTTGAGCTCCTATGACACACACGTTTAGAGGGAAGGAATATGTGGTTATATTTTGTTCGTGCTTTAACAAATACATCTTGCCTGAAGATCAGAGTGGGAAGATGGCCACACTAGTTAGCCACAGAGGTCAGACAGTAGAGGAACACACCTTTATTTCTAGCACTCAGGAGACAGAGGCAGATGGATCTCTGTGAGTTCAAGGTCACCCTGGGCTACAGGAGATTGAATCAGTCTAAAAGAGAAAGCTTTCACCTTTAATCCTAGCACTAGGGAGGTGGAGAGAGGAATATGAGGCAGAAGGAGAGAGGAACCCCGGGTGGAAACCAACTTTTGGGGTATGTACCCATGACTATGGGATTAAGAGTCTCATGTAGAAACATCTGTCTACATCAGGGCATTCAGTCTGAGGACTTGTGGAGACAGGATACCCCATTCGATCTGAGGATTTTGTAGAAGTAAGAAATAGTGGTGGGCTGCTCTGTTTCTCTTATCTTTCAGCTTTCATTCCCTGATATCTGACTCCACATTCCTATTAAGTTCAATTAGAAATTGCTAGCCGGCAGATGGTGGCACACACCTTTAATCCTACCACTCAGGAGGCAGAGGCAGGTGGATCTCTGTGAGTTTGAGGCCAGCCCAGTCTACTACAAGAGCTAGTTCCAGGACAGGCTCCTACAAAGAAACCCTGTCTCAAAAAACCAAAAAAACAAAAAACAAAAAAAAGGAATTGCGAATTGCACAACAGGAATATTAAAAATTATGTGTTTCGCGTTCCACTGCAAACACTCAAATGATTCACTGCCAGTAGATGCCAAGTGAAATCTTGCCTCAGTGGCAATACTCTGTGAGTATGAAAGTGTGCGACACAACGTCCAGAGTTAGAAAATGTTTCAGAGAACTTTTGAAAGAGGAGCTGAGACTGGCTACAAATGAGAGGCTTCCAGAGTCAAGAGTGGCTTCCGAACAAAGCCGTAAACTCCTTTGCTATTGCCTTTGGGCCCACCTGTAAGCAAGATTATCTAGCTGTACAGATACAAGAGAGAGATACATTCGGCTCAGGTAAAGAATCTGTCATTTTCAAAATATCACTTTGAGGAAAACTTCAAACTTTCTGGACCTCACTCATCATCTGGCAAATAGTTTAAGTGTATTGTCTGAAAGTGCTATTTTAAGTGTGTGTGGGGGAGTGACCGTAAAACCAGAGCCACCCCAGCACCATGTCTGCTAATACAACAAGTCATTTACTTCCTTTCATCGAAGCCAAGTCTTGATAAGATGCACAGAGTGCAAAGAATGTCCTTTTCTTGTTCTATCAAGGTCTGTCACCGATGATAAAAATAAAAATATATCCTGGTCGTAGATGCAGGTGCCATAATAGCGGCACCTCAACAGCACACAAGAAGCCAGCTAATCTGTTCCCAAGAAGCTGGGAGTGACATTTCCATTCTACATACTCCCCAGCTTTGCCTTCCCAGCGAATAACAGGTTATCATTAGGATGTCAGCAGTTTTGAAGATATAACAAAAACTTTAGAATCACTGAAATCAACAGTAAGCACGTTCTAAAATCCAACTGACATCACAAATGTACAGAATCAAAATAGAAAAAGAAAAAAGTAAAAGAGATGAAAAGCCATTTGGCTCATTAAACAGAGACGTAGTTAATAGAAGAATGAATTGAGCTAAGAGTTAATGCAACAATACTTATATAGACTACATACATGCATATATGGACTAATATCTACATGTACACATGTTTATGTACAAAAATGCACACATATATTTATCCTTACATACTACAGATATTCACATACACTACAAACACAACACATCAAAAACAGACACATGAACATGTGCATGTATATAAACTTAGACATGCCAAGTGTGTTCACACAAAACATATACAATCATATATTTATAAATATTCTACATATACACATGGCAACTAAATGAATACGCATCACAAACACACAAACAAATGCCAATATCACATACAACAAAACATTTGCATATAACACACACATATCGATGTACTCAATCAAGTACCTAATTGAGGAAATAGTATTAGGAAAGCCTTATCCTTGCAATCATCCATAACCCAACAGCAGGCAAATAGTGTTTAAAAGACAATAATTTAATGAGAGTTCACCAAGGCCTGTTGGACTGGGACTGAACGAGGACGTGATCCAACCAGATTCTCTGAATGTGGCTGGCCCGGAGCCTTTTTGAAAAGCCATTGACAATGACACTGGGACTTGCTTCCTCTGCATATACTGGATTTTGGCGCTCCAGTCTGTTTGGACTCTCATCTTCCCTGGACCTGGAGGGAGGGGGGAGGAACTTGAACTTCCCACAGGGCAGGAAACCCTGACTGCTCTAGGGGATGGAGAGGGAGGAGGAGAGGGAGTGGTGGGAGTGGGAGGGTGTTGGGAGGAGGGGCTGAAATGGAAACTTTTATAATTTAATAAAAAAAAAAGGAAAAAAAGAAGGCAATAATTTAATCCTTTCTCAAAACTCGGTGTAATTTATATTTAATAGTGAAAATATAAGCCAAAAATCCTATTTTTATAATTTAATTTTATTTTTTGTCCAGATTCACTTTCTTTTTTCAATGAGGACTTACTAGCAATTAATTTTCAAGAAACTGTACCAGCAACCTGTCTTTATAAAGCTGAACTGGCTTATTAAGTCTACCTATATTATAAATAGCTATAGGTAAAAATCATTGAAATTATAGAAAACACATTCTTGCTCCTCTTTAACATGAGAGAGAGAAGGTGGGGAGGGGACAGAAAGTCTATAAGCCTCATTCTTACATAAATGCTTTTTAAATGGCAACACGGAGACTTTTGATAGGCTACCTTGCAGTCACCGGCCTCGAAATCCCTGTCAAGTTGATGTGTGCTGGGGAAAATCCACACTTGAAATATCATTAAAAAATATTTCAAAGCTGACTTTTATTCTTAGTAGCTGGCCTTCTCCTGTTTTAATAAGGAACTTGAAAAGAATTTTGTCATTGTTGAAAGAAGGCTGTGCCCTTTTCTTTTTCTTCATAGTGTACAGACTATGGCTTCTTGGGATGTGGCTTGTCATTGAGAAACTCCTTTCACAAGCAGCTTTTGACTCTATTGTGAGCAGAAATGCAGTAAGATGACTCTATTCCTTGATGGGTATGTGAGAGACATCATCTGGTCAGCACCACCCAGAAGGCATAGGCAGGTGAAGGTTGCCACCCTGTCAATGTGTCAGAGAACATTGAGACAGTAGGGGCATATTTGTGTATTAAAAAGATATCAGGAAAACAAGGCCTGAGAGCATACAGAGGAAATCCTCAGCAGCCTCACCTGAACCCCATAAGAAGGAGGATTATGAACACTGATGGGACCCAGAGACACTTCACCTGTCCACTCAGAGTGTGCATCAGGGGACCAACAGAGAACTACTCCTCAGCTCTGTGCCTACTTCCGACAAGGAGTGCTAGAATTGTCTCTTGGTCTATGCATTTGTCTGTGTGGATGCTGAATTGTCCTCTACCAATATAGTCTCTACGGTTTATCATAGGCTTTTGCAGCCAAGCTTGACCCTCAGGGTTGGCTCAGCTCTTATCCCGTAGTTTGACTCTGCATCAGGGTCAATTACAGGTCTCCACCTCATCCCAGGCTATTTTTACATCGCTCTTAGCTCCCCAATTTCTACCTGTCTGGCATCTTTGAAACTCCTTGAAATCTGCTGTAGTCTCTTTGCTTAATAGGCTATATTAAATATTTTATATAACTATCAATGCAAAGTCTACTTTTCTCAGAAACAATCTAAACATGCTCTTTCTAATTCTCTTGTCAGCCATCAAGCACTAGGGCCCAAGACTCCTGTATTAAACACTTTCCTGCTGCTCACAAAATCCAAAATCTTGTTTTTAATATTAATTTTACTTTGTTCTTGAGAATTTGATACATATATGAAACAAAACATGATCATATCCACCTTCCATATCCACCTTCCATGCACTCCACATGTTACATCCTTCCAACCTCGTGTCCTGCTTCTGGTTGTTCTTGTTTGTTTTTGATAACTAAGTTCAATTAATACGGGATGTGGGTCATACCCAAGATCATGAGAAGTCACCTTGTGGTTGTGGTCTTATTTAAAAAAAAACAAAACTCCTTCCAAGCTGTAATCAGTTGTAAATAGCTCCTTGGAAAGAGATAGGGTCTGAAGAGAAACTCCCCTACCTGTGACAAAAATTTGTCTGGAGTGATTGCCTGCAATTCTTTTGCATGAAAACATAACCAATGTGAATTCATGTGTGCAATAGCCAGCTAATGTCCAGAACCTAGCATTCCATAGCATTGTTCCCTATCTGTAGACTGCGACATTCTGTCTACTTTGTCTTTCGTGATGTTTCCTGAGCCTTGATTGTAATGGTGACCCAGGTAAAGTGTAGTTTGAGGGGCTGGCTTGTTGGGGCTTCTGTCCCGCCTGGTACCCCACAGCCCGCAAGCCCCAAAGGAAATTACACACAGGACTCCATAAGATAATAAACTGATTGGCCCATTAAGTCAGGCTACTTATTAGTTCTTATAACTTATGTTACCCCATTATCCTTATGTACATTAGCACATGACTAATGTAAGCGGGGCAGCTTACATCTCTCCACTCCGGTGGTCTGGGCAGAACTGCGGAGGGAGCTTCTTGCTTTCGAGAATACTCCCAGTCTCTTTGCTCCACCTCTACTTCCTGTCTGGCTTTCCCGCCTATACTGCCTGCCTGGCCAATCAGCGTTTTACTAAAATATGATTGACAGAATACAGACAATTCTCCCACACCAGTAAAGGAGTTTAGAGAACTCTACCACTTAGGGCTTAGCATTCAGTCTTCTTTCCTCAGCATTTTAACCAGTTAAGCTTCTCAGCATTGACTGCTTCTCATTATAAAAAGACCTTTCTTCAACCAAGGATAAGAGGATCTGAGGTCTACGGGCATATGAAAAGGTAATTTGACAGCATGCACCCTGAGTTAAATAAGAAGAGCGGGTTCTACTGTAGGCTTTATGACCGCCCTACTCATGGGCTTTTTTCCCACCAGGACCTCAATTTTGGGAATAATATTCCCTTCTGAAAAACAGGAAATGAATATAACCAGAAAGCTGTTATCCTATAGGAGTAATGCCACTACTGCAGCAGTGGGCACATCTTACCCAGAAAGTCACTGTGGCAGAATACAGGGTCTAACTCCAAGTAAGACCATTAATACACTTTCTTCCCAGCAGCCTACATAACTCTTCTGTTTTTTAAGAAAGCTATCCATTTGTGAAGTTTCCTGTTTAGATTTTCAATTGCTTTTGCTCGCTTATTTGTTTTACTTTATTCAATGCCCCCTATCCAAAATAGGCGCATTTTCAGCAATAAGGTTTTGCAGTCTAGATATGGTGCATAACCAAGGGCAAGACAATAGTCTTTGTTGTTTTAGAGATTTCTGAGGTCACCTCTAACTAATAGCTCTAATGTCTTGCACTCTGATTTTTATCAAGTAACCCTAGGAACACTGTTTATCGATGTACAGTAATTATGTTCAAATGCTGTATGTTTTTGCTTTATATTTTTTAAATAACTTACTAACTAGGAGATTTCAATGGAGAATTTTCATGTATCCTTAGTCTTAAATAACCCATCCCACCACTCCGTTATCTCTCCCATCTTCTCACAATCTTATTCCCACTTAATCATTCAATGCCTAGTATCCACCAGCCACTATTCTTTCATATCACATGTATTATATTCTCCCGTCAACATTATTTTTAATTAAGATGTGAGATGTATTCGGCTTCCATATAGCTTTTCATAACTCTGTTTTGGGATAGTGTAGCTTGTGTGTGTGTGTGTGTGTGTGTACACACATATATATTTACACACACACATACACACACACATATGTACATCCCTGCACTGAATGCCTGTCTGAACCTTGCTCCCTCCCCTGGGAGAAATGCTTCTACCTGCATAGGGAATGCCATGGGCAAGACCGCCAACCATCCTGTTCATAGGTAGTTGGCTAGGCATAATTTTCTTCTCACTGAATGGGCCTTAAGATCAAATAGACAGCTATTGGCTCCCACCATGAAACGTGTGCCTCTAATGTACCTTTAGAAGTAGCATCTTGTTGTGTTGTCATTGTTGTGTACCATGGGTTCCACAGTTGGGAATAACTAGTGTTTTACTTCCTCCATTGGCAGCTTTCCTAGTGTTTTTCATCTCTATGAAAGCTAGGCCTCAGGGAGGCTCTCAGCTTCTAAATATGTGGTCTGTTCTGTAGTAGGGACTTACCATCACCTTCTAGGATACAACCAGGTGCATAAGTTACGACTTATATTGATTTGGAGTAGTCTCTTGAACTTCTTTGATTAACAACTCAATAGAAGACTCATTATACATACATACTCCTGGAGGGTTTTTTTTTATTCTTATAGCTATTGTGGGGAGGATTTTCTACCCAAGTGGCAAGTGGCATAACATATGTGCATGTACATATATGTATATGTACACATATGTGTATGTGTATGCATATATTATATACTACCTATAATTATACATGTTTATATGTCAGCACTAAATGTAGGTAAATATATACTATATACAATGATATATTTTTACATCTTTTTCTGACAGTCTTGTGTTATCATTCCCCTCTCCCTCTGCCTTCTTCTATACTATCCTCCTTCCCACTTCCCTAATCAAACCTTTTCATATTCCCCCTTCATATAACATTTACCCTGTTACTACTTTCTCTAAAGCCACACCTTCTTCCTCTTTTTTCATTTTTCTTTCTTCTTTCAGCAGAACTTTTCACAGTGTTCAGGAGAAGATGAAGTTGGAGTAGGGTCAAGATGTCATTTTGCTCTATGGAACTGGTATTTAGGGCCCAAGTCTACGCCTCAGTCTTATTCTCAGGGTCAGATACTGCCTCAGACATACAGGGCTTCCTGTTTAGTTCTGCAAATTGTAGGAGGATACTCCAGTCCTGTGTATCTTGCCCTATGTATGAGCTCCTCCCTTTCCAGGGCCGACAGTTTTGCTATTGGCTGCAGAAAGTTGATGGACTCAATTCCACCTGTAGACTTTATCCTAGAAATGATGAAGGCCCCTCACAAAGTCTGGAATCTTGTCAATGCTAGTATCTTATTTTACTATTATAGTTTCCTCCTTGGCTTCATATTGCTACTCTAAAATCTGCACTTTTTGGAAAAAAGTCAAATCTCATTTGTCTTCTAAATGTCAATGCTGTTGTTAAAAATCTTCTGCTGTCAAATTGATACCATTTATAAGGAGTCTATGGCTATGATCTCAAGTTAATACTTAAAATAATGAACCCCAAATTTGGCACACCTTTGAATCAACTAAGAATTTGTTAAAACAAAAATAGTGATGCCTTCCTTTTTTCATGGCATATTGATTTCCTGGATCTGGGAAATAGGCACAGCAGTGGGATTTTATTTTATTTTTTAATTCGGGAAGTTTTATAAAGCAGTCAAACCTAAGAACACTGACTTAGATGACAGATTTACAGACTTTCGGGAAACTCCCCAAATACTCTCCTAGTTCTTCCTCAATCAGTTCATAAATGATGATTTCTTGCAAATCTCCTTTCTATCTCCACCCACAAAACCTTAGAAAAATAGAAGAGTTTCTTCTATCTCGTGATTTTTCATATAACTTTAGACATATCTACAGTGGGGGAATGTTCTAGGAAGGATATTCATCTTGATTATGCTAATCCTGCTCAGCAAGAAATGGGAAGTTGAGATCATCCCTCTGGATCAACAGAGATATGTTTATCATTGCCACAAAACTGCTCAGGGTAATCTGAATACATCCTTTAGGCTTGTAAAAATTCATGAAAAGACACGGCATTTCCCAGTGGATCAGTCCATAACTATGTAGAATACTAAAGAGTAAGACCAAAATAAGAAAACATTTCAAGTGGTATTATTTCCAAATTTTCAAAGAAGTCTATATAAATGTACCACTTTAACATTAATAGTTATTGGCTGTTCACAGAAAATATATTTAGTTATAGATCTTCAATGAGATTTAAAATAAATGGTCACTGTAGATACATTGTTAAATGCTTTGCCACATCTTTTAAGAGTAAATAAGGAAAGTGATTGTGAATTATTGTTTTCTATTGAAGATTTGTGAGGTAAATGAATATATTGAGATTCATTTTCCATGACCTAAAAAATAGATTAAAGATTTAATTATTTCTCAGTTCTAAAATTGGTTTTAGATTTGAACTTTTTAAACATTAGAACTTGTCTTTAGCTATGTAATCAACTAGGTGTAAGCGATTGTGGATATGTTTTTCTCTTTTACTGAGTTTTAATTAACAACCTTTAGAGATACATTTAAATATCTAATGGTAAAAGATACTACTAATAATAATACAAACAAAATCACAATATTTTTGCAAGGAAAATGCCAAAATAAATTAGGGATTGTAACAATGTCTTCTAAAGCTCAGCAAAATGACAACTTTTGTTACCCACGTTTGAAGTTGGAAAAATACCGTTAGAATGATTGTATGGCTTGCCTAACTTACACAGAGAATAGGGAATGAAAGCCAAGATCTTAGTCACAGTAGACTATTTTCAGAATCTGTGTCAGATATACTATAACAAAAGTTCCCTGACATTGAAGTTTGGAATCCAGTGTGATATGTTATCAGACATTTCATAACATTAATGCATATTGATTTGATTTAATTTGTATCACTCATGTGCATAAGTTCGCTTGGAAATAAACAGAGCGTAACTTTTAAACAGGACACATTAATATGGTTTTCAAATAATAGAGACTCCATTTCACTTAACCGTAGGGACACAAATTTAATAAAAAAATTTGAAAAATATATGATCCTACACTTTCCAAATGTGTAGCATTTATGGCCAAGTTGAGAACTTTAATCTTCACATGCCTATTATTCCTTGCTATTATCTGAGAATCACAGTAGATCAAATATATCAACTCATATCTGTCTCTTTTCAGGTACTACAATCATACTCTTCAATAATCCTACAGTTTTTCTAGTAGTTTCTTTCACATAGTGATATGCATTTTGGTGATCTAAGTAAGACAATGACTACAAAATCAGCATGGTCTTTCAAAGCTTATTAACATTCTACAATTGCAGAAAGAAATTAGCATTCTTCTTAGGTGGAATTTTAACAAGCCAACTGTCTATATATTCAAACAAGATTTATCCTTCAAAAACCACACTATATTCTCAATAGAGCTTGAAAAATTGAATCATGAGTATAGATAAGCAGACATGAATGACAAGGATAAAAACTGCAGGAAACTCAGAAACGATGCTGGGCAAGGAGATGATAGAGAAAAATGAAGCACATATACTTGTTATGAGTACACAACACTGACCAGGTAGCCCTTTAATGATAAAGTGAAAGAACATGTACCTATTAAAGCTAAACGTAAGCGAACAGAGAACAAGTAGAGACATTACGTCATAATCATTTGCAGCAGAGGTTAATTGCTACACTAAATATATGGCTTCATTTTATTTATTATGATAATTCTTTGAGGTAGATATTATCATCTTCAGCCCTGGGATAGGAAAGTCAAGTTCTAGAGAACTTAAGTGGTACTTTGAAGGTCATACAGCCTTGTGGCTACAACTGACTCCGAAATTGTCACACGGTCTCTGACATTCCACACTAAGATTACTTTTTGCCTTTATGCCTGACTCTACACGATCTTTCTGAGCAGCAGAGAAATCAGGATATCTTTTCCTCACGTTTTATGTTTTCCATAACTGTAAAGGGTGAATGTCCTACCTCCTTTTGTTAAAAAATAAAATCAGCAAGTGACACGGCAATTTCATTCAGACTCTTAGTTCAGAGTTGTTTGTGATAATTTTGCTTTTTAAACTATTTCCAATTAAGAAAGCAATTTCGTAATATTAGTGTATTTCCATTCCTACAAAAGAAAAATAGCTAAACATTTTTAAAAAGCCATGTAGAAAGCAATATTTCTCTACTCTTAACACTTCGTGCCCTCTCTCTCTCTCTCTTGTTGTAAGTTCAAGATAGATAGATAGATAGAAAGTTCTAGGCAAAATTTGGGTCATATAAGAACCTATCTTAATAAAAAAAGTAAACAAATAGATAAGTAAATAAAGATTCTAAAGGAATACTTCGATAAAATCCACTAAATCACATGGGAAGATTTTTGAAATGTAAATTATCAATAAAATAATTATTTTCTTTATATATATCATAAAGTTTTCAGGCCAAAATGATAACTCAGTAGACGAAGATGCCTGTATCCAAGGCTGATGACCTGATTTGGATCCCAAGATCAAGGCTGAAAGGAAAGAAATAATTTCTTCAAGTTGTTTACTGACCTCTTCTTGTGTACCAGAATGCACATATCTTCTTCTCCTCCACACACAAATAAGAAATAAATACAATAAAAATATTAATTTTTTTCCTAAACATAGTTTTCAAGTACTGCCACTTAATAAATACTGTTTAATATAGAGCACAAATTTCACCAACCCAGAGAAAATTGAGAATTATTTACAATGAACATTGACAA
Source organism: Myodes glareolus (assembly GCF_982192425.1). Classification (NCBI taxonomy): domain Eukaryota; kingdom Metazoa; phylum Chordata; class Mammalia; order Rodentia; family Cricetidae; genus Myodes; species Myodes glareolus. Next base: position 44,614,244 of record NC_142041.1, on the reverse strand, counting down.
TAGAAAACTACATTAATTTTACAGTCCTGAATTACCAACATACACAGTTAATTTTTTGATTGCTTTCAAGTCATAACACCTGGCTCCATACCTTCTCCTGACAGTTACTGCAAAGGCTGGATGCCCTGCAGGGTCCCAAAGCTGGCGACTCTGCCATCACGTCATCTTGCAGACTTAGACTCCATTTTCTAGCTTTTAAGGAAAATTATTGCCAGGTTCATGTTTTAAAGAGTCGGTTAAGTATCTAACCACAAAATCAGTACTAGCCAAAAAATAAGAAAATAGGGGTTCTAATATCAGCTCAGGAGATTGTTTGGTTGGAATCGTCACCTCAGCTCCCTAACATCTTTATCCAAAAAAGTTTGGAATGTTTGGGGGCTTTACCCCAGCTCCTGGCATCCATTTTGGAATGTTGGGTGGAAAGTTCCATTTAAAGGTGCTTCCCCTGGGAATTGCCGCAGTTCAGACTCCACCTCCAAGAAAGCCCACCAAATGGTGGCCCCCTTTCCAGGGAGGGTTAAGATACTCTCACAGGCTATTTAAACTGCCCCCTCCCAGAGAATGAACACGTGATCTTTCTGGTTCTTCTTTTTCCTCTTTGTGGTTTCCTGATCTTCCTCCCTGGGGGTCCTGAAGGGCCAACAGGGCACACTGGAATCCATTACACCTGGGCCTTTTTTTAAAAAAAAAAAATTGATTTCATTAGGTCTGATTTGAATTATTGCATAGGCAAAGAGGCTCATTGGTCTGGAAAATATAAAAATATACCTAATGAACTCACCTGTGTGTTAGTTTCTGCATACTTCTAGAGAAGACTGGAATTCAATCTGAGGCTTTCAAACAGCCAAGAGTTTGCTGAAGTCAGGCACCAGCCCTAGAGCTCTGCTTTAGGAGACTTGAGGCAGGGAACAGGAATTCCTGTCTCTGACAAGCTCCCAAGGAATGTTCTAAGTTGGTGTGGGGCCACTGTCTGGGAAACACTGATTAGGATGAAACAGACGCTCACAACTGTATCGAGCATTCGGTATCTTATAAGTAGAGATTTCAAAGTAACTGCCCAATGTGTCCTACTCTATTATAACCACTAAGGACATCTTTATGTTTTTCTACTGCATGAGTATTAGAATAAACATCTACTTCTATCATTAGAGAACAAAGAAACCCAGAGATAGGCAGATAATTTTCTTCAGAAGAATAAACCCAGTGCCTAACCTACTGTCTATTGCCTACTGATTTTACTATTGTTTTGTTTATTGTTTTGTTATTCACAGTAATCAAAACAGAAACGTCAAAATTAAACAACTTCTCCCCAGAGCTTATTGATGAAGAAAAAAATTCAGACTTAGATCAAGTCCTTTTCTTGGACCACAAAATTATCCTTTAGATCAATCTCATGTTAGAAATGAGCCTGATATTGTATCTTATAGAGAAGTATTTTAGAATCATTTTAGCATCTGTGTCTGCTCTAGACATGAATAGATTCAGATCTGAATCATCACAACAATCTCAAGGTGCAATTTTTCTGGGTAATAGTGTGAACAGAATGATACCAACCGTCAGAATAATTATGATCATAGCCCCACACAGCAGTTTGAATGTGTATCTGATGTGTCAGCTTTGATAGGAGTTCTGGGTGTATTTATCAGTTTTACAATGCTTTTTTTTTTCCTTTCAAAGAGACAAGTTCAACAAGAGCTCTTTAACAGTCATGAGGCTGGGACAAGGTTATATAGTAGCAGGATATCTCGGGTGCTCTCCTGTCAACTAGCTCTCCCTGCAATTCTTAGCTAACAATTGTCAGCAAAGAGCCAGAGGAAGAATCCAAGGGCAGACATGCATAAAAGGGTCATTCTTTCCCAATATCTACGGGACTCAAGATATTCTCATCAGTTTTTTCTATTGGCAGTCATAAATAAGACTTTCTATATGTGAAGATCAGTAGGAAAATGTTGCCTATACTTCCCCATTTTTCTATTCAATGAACACAAAGTTTCAGTGTGAATTAGAATGTATTTTTGATTCCTGTATCTAGAGCAGAGGAACAATTTTGAGATGCCCTGTATCATGGAAAGTGTTTATTACTCTTTTCTGGTATCCTGAGTTTATCCTGAGAGAATAGACCTGGCACTGGTCAAATTCTGGGCAGCCCATGCCAGCAAAGCAAAACTGGATAGTGAGTGTTATACTCTCCGGGGAAGGCAGAGAGAAAGAAAACCTTCCTGTAACAAGATTTTTATGTTGTCCTTGATTGACAATTCAGTATTCTGCTCTGGCTGCTAAGTACTGGCTGACGTCTTCATTCTAACAGTTGGTTATCTTTATGCGTGACATTACTTTAACAAAAAAAAAATGTTGTCTTATAGGCAATTAGCAGTTCCTTCTTATTACTAGTGGTATGTTGAGTTATGAAAAAAGTAAGAACTGATTTCTCCTGATGACTTCAGGCACTAATGTAGGGTTAGGGAGAAAATGTTGTAAGCTTCCCAGTGTCCAATGGTTCTGGTCTCTGCCGTCATCACAATAACAGTTTTCCTCCAGTTTCCTATCACAATATTTTCCTATCAAGCCCCCTACCGTATGTGACATGTGAGAAGCACTCTTTTGCTTCATTGATTTTTTTTATAAATGCTAATAAAAAGTGTACTTAAACTAAAAAAAAGGCAGAGAATCCAGTAAGTAAACTTTCTCACTCAAATCCCCTACAAATTTCTCCTAATGTTTGCATGAGGTTTTTAAGACATTGTTCTACATGCAAGTTAATACCTGTATATAAAAAGGAAAATCTAGCTGTGTGTATGTGAGTACAATGCATGTGCTACTTGCAGTTTCTACAATGCTCTGAAAACAGCCTGTGTTTTAATATTTACCTCTTCCCTATGTAATGGCTGATATTGGTGATCAAACTTACAAGTCTCTGGAAACCCCCGTAAGAGTGTGATCTACATTAGGCTAGCCTCTGTCTGAACTGCAAGGTGGTATCCTCATTAGAACTGTGAGAAGAAAGAATGACCTTGAGTCTTGGACTACTTAACCTGGACAGGATTAGCTGAGTTTCTGCACTGGCTACTTTACTTCTTGAGAATGCCACGTGACCTCTACTGCAAGCTCCTGCCACCAGAGCTCCCCAGAAATGATGGATTTATACCCTCAAAATGTGAGTTAGTCAAAATAAACTTTTTCTCCCTTAAGTTCCTTTGTCATGTTAAAGTTATCATTGCAACAGGAACAGTAACTAAGTCACCTATACCGATGTGAGTATCCATTTATCTAATTTAAAAGGGTAGAGGTCTTTATTCTGAAACTTCTTGTAGTATGTGTGTTTCAAAGACCTTTTTGGAAGGCACAAAATTTAAATAATAGGTGTAAATATGAAAGAGACTTCTCATGCAAGGTCTTCTCAACAGCTTTTCATAGAGAGTTTGCAACATCCCAGAATTCAGACAAAGGGGGAAAGGGATGATAATGCCTCTGGAAGTTCCTTTATTATATAGAATTGTTTTGGCTATCCTGGGATTTTGTTTTTTCATATAAAGTTGTTTATTGTTCTCTCAAGGTCTGTGAAGAAATTTTGTTGAGATTTTGATGTGGATTGTATTGAATCTATAGATGCCTTTGGTAGAATTGCCATTTTTACTATGTTGATCCTGCCAATCCAAGAGCATGGGAGATCCTTCCATTTTCTGGTATCCTCTTCAGTTTTTTTCTTCAAAGCCTTAAAGTTCTTGTTAAATAGCTCTTTCACTTATTTGGTTGTTGTTACCCCAAGATACTTTATGCTCTTTGTGGCTATCATGAAAGGTGATGTTTCTCTGATTTCTCTCTCTGCTTTTTTATCCTTTGTGTATAGGAGGGCTACTGATTTTTTTTTTTTTTGTCTTAGGTTCCAAGGCCTTAGCCCAAGTCCTTTGGTCCCATTGTTGTGGCTCTGAGTGAAGATAATCATTTATGGCGAATCAATCTCACACCAGTTAGGTTTTAAAGGGTGTATTTATTTTGGGGGGTAAAACTTACATACACACAAACCATCAGGAAAGGAGCCTAGTCGCTGGAGCAAGAGCCTGAACCAAGCGCCGGAACCAAGAGGCCAAACCAAGACTTGCTGCTCTTTTTTTTTTTTTAAAAGTTTATTAATTTATAAAACTTTCCATTTCCGCCCCTCCTCCCAACTCCCTCCCACTCTCCCCACTCCCTCTCCTCCTCCCTCTCCATCCCTAAGAGCAGTCAGGGTCTCCTGCCCTGTGGGAAGTTCAAGTTCCTACCCCCTCCCTCCAGGTCCAGGAAGGTGAGCCTCCAAACAGACTGGATCCCAAAAATCCAGTATATGCAGAGGAAACAAGTCCCAGAGTCATTGTCAATGGCTTTTCAGAAAGACCCCGTGCCAGCCACATTCGGAGAATCCGGCCACATTCAGAGAATCTGGTTGGATCACGTGCTCGTTCAGACCCAGTCCAGCTGGCCTTGGTGAACTCTCATTAGATCAGTCCCCTTGTATCAGTGGGTACACGCACTCCTCATGGTCCTGTCTTTCTTGTTCATGTTCTCCCTTCTTCTGCTCCTCATTTAGACCTTGGGGGCTCAGTCCAGTGCTCCAGTGTGGGTCTCTGTCTCAATCTCCATCCATCAAGGGGTGAAGGTTCCCTCTGGTCTTGCGTTCTTTGTTCATGTTCTCTTTCCTTCTGCTTCTCGTTTGGACCTAGGGAGTTAAGTCCAGTGTTCCAATGTGGATCTCTGTCTCTATCTCTATCCATCGCCAGATGAAGGTTCTACGGTGATATACAAAATATTCATCAGTATGGTTATGGGCCAAGGCCGGTTCAGGCACCCTCTCCTCTGTCCAGAGAACAATCTGTGGATCTCTCCTTGGACCTGGAATCTCCTTTATAATCAAGTCTCTTGTAAACCCTAAAATGACTCCCTTAGTTGAGATACATACTTCCCTGCTCCCATATCCATCCTTCCTCCCTCCCCCCCATCCCAATCCCCCAAGCTTTCCCCATTCCTGCCCTACTCCCTTCTCTCTAACCCTCTCCCCTTTCAACAACCCCTCCACCCCCCCATGCACCCGAGGTTGCCTGGCACTCTTGTCTACTTCCAATCTCCAGGAGGATCACTACATGATTTTCTTCAGGTTCACCTTCTTATTTATCTTCTCTAGGATCACCACACCCCAGTGGGCTGGTATTTCAATGGCTATTGGCTGAAGGAGCAGAAGGTATTCCTGCAGCACCTCCCCCTTTTGTTTAAGTAAGAGAGTTCTAAGCCTACTACGAAATTATATATAGTAAGTACAAACCTACAAAATTATATACAGTAAGTACAAATATCCTATTCTAACTAGCTTAAGTCTTGTATAATAAATAACTTGGCCAAGTCATGAAAGGAAAGTAGCTACCTTTATCTAGTCTTCAACCCCATAGAAGATTCGAGAAGGGAAATAATGTTACCTGAGTAATTAGGAAGTGCAATCAAAGAACTTCCAAAACATGCAACAAATCACAGAGACAACTGGCTACCTGGGCAATCAACAAAGACCTGTTCACAGCGTTGAAGCAACCAACTTTGACTAAGGCCTAGAATAACGGATAGATTATTTTTAACAGGCAAGAGATTTTTCAAAACCATCTTACCCTGTCTTGGCAAGATTTAACAGTTCTGTTTATCCATTTCTGGATTTTACCCATTTCCGGATTTTAACAGGCAAGAGATTTTTTCAAAACTGTCTTACCCTGTCTTGGCAAGATTTGACAGTTCTGTTTATCCATTTCCGGATACCATGTATTGTCAGTCGTTGAGGTATGTACAGTTCCTTGCCCAGAGGCCGGTTTTGTCAAGAAGACAAGCTCCAAGTGGAGTGTCTTTGGTGCTCAACTATCTCTCGGGAATAGGTCGGTGTTGCCAGGAGTGTTGCACAGAAGCTTTGTGGTGTGACAAGGCCTATGAGGCCACTTTCTGTAGCCAGGAAGCAGAAATAAGGAAGGATCAGAGGAACAAGTAAGCATAAGTACCTATACATATTAACCTCGACTTGGTTAAGTACTAGTTTTGTGGGTCAGATAAAAAAAAATGTGACTGTATACAGGATCTATGTCTGGATAAAATAATGTCAAAGTCAGTCAACACATGCCTTAAATATTTCAAATAAAGTTTCATTTCTTTTGAATAGTTTCAGCATTATAGAAAATGCAAAGAAATGTAATGAGGGATTCTCCTCTGTATGCTGTGAATACCACTGGTTAATAAAGGACTGCCTTGAACCTGTAGAGGTCAGAATAGAGGTAGGCAGGAAAAACTAAACTGAATGCTGGGAAAAGGAAGGCAGAGTCAAGGGGAAGCCATGGAGCCACCACCAGAGACAGACATGCTGAAACTTTGCCTATAAGCCACAACCATGTAGTGATACACAGATTAATAGAGATGGGTTAGTTTAGGATATAGGATTTAGCCAGAAAAATGCTTCAGCTATTGGCCAAACATTATTGCAAATAATATAGTTTCTGTGTGATTATTTCGGGTCTGAGCAGCTGGTAACAAACAAGTGGCTTCCTACTACAGATAAGAGTTTCCATATTCCTTCTTTTTAATTTCTACCATTGCTACTTATTTTCATGCCAGACAGTGGTTGTAATTAATGAAGCAGAAGTTACAGATGATGGTTTAATGCAGATGTAGTCTGTGTTTGATGTGCACTCTGGCTAATGTGATTCCACATTCCATTAACTGTTGAGTCTTCCTGGCTCCTCTATGCTGTGATTGCTTCTCATATTCTTTCACAGTTTTCATGACGCAATAGTGTCATGTAACTATCAGTTCTGGTCAGTTATGCCGTGCTGTGTGCTACCGGAATTTGCCTTGCTCTTTCTATCACTGAGTGCAAATGAAGACAGTAGAGACAAAAGGGCATCCTCGTTCTATCATATAAAAGTCACACAGGATCAAAATAAATTATTTCTGCTGGTGCTGACTGTGACTTGGCTCAGGCTGCTGTAACAAATTACCACATGCCAGAACAATAAAACCATAGAAATCTTTTATGTCTTGGTACTGGAGTCTAGAATCTGAGAGCAAGAGGCCATAGGCCGTAGGCCATATTCTGACTTGAAGGTGCAGACAAGGATCTTCTGGAACCCACTTCCAGAAGTCACCACAGTCAGCCATTTGCGGGACTCTTTTGTACATCCCTTGACTTGCAAGCCAATTGCCCTCTCACTGTTATTAAGTTAAGCATGGAATCTTGACCACAGGACTGAAACTGAAATAAAGGGTAGAATATTCTTCCTCCTTGGAGTTGTTACCAGAAAATGCAAACATTTTGAAGTCTTTCTCAACTTCTCCAGATTTGTGTGCATAAAGTCTACTCAGATAAAAACAGGATTTGCAAACACATCCTAAAGAAACAGGAGATCAAGGTTAAGAGAGGACAGATCTAAAGTCCTTGGCTCAAGTTGAAACTTTCTTCCTTGTTAAATTTGACAGTGAATTCCTTTGATTTGTTTATAAATGTCATGTAACTTTTATTATGGTGTAATGTTTTTTTCTGTTAGAAAATGAAAATAATCCTTATGAGTTTTTAATCTTTAGTAGCGGAAGGGTAAAGTTCCTCAGTGTTTTAAGCTCTGCCTATAATGAAGCTATTTGGATTTCTAGCTCATATATGTCTTATATAGTTCAAAGAATTTGCTCATTCAGGTACGATGATTTTAAGCATAATGTAAGTTATTTTTATAGTAAACTTAGAATAAGCTCAGAACATGTTTAATAATCAATATATATCACTACTCATTCCTCCCTTCTATATGTAATTATAAATTTTTTTTGGTATAACTCATGTTTCCCCACAACCGAACTGAGTGCAATAACAATTACCATCACATATTCTTAGGAAATGTCTGCATTTGTATAACAGCTATTGATTGGAAGCTGACTTGCAAGAGGGTGCAGTTCTATGATGCAATGCAGAAATTAATGAAAAACTTTCATTAGATTTCATATTTTATATTTTATTGGGATGATGGAGGGATCAATCAAAACGATTCAGTATAACCTGTCATTTGTTATATTTTGACAAAGGTTTGTAATATAATGCAGGAGAAAAGCATAGAGTATTGTAGGTTTTACTGAAGGACCTGGGCATGGATGTCACTATAAAATAGGGTGGATGGAGAAGACCTCAGCACAATGGTAGTAATTAAGCAATCCCCTTGTTGAGGTGAAGGACAAGCATATTGGTGCAGAAGTGTCCCAGGCAGAGGGAGATCATAGCTCTGAGGTGGGGCACCTAGAGAAATTTTAGAAATAGTAAGGAGTAGATAAGAGTCTTTCTGAAAAATATCAGGAGGGACAATTTAAGTAGGGATTTCTGGTCTACTGCAGCAGCTATGACTTGAGTTTTGAATGGAAAGGCAATGTAGTAGCATTTTGGAACAAAGATGATCTGCATCTGAACACAGAGTTGAGTTACTCAAGCTGGTCAGTGTAGACATCTTAAGGCCAGAAGAGGAGCAACTGAAGAGTTTTCTTGGGAAAACTATAGCACAGCCTGATTCCTCCAACCACATTTCACATAGATAATTCACAGTACTTTCAGCATGTCCTTGTCATATCTCTCTTTTTACATTCACTCCTTCAGGATCATTTGGGTGTCGATCTCTTAAGTGTTCTATGTTTTTTTATATTTCACACATTAGGTGTCAAGACCAGCATTCTTTCATTGCAGAAAAAAAAATGAGATTTCTGCAGTCCTATTGTCAGTCATGTCTATAGATCCACTTATGGAACTATTCATTGCAATTGGTTTGATCTCTGGAGGTCTATCTGTCCTTTTGCTATTGGTAAATATTACAGCCAGGTGGTGGCAGCCCATGTCTTTAATGCTAGCGCTCAGAAGGCGGAAGCAGGCAGATCTCAATGAGTTTGAGGACAGTTTGGTTTATAGAGATAGTGCCAGGACAGCCACGGCTATGCTGCAAAACAGTGTCTTGAGAAACCAAACAAACAAATAAAACCTGCTGTAGCTCTTAATCCTGACATATATGCTCTTTATAGAAACCTTAATTCAGGTCTCAGTCTGTGTTTACTAAATGCCACTTTGCCTTAACTGCACTATGCAGTGTTCATCGGGCAATGGGTTTATATTTATAGGTGAAAACTTCTGGGAGACATTAACCAACCAAGTGGCAGACAAACATAGGATTATGTCTGTAGTTAAAGACAAATATGAGGGTGCATAATTACTTTGAAATAAAACAGTATATATACACGGCAAGAGAAATAAAATGGGCCAACAACAAATCAGAAAGGCTCCAGAATCCAGAGTGGAAAAAAAGACACCAAGATGGAGTGAAGAAGAGCAATTGTTGAAATGAGAAGAAAATCATAGCAGAATGTTATGCCTGAATGCAAGAGCAAAGGTATGGCATGTAGAAGGAGTGACAAACTATCAAATATCACTTCTGAGTCAAATGAGAGGAGGCCCAGTCATCAAGGGCAGCAGGATTTTGCTTTTATTTTTGATTTTGCTTTGCTTTGTTGGTGTTTGTTCTGTTTCAGAATGAGGAGGTATCACTTTATGGAAGTAGGTTTAAGAGAGAATGGAAAGAAATTGGAAATACCAAGTACGAAGGTTAATCTTTCACCATTGAAATTCATATCTTATTCTTTTGGAAAGATTTACTTGCTATGAGACATTTACTAAATGTATAACTTACATGGCAATTAATTTAATAAATTCCTTCTTAACATCTAATAAAACATCTGGACCATTTAGTACATTGAGATGATTGAGATATATAGCATACTGTAAAATTATTAATAATGTTGTCCTTTGGAATTCCAGTCTCCTTTTTGATTCACAACATCAAATAACCTCTTATTCTCTGAGCCAAAATGTCATCCAATACTTTGGACTGGGTCCTAAGGATATTTGTGTGTAATGAATATTCCTTAGTTGGTTTATTTTTCTTCAGTACTAGAGCTAACTTGGCTCATCCCTGCCTCTAGCAAATTGCTTTCCACCCAGGAATTGCAAGTCATTTAGCAGGATAGGCATATTTTTGTGTCTTAAATTCTGGCCAGAATCGACTAGTACTGGAGCTTCATTGTTTTACAGATCTCCTGACTGGTTTGTCAGAGAAAATTGGGCAAAATTCAATTTTTTACTTTGTTTCAAGATATCAGTTTCCTTTAGTAATAATTCTGTTTCACCAGAATTCAAGATGTCCCATACTGAGGGATGGCTAAGGCTGAGTCATTGTTCATCAGTTTGGGTGACATATGTTAGTCAACCTCAGTCCAGCTTATCACCAGACAGGCAAATGAAGATTGCCTATTTTTTCTTTTTTCTAGGGTATTCTAGCGCTCTAACAACTGACTTGATTGTTTCAATTTCAGTACAGATAGATGTCAATGACAAATATGTAAAACATCCATTTTTTCCCCATACTTATTTAAGCACTGATTTTTTTTTGTTTACTTTACTTAAAGTAATTACTTGGTAAATGTGACACATAGATTATAATTTTCGCACAAATTATTCAAAATGTAAATATCCTGTAACTCTAAACTACTTGGTAACTTCATTCTTTTTTAACATACAATCTAAGTGAATATAAAATTATTATAATAATTTATTATATCTGATCGTAATATTATAACTTATAAGAAGAATATAGAAACAAAAAGTTATTGAATAGAAATAGGAAGATTGAAAACCAATTCATGATTAATTCTGCATGAGTCTGTATACTCTCTATTGTCACAATAAATATCACAAACCAGGTGGCTTATATAGAAAATATTTTTGTTTTCATACTTGTGGAGGCAACAAGTCCTAGATCAGGGTGCTAGCAGGACTGGAAACTTTGATCTTCTTCTTCAGTTCAACAAGACCTTTCTTCTGTGTTTGTATCCAGAATTTCTCAGCTTAAAATAACAACAGTGACAGACAATGGGGCCTTTTCCTAAATAAGTGGTTGTGCAATTGATTAATTAATTAATTTGACTTTAATATAGTTACTATTATGCTATTATATAAAAATAGGGGCCAGGACTTCAATATACCATGTTTATAGGAGAAAATGCGGTCCATAGCTCCTCCATCATATCAGACGACTTAGGATAATTCATGTCAAACAACGAGTACATGAAACAACTATGGCACATATGCAAGGAAGTCAGCTGTGTCCAAAAGGGGCACTTCTGCCACTGGCAGGGCACCATGTCAACTGAAATGAAAGGCAAGCTTTAAGGGCCCACAGAAGTGGGTCTGCTCCACTTGGACTGAAGGTCACAGAGTTGACTCCTACTCTTGCTTTTTTAAAGGTAAAGACAAGAGGTCTGACTTAAGGTGTGGCTACAAACAAGATATCTTGACCTCGGGTGTGGTTACTTGGTGTTTGGGGAATTGAGATGGACCACAAAAAAGAATCTGTTCCACCTTGACCAAAAGTCACAGAAATCAAGCTTATTCCTGCTCCTTCAAGGATATGACAAGTTTGACCTTCCTTCAAGGTTTGACCCAGGAGTGATTGCCTACAGGATGCTTGACCTCAGGTGTGGTTGCTGCACGTCTTGCCTAAACAACAGAATACTTAACTCGGGATAGAGTTGTTTGATGTTTCAGGTTGAAGTAGATAACTGCTCTGTTTGTTCTTTGTGTCGTGTTAGAGCAGTATTTTGCTTTCTTACTTCCCTTTTGGATTGGGGTATGTAAGCATATGGAAATCAAATATGAGCGAATTCAATATTAGTTGAATTCTACTCTGCATCTCTATTCCTTTTCTTTCGTACATCCGTTCGTCCTATCTAATATTTCTAATCCATACACCCCCTATCTGGAACATGTGCACACCATGGAAGCTGGATCCTGAGAGTAAGCAAAGGCACCCTATATTACTACTTTGTACGTGTGGAATCTTACAAAAGAAGGCAGTCCCAGAAGCAGAAGGTAGAATGTCTCTTACCAATCGGATGACTGTAAGAAGAACAGAGATGTTGATCAAACAATGCAATGATTTAAAACAGAAACAATGAAAAAAATAAAGATCATGCCATTAGTTTGATTCAATTACTATACATTTTATAAATACCATACAATTCCTTTTGGAGAGTCTCGTGTCGTTTGGGTTCGCTGTGAATAGGTGCTGAGAGAGAACGGGGAGTTGAAGAGTTTCCTTAGGGCTAAAAATGGCAGTGGAAGGGAAAAAATGAAGAATATGAGCTAAGAAGACTTCAGTCATGAACGCAACAATGTGGTGCTTTGGGGACACACCTGAGAGGAAGAATGAGGAGGGGCATGGGGAAAATGAGAAATGGATCCAAGAGGAAAATTTCTTAAGTTGAGATGTTCTTCTGCAGATGTTGTAGCACACAAAACCAAGAGAACTCTAAAGCCATGACAGCTCTTTGACAAGGTCCACTGCATAGAAGAGGTTCGACTTGCTCAGTGCTGCTTGCTGCCTAGACACCCAGAGTCTGGAAAGCAGCCCACTGAGCTTTTCCTCCTCTCAGGTCCACAATGCATCTTCTTGGCCTTGTGTAGGACTCACATTTGACATCTGCTCCCTGAGCTGTAGTCTTCTCCGTGACAGTGTTTTTTATTTTTTCCAACAATCACCCATATGTCAGAAAATATTTTAAGAGCTTTGCTAGTGGGTCAATGTTGATTTTATTTAAAGTATTGAATAAGTCAAAACTCTATGTGATTGACCCTGCGCTGCTGAAAACACTGCTTAAAGTAAATGCAGCCAGGAGACTGCCCTGTTCCTCTTATCCACTCCTCAAAGGTATCACCAAACCTTCACAACACAGTTTCCCACTAGCACTAGTTGGAAGTCTCTAATAAAACAACACAAGGCAATTCTTTTGCTTTTGCTGTATTTATGAATTCCTGTGCATATACAGTTGGGAATTCTAATAGTTCTTGCATGGTGCCTAATCAAAAAGAATTAATTGTGACATGTAATTAGGAGATGTGAAGGAGCATAAACACCTGCACAAGTTGGGAAGGCAACCCTCTGTGAGGACTTTGCACCCTGCATCTGCCAGTGCCACCATCAGCAGAACCCTCGCTTTTCAGATGGTGTTACCTTCATTTTCATCTCCAGAGTCACATTTTTGTTTTGCTATTAATTCAAATTTTGTTCTTTAAAATTCAAGTTTTCAGCAGGGTGTATAATGACAAATCTGCTATGAAAGCTGCACGTGTCAAATACCATACGTGTGTCCCCACCTCATTACTGGGTCGCTTGTATTGTCCTAACAATGGAAACCGGGCATTCTCAGCACAGCAATGTAAGAATTATTTGTTGCAGGTTCAATATGTGATACATTCTCTTCTTGTATTATTTTTGTACTATGAATGGCAGTATGGCTTTCTCCCTTTGTGTATGGTAACATTGAAAATTACAAAGAGATCAAATCACAAAGTTGGCATATGTCAGGTATGAGATTCAACTCTACATTCGATTCCACGTTTCAAATTTCAAGCTTTAATTATTTCTCAAAATGAGAAATTATTTGGTTTGCTGGATGGTTTTTCACAAATACAAATAATAAGAAAGAAAAGAGTAATACTTTATGTCTATACATAGACATAGTTATGAGGGATGTGTGAAAATAGTTTTGCGTGAATTTCATTGTTATCTCATGAGTTTACGTATTCCTTGCACTGGACGAATACTGTACCTATATTTCAACAACTTTTTTATTGAGGTTGTGATGCTAAAGATAGGTTTCTCATTAATATTCAGGTGACAGCAAGTAGCAACTCTTAAACAATGCACATGCAGGAGGTAAGTCTATCTTGTAAACGGAGACTATAAAAAATAGCAGTAGATGATTGCACACAGCCATTTCCTTCCTCCCTTCTTCCCTTTTCCTCCTTCCTCCCTCTCTTCCTCTCTCTCTCCCTCCCTTCGTCTGTCTCTCCATTTCTTCCACCATCTCTCCCTTCTTTCTCTTCTATTTATTTCTTTTTTCGAAAAGGGAAGTTTTTTACCAGAAGCAGCCTCTGCCTGCATGGTAGTATGCTGAGGATCACGGTAGTATCTGGTTTGGGTGATACCAAAACAGAACTTAAAGGAGATTTGAGGGGCATACCAGATTCACACATAGAGTCTCCCACTTAATTGGTGGACATTAATTACTTCTAGAGGACAACAACCCTGCCCTTTTCTTTCTTTCCATATCACTTACCATTGCTATATAGTCATGTTTGGGATCCAAGTATGGAGAGAGCTCTGCTAAGTACATTGACAAGAGATACCTATCTCAGCCTGTGCCAGTATATGGTATTGTTGGTGATTTTAGGAGAGGCATGTGATTTCCTATATTAAGTAATGAAGGTCCTCAACCAAACAACTTTGATTGCCTTGAACCCAAGTGTACTGGTCTCTCAACCAATGAGCCATACAGTCCAACCAAGTGGGACTCTCCTAGATAATCATCTTTGGACAGGCCATAGTATATAGTATGGAAAAACAAGGTACCTCCTCAGATGGGCTTTCTTGGTTCATTTTACAAAGAGAATCCATCTGTGTGGAATATAATGTGATATCTCTCTGCTTCATTCAGAATGAAAGAACTGAGACCTAACTGACTCACATTTGTTATGGCCTCAGCACTCTGGCACTGAGTTCACCAGTGGCTTTCACAGGTATGTGTCTAAAGGAATAAATGAGAAAAAAGGAATTGCTGCGGGTGTGCCTTTCGCTTGGTTGGGATCACTCACATGAAACACTGAATCAAGACCTGTTAGGGGGCATTCCTGCAGATGCATGTGACATTTCTCACCACTGACTGGGATTTTGTTGGTTCGGATTTTTGTCTTTTGAATATCCATTTAATTTGAATTGCATAACCACTATAATCACATACAGACATGGGGTTTCCTGTGTAGTTATGCCCATGCAGGGAGTGAAGTGATTTCCTTTAAACCCTCTGCTTTATATTCCTGCTGGTTCTTCCCAGCCCCTGCTTATGTCTTGGGTGGTTCTGCTTGATCCTGCAGGCTCATGCTTGTGGATCTTTCTTACCCTCACTCCTTCCTGTTTCTTAACATTCTGCTCTCTGCTTCCAGAACCTTCAGTTCCCAGACCCTGTCAGAATTTCTACTGTAAGTTTTAACTTTCAGCTGAATGACCAAAAGATCTTCTGTGACACAATCACCTTCTAGTCAATTCTGCTTCAATAACCTCCTTTTGTGATATTTTGGCTGGGGATTTCATTGAGAGGAATGATGTTTGCTGATATGAACTGTTCCTCTGGGAAGAGCACCGGTAGGTAGAGAACCCTGAGCACTGCCAATGCAAACGATGCAGCTTTCCACTCTTTGTATTCAAAGATACCTTGTCATTCAGCAGCCCCCTCAGCAGCTGTTCTGGGTGCACAATAGGCCAGCATCTGCATGCAATGCAGAAGCAAACCTTCCTCACTTGGCAAAATACAAGAAAAGTGAATGCTAATAGGCAAGCCAGGCTTACTCAGGGAAAGACAGTGAAGCACAAGTATATAGGAGCACAGGCAACATCGCAGAGGGATCAGGGCCTGTAGCACAGAAAGAATCCCCAAGACCTGACCTGATACCTCAGGTTGGCTTGGAATTATTCTCAAAGATCTGCTTTCCTTACCAGAAACTCCACGTACAACCCCTAAAATCTTCAATCTTTCATGCTTCAAAAGGAGATGGCGAAAGGGTTTCTGTTTAAAGGTGCTCCTTAGAATCCAAGCAAATATTTCTCCTTATGGCTCTAAGAGAATCTCATGCTACCTAAAAGTCAACAAGGTGACTGTGATAGTAATAAGGTTGCAAGCTATATTGGACCTGGAAACAACTCAGAAGCTCCCCTCTGGGTGAGTCTCCCTCACACTGGGTAGCACTTTCCAGCAGCATCACCATAGTAAAGTGGCCCGTTGGGGAAAGTGAGATGCTCTGCCTGCATACCTGCACTTTGTGCTGACCAATGCATTTGCTGCATTGTCCCTGACAATACTGCTGCCGCCAGAGTCCAGCTTTCCAGGTCCCAGTGTGAACTATGGATATGTGGCTCTCCATGACCTTCATTGCCAGATTGGGTTTGCTCGAGTGCCCACCATTGTGGATTGAAGAATTTGTCCAGCTTTTTGGTCTCTACAACATGCAGATTGCCACTTTGTGACTACCTAGCTCACATTCTGTAATCCAATCTATTAAGTCCCCTTTGTAATATATGTTTATTTGTTCTGCTCCTCTAGAGAACCCTGACTAATTCAGTGACCTTAAAGTATATTCTGTTGTTTTTAGGAGTTTTGGAATGTGCAAATATTGGCATAAGGCGCACCACTGGTTGCTTGAATAACTCACTGTGCTTCACTGTTTTCGTAATTTGAGAATGCTGATCTCCAAATTTCAAAGAATGAAAGGCTCCTTAGTAATGGCGCTTAACAAAATGAGAGGATAATTACTAGGCACCTCCAGTATCTGTTCGTACTTGTGACACAGACACACTTCAGCAGCCATATCTCTGCAATAACAATGCTTTCTTTGCTACAAAAGACAAGACTTGTTTATGACTCCTCTACTGTTGTACAAAACATAATACCAACCTGTAGAGGCTTCTTTCTGTGTTGGCTGGGAGTTTGGGAAGCAGATGGTGGCTGAGGTGGCCGTCAGCAGAAGCCTCAGCTGGGGCACACATATGGGGAAACTCACTCACCTGACTTGGATTAGCCTGGCTTTCGGTGGAGCACTTCGCTAAGAAACCCAGAATGAGCCCGTTGGGCTCTGTGTATGTCCTTGAGCTTTAGACAGTATCCTGGCTAGCTTTATGTCAACTTGACTTAAGCTAGAGTCATCTGAAAAGAAGGAAACTTACTTGAGGAAATGCCTCCATAATGTCAGACTGTAGGCAAGGTGAAGGGCTTTTTCTTAGTAATTGATGCAAGACGACCCAGACCACTGTGTGTCCTGACATGCCTGACTGGCAGTCCTCGGTGGTATAAGAAAGCAGACTGAAAAAAAGCCATGAAAAGCAAGCCAGTGAGCAACACTCCCCCAGACCTTCAGTGTCAGCTCCGGCCTCTAGGTTCCGGTCCTGTTTGAGTTCCTGTCTTGACTGCTTTCAGTGATGAACTGTGATATGGAAGTGTAAGTCCCGTAAATGCCTTCCTTCCCAGTTTGCTTTTGGTTGTGGTGTTCATCGCAGCAACAGTAATGTAACTAACATAAACAGCATGACCACGGCCTTTAAAGAGGTACTGCCGCAAGGGCAAAGTGTCTCAAAAGCTGCAGTAAAACTGAAGACATCATGATCTAACTTCCACATCCCCAAGTTTCATTTCCACTATGATCCACAACAAGTCAGGTAAGTCACTGCTTGCCTAGAGTATAACTCTTCATGGGAGATGCAGCAGGTGTTCAGGGAACAAGATGACTTACCGGTAAGTTCACTCTTAAGATGCTTAATTCCACTGCATCTCTCAAGAATCCTGTGTCGTCATCTGTGTTTGGCATTGGACCATCGCTGAGGTGTTCCTCTAAATCAGGTTTAGGTAGAGTAAGGATTCGTAGGTGTGCTTCTCTCAGACCACCAAGCAAATGACATGATATCTGTTTGACCACACTTTGACAAATGCTGGTGTCAAAATAAGTACAATAAATGGTCCGGGAGACGGACCTACATTGCCTTTTCCTTGACTCTGGTCCTGACTCTCTCCCTGGGAGTTATGCTATGATTCCAACTCTACCTTCTGTGTGTGTTTCTGTTCATTTTTAATAGTTTTACTTTTGCATTTTTCTCAGCTTGCTTCTTGCCCTGGGAATTTTTTTTTCAAATTTGAAATCATTTGCATTTTTGAAGTGTTCTCCTTTTTTTAAAACTCTAAGCTATTATTATGTTAAACTCCTTTGTCAGTTTCATGAGTTTCATGCAAATCAGAGGCAGCTCACTGTATTAGAAAAGTCATATACAAGTCCCTCTTAGTCCAGTTTCTTTGGAACACACCTTTCTGGTCATCACCTTTGTCTAATAGGTTCTGGGAAGGGTTTATTTTCTGTAAGATGCTTAGAAGTCTGTGGGTTATTTGGTTGAGGTGTGTGTGATAAGCAAGTGTCCTTACATATGACTTCTCAGTAAAGTTATTAGAATTTAGCACCCTTAATCTTTATCCTAAGGCAGTTTATTTCTCGTAAAAAAAAAGTCTGTGTCTGTAAAAGCTGTCTGGCCCTCTGCAGTTCCCTGTGAAAAGCCGCTCCCTGTTTTTCATTTGCTACTTAAAAAAAGATACTTTCTTCATTCAAACCAGAAATGAGTCTATGTTGTGGTCTTGGCCAAACACAGTAGTTAGGTTTTTTTTTTTCCCCTCATATTATCATGGAAGACAGTGTTGCCAAACTTTCGTCATTACACAACAGATGGTGTCTCTTCCTTAGCTCTTAGCGATGTTCTTTCATTAATAATCCTCTCACGGCCCTCCTCTTTTCTGTCTACCTTCCTCCTGCAAGCAAATGCTGCTTCAGCCTTTTTTTTTTTTTTAGCAGCGCTTCCTTTGAAGACACAATTTTACTTTTAGCAATTTATTGCTGGAGAGCTTAGTGACTCTTTTCTCACAACTTGGTGTTTGATGAACTTGGAATAAGCTTGGGTGGGAAGTTTATTATCAATCTGTGTGTGATTTTGTGGAGCAACAGTTCTAGAAGGCCAAGAGGACCTCCTCACTCACATATCTGGCTCGCCCAAAGTTTCTTGGCCTTTGTTCTTTCCAACCTTGAAGGCATTTCCTAGCATGGTATGTATCAGTAGTACCATTTCCTACATGGCACGCAGCTTCCAAGAGAGTGCAAATAGAAGCTTCCATGCCAGATGGAGACAATCTTTGGCCATGTCTCAGTGTTATCATATGCATACCATTAAAGTGGTCACATGGTTTACTATTGCCAGTGGAGTGCAGAATCCAACTTCCCGCTTGTGATGACTAGATTCCCTGTTGTCACTTTACAGCAGGAGATGTAGGAGGCCAATTGGTAGCACAGGAGAGGCACAGCCTAAAAACGTGTCTTCAATGGTCCTGTCAAGACTTTCACCATAGAGCACCCTATAATACCTTCCATCCATTCAACATTATGTCTGCTACCGATGGCCTCCAGTTCTGGAGAACACAAAATCATCTTTGAATTTCAAATGGATACTTTTAATACTTACAGTCTTATTTTTATGAAAAGGCTTATATTCGAACTGAACAACCCTGTAAAAGCATTGTTGTTTGTGATTCTTTTTTACATCAGATACATTAGGAAAGTATGAAAATCTTCAAGTCAAATGTGACAAGTTCAGTCTTTCCTTTACTTAATATGATCTACAATGTTCTTTTAGATTGAGGAGATGTTCGAAAGAACCTACGAAAAGATAGTGCACATACTTTTTAATGTAACGTAGACATGTACATGTACTTCTAAAGAAACATTAGGTGCTTACTTTTTAAAATTTTTATTTTTTAGTGGAGTGGAGTTTTGCCTGCCTGCATGCCTGTGTACCACATGTGTAGCTAGTGCCTGCAGAGACCAAAAGAGGACATCAGACTCACTAAGTTTGGAGTTACAGATGATTGGGAGCTGCTGTATAGGTGCTGGGAATCAAACCTGGGTCCTTTGGAAGAGAAATCAGTGCTCCGAGCTGCTAATCCCTGTCTCAGACGTAAAGAAAAGTTAACAATCATCAGGTTTCCAAGAAAGGAGAAAAATGATATGTTCAGCTGGTATCTACAGAGGTTACTGTATTTTTTCCATGTTCTTTTCTCTCCTAATTTAGGAGTTTAAATATGAATTCCTTAAACAGTGTTATAAATCTGTCAAAAACAAAGCACAACTTGGGTCTTAAAGCATATGTTATGAATGAGGGATACACAAATAAATTACCATTTCTCTGTGTTTAATGTGTACTGTTTTATCATATTTGATAGAAATCAAAACAAGAAAGAACTTTTCCAATATTTTTCTTCTAAATCAATTAACTAGGATCTATTTCTACTAGCCCAACACTGAACAGCCTGTGTCGTTTTCCTTACTTTATACTGGTTACTTCTATAACCTGCCATAGTTTGGGGGCCAGCTTCTTTTGCAAACTTCTTTTCAATGATATCTAAAGAAAATCAGGTCGTCTTGATATTCCAACTTTGTTGCTTGATTTTGAAGTTGATCTGGATAATCTTGATCATTTACACTTCTAAGTGGCTTTTAACGTCAGCTTGTCGATTTCTGCCTGACCACAACATGAGAGTTTTATCATGGTGCTGCACTGATTTCCTCTAGCTTTGTGCTATTGCTGCAGATGTTTAAATATTTTTATTAAAATTTATTATAGAGAATATACAAGTAGAACAACATCACAGTGAAATTAGCCAATCCCAAAGTCTACACAGCTCAGTGAACTTCTAGATAGAATAACGATTCTGAAGCTGCGGACCTTCACATTGGATTTTGCACGTTCAATAGTAAGTATATTTTCATGTATTATCCATAACCAAAGATAAATAAATCCATGGCAGTTATCTTAGTATCTTCTCTCAAGTGTCTATTACCTGAACTTGGTCCTTCTCATCACCTAATACCTACCCATTGTTGCTCTTCTTTCTACATACTATGCTATACCCACAAGGACATTTATCTGCTCACATATATGTGTATGTTATAGGCTGTATCCTATGTATGATAGGCAAAATTAGCATATAAGGAAGAATAGGCAGCTTTTTTTTCTTTCTGAGATTTTATGGTCTCATTTATTAAATCACATTCTAAATCCATCTTATTTCCTTGAAACTGTGTGATTTTTCTTTAGAACTGAATAGTGATCATATATTAATATAATACTTATATATTAAGAGATATTAGTAATCAAGATAGAATTGTTTTTCAAATTTTCATTATATATTCACCTGTTGATGGACAACTAGGTTGTTTCCATTTCCTTGCTGTAGTGAATAAAGCAGCAAAGGCATAGGGGTGTAAATATCTTTGGAAGAGGGTATTGAGTTCCTCAAGAGTAAAATACCTGGGTCACATAGAAGTTCTATTATTTTTTTAATTTTTGAGGCATCTCTAAACTGATTACAGTAATGACTGTTTTAATTTACACTCCTACCCACAGTGACTAAGAGTTTATTTCTGTGGTAATTTGAATACGAATGGCCCTAAGAGACTCATTCATATATCTGAATACTTGGTCACCAAAGAGTAGAACTGTTTGTAATATTTTGAAGGTATGGCGAAAGTATTTCACTTGGGGAGGGGTAGGCCTTGAAGTTTCAAAATTCCACACCTGATCCCGTCTTTCTGTGCATGTTTATCAAGATGTAAAGCTCTCAGCTACTGCTCCACCACCTGTTCCATGCTGCAGCACACTCTACCATAATGATAATAGACTGAACCTCTGAAACTTTAAGCAAACTTCCATTTAAATACTTTCTTTAATAAGAGTTGTCTTTTACAGTAATGCAACAGTGACTAAGTCACTTGCTCCACGTCGCCTCCAATATTTGTTGTCAGGGCTCCTGAAGACAACCATTCTGACTGGGATGAGATGATGCATCAAAGCCATTTGAATTTTCATTTCCCTACTGGTTAGAGATATTGAACACTTTGTAAAATGATTATTGACCATTTGCATTTGCCTTTTGAAAACTATCATTTTACTAGCTCTTTTGTTGATTGGCAATTTTCATTACTATGTATTTAATTTCTGCAATTCTTTCTAAATTCTGATTGTCAGCTCCTTATCTAAAATATGTCTATAAACATATATGCATGTATGTATATATGTATATATATATATCTTTACAGATATATAACTATATGCGTGTTTAGGTGTGTGTGTGTGTGTGTGTGTGTGTGTGTGTGTGTGTACCCCATTCTGTGGGGTATCTGTGTGCTCTAATGATAGCTTCCTGCAGTGTGCAGAAACTTTGTATTTTCCCATCTTCTGATATTTAAGGCTACTTCCTTTGCTGTTGATGCTCTAATTAGGAAGTTCTTGCCTATCTCAATTTTTAGATGTGCTATAGTATTATT
Organism: Myodes glareolus; assembly: GCF_982192425.1. Taxonomy (NCBI): domain Eukaryota; kingdom Metazoa; phylum Chordata; class Mammalia; order Rodentia; family Cricetidae; genus Myodes; species Myodes glareolus. The sequence continues at coordinate 44,592,211 of NC_142041.1, read as the reverse complement.
TTTGACTAAGTTTCCATTTAAATATATTTAAGTATCATCAAATGGTTTTCATTGCATATGAAGAATCACATTTTCCCTGGTTTCATTTACCTTCTAGGTTTATTAGGGCTGAAGCCTGTAGCTTTTATAAGGCAGACAATGCTTTAATTTTGTCATAATGTTAGAATGGACACTGAATTATAAGCTAGCAGCCCCTTTTCTTATGCTACTTTAGGGCTGTATTCTTATATTACTTTATATTATTTTAGGTATTCATTTTTCACACCTGCATCATTTTTTAAGTCATCTTTTGAAGTATGATTAATAAAAGCTCAGAGACTGATAGTGAGATTCAACCTGAAGACCTGAAAAGCAAAGCAGTCAGTCACTGGCTCTTACCTCGACCTTAGTCTGAAATAATCATCCTGCCTCCAGGAATCTCAGAATGAGACTGGGACTGAGAGCTGTCTCCTCCCGTTTTATAATCCTCTCTAGGGCAGGGATTAAATACATGCACCACTGTGATTAAAGGCAGGCACTGCCCGGTTTCTATTGCAACTGGTGTGGCTACTGGGATTAAAGGTGTGTGTTAACACTGCCTGGTCTGTAAGGCTGACCAGTAGGGCTGTTTAACTCTCTGATCTTCAGGCAGGCTTTATTTATTAAAATACAATTGAAATACCCCTACAATCTTTGTTACTCCATGACATGTAATTTCTTCTCCACTGGATTCTTTCAGTTTTATTGTATCACTTATTTTAAGTGATTTGATTATGGTCATTATGAAACCATTTCAAGTGAGAGACTGTATTTTTGAGCCACTTATTATTTCTATCAAATTCGGAAAAAAATGTGACTATTATTTCTTGAAGCATTTTTGTCCCCATCTTCAACATTCTCCCATGTAGCAGTAGGCTTAACGATGCCCACACTTTACCCTTTGTTGCAGTCCTTTAGAAAAAATAAATCTGATTTGACTCCTCTCTGCTTCTTTTTGTGAGTCGTATTTATGTATGTTCAGTTCATTGATATTTTTCTGTGATGCCTAATTTTCCATTAATCTCATTCAATGAATTTTTCATTTCACAGATTTTCACAACTAGAATTTTGGTTGACTTTGAAAACTGTCTTTGTGTCTGTTTTATCTTTAACACATGGACTACAGTGGTATTAGCTTTGTAAAGTGCTTGTCTGGCCTTCTTACGTCAGTTTCAATTATGTGTTTTTTATTAAACTGATTAATTTTTCTCATTACACACTCCATATTCCTTCTGGCAGTCCTAATAGTTTCTGATAAATATTAATAATAGTGAACTGTATGGATATTTTTTATTTGTATAAATTTATTTAAGAAACACATTTAAGCACCCTCTCCTCTGCTGACCAAGGACCTAGCTGGGGACATCCCCGTGGACACCTGGGATCCCCTCTAGAGCCAAGTCTCTTGCCAACCCTAAAATGGATCCCTTAATGTAGGTATCTTCTTCCCTGCTCCTGTACCACCCTTTCTCCATCTCTACTCTCCCACTACCCCAAGCTCTTGCCAGTCCTTCCCTTCTCATTTCCCTCTCCCCTTCTCCCCTTCCCCCAACCTCACACCCACCCCTGTCCCCACCCCCATGCTCACAACTTTTGCCCTGCAATCTTGTTTGCTTCCAATTTCCATGAGGAAATATATGTTTTTTTCTTTGGGTTCACCTTGTTATTTGGCTTCTCTAGGCTTGTGAACTTTAGGCTTAATGACTTTGAGTTGACAAATGAGTGAGTATATACCGTATTCATTTTTTTTGGGTCTGTGTTATGTCACTCAGGATAGTGTTTTCTATTTCCATCCATTTGCAAGCAAAATTCAAGATCTCATTGTTTTTTACTACTGAGTAGTACTCTAATGCGTATATATTCTACACTTTCTTTATCCATTCTTCTATTGAGGGACATCTAGGTTGTTTCCAGGTTATGGCTATTACAAATAATACTGCTATGAACATCCAATTGAACAGATGCTTTTGTAGTATGATTGGGCATCTCTTGGGTATATTCCCAAGAGTGGTATTGCTAGATCCAGAGGAGTGGGTGCCTGAACTGTCTTTGCCCCACTATCACACTGATGATTATCTCGAATATCACCATAGAATCTTCTTCCAGTGACAGATGTAGATAGAGACAAAGACCCTCATTAGAGCAACGGACTGAGCTTCCAAGGTCCAGTTGAAAAGCAGAAGGAGGGAGAAGACAAACATGGAAGTCAGGACCATGAGGGGTTGGTCCACCAACTGAGGCAGTGTGCCTGTTCTAATGGGAGCTCACCAAATCCAGCTGGACAGGGTCTGAAGGAGCATGTGATCAAGCTGGACTCTCTGATTGTGGCTGGCAATGGGGGCTGACTGAGAAGCCATTGATAAAGACACTGAGAGTTGTTTTTACGGCATGTTCTGGCTTTTTGGGACCCTAGTCTATATGGATGGACAGCTCCATAGGCCTGGATGTAGTGGGGAGGGCCTTGGACTTCCTACAGGACAGGATTCCCTGCCCTCTCTCAAACAGTGTGGGAGAGGGAGGAGAGGGTATGGGGGAACTGAAGGGGATTAGGAGGAGGAAAGGAAGTGTAAATAATTGAATAGAAAAATAAAAATAAATAAAAAAAGAAAGAAAAAGATACACATTCAAGGTACATAGAGATGGTTTAATTCTTTTAGGTCTTGATTTTAAGTTTTATGAAGAAATAGAGCTGCATTTAGTTATACGTATTTATATAAACTTCTTGAAACAGCAAGAACAAAAGAGCTTTTCAAGCACTGCATAAAACTCCATGAAGAATTTGCTCTTGAGTGTCTAGTCAGAAATGAGCACCAGGAACTGTTCTTTTCTAATTGTCTAAATTTTCTAATTCCTAATTAGGAATTTTCCCTGACCATGGATTTTCCTCGCATGAATGTGATCATCGACACTGCATAATCAAGACGTGACATAGTTAAGTGTCCTGTGTTCCTTCCCTGCACATCATTTTCTTTGCTAACTCTGTTCTAAAACACCAGTCCCTTTTTTCTTCCTGTCTTTTAGGTGTGTCTCCTCAACTCTGAGACCCTGATAGATTCTAAGTGACCATTCTGGAGTCACAGTCTAGAAACACTCATGCAGAAAATCAAGTCAATTTCAGGCCTAACTGTTTCTGTTTGCTCTTCTCAAAGGTGTGTGTGTGTGTGTGTGTGTGTGTGTGTGTGTGTGTGTGTGTGTGTGTTCTTCCTGGTATTACTTCATGTCAACTATTATTTCTTCCTCCCCATCCCTCCTGCTGCTTTTTGTTTGTTTGTTTGTTTACAATGTTGTATGCTTTGGTAGGGAGATAAATATGTTTTGCATTCTTTATGCCACTCTGACTATATAAATGGAAGTCTTAGAATTATCTTTTAGAAATACGAAAACAACACCTGCCTATTGCTGGACTGAACAAAATGCCATTGAAGATTTAGAAACAAACAAGCATAACAAACAAACACAAAGCCACCAATTATCCAGTGTTTAAAAAAGAATTTTAAGTTGTTTTAAACATTTAACCAAGAAACAATGAATGTACCAGGCAGGAATTTTATTCATTACCCATTTGTCTTCCAGTGTGAGTCCTTTTGAGCAGAGTAAAGGACCTGGTGCCTACTTTGCCCTGGGACTACCACACTCAGCCCGCAGGGGCTTCTCATTTCTGGGTCTGTATCTCTCTTTACTCTAAACTATGAAGTTTTACACAGATCCATTTTTAATAGAAATTAATAACTTGCTATATCTGCCTTACAAATAAAAATAAACGTAAAATTTTCAGTCTTGTTTCAAATTTCCTCTCCCATAACACAGATACTGAATAGTGTTTCAAACAAAGGTCAAAAAGTGGGAAGTTCTCAAAAAAGTGCTGTGTGAGCAAAATGTGAATATTTATATATTTTCAATCGATAAAGCATATTCAATATTATTTTCTCATAGTTATCACATATTGTCAATCTATCAGAATAATATATTTAATTAATTATTTTCATAATCACACACATGCACAAAATACCAGTCTGCTGCTGGTATCCTGATTAGTAAGCTGTCCTCCAGGCTTATGCATCTGTAAGGCATTTGGGTTAAGAATTCTACCTTGTGTATATTTTTACAATACCAAATACAGGAAAGAATTGTAAATGATGACAAGAAGAAAGGGAGACTGAAGAACTTGTACGAGGTAAAGACAGGCCTCTGAGCTAACAGGAGGGGAAGAGGGACCTGAAGAGAGTTTAGCTTGCACCCTGTCTACAGGTGAAAATAAGTGGCCTTAGCTTCATCTCTGGCCCCAGAACTAAACAGAGTTTTAGCAAGGAGGCTTTGCAGAGGGAAAGATTACAGAAGGTCAATGAGCTGGTTATCCTTGGAGTTCTCCCCCAGCATTTTACTATGTAATAAAACATGTCATATTTTTTTTCTATAAGAGAATCTTCAAACCAGAAATAGTAAACTAGGGGTCATAGAAAGCCTAAATGTAAACGAGAGGAAGTAAAATTATTATGCAGGATAATGGCATCCCATTTAAATATTTTATATTTATTTCTTTAGGCAGAAACAAATGAAATCCAAGTTCCATGTGAGAATTCTTTCAATGATTCAATAAACATGATTGAGCACCATTTACATACCAGAACTGTTTGAAATGCATATCCATAAAATAAGGAGCAAAATAGGTCAAGATTTGTGTCCTGAAAGTGTTCTTTGTTTGTATTGATGGCAAAAGCATTATCTTTACCCACTGAAATATTTTAAGAAACTGAAATGCTTAGACAATTAGAGAAGTTGATTTCCTGTTGAATATTCAAAAGGACAAGGACAACATCAGGATTCAGACACATTGTGCCCTGGGAGACAACCTTGGGTTATTAGAGAATAGATTTGAGTCCTTAAAGTAACTTCTTGTCACACGTTTGTTTCTACTGACTCCACTACCAATGTGGCTTCATTTTTCCATGGAATTATAGACAATTAGTATATCTTTTGGGCTATAACACCTTGACTTCAGCAAGGCATTCCTTGAGATCTCCCTATCTCTTGTAGGACAGATTAGGAAGGTAAAACATAGCTGAAATTTCCTTAAGAATGCAAATTTAATTAACCAATGAGTTGGAAAAGATTTAACTTTTAATTGATATATGTGTATTTTCTAACCTAATGGCTGATTGGTCTTTAAAAATCGCAAAACTATGTATATAAAGCCAATTCATAAAAAAGGAGGCCATAAGAAAGTGAGCAAAGAGGAGTACATCGGAAGGTCTAAAGAGAAAGAAGGTAAGAGAGATGATGTAAATATAATCTCAAAAGTAAAATAAATACATTAATAAAAATATATGAATAAGATAATACTTAAGATTGAAACATGAGTACAGATATGAATAAGAATTTTAAAAACTACTCTGTAGAGTTTATATGAGTAGTGAGATTCAGAAGAATTTATATGGGCAGTGCAGAGAAAAGCCCTTCTCTGAGGAAACATAAACAAATCCCTAATGGCAAATTAAAGTAGAATTCTATCAGAATTCAAGCTAGAAAGCCCATGAGTTTACTAGCATTACATATCACAGAATGTGAGTGAGGTCTTGCTTATAAAAACAAGGGTAAAAAAACAGCTGCACTGGAAAATCTTTACCCAGAATGCACAATGTTTCTTCCATAATCTTATATATAAAGTTCTTCCCCATTCACTCCTTACTGAAAGTTGCCTTCTATAGCTTACACATTTTAACACCTCCCTAGACTCAAAAGCCAAATGCATTAAAGAAGAATTGCATACAAATTATGTGGGTGGAGGGCATTGATAGAATCTCAGATGAGGGTGCAAGGGCCTTCCAGGATTGTAAGGAACAGAGGCAGTCAAATCGCAGTGGGACTGACAAGCAGGCCCAGCTGATCTAATGAAAATATAGGCTATTTTGTTCAGAGGCCCATATAATCCTACATACAGTAAGGGGTTCTTATGTTTATTAACATAATATAATAAGAGCTCCATAAACGTGTTAAAGATGTTAAAGTCTCGCTATTTGGTTCAGAATATCAAATTAATTTTCATACTGTTATAAAATCAAAGTTAAATAATATTGTAAGTAAAATGAAAGATTTTATAATGTGCTGGCTATTCTTGGCTGCCAACTGAGTGGGATTTAGAACCACCATGAAAGCAAATGTCTATGTATATGTGTATGGGGTATCTTGATTAAGTGAATTAAAGTTGGGAGATGAACCTGAAATGAGGGTGGAGCCATTCTATCAGCTGGAATCCTGGGTGAACATAAAGGAGAAAGCACCCAGTCTTAAGCATTTAGTACTCCCTTCCAATATGACCAGGTGCCTCCTGCTCCTGGACCTTCATTTTCCTTTCAAATTAGGCTATGTCGCTAGAATTGTAAGAAAAAAAAAAGGTTCTGTGTTAATTGTTTTCATCAAGTATTTTATTTAAGCAATAATTGATGTAATTAATAGTTGTAATTAAACTAGTGTCAAGAAGTAGTATTGTTGCTGTTATAACCTGACCATGTAGATCTTTGGCATTTAAAGTTGAATTGCTGGAGGCATGTGGAAAAATGAAAACTTTGTGTCAGAAAAAGGGCTTGTCAGAAGCAGAGCCTAGTGGAGCATTCTGGTGATCCAGTGAACGTCTAGACAATATAAATACTGAGAGGGACATGGACAATGAGACTCAGCTCCTGAGACTTCAGAGGGGAACAACGATTCTGAGATAGATGCCAGCAGGCTATATTCTGTCTCTGTCCTGAAAACTAAGTTGCAATTGAATTTAAAGGTACTGAATAATTCATTTTGTAAAGGAAACTAAAGACAGAATATATAACATTCAGGCTACACCATGGCTCTTCTTCACTACTCTTATTCAGATCTCAATGAGAGATCAAAAAGTGAAGCGGGAAAATGGGAGAGCCTGTATGTAAATGATTAAATAGAGAAGAAGGGAGGAGAGAAAAATATCAGTAGTAATGTCTGAACAAGTCCTAAGTGGGTATCTCAGCAGTCCTGTTTGGATCTCAAGGCCTGGAGGATTCCTTGAGAGCAGCTGGTCTTCAGTCCATGTTGGGAACCCAAAGATAATGGGTTCTGATACCAGGGAAGGAATGATAAGCAGCAGCAACAACCACAACAACCACAACAACAGCCACAAGTAGATAACTTGCAATGAGAGCAAATGCAATAGACAAACACAAAACTTTGAACCTTGAGCCTCCTGTTTCCTGGGCTGCCACTAGAAGGTGTGTCTTTTCCCTTCATTATAACCTGATAAAATGAATCCCTTAATGGTGTAGGAGGTTCTTCTGTTCATGTGTTGCTTTCATTGGTTAACGAATAAAGAAACTGCTTTGGTCCTGATAGGGCAAAACGTTGGTAGGTGGAGAAGACAGAACTCAATGCTGGGAGGAAGAAAGCAGAGTCAGAGAGAAGTCATGGATCCTCTGCCTGAGATGAATGCTGGTTAGAATCTCCGGTAAGCCACTGCCATGTGGTGATATACAGATTAAAGGAGATTGTTTAAACAAATGTGTAAGAGTTAGTCAATAAAAAGTTAGAGCTAATGACCCAGCAGTGTTTTTTTTTTTAATTAATACAGTTTCTGTGTGCTTATTTCAGGTGTAAGCTAGCTGGGTGGCCAGGACAAACAAGTGGCTGCCCTCTTTTTCCAACACCTCAAAGGTAGGTTTAGCAACTTGTTCCTTGGTTGATTCCAGAGTCTGTCAATCTGACAGCCATTATCAACCACCATTTATGGATTCTTTGGTCAGAAGTTGTTTTATTTATGTGTGAGTATGATATATTTGTGAGTTTGTAGATTACAGTACATAGACACAATGAAATTAGATGCAGTAATAAAGAAGTTGACAGCAGTTAGCAATCATGTTAATTAAGCAGAGTAACTATGAATGGTATATGTATCCATGTCCACCTATAATAAATACATGGGAATAGAGGCATTCTTTGTATAGTGGTCTGTACTGGTGATAGAACACTAACCAGTATGGTGAAGTGAACAGAGTATTTACATTTTGATCTAGTTACTTCTATGCATTAATCAAGTCTTTGTAAAAAGTACATGTATTTATTTCTACATTTACAATCTTTATTTTAAAATAACATTGCTATGAATGACAGAAATTTAAAGTGAAAGGTTGAAATATTCAAAATTATTGCTGAAGATCAGGAGTCCTCCTGTGCAAAACCTACCTTGCACAGTGCTCAGTTACCAGGAAATAAATCAGGCTCCAATCCAGATTGTGAGTTATTTCCTTAAAATGTGTAAGAAACCGATAATCTCATGATTAATTTTTTTCTTCCAAATTTTAATTGGAATATACAAGGAACCAGCTTTTTTTAACCTCTTGCAGTTGGTCTTCATTAAACAGTAAGACAAAGTGTAATTATCATAGTTTCCTTTTTTTTGTAGCAATTATACCAGAAAAGGTCTAAAGCAATAATATAAAAGAGGAAGATTTAATCATTTTGTTTTGTATTATCACTGAAGTTATTTGTCTGAGTAGATTCTTAATACTGAGAAGGACTCATCTTAACTCTTGATATTCAAAACAGAGACTTGGGAGCAGGCTCAGAAATGAATAGTGTCTGCACTTCCTGCTCCCTATCTTTTGATGTTTCTCCTGTCTTTCAATCCATTCTCCTCCCTTTCCCCCTCATTAGTCTTCCACGCAGCCCTCCGTTCATTCATTGAATTAGCAAACCAAGACATAATGGATTGGAAATTTTTATTACTTTGATTCACTCAGAGAACATTCACAGAATACGTTAAAATGGTTTTCTTCCAAAGAAATTTTGGAGAGGGCAGGCTCAAGTTCGGTGTAGCTAGCAATACCTCAACCACAATTTCCACCTTTGCTCCTTCTGCTTTGACCCACAAAATATCAGACACTGCTGGGTATAAAATGAAAATTCTTATGTCAGTCAATCATTCCTCAAATTTAGACGTGTTCCAGAGAAGTAAGTGACCTTTTCTAAGGGCAATGTCTTTGATGTTGCTGGTGTCAAAAGTGCCATTTCCTCCTGCTAAAGGGACCTTTAGCATCGCCTGGAACAGGAGGTTCTTCTCTGTGTACCTTGGTGACTTGTACCTTCCTGTCAAAAGCCTGCAAGTCTGGAAGTAGATCATTTCACACACCTGTTTTGTAAACTGTGTTTTATTCTTTCAGGGCTATCTGATCAATTTATTGTCATTTTTCTTTCTAAATTTTGCAGTGAAAAATCACATTTTCCAACTTTCACAGAAGTAAGACTCTCTTTCCAACTTCAAGAATTTGTTGACAATCACATAGATTTCTTCACCTTTTCCATTATAAAATTTATTATTATAACATACTATTATAAATTTATTCAAGCTGATAAGTGGCCACGTGTGATAAGCATTGTCCTTGCAGTTTTACTAAATGCATCCCCAGTGTTCCAGATGCATAAGGACTTCTCCTTTTTTTTAGTGAATGTGAAGCAGCAGTGTCTGTCTATTGGGAGTCCATCCTAGAAACACAATTTTCCACACTTTTCTCATGGCCTCAAAAGTAAAGACCAATGGAACTGGAGAGATGTATCAGCAGTTAAGGGAACTGAATTTCAACACCTACATGGCAGTTCACAATCATCTATGACTACAGCTATAGGGAGACCTGAGACATTCTTATAGCCTTGCAAGCAGTGCATGTTCATGGTACATAGACATACATGCAGGCAGAACTTTCATACACATACGATAACAATGAAACAAAAGTACTGAGCTTAGTACATACCGCCTCATTCCACAGTGGTCCTGTGCTTGTCTACAGTTTTTTTCGTGTATTAATTTAAGAAAATGCAAAACTACATTATACTTTGTCTCTGAAAGACCCCACCCCCAGCACTTTGACACAAATCTACTGGCAGAGAAGTGTTAAATATGTCCCATTTTAATTTTCCAGTCATTGTGTGTAAAAATCAGAGTTTCAAATGAACTTTAATAAATTGATGCTGCTGTGGTACTCTCACCGCTGATCAGGACAAGGTATTGTCATCTGGGAATGAAACCAAGAGATCATCATGTGCTTGAGCCCACTAGCATTCACTCATGGAAGTGAGACCAGGCGGGGGAGAGGTGTGGTGAGCTCAAAAGATACAGGCAATACACAGGCACATGAAACCCATCCCACATCATCACATTTAAACCATTAAAAACTGCTGAACAATGAGACTCTTTTGGTATAAACCACCCCTCACCCACGCTTCTGTAATCAGTCCCTCTTATGACTTTCTTTTTTTTTTTTTTTTTTTTTTGGTCTCATAGTGGTGCTTCACTTGGGGGTAAATGGACACTTATTCTGTTATCCCCAAGAGAAAGAAAGCAACAGCTGCTTGGTTGACTAAGTGTTTGCTGAATGATGTCATTGTGTTAAGCCTGGTTCTTGTTACTGAGCTCAGAAGTGAAGAGGACACAGACAAAAGTTTGAAGACTCACAGAGCATGCTGGCAGTGTGCTGAGAATCCACCCAGTACATGTCAGATACATTGTGTTTTCAAATAATCCTTCATGGATGCACACCTCCATTAACATCCAAATATCATTCCTGACGCTATATATATTACTAAGTTAACAGAGCAATTATGCATTTTGGAAACAGAATGCTTATATTAATTAGGGATATAAATGCAGAAGTGATTGAAATACATTATATATGGGTATATATCCTATACTAAGAATTTTGTAGTGACATTTCATTTGTATTTTAATAAGTAAAGCTTGCCTGAAGTTCAGAGAGTAAAACGGCCCGACTGGTCAGCCTTATGGACCAGGCAGTGACGACACACTTTAATCCCAGCAGCCAGACTAGTTTGCCATAGAAACTGGGTGGTAGTAGTGCATGCCTTTAATCCCAGCACTAGAGAGGAAAATAAAACAGGATGAGACAGCTCTCAGACACAGTCTCATTCTGAGATTCCTGGAGGCAGGATCACTATTTTGGACTGAGGTATAGGTAAGAGCCACTGACAGGCTGTTTTGTTCTCTGAACTTTAGGCAAGCTTTACTTATTAAAATAAAAATGAAATATCACTGTAGAATTTGACAAAATAGTTTTATTACAATATTAATTTTTTCCCGTGACTCTTGAAACACAGCCAGAAATAGTATTGGTATGCTGAGCAGCAGAATTATAGTTCAAATTCAGAGATTTTCTAAAATATTAAACTCTGTGATTATTTGATCATCAGTCTTGTCTGCCCATACTATCCGGGTCTTAGCCTTTAGTTTTGACTAGTTATATGGTATGGTGATCTTTGCTGGGTTTTTTTTGTTTGTTTGTTTTCTTTTTTAATCAACTTGACACAACTAGATGTGCTTGGGAAGAGTGGACTTCAATTGAGGAATTACTTCTATCAGATCAGCCTCTGTAACCATTTGTGGGACATTTTTCTAGCTTGCCCTTTATGGAAGGAGGACTTAAACCACTGTGAGCCTTGCCAGATCTAGGCAGGTGGTCCAGGGCTAGAGAAGGAAGCTGGTTGAACATGAATCTTGCCCCACGACAGCAAACAGGGTTTCTGTGTGATCTCTGCTTCAGTTCCTGCCTCCAGGTTGCTGCTAGAGTTCCTGCACTGACATATTCCAAGGACAGACTGCAATACGTAAGTTTAAGTCAAATAAGCCTTTTCCTTCAGCAAGATGGTATGGTCAGTGTCTGGTTACAGCAGTAGACAGCAGATTTGGACATGGTCTTTCAGAAATACGCATACAATTTGGAAGTACCCATGGTCTGATAGGTAAAGCCCAGTAATAAAGAAATGGCATTGAAGGCTCACAGCATTGTGGGGATATTGAATTAGAGCAACTACCTCAGCTTGTCTGACCTGCATAATCTCAGTGAATTGCTCACAAGTTACATTATAATTTAGCAATTGTGGATAGTTTGTCAGTTTAAATGATATTTGGATGTACACGAGAAAGAAAATATATTTTCAGAAAGTATTATCCTAAATATTTATTAAAAGGCTTGTTAAGGAAAAAGAAAGGAAAATAACAATCAATAAGGCACTTTTTTTTTTTTTTTACTGAAGTGAGAAATATGGTCCAGAGTCATAAGTTAGGATGCAACTAACAGTCTGGTACTGCCTAGTTTCTAAAAACTTCAACAGGGGCTACATGTACTCCTGCTATGTCAATGAGTTCTTTATTGCACACAGACTTCCCTCACATTCACAGGCATTTTCAACTTTTTTTATAAAATTTTTGAGGTGTCATAGTTACCGTTCCTTTGCTGTGAAGAGACAACATAACCAAGGAAACTCTTATAAATGGAAGTGCTTGATTGGAGGTTTGCTTTGTTTCAGAGGGAGGGATGATGGTGACATACACTCAGGCATGGTGCTGGAGAAGCAGCCAAAAGCTTTACAAACTGATCCTCCTGCACCGGGCAGAAAGGGAACAGACACTGGAACTGGTAAGGGCTTTGGAAACCTCAAAGCCTAACGCAGTGAGTGACCTACCTACTCCAACAAGGCCACACCTCCTAACCCTTCCCTCACAGCTTATCAACTGGAGACAAGCATGTAAATATATGAGCTTATGAGGGAACAGTCGCATTCAAGTGACTACAAATATGTATAATATTTTGAGAGTGTGTATGTCTGTACCATGGTTGGTATGCTAGAGGTAGGAAGAGGACATAGGGTCACCTGTAGCTGGGGTTACAGAGAACATGAGCCACTATGTGAATGCTGGGATTTCTCCTCCTCTGGAAGAGAAACCACTCAGACATATGTCCAGCTCTTTATTACTACATTTTAATTATCAAATCCGTAGGAACAGGAGATGGTATTGCTCATGTCTGCATACCAGGGGATCCATGTTAAAGATATTTGACAAACATCAAATTGAGCCATACCAGAAAGGACCAAATATATGATTTATACACAGTGAAATTCTAGTTAATACTCCGCACACTTTTGGAAAAGAAATAAAATTGTATCCATATTTTCCTGAGAACTTAGTCAAAGCAAAGAATTTCTAGTATGTGAAGATAATTTGTACTATGGCATTTTTGTGATGGCCAAAGGCCAAAATAAGAACACTACTGATGAACGTTAGTTATAGTTAAGAAACATAAGCATCACAAAAAGGTTACTGTCATGAGAACATAAAAGTTCCGTGGACTGCCCATGAAGCAGATTTAGTACACTAAGCACCTCATAAAACAGACTTAATAGACCAAATATTGAACACAAAGGAGAAAAAAAGCACATGTGAAATAGATATAGAACAACAAAATATTATGTATAATATATCAGTAAACTTGAAAACATCAATAAAGTTTGGAGATATAGGTTAATAACTAATACACATATTTGAATATAGTTAAAGACACTCTCTCCAAGTATGTCTAGGTCTGGAACTTATTATTACCAATAATATCTATCAGATAGCCAGTGACAGCATTTACCTCTATTTTCCAATCTGATTCTATAAATTAAATCAATGTATTAAAAAGAAAAAAAGGTTTAATCATTTAATTATTTGTTGCTCAGATATATAAACTATCTACAAGATTAATCATAAGGAAATTTCAAAATATAGATGCAATACTTTAAATTAAGACTACTGAATCAAGAATTCTAGGGTGTTAATAAAATAATTCACTATAATTGTATTAAGTTTTTATATAATTACAGGCAGAATTAAGCAGAGTATCTCTCAGTATTTTAAACTACAGAGATGAATGGGAGAGAGAACATTTTTTTAAAAGTCTAAATGCACAATATCATTTAAAATTTTCAACATTTATTTTCTATTAGAATGTTTCTTCTCTTGACAGAAATTATCTCCCAAAAGTTTATGAATAACTTCAGAAATATTATCTTTAAAGTTTGATAGATGGCCTGGACTCTTGGTGTTGCATATATTGAAGAATTTACTATGGAACTCATCAGAAAGCAAGAGCCTTGCTATTGCTTCCAAATAACTTGTTTATTCATCTAAAAATAAAGGGAATAAACAAAAAAAAGCTATTGAAATGAACCAGTCTTCAGTAAGATTGTTTGATTAAACTAAGTAGCCCAAAGGCAGTATCTCAGCTCTGAACTCATCAACAAGCAAAGAAAATATAATGGAAAAGGCAGTGCTGTTTCTCACATCACCATCCACTGAAGGATATATTATCAGAAAAGAATGATGTTTATAAAAGGGGAATATCATTAGAAAGAAGTGAAGTTTGTTTGGAGGTAATGAATACTTTTTATACTCTCATAGAGGCAATAAGAACCTGGGTGTTTTAAAATTTGATTGTTTTTCTTGGGAGTTTTATGTATGTATAAAATATGGTCATATCTTCCCCATTTTTATCTCCAAATATCCCCCAATATCCCTCCAAACATTTCCCCTCCAATCTTCATATGAGTATATGTGTGTATGTGTATCACTCTATATATCACTATAAACAAATATGTGCATATATGTGCACATATATATGTATATACATACAATGCTAAGTACAGTTAGGGCTGTCCATGTGTATACAGGTGTGGGGCCATTCACTATAGTATAAAAATTTCATCGATGGCCATATCCTCCAAAAAATGGTTCCTTCTCCCTAACAAAATATCAATGGTTGATAACGCTTCAGTAAGGGCTAGGGCCTAGAAATCAGTGTCTAACTAGAATTTTGTTAGGTTTGATATTGTGCAGATTCTGTGTAAACAATCCCAGATGCTCTCATTTCCAGAAGACAGCATTTTACAACACTTCCCTCAACTTTTAGGCTCTTTCCATTCTTCCCACTTCCTCCTCAGTGCTTTCTGAAACTTGAAGGGAGATGGATGTTGACATAGTCCCACTTATGAATAAACAACACCCATTATCTCATTTTCACTACTTTGACCAGCTATGGATCTCTCTGCTGACTGTTGCCCACTGGAAAAAGAAACTTCTTTTACAAAGGTTTAAAGGAGGTGAGCTTTGATGGTATAATCATGAATAATTAGAAGGCAATCTGACAAGATGACCATTTGACAAAAATCACAACAGCACATCTGACCTTGAAGCACATGCCCTCCCCAGCTATGGGGCTTTGACTGGAATTCTAATACCAGGCGTGTATCTCTATAACAGACAGAAAGTGGTTAGTTACCCCTTATGAGTTAAGCAGTTGCTTCACTGGCAGCACATCTTGACTAGACAGTCACATGCAGGAGTTGACTCAGGGTAAGATGACTAATTTATTTCATTTTTTAACCTCAGCCATCTGGATATTACCTACTAGCAGCAATGAGGACATTTTCTGATCAATATAAATTGTTTTCTCTATATGCAGCAGTTAGAGTTTGTAATGTATTCACCATGTAGTTATTGTGGGTCACCAACAGCATTGACAGTAGCCTGTGTTGCTTTGAAGACCTCTGCATTCCCACCTGACAGTTGCAAGGTGTAATAAACACTTTCCTCCCTATGTTGTTTTTGGTCATGATATCTTACCACAGCAATAGAAACTGTAAGACAGTGAATAGGAAAACTCATGCCCAGAAATAAAATGATGCATGTTTTCTGTCTGTGAATTCTGCCTTCCAATTTTTTGTAGTACTATTGAAAGCTAGAAAATTAGAAAGGGGTTTTCTTATAGGAAAATATCCCATGCTCTGTACTTCAATTTTCATTAACTATTCCATGTATTATAGGAGCAAACTCATACAGCCAGGCAGACCAATTCCATTTGAACTTTTTATAAATTATATTTGAAATTAGCTTAAAACTTGTTTTCCTTCTGGCTTTTTAATTCGTAGTTAATTTGTGTAATGCAGTCACTACCCTATCCTGTCCTCCACACGCCTACTACCATTCTCTCTTAATCCTTTATTTTTTAGTATTTTCCCTCTTACTTCATTTGAAATGTATTGACTGTGCCTCCAACTGTTATTTTTTAAAAGGTTGTTAGATAACAAATGTCTATATGATGTTCATATACACTTCCTTTGTGTTGCCCTTCTCCAAGACCCAACTTTCCCATATCCTCATGTTCCTCTTTGCTCAAGCCCCTTGGTTCTCCATATTTTACCCCATTATTTCATTATACTTAGAATTCATTGACCTTTCTTTAACATATACCCTACAACCCCCTTTTCATATTTCTGACTTCCACTAGGTATTCAGGTTAAACAGAGAAAATCAAAGATCTGAAACTAGGATCCATTTTCAGAGAGTGAAGATGCATCATTGTCTTTCTAGGCCTGACTTATCTCAGCATCTTTTATACTCTTTCTATTGCTGTGATAAAACACCACAACCAAAACAACTTGGAAAGAAAGGGTTTATTTTATTTTACAGCTCTCAGGTCACACTCCATCACTGAGATAAGTCAGGGCCGGAGTTCAAGGCAGATATCTAGAAACAGGAACTGGTGAACAAAACTTGGAAAAGGACTGCTTACTGGCTTGTTCCTCAGGGTTCAGTTTCTTAGACAGGTGAAGATCACCTTCCCAGAAGTGGCATTGCTTACTGTTGGTTAAGCCCTCCCACATAAATCATTAATCAGCAAAATGCAGATAGAATTGTCTACAGGCTGATTTCACGGAGGCATTTATTCAAATGAGAGTCCTTCTGAAACAACTCTAGCTTGTGTCAAATTGACAAACACACAAATTAAAAACTAGCCAGAACACTCATTTTGCTTTTTTTCATCCCGTCAGCTATCTCAATCTGCAACTTCCATAATTTACTTTTACTTTTAATTTTTAAATTGTGTGTGTGTGTGTGTGTGTGTGTGTGTGTGTGTGTGTGTGTGTGTAGGGTACTTGCATGTCAACACCAAAATTATCTGAAGTTACAGATGATTGTGAGTCACAAGACATGGGTACTGGGGACCAAACTTCGATCCTTTTCAAGAGCAGGGATCACCTATCAACTATGAAGCTATCACTCTAAGTTCAACATTTCTTAAAATTGAGTTATATTACCATATATGTTATATTCATATGCAATATGAAATATATTGTTTTATCCATTCATGAGTTTGTAGCCATCAAGTTTAATTTAGTTTTCTAAATATTGTGAATCAAGCAGCAATGAACATAAATGTGCAAGGGTCTCTGTAGCAGGAGTTAGTGGGCTTTTGGTACATGCCTAGGGTTATATAGCTGGGACATATGACCATGTGGTAGCATTATTTTATTTTTAAAGAGATCTTAAGATTGATTTTCAGAGTGAATATACTAATTTACAATCTCACCAAAGATATGTAAGATTTCTCCTTTACCATATTCATCACGCCTGCCATTTGTATTCCCAATGACAGCCATTCTGAATTGGATGATTCTCAGTTACTGTTCTTTTGCTGTGGAGACAAATCAAGAGAGAGCAACTTGTAAGATATAATTGGGACTTGGCTTACAGCTTAAGAGTCTAAGTTCATAACCATTATGGTGGGAAACATAACTGCAGGTGAGCAGGCATGATGCAGAAGCAGGCGTTAAGAGCTTACATATAACCCACAGAGAGGTGGAAGAGAAAGAAAGGATGAGCCTGGCATAAACTTTTGAAACCTCAAAACCCATTCACAGTGACACACTTCCTCCAAGATATATCTCCTAATCTTTCCTAAACTATTCACTAACTCATAACCAAGCATTCAAATCTGTGGAAGCAATAAAATTTCTGAAGCAAAATGTACAGGATCTACAGGGTTCTGTAACAGGTCCTCTGCATATATATTACAGCTTTTAGCTTGGTATTTTTATGGGACACCTGAGTGTGAGAATGAGTGGGTCTCTGACTCTTATGCCTGCTCTTGGGACTCTTCCTCGTGTTGTGTTGCTGTGTCCAACTTTGATATGATAGTACTTGTTTCATTTATTATATTTTATTTTGTGATGTTTAGTTGTTATCTCAGATGAATCTGTTCTTTTCTAATGAAGGAAAGAAAGAGTGGATTTGCAGAAACTGGGAGATAGAAAGAAACTGGGAAGAGTAGAGGAAGGGTAGAATATAATCAAGATCTATTGTAAAGAATCAGGGTTTTAATTTAAAAAACACCCAAATGCAAGAAATAATCAAAACAAAAAATTATAGTAAAAATAAAGAATCTAGTTTGTATTGTGTTGGAGGGAGGGGCCACTTGTTCTTCCTGGCTGCCTGGCTAGCTTACACCTGAAATAATCACACTGTATTAATTAATCACTGTTTGGACCATTAGCTCTAGCATCTTATTGATTAACTCTTACATCTTAATTTAACCAATTTCTATTAATTTGTGTATCACCATGTGGCAGTGGCTTACCGACAAAGTTTCAGCATGTCTACATCTGGCAGCGGATCCATGGAGTCTCTTTATGCTCTTCTTTCTTCAAGCATTCAGTCCAGTTCCTTTTTGCCTACCTAAGTTCTGCCCTATAAATAGGTCAAGGCAGTTTCTTTATTCATTAATAGTAATCACAGCACACAGAGGGGACTCCGACATCAGATAATTGTGTTTTCTTTCCCCAACACCTAATAAATAAAGACAGTATTTATTTGTTAAAATATAATTGAAATGCCACTACACTTCACTTTTTTGTCTAAAATAAAAAGGTTATAGCTAATATAAGAAAACAATGTACAACAAGTACAATGACTATATATAATATATACAGGCAATAAATACATCAATAATGTCTAGTCCATTTGCATTTGACAAATTCAGCGAAAATACCCCATGTCTGTTTTATCTTGGTGAGTCCAAAGTCTTATACCTAATTTACTTTCTATCATAACTTGCTTTCTGTGTCTGGTAAACTATAACTATAGCTATCTAATCTTTAAATGGATAGCTTCTTTTTTAGGGGTAGGACGTTGTTCATATATCTTCTTCTCTGAAATAGAATTCTATCTGACTTAAACATTTGCTGGTCTTTTGTTGATGTCACAGTCTCTGTGTGAATTTGCCCTGTTGTTTTGAAAATGGTGTTTGGTGGAGCTGTCCCCCTCCGCTAGCTCTTACACTCTTTCTGCCTCCTGCACTACATAGATGGCTGAACTCTGATGGTAGATTGTAGGTACCCAGGTTTCTTCCCCTTTTGTACGTCGCTATGCAGGGCCATTTTACCTCCGACTTCCTGGCTTCTCTGCACTTGCACCGGTCTGAGGGTTTAGCTTAGACCGGGTTTGGCCCTCTTTTGTTGTGGTAATTCCACCTGCAAGCAAGGATCCCGCTGTAGGCCCTATATGTCTACCGCACCTGCTGTCTGGCCTTGGGTGCTGGACACCTGACATCCTCTTCCCCTGTTCCGGATGGATGGAAGGGGCTATTTTCCCGTTGCCCCCTAGTATATATACCCAACTTGTGTTTAATAAAGTTGCCATTTACTCTTTGGTGAATGAGCATGGTCTCTTTGTGTTTCAACCCTTAGGACAGTCATTCATTCTCGTGGGCTCGATTCGGGAAAGCACGTGCCTGTTTCGGGTGTGGGAATTCACAGAAAAGTGCAGCCAACAGTAGATGTGTGATAAAGGCATCCTGTTTAAGGCTGAGTGCTCCAAAGTTTCTGACTCACTGAACCTTGTCAAGTTGTGAGTTTATTACCATCTACTGCAAAAAATTCTCTGATTAAGGCTGGATGAAACAGTGATCTATAGGCATGGAAATATGTCATTAGAAATTGTTTTATTGCAGTATCCACTTAGCAGAATATTAGGTATTTTGTGTCTTATTTTCTGTCTAGATTCAGTTTCCTGGCCTTATTAACAATATCATGAATGGGTTATAGCTCACATAGTCGGCCTTAAGTCCTCTAAGAAAGTCGTTGGTTATTACCACAATGTTTGTGCCACTGTTGCACCAGTGAGTTTATCTTGTAGGTGAGTCATTATTTCAGCTTGCAAGGTTTTATACCTAAGTAAGATTGTACTTTTCTCTTATGGTGATATGCATAGTGCCTTCCAACTCCATGAATACTAGTCAATAAGGTGAAGTTCCTAGCTGAGTTCCAACTTGGTTTCTCCATGTTTGATTATATAAATACATGGTGTCATCAATAGGATGTTACTGTCAGGTTATAGAGAACAACAATTAACATTGGAAAGATCTGTAATAGTTAGGAGTGGTGTTGAGACTCCTTGACTAATGATACAAAAAGATATAATCCACTCTTGGTAACAGAGTGTCCTATTTGTAGCATATGCTTTATGCTCAGATCATGAACTCCCCAGTTATACAATAACTCTATTGATTTCCTTTCACAGTTATGGATATCGATATATGTATGTATATTTTAAGAAGCTTCTGTAGTAGTGAAAGTCCAAATGGCTTTTTAAATAGGTTTTTAGTTTTAGTTATTACCACTCTGATATTCTCTCCTCTACCCTATCTTCTAGTCTGTCTTTCCACTTAAACTGTCTATTCTAATTTCCCCTTTATCTATTTATAAGGTATATTTTCTTTTCCCTTCTTTGAAGGATTTTCTGTTCCCCCTTGGTGCCGCTGTAGATTTTTCTGAATGCAGAAAACATATCTAAAGCATAAAAGCTGACATCCACATGAAGAGAAAATTTATGCTTGTATTAGGAGTATGGGTTACCTTAATCAAGATGATTATTTCTAGCCTCATTAATTTACTGCAAAATTTCATTTTTCTTAACAGATGAATAATATTCTGTTGTGTATATGTACCTCATTTTCATTATGCATTCATTAGTTGATGGACATCAAGGCTGTTTCTAATTTCTGTTGATAATGATTAAAACAGCTTGAACATGGATGAGTAAGTATTTCTATAGTTAGTTGTAGAGTCTTTTGGGTATATGCCCACGATGGTTATAGCTAGATCATTTGATAAATTGTTTGCAAACTTTCTAGGGGATCTCTACATTAATTTCCTTAGTGGCTCTATCAAGTTCCACTCTACCATCAATGAGTAAGTATCCTCTTGTCCTGAATTCTTGCCCGCGTGATCTGTCATTTCTTTTATCAATCTTTGTCATTCTGATTGGCATTAAGATGAAATATGAAAGTAATTTTAATTTTCATTTCCCTAGTGAATAAAATATACAAAATGAACCTAAAGAAAACAAATGACTCAATTAAAATGGAGTACGCATTTTGAGAACTCTACTTACTTTTATACCTCATTTTAATTGAGTTACTTGTTTTCTTGATGTTCATTTTGTATATGTTAGATACAAACTTTTAATTTTTATCAGATATATAATTGGAACATATTTTCCTCTTCTGTAGACTATTGCATTCCTTTAGGATATAGAATAACTTCAAAAGGCCTAATCTATTAATGGTTGGTCTAAATTTCCATGCTACTGGTGACCTGTTCAGAAAGTCCTTTCATGTGCCAATGAGTTCTAAGTCGAATGTTTACTTTCTTTTCTATTGGTTTCTGGTCTCATGTTAAGGTTCTTTATTAATTTCTGCATTTGCTAATTTCTATAAAGTCATTATTGTGATATGTTCCCTTTCCCTTTCTTTTGATTAACTGTTCTAAGAATTTTTATTCCCAAATCCTCTTGGTGACATGAACCTCTCCAGAATGAAGCTGTCTTATTAAAGCCTACTGTCAAGCTGAATTAGACAGAAGTTGTTTAAATTTCTTTTCATTATTTTATTCAAGTACTTGTGTTTTAATAATCTTTATTCAATCACTTATCCATTTCCTATTTAAGGACCTTGAACACATTTATATTTGCTATTTTGAAGCTCTTTCTTCAGCTAAATTGATTTTCTCAGCACTTCATGGATCTTTCTCCAAAATTTTGTTTTGATAGCAGACTGATGGTTTCTGGAGGAGGTGTATTTTCTTGGTTGGTCATGTTTGTACTTTTATGCTGGGATTCACAATCTGTACTTAGGTCATTTAAAGTGTTTCATAATGTAGATGTCTGGTCTTGCCTTCGTTGAGTGGGTGTTTGATTGCTGTTGCACCAATCTACATACTAGCTGAGTGTTTCTGATCTGTGATTCCTCATAGAGAACATTTCTTTGTGTCAGTGGGGAGTTGTTTCAAGAATAGAGATGGCCTGGTAGGAATAGCTGAAAGAGGCAGTGAAGAAAAATTATGCAGTCCCTTGTTTAGTACCAGGAGACCGAGTTCCAAGGATATTGAAATATTGTATTATTCTTACACCATTTTGCTAAAGCCAACTTGGTTATGGTAAATTAATTTTTGATGTTATGCTGAATTTATTTTGCAAGTATTTTCTACGGATATTTTTGCATCTATGTTCACAGGAGATATTGATCTGAATTTTTTCATGTGATATTTTATCTACTTATATGACTAGGGTAATACTTGCTTTTAAAAGTGAGTTTAGAAGTCTTCCTTCATATTATATTTTATTGCAAAATTTAAGTTGTATTAGCATTGGTTCAACTTTGAAGTTCTGATAGAACTCTGTATTGAATGCATATTATTCAGCTTTCTTTTAGTTGGAATATGTCTTTTTTATTGCTATTTTAATATCAATACTAGTTACAGATTTGTTCAGATTATTTATTTCTTCTTGGTATAATTTGTTAAAAAATATTCATTTAGAAATTCATTTTTTTTAAGTCTCCCAATTTTACTTTTTCTTTTTTGGTACCTTTGACAGTGATTTAACTTTCATCTTTACTATTTTTTTAATTTATATTTTCTTTCTTCCTCTTTTAGCCAATTTGTCTAAAGATGTCAATTTTTTTAATCTTTTTAAAGAATAATGTCTTTTTTTCAATAATTCTTTACATTATCTTCTTTTTTACTGTTATGATTTTTTTTGGCCTTATTTCTTCTCATCTACTTATTTTGGGCGTGCTTTGTTCTCAATTTTTCCATGACACTGACATGCAAAATTAATCAATTTAAGGTCTCTTAGTTTATTTAATATAGTGCTTTAAAATATTCTCTTGAAGGACAGGCTGCCTGCCTTTCAAACTCCCCCACTCTCTTACTCTTTGGGTGATCACACTCCTCTAATCATCTGTCCTGGCCTCACTGAGGCAGACTCCCCCTTCTCTGTCAGAGACCACAACAGGCTGCCAAAAGTTGAGGTAAGTGGCCTGCGCACCAAATTGCCTGCTTTTCCATTCTCTTGGTGCCTGCCCGTACTCTTCTCAGTTCTGTGCACTCATAGCCATTGTATTCTAGGCCCCATCTAGGGTAGAGATTCCTTGCTCTGCCAGGGACCAAACCTGCTGCCAGAACTCTACCCCCCATCTCGGGCAGAGCCTCCCTACACAACCATAGACCGTGCGAGTCACCTCCAGTAGAGACCTAGTGCTCAACAACAGGACATACCAGCCAGAAAAAGAGAAGTTGAAACCAAATATCCACACACCCTACCAACAAAGAAAAATGTGACTATACCCATAATCAACCCAAATTCAGATACCTAGATGCCAGCATAAGAATATAATCAATAGTCAAGAAAATATTTCACCACCAGAACCCAGCTGACTACAGTAAGATCTGAATATTTCAACACAACACAAGAACAAGAAAAATATCTTAGAGCCAACTTTATGAAGATGATTGAGGTCCTTAAAGTAGAAATGAATATGTTCCTTAAATAAATAGGGGAAGTGGCAAATAAAAATTACTAAGAAATGAAAAATAAATCCCATGAAAAAGATATAAAAAACAACAAAAATAGTTGAGGGAAATAAATAAAAATGTTTAAGATCTGAAAATGGAAATAGAAACAATAAAGTACAGTCAAATTCTGGAAATAAAAAATGTTTAGGTAAGTGAATAGAAACTACAGATATAATCATCGACAGCAGAATACAGGAGATGGGGGAGGAAATTCCAAGGAATTAAGATAAGATGGGAGAAATAGATACCCCTGTCAAAGAAAATGTTACATTTAAAAAATTGCTAACTCAAAGCATCAGTGAAATTTGGGACACTATGAAAAGACCAAGAATAAGAATACTCAGTTTGGAAGAAGAAGAATTCCATCTCAATGGCCCAGAAAATGTTTTCAACAAAATCATAAAAGAATTTTCTTAACCTACAGAAGGAGAAGCCTACAAAAGAACAAAAAAACACCAAACAGAATGAACACCAAATAGATTAGGCTAGAAAAAGAAGACACTTTACCACATAATAATCAAAATACTTAACATTCAGAATAAAGAAAGAGTATTAAAATTCGAGTGAAAAATGTAAGCAACATATAAAAGCAAACAAATTAGAATTATAACAAACTTCTCTATGAGTACTCTAAAAAGCAAAATGGTTTGAATAGATGTGTTACAGACTTTAGGAAACCATAGATACCAGCCCAGACTACTATAGCGAGTAAAGATTTCAATAATTATAGATAGAAAAAAGATATTCATGATAAAGCTAAATTTAAACAATATCTACCCACAAATACAGCCCTACAGAAGGTACTAAAAGGAACACTCCAACCCAAAGATATTAACTATACCCATGAAAACAGAAAAAAAAATTGTCTCACATGAGCAAAACCAAAAGAAGTGAAACACACAACACACAGAACACACACACACAAACACATAAACAAATAAATACCCCCATATTTATTCATATGTACAAACATAAATCACCATTAATAGCAACAAAAAAGAGAAAATAATATCATTGGTCATTGATAGCTATCAATTTCAATGGTCTTATTTTCCCAATAAAAAGATACAGACTAACAGAATGGATGTAAAAAGGACCAATCCTTTTCCGAAAAGGATCAATCCTTTTCCTATATACAAAAACACACCCCAACATCAAAGATAGACATTACCTTAGAGTAAAGGGGCTAAAAGATTTTTTAAACAAATAAACCTCAGAAATAAGCTTATATAGTCATTCTAATATGTAGCAAATATACCTGAAGCTAAAACTAATAAGAGGCGAGAGGGATTGACATTTCATACTCATCAAAGAAAAAAAAATCTACTATGGTGATCTCTCAATTCTTAACATCTGTTCACCAAATGCAACGGCACCCTCATCTGTAAAAGTAACACTATTAAATCTTAAATCACACATCGAACCGTACTCATTGAAAGTGGGAGACTTCAGTGCCTCACTATTGCTAATGGACTGGCCATTCAGATAAAAACTAAACAGGGAAATAAAGGACCTAATAAACATTATAAACCAAATGGGCCTAACAGATATCTGCAGAGCATCTCAGACAAACAAAAGAGAACATACCTTCTTCTCAGGACCTCATGAAACTTGCTCTAAAATTGACTACAACCTCAGTCACAATGCAAATCTCAAGAGATATAAAAAACTGAAATAACCCCCTGCATTTTGTCACACCACCATGAATTAAAGCTGTATTTCAACAACAGAAAGGAGAGAGTCTGTAAACTCATGAAAACTGAACAACTCTCTACTGAATGGCTACTGGGTCCAGGCAGAAGTAAAGAAGACATTAAAGACTTTTCAGAATTCAATGAACATGAATGTACAGCATACTCAACCTTATGGAACACAATGACATCCTAAGAGGAAAGTTTATAACACTAAGCTCCTACATTGAAAAAAATGGAGAAATCTCATAATAGCAACTTAACAGTACACTTGATAGTTCTAGAACTAAAAGAAGCAAGCTAACCAAAGAAGAACAGATGACAAGAAATAATCAAACTGAGGGCTGAAATTAATACAATATAAACAAAGAATCAATGAAGCAAAGAGTTGGTCCTTTGGTAAAAAAAAAAAAATAAAGAAACTGTTATCAGAGCCAACAAAAAGTTCAAGAAATAATTTCCAAATTAACAAAATCAGAGACAAAAATTGGGGACATAACAACTGAACCCATGAAAATCAAAAGAATCATTAGGTCATAACTTTAAAAATCTTTACTCTACAAAATTGGAGACTCTATAAAATGGACAATTTCCTTGTTAGATACCAATTGCATAAGTTAAATTAATATCAGATAAACAAATCACACACACACAACATATATATATCACCTAAGGATTTAGAAGCAGTCATTAAGTTTCTCAATCAAAAAAAAAAAAAGAAGAAGAAGAAGAAAAAGAAAAAAAGAAAAAGAAAGGTTTAGGACCAAATGATTTTAGAGAAGAATTTTACCAGACTTTCAAAATAAATAAAGATATAAACAGCAATATTCTTCAAATTATTCCACAAAATAAAAGCAGAAGGAACATTGCAATACTCATTTTATGAGACCAAAATCACTCTGATAACCAAGCCACACCGAGATTCAACAAAGAAAGAGAATTACAGATTTTCCCTTATGATCATAGGTACAAATATAAGGACTAAAATATTTGCAAACCATATCCAACAACATATTAAAAATATCATCCACCATGTTCAAGTAGTCTTCATTCCAGAGATGTAGGGATTTCTTAATAGATAAGAAACAATCAATGGAATATAAACAAACTGAAGGAAAAAAAAACCACATGATCATCTCACTGATACTGACAAAACCTTTGACAAAATTCAATACCCTTTTATGATAAAAGTCTTTGAGAGAGTAGGGGCACAAAAAACACTTGAACATAATAAATTCAATTTACAACAATCCTATAGACAACATCAAATTAAATGAAGAGAAACACAAAGCAATCCTATTAAAATCAGAAATAAGATAAGATGTCCATTCTCTCCATATCTATTCAATATAGTACTTCAAGTCTTACTTAGACAACAAACAATAGATGGGATCAAGGTGATAGAATCAGAAAGAAGGAAGTCAAATTATTGATATTTTCTAATGATGTTATAGTATATATAAACAACCAAAAAAATTCTATCAGGGAACACCTATATCTGATAAACACCTTCAGTGAAGGGGCTAGAGACAAAATTGATTAGAAAAACATGAGTAGTCCTTCTATATGCAAATGAAGACATACTGGACTGTGATGTGGGATGTTCTTCTGTATTTGTGTTGCTTTTATTGGGTGATAAGTATAGTTGTTTTGGCCAATAACTTAGCAGAGCAAAGCCTGGCAGGAATACTTCATTTAATAAACAGCAGGAAGTCGTTTGGAAGACTATAGCCAAATTTATAAAATGATTGTTTATAAAAGTATCTCTGTGAGTTTGAGGCTAGCCTGGTCAACAAGAGCTAGTTCCAGGTCAGGCTCCAAAGAAACAGAGGAAGCCTGTCTCAGCAAAAAAAAAAGTTGTTTTCATTTAAAAAGGATTGATTATAAATAATTAATGGTCATAATCAATCTTTTTCTTTTAAAACAGGGATAAGATATAGAAATTAGTATTGCACATTGGTATGTACTTTGGTTTATTGATTCCAATTCAATGTCAATTTTGTTATATTTATATTACAAATATATATATATATGTATTTCTACTTGTGTTTAAGTATTATGTTCATACAGCTTATTAAAAATGTAATATATAATTTAAAATTACAAATTAATAGTCATCTATAATAATCAAACTTTTACTCGTGTTAGGTTTTCTGTATATACAGAGCTATATTTCAGTTAGATAGGTAACCTTCAATACTTCAAAGACATACAGAATATGGCATTTAAAATGTTTTAAGAACTTAGAGTTTCCTCAACAGTGAGACATGTCTGCTTCTGGCAGCACCAGTTTCTTCAGAGAGATTGATAGGGATTAAAAAAAAGTCATTATGAAATTTGCCTTCAATAGGACAAAGCTAGCTATTTGGATAAGAAACTGCACTTGACTGGACTGTTTGATGGTATGCTGTATGAATTGTACATGCAGGGCCCATAAAAAAAGTTTCCAGCTTCACAGAAGAAACTGTCAGACATTCTGCAGGACACATAAGAAAGCAACTGATGGATTTTGCCAGTATAAGGCAAAACAGATCTTCAAATTTCCTGCTTCACTAAATAGTCTGTCAGATACTCTGGGTCTGTAGGCTGAAAACAAATGCCCCAACATTACAAAAGAACTTTGAGTAGCTGTCCACATCAATCATTTCTAGAAGTTTGGGAGTTGCTTACAATGTACTTCCTGCGTACTTAGGTAATATTATATCCTTTTGTGATTTTTGATGGAGCTGAAGACCAGATAGTTACATTTTTCCTTACTTATAATCAAAGATGAATTAGATATGAAACTTTAGACTTACAATGATAAGATAGGGGATAGAATATTTTCTTTAATTTTTGCCTAATACAAATAGACTAAATATTGTAACTCTAATTCTTGCTTTATAACTGTTTTATTGTATATAATTTTTACTATGCTAAAGTTAAAACCTTCCTTCTTAATTAGACCAAAAAGGGCAGATGATCTGGGATGTTGTTCTACATATATGTTAATTTTAATGGTTGATGAATAAAATTGTTTCAGCCAATGACTTAGCAGAATAAAATCATGTAAGAAATCTGAACAGAGATTATATATAGAGTATAGGCAGAGTCTACACTCTCTGCCATGTAACTGCCGAAGGAGACAGATGCCAGAACACTACCGGTAAGTCACAGCCTTATGGTGTCACATAGATTAATAGAAATGGGTTAATTTGAGATGTAAGAGCTAGTTAGTAATACATGTGAGCCATTGACCAAACGGTGTTTTAATTAATATAGTTTTATGTGATTATTTGGTTCTGGGTGGCCAGAAAACAAAAGTACAGTTTCCATTTATAGGACTAAAAAAGAAATTAAGGAAACAACACCTTCATAATATCCACAAATAACATAAAATATCTGGGAAACTCTGACCAAGAAAGTGAAAGACATGTATGATAGAAATTTCAAGTCTTTAAGAAAGAAATGGAAGATGAAATCAGAAGTTGCAAAGATCCTACCCTACTAATGGATGGGTAGGATCAACACAGTAAAAATGGCTTGAATATAATCCCCATTAAAATCCCAACACAATTTTATGTAGATCTTGCAAGGACAATATACAATTTCATATCAAAGAAGAAAAACACAAGATAGGTTAAAAAAATAAACCTTGAACAATAAAGAACTTCTAGAGGTACCACCATCCCTGATTTCAAGCAGTAATACAGAGCTATAGTAATAAAAATTGCATGGTGTTAGTATAAAACAAAAGGCATTTTGATCAATGCAATTGAATTGTATGCCAATAACTAAATCCACACACCCATGAATACCTGATTTTTGATAAAGGCGACAGAAATACACAATGGAATAAAAAAAAGCATCTTCATGCAATGGTGCTGGCCTTATTGGATGATGACATGTAGAAGAATGCAAATAGATCTATGCTTACCACAATCCACAAACTCAAGTCCAAGTGGATCAAAGATCTCAACATAAAATCAGATGTGCTGAACCAGAGAGAAGAGATAGTAAGGTATAACCTTGAATTCATTGACACCAGAAAATACTTCCTAGGCAGAAGACGATAACTCAGACACTAAGATCAGCAATTAATAAGTAGTGGGACATCATGAAACTGAAAAGCTTCTGTAAAGCAAAGGACACTGCCTATAGGACAAAGTGATAGTCATCTGAATGGGAAAAGGTTTTCAGCAACTGTGTGTAAGATAAAAGGCTAATATCCAAAATATAAAAAGAACTCAAGAAACTGGATATCAAGAAAACAAATAATCTAAATTTAAAATTGGGCTCAGATCTAAACAGATAATTTTCCATAGAGGGGTACAAAATGGCTGAGAAACACTCAAAGAAAGGTTCAACATCTTTAGACATGAGGGAAATCCAAATTGAAACTACTTTAAGAATCTATCTTACACCTTTCAGAATGGCTAAGATCAATAACACAAGTGACAGCTCATGCTGGCAAAGATGTGGAGCATGGGACACTCCTCCTTTGCTGGTGGAAGTGCAAGTTGTACAGCCACTTTGGAATTCATTATGGTTGTTTCTCAGTAAATTGGCAATTGATTTACCTCAGGAC
Organism: Myodes glareolus; assembly: GCF_982192425.1. Taxonomy (NCBI): domain Eukaryota; kingdom Metazoa; phylum Chordata; class Mammalia; order Rodentia; family Cricetidae; genus Myodes; species Myodes glareolus. Next base: position 44,562,397 of record NC_142041.1, on the reverse strand, counting down.
TCAGCTATACTATTCACCATCCTCCTCCCAAAGATACTTGTAGACCTATTCTTATGATTTAGTCTTAATCGGCGAAGTAGCTTGTGGGATGTGTTATACAAATTCAAGTATTCAAAGATATTTTAAATGAGTAATTCTGTGAATATAGAAGACCACCACTAAGAAATTGGAACTAAAAGGAAAAAGAGAGACTTAGCAATGGTGTCAAGCAGGGCTTTATTTGAAAACTACACTTACTGCAAATGTTCAAGTGGAAGGTGACTATCATGGTAGAGTTTTCAAAAGAGAATCAGGTTATTACCTTGTTAGTTGAAATAGATGACCTTAAAATGATCCTGTGATTGTGATATTTGAAAAGCTAGTTTCAGTTCAAATCCAGGCTTCATTTTAGCCTTTCCTATACCTTTCTTTTCTACTTCTATGAACTCTCAAATCACTGTTTAGAGAGTAGTGGTCACCAGAAAAGAAAAACACTAGATCAAGAACTATGCCAGTCATAGTATTTCATTGTCCTCTGGTTAAGAAGTACAATCAACAAAAAGAAAAGAAAATCATACCCAGTGTGACAGCAAAATGCTCCCAGACTTGGTCTACAGAGTAGATTTTTTTATCAATTTCTTGTGATACTGATATTAATTCATTTAGACTAGTTTAATAAAATGTTATAGACTTGGTGTATGAAAAGCAACAGAAATTTTGAAGCAGGTAAATTCAAGATCAAGTTGAGTTCAAGGGGTAGAGAGAAGGCTCAGTGGTTAGGAACATGCATGGTTCTTGCAGAGGACCTTAGTTCAATTTCCAGCTTTCTTAGTAAATAGTTAACTACTATTAGCTTCAGGAGTTCCATTAACTCTGACCTCCAGGGTACTGACATGCACATGCACACACCCCTTCCATATACACACACTGTTAAGAATAGCAAAACCAATCTTATTTTTTTAAAGGATAAGTTGAAGATGAGTCGACTAGATATCTGGTGTGACTGCTGTGCTTGAGATTTGGGAAAATTTATGCCCTATTATGGATGAAAGATTAAACAAGCTCCCCCCGACCCCATAACTCTCTCTCGCAGTTGTGAAGGTAATTCCCTTCACAAGTGTGGTGTTCTCTTGACCCAGTTACCAAACAACACTTTTTTTTTATCCTATTGCATTAGAGACTAGTTGTCAACCTGTAAATTTTATGGGGACCTAAATGTGGAAACTTGTCTCTTTATCATAGTCCAGGTCACATCTTTCAAGACAGTCCTTGGTCCCTAAGAGACTTGGAATGCTCAGGCAGATCTCATGAACATTGGATGAGGTTGTGTATATTTAAGGAAGCTCTAGATTATTTTTTCAGTTGTTTACTATGGAAAAAGAGGACATGAACCTTTTATATACTGAAACTCTCACTTGAGTTTGGGTTTTCAAGGTAATAGTTATATACCAACACTCAGATGATTCCATTGCATGATTTACAAACGTTAGCTTTAAAACATAGCATACTGAAATAATGGTAATATAATGTATCCTTACCAAGGACATGGATAATTACTCATAATAGTGAATATAAAGCTTACATTTGGAGACATATATTTATGCATATATTAACAAATATAAATTAAATGCTGAGATGTACATGAGTTTTCATGCTGTAATTTTTTTCCAGAAGATTACATATATATAGTTTTTGTAGGAAAAATAAAGTATCTCTTTCCAGCAAAAGGAGATTTCCCAAACTCTCTTTGGAAAGTATACTAGATACTGCAGTTGAGTTTATCTCTTACCTTTAACTAATTTCTGGAATACTGTGTCTATGTGGTCACTGTTCATATACAGTTTTTTTTTTTATTATTCTAGAATACAGCTTCAGACTCTTGGTTGGGTGAGGAAAGAGAGAGGTAGAGGAATTGCCTAAGGTAGCATTTATTGTGAGATACAGAGTAAACAATGTGAATTCTTCCAAAGCCTCACATCACAACAATGGTATTTCTATTGCCTTTCATTAGGGGAGGAAGACTATGAAATATTATCAGATTAGAGGATACACATGAAGTTATTTGACTCATTATAGAACTGTGATTTCAACCCAGATCATCTGACTTAGCCCTTCAATGTATTTGGCTTGGTATATAGAAAATTCTTAAACAATAAGAGAACTGGATTTTTTTAAGTTTTTCAAAAATTTTTTATTTATATTAATACTAAATAAAGGACTTCTTTTTCATTGATTTTATTGAACCCTACATTTTTTCTAAAGGAATTCTTTTACTTTACTTCAAAAGTTAATCTGAAGTGACAAACATGAAATAAATTCTAGATGGTTTATTTATGATACCTAATTTCTAATTAGTGACACCTCTGTTCAGTAAATTTTAAGTACACTTACTTAAGAAAAGAGTGAATCTCATAAAAATCCCTACTAGTGTACCCTTTAAAGAGTGGAAGACCTAGCTTGCCCGGTGTTTTATCTTATGAATCATTTGCCCTAAACTAGAACTGCTAAGTTCAAATTCACTTCACTAAATTGGATGTGACCTGACCTCCTTTTGGAAATATTTAGACGGTCACTCAAATTATGCTGAGTAACTTAAAGAGATAAAATATGCCTTATTAAAATGTTTAATAGTTCAGATATTTCTCAAAGTCAATTATACTTACATTAGTAATTCCAGATTAATGAAGGTTTTTAGATCCATTTCAATCAATATGTATAAGAGTTATTACTTCTAAAGAGACAGTAGCATTTGCTGAAATGTTTCGAGTATGATGTGAACAAAATGTTCATTTTCCTTTTAATAAGCATATTTAAAAATATTTGAAAGTGATGTAACAGTATTTCTATATTTTTTAGTTTACATTCAAATTGGTTGGAAGTCCAAAAGGCTAAGACCAAAACTAGCCAGCATTTTAAACTCTATATGACAGTAAAACTTCTAATTTGAACATGTTGGTCTTGCTAAAATTTAAGGGCTCCTGGTCATGGATAAGTAACCACCACACAGTTGATTGTCCTTAATAATACCATATTTAGCCAGGTTCCCACTATGTTATATGCCTGTCACTGAGTTTGATAGTTAGGGCTGAAGCACAGTTAGGTGCTTGTTCTCAGGCAGAAAGCAAGCTTAATTATGACCTCCAGAGAAAGGTATAGCCATTAAGCCACTGACTTATCAGACATTCTTCCTTACTGTCTGATGATAAATCACAGCAAAGCAGAGCAAAAGAGTCAATGCTCACACTGCTAATCCTTGGGAGGTTTGGAATAGGCTATCTCTCCTAAGGCTTGTATCTATTTATATTGCTCTCAGAGTCCCTGAATGGCCCTTGCTTATCTCCAGCTTTAGATAATTTATGCCTTTTGGTGTGTCACCTCACTGCTAAATCTGTTATCATGATGAGGAGGTTTAGGAAATTTGATCCACTGAAATGCTAATCCCCTTGCCAATTATTACACAAAACAAGTTTTCTTCGCTGATTTGCCTTTGTTTATTTCATACTACAAATGTGAATTTTATGATTACAGTTTCAAACAATTGTTTAGCTCTAAAATGAAATAAGCATTGGATTTGATGAGCTTTTCTTTAGACAAGAGTTGTCTAAAGCAATTTACACTGCTTCAAATGACCAGATGGCTTCCACTCTGTTTGCCACTGACCAAATAATGTGCAAATATTTTTATTTTCATAGAGGATGATCTTGAGAATGAAATTTATATAATGTTCCCTTATAGTAAGTTTCTGTTCTCAGATGCACTCATCTTAATTTTGATTCTTCCATATGAAATAACTTCAACATGGAGCTATTCCATCTAGAAATACAATGCCTGCCCTGGAATTTCATTAAGATGATTTTTTTTTGTTATTCTTTGCTGCAATCCAAGTTTTATGAAGTCTTATCTCTGAGTATTTTATTAGGTTATTTGACTAGTGGTTAAATGTACTACTTTTCAGTGGCATGAACATTTGTAAGTGTATGTTTTACCAAACTCCCAAACCAGTAAAATTCTCATGTGCTTATTAGCATAGTAGAATGAAAATTTGTAATGCATGGTTACCCTATAGTGTAAAGAGGCAAGTTGTATTTAGAATAGCTATATTTTACTATTGACTTTTTCTCAGTAAGATAAGATAGTTATGTTTCAAGGTTTAAAAAGGATAAGGTTATCCAACTGTCATGATTGATCCTCAACTATTTGCATCTTCTTACACTGAGTATTGATGTCAGTTATTGAGGTAGTATTCTTCTGGGTGATAAAGGGGGCAATGAAATAATTCAGTCTTGAGATTTCATTACACTTAAAGTCACCTAATAGAACATTTGATATTTTTAATCTGAGTTAAAGGGTTTCTCCCTAAGATATTGCTGATAGCAGAAATGATGGAAAAGAAAAATATATGACTTTATAACTTCTGCAATTCTTCTTCCTTTGGGTGTATTTCAGTGCAAAGCACTTATGTAGGTGAGTGCACCAATGGTTCTTCAATTCCTCTATAGAAGCATAAGATACATGTCAGTATTTTTAACTTGAAAATGAGATGGCAACAATACTAGTTCATAGCTAAAATTGTTTCATAAAGAATCAGTTTCTGTACTTTGAATGTAAATTGAGAATACTTTAAAATATTTTTCTTTTAAAGAACTTTTTTTATAAAGGCAGAACTGGTAGAGATATAATATTGCAGGGACTAATGATAGCTGAATTTTAGGAGAGCTGAGGTTAATAGCTCACAGATTCACTTCATTGTTCTGTTTTAAAAAAAACATTTTGAGATTGAAGTTTCCTTTTTATATTGTTTATTTATGTCTCTTTCATTTAACCCCATTTTTTGATATCAATGTAAATGACCCTACTGACAATAGATTCTTCCTACAAAATCATTCCTTGTTTAACTGGTGCATACATCTATTATATTATAGTCTTGCTCTTAATGTAAACACACAGCAATACTTATATGACACTGAAAATTGGCTTACTTTTCTAGACCAACAATGATTATTTTAAGAAAACAAACAAGAACATTCTTTATTTTAAACATAAAAAAGTATGATTTGAACAGAAAATTCAAATTATTTTCATTTTTGAAAGCGTTTACATTGTTAGCTCATTGTTGGAATATTTGAATATTATGAGTAAATCCTACATTCAATCATCAGTAACATGAACACACACACAACACAAACAAACACATATCCACTGCATGGTTTGACTTTAATTTGCAAAGTTTTAAAGCTAAGTAATGTGTAGTCATTAAGGTGAGCATGTGCATATGATCCCAATCTTTTCAACTCCTTTCTAATATTGCAAAACATTTGTAGATTATATGTGTCGCAGATCATAAATACTTGTTCTTTTCTAAGGTTCTGATGACCCATTCACCGAATGTCTAAAACTGCAAGAAAAATATCCTGTTTACTTGCTTGCTGTTGATAATAGTTATTGTTACAAAAATTAAAGGCAAACCTAATAATAGGAATTATGTATAAATACAAAATTGAACATCATTCTTATGCGTTACACTATTGTGGAGGAAGTTTGTCTACTCCACATGCATTCAGTCAATACATGCTATTTCTTCCTCAAACTGTTTCCTCGTTCTTCCTTTCTTGTCCCAGGGAACTGGCTTTCCATGCTGCCTTTCTCAGTTACCATTACACACAGGTCACAAGGCAGGGATGCCTCTAAATGCTTTTTTTTCCCTATGAAATGGTCTTTTTAATGTGATATCAAAGCATTAAGCAAATAAAAGAATCTTTAGCCCCGAGAAGAGAAATGTTAAGCATGCAAGGTTTGAACATTTATAGAAAGGTGGTTGCTATCTTTATGACCTGACCTAACAAAGGTCACCAAAATATGCACAGACAGCTTCATTCATTGTGAGATAGTGAAAGAGACAAAGAGAGTCATAAAAAATACAGCAAAAGAAGAGGAGAGACTCTGTAAAGAGAAGTCTTGCATTCAAATAAATTCCATTTCATTACACCCAATGAATAAAAAAGAGTTATTGTCCATTCAAACTACTTGTAGCTACTTACCTTGAAAGTTTTCTCAAGTAGGATCCATGAAAGGATTAATATAGGATAATAATTATTAATAATTAATTAATATATGTTTTATTACTTAAAATTTGGAGTTTCCTATATTTTATCTTTAATCTCTCTCTCACACATATACACATACATGTATGTGCATTTTCCAAATACATTCTGATCTCCATAAGGAGGGAATAAATTCTAATGAATCTATTACTGTTATATATTTTTTTGCACTGAGAATAGTGGTTGACCAGAGACACAAGAAATTAATATGCAAGTATGCAAAATAATCTGCTTTTTTTTAAAACAAGAACTAAAATCAGATCAGGTGAGCTGGTGATATTATTGCTGAAAATCAGTATAGGTCAGCTTAACAGTGATATCTGGATACAATGACCTCTGAAGTTAGGATAAAGAATGATGTGCCTGAAAGAGGACCCTGATGGTTAAGGCAGTAAGGCAACATGAAACTTTTTCTCATTGTTCATGTGACTGCACAGCAAAGCTGCTTGGCATATCACTGTAGACATGTGAGTTTGCCTCTGTTTTAGAAGCCTGCACAGAACAAGCTAAGCACAAGCACTTGCGACAAAGAATCTATTTTGATATTATCCTTCTATCTGAAGTGGAGTTGATAAAAATATTTTCCCATTCTATAGGCTGCTTCTTTGTCCAATTTTTTTGTGTTCTTTGCCTTACAGAAGCTTTTCAGTTTCATGAGGTCCCATTTATTGATTTTTGATGTTAGTGCCTGCACTATCAGTGTTCTGTTCAGGGAGTTGTCCCCTGTACCAGTGCACTGAAGATGATTTCACACTTTCTCTTCTTCCAGGTTCAGTGTATCTGGTTTATGTTGAGGTCTTTGATCCACTTGTACTTCGGTTTTATGCAAGGTGTTTAGTATGGATTTACTTGCAGTCTTCTCCCTGCAGATATTCATTTGTTGAAGACGTCTTCCATTCTGTATTTCTGGCTTCTTTATCAAACATTATGTCATAATAGGTGTGTGGATTTATGTTTGAATCTTCAATTAGATTTCATTGATCAACCTATCTGTTTTTATACCAATACTATGCAGTTTTACAAAGAACTCTAGAAACTAGAAATAAGTTCTAGTTTACGTCTAGTCTTAAATTTAAATAAATTTAAATTTAAAATAAAAAATTCATTTTAAAAATGGGGTACAGGTCTAAACAGAGATTTCTCTATAGAGAAATTCAAACAGGTGAGAAACACTTAAAGAATTGTTCAACGTTCTTAGCCATCAGGGAAATGCAAATAAAAATTACTCTGAGATTCCATTTTATACCTGTCAGAATTGCTAAGATCAAAAACAGAATTGACAGGTCATGCTGTGGACCAAAGGGAATACTCCTCCATGCTGGTGGGAGTGTGAATTTGCACAGTAAATATGGAAATCAATATGACTATTTCTCAGAAAATTGATAATCTATCTACCTCAGGACCTAGCTATAACACTCTTGGTCAGTTGCCCGAATGATATTCGTTCCTTCCATAAGGGCACTTGCTCAACTATGTTCATATCAGCTTTATTTATAATAGCCAGAAACTGGAAACAACCTATCCCTCAACTGAATAATGGACAAAGACGATGTGACACATTTGCATAATGGAATATTACTCAGCTATTAAAGAAATGACATGAAATGTGAAGAAAAATACATGGAAAAAAATATCCTGAGTAAGATAACTCAGGCCCAGAAAAGTAAATATGATATACACTCACCTATAAGTAGATACTTATCATTAAATAAATGATACCCAAGTTATAATCCTTTGACCCAGAGAAGTTATGTAAAGAGGAGGACTCTTGGGGAGAGGGCACAAGGATCTTTCTGGGAAGGGGAAATAGAGTAGATTTTATAGTAGACTGGGGCATGGGAAATGGCAGTGGGAAGGATCGTGTGTGAGGTATGATGGAGGGAGAGAGGGAGAGGAGAGACATGCAGCTGAATAGAGGGACATTTGGGGGATGATGTGGAAACTCAGTTCAGTGGAAATTTCCTGGAATCTTTGGTGTAATTCTAGTGAAGACTCTTAGTAAATGGAGATACGGAGTCTGAACTGCCTATGTCTTGTAGCCAGGAAAGGTTCCTGATTGTGGGACTGGGTTGCATTTGGTTGAGTTGTTGGCCAATGATGCCCTGTGGCGATCCCCAAACAACCCACGCTGATGCTAGTACAGAAGATTTCTCTGAACAAACTGATGGCACAGTCCCCTTGTCGTTGTGATGGATAACATCCACACAGCTCATTGAACAACATGGAGTCTGCATGGAGTCCTCTTCCCAGTCTTCAAGTCTCTTTGATCAGGAACACACTCTGCAGGCTCCCAAAGAAGAAACTTGGACACCAACCCAATCACAGAACCTTTGATCTGCAATTTGTCCAGCCTGTAAGGTATTCTGAAACAATGGTGGTGCAGAACTTGTGGGAGGGGCCTACCAATGTTTGGTTTAATTTGAGGCCACTCCACAAGAGAGAGCCCATGTCCGACACTGCTTGGAAGGCAACGAACTCTAGACTTGATAGCACAGAGACCTAGGGTAGAACCAAACATGACTGGTCTAAAAATATCATGAAGGATTCCTAAGGATATTCTTCCTTGTCTAATCATCAACAGAGATGCTTCCTCTGGTAGCAGATGGGAGCAGATGCAGAGACCTGTGGCCAGACTATGTGGAGAGAGTTCAAATTGGATGTCTCCACCAGGTTCTCCCTTCAAAGATGGGGGATTCTGCCTAAGAGGGGTCAGCAAGTTTATAGAACTTTCAGAGGGGAAGGAGGACACCTGGAGAACATGGCCAGCTGAATCAACTAAGCAGGTCTCAGAAGGACTCACAGAGACCGAAGCAGAAAGCACCCAACATGCAGGGCTTCTGCACTAGGTCTTCTGCGTAGATGCTATGGCTGTTAGCTTGTTGTTTTTGTGGGGTTCCTAAATGTGGGAATGGTTGTCTTTAACTTTTTTGCTCGCTTCTATTGCATAGTTTTGTACAGCCTTGGTGTGAAGGCTTTTGCCTTGTCTTGCTGTGTTTTGTTTTGTCCTATTTAATTGTTGTCTCTTGGAGGTTTGCTCTTTTCTAAATTGTTACAGAGTGGGAAAAAGTTGGGGAAGAGGAGATATGACGGGAGCTGGGAGGAGTGGACAGAAGGGAAATTGTAGTAAGGATATATTGTATAAGAGAAGAATCTATCTATCTGTCTATCTATCTATCTATCTATCTATCTATCTATCTATCTATTATCTATCTATTTATCATCTATCTATCTACCTACCTACCTATCTGTTGAATCTTCTTGGATGCCGCTTACAATCTTCCCAATATGCATTTTGGGACTTTAAGATAATTGTAATTAAGTGTTGTAAAATTCTGCAACTTTTAAGGTAAAGGTTTTTAAAAATATAATTAGAACAGGAGAAAAAACACCACAAAACGTTCTACTTTGGCCACAGAAGGCAAGGGATTTTGTCACAAGCATTCATCCAGTGTTTTAGGACTGCAATGATCATAAAGCCAAACAAACCCGAACAACCACATGTTATGGTTTGAGTTAAGCAAACAGCTAAGGAAAACATGGCAATCACCAGGTATCTGTGTAAACTTACAGTTGATTCCCACTTTATGCATGTGTATTCATGTGAGGTGCTGACCCTGTTTTATGAAACCTTGCTAAGAGAAAAAAAAATACTGGTTTTAGGATTTTATTAGATTTCTCCCAGAAGAAAGAATTCTGAACCTCTTATAAATCTTGCTAGTCTCTCTAAATCTGTGAAAAATATTAGAATACTCTGAGCAAAGGTGAAGCACTTGTGTTTATTTTCTCTCTTATTTTTCAGCAGCGAAATCTCAAGGCAAATACAGTTTTGTGCAGACTCAAGGCTGTTCTCTGGAGTTGTTGATTTCTTTCTCAGCATCTCCCCTAGTGCTTGTAGGAGTTAGCAAGTTCAAGACTAATATTGAATGGAAAAAAAAAAGGCAAAAAAAGGACACTGGTGTTCAACATGCAACTCGAGTGAGATAGAGACAGCCAGAATGTGCTTTCAACAGCGAATACTCTAATTCTATAATTAGACATGGTGGCACTGACCATTTAAGTAAGTTAGACATATTCATATAAAAATTGTATTAATGCTTACTGTGTAACTGGGACTCTTCACAGCTACTGCTTCCAAACTTATCCTAAAATCAAATTGTCTTCCATGTAAATGACACATAGGGAAGAAAAGAAATGGTGTTCAGGTCATGTGCTATTAAGCCTGATGTTCAGGCCTGATAAATCGCTATAACTTAAAGAATACTATTGCTATGGCAGCAAAGAAGCATATGGAATATTGATAATGAGGAACACAGATACAGGCTGACAGGGGAAAAAGAAGTAGCTAACACCCATTATTTCCCAATGTTAGTAGCAACGAAGCTTTGTGTGTTTTGTATTCATGTGTTATTCACATAGATGTAGAGATCTGTCTTGAGGAACTCAAGGGAAGACACACTGAGGCTACACTTGCTAGCACTGAGCAGCTGCCGGAACTGAAGAACACAGCACATTAAATAATCATGTTCTATATGTTCTTGTGGTAGTGAAAGAAACAGGTGAAATTCTTCAACACAGACCGAGGAGATACACAGAATTTTGTGCCGATAAGGCTCTTTGATAGTTTGGGTAGGCATGACCCATAAACATCTCTGCATAACTTGACTGTCACTGTGGGAGGGCATAGGAGCCTGCAATGAACATTCGTCCCTTATAAGTAGAGTGAAGAGTATCTGATACAGCCACAATATTTTACCTTTCAGTGTCTTTGTCACTTTTTTAAAAGGCAATATCCAAAAGCACAGCATTACTAATCTCTTTTTCCATTAAATTCTGCTGCTGCAGCATGATTCTTTTTCATCTTCCTAGTGAAGGGAAGGTGATACATCAGCAGGATCCCTCCCCCTTAGCTTTGAAAATACAGGCAACTAGTCTGTAGCTCAGCCAGCTGCAATGAAACCATACAAACCTGTTGCAAGGAAAAAAAATAATATTATTTTTTAAAAATTTTTTTGAAATTAGGTGTCAGAGAAGCTATACCCATGAAACCATAATAACATGGCTGCCTAAACAAGACCTATTTTCTTAATAAACTATTTTATTTTGGCTTAAAGTGAACCAGTGATTTTAGTGAATTGTCAACATGGAGGAAGCTAAACAGATCTCAAAGGAAAGAACACTGTGATATGGAATGTTCTCTTCTAGCTTCTGTCTGGCAGCTATTTTTAGACTGAAGGAAATTAAGCCTGGGAGCAATAAGAGACTAAAAGGAACACATTCACTCAGCCATTCGTCCGCCCACCATTCATTTTGTGATCTATCCTTGAGATCTCATTCTAAAGTGAGATCTATTAGGAGATTAGCAACCACACGATTTTTTTTAATGAATTCTTAGGCTTTGTATTCTTTGCCAAAGACACGCAAAATAATGAGAATCTATTACTCTCCCTGTCAAGAGCACTGTTACCTCCGTCACTCTGAAAGGAATCTAATTCAATTCATGATGCCTCATATGATAAACAGTAGGCAATGTGGCATTAAACAGGTATTGTGAGAGAGTCAGAAATGTGACATTTGGTTGCTGGCAGCTTTTGAGACTCACTGCCCCCACTTCCATTCTTGTTCTTCATTTCCAAAAGCTGTTATGCCCCTGCCTCGTATTGGTGGGAAGTTCAAACCACTGAGCTCTTAGGTGGACCTCATCTTGTGTGCACTTGTCATAAGGCAGTTACTTTCTACTCTTTCAGCTCTTTTAAGACTTTTGAGGAGCTTTCCTGCCCTCCCAGAATGCCTCACTGTGTGAATAGTACTTCCTACTTACTCTCTGAGGCATTTATGGTATCATATATTGCAATATTTAGTTCAACTTTTTCTCCCCATTTCTTCAGGCAACCATAAGGTGCTATCATATGCATTCATGTGTCCATATGGATGCATCAGCCATCATATGTGACATTCACCAGAACCAGTGGAAAGGCAGACCTCATGTGTATGCATAGTATAGAGTTTCAAATTCGTTTGAGGGTATAACAACATTTACAGGACTAATTCTTGATGGGCAATTTTTGCCCTATCTTTGTGTGGTGAGTTCCTCTGACATTTGTGCCATCTCTACAGTAGCCTAGTTCCAACCAAGCAGTCCTTGCTTTTCTCTCTTACTCTCTTTTAAAATTAAAATATAATTACATATCTCCACTCCCTCTCCTCTGCAAATTCCAGTATGTCTCCCTCACCCTCTCTCTAATTCATGACCTACTTTATTGCTATGTATTATTGCTACATAGTTCTGTGTGTGGTGTGTGTAAGTGTGGAAAAAACCATATATAAGGACTTGCTTGAGTCCATTTAGTGTTATATATATATATATATATATATATATATATATATATATATATATATATTCCAATATGTTCTTCCTCTCTTTGGCCTACCCTTCAATCCACATTTTTATCCTAAATTAAATTTCTTTTTCTGACAAGTTAGAAAAATGAAACCTGATTCTTCTCCTTCTTGATGTTTTTAAATGAGTGGTTAATTTCCTAAGCAACACCCTCAAGTTGTTTTATGACTGCAATTTACTTAGACTGGGGTTCTTTAAAAATGAAAGAAGGAAATCATGTCTGGTACTGGAAATGTAGCCAAGTACCTGTGGCTTGTGTAGTCATGGGCTTTAGAAGAGAACCCATTACTACCATTTCATCAAATCTGAAAGCTTCCAACTGTACTCTAAATACTTATCCTTCTACAGATAGAAGTGTAGCTCTCATCTCTAGTCAAAGAAATTTCTTTTAGAAACAAAGACCATTGCACAAAGTTATAACAAGTCAAAAATTCAGAGAACAATGAACTATAGTGTGCCTAGCATCAACTGATAGATCTACAACACAACTCCTATACAGAAGGTTCTGGAAACATTGTGGAAGAGAGTTTGTAACATTGCAAGAACCAGACGACCAGGGAGTCCGTTGTGAGATTGTGGCTTCTATATATGACAGGGAATCTTAACTCATGAAATCTCAACCATATGAATGCCTAAACAAGGCCGGAACAATGATAGCAATAGTTGGCATGCCCTCATGGGTGGAAGAGATTTTGTGGGTCCCTTCATTTACCTTTAGATGAAGGAATACAGGAAATAAATGACTTCTGGGAAACGAACAAATACAATCCACTCCAAGTGATCAACACACACACAAACACACACACACACACACACACACACACTAAAAGTTAAATTGTAAAATTGCTGTTGAGATGAGAAATTATGAACAAATTTCTTATCTAGAAGAACTATGTCAGAGCACGTAAAATAAAAACAAATCATGAGGAGAGTTAGGAATACAGTCTTGTGAGTACAAGCGTGAGAACCTGAATTTGCTTCCTGGCTCCATGTCAAAGCCAGGAATGGCAGAAAGCATCTGTAACCTCAGTTCTAGGGAGGGAGCTGGTAGACCTTCAGAAGTCACTGTCCAGTCAGCCTAACCCATCAGTGAATGCCAGCTTCAGTGAGAAACCCTGCCTCTAAAAACAAGGAAGTGTGTGGTGGTGGGAGGGCATCTTATGGTGACCTCCCTCCTCCATACACGTAAGCATGTATATGTCAACAAACCCATACAGTGTACACACAGAAATGTACACACACAGGAACATTTACACCATGAGAGAGGGACAGAGACAGAGACAGAGAGATACAGAGACAGAGACAGAGAGAGAGAGATCATAAGAAGGAAATTGTCCTGAGAGAATATCTCTAACACTGAAAACATAATTGTGGGCAGGGGTCAGTGAGAACGAGGTAAATACTAAGCTAGTTTTAGAAATAAATATTCTTGAACTAGGAAAACATTTGAGTACAGAAATAAAAAGAGCTGACTCAGACCATGCTGATTTAATAAGAAGATGCACACTACCAAAGACATCCTTTCAAAATGTCTAAGCTCCAAGAATAAAGAGAAATATTTCCTCCCTTAAAGAACAAGTAACCAATAATGGAAAAAAAATAGTCGTATTGGCATGTAGTTTATTATTTGGTCTTGGAGAAAAATACAATACAGTAGTCCAATTAAAACAACCGAGGAAAGAATAGCAGCATGCTACAAGCTTTAAAGTCAGTTATTTTATGAGTAGTGTAAAATAGGGAGAAACATCTAGAGGTTGCACAAATGTATGTGTTATAGCATGCAAGTGTATTATCTAATAAAAATCTTGAGTAATAGACCATAAACAAAGGCAGTTCAGCCACAGAGAGATCAGGGTGCAAAAACTAGGGAAACTGGAGGAGTGGGGAGCCAATAAACTTTCTATACATGAGCTCAATTAACTCGGGCTAGGAGGACTTTAGAAATCTACATAGTTCAACGCAAAACCGATTTCAGAGGCACTGATCCACTCCAGCAACCCTCGAGGAGAGAGCGTGCGTGCGAGGGTTGAAAGAGGAGCAGGAGATGCTCTAAAGTTCCCAATTGTAGAAAGGGTGAAAAGGAAGACAATGATGGGTAAAAGTTCTCTAAGAGTCTTGTGATATTACAGAGCAAGCGAATCAGAATTAAAAGATGGGAGAACACATCTTGGAATAATGAATAAAGCTCGGTGGCTTCATTATGGGTGAAGGCAAAGGGACTGATATTGGAGGCTTTAGCGTTGCAGCGGAAACTCAATGTTAATTTGGGAACGTGCAGCAACTTCATTAACTCACTCAGAACAACAGTGATGTGTGTGATGTGTACACCGTTCTTTAGTAATTATTATAAACTATATCTTCATACCAAGTTATGATGTGGTATATTTGTGTAGTGAGAGTTCAAACATAATTTCTCATTTCAAATGTGAATATATGGATGAATTCTTAATTCATAACTTAAAAGATTCCTGAGGCATAGAGTGTAGACTGGTCTAAACTGAGGTATTACATTCTTGATTCATTTATTTTCCACTGAGTTAAGATTCTCTGTGTCATTTTTATTTTTACTTTATTTAATTTTTTGTCCCTGGTTCTAAACAGGCAAAATAACATCTTTCTTTTTTTGGCTAGGGCTATATTAATGAAGTGCCATAGATGGGAAAACTTACAAATAGAAACTGATGTTTTCATACTTCGTGAGATGAGAAACAAACTCAATGCCACAGCCAGCTTTCGGCCTTCTGAGTCTTTGAGTTGTCATCATTTTCTGGTCTTTCCCTGATTTCTCTTGTCCGCTCTGTCCACATTCTTTTGTCCACCCTTACAGTAAGAATAGTTCTATTCAGTTTGTGTGATGCCTGTTCTCTATTGTTAATTTGACTGTATCTGGAATGACCTACAACCCAGAAATGGAGGTCACACTTGTGATCTGGATTTTGAGACTGGAAGACACAGAATTTCGATCTGGATCTTGAGGCAGGAAGGCACACCTTTAATCTGGGTCACACCTTCTGCTGGAACCCTGTATAAGAACAGTGGAAGAATAAAGACATTGCTTGTTCTTCTCCTGTTTTTGCTCTTGCCTTGTCAGCACATCCATTCCTTCATTGCTACCGGAACCTTCTTCTTTGGGATTCCAGCATATACAGAAGGTCAGCTGAGACACTCAGCCTCGTGGGACTGAGTAACTACAAGATTCTTGGATTTTTCATTCCCAGATAGCCATTGTAGGACTTCAACATGTAATTAATTCCAATAAATTCATATATATGCATGTACACATACATTATATATAATATACATGCATATATATGTGCATGTATATATATATGTGCATATATATTGGAAGAGAGAGAGATTCATTTTGTAAGTTCTGTGACTCTAGAGACCCCTGAATAATATGGTTAAGTTACCCACATAACCTTGTTTTCACCCCTTTAAAAGCCATATCTTTAAAATACAATCACAGTCTAAGGTATTTTGGGTCAGGACTTCAACATATGGATTTGGAACACAATTCAGCTCATACATAGGAATATATCAGAACTGTGACTTCTTGCTATGGATTGCTGAGACGCACTGGACCTGAGATCTTCAGGTTACTGTGTGCTTCTCCAATTACTCCAGAAACTTACAAATCCTCTGGAGGAAACCCAGAAGAATCAAACAACCCCTTTGTGTATTTAGGGATATTAACGCTGGATTCATTCCTATTTACTTTTTTGTTGTTGTTGTTGTTGTATCAGAAGACATTTTATTCTACAGCAAGGATCAATTAGTTAAAATAATGGCCACATATCTGTAGTAATATAAATTTGTATCAGTATAAATTACATTTGATTGGGTAGTTGAGTAACAATAAACACTTAAGTACCTATATGTATTACCTGCAATCTTATTTGAACTTCCTACATGACCCATGAAACAATTCAGACTTTGGTCATAAGTTAGCCTCAAAAATCTGTGACGATTAAACTGAAGTAAATAGAAATTTTTTTTATTAGGTGTTGTTTCTTCACTCATACTAACTTCCGTTTCAAAGGATAAAAATAAAATCAAAGAATGGAAAATATCTGTTGTGAACTAGCTCAGCTAAAATTTTGTCATGCTAAAGCAAAAAATACTTGTAATTTTATTGTATATAACAAGTGAATTTTTTAATACAAATGTATTCATTGGGGCTAGAGAAATAGTGCAGTGCTTAAAAGTCCATATTTCTCGTGTGGAGAACAAGGTTAGTTCCCAGCACTCACACCGTGCAGCTCACAGCTACCTGTCAGTGTATAGATTCGATGCCCTCTTCTGGCTCTGTGGGCTCCGCATGCATTCCCACAAACCTTTACAACAGGCACACACATATGCCAATAATTAAAAGAAAACCAGAAATCATAAGCATATAACCAAATTATATTTTCATGTACAGCGTTGAAATGAATAGAGAAAATTTAAATTTTTACCATTATCTCTCTTTTCTTTTTTTTTGTACTTTTATTAAATTATAAAAGTTTCCATTTCCGCCCCTCCTCCCAACACCCTCCCACTCTCCCCATTCCCTCTCCTCCTCCCTCTCCATCCCAAAGAGCAGTCAGGGTTTCCTGCCCAGTGGGAAGTTCAAGTTCCTCCCGCCTCCCTCCAGGTCCAGGAAAGTGAGTGTCCAGACTGACTGGATCCGCAAAATCCAGTATATGCAGAGGAAACAAGTCCCAGTGTCATAGTCAATGGCTTTTCAGAAAGACTCCGGCCAGCCACATTCGGAGAATCCGGCCACATTCAGAGAATCTGGCTGGATCACGTCCTCGTTCAGTCCCAGTCCAACTGGCCTTGGTAGAGTCTCATTAGATCCGTCCCCTTGTATCAGTGGGTGATCGCAACCCTCGCAGTCCTTATTTCCTTTTTCATTTTCTTCCTCCTTCTGCTCCTCATTTGGACTTTGGGGGGCTCAGTCCGGTGCTCCAATGTGGGTCTCCGTCTGTATCGCCTTCCATCGTGGGATGAAGGTTCTCTCTGATCTTGCCATCTTTGCTCACGTTCTCTTTCCTTCTGCTTCTCGTTTGGACCTAGGGAGTTAAGTCCAGTGTTCCAATGTGGGTCTCTGTCTCTATCTCCATCCATCGCCAGATGAAGGTTCTATGGTGAGAAGCAAAATATTCATCAGTATGGTTATGGGCCTAGGCCATTTCAGGCACCCTCTCTTCTGTCCAGAGAACAATCTGGGGATTTCCTTGGACTTGTGATCCCATTTATAATCAAGTCTCCTGTAAACCCTAAGATGACTCCCTTAGTTGAAATATATTCTTCCCTGATCTCATATCCGTCCTTCCTCCCTCCCCCCATCCCAGTCCACCTAACTTTCCCCATTCCTCCCCTACTCCCTTCTCTCTAACCCTCTCCCCTTCCAACAACCCTCCCACCACCCCATGCACCCTCCTATTTACTTTTGAAGATATATTTATGAATCTATTTAACAGAGATATTAAGAAGTCACACTGAATAGCTCATCCCTCTGCTTCCCTGTTATCTATTCAGTAAGTACCCTTCTTTCTCTGTTCAGATATCATTGAAGAACTTCCATTGGTTCTGTACTCTTGGGCAAGTAGGCCGAATTTACTAAATATACATCACTGAATTTCTTAGTGGATTTTTCTAAAGTGTTTTGCTAAAGCATAGCACAGGCAGATAAATGGGTTTTCCTCTGTGTATACGACAAAATAATTGAGACTACAGCAATATTTTGTCCCATTCTTTCTGTAACAATCAAGTTGCTAAAGCAAAGGTTTGTTTTGTTTCGTTTTTCTCACATGTTTGTTCATCTACAGTCCAGGTATAGAACATAAAACTTTAAATTGTGGAAGACTGAGACTCTGAAGCTCAAACTACAAACCATACAGCAATGAAAACAGATGTGTAATGGTGACAGTCATGAATCAGCAGGGTAATAAGCCATCAAACAAAACATGAACCCGGATGGCTTCTGGGGAAGATTCTCTTGCTGCCCCTACCTTAGAGTTGGGGCTCCATTGATTTTCACTGAAGTTTCATAGAAACTGCAGGGAGCCATGGGTAGCTATGGGTGACAAGTGCCTTGTCATGCAGACAGCCTGGTTACCACAAGTGCCAAGGAACACGGGGGTTGAGTAACAGAGAAAGAAAACCTGAAAGAAGTTTCAGAAACTGGATGATGGAACAACAGCAAAGAGCCCTCAAAGGCTGTGTGGAAGATGCCGTGATGTGCTGAACAAGGTCATTATTCAACAAAGACTGTGTGGAAGATGCCGTGATGTGCTGAACAAGGTCATTATTCAACAAAGACTGTGACAGAGACACAGGTGCCTCCCCGAAGGCAGCAGGATTCCTTTTTATTGATACTTGTTTCTATGCCTATGGAACATTCCCAAAGACTGCAGTTTCTAGTCACTTTGAGATTAAGTATAGCAATTCACTCTGTTTAGACCATGGAACGTCACAAATGGGGAGATGTGTCCTTTGTTGGGAAGCGCTTATTACTAGTGATTGAATCTGGATCTTTTTCTTGCTATGGTAATTGTGAAAACATGTTTAAATATCACCATGAGAATATGATAAAGTCTCATCAACTGAAGTAATAGCCCTGACAAAATTCCTGGTGAAAGGTGGCCTACCGATCTACTCTGATCCTGTACCGTGCAAAACAGAATCTGGAAAACAAAGGCACTGTTACTTCTAGTGCTGTAACTCGAGGTCAGCATTGCCAATTAATTTATCAGGAAGAAGCTACAAGACCAGAGTGAGACACATAGCAAAGGTTTTCTTCTGGCTACAGGCAAAAGAAAGTCCAAGGACAATATCTCACTTCATTGGACAAAGCAACAGAAAGAAAAGAAAAAAAAAACCCTGAGAACAAGTGAACTTAAGTGCCTGAGACTGAGTCAAATCAGATGCCACCCTGATCATCAATTAGGAAAAACCAGCAGAAATGGAAAGACCAAAGAAGAAAGGTTACTGAGATGCAGAAAAATAAGTCATCTTCAAACACTCTATTCTGAGAATTGCTATGAGCATAAGAAATGGAAACTGCTCAAATTGGCTACATTACTTCTTATGGTAGAATTGATTTGACCTCTAACTACTGATTGAAAAACAATTCCTATAAACTCTTAAAATAACTTGACACCGTAATGTTGCATTGTTTCATTTCACATTTCCTTAGATGATTGACTTAACAGAAATAACCTTTCTACTGGTCTCCATTATTCAGAGTCACCCTATTATTTTCTGGATAACTTAAAGCAAAAGAATATGTAGAGGAGAATAACAGTAAAGACGGCTCAATGTATGCTCAGGAAAATGATTGTGTGCAGAAGCCTAAGCTTTATGCAGATCAACACTGACCTGTGTGCTAGAAAGTGGTGAACATAGCAAGCAATGGGCTTACAATTCGGAACTAAACAATAGTTAGCATACAGCCCCAGCAGCTGTCAATAGACCTTTGAGTATCTATGTTTCTGCTGCAGGTGTTCTGGATATTTGAGCTTTTGATCATACTTCTCTTGCACACCTTTGTCAAATAAAGGATCAGCAAGTTCATTATTGCATAATGATGAGCTTACTATAAATATATCTATTGTGATTAGAAAGCTCACACCCAGAGTCAGTGAGCTTCTCTCACCAAACAGGTTATAGGCCATCCTTTTGTTATTGTTGTTTGGGTTTTGTTTGTGTGTCTACTTTTGGTGTTTATAACCCTGGCTGATTGAGAATTTTCTGGGTAGTCCTGGCTGATCTGGAATTTGTAGAGAGCTTCCTGACTCTGCCTCTTGAGTGCTAAGATTAAATGTGTGCACAACCAGGCCATCTTAAGTTACATTTTGTCTTTGTGGTGGTTGTCACTTTACCTGCTAACATGCATGGACCCAAGTCAGACAGGAACAGAATAAAATAAAAAAGAAAGTCTAAAAATAAGTATTCATGGTAAATAATGTGAGTATTTTTAAGGTCTTTATTACTAAACATGTACAATAATCTTACTTTCAGATCACCTATTTTTAAACTTTTTATAATGAACATTTATTTTCAAACTCTGGATGATTTTTAACCAATTAGAGTAAGTGGCTGTGCAAAACTATGTTTATTTTCCTTGTAAATAATTTACACACGCTTAAATGTGCTACAAATTATGGATGGTTTCCTCAGTGTGTGTCTCCGTGTGACTTCATGTGGAGGTAAAAGGTCAACCTCAGGTAATGTTCTTCAGGAGCAAGGCAGTTTTTGTTTTTGTTTTTGTTTTTAAGATAAAGTCTTTCACTACCCTGGAACTTGCCTTTTATGCTAACTAGGCTGGTGGCCAATGAGCCCCAGGGATCAACCTGTTCCTGCTTAAAGCGCTGGAATTATAAGTGTTTACCAAGATGCCTGTAATATTCACATGGATTCGGGGATCAAACTCAGGTCCTCATTCTTGCATGTCAAATACTTTACAAACTGAATTATCTCCCTAGCCCTACTTATGATTGGCCTAAATAACTAATGGTTGTTAGTGTAATAAATATAATTGACAAGTATGCATTACTTATCAATGTTAGGCTAAACACCTCAAAATTCCATGTTATTCAATCTTCATGAAATTTGTAGACTCTAAGGACTGTGTCATTTCCCACATCATGTCAAAAGTGAAAGGAGACAGGTAAGTACGACACCCAAGTGGAATTTAACTGGTGGTAGGGAAAGGGTTCAAATTTTTGTTTAGTATTAGGTAATGCTGTGCCTGCTATCACAGTTCTCTAATGTTAGCACGCTTGGATATCATACATAGAACTGAATACAGGAAATCCATCTGGGACTGGCTCAAGAAGATACATGTTAAACAATTTTGTAAAATGGACTTGGGGTGGTGAATCTCATCATTCAGACGATAGCATCACAGGATCTTGTAGCGGGAAAATATTGAAGAGTATGCTGCATTTCTAGTTTTTTCCAAGATGCTATCCAGAGGAAAATATGCTTGGACAACCAAATAACACCTGAAATGAAAGTGTGAAGTTTAACTCACTGTGAACTAGACTGCCAAATCTCACATGTAGAATGAATAATTATGTAAGTACAGATTTTTGGTCTAGACCTAGTAATCCTTACCAGAAAGTTTAATTTTTCAATTAATTTCTTATTTTCTCTGTTGCAAATTAAACATTTTAATGCTTCTTCTCCAAAGATTGGTCTGGACTTGAAAGAAGCACGCAGTTCTAGGATTGGTAAATAT
This sequence comes from Myodes glareolus, assembly GCF_982192425.1. Lineage (NCBI taxonomy): Eukaryota > Metazoa > Chordata > Mammalia > Rodentia > Cricetidae > Myodes > Myodes glareolus. Next base: position 44,540,688 of record NC_142041.1, on the reverse strand, counting down.
GATGAAATAGAAGCCAGCTGATCTTATTTGAAGAATGCTAACGTTTACCTGCTAGTACGACTACAGAAAACAATCAGACTTATTTTAAGTTTACGACATGTAAAGATTCTCTTCTTCAAACATGGAATATATTGTACTACTATCATATAAACCCACGTTCTTTATACCATTACCTGAGTTGTTTGTCCGTTTATTTGACATCTGACACTAGGAGAGTTTTACCAAATTAGGGTGATCTGGTCTTTTTTGGCCCTTGTGTTCCTATAGCATATAGACATTGAATATGACCTTGTTCAGTGAAAAACTTGGAAGCTTCTGAAACAAAGTACAATTCCTGAGGATCCAAACAAAGTTCCAGCCTATCCAAGCCACTCTGAGGAAATAAGGGCTAATTGAAAAATTATTAAATTATTAAAAACATTTAGATGTGTGGTTCGTAATTAATGAACAGCTAATTTTCCCTCGACCAATGTACTTAATGTTAGGCATCTTGTGTGTGTGTGTGTGTGTGTGTGTGTGTACAGAAATTTCTTTTTATTTTCTGAAGGGTGTATTCCTTCAGAATTCAGACACTGAGACTTCCTAATGAATAAGCCTGTTACTTAATACTAACACATTAATTGAAATAACAATATCATCCACATTCTGTGCACACGCATCTGACATCATGGTTATTTTCTAGTTTATTTACAGTTTGCCCATAAGCCTCTTACTTTATATATGCAGTTTTAGAGATGCGAGGCCAGTGTAAGGTGACAAGTTAGCTCTCAGATAATGTAAGTACAGATTTTTGGTCTAGAACTAATCATCCTTACCAGAAAGTTTAATTTTTCAATTAATTTCTTATTTTCTCTGTTGCAAATTAAACATTTTAAGGCTTCTTCTCCAAAGACTGGTCTGGAAACAGATATGCAGAGAAAAATATGACTGCAAAGCCCTTTGAGATTCACATTCTGTCCGACTAGCAGCATCTAATGGTGTGAGCAGGTGAAGAGCTCAGGCAGACTGTGTGCAGAAGAGCCACAGGTAATCACGGGGATCCAGACTCCCCAACTGTTTAAACTGCTCAGAGCAGCCAAGTATTTAACAAGCTTCAGACATCAACAATTTCTGCAGAGAGCATGCGTTTCATTTGCTCCAGGCTATCCGGATTTAAACACTGTGGCTCTCCTAAGGCAAAATTTTTGCATGTTTTGCGCAGTCTGGTAGAGTGTCCGGCATATGGGAACTGCTCATGTTTTGATTGCATTAATTAATGCACTTAGGAGCCGTCTTCTATAAGAATCTGAGTCATTGATCCAATGAACACAGCAGCCAATCAGCTGTGGAGGAGTCAGCATAACGTTGTTTAGTCTAGTGCTTCTCAAATTTTAATGTGATTTACAAATCACTTGATTGTGTTACATCGCAGATTCTGATGGAGTAAGTGTGGGACATAGGCCTGAGGATTCGGCATTCCTAAGCAGCTCTCAGGTGACCCAGAGCTGCCGAGTCTGAGCCATAACTCGAACAGTAATGATTGAAGGACTTCTGCTGGAAACTGACCCCCACTCCTTCCTGGAGGTAACATGTAAATTGACTGCAGTATGTTAAAAATGACAAGTTCTCTTTGGGCGGTATTACAGGAAACAAAGTTCAATGCAATGTGATGGTTCGTAGCTCTCTTTGTAAATCTGACTTGTTAGAACTTATAGTGTTGCAGTGTTTGGAGAACAGAGGAGAAGAAAGCTGCTTTGCTGCTAACAAAGAGGCCTTAGTCTTGATTAGGAAACAAACTCAAGAGTTGCAGGTCCTCTCCATTGACATGGCTGCTGGAACGGATGCATTTCCTCAGGTGAGCTCCTTGGAAGATCACTGTTTTGAATAAACACTTCAGGTCTGTCCTGGCTTCCGTCCCACAGACTGAAAATGTTTTTGAGTCTCCTTTCTTCTTTATGGCATTGAATAAGACTTTTCTATTCAGCAAGTTTTCAGAGAACAGAATGTTGGCAGATCCGGCCATAATTTCTTTTGTGTGAGTAGAGACAAAGTAAAATGTTTCGTGTTGGCAGGATAGTAGCACGTTCCAAACTCGCGGAACAGACAAGTTATAAAATACACTTGTCTAAATAAACAGTCATTTGGGGGATATAATACAGCCAAGAAAGGGACACCTCCGAAATGGCACTGAGAAATGTTTGATCATCCTGAAAACAGGATATGGAAACAGCAGGATGACAAGCTGCTTCTTTTGCTGTCTGGGTGGCTGGTGATACAGCACCGAACAATACCCAAGGTAATCCGCCAGGGTTTTGCTTCTCAAGGTCAAGTTCATACTGGCAATTACAATGATGTTTGCCGAACGTCACTTGAATGGCAGTATAAATGCGGCCATTTAACCAAACTGGTTGATCGGGTGACTTTATGAATTGTGTTCCTTTCCTTTTCTTTGAAAGAATCACTTGTGTGGAAAGACAAAGGAGTTATTGGCCCAGACCAATTAGCCGTAAAGCTAACAGTCACTGGGAGATGAACCTGAAAGCTTTCCCACAGAGCTGAGCAAAGTCCATTCACACTCAGTTGAACAGTCTTCAGCTTCTCGCATCTCCGCTTTAGGAGCACGCGTTGTCATGGGCGTTCTTCTTGTGTTCCCATCATCCAAAACACCAGTCAGGGAGCACACAATCTTGACAATGACTAGGTTTTTAAATGTTTTATTTCATTTCATTCTATCTTACTTTATGAAGTGAGTTTTTATGACATAGTGCAAGGTAGCTGCCAAATCATGATGCCACTGCCTTACCCTAGTGTAGGGAGGTATGGCTGCTATGGGCTGGGACGCTGTACCTAAGTTGAAATTTAAATGGTGAATTTTTGTGGATGGTTCTCTTTTGCTTGGAATATTCTCTCTGTTGCTTTTGGATACCTGTAAAAATGACACAGTCTGGGAACAGGCCTCTCTGTAGCACTTGGAGAGAATAGAAAAAATGTAAACTTCCATTTTTCTGCATGAACCACATATGCTAAGAAGAACGGTATTTTAACAGTGACCTTAAAGAAGGAAAAGAAATTTTATACTGGACTTACAGCATGCTTTACAATGTTTATTTTTGTATTTCAAAACTATAAAACAGATCTTAATCATCAGTACTACCACAGCTCAATGTCAGATTTGGTGAATTTTATAGGATAGTTACAAACACATATCTGTCATTAAATATTTGGTCTGGTGTCAGCTGCCCAGTACATGCTTTGTTCATACTCAAGGTAGAGAATTCTCCTTGGGAAAGCAGAAAATTGTGTTGGTAGAGAAAGTAGGCTGTTAATTGGTGTTTATAACAGTAATTTATTTTTAAAGAAAAATTTTTTAAAGAAATTAAAAAGAAAATATTTTTATTTGATCTTGTGTTTCTGTTCTTATATGAATATTTTCTAACTGGGCAGATTAAGCCTAAAAGGGAAGGGTACTTATACTCTAGATTTCTCTGTTACTAGAGGTTGTGGCACCCTAATTCTTAGATTTTTTTGCAGGTCTGGAAGATACAAGTGGGCAGTGCTTTTTCCCTCAGGGATAAGAATTCAAGGCTTCAGCTCTCTGCTACAATGCTCTGCTGCTCCAAGAAAAAAAGATGAACAGACAGAAGATCCAATTAAAAACTATACTAAGGACTGTGCATGGTGGTGTATGCCTTTTCTCCCAGGACTCCGGAGGCACAGGCAGGTGGACCTCTGTTAGTTCAAGATCAGCCTAGTCTATTTAGTGAGTACCAGCAGAGAAAGGGCTCTGTAGAGACCCTACCTTATTAAATAAACAAGAAAATATAAATAAATAAATAAATAATAGTGATAGCATAAAAAATAAAAAAAGAGGTATTCATCTAAGCAGAGCTCTGTAATGTCATTGATAGCAGAAGACATGAACTGCTTCTCCTTGGATTTTATGGACAGAAGTACTTAAATGTACTTACTTAAAAGTCCAGTAAGTGAAGACAGACATAAGGGATATTCAGTAATTCTGAATTCCCACAATAAGAAATCTTGAAGGAAACATGCCTTCCTGTTAAGATGATGTATCGTGGAGGAATGAAAGGAAGTGGTAATGGATGAATGTCATTTTTTTTCTTACATCTAAGTGATTTGATTTTGTTCACTGGTACTATTTTGTTCATGATTGTCCTATTTTAACTTCTGCATGTCCGTGGGCAATGGAATCATCTTTGCCTCAGTTTGTTCAGAAAGACATTGAGGTTAGCATCCTGTATGAGGTTTAGATTCTTTTCCACTCAGATTTGCCCAATTACTTTTCTTTTCAACCTAATATTTTCATAATATAGTCACCTCTCTTTCATAATTGCAAAGCTCAGACTATATGTTGCCAAGCGTTTTCAATAACTTGAGCTTGTAAATATTTGCTGAAGAGTTACAAGGCAAGTTTGTCTTGGAAATCCCAGCTGAGTTCCTTCAGACAAACAGGAATTAGTGCCTCTCGAGAGTGTTTCTGATGCCACAGACTTCACAGACTCTTTCATAGAATCACTCATGAAAAACACGAAGCAGTGGTACATGCAAGAAAAATGTAGAATATGTTCAAAAGCAAGTTTAGACTGAAATTGCATGCAGCATGCAGGCTGAAACGCACATGTGATTGTGAGACTGTTTCCATGAGCACAAAATATTATCATTAATATTATCATTAGAGACATGTTTCCTTGTAAGAACTGTAGCAGGTGAAGAAAACAGACTCCATTGTCATTAAACTAAGAAAAAATGGGGCTCTAGTAAGTGTAGTGTGCTGTGGGCAATGGTCTTGTACTCTGTAAATGTAAAAGGAGCAGCAGGCTGTGTTCCCGCCTGGCTCCTGCATGGCTAGTTTTACACCCAGAAATAACAACACCAAACTGTATTCATTTAAACACTGCCTGGCCCATTAGTTTCAGCCTCTTGTTGGCTAACTCTCATATCTTGCTTTAACCCATATTTAGTAATCTGTGAGGCACCATAAGGTGGTGGCTTACCGGGAAAGATACTAACCTGTGTCTCGGAGAGGAGAGTCATGGCGACTGCCTCACTGCCTTCTTCCTCCCAGCATTCTGTTCTGTTTACTATGTCTACCTAATTTTCTGTCCTATCAAAGGGCCAAGGCAGTTTCTTTATTAACCAATGAAAGTAACACATAGACAGATGACCCTCCTCCATCATGTAAAGATTTGTCACTTGTGCTGACTTAATAAAATGCTGATTGGCCAGTAGCCAGGCAGTAAGTCTAGGCTAGGTGACCAGAACAGGAGAATTCTGAGAAGATGAAAGGCTCAGTTTGCAGTCTCACCCAGGTCTGGAGGAAGCAAGATGAGAATGCCTCATTGATACCAAGGTACCATGCCACTTGGCTAACACAAACAAGAATTATGGGTTAATGTAAGGTGTAAGAATTAGTTAATAAGAAGCCAGTGCTAATAGGCCAACAAGTTTACAATTAATGCAAATCTCTGTGTCTCTTTGGGACTAAAATGCTGTAAAACATGGCAGGACAGAAACCTTAGTCAACATTAGTGATATTTCATTTGTATTTTAATAAATAAAGCTTGCTTGAAGATCAGAGACTAAAATAGCCCCACAGGTCAGCCTTATAGGCCAGGCAATGGTGAAACACAACTTTAATCCCAGTAACCACACTAGTTTGCATAGAAATTGGGCAGTGGTGGTGCACATCTTTAATCTCAGCTCTAATCCTAGAGAGAGATATAAGATAAGAATAGATAGCTCCCACACACAGTCTCATTCTGAGGATTCCTGGAGGCAAGATCACCACTTTAGACTGAAATAGAGGTAAGAGCCAGCAGCTGGCTGTTTTGCTCTTCTTACCTTCTGATTTAACCCCAATATCTGCTCTGGGTTTTTATTAATTGTGCTGCAATTAAAAGTCCCTTAGGCAACTTGTAAGGACTTTAGAAGAGTCAAAGAGTAAGGTACAGAAACTCCTAGTCTATATAGAGGAAGAGCAAGACCTCTTAGATATCTCTAGAAGGAAACAGGTTAGGTGGCTTTCAAAAGGGTTTACCTGACCTACTAAAGGAAGAGGTTATTTGGAAACAAGGAAAGAGTTGTCATTCAGTAGAAAGTGTTATTGGTGACTTCTCAGACTTGAAAAAGGTAAAAGACATGTAAAGGAACTCTAAGAGCAGATCAAGGTCAGACAATGTAAAGTGGGTTTATTTTATTGAACAAACTAACCATGATATTTTCTAAGAATCCCTTCAGAGAACATTTTCCATTTAGTTGACTAAAGTTTTTTAGTTGTTTGCTTTTAAATATCAATTATCCACAAGAATTAAAGTATAGGCCTGGCAGTGGTGGCACATGTCTTTAATCCCTGCACTTGGGAGGCACAGTTCAGCAGATCTCTGTGACTTTGAGGCCAGCCTGATATACAAAGTGAGATTCAGGCTAAGACTGTTACACAGAAAAACTTTGTCTTGAGAAAAACAACAACAACAACTACAACAGTAATAATAATTAAGAATAATAGCCTAATGCCACCTCCATAACAATATTTTTATTAAGTCCTTGAGGCCTCAACCCCACAAAGAAAAAAATAAACTGTAGCCAACTGAGGAAAGTTGGATGTGGAAGAGGTGGTGTTGTTGTCCAGTGCTGAATTTTCAGCCCTGAGAACATGCATCCAAAGTACATTATATGTACGAAACAGCCTAAATTGGGAATATAAATTTACATACATAGACATATATGCATGAAATAACAAGTGAGGAAAAGAAGAGGCCATTAATTTGAAGGAGAATAGGAGGGGTACATGGAAGGACTTAGAGAGAAGAATAAGAAAAGAAATATGTTGTAATTATAATTCAAAAATAAAATTTTAAAAATTTAAATAATAAGTTTGGGCAATTTACTAACATTAACCATTAACTAACTAAGCCTTATCAAACTTGTTTCTGTTAATAATTCTTAACAAACAGTCGAATAAATAATTGACACATCTGTTTTGTGTCTAAGTGATTCTTAAAAATCAGAGCTTCTCTTTCACTGGGTAGCCATTTATAAATTGATTAGTCAGGAGTTAGTTACTTAGCCAAGTAGCATTTATGATGCATTTTACTTGGAAAAACTGGTATCAAGTTAATTAGTGTCCTTGTATTTATGAAATGCATTTAACTTGTTTTAATCATATATTCTTAGCTTTGACATTCATGTTTTTTAAGCAGCCTGATACTGAGTAATTAATAGTAAAGCAGAAGTACCAGTAAATTAAATATATTGAGTAATGGGAAAACATCACCTAAATAGTTCTTCTCAGCCTTTCCATATTTCCTTATTTCTTTCTGATTCTCATAAAAGCTAAGAATAAGGGTTGGAGTGGTGGGGAGAGGGTCTGTGGAAGGAGAGGAAGGGGACTGGGAGGAAGGGAGAGAGTGGGAATTTGGATTGGTATTTTTTTTAAGTAATAAAAAAAAGAAAAAAACACTGCAATTGAATTGTGGGCACTGTCCTAAAACTTATGCAAGAATAAATTTTAAGTCACTACAAAAAAAAGCTAAGGATATGAGTTAAGGAGTTGCATAAGAATAAAAACATGGGTTTGTAGGACATAGAAATTTTGAAGGCTATTTTCATACTTTGGTTAAAATTTGTGAGCAGTCATAGAAAGAAATGAACTTTTTGCTAAAAACTTTACATTAACATATAACTCAGTTTTGCTTCTTTGAGTTTTGAAAACACGGTTAATCTAAGAAGCACAGGGTAGCCTTGAATTTGTAATATTCCTGCTTAAGCACATATTAAGCACTAGGATGTAGCCATTGGCCACCAACTGTATCTTTCAATATTTTTCATAATATGTGATTTCACTTTTGTATTGAAAACTGGAGTTTAATTTGTCAATTAATATGGACATCACCATCAGAGGACTTAAGTTTTTATACTCTCATGAATCTCATCTGTAAATTACAGATGAAAATAATCACCGCTCAAAATCAACATCTTCCTTTGGCATGCATCTAGCATAGTACCTGTCACAAACATTTTTAATAAGTGTTCATTGACTCACATATTTATTCATTTATTCATCTTTTGGTATATTAATAAGATGCCTCAAAGCCTCTTGATCACTTTGTAGATGTGCAATTGTGTTTAACAAATATTTTCTGGATGCTCACTTTGTACCAGGAGTCATGTTATAATCATAAATACATGCATTAATAATCCATGGAAATTTACAATATGGTGTTATGTAAAGACATAGGCTCAATGCATTGTAAGTGATAAAAGTAGAGTCAAGACGCGAGTGTTACCCAGGAGTAGTATAAATGATACTGTGAATCATAGACTGATTCATGTTTGAATTGATACTTGTGTAAGAGATAGTAATATGGTTATTAGTAAGCACTAAGATTGCTTGATATAGTTGTGATTTTGTTACATGTGATACCTTGCTTGTTCCTTAATCTACTTAAAATAAATCAACAGATGCTATCACTGAACTATAACAGGATGAACCAAATTTCAAATGATATTCAGAAAGTCATAAACAGAATTTGAATATGCATTTGCTTCATATATTTTGTCAATCAATTAATGAAAGTTGAGAATATCAATTTAGAAAAGTCAAGTAGCTATGACATGGACATGAATATATGGAATATTATACAAGGGAACTGAGGGGGGAAATTTACAATGATTGTTATTATTACAAACATATATAATAAATTTCAAACATGTGCAATAGACTTCCAAGTACAGCATGATTGATTGGTTGTAAGAGCAGAGCAATCATAATTAGACACAGTTTATGATATGTGGATTTGCAATCTAGTGGGCCTAGAAAGTGCATGGATGTGGAAAGATGGTAAAAACAGAGTCAAATAAGCTGGGTACTGAGGAAGTCCGTATATGTGAAGGGGTCTACGGGAATGATCAGAAGTATGGACAGATGTTATTTAATGTTGCTTTCAAAACAGCATTCAGAAAATAATAGATTATCATCTATACAGATAATAGAATTGAAGTGTAATTCTTTTGACCAAAATTTGTTCATCTTTAAAAATATACAGCTGTGTTTTCCTGTGTCTTATTAATTATTTTATATTTCTTGCTTTGGGAAAATATATAAATAAGGTTCCATGCTAAAGTTTTATTCATGATTAATTAAAACTCAGAGAGAGAAATTGGGGTTCAACCTGAAAAGCAAAGCAGCCAGACACTGCCTCTTACCAGTCCAAAAATGATGATCCTGCCTCCAGGAAACCTAAAAATGAGACTGAGACTGAGAGCTATCTCCTCCTGTTTTATAATCCTCTCTAGGGCTTATATTAAAGGAGTGCACAACTGGAAATAAAGGCATGCATCCCCTGGTTTCTATGACAACTAGTGTGGCGACTGGGATTAAGGTGTGTGTTACCACTGCCTGGTCTGTAAGACTGACCAGTGGGGCTGTTTTACACTTTGATTTTCAAGCAAGCTTTATTTATTAAAATACAACTGGAATGCTACTACAAAAGTTAAAGATATCTACAGTAAAAAGTTGAGTAAAATAATTATGCTTACCGAGTCAATTGAACTCAATGGAAAGAACATTTATAAATGAATTTAATGATGTTCATATTAGGATAAAAACCAATTAAAATACACAAAACAAAGAGAAAATTACATAAAAAGCCTTTTTTCATCTTTATTATTGTTGTAATAGAACCATGATGGGATGGTTGATTGCTTTTTTATTTACTATTTTGTGATGAGTTGCAAGAAATTTTGGTAAATTATCACACCAATTCTTTCCTATAAATCTATTTTTTCATATTATAATTTACTCCTGACTTCTGTGAGTATTCAAAGGAAATAGATGGAGACAGAAGGAACTCTTTCCAAACGTCTTTAATCCAGTAAGTTAATGGTGATAAGAGATGACGGAACAACCAGAGTTTTGATTTTCTCATTACTTTCATGTTAAAATAATTTGACTATTGTGGGTGATCAGCTTTATTGACACATATTTGAAGAAAAACTTACTTTCTATGATCACATGGTTCATGGAGACATACTGATAATTTTAGATACATGTGCACTTTCTTCTATTAGCTAATGCTACATTGTTAGGTGAACAGGTTTTTGGCTATGAATCCATAATTGAGTTCACATGGAAGTCAACACATATCAAGTAAGGAAACAAAGACGAAGCATGCATCCCATGTTGCAAGACTACAGCAAGTTTGGGGAAGGAAAAATGCATACCCTAATGTATCTGGAGTCAAAATCTATGCCTTTAATTTTCTCTTTCTCATTAATCTATGAATTAAAAAGAAAAAGTTTTTATTATATATTATTGTGTGCATATAATATAATGTATAATATAATAAATACATTATATAATATATAATCCAAACTATATATTTATATGCTGGGTTATATGACCTGCATGTTTTCCAAAGCATGATTTGCATATCTGGAAATATATTATTTCACACTGTCCACTCAACAATGTGTCTTCTTGCTCTAAATTTGTCCTCTGACTTTCATCAAAAATTTATACAAGTATTAGAGAAAAAGAATGGTCATTTCCTTAGTGCATGTGAACAGCAAGGCAAATCCAGGTTAGTGAGATTTTAAACAGAGTTGACTCCTCTATGGGAGACCAAGGTTTCCCATACGATATTGTCTACAGAGGTGTTTTATTCAGTAAAATACTATGCACCCAGAGTCTCTGTCTGCTAACTTACTGAAAATATGCTAAATGTGCATTCATAATAGATATAAAACAAGCAGTGTGGTTACAGATATAAAATCTTCTACATTAGCAAACATTTTAACACTGGTGACATTTATAATCTTAGGTCATAAAAACCTTAAAGATGTTTGCAATTTTAATTATAAGCAAACAATTTGTGGTTGTAACTTATATGCTCCTTTGATATCTGACTTTCACCAACCTGACCACATGGAAGTCAGTGGTTGAATGAAAGCATAATTTATATTTAACAAAATAAATGCTTTAGGCTCAAAAATACTAAGGAAAAAATACTAAGGTTTTTCCTCATCAACTCTTTTCATAACAAAAAACATCTTTCTGTTAACAAAGTTTTCACTGAGGTTGCTGATAATTGGAATACAGTTCTAGCAGAAGATGTCAGGAAGATTAATTTGTGTGGGATTCATGTTTTTAGAATCCTAATGTCAGAAATTCCAAGTTGATGGGTGAACTCTCTATTCCCAAGGTATGAAATTTCTGTCCCAATTATTTTACTACTTATAGTAACGAGCTCAGAAAACAAGAAGAAAACAGAATATGAGATAGGCGTTCATGGGAAGATCTGTGCAATTTAATGGAAATTAATGAAGTTTTGTCGTGTAATGTGAAAGCTAATCGTTTAACAACTGTGACTGTCATTGACTCTGAAAGTTTATCTGCTAGGAAAATAAGATGGCAAAATCTTTAATATCTTTTAGTCATTGAGACCTATCCATATGTATAAGCAAGGTTCAGTTAATCTTTGTTTCCAGTTAGTATAAACGACAGAATATAAGAATAGCAAATAATTCACAGTTTAAATTGATAACAATTTCTTATTGGCTTTTGTATATTGTTATTTAGAATTAGCTCACATGATAAGACCAAACCAGAACATACTTACTCCCCTCTCTTTTTATTCCCCCAAAAGAAGGCATAACTGAGCTCTACCCAGTACAAACTCAGACTTTCCTACTTAGAAATTCAGAGACAAATTCAAAGTGGAAGATTTAGGGATCAGGTTGGCAGCACCTTGTATAAATCAGATGTTATCCTTTCCTTTATTAATTAAAGATTTTTTTTTATGTTGCTGTGTAGTTACAATGATGCCTTTTCCAGGGAAGGTTTTATTCTGAAAAAAAAAATGCTTATAAAACTTGCATGGGAAATCATTGATATACAAGACAGAGTTCTTGGGATTTTAACTTTGGTGATCTCTCTCTCTCTCTCTCTCTCTCTCTCTTTCTCTCTTTCTCTGGGCATTTATGTAAATTTTGTGTAGAATTTTCTCCATTACTTTTTTTTTTTTTTTTTTTTTAGTAAATTTTATTAAATTATAAAAGTTTCCATTTCCACCCCCCCTCCCAACACCCTCCCACTCCCCCTACTCCCCCTCCTCCTCCCTCTTCGTCCCCCAGGGCGGTCAGGGTTTCCTGCCCTGTGGGAAGTTCCAGTTCCTTCCCCCTCCCTCCAGGTCCAGGAAGGTGAGTGTCCAAACAGACTGGATCCCCAAAATCCATTATATGTAGAGGAAACAGGTCCCAGTGTCATAGTCAATGGCTTTTCAGAAAGACTTCGGGTCAGCCACAGTCAGAGAATCCGGCCAAATTCGGAGAGTCTGGTTAGATCACGTCCTCTTTCAGTCCCAGTCCAACTGGCCTTGGTAAACTCTCATCAGATCCGTTCCCTTGTATCAGTGGGTGATGGCATCCCTCGCAGTACTGACTTCGTTTTTCATGTTCTTCCTCCTTCTGCTCCTCATTTGGACCTCGGGGGGCTCAGTCCCGTGCTGCAATGTGGGTTTCCGACTGTATCGCCATCCTTCGTCAGATGCAGGATCTATGGTGATAAGCAAAATATACATCAGTATGGACATGGGCCACGGCCGATTCAGGCACCCACTCCTCTGTCCGGAGAGCAATCTGGGGGATCTCTCCTTGGACCTGGGATCCCATATATACTCAAGTCTCCTGTAAACCCTAAAATGGGTCCCTTAGTTGAAATATAATCTTCCCTGATCCCTTGTTCATCCTTCCTCCCTCCCCCCCCATCCCAGGCCACCAAGCTTTCCCCTTTCTTCCCCTACTCCCTTCTCTCTAACCTTCTCCCCTTCCATCGACCCTCCCTCCCCCCCATGCACCCGAGGTTACCTGGGACTCTTGTCTATTTCCTACCTCCTGGTGGATAGCTAAATAATCTTCATCAGGTTCATCTTCTTATTTAGCTTCTCTAGGATCACGAATAATAGGCTCAAAGACCTTTAATTATGGTTAGAATCCACTTATGAGTGAATACATACCGTGTTCCTCTTTTTGGGACTGGCTTACCTCACTCAGTAAAGCGTTTTCTATTTCCATCCATTTGCATGCAAAATTCAAGATGTCATTGTTTTTTACCGCTGAGTAAAACTCTAATGTGTATATGTTCCACACCTTTTTTAACCATTCTTCTATTGAGGGGCACCTAGGCTGTTTCCAGGTTCTGGCTATTACAAATAGTGCTGCTATGAACATAGTAGAACAAATGCTTTTGTAGTATGATCGGGAATCTTTAGGGTATATTCCCAAGAGTGGAATTGCTGGGTCCTGAGGGAGGTTGACTCCCAGTTTCCTGAGAAACCGCCACACTGATTTCCACAGTGGCTGCACGAGTTTGCATTCCCACCAACAATGGATGAGTGTTCCCCTCACCCCACATCCTCTCCAGCATAGGATATCATTGGTGTTTTTGACTTTAGCTATTCTGACAGGTGTAAGATGGTATCTCAAAGTGGTTTTGATTTGCATTTCCCTGATCGCTAAGGAGGTTGAGCATGACCTTAAGTGTCTTCTGGCCATTCGAAGTTCATCTGTTGTGAATTCTCTGTTAAGTTCAGTACCCCATTTTTTAATTGGGTTAATTAGAGTTTTAGTGCCTAGTTTCTTGAGTTCTTTGTATATTTTGGAGATCAGACCTTTGTCTGATGAGGGGTTGGTGAAGATCTTCTCCCAGTCAGAAGGCAGCCTTTTTGTCCTACTGACAGTGTCCTTTGCTTTACAGAAGCTTCCCAGTTTCAGTAGATCCCATTTATTCATTGTTTCTCTTATTGTCTGTGCTGCTGGGGTCCTGCTTAGGAAGAGGCCTCCTGTGCCTAAATCTTGTAGACTACTTCCCACTTTCTCTTCTATCAGGTTCAAAGTGGACGGATTAATGTTGATGTCTTTAATCCATTTGGACTTGATTTTTGTGCATGGTGATAGATATGGATCTACTTTCATTTTTTTACAGGTTGACATCCAGTTATGCCAGCAAAATTTGTTAAAGATGCTGTCCTTCTTCCATTGTATACCTTTAGCTCCCTTGTCGAAAATTAGGTGTTCATAAGTTTGTGGGTTAATATCTGGGTCTTCTATTCGATTCCATAGGTCGACTTCTCTGTTCTTATGCGAATACCAAGCTGTTTTCAATACTGTAGCTCTATAATAGAGTTTGAAGTCAGGGATGGTAATGCCTCCAGAAGTTCTTTTATTATATAAGATTGTTTTGGCTATCCTGGGTTTTTTGTTTTGCCATATAAACTTGATTATTGTTCTCTCAAGGTCTGTGAAGAAGTTTGATGGGATTTTGATGGGGATTGCATTGAATCTATAGATTGCTTTTGGTAGAATTGCCATTTTTACTATGTTGATTCTCCCAATCCAAGAGCAGGGGAGGTCTTTCCATTTTCTGGTATCCTCCTCAATTTCTTTCTTCAAAGACTTAAAGTTTTTGTCAAATAGGTCTTTCACTTCCTTGGTTAGAGTAACCCCAAGATATTTTATGCTATTTGTGGCTATCATGAAAGGTGATGCTTCTCTGATTTCCCTCTCTGCTTCTTTATCCTTTGTGTATAGGAGGGCCACTGATTTTTTGGAGTTGATCTTGTATCCTGCCACGTTACTAAAGGTGTTTATCAGCTGTAGGAGTTCTTTGGTAGAGTTTTTGGGGTCACTTATGTAAACTATCATATCGTCAGCAAATAACGAAAGTTTAACTTCATCCTTTCCAATTCGAATCCCCTTGATCTCCTTATGTTGTCTTATTGCTATTGCTAGAACTTCAAGCACTATATTGAAGAGGTATGGAGAGAGTGGACAGCCTTGTCGCGTTCCTGATTTTAGTGGAAAGGCTTTGAGTTTCTCTCCATTCAGTTTGATGTTAGCTGTCGGCTTGCTGTATATTGCTTTTATTATATTTAGGTATGATCCTTGTATCCCCAGTCTCTCCAACACCTTTATCATAAATGGGTGTTGAATTTTGTCAAATGCTTTTTCAGCATCTAGTGAGATGATCATATGGTTTTTTTCTTTCAGTTTATTTATATGATGGATTACATTGATAGATTTGCGTATGTTGAACCAGCCCTGCATCTCTGGAATGAAGCCGACTTGATCATAATGGATAATTTTTCTAATGTGCTCTTGGATTCGGTTTGCCAGTATTTTATTGAGAATTTTCGCGTCGATGTTCATGAGTGAGATTGGCCTGTAATTCTCTTTCTTGGTTGTGTCTTTGTGTGGTTTTGGTATTAGGGTAACTGTAGCTTCATAAAAGGAGTTAGGCAATGACTCTTCTGTTTCTATATTGTGGAATACATTAAGGAGTATAGGTATTAGCTCTTCCTGGAAGTTCTGGTAGAATTCTGCATTGAAACCATCTGGTCCTGGGCTTTTTTTGGTAGGGAGATTTTTGATAACAGCTTCTAATTCTTCGCGACTAACAGGTCTATTTAGGTTGTTCACCTGTTCTTGGTTCAACTTTGGTATATGGTACTTATCTAAAAAAATGTCCATTTCTTTTACATTTTCCAACTTTGTGGCATATAAACTTTCATAGTAAGATCTAATGATTCTCTGAATTTCCTCTGTGTCTGTGGTTATGTCCCCCTTTTCATTTCTGATCTTATTAATTTGCATGTTCTCTCTCTGCCGTTTGATTAACTTGGCTAGGGGTTTGTCAATCTTGTTGATTTTCTCCAAGAACCAGCTTTTTGATTCATTGATTCTTTGGATTGTTTTCTCTGTTTCTATTTTGTTGATTTCAGCCCTCAGTTTGATTATTTCCAGTCTTCTAGACCTCCTGGGTGAATCAGCTTCTTTTTTTTCTAGATCTTTCAATTGTGCTGTTAATTCTCCAATGTGTGCTTTCTCCGCTTTCTTTAATTGGGCACTTAGTGCTATGAACTTTCCTCTTAGCACTGCTTTCATAGTGTCCCATAGGTTTGAGTATGTTGTGTCTTTGTTTTCATTAAATTCAAGGAAGAGTTTAATTTCTTTCTTTATTTCTTCCTTGACCCAGGGGTGATTTAGTAGTTGACTGTTCAGTTTCCATGAGTTTGTTGGCTTCCTGGGGGGAGCATTGTTGTTGAATTCTAATTTTAGTCCATGGTGATCTGACAAGACACAGGTAGTTACTAATATTTTTTTGTATCTGTGGAAGTTTACTTTGTTACCGAGTATGTGGTCAATTTTCGAGAAGGTTCCATGAGCTGCAGAGAAAAAGGTATATTCTTTCCTATTTGGGTGGAGTGTTCTATAGATGTCTGTTAAGTCCATTTGATTCAATACCTCCAATAGGTCTCTCAATTCTCTGTTTGGTTTCTGTCTGATTGACCTGTCCATTGGTGAGAGAGGAGTGTTGAAGTCTCCTACTATTAGTGTGTGTGGTTTGATGACCGCCTTGAGTTCTAGAAGAGTTTCTTTTACATATGTGGGTGCCTTTATATTAGGAGCATAGATATTCAGGATTGAGACTTCCTCCTGATGAATTGTTCCAGTTATGAGTATGAAATGTCCATCTCCATTTCTTCTGATTGATTTTAGTTTGAAGTCGATTTTGTTAGATATTAGAATGGCCACGCCTGCTTGTTTCTTAGGCCCATTTGCTTGGAAAACCTTTTCCCAACCCTTTACTCTGAGTAGGTGTCTGTCTTTGTGGTTGAGGTGTGTTTCTTGTAAACAGCAGAATGTTGGATCCTGTTTTCGTATCCAATCTCTAAGTCTGTGCCTCTTTATAGGTGAATTGAGTCCATTGATATTAAGTGATATTAATGACCAGTGGTTGTTGACTCCGGTCATTTTTTTTTTGTTAGGTAGTAGAGTATATGTGTTTTTCTTCTTTAATTTGTGCTTGTGAATGGTCGCTAGATGTTCGAGTTATTGTAGGCCGTGTTGGGAATGTTGGATTCCTTCGGTAGTGATTTTCCTTCTAATATTCTCTGTAAGGCTGGATTAGTAGCTACGTATTGCTTAAATTTGTTTTTATCCTGGAATATTTTGTTTTCTCCGTTGATAGTGAACAGTAGCTTGGCAGGGTATATTAGTCTGGGTTTGCATCCATGGTCTCTTAGTTTCTGCAGTACCTCTATCCAGGATCTTCTGGCTTTCATGGTTTCCATAGAGAAATCCGGTGTAAGCCTGATAGGTTTACCTTTATAAGTTACTTGACCTTTTTCCTTTGCAGCTCTTAAAATTTTTTCTTTAATATTTATGTTTTGTGTTTTGATTATTATATGACGCGGGGATGTTTTTTTCTGATCCAATCTATTCGGTGTTCTGTATGCTTCTTGAACCTTCATAGGAATATCGTTCTTTAGGTTGGGAAAGTTTTCTTCTATAATTTTGTTGAATATATTTTCTGGTCCTTTGATCTGCAGTTCTTCTCCTTCTTCAATCCCTATTATTCTTAGATTTGGTTTTTTTATTGTGTCCCAGATTTCCTGAATGTTTTGTGAAGAGAATTTGTTGGATTTGCCGTTTTCTCTGACCAGAGCATTTATTTTCTCTATGGTATCTTCAGAATCTGAGATTCGTTCTTCTCTCTTGTATTCTATTGGTTATGCTTGATTCTGTAGTCTCCGCTCGTTTACCTAGGTTTTCCATATCCAGCCGGTTCTCGTTTTGTGTTTTCTTCATTGCCTCCATTTCAGTTTTCAATTCTTGGACTGTTTCCTTTACTTGTTTGATTGTTTTTTCTTGGTTTCTCAGGGTATCACTCACAGATTTACTTATTTCTTCAAACTTTTTGTTATATTTCTCATCCATTTCTATACTCATTTCTTCAAACTTTTTGTTATACTTCTCGACCAGTTCCTTAAGGGAGTTATTCATATCCTGTTTAAGGGACTCTATTGCTTTCATAATGGCACTTTTTTCCACTTCATCTGGGTTAGAGTGTTCAAATCCTTCTGTTGTAGGGTCGTTGGGATCTGATATTTTCATGTTGTTTTTCAGATTGTTGGAGGAGGTCTTGCCTTGGCGTCTGCCCATCTCTTCGATCCAATGCTCTCTATTGGAGCTTCTGGTATCGGGTCAGGTTCCCTTGTTGAGCAGGGAGTTCACTGATAGAATGCCTACCTTTCCCCAGGCAGGGTATTGAAGCACAGGCACTCCCTCTTTCCGGGATGCCCCTACAGAGCAGGCCCAGTGTGCAAGGCAGCTGAACTGGGGAAATTTTATGGCCTCAGTGGGAGGGGAGAAATATAGAAATTTGTACCTGGATGGAAGCTGGGATGGCAGGCGGGAGAGCCTAGCAGTGTGGACAGAGCACTGCAGGCTGACCTGGGAGTCTATGGGGTCGGGGAAAGTCCTAGCTCCCCCTCGCCGGGGCCCCTGCCGTGGCCCGAATCAACTCACCACTCGGAAGGCCCTCTGGATGGAAGCTGGGATGGCTGGCGGGAAGCTAGCAGGGTGGAGCCAGCAGGGCAGGCTGACCTGGGAGTCTATGGGGTCGGGGAAAGTCCTAGCTCCCCCTCGCCGGGGCCGCTGCCGTGGCCCGAATCAACTCACCACTCGGAAGGCCCTCTGGATGGAAGCAGGGATGGCTGGCGGGAAGCTAGCAGGGTGGAGCCAGCAGGGCAGGCTGACCTGGGAGTCTATGGGGTCGGGGAAAGTCCTAGCTCCCCCTCGCCGGGGCCGCTGCCGTGGCCCGAATCAACTCACCACTCGGAAGGCCCTCTAAATGGAAGCAGGGATGGCTGGCGGGAAGCTAGCAGGGTGGAGCCAGCAGGGCAGGCTGACCTGGGAGTCTATGGGGTCGGGGAAAGTCCTAGCTCCCCCTCGCCGGGGCCCCTACCGTGGCCCGAATCAACTCACCACTCGGAAGGCCCTCTGGATGGAAGCAGGAATGGCTGGCGGGAAGCTAGCAGGGTGGAGCCAGCAGGGCAGGCTGACCTGGGAGTCTATGGGGTCGGGGAAAGTCCTAGCTCCCCCTCGCCGGGGCCGCTGCCGTGGCCTGAATCAACTCACCACTCGGAAGGCCCTCTGGATGGAAGCAGGGATGGCTGGCGGGAAGCTAGCAGGGTGGAGCCAGCAGGGCAGGCTGACCTGGGAGTCTATGGGGTCCGGGAAAGTCCTAGCTCCCCCTCGCCGGGGCCGCTGCCGTGGCCCGAATCAACTCACCACTCGGAAGGCCCTCTGGATCTCTCCATTACTTTTTCATAACACCTTACTGATTTAATTTAAAATAGTCAAGATACTTTTTTCTACATTTTATACT
Organism: Myodes glareolus; assembly: GCF_982192425.1. Taxonomy (NCBI): domain Eukaryota; kingdom Metazoa; phylum Chordata; class Mammalia; order Rodentia; family Cricetidae; genus Myodes; species Myodes glareolus. The sequence continues at coordinate 44,521,460 of NC_142041.1, read as the reverse complement.
TTAAATTTTCACATTTTAGAATAGTAAATTGTAATCACAATGGTATTTAATTTTCTGCATCTTTATGTTCAATAATGTTAATTAAAAGCAAATAGGAAAGCCTTAAAATGAAGCACTTCTCTATTTTATCCAATATGTGGGTCAAACTATAGCTACCAGGGGGATAAGGCAGTCTACAATGATTACATTTTTTAAAGCCTAACTTAGCAATTGATTTCCATTATTTAATATATCAGCTATTTCTGTGTCTGCTTCTTCGAATTTTAGATGACATTCTTTTATACAAAAGCCTAAAAAATATTACCAACATCAATAGAAAATGAAGACTCTGGATGACTTCAAAATCTCAGAGTTCAAAGAATTAAATTTTATATTTCACAGATGAAACCTTTGATCACAAATCTCTGCTAATACAATATAATGATTGAAATCCTTACATTTTATATGCAAATATAGAATGCTATTATCAACTAACCTCAGTTAGAATATTTTAAATCCATTAATATGCTCTTTGGTTTCTTTGTTCTTTTCTTTTATGGAATTTTGTTTTTCTATTCTTAAAACATATTGTAATTATAAGATGAAAGAGCTGTATTTCAATTCAAAAAGTAGTTTCCAATTACCTACTATTTACTGAATGGCTGTAGTCCTGTGTTCACACAGTAGGAAAAGGAAAGGAAGATAGGATACAGTCAATGCATAGAAGAAATAATGAAAAACATGAGTCTTAAATAAAAAAACACCTAAACTCTGTTATTAATTTTAAAATAGATAATTATAATTACCCGGAGCAAAGATCTGAGACAGTGAGATGGTGTGCTGACAAATTATTTTAGATTTCATGGCAAAACACTTGATCTTAAGTACAATCTGCAAGGTACAAGACAATGCTACTTAAAGAGACAGATGCAAGCCAGTTGGGGACTGTGCAGTCCTCATTCAACTGGAGCATAAGTGAGGTTGCACAGATAAAATAGGCTCTTAATGAAATGGTGCTTCCTTCATGGGCCTACATACGACGTATACAGGCATGCAGAAATTATGGTTTTGGAAAAGTATGCCCCCCCACTAAACTATTTTCTAAATAGGTTTTATTGGTTTTCTTGTACTATAATCCCTTTGAAGTTTCTTCCAACCTTACAGACCTGTCACCTTTTGGGGAGAATACGTAGGACTACGTAATTTTTATTCTTTTGAAGTTATATTAGGCTTTTCAAAAACTTTTTATTGATTATTTTTAAATTTCACATTGTGAACCCAAGTCCCACTCATGTCATCCCTCTATTCCTTCCCTTGCACACCCCCTCCCAAGGAAAACTATCACTGTCGAAGATGCAATGTGCCACATTTTATACCCTTTTGCCCAAACAGTTGTACTTGCAAATGTTCGGTGCCATGAGTCATTGGTCTACTTTGAGGTCTTTGGCTTCTGCTACACTATAAATTCTAGGTCCTCACGGGACTTCTTTTGGATAGCCCATTGTTGCTCTGTGTCATGGAAATCCTACAGATTTGGTTCTGCAGGACTTGCCCATTCACATGCTCCAGAAGTTCTTGGATGTTTGGGTGTGTGGAGGGCCGGACCACATTCTCCATTGCTTCTAGGAACAAAGGTAGAGATTGACCTCTGTGACCCCAAGGTGTGGCGGCACACGTCTTTAATCTCAGCGCACGTGCTTTGTAACTCTCTACCGCTGCGTCCCTGCCTACTCCCGAGGTTTCACCTGGGACTGGGAGCAGTCAGCCAATCCGGGAATGACACGTCCAGGGCAGGGTCTGTTTCCTTTATAAGGGATGGGTTCCATCTTATCTGGGTCCCCACGGCCGTGTTGGCTTATGCTCTGCTCCCAAGAGACATAAAGCTATTCTGCAGAAGGATCCTAGTGTTCCGTGTGGTTCTTGCTGGCGAGACGGTAGCGCGGGACATCTGGTGCCGAAGCCCTCGGGACGCCGAGGAATCCTGACCACCGCACCGACGGGGATCTCTTGGATTCACCTTGGATTCAGGAAGGATTCAGAACTGCAGGGTCTGCATATCAGAGAGGTAATGTCTGTTCCTGGATTTTTCGGTTTTGAGCTCGACTTGTCTCCGCATTGGGAAGGTTTCATACAGGCCTTGATGCTTATCTTAGCAATTCTCTTATTTTCCATCAAAAATTGCTTAAAAGATGAATCTTGCCAAGCGGTTGTTGCAAGGGCGGAGGAAATTCAGGACAGAATATCAGAAACTGAATGCAGTGGGAGGTTAGACGCGCGCGTGAGAGAAAAAATTAAGGAAAAAGGACCCTCCAGGAATTCTAAGGAAGTAGAAATGGGGGAGAATATTGGCCCACAAGGCCAAAAGTCTTCTGCAGAAGAAGAGGAAGGAGAAATGGATACAGAGGAGGAAGTAGAATTAGCCAACGGCAGGGCCATGAGGTTATCCCAAACGGTCCATCCGCCTCATTATAGGCTACACCTTCCCTCAATTGCCCCTTCGGCGCCTCCTTATGAGGAAAGCCTTGGGCCAAAGACCTTTTCATTTATCCCTGATAAGGTCAAGAGAAAGCTACACTTGGCCTTCCCCGTTTATGAAGGGGAAAACGGGCGATTACATGCACCTGTGGAGTACAACCAAATTAAAGAGTTAGCAGAGTCAGTCAGAAAGTATGGAGTGACTGCTAATTTTACCTTAGCCCAGTTGGATAGATTGGCCTTGTCTGCCATGACTCCAGCGGACTGGGAAACAGTTGCAAAAGCATCGCTCATCAGCATGGGTCAATATTTGGAATGGAAAGCGCTGTGGCACGAGGCAGCCCAGGAACAGGCCAGAGCTAACGCTCAGGCCTTAATTCCAGAACAACAGCAATGGACATTTGACCTCCTGACTGGGCGAGGGCACTATGCCGCTGCCCAGACAAACTACCATTACGGCGCCTACCGCCAGATAGCCGATACAGCTGTAAGAGCATGCCCAAAGATTTGGTTAAGTGGAAAGATGTGCTTTCTAATGAATGGAAAGGCCCGGATCCCATCTTATTGAGATCCAGGGGAGCTGTTTGTGTTTTCCCACAGGATCAAGAAAGCCCATTCTGGCTGCCAGAGCGATTGACCCGAACAGTGAAGAGTGATCCATAACACACGGATTCGCCTGAGGACCTGGCTGCTGTTCCTCCTGCCATTTTGCGGATGGATGACAGAGCACCGATGGAGGACACTCTTAGCCTTCCTGAAGTTGTTACCAGTCAACCATAGGATGGCTGTGTCTCCCCGATTTTTTACAACCAATAAGACTCTGGGCCCCCTCCCTACTGTCCTAGAGATGATTTATAAGCTTGGCCGTAGGACTTCAGTCCTGGGCCGTGTCTCTCATTCCCCTACTTCAAAGAATGGGTGGGGGTGGAAATGTTTTGGAACAGTCCTATGCTATGGATTAGTGTTTTTCCTATGGATGGTCTGCTGACTCAAATCCCAAAATTGTAGGGACAAAGTGGTTATTGCACAAGCGCTGGCTGCCCTGAAACAGGGGGCCTCTACTGATGTGTGGTTATCTAAAGCAGTAGGGTTTAAGCCAACCAGCTCCTGCACCCCTAGGACTGTGGTCCATTGCACAGGGTGGAGTGCTTGGCTTAGCTAGCCCTGAAGGTTGTCGAGCTGAAGAGCATCGCACAGAGAATGGCCCTCTCTGAGAGATAAGTCGCTCTGCTTAAGGGTTTTCTGCTGTATATTCCCTTTCCCAGAAAAATGGCAGAGGGCAGGCCGGATAGGTTCCAGGTGTCATGAGCCTAGGGACAGATTCCGTGTAAGCCCATTTTTATGTTTTCATTTTGGGAAGTGCGACCTCTATCTTTACCTTCCTAGGGAGTTGCCTTTCTGCAAAGAAGTAAAAAAAGGGGGATATGTGGAGGGCCGGACCACATTCTCCATTGCTTCTAGGAACAAAGGTAGAGATTGACCTCTGTGACCCCAAGGTGTGGCGGCACACGTCTTTAATCTCAGCGCACGTGCTTTGTAACTCTCTACCGCTGCGTCCCTGCCTACTCCCGAGGTTTCACCTGGGACTGGGAGCAGTCAGCCAATCCGGGAATGACACGTCCAGGGCAGGGTCTGTTTCCTTTATAAGGGATGGGTTCCATCTTATCTGGGTCCCCACGGCCGTGTTGGCTTATGCTCTGCTCCCAAGAGACATAAAGCTATTCTGCAGAAGGATCCTAGTGTTCCGTGTGGTTCTTGCTGGCGAGACGGTAGCGCGGGACATGGGTGGACCAACTCAAAGCCCTGGATCTGGACCTGGATGATCACTGAGTTGGTCAGCTCACCCACTTTCCTGTAACTGTGCTCTCTTGCTTTGCTCAGGTGAAGGAGGGACCAGCTCTCCCACACCCATGACACTAGGACCAGCTCTTCCATGCTGCCCAGTCAGGGTTGGGATAAGCTCTCCCTAGTGTTGCAACTAGCAAGTGGTGGGACCAGTTCTGTGCAATCCTCAGTCATCCAAATGGCCCAAGGTGGGCCAGACATACACATAGACAGCATGGACCAGAGCATCACCATGGTCTCGGGTGACAGCATAAGCTACGTACATAAGGCTGTTCCTCATCATCCTCATGCGTCTAGTTTCACCTCTCTTCATAGTACATAAACCATTCTGCTTCTCTTTCTTTCCCATCTCCTTACTTGCTCATCATAGGGGCACCTGCCCTGCCTATGCTGAGTGGTGGATGGTAGGGGTCTGGGATATTTGAAATGCAGAAATGTGTAAAAATTTAAACATATGCATTTTATAGGTCTATTACTGCCTTCAAAACACTGTCATTGACTAAAATATATGTCTTCTTTCATATAAGTTAGTATTAAGATACAACATTAGACTATTGCACATGAAAATCCCCTTTCCATTCAATGGGGACTCTACTATATGGAAACAGGATGATTCACATTTTCTAGTACACCATGTGTATCTATGGCAACTGGACCAATGTAAGGGTGCCAAGGAAGCAATTGTTGGCTGCTAGGAGAGTGTGCCATTAGGCTTGAACCCTATATGAAGACTTAGGCTTTCAGCTGAGTTCTTTTGCTTCATCTTCCTCCAGAGCAGACATCTCCAGGGTTACACACAGCCATTGTGTTGGTTCTGTGAAAGATAGTCTATGATGGCAATCAAGAAAGGAGACACAAATCAGGGTGAAAGTTTGTGGTTATTTCTCTTCCATGGTCCCTACTGAGTCCATGTTATTCAGTAGAATTTACCAGTAAGTTACTGTTTACCACTCTAGTTGGCGGTGTGACCTTGGGAGAGTGTGTCGTAAAAAGGAGGCAGGCTAAAGCCTTATGCAACAGCCAACTTTATTCAGAGCATCAGGCAACATATACTCTGAGGGTTAAGAAGAATCATGTAAGATGTTCAATCACAAGGATAAGACACACTTGGCAAAAACATGTTTTTCCATAGAGGCACATGAATAAAAATAGTTGAAGTAAACTCACTTCTATCCCCTACAACTGGGAAGAGTACAAAAGCATTTCTAAAACAATTCTGTGTTTTAAGAAACTACGTTCACAAGACTCTTATCTTGCTTACTTGGAGTTTTCTCACAAGCACTCCGAATTCTCACATGATTTCATTCTTGGACTGTGTATTGTTGCTCTCAGAATATTGTTTAGTACTACATGAAACAGAGAAAATGGTGTGAAGAAATTGACACCAATTAACTTTCAAAAATAAAATAAAATTAATTAAATGAATTCTTAAATTAGTCTCATTAAATATACATTTTTTGAAGAACTTAATTATTGGTGGGGGTCCATATTTGTATAAAGAAACTAACCTATTAGACTCTTTTTTTGTTGCAGACATTGATACAGCTACTTCTTCTTGTCTAATGATATATATACCCTTCCCCAAAGTACTGAACTTTATTTATTAGAGCAGAATAGTATGTATATGAAGACATTAGTTGACTTACTTTTTAAAAAGTCACTTTCCTATTTGTCTGCTTTCCTAAAATTGATGCCTTATACTTTGATTATCTGATCAGAATTGATGGCATGTTGGAAAAACTGAAGGTCAGTGGCATTTTCTCTCCATCCTTATTCTATCTTCTGTTAGCAGCTTTCATCTATTGAGAGATGGCATTGACATTTTGCTTAAAAAGATGTTAAATGGAGAATTGTTGGTATTTTGTTTACAGCCAATGTTGTCTTAGGGGAATAAGGAACCCTCATAAAATAAATTCATGGTAAATTTAAAAGACAATGTAAAAGAGTAATTCAAAATGAGAGAAAACAATAATAGAAGTAATTATTGCAAGTTGTGCTATTTTATAAGTTGTGGAAGAGAAGCCTGAAAACTGTAGTCCTGATAAGGGAATCACACTCACTCAAACAGTGTGTAGTGTATTACTTTTAGAAGCTGATGTTACAAAACCATTGCATTCCAACTAATGAGAAAAGGTACCTGAGCAGTGAAGACCACATGCTGATATCTTACTACATGGCCAGCAGGAGCACAAGCTGGCATCCCACAGACTGTTGGATTTCCCTCCTCTGGCATTTTTCCATGTCTAAACTTACAACATCATTCATTCAAATTGAAGAACACTCTCTTCCATTCAATTTATTTGTCTATAAAATGACTGTGAATGAATAAGTATAAATTTGGAGATGGTATTAGAAGTGTCCTAGACAATAAACAGCATTCATATTTTATTCATATTTTATAGATATGACAGAAGGCAGCAGCTTGGGGGGATTCTTCCAGCTCAGCTAGCTGGAGTGAGAAAAGGAGCACTTTATAAAGTTTCATGAATTAGCCCTCACTTACAAATACATTTGTATATAAAACACAGGTCTACTCACATGAAACGCCAACATTCCTGTAGTAGAAAATGTGTTTTTGATATCAATAAATGGGCATCAAACCTTTGCTAGATCATAGTAGAATAGTCTAGAAAAAAAGCAGAACTTTCATTGCATTCTTTTAAAGAGAGCCAGTGAGAAAATGTTAGGACAGTTAGATTGCCTGACCTTTAAGTGAAAACTAAAATTTGTGTTAGGATAACCACTGTTAATTGCTACACATGATGCTGGCTATGAAGGACTGAACCTGCTCACCAGAAGTGTTTTCAGGAGTATAAAAACATTGAACATAATGTAAATGATGTAGCTCCATCTCTGTATGGTTTTTTCCCAACTACTGGAATAAATGACTAGAGACAGCACAGGATGAAGAACATGTTCGGTTAATATTGAGAAATATGCAAAGAAATATACTTCAAGAAAAGAGGAACTGAGGGGATTGACATTGGGAAGGAAGCTAAGGGTAAGAGGGTAGGAGGAACCTGAGGTTGTCTCACCTGTACTTTCTTGCAGAACTTGGTCCGCCTGCAAGAGGCCCAGAAAATTTCAAATTTTGTGTGCATGTAAGAGCATATTCTCACCACCTCTTTCTCCTAGGAACCCTTTGATGTTTGAATGATAGCAAAATACTGGAATCCTTTGAATTTTTTTTCAAAAAAGTTTTACTTGATATTTTATTGACAAATTATAATTGTATGTACTTATGGGTTGTAGAGTGATCTCTGATACATGTGTGCATTGTGTCATCCAATGTGACATCCGGTTTGACCTCACTCTGGCTCTAAGGATTAACTCTGAGTACTATGGAAGGTTGTATGAACAAGAGAACACTATTTTTCTTCCTGCTTCTGTGTTTTTTGTTATGGCTCTTTTAAATAAGTCACACCCAGTTGAAATCTTTTGCTTCTATTATTATAGATATGAATCATGTCTTTATCATTGTTGGAGTTTTAAAACAACAAACAGAGAGTCACACAATCGTTTTTTGTCTAGTTAGTTTTAGTCACTGAGTTTTGTCTGCAAAACAGTTTATGAGCGTGGGTGAGCACATCAGGAAACACCAATGAAAGGGCCACATCTGTCCTATAAAAGGGAGAGGAGGGGATGATATATCATCATGATAACTTGTTGAGTCCTGTCTGGAGGACATGACTGTATTTCTGGCTATGTATTTGTTCATTTATTAAGGAGATCCAGAAGAAATAGGAAGGGAAGTAAACAGAGGAAGAAAGAAGGAGGAAGGAAAGGAAAAGGGAACGGAGGTGAGAGACTAGAGAGGAAGGGGAATGAGAACATCCTCTTTAGATTTCAATGAAACTGCAAGGTCCCTTTAGTAGTTTGATGGTGGCACTGGATCCGAGACCAGGGACGGCATCCACACAGCTCTAGCATATTGAAGACACTGTCAAGAAAGAAAAAAAAAAAGGTCTACTCCGTATGTACATCTGTCTTGCATGCATGTTAAATATTTTGAAAAAACAGATTATTTACTCTAATGCTATGAGGCCTCTTTTTCTTCTCTCCAAGTCTTTGACAATAGACAGATCCACATAAATGTAGCTACTTGTTCTGCGTACATTTTAATGCAGATATTTTAAGTTTAAAAAAAGCATTTCAATTGCTGTATAAAAAGAAGCAAAGAGCATTTTCTTAACGGGGAACAATGACTGAATATATTTCTCATCACAGTGAAGAATTAATAGCAGTGAGTAAATGTCATCGGCTCACTCACGAAAAGTGCTCTGAGCATTCAGTTCCCTTTCTGTTTTGCTGACTGGTGTTTTGTGCCCTTTATACTGCTAACACACTCAGTGTTGTCACGTGGAGGAAGTACAATAGAACATTTTATGTATGAATTAGTAATTTTTGGAAAAGTGTTCTTTTTTGAAGTCCCACAATGAGAATAGCTTATGGTCATTTGTTCATTGCAAATAGTGGAGACAGCCAAACATCATTATCTGCATTTTTTGCTTACATGGCATGCAGGAGCTATGGGCAAGATGGAAATCTTCAGTACCATTGAGATGTTCAGATATTCACTGAGAAACACTGAGACACCTGCAGGGCATTTTGAGAATGCTCTAAGGTCTGATATGCTAGCTTCAGATAATTTATTGAAATGAGAAGCAAACAAATCTTCTACTCAGTGGGTACAATGACCAAACATAAAACACCTTAAGAAGTAGTTGTTTCTACCTATAGCATATTTTACCTCTACGCATAAAAAATATGTCTACATTACTTAACGTATTATACATAAAATTCTTACACACACATGTACATATACATGTAAAACAAACAATATAAAACAAAGCAAAACAAATTGACCTTTCTCAGTGTATAATTAAAAGCTTTGAGTAGCTCAATTGTGCCACAAGGACATGTGCACTATGTTCATAGCAGCATTGTTTGTCATAGGCAGAATCTGGAAACAGCCTAAATGCCCCTCTACCAAAGAATGGATAAGGAAAATATGGTATATTTACACAATGGAGTACTACACAGCAGGAAAAAATTACAACATCTTGAACTTTGCAGGAAAATGAATGGAGCTAGAAAACATCATTTTGAGTGAGGTAACCCAGACACAGAAAGACGATTATCACATGTACTCACTCATAGGTGATTTTTAAACATAAAACAAAGAAAATCAGCCTACATATCACAATCCCAGAGAACTTAGACAACAATGAGGACACTAAGAGAGACTTACATAGATCTAATCTACATGGGAAGTAGAAAAAGACAAGATCTCCTGGGTAAATCGGAAGCATGGTGACCTTGGAGGAGGGTTGAAGGGGAGGGGAGAGGCAGGGAGGGGAGCAGAGAAAAATGTAGAATTCAATAAAAAAGGTTTTGAGTAGTCAGGGAAAAAAAATCTGTTTCTGCTTAAACCTGTACAAAGGAGATGATCTTTTAAAATATTTCTTTCCAAAGATTCTATTTTTCAGCTTGTCTGTCCAAAATTCTATTCCTCCATAAGAAGAAACTTTAAAACTCCAACAGGACCAAACTATTTCTTCAGAAATAGCAAGGGAATTAATTTTAATGCACTAAATTCACAAGAAATTCCAGCGATAAAAAGATGCCTCTCAGTCTTATTATTTAATTGATCTTTTTGGAACAGTTCATTTGTACTCCAGAAAAATAATAAAGTAGGCTATTAAGTTCTTTCAAATGTATGAAAACAACAGTGACTAATACTCTGAAATCTCCTTATGAAAGGCTTTTGTGTTTGAACCCTCTAAATTCTAATCTCTAGTAGGTGGTTCTGAGCTTACTATTATTATTATTTTAAGCTTAAAACTTCCTTGGTAGAATGGAAGTAAGTTTGATTTAAATTCCTTTTATTCATTTAAGATTGACTGGAATGAATTTTACTTGCACATTGTAAAATATGTTTCATTTCAAAGCATTATACTTCACTTCCTGGCTATTCATTTAGAAAAGCATAATGTTTATGTGAGAAACATCTGCACACAGGCATGCACGCACTCACACAGAAAAACACACATACACAAACACATATATCACAGAGAGAGAAAGAAAACTGAGCAGTCAAGAGACTAGGTTCTATTTATCAGACCAATATTTGAAACACAGGGTCAATTTCTGTTGCAAGACATTGTTATCAGGAATTGCAAGTTGGCAACCAGGTAGATTCACCTAGAAATTATGTTTCACTTTACCCATGCCAACACATTTTGGGGAAAAAAAGAAGAAATGGAGATTCGTATATCAATACTACAATCTCAGTACTAATGTCACTCACTGGTTTTCATATCCTCACCAAAATATGATATTGGCACCCTTGCCTATTAAAGATATCTTGATGTTTTTATGGCCACATTTCAGAAAAAATTTTTATGTTTGTTGACTAAGTATATTTTTGTGTGCTTTTCTGTCAGTCTAGCCTATTGTGTGAGGCAGCAGTTGGATTTCTGGACAAAGATGCTGGTTTTAATTTATTGTAACACCAATCTGCCTCTTCTTTCAGGCTGAGGTACAAATGTGTGCGTTGGATTCTCGTGTATAATCTTATGTTGAATCTAAATTAATTTTAAGGAAGGGTATCACCATGTTCTGACTTTTCTCTCCTTATGGTTTAATAAATTGAGAATTCTGAATTTTAGTGGAAGGTCAATATACAACTTTTTCTCAGTCAGTATTTAAAATTATTTCTGTTTAAGTGGTGTCTACTTCAAGTGATAAAATCAATTTCCTTTGCCATATTTTTAATGTTTTATTTGTGAAGCTTCTGGATTAATATGTTATGTATCTCTGGGTATATAAGCTATGACTCAGTAGTTATATTTCAAGGTGCGTGTGCATGTGTAATAGATATGCACACATCTGTGGATTACATGAGGTATTTATAGGAAGGGAAACGCTGGGACACTGTTAAATGTAAGTTATTATAACAGTCACGGAAAGTAAGGGATAGATTCTGTATTGTAAAAGAATATAATTCAACCCTACAATCCTAGCAATGGATATACATTTAGGGAAGGTAGAGAATATGTTGGAAAGACAGCTGCATTTCTGCGATTGCTGCAGCACAACACCCACTATACATGAGAACTAAAAAAAAATCGACCAAATGTTCACTTGAAAAGCAAAGAAAGAAAACATAGTACATATGCACAATGGAATAGTATTCAGCTAGAGAAAACACTGAAATTTTTTTTGTTTGCAAAAACATGGGTGGAACTGAAGAGAATGTGAAGTGAAATAAGGCAGAGCTCAGAAATAAAAGTGATGTGGGATTTCCCTCTGTATGCTGTGACTGGGTTTGATTATCATTGATTAATAAAGAAACTGCTTTGGCCTATGGCAGGGCACAATACAGCCTGGCCAAAAAAAAAAAAAACAAAAAACAAAAAAAAACAAAAAACAAACTAACTGAATAAAGGGAGAAAGAGGGTGGAGTCAGGCAGATGCCATGTAGCTGTCCAAGAAACAAGATGTGATATAACAAACAACGAGACTCGGGGTAAAACACAAAATAATAGAAATGGGTTAATTTAAGATGTAATAGCTAGTTAATAAAAAGACAGAGCTAATAGACCAAAGAGTGTATAATTAATATTAAGCATCAAAGTGGTTATTTTATAAGTGGCTTCAGGAATGCTCAGGTGGACAAAACCTGACCCAGCGGGACCAGCGGGATGGAGAATACTTTTAGCCATGGAAAAGTACTGTAAATATGGAATCCTTAAACTGTTGATCTCACCAAAGATAAGAATACAATTGTGGTTATTCAATTTTAGGGAGAATTGTTGGGAGAAAAAGATAAGTAGAAGCTTATCAATAGGTACTTAATTCTGTTTGTTTGTTTTGAAACAGTGTTTCACTGTGTAGCTTTGGTTAGCCTGAAAGTTGCTATGTAGACTGGATTGACCTCAGAACCACAGGGATCTGCCTGCTTTGACCTCCCAAATTTGGGGATTAAAGATAAATACCACCACACCCAGCCTTAATTATATTTAGAAAAGAAAAAGATAAGCTTCGGTGTATACCATAATAATAATCATGAGCTATCCACCAGAAAGATTTTGAAAAGGTTCATTTAAAGTAAATAGAAAAGAAAATGATCTGTTAAACAGAATATACGTGTTTAGTCTGGATATATTTGACAAGGCGTATATATGAAAATACCATGTGCTTTTTCATAGATATATACAGTGTTTATATTTTATGTAGCAGGCAGTATATTTAATTCCAAAAAATAGAACGTCTACAGAAGAATTTCTTTATAATATGCAAAATTGGAAAGAATCATTTAGTAATAATGAAACAGATTGTGATATTGTTCTTGCAATGAAATGGCATGCAGCAAGGGACACCCTGGAACACACGGTTGTGTGGTGAAGTCTCACAGATGTGTGACATAGTGTGAGAGAAGCCAGTCACATAAAAACAGTGTTATGTGATTTGACTTGAACAATTCTGATGACCGATTACTGAGTGGTGGTTCCTCTTTGGAGAAGAGAGGGCTTGTGCTTGAAGGAGGCATGAGCACCTTGCCTAGGTAAACTGGGGAGTAGGGGGAAGGGATATAAGGGAACTGGATGGTTGAGTTGAGGGAGGTTTAGAGAGGGAGAGCAATAAAAGCCATCTTGATAGAGAGAGCCTTTATGGGGTTAGGGAAAAACCCAGTGCTAGAAAATTACCTGGAATCAACAAGCTAAAACTCTTAACAATAGTGGAGAGGGTACCTGAACTGACCTTCTCCTGTAATAAGATGGGAGACTACTTTACATGTTATTATAGAACCTCTGTTTAGTAACTGACGGAGCCAGATGTAGGAATCCACAACCATCACTGGGCCGAACTCCTGGAGTTCAGACAAAGAGAGAGAGATTATATGAGCAAGTGGGGGCAGGGAGCAAGATCATGATAGGGAAACCCACAGAGATAGATGACCCGAGCTACTGGGAGCTCATCGATCCTGGACTGGAAGCTGGGTAGCCTGCATAGGACCAGACTAGGCCTTCTGAATGTGGGTGACAGTGGTTTGGCTTTGTTTATTTGCTAGAAACCTGGCAGTGGGACCAGGACGTATTTCTGCTGCATGAACTGGCTTTTTGGAATCCATTCTGTATGGTGGGATACCTTACTCAGCCTTGTCACAGTGGGGAGGGACTTAGTCCTGCCTCAACTAAATTTGACAGGCTTAGTTGACTCCTCAAGGGAGGCCTTACCCTCTCTGAGGAGTGAATGGGGGTGAGGGGAGACAGGGAGAAAGCAGAAGGAGGAAGAACTCTGGTTGATATGTAAATGAAAAAAAAAAGAAACAAAGAAACTTGCCTGGGTCAAGTTTTTTATCTCCAAGAAATATGTACATATGTCTTCATGCCTGGTAAAAATACATCAAGTTGTGCATGCCATATCTGCCATCTCCATTGTACTATTATTAATATTTTTAACTATTATTTTTATTTATAGTTTCAAATATTAATAACATTTTATCTGTTCATCACACACATACATATGTATATATATATATATGCATGTTCATATGTGTGCATGTATGTATATATGGCCTAAAGTTGGCATGTATTATAGCCCACAAGTTGATTTTAGGTGTATTCCTCAATCATCCTCCATTTTTTTGAGAGAAGACCCTTTGCTAAATCTGCTTAGGTAGGCTAACTGACCTATTAGCTCAGTGGTTATGCTTTTCTCTGCTCCCACCTCCAGTCCTGGGGTTGTATGGTATATGTGTATGATCACACACATCTTGTATGTGGATGCTGCGTGTCAGAGCTAAACTCTTCATGTGTGTGCAACAGTCACATGACTGACAGATGTTTCCCAAGCTGTAGACAAATCCTTTCTGAAGCTAATACTTTAATCTCATGTAAATTCATTGACATATGGACCCAAGCTTACACACTAATTCAGAACAGTTTCTGTTTCCAGGTTTATCTCCCATAAGGTTACTAACCATTTTCATTCTAATTTCCCTATGCTATAAAACTTAGTAATCTCATCAAAATGCCCCACATTTGATTATATCATGTATATATACTTAGGAATCACTAATATATTCCCTTACTTGTTTATAAATTGCAATCTTAAAATACTTGAGTATCTATAATATGATGCTAGATATGTGGTGTGTGGCAGTGCTGATGGAAATGGGGTATATTATATCACATTACATCACATTTGTTACTATAAAAATTTAGTTTTCATATGGTAGCTGTTGGGTAAAAGAAATTACACCACATTTTATGTTACAAACTGTGAGTTTAAGACAGTGCAAATGTCTTGAGTTAAAGGAATTAGCAACAGGTCAATGCAAAAGCAAATACTAACTTTTACCATGGTTTTCTTCTATGGGTCACACATAAATTTTAAATCTACCTCTACTAAATTCCTCATGATAAAGTTTTCACTTCCTCAAATAATCTCCTACTTTCTATCCTTTTATGTTTTCCCGACATGGGTTTTTCCAAAGTCTGGGAACATCTTCTCATCTTCTGTGTATGTATACATTATTTACTCTCTCAGAAATCTTAAAAGTGGGAAGTAAAGAAGAGAGGGCAATGGGGTGATTGTGATCAGGATCCTTTACATCCATGCATGAAAAAGCAGAACGTTCTAGAAAATCATTCTCTGAACCATTTACAGAACAAAGAAACCATTTACAAAACAAAGAAAAAAGTGTGGTCTACAAAATTGTACTGTATCTGTTGTTTTATACATTTAAGGTAAAATTGCATTTATGAAATTGTTTTCATATAGTGTGAATTTTAACTGGCCTTGATGATAAAAGCCCAGAGTCAGACATTAGGGAAGAAAGCTGAAAGATCAAAGAAGCAGAGCAGCCAGTCACTAGTCTTACCTCTATGAAATCCTCAGACAAAATGGGCGATCCTGTGTCTACAAGTCCTCAGACTGAAGAATGTTGAGCTCCTGTCTCCTCCTGGTTTATATTCCTCTCTTCCCACAACCATATCTCTTCCCATCTCCACCTCCCTGGTGCTGGCTTTAAGGGTGTGAATCATCACCTTTTAACTCTGTTTCTCTTTTAGACTGATTCAATCTCTAGTATCCCAGGGTGGCTTTGAACTCCCAGAGATTCATCTCCCAAGTGCTAGGATTAAAGGTGGTTGCCACCACTGCCTGACCTCTATGGCTAATTAGTGTAAATAGCTTCACACTCTGATCTTCAGGCAAGCTTTGTTTGTTAAAGACAAAGTTTCACCACAGTTTTGCATGCAACAAATTTGCCCATTAATAGGTGCTTGAGTATAGCTGACAAACAGAATATAGTGCAGAATTGTCTATCTTGAAAACTTTTCATGTATTTCACTTTCCCCTTACTTCTTACCTGTAACATGAGGGCTGGCTTGTTGGGGTTTCTGTCCCTCCCAGTACCCCAACAGCCGGCAAGCAACAAAGAAAATCACACACAGGACTCCATAAGGTTATAAACTGATTGGCCCATTTGGTCAGGCTACTTATTAGCTCTTATAACTTATGTTACCCCATTATCCTTATCTATGTTACCCACATGGGCTCAGTACCTTTCTCAGTGTGACAGCTTACATGTTGCCTCTTCGGTGGTCTGCGCAGGAGTGGCTGAGGGTTTCCTGTGTCCCAGAATACTCCCAGTCTCTTTACTCCACTCCTACTTCCTGTCTGGCTTTCCCGCCTATACTGCCTGCCTGGCCAATCAGCGTTTTATTAAAATATGATTGACAGAATACAGACAATTCTCCCGCACCACTTACCTATTCTGTTTCGACTGCGATGTGGGTGTAATTTCTTTTTCATCATTATACCATACCACACCACCCTGACTATCCTCATACTTGGCACTTAAGAACTTTCCCCCACATTGACCCCCCCCACCCCCGTCTCCTGAAGTCTTGATACTGTCATTGTAAAAAGAATGCCTTTTAGTTTTATTCAACCTTCACACAACCTTTAATAACTCTTCCACCACCAGCTTAAATACTAATGACAGATCTCTGAAGTAAATGACGGTTTGTCATTTATTCCTTATTTTACAAAAAGTCTTTCATGTCCTTGCAGTTTCTATGGAATAGGCGTTTCAAGCAGCTACGAACATTTTCAATGCCCTATTCTCATTGTATGCTGATGCTTTTTTCTGAAAGTTCAGTTCCAGGTTTTCAGCAAAATTAACAGAAAGGCAGATAAAAGTTTTCATACTTCCTTCTTCCGCCCACACACATGCATAGCCTTTCCCTTTATTAATAACTTTCACGTCACAGAGGGATGCATTTGCTGTAAGTGAAAAGCAAATGTGCTCTTGTGTTGGCCAATCATCACTCCAAGTCCTTCATTCACATTAAGGCTTATCATGGGTGCAACACTGATTTTAAGAAAATAGGCATGCAGCACTGTTTTAGTATCCTACAGAGTATCTTTAGTGCCTGGAAATTCTGTTTTTGTTTAATCTTCCTCCTGCTGTGGGACAATGGTCTATACCCTGTCAATTCTATTTTAATAAAATGCTGATTGGCTATTAGAAAGGCAGGAAGTATAGGCGGGGTGACTGGGCAGGAAGTAGAGGCTGGACAACAAGAATTCTGGGAAAAAGGAAGCAGATTCTACAGTCGTGACCCAGCCTCAGAGGAAGCAAGATGTGACTGCCTCTCCAAAAAGGTACTGAGCTACATGGTTAGCATAGACAAGGATAATGGGCTAATATAAGTTATAAGAGTTATTAAGAAGTCTAAGCTAATGGGCCAATCAGTTTATAGTTAATATAGACATCTGTGTGATTTCTTTGGGACCTAATGACTGCAGGAACCAGGTAGGACAAAAACCACAGATATCATCCCCCTCCACTTCTTGCATACCCTGAAAAAGATTGATCTTTTTACTGTATTAACGGTTTTGTCTTTTCAAGAATGTTGTGTGACTGGAATCAAACAGAACATGGCCTGCTTAGATAGGCTTCTTTTATTCAGCAATGTATCATCTCACAGTTTGATAATTCATAAGACATAATTTTCAACTCCTTTAAATACATACTGTTATCTTGATGAGTATTTATTGTTAGGACAAAACACCATGACCAAAAGCAAGTCAGGGAGAAAAGGTTTTGTTTGTCTGTTTTTGTTTTATTTTGTTTTGCTTTTGGCTTATACTTCCATATTGCTGCTCATCATTGAAAGCTGTCAGGGCAGAAACTCAAACAGGGCAGGAATCTGGAGGCAGGAGCTGAAGTAGGCAGGGCCCATGAGAGGTTCTGTTTATTGGCTTGCTTTGCATGGTTTACCCTTTCATTCTGCTTTTTTATGGAAACCAGGACCACCATCCCAGGGGTGGCCTCACCAACAATGGGCTGGTACTTTACACATCAGTCATGAATTAAGAAAACTTCCATAAGGCTTGCCTACAGATTGGTCTTATGGGGGCATTTTCTCAGTGAAGTTCCCTTCTCTCAGATGACCCATTTGTGTCAAGTTGACAAACTGTGATCTTTTTGTCAATTTGACACAAACTTGGGTCATCTGGAGGGAAGACAGAGCCTAGTTGATAAAATGCATATGCCCCTCTCAAACTGACCTGGAGGTAAGTCTGTAGGACATTTTGATTAATGGTTTGTGTGAGGGGGTATAGCCCATGAGTGTGATGCCAGCCAGGGCTGGTTCATGTGTTGTAGTTTAAAGCAGGTTCAAAAAAACCCTTGAGAGCAAGCCTGGAGGTATGGTCTGTACTTAAGTTTCTGCCTTCAGGTTCTTGCTTGAGTTCCTGACTTGGTTGTTTTTCATAATCAACTGCAATCTATATGATGAAATAAACTCTTTTCTCACCAATTTTTTTGACGAGGTGATTATCACAATGACAAAATAAAATTTAAAAATAAACCCTTAAGAAATTTGGATGAAAAGATGTCATAATCAAATAACAAAATGTGGTGAGTTAAGAACAGATAAGCATTCTACAGAAAAAGAATCCAGTATAAAGAGGGTTGAGAAGGCTGCATAACTGTGTAATTTTGGTACTTTTGTTTGAATGTTTAAGAATTTAAAGACAAACAGTGGCATAGCATTTAGCCAAACATTGGTCCCTTTAAGCATTGATTTATTTTACAGCCACACAGGCATTTCAGTGGCAGTTGGATGTGCAGGAATGACTGAAGTAGCAATTGAGCAGAGATCACACACCCCCGTAGGTAAAGAACATTCCAGAATGAAGCAGCACACCCCAGGCATGAGCATATCTGGTGGTGCATTGCAAGTAGTAGTGACATGCTGAGTCGGGCTGTTTGTGTCAAAGCAGGCTGGATTTCGTAGATGCTCCAAGGACAAGTGCTGAGAACACTGATTTCATTTTCCATGGAATCATCTTGCTCCTGCGGGAAAGAATAGGTTGGAGGAGACAACAGTGATGCTAGATGGAAGGTGGTGGTGATGGAGATAAAGGTGGTAGCAAAGAGTAGATGAAGGGAAGTAGCTCAAAGTGTTAAATATGTCAAGTCCTATTTAACATCATCACTTTCATTTCTTAAAATAGTTCAAAGGCAATCAAGCCCAATAAGTAAGCTTTTATGTCTTCTAAATTATCATTAGTCATCCCTCTTTATGGAATGGCATAAGCATTTCTCACGATGAAGACACAAATGGTGACTCTTCTTTTTATTTGCTCCTTCACATCTATTCAGTAAGCAACTATTGTCACTTTTGACTCCTTTTGAGCCTTGTTGCAGTTTCTTTCACCCATGCCACAGCATTCTCCTGGAATAATGTACCTGATAACAGTGTCCTCCACTGTCCTAATGCTATATTTAGCTACTCAAACAAGCACATAAAGCACAAATAATTTTAATTTCTTGTAGATAGAAAATTTTCAATGGATTTCTGCTATGCTTTGAGTTTAAGTTGTATCCCTGGGAGCTACATGATCTTGTCATGTACAGAACCTTTTGTTTTATTCCATTCCCCACTATATTGCTATACACAGCTCTGTTTTGTATGTCCCAACTACTTACAATACACCACTGATCTAAAATAATCTTAACTCTGCTGCAATAGTACTAGGCCATGCTAAAAAACAAACAAACAAACAAACAAACAAAAACGGAGGGAAGACATTTTGCAACTATTATATACAGTTACCAATGTAAAATATTTAATATTAAGTCACACATTACAATTATATGACCAGCATGCAGTGATTGAACAAATATATTAAAAAGCTAGTGGCTTTTCACATAGTGGAAAAGTAGCAAAATGCAATGCCGAAAGTATCTGCTAGCCTTTAATTCCTCCCCGCCTCATATTTCTTCTCCTAAGCTTTAAATAACTCTTCTTCCAGTGAGTATTCAAACACTAACAAGTCAGAACCCACCACAGAAGGATGCTCGGCTGCTGCAGTCTGTAATGATGAGATTATACATTCCCACATCTGAATGTGACATATTAGGCAAGAATTTTGATCCACTGGTATAAAGAATCTCATTAGAAAAAAAATAAATGAAATGTGAACTTCTCCTCCTAGGACAAGCCTGTTCTTTTAGGAGAGTATGCTGTACTTGCATTGAAAAGGTGTTTTTTTGATCTTCAGTTCATTCAACTACTCTGTCCTCATTTATGTTTAAAAGCATGCATGGTGTTTGCTTTGTCATTACAAGTAATCCTGCTTTGGTCTCTTTGAACTGTTGGCAACATGCAATTCAACTTAAGTCTTTTCTAGTCGTCTTCTTCCTGCTATTGGCTGATGAAATTTCCCTGGTATTAACACCTGAAGACACTGTCTCCTTTCCCTTTCATGATGCAATTATCAGATCTATTGCTAAGCTGAACCCAGGAAGTCAACTGAATATTTTAATCCAAGTGGAACATCCTAATTTAAGTTAACTTCTGACCTTTCTTAAGAGGGAAGTTCAGAAATACAATGTAGAAGTTAACCTAAATCTCTGAGAATTTTGAAAGCATAAAGCATGTTAGCAAATAGCTTCTGAGTGTCATTGTTCATAGGTCTATTTCATAGTTGATTCATTATCTTGTAGACATACTAGAAACTTATGACATAAAGTAGCTTGTAAATGAATTGTATTAGGTTTTACAGCATCAGTGACAACTTGGTAAACATGAATAATGGATAAATAAGTTTTTAGATCATTTTTTAAACCAGTCCTGTTCATTAAAATGAATTTTTAATCAACTCAAAATTAAAATGTCATTCATTTCTAAGACTTTTCCAGCAATACATAGTTGTGTAAACAGCTGGCAAATTTCAAGATATCACATCTGGTAGGTGTGGATGAAACTCATTAGATTAAGTCTTCTAAGCATGGCTGCGTGCCAAAGCTTTGATATGATAAGCACTCATTCCTAATGGCGGCCATTTGTTCTTTGCCAGCTCATAAGTGCTTCCTTCTAGCCATGGATTGCATTTCCGCTGGCATGTGAATCACTGGCTACCACGTCCCTGCATATTATAATCCTTGTACAGAGTAATTCCTAAGCAATCCAAAATAGTCAAAGGGAAGTCACAGTATGCTGACTGTCAACAACAGCTTCCACTCTAGGCAGAGAGTCCTAACAGAGGAAGGAAGTCTGTACATTTCTGAAGGGCCACTGAACATGTGATTACAAACTAAAAGAGGCTTACATTAAAAGCCTGATATAGAGCAGACAGGAGTCAGACCAGCTTAATACCAAAGAAAACTTTTGTATTCTTTTAGATATCTGCAATAGGCAACTAGAAAATGTTCTGGTTTTCTTCTAGGGGATCTGAAAGAAAAGGGCTATCAGGCAAGCTATGTGTAGATGTGATGGACGCTAAAAGGGAAGGCTGATAATACATGATTTAAGGTGATCCTAAGCAATGGTTACACAGTGATCCTTGTGGACTTTCTGTCTTTCTCAGTGGGTGTGTTTGAAGAGAGGGAGTTTCTACAGCTGAAGTGACCAATACTAATGGAATTCTCTACAAAAAAAGGTGTAATGAAATCTGTTAAAGGTAATAACAAAAAATAGCTAAGGGATGAATCAAATACTTCTATCACTAATATAAGGATGAAATAATTAATCTTTGTAATGCATATCATGAGTGATTCAGCTGACCCATGATTCATTATCCTCAGTTGTACTTCGTAAGATATAATAAAATGTATAGTATAATATAATATTAAAACATTATGTCTCCATTCTAGTGAAGGTGTCACCATTTGTTTTGCCTTCTGTCTGGCATATTCACTGAAATAGAGATCATTAGAAAAGCTTCTGTAATATTAATGTACATGCACATGTACCCTGTATCTGAAGCCTGTGTTTACTGAAGTTAGAGGATGAGTGTGCTCCAAGCCTGAAATAATGGTAGATTTGGAGGAATTGAAGCAATCATATTCCCATTGTCAGTAGAAATGGAGTATCTATTCCAATAAGATCTGTCTTCACACATGAAATGCAGCACTGTCAAGAATTTCCACGGACTTAATGGGAAGGCTGTTTAATAACCAGCCATAAAAATAAAACGAGGTCAATTTTGTGAAAATGTCAGGCAAATTTCACATTTGCCTTAAATTATCTAGATGACTAAATAAAATCACAATGAAATAGAATTCAGTTATATAATGATGATGCACAGATAAAAATGAATTCATGCAATAACATAAATTTGTTGCTGAAAATCAAAAAGGTTGTAGAATTTTATATTTATAATCTAGTCTCTGAAAATATAGTTTGTCAAACTCACTCCCACAGCAGTGTGGCCAACTCTATACAGGGACAGATGCATCAAATACCCATTTTCCAAGTATCAGAGGAATAGTGGTGAGTCACTCACAAGATTTTTTTTAACTAATATAGATCTAACATATAATTAGTACTTAGATGTATAATGCAGGAAATAACTTATACTAGATATTTTTAGGAAAATCATGTGTTATGCTATAGATTGAATATATAAATGTTCTTAATATTGAATATAGTTATTTTATGTTCAATAAACTTATACTGATCAGTGAATAAAGGAAAAAATAGAGTACGTTAAATAACTTTCTTGTGAGCTGGAGAGATGTATGTTTAACTAAGAGCAACTGATGCTCTTTTTCCTTTTTTCAGTTGTTTTGATTGAGTTTATATTTTTCTCTGCTCTCCTCTCTTACTCCATCCTTCTCTTCTACCATCTCCCATGATCCTCAAACTCCCTATTTACTCAGGAGATATTGTCTTTTTCTAGTTCCTGTGTTGATTTTACCCATATATGTCGCTCTTAGGTTCTCTTTGTTGTCTAGGTTCTCTGGGATTGTGAAGTGTAGGGTGATTTTTCTTTCTTTTATGTCTAAAAGCCACTTATGAGTGAGCACATATTATATTTATCTTTCTGGGTCTTGGTTTTCTCATTCAATATGATTTTTCTAGATCCATCTATTTGCTCCAAAATTGCAAAATGTCATTATTTTTTTCCTCTGTGTAGTACTCCATTTTGTAAGTGTACCACATCTTCTTATATATATATATATACATATATATATATATTTATTTATTTATAAAAAATTTCTACCTCCTCCCCGCCTCCCTTTTCCCTCCCCCTCCCCACCTCCCCCTCCCTTTCTAGTCCTAACAGCAGTCAGGGCTCCCTGCCCCGTGGGAAGTCCAAGGTCCTCCCTACTCCATCCAGGTCTATAAAGGTGAGCATCCAAACAAACCAGGCTCCCACAAAGTCAGTTCATGCAGTAGAATCAAAACCCAGTGCCATTGTCCTTGGCTTCTCAGTCAGCCTTCATTGCCAGGCACATTCAGAGGGTCCAGTTTGACCACATGCTCCATAACTCCCAGTCCAGCTGGCCTTGGTAAGCCCCCATTAGAACAGTCACATCGTCTCAGTGGGTGG
Source organism: Myodes glareolus (assembly GCF_982192425.1). Lineage (NCBI taxonomy): Eukaryota > Metazoa > Chordata > Mammalia > Rodentia > Cricetidae > Myodes > Myodes glareolus. The sequence goes on along the minus strand of NC_142041.1, from coordinate 44,498,294 downwards.
ACGAACCCCTCGTGGTCCCGACTTCCTTGCTCATGTTCTCCCTCCTTTTCCTCCTCATTTGGACCTTGGGAGCTAAGTCCAGTGCTCCAATGTGGGTCTCTGTCTCTATCTCCATCCATCTCCAGATGAAGGTTCTAAGGTGATATGCAACATATTCATCAGTGTGTCTATGGGACAAGGCCAGTTCAGGTACCCTCTCCTCTGCTGCCCAAGGAACAATCTGGTGACCTCTCTTTGGACGTGGGAACCCCTTTAGAGTAAAGTCTCTCACAATCCCTAAAATGACTCCCTTAATTAAGATATTTACTTCCCTGCTCCCATATCCACCCTTCTTCCATCCCACTCATCCCATTCCCCCAAGTTCTCCCGAATCCTCCCCTTCTCCCTTCTCTCTACCCATCTCCCCTTACATCCACCATCCCACACCCCCGTGCACCCAACTTTTGCCTGGCAATCTTGTCTACTTCCAATATCCAGGAGAATAACTACATGACTCCTTCTTCTTTAGCTTCTCTAGGATCATGAATTATAGGCTCAATGTCCTTTAATTATGGCTAAAATCCACTTATGAGTGAGTACATACCATATTCCTCATTTTGGGTCTGGGATACCTCACTCAGTAAAGCGTTTTTATTTCCCTCCATTTGCATGCAAAATTCAAGATGTTATTGTTTTTTTACTGCTGAGTAAAACTCCAATGTGTATATGTTCCACACCTTCTTTAACCATTATTCTATTGAGGGGCACCTAGGTTGTTTCCAAGTTCTGGCTATTACAAATAGTGCTGCTATGAACATAGTTGAACAAGTACTTTTGTAGTATGATAGGGCATCTCTTGGGTATATTCCCAAGAGTGGAATTGCTGGGTTCTGAGGGAGGTTGACTCCCAGTTTCCTGAGAAACCCCACATCTTCTTTATCTACTTTCCAGTGCATTTAAGTTTTTTCCAGGTTCTGGTTATGACAAATAAAGCTGATATGAACATAGTTGAGCACATATCCTTGTGTTATAATTGAACAACCTTTGAGTATATACCCAAAAGCAGTATTGCTGGGTCTTGTGGTAGGTTGTTTTCTAATTTTCTGAGATATTGCCATACTGATTACCAAAGCAGCTGTCCCAGTTTGCACTCCCACCAGCAGTGCAGGAGTGTATCCTTTATTCCACATCTTCTCCAGCATAAGTTGTCATCAGTGCTTTTGATCTTGGCCATTCTTACAGGTGTAAGATGGAATCTCAGAGAGGTTTTGATTTGCATTTCTCTGATGGCTAAAGATGTTGAGTATCTTCTTAAGTGTCTTTCAGCCATTTTAGATTCCTCTGTTGAGAGTCCTCTGTTTAGGTCTGTACCCCATGTTTTATTGGATTATTTGTTCTTTTTTTAAAATGAAGTAATATTTTTATTAGATTTTTTTTTAAAAGTTACCGATACAAACTCCCACTTTGTTCCCTTCTCCCATTCCCTCCACATACCCTCCTACCCCACCCCTCTCTAATCCTAAGAGAGAGTAAGGCACTTTGCTTTGTGGAAAATCCAAGGCCCTCCCTACTATATCTAGGCTGAGTGAGGTATAAATACAAAGAAAATAGGATCCCAAAAAGCCAGTCTATGCAGGAGAGATAAAGCCCAGTGCCACTGCCAGTGGTTCCTCAGTATGCCCCAGTCATACAACTGTCAGCCACATTTAGAGGGACTGGTTTGGTCCTATGCTTGTTCCTTCCCATCCCAGCTGGAATTGGTGAACTTCGATTAGCTCAGATAAACTGTTTCAGTGGATGAACCCTTTATGGTCTTGATCTTTGTGCTCATATTCTCTTTCCTTCTACTCTTCAGCTGGACCTTGGAAGGTCAGTCCGGTGCTCTAATGCGGGTCTCTGCCTCTGTTTCCATCTGTTGTTGGATGGAAGCTTCTATAGTGATATTTAGATGATCATCAACCTGACTACATGGCAGGGCACCCTCTTCTCTATTGCTTAGAGTCATAGCTGAGGTCATCATGTGGATTCCTGTGAATTTTTCTAGTGTCAGGTTTCTTGCTAACACCATAATGACTCCCTCAATCCATATATCTCTTTCCTTTCTCTCATATCTGTCATTCCTCCATCTTGACTATCCCATTCCCTCAAGTTCTCCCCAACCCTCCCCTTCTCTCTTCCTCTTTCCCTTCTCCCTTTCCTTTTACCCTCCCCCCGCATGATGATCAATTTCTTGAGTTCTTTGTATAATTTGGAGATCAGCACTCTGTCCAATGTTAAGATCTTTTCCCATTCTGTAGGCTATTGTTGTGTCTTGTTGACTGTGTCCTTTGCTTTACAAAAGTTTCTCTGTTTCAGAAGGTCTCATTTGTTAATTATTTCTCTCAAAAAGGCTGTGGTTATTTCATTCGTCATACACATAGACAGACAGACAGAAAAGTCAGATTGTTCGGAAAATTTCCATACAATGTATCATAGATGGTAGTCATTTGCTAGTAACTTTGAAGAATTTCAACTTCTACCACTCTTTCAAGTGAATATCATATTAGGGAATAGGCTATACTGAATATCTTCGTAACTATTCTGAGACCAAGGATTCTTGTAATAGATACTACAGCACATGTAAGTGACAATAAAATTCTCAGGGAACTATAATTCAGATGTAACAAAACCAGAAATAGGTTTTCACTATGTATGATATACATTTTTTCAAAAAGTAAACTTCCTCTTAAAAGACAATCTAACCCACCAACCACCTTTACATACAGCCTTTTAGTTTTAGTGTCTTATTTATTGACAAAAGTCACTCTCTGCTCACATGCTCCAAGTTCCTTGCATTTCATATTGGAAGTCATGTCAAGTGGTACGGATTTGAAATACCACTGAGTTCAAAATGTCATCTGATTCTACTTGACCAGGAATGTACACAGCACTAGTCTGCTCTTGCTAGTGACCAAATATCCACACCGCTGAAGCCTTAGCCTCTCTTGACTCTGGCTCATATTGAGTATATTTAACGTGTTACACCCAGCAGATGTCTTTGCTTCTGATTCTTCCACGAGAATCATATGCATGCAGTTTGAGTGGTATTGATTCTTCTGCTGGTATCCTCCAGCTGTCTCGTTCCTCTCATCCCTATCTAATCTCCCTTGTTAGCCTCATGTGTGCCACTACATTGCTTCGCAGTCTTCCAGCCGTTTCTTCCCATGTCATGACTTTGCCACTGTCTTTGCCAATCTTAGTCTCTCTCTCCTTTCCCCTCTCCACCCACTCTGCATCTTCTATTTATTTCCTAACATTATAAACAATTTCATTATTACATTTATTTCCGATGACATTAAACAAGTAAGAACGAACTTACAATAACCAACACAAAATATATATATAAAAAAAACCAACACACAAAGATAAACTTCTGCCTTTTCCTGTTCCCTATTGTGATGTGTCGAGCACTTCTGCTCTCCCTCTACTATTAGTGACTGTCATCAGTCTTGAACTGATTTGGTCTTGTACGATTTTTACTTCACCAAGGCTAATTTGCTGCCTCTAACACAGAGAACCTTTCTATTTTCTTGTATTGTTTTATGAATGGTCTCATATAATTCTGTAATTTCAACTATTTTTTGTACATTAATAACTCTAAAAACATTTATTTGCAGAGTCAAATGTATGCATCCAACTTCATATTAATGTCTCCAACTTTGTGTACTAAGAATGTCTCAAATTATGTATTTACAGACTTTAATTCATGCTCATCTTGCATCAAAACTCCTCCAGCTCTTCACATGGTCAACAGCCTTACTTTGTATTGGTCTGTACCCAGAGGCATCCATCCTTGATGACAGGTGTGTGCATATGATCAGAGAGCTGCCTTGAGTGTCCTTTCTTAGGGGCTGTCAGCCTTTGTTTTGAGAGCAGGTCTCTCATGGGGTTTAGCAAGGCTTGCTTACCTTTATCATGCCTTGAAGATCCTACTGTCTCCACCTCTCCAGTCCTGGGATTAAAAGTGTGTGACTTTTTTTATATATATTCTTGAGTCTTGGAGTGCAGAATTGGGTTCTCAGATTTCTTCATTCTTGAGAAATAAGGAATTTACCAATTGAGTTATCTATATAAGCAATCAAGTTCAAAAACTGAGCCTTAGACTACATGACTTATTTTCTCATTTTCCCGACATCTACTTAGACCTCAGGTACTAAAAACATGGCATATTACCTTTTCTAAGAAGATGTCTTTTCCAGTGATCTACTGAGTTGATGCCAAAGTGCCTTTCCAGGTACATATTTTATTTTATTTCATTTTATGTATATAGCTGTTTTGCCTTCATGTGTGCCTATGCACCATTTTTTTTTTGTTTTGGTCATGTGCCCATGGATGCCAGTAGAGGCATTAGATGTCATAGAATTGGAATTTTACACTGCTATATGGGTACTGAAAATTGAACTGAGATTCTCTAGAAGAGCAATGCTATTCAGTAAGTACCCTCTAGACAAAGTACACACAGGTGGCCATTTATACTGTGCCTTTTGCTCCTTGATGCCTTCTTAATTTATTATTCTATCCTTAGAGTTCTCCTACCCAGCACAGTCCATCAAAAACAAACAACAACAACAACAACAACAAGACCCAAACCTGAGTGAAAACAACTTTATTCATGACATTGAAAACCAACAATATTACAAGATGTAATGGAAAAAAAATCTCCTGACTAAAAGCAACCAAAATTTAAACATTATTTGCTACTTTAAAATTCTTTTTAATTAATTTTAAAATTTAGACAAATTATCTCAAACGTAGAAATTTTTTTTCATTTGGAAAGTAAGAATTTTAATAATTCTTCAATATAGTCTCTTTGGAAAATAAATCAGATGTGTATAAGGCTCTAATTAGGGTTTCTGGTGTCATTTAACAAATGTTAGTTATCTTGACTACAATTGAGAACATTCAGGTCACTGTAGAAATGGCTGCTAAATGGATAAACAAGGTCAGTCTATTCAGTTCTTCGTCCATTATCTCAGCTATGGAACTTAAAGTTTTTCCATCTCACATCAAACTCACTTCTGGAATGGTTCCGTTTCAAGATACTAACTATAATTAAATCTTTCAGAGACCTTCAGAATATGGCATTTAAATGTTTTAAAAATTTAGGACTTTCATGACAGTGAGATACATCTGCTCCTGGCAGCACCAATCTACTTCAAGAGGAAGATAGGCATTGAAGAGACTCTTTATGGAGTTGGTTAGCCATTGGGCAAGAAACTGCTCTTGCCTGGACTGCTTCACTGGACATGCAGGACCCACAGAGAAGTGACTGCTGAACTTGCCTAGAAGTGAGATGATCCTTCAGGGTTCCTGCTTCATAAAAGTGTCTGTGAAACATTCTTCAGAATACAGAAGAAAACGACTGAACTGGCTTTAAAATTTCCTGCTTCATGGAAAAGTCTGCTGGATACTCTTGGCCTGTAGGCTAAAAATGAATGCCCCAATGGTACAGAAGAACTTTGGGTAACTGTCCAGGAATCAAAATGTCTCTGTCATTCTAGAGTTTTAGAAGTTGCTTACAATGTACTTCTCTAAAATGAAACCAGCCATCCATCAATAGCCAAGATTCATATAAAACAGTAGAGAGCCTCTGAAATTGTTTTATGTTGCTTTTATTTGTTTACTTATTTATTTGTCATTATAGAACTGCAAGATATAATTTATTCCTAATTGTGCTTTCTGAGAGCACTGTCAAAGATTATAGCCAACATGGTTTATGGTCAACCCAGACCCCCCTGATATCCATGCCCACACACATTTCCTTTGTTTCAGTCCAGCTTGGGTGTGTGACTAGGTTGAACTGACAAGACATAGAGAAAGTGCCTCTCCTGTCACCTTTGACTCTTGTGCTGCTGGGAACCTGGGATCCATGGAAGAACTTTTGTTATAATGCAAAAATATCTCAGGGAGAGAGGCCATGAGCCAAATTGGAAGAGAGACTGGCCTAGTCATCTAAGCACTCCAGGCAAATGTCCTGGAGACAGCATCTAAATCTGAGGTCCAAATTCTGCCCATCACGTCCCATGTGAGAGCCACAGGGAAGAGCCTCGATGACCTCAGGGCACTTTCCCAGTGGTGACGTGCAACTATGTGTCATGTTGTTTTAAGTCCTGTAAGATTAGATTTGCATCTCTTTGGCAGTCTATAATTGAAAACAAGCAAAATTTCATTGTGGCAGTCTAGAGGCAGAATGATGATAAGAAAAGTGGGTGTAATGTTTATCTGTATATCCTATTTCTGCGGAACTTTTCTGAGTGAGATTAGATGTAGTTTACTAAGGCAATGGATAAACAATAAGTCAATGCATGTTTAGAAGTACAAAGGAAAAAATAAAGTCCAACCATTACTTGAAACTGTATTTTCCCTTCCTTCTATTTAAATGTTTTTGGCTAAAACATGCATTGTTTTGATAGTTCATGACCACTCTCAGTACACATGCATTGAAAACAGCTGTTTTGATTGATGAGGCGATATGTGGCCTGCCCACATGTCTACTTTATGCTTTCTTCTACAGAGTAATTCAGAATACACACACACATACACACACACACACACACACACACACACACACACACTTGAAAGCACTGCTTTGGAGGATATAGAGAAATATTTACACTGGTAACCTGAGGTTAACTCATTTATACCCAAATTAAATGAGAAAGGTTATCAGAATCCCTCTTTTCTAGAAAGGAAACAGTATGTTACAAATCAGAGACTGATGAAAAGAAAACTATAAACTTGCCTGGAGAAGAAACTCAAGCTGTGTTTAATTATTCAATTATGGGAAGATTTTTGCAACATACATCCTTTTGTAAGGACTGCGACTTAGTCATGTCTAACCTGACAATTAAAAGTAGTTTGTTTTGAGTAGAGAAAGTACGTAAGTAGTTAAGCCCAAATATCTTCATGCATCTCACAAAAATCTTAAAAGAACAGCAGAACAAACAAAACACAGAAACGCGTTTAGCACAATCAGAAGACAGGAAAGACCTTAAAAGGCTTAAATTAAAAGGAAAATGATTCCTAGCAGAGCTAAGTCTTGAGGTCCTGCGGTAAACCTTTGCAGCGAGGCAAGTTTACAGAAAAGTGTGGAAGAGCTCAGTGGGAGAGCGTTGGAGTGCAAGAGCATCCCTGTGGAAGAGCCCAGTGGGAGAGAGAAGACGGCGTGCAATAGTATCTCCCAGAAAGTCTGTTTCAAATGAGAAAATAACTGCGGGTGCAAAGAAGATTCCTGGCACTTCAATTCTACCTGTGTGGAGGAATTATGTAGTTGCTTGTCTTGACATCCAGAATCTGAAATTATGAGGATAAACACTTTGAAAGCTTTACTAAGGGAAAAAATTTATTATCATTTTAAGAATACAGGAGTTGGTGTGGACTGAAAATCATTAAAATCTCTTCCCAAAATTCATTTAAAAACGAAGGACTTTCAATTAAAGCAAAATAAACAACAACAATGTATTAGTCTTCTGTCAACATAATGAAACATGCAAGATAGTCAATGTATAGGAGGAACAATTATTTATGCCCATGGTTTCAAAGATTTTCGTACATGTCTTCTTTGGTCTGTTGCCTTTTGGTGTTGAGGTATAGCACTACACTAAAAAGAAACAATTGTAAAAGAAAGCATTTTGTCCCTTTGACCCATACAGCCACACCTCATTGTGGGGTCGCTGAGAAGCATAGCCTCAGTATGCAGGGACATTTGCTCCGAGCTTCCCTTGACAGGCAGAGGAGGAGAAAAAATATTGGGAATAATTAGTCAGGTCAGCTTTACCTGTAATCCTTAAATGGAAAGGCTAGTTCAAAAAACTCAAGTGGGCAAGCATGTGAACCCCACAAAGCCTTTCAGATTTCAAAAAAAAGCTTCACAACTGGGATAAGACATAGTAGAAAAAAATGACAAAATCAAGTACACATTAAAGTTACAAAACTCTTTCAGCTCCCATAATTACTTGGTATAATGGCTTACAGAAATCTAAGCATCTTAAAATAACTCCTTTTAAGACCTTTCTTTTCTACTCCATCTTAATTAAGTTTAATACTAGCTCCCAAATTCCAAAATGTTTATTGAACTTTGCAAGGGGGAAAAAAATCAAGAACCCCTACCTGCTGAATCAGCTCCATGAGACATATAGCTCACACTGAAAGGTATTTTTATATGCATCAGGTTGACGATGTAAATTCAATTAGCATTGGGTTAAAAAAAAGGAAAAGAAAAAGAAAAGAAAACACACAAACTGTAGCTGATTAGATGTTCCTGTATGTACATAGCTGAACTTTTGGGGGGATGACTGGGAGGGCCTGCATATTAATCCTCACATGAATATAAATAAAACACTATAATTAGAAAATACTTTTTTCCTGGAAAAAAAACCATAATGACAAAGCAGAGAGAAGACTTGCTGGTTCATGGTGATGTCCTTCTGCTAGCGTGGGGTCAGTAAAGACACACAGAACAGGCTGGGAATCAGGGACATTCTGTGAGTTTGGCAGACAGTGAATTCTCTTCACACAGTATCGCTAATGCTGCTCGACTTGGATCCAGGGATGAAGTTGCAGGGCGATTGGTAAAGAAAAGTCCCCAGACTATCTTGATACAAAATATACAGCTTTAATAAACAGAAGTAAGACTTACAACAGCTTACACCAGAATCCAGCCGATCTGTCCGGACTCAGGAGGCAGGCGAAAAGAGAGCTAGAGAGCGTGTTTGCTAGGTTTATAGGCAGGCTTTTGCCTGAGGGCGGCACGCCCCGAAAACAGAATATGATTGGCTGAACTCCCCTATCATCTCCCCCTTTTTTCTAAAATAAGACAGAACCAAACCAAATACAACTATATGCAATAGAAGCAAATAATAAATATAAAGTTCCAAACAACAAACAATGTTAAGCAAGAAACCTATAACAAAAGTTCTGTTAAACATTCTATCTCAGGGAGTCTAAATAATGTAGATGGTAACTACAGCTATCTAATCTTCAACTCCATCAAAGATCTGAGAAGGAAAATAATTTTACTCAAGCAGCCCGGAAGTACAAGCGGGAAACTTCTGAAATGTGCAACGAATGGAAGAGACAACTGAATACCTGGACAATCACCCAAAGTTTCGTATGTAATGTTGAGTCAACCAACTTTGGCTAAGGCCTGATGTAACTGACATGCCATTTTTCAAAGGCAAGAAATCTTTTAGGACTCTCTCACCCTGTCTTGGCAAGATAAGACAAACCTGCTTTTATCCATTTGCGGATATTCTGTAATTCTGTCAGTGGTTGAGGTATGGGCTTTTTCTTTGCCCAAAGGCCAGTTCTGCCAGGAAGAAGACAAGCTCCATGTGGAGTGTCTTTGGTGCTCAACGTTCTCTCGGGAGTAGAGCGGTGATGCCAGGAGCGATTGTGTCTTACTACTATAGAACTATGAGTTAGATTAAAGGCCATTTTTCACAGCTCATCAAAGAGGTTGAAGATTATACTATCTATACTAAGTATGATCTCTATGCATCTAAATAACCTGATTAGCCTAAATATAAATATAATAAACATATATGACTATTGATTTCTATCTATCTAACTTGAAGACTAAGAGAATGAACAACTGTTCAATGAGTGAGGACAATGACCTCCATATGTAAACAATGTGTATAAATATCTTAATCAGAGGTAGGAATGTAAATATATGTATATATATTAATACAAATAGAGGTAGAAGCATACTCACATACAACATTCAATATATCAATGTACAAAAATCAACACCGATACAATTTTCTGAAACCAATAACTCACAAATACCAATATATTATTATCCCATCACCAATCAATCCCCCCTTTTTTTGATAAACACCCCTGAGCTTATAAAATACCTCCCCCATTCCCTCATCCCTATATCAATTATAACCAACCCCTAAATGATGTTCCTAAACCTGAGGGCAAATTCTACTGGGAGAGGGTACGTCGTCCTCTAAAATTGCTTCCAGCTGTCACGGGGGCGACATTTCTCTTAGAGGGGTCCTGTGAAAATAATTGATGGTAAAATTCCCATATAAACATTTGGTGTGAGAGAGTTGTAAATAGTCTCTGAATAAGTTGAGGAGGTCTGGCCAGAGTGTTGTCAAATATTGTGCATCATCCGGAACTGTATTGAGTAGCTAGTACCAAAAAATAGGTCTAAAAAATAGCGCTATCAACATTATGACGTCATAATAACCAGGTGGAGTTGGTGTTGTGGGGCCCCATCTTCATCCTAGAAGCTTTAAAGATTACTGCAGGAAAATTTATTGTTTGTTATGGGAAAGTTAAACATTATCTACGAAGACATATACAGACATATATATATATATATATATATATATATATATATATATATATATATAAAGATAGAAACAGATGTGGGGAAAGGCAAAGAAAATTTATCAATTATACTTATTCTGTCCTGTATCTTGGCTCTTGACATGAGACAGAAACTCTGGGATATCTCTTATCAACAGGCTTGGAAATGAAGAGGGACTGAGTCATTGTCCAACTCCAAAACCAGCTCTACATATTTATAAATAAATGCACATTAGTACATATTAAAAAAATAGTAATATTACCTAAACTATTTGGATTCATTGTTGATCCTCTTTTGGTCATAGGCGGTTTCTATATTCAATTATCCAGGGTCCCTTGGATCCTTTGAAAATGAGTCTTCTCCTGTGGAGACAAGAAGAGAATCCTGCCCCCAACCTTTATATTTCTCTTACCTTTGGTGTGATTATTATCCTTGTAAGTGAGTTATCATTTAGCTCTTCCAAGAGGCTTCTCCTCTTCAAACCGAACCTTTATTAATTTTGATGGTATCCACAATTTTTCCTCTCCTGTGAAAACAAGAGCAAAACCCCTTCCCCAACGCAGCACATCTCCACTGTGATGTCAGCACATCCTTGAAATAAATTGTTTGATTTAATTCAGCAGACTTTTCCAATATCCAATGTCTTTCTGCAGCCGTTGTTCCCTTCTCATTAGCATTAAGAAAATTCAAGGTTTATAAAGCATTATGTAACCTATTCCTGGGGGTATTTTCCACCCCTTTCTGTTTGTTCACTATATCTTTTATAGTTCGATTTGGTCTTTCTATAACTGCTTGACCTGTAGGATTGTATGGTATACCTGTAATATGCTTAATATTATAATAAGCAAAAAATCGTTTCATTTTCCTAGAAACATAAGCTGGACAATTATCCATCTTTATCTGTGTAGGTATACCCATGATGGCCATAACTTCTAATAAATGAGTGATTACTGAATCAGCTTTTTCTGAGCTTAAAGCAGTTGCCCATTGGAAACCTGAGTACATGTCAATGGTGTGATGTACATATTTTAATTTGCCAAATTCTGGAAAGTGAAACACATCCATCTGCCAAATTTCATTCCTTTTAATACCCTTTGGATTAGTCCCTGCAGGCAATGGTGTTTGGTTATAAAAGGAGCAAGTAGGGCATTTCTTTACAATCTCCTTAGCTTGTTGCCATGTAATAGAAAAGTCTTTTTTCAAGCCTTTGCTATTGACATGATGTTTTTTATGAAATTCAGATGCCTGCAGCACACTACCAATCAATAAGTGATCAATATCTGCATTACCTTGTGCTAGAAGACCTGGCAGACCCGTATGGGATCGGATGTGTGTTATATACATAGGGCAAAGTCTGTTCCTGATCATGTCTTGTACCTGGATAAACAATGAGGTCAGTTCTGTATCATCAGGTATAAATTCAGCAGTTTCAATATGTAAAATAACTCTTTCTGCATATTGTGAGTCAGTAATTATATTAAGAGGTTCTTTAAAATCCCTAAGCACCATAAAAATGGCATATAATTCTGCCTTCTGGACAGAATCATAAGGACTTTGTTCCACTTTACTCAGTTCTTCTGATTTGTAACCTGCTTTCCCTGATTTATTCTCATCAGTATAAAATGTATGGGCTCCGGTTATTGGAGCATCACGGACAATTTGAGGAAGGATCCAAGAAGTCCTCCTTATAAAATTAAGTCTCTTGCTTTTTGGGTAATTGTTATTGATTTCTCCCAAAAAATTAGGACAAGCTCTTTGCCATGGTTCATTGTCTTCCCACAACTTTTTTATCTCATCAGCAGTGAAAGGCACTATAATTTCTGCTGGGTCTATACCTGCTAATTGACAAAGTCTCAATTTTCCTTTTATAATCAATTCAGAGACTTTTTCCAAATAAGTTTATAATTTTTTACTTAGTTTGTGTGGCAAAAAGATCCATTCCAAGATAATATCATCTCTTTGCATCAAAATTCCTGTAGGAGAAATTCTGGAAGGCAATATAACAAGAATACAACTAAGCTTTGGATTTACCCTGTCCACATGAGCCTCCTGTAATTTTTCTTCAACCATTGTCAGTTCTTTTTCTGCTTCAGCCATTAATTCTCTGGGACTGTTTAAGTCTTTATCACCATCCAAGGTTTTGTTTAAATGAATTATTAGATCAGGTGTTATCCCAACAGCCGGTCGTAGGCTGGAGATGTCTCCTAATAATCTTTGAAAGTCATTAAGAGTTCATAACCGGTCTCTCCTGATTTGTGCCTTTTGTGTCTTAATTCTTTGTAAACCTATTTTATAACCTAAATAATTAACAGAATCTCCTCTCTGAATTTTTTCCGGAGCAATTTGCGATCCCCATATAGGTAACACTATTTTTACTTCTTCAAACAGCCTTTCTAAGGTATCTTTGTTTTGATCAGAGATCAGGATGTCATCCATATAGTGGAATATTATGGACTTAGGAAATCGTTTGCGTATAATTTTTAATGGTTGGCTTACAAAATATTGGCACAGGGTGGGAGAGTTCAACATTCCTTGTGGGAGGATGGTCCACTGGTACCTTCTTGCAGGCTGAGAGTTATTATAAGTAGGCACTGTGAAGGCAAACTTTTCTCTATCTTTCTCTTGTAAAGGTATAGTGAAGAAACAATCTTTAAGATCAATAACTATAAGAAGCCATCCCTTTGGTAACAGGGAGGGCAGAGGAATTCCAGATTGCAGAGGGCCCATTGGTTGAATAACCTTGTTGATAGCTCTAAGATCTGCCACCATTCTCCATCTACCAGATTTTTTTCTTAACAACAAATACAGGAGAATTCCAAGGGCTGGTATATTCTTCTATATGTCCAGCATCTAATTGCTCTTGCACCAGCTGTTCTAAAGCCTGTAACTTTTCCTCAGCTAAAGGTTAGCTGAGGAACCTTTGTTTAGTCCATATTGGTTTCTCAGTCAACCATTTTAGAGGCATGGCTGTTGGTATCTCTGAAGGGCCATCAATTGTGTTATGTTCTTGTATAGTTCTAATGGCTGGTTTCCACCATCTGTAATGTCTTGTACTATTTACCTCAGGAATATAGGCTCTAGAAGCAGCAGGAATGTTAATTTGGGTATTCTATTGTTGCAATAGGTCACGGCCCCATAAATTCACTGCAATATTGGCTACATATGGCCTTAGTTTTCCTATTTGTCAGTCTGGACCTATACAATTGACCCATCTCATGCTTTGTCTTACCCGAGATACAGTTCCAATTCCTAGGAACCGAATATCTACCTCCTGAAGAGGCCAATGTGGATGCCAAGACTCTGGAGTAATGATACTTACATCTGCACTTGTGTCCAGTAAGCCAGTAATAAATTTGCCATTTACACACACTCTTAGCTTTGGTCTTTGTTCATTTATAGAAGTCTGCCAGAATATTCATTTACTTTGTCCTTTTATATTTCTTGATTCATTCACCACATTTAACTCATCCTTCAGGCCATTATTGCTTTTAACAGCAGGCATGGGACATTCTAATTTCCCTGAAGAGGCATGTTCTCTGCAGTGATCGGAAATGACTGGACCACATTTGCCATTGGGGGCCTTCGAGAGGCCCCCTATTGAGTTTCCTGATGGCAACGGGTTGCCCTGTTTATCTCTTGTTGACCTACACTCATTCGTCCAATGCCTGCCCTTTCCACATCTCCTACATAAACCTGAAGGCTGAGTCCTCCTATTCCTGTTATTCCTAGAAGAGGCATTATTCCTGGAATTCCATTGTCTGCAGTTCCTTTTCATGTGTCCCATTTTGCCACAATGAAAGCATTTTGTAATCTGATGTCTCCTTTACCTTTGGGAATTGCTTCTTGCACCCATGTTTCATTTCCATAATCAAATGTATCAACATTCATTGTATGTAATACCCATTCATCCAAAGGTGCTGATCTCATCTTTAAAGGCCGCAGGATCCTTTTGCATTCTACGTTGGCATTCTCATAAGCCAAAGACTCAATTACTATATTTCTTGCTTTTGGATCAGGTATCCCTATTTGTACAGCCTTAGTTAGTCTTTGTAAAAAGTCACTAAAGGGTTCTCTCTGACCCTGTTTTACCCTGATATATGATTCTACTCTCTGACCTGAGTCTTGAACCCTGTCCTAGGCCCTTAGAGCTGCTATGGCACATATGGATAAAATGTTTTCATCATAAAGAGATTGTTCCTGAGGATCAGAGTAAAGTCCTCCACCTAGAATTTGATCTAGAGAAACCTCAATTCCTTTCGCCAATTCTTGTTGTTGTACAAGTCTGGCATCTTGCTTGAATAGGCATTTGAAATGCCATAAAGGTCCATTCTCCAGGACAGCAGAGGTCAGCTGATTCCAATCTTGAGGGGTTGACCTGTTGCTGAGAGCCCAGGATTTTAACATCTCTCTAACAAAGGATGAATGTAGTCCAAAATTCACAATTGCTTGTTAAAATTCTTTCAGATCATTCATACGTATAGGCTCCCATGTATGTTCTTTAATGACCTTAGGGTTTTTGGAGCCAGTTATCTTTTCTGATGTTATTACTGGAAAGGCAGGTATAACTCTGTGTAGACTCAGAGTTTTCAGAGGTAAATGTTGCCTTTCTACCTTTTGCTCCTGTTCATCAGAGTCTAGGATTTCCTCAATCTTATTAAATCTGCTCACCATTGCCTTCTGTAAATCCTGAATCTCCTGTCCAGTATTATGTTCCAAAGCCTTCATTAACGATTCTAAGGTATGGAGCTTGTCCGTCAGGTCAGAGACACCATTTCCTCCCTGGACACTATTGCCTTCCTTGATAATTCTAAGGCGTGGAGCTTGTCCGTTAGAGATACCATATCCTCCTTGGACATAATCCTCATGGCATGTACTGTGCCTTCTTGTATGGAAATCCTGTCAATTAATCTATCATACCCTTTTGATAAAGTCCAATTTTCACATTCAATGGTTTTTATCCTCTCAGCTAATGTTTCAGCACTTACAGTCATGAACTGGAGGTTACGAGTCATTTTGGTTGTCCCCTCCTTGAGAGCAGTGAAGCTCCCTTCTAAAGAAGCAATATCAGACTGTACCTACTTGATATTTTGGTCAGTCAACCAAGTCATATCAGACAAAGATCTAGTCTCTTCCTTGAAAACTCCAAACTCTTTTTTGAGGAGGTTGGTGTCAGTCTGAATTGTCCTTAAGGTTTTAATCTCTGCCCTCAGTGTTGCTGATTCAATCTTGAAGGACTGCATCGTTTTTATAACATATCCAAACACCAGAAAAGTGACAAGTCCCAGAAATAACCAAGTAAGAGGAATATCAGAAACCTCATGGAGGATATCCTCCATGGTGCAATTAAAAAGGCCATTGAATTTTTGGATAGTAATATTTTCTGACATGTTCAATCAAAAGAAATTGTATTTATTTATTTGTTTTCAACTGAAAAGAAAAATCTTACCTGTAATGACCCTTGTCTGCCAGTAAGTTGCGGGTGCACACCTGAATCCACGTGGCAATGGCGCCGACCGGGAAAGAAAATTCTAAAATATATACTCTCAAATCCAGAGGTTAAATTCACAGATTGAGTGCTGGGGGAAGACAGTGCCCAATGGGGGTAGCAAAAGCCAAGGAAGTTAGTTGCTCAGCCCCACAAATGCGGCTAGGAACTGGCTAGACCCCAGGTGTGGTGTGCGCTCAGGCCGCTAGCCCCGCGCAACGAGGGGGAAAAAGGCCCACGTTCGGGCGCCATATGAAGCTGCAGGACGATTGGCAAAGAAAAGTCCCCAGACTATCTTGATACAAAATATACAGCTTTAATAAACAGAAGTAAGACTTACAACAGCTTACACAAGAATCCAACCGATTTGTCCGGACTCAGGAGGCAGGTGAAAAGAGAGCTTGCGAGCATGTTTGCTAGGTTTATAGGCAGGCTTTTGCCTGAGGGTGGCATGCCCCGAAAACAGAATATGATTGGCTGAACTCCCCTATCACAGGGAAAAGAACAATGCACACCTCTTTCTCAAGTGGAGCTACCTCATATTCAGATTTAAAGTCAAATCCTTTTCTTCCCTATCTAAGTGAAGTGACTTTTCATGGTGTAATAGGTGGAATACAGGAGAAGAGGCCGAAGTTGGCTTTCAGGTCATGGCTTTTTGCTCCCAAAAAAACAGTAAAGAAGAATGAATTTAGCGGTTTTCCTTGCTTCAAGGAGATTAGGATCCACACAAACAGCTGGTTCGGGTAGTATGCATTTCTTTCAAAAACAGACTGTTCTTACAAGCAGAGAACAGGAGGAAATGCAACTAGTGGTCTGTTGCCTGTGAGAGACAGTACAGTGGACATCTTCAACTTGCCCCTGCTTGTTGGACCTAGTTATCTTACAGAGTAGTGGTTCTCAACCCTCCTAATGCTGAGACCCTTTAATAGGTTTCCTTGTGGTTGGTGATACCCAAACATATAATTATTTTCGTTGCTATTTTGTAACTGCAATTGTACTACTGTTATGAAATGTAGTGTAAATATCTGATGTGCAGGAGATCTGGCATGTGATCCCCACGAAAGGATCCCCAAAGACTTTGTGTCCCACGGGATGAGAACCATTGTTATAACGTCAGTGTGTTTAATCATATCAAATCATGAGCCCATGCAGAAGCTGGGCTGCTGATAGGCAGGTGTATATTGCTGTGGGTGCCTAGGGGAAATGTGGTACTTAGGCCTGGTCCTCAAGCAGACACAATTTTCCAATCTTAACGTGAATTTAAATAAAGGATAAATACACTACACTATTCCTGATAATATATCATTTGTATCTAAACACAACCTATAGCAATATAATAACTTTTTATTTTCCAGCATTGTATATGAGCCTGATTGATTATTTTGTAGAAGATATAAAAAACAGATTTAAAAAAGTCCCATGAAGAAACAGAATTGCTTGTAAATTTCTGAGCTCCAGAGAAAATATTTCCAGGGATGCCTTCCTAGACTGAAACTGAAATTAATGAAAAAAAAATAGGCTGTTTTATATTGGGATATATTGGATGTTATCTCTTTAACCATGCTACTATGTTAGGTTACCTCAAATAATACAGAAGCCCTTATTATAGAATCATTTGAGAAATAGCAAAATATTCACAAAATTAGATTATGGTAATAGCAATAACAAATGAGTTAGTATTTAGAAATAATCTAAGTACTAAATCAAAGAAGTTTTATAAAATTTAAAAAGGATGTAAACTATATTCCTGCCTTCCATCTACCAAAGATCCCTGATCAGGAAGCAAAATCATACAAATTTCCAGAAACATTTTCTGCACATTAAGCATCCACTACATAGACACCACATTGCTATATATAGATAGTAGCATGCTACATTTATCCACATGAGCCTCAGTAGTGGTTTTATATAAGGCCTTGCTATTTTCTGTCACATAATAATCCATCAGTATGTTATTATACTGTAAAGACCTTCCAAAATGTATTTCAGCATTCCTTCATTTGCTGGACACATAAAATACCTTCTCAATCTTTTCATCTTCTACCCAATACTTCAAATAACTGTCTTCAAACAACATAGCTTTACTAATGTGTAGTGAATAATTTAGCATAATTTTCTGAGTATAACATACTGTAATAGAAGACTTAAGAAGCATTTTTCAGTGACAAAGCAGCAGATTTGCCTATGCTATTTTCACTGGTCCTTACTTTTGGCTAGTTCCTTCGTTCTGTCTATCCTTTTGCCTATTCCCTTTGTGTCCTTTTTCTCCATACAGCCTTCTGTCCCATTAATTCCTTTTCCACTTTCATATCACATGTTCTATTACCTTTCTTACCTACTTTCTTAAAGCTGTCTCCTGGGCCCCTTTCAATTTTGTGGGCTCTATACATACTTACTCTCACACCAGTGTACAAGCACCAACATTAGAAGTTAGTAACCACAAATGAGGGTGAACACTGATACTTGTCTTTCTGCATTGGGGTTGACTCGCTCAGTAGAATCATTTCCAGTTCCATACACTGCCCTGCAAATTTGAGAAATTATTTAATCTTTATAGCTGAATAAAATTTAATTTTGTATATGGATCACATTTTCAGTATCTACTCATTTGTTGATAGGTATTTTTTTGTTTTTTTTAAAGTAATTTTATTAAATTATAAAAGTTTCTATTTTCGCCCCTCTTCCCAACACTCTCCCACTCCCCCCACTCCCTCTCCTCCTCCCTCTTCATCCCTTAGGGCAGTCAGGGTTTCCTGCCCTGTGGGAAGTTCAAGTTCCTCCCCCCTCCCTCCAGGTCCAGGAAGGTGAGAATCCAAACAGACTGGATCCCCAAAATCCAGTATATGCAGAGGAAACAAGTCCCAGTGTCATAGTCAATGGCTTTTCAGAAAGACTTCGGGCCAGCCACATTCAGAGAATCCGGCCAAATTCTGAGAATCTGGTTAGATCACGTCCTCGTTCAGTCCCAGTCCAACTGGCTTTGGTAAACTCTCATTAGATCCGTCCCCTTGTATCAGTGGGTGATAGCATCCCTCGCAGTCCTTATTTCCTTTTTCATTTTCTTCGTCCTTCTGCTCCTCATTTGGACCTTGGGGGGCTCAGTCCGGTGCTTCAATGTGGGTCTCCGTCTGTATCGCCATCCTTCACCAGATGAAGGATCTATGGTGATAAGCAAAATATTCATCAGTATGGTTATGGGCCAAGGCCGGTTCAGGCACCCTCTCCTCTGTCCAGAGAACAATCTGTTGATAGGTATTTTGATGACTAATTCTGACTTTCAATTTGATCCACTGAGGAAATGTCTCCATCAGATTGCCTATTGCTATGTCTATGTGGCATTTATTATTTTTTATTGTGGATGAGGGGAAGACTAGACTACTGTGGGCCGGGTCATTTCTGGGCAGATACTTCCAAGCAGTATAAGAAAAGTAACTGAGCATGAACCTGGAAGGAAGTAGGGTAGATGTGTAAGCCAATGCCATTTCCTTGACTTGTAATCCTACCCACTGAGTTCAGTTATTGATATTTTGTCCAGTACATCTGCTGGAATCAGTTTTACTTGCGGTCCCATACAAGTCATTGGATCTCTTTTCCTACGGTACTATCAACACAGTTTTCAACAAATGTCTTTTGAAACCAGAGACTTGAAGTGATAAAACTTTCTCTTTTGTCTTTGGTGAACCTTCAGTGAAGGTACTTTTAGTCCTCCTTTGCTTGTGGTTTCAGGGTTTGTGCCACAAATAAAAAGACTTTCTCAGAGTATGAAGTTCTTTGTTGCCTTTTTTAAAAAAACTTTTGACTGTTATTACCTCACCTCTTTTATATTTTTATTTCTTTTGATCCAGTCAAATTTATTTTGATGTAGGGTAAGAGTATGGGTGCAACTCTGTTTTTTTGTGTTATTGTGCAATATTAATGACATCATCCATTAGCATTAGCCAATGCCTTCCTCTGTTTACTGCACACAGTCCTGGCATGGACCTAACAGAGCTTTGATTTACTTCTTTATTTTAAGATAATCTGTCAACAATTAGCATACTAGAGCCCTATTATGATGCTGTGATGCAAGAAAGTGGAGAAAATGCTGTGATAATAATGGAGTTGAGAAGACACTGTAGTGCCTGGAAAAAAGACAGCATCAATAGCAAATAGTGTTTGTTAAACCGGATGGCTGCTTATAGAAGAACACAGAAAATGTCCACACTTATCACCCTATGCAAAACTCAATTCTACATGGATCGAAGGCCTCAACACATATAGAAAACAAACGGACTTCTAAAGGATAAGAATACAATAGAATATATGATATAATGATATTATATATAATACAATGATACAACAAAAACTGTCACATTGGAATAGAACCTACCAAAGAAACAGAAGTGGAAGGGCATAAGAAAAAGGTACAAGAAACAGATTGAGCACAAGAGAAAGTGAAAGAAACAAAAACTCTTAGGAATCCAATAAAAAAAATAATAACTGAACTTGAAGCCATAATATATGTACAAAGGACCTGCTGTGGACCTGTGCAGGCCCTCTGCATGCTGCCTCAGTCTCTATGAGTTGTATGCACTCTGACCATGTTGATTTAGAAGGCATTGTTTTCTTGGTGTCTTCCACCACATCTAGCTTCTACACTCTTTCTGCCTACTCCTCTTCAGGGCTCCATGAATGGAAGGATTTGATTGAGACATCCCATTTAGGGCAGTGTGTTCTGGGGTCTCTCATTCTCTGCATACTATTTGTCTGCTACAGTAGGATGCTTTTCTGATAATGAATGAGCAAGGTGCTGATCTATGAGGATAGCAAAATGTCAACAGGAGTAAATTTTATTGCTACATTTTTGTTGATATTGTTATTTGTTTTATTTAGAACAATAGTATATTGTTTTACCCTTGGTCCCTGGACTATCTAATCTAAGGTATTTGGTCACCTAAAGAGTATGGGTTCCATGTTGTGGAGTAGGCCTAAATTCAAACCAGATACTGGTTGGTTACTCCCATAAACTTTGTACCACCACTACACTAGCAGATCTTTCAGACAGTGCACTGGTGAAGGAGAATTGTCTATATTCTGTCAAACATGTTTTAAATAAATTCTGATTGGCCAGGCAGGAGGTATAGGTGGGAAAACCAGACAGGAAATGGAAATGATGCAAGGAGAGCAGGAGAATTCTGGGGAGGAGGAAGTTGATTCCTCCCACTTCTTCCCAGATCACCGAAGCAGCAGGATGTGAGCTGCCCCACTGAAAAAGGTACTGAGCCACATGGCTAACATAGATCAGAAAAAATGGTTTAATCAAGATGAGAGAGTTAGCTAATAAGAAGCCTGACCTAACGGGCCAATCAGCTTTATAACTTAGAGATCTCAGTGTGATTTTTCTCTGGGACTAAATAGCTGGGGGGCCAGACAGGACAGAAAACCCCCAACAAGCAGGCCCCCTCATGTTACAGAATGGCGCCCAACGTGGTTGTGGGGTACCTGGTGGAACAGAAACCTACAAACACAAACAAGCAGGCCCAGCCTCCATCTTGTTACATAATGGCACACACGTGGATAACTGAATCCACAGAAAGCCTGAGAAAGCTTGAGAAAACTTGGGGAAGACTAGAGTAAAGCATTTTGATTTTCAGCCTTAGCAGGAAAAAAGCGGTGCTGTTTTAAAATGCCGGCTTTCTGGGCTGTTCTGCCAGGGAAAACTCTTGACTTTCAAGCAGGCAGTCCAGACTATGGATACAATGTTGCAGCTTGCTTCCTGGCAAGGACCTTGAAATGCCATAGGAGCTTTTGAGTGTTGCTTTCTCCATATTCCTTAGCAAATTAAAGACCCATGTGGTCAGAAAAAGAGAGAGATACAGTAAAGAGAAATTCAAAGAGTAAAAAAACCTCTAAATGGTTTACATTCTGTTAAAAATATATACAGGCTAAAGGTTAAAGTTCTCAGAGTAAAAAAAAAAGAAAGAAAGAAAGAACAAGTAGCTAACTCTCACATCTTGATTAACCCATTTTTCTGATCTATGTTAGCCATGTGGCTTAGTACCTTTTTCAGTTGGGCAGCTCACATCCTGCTGCTTTTAATCCCAGCACTGGGGAGGCAGAGACAGACAGATCTCTGGGAGTTCAAAGATAGCCTGGCTTACAGAGGGAATTCCAGGACAAAGATATGCAGAGAACTTGTCTCAAAAAGCCAAAAGTTAAAAGTAAAAATAAAAGAAATAGAGGTTAAAATAAAGTCACGTAAAGATGGAAAATACACAGAGAATCTTGATACTGTATGTTATTATGTTCTCTTTAAAATGTTTGAATGCTGAGGAAAGAGCAACAGCTGCTAAAAGATTGCTTATAAATGCTGTAGAATTAATCCAAGATAGGTATTTTGAAAATACGTTGGCTTCAAAATTGAAGTCAAAAGGTATGTTACTTTGGAGAAGAAATTTTGCTTTTGTTTCCACAGAAAATGAGATGCTCTGGATTTATTCAGAGTTAAGAAAAATCATCTTTGACCAAGGGAGACCACCTGAGAAATCTCCAGTAGGAACAAATGGCCCAGATGTCTGAGTTCTTCATCCAGAACAGATTCAAGACTGCTGCCTGAGATAATTAAGACTCACAGGATACTTCAGTCAGGACTTGATCATAACTCTAAATTTTCTTTAGGTCCCCATAAGATTATCAGTGCTCCCAACCAGCTGGAAGTAGCCTGGAATACTATGCCCACATTCCCAAAAAATGGACTATGGATATTTTTTTTTTAAAGAGGGGGAAGTGGTGCAGGAGAATTGTCTATATTTTGTCAATCATGTTTTAAATAAATGCTGATTGGCCAGGCAGGAGGTATAGGTGGGAAAACCAGACAGGAAATGGAAATGATGCAAGGAGAGCAGGAGAATTCTGGGGAGGAGGAAGTTGATTCCTCCCACTCCTTCCCAGATCACCGAAGCAGCAGGATGTGAGCTGCCCCACTGAAAAAGGTACTGAGCCACATGGCTAACATAGATCAGAAAAAAATGGGTTAATCAAGATGAGAGAGTTAGCTAATAAGAAGCCTGACCTAACGGGCCAATCAGTTTTATAACTTAGAGATCTCAGTGTGATTTTTCTCTGGGACTAAACAGCTGGGGGTTAGGCAGGACAGAAACACAAACAAGCAGGCCCGGCCTTTTCATGTTAAAGTACACCATTGTCAGTTCAACTGTTGGTGTTTATTCTTCTCTTTTGGTAGCGTGCAGAGTACATTTCCTTACCAAAAGTGCTAGTATGTGGGCGTAAAGGCTTTATGTAGCCACCAACTAAATTTCTCAGTCTTCAATGGGTTAAGTGTTGTCTTCCTCAATGAGGACTTGTTGTCAGTTTGTGGAGAGCATTCTATAGTCTTGGCAACAGTCTGTGTTGTTTGGGTTTCACAAAGGAATTCTTTAACTAAAAATTCAATTAAATGTAACCCAATCCTGTTACTGTAAGTTTCATTTGGTGAGAAAAGGATGGCCCGATGGGGGTCTGTTTTCCCCATTATTTGGCAGTTTCTGCTAGATTGCCTTCGTTGGTTTGTATATATTAGAAAGTTTCTGTTGTATTAGGTTTCCATACTAACCCATAAATGGTCCTTAATTTTAGCTCTTCCTTCCCATATTCCCTCTTTTATCTCCCTCTTACATCCCCCTCCACACAGATCCTCACTCCAGGCCCTCCACCACATTCATTCATCACTATGTACTCTATTTCTCTTTCCTAATGACATTTATCTGCTCTTAGCTCCACCCTGCCTGTCTAAGTCTCTTACTCCATGCTTAACCTCTGTGCTTCTATGGACTGTAGCTGGGTTATTATTGAATTAACAGTTAATAGCCATGTATTAGTGAATAAATACCATAATCATTTTCTGGTTCTGGACAACTTACTGAGGATGTTTTTTTTCCCTATCCATTTTTCTATAAATCTTCATGTTTTTAATTGCTGAGCAATACTACATTGTGTAAATGTACCACAATTTTTATCCATTCTTCTGATGACAAAAACCTAGATCACTTTCAATCTCTGGATTGTATAAATAGAATGGCAAAGAAATTGTTACAGCAAGTGCCTCTGTGATAGAATAAAAACACTGTTTGGACTTATATCCAAAAGTGGAATAGTTAGATCTAGACGTAGATCAATTCTCATCTTCCCCAGGAACCAACACAATTATTTCCATAGTGACTGTGAAAGTTTTTCACTCCCACCAATAGTTGATGAATGTTCCCTTTGCTCCACAACCTCTCCATCATGAATTGTCATTTGTGTTATTGCTCTTAACAACTCTGAAGAGTATAAGAAGAAATCTCAAATTAGTTTGATTTGCATTTCCATGATGGCTAAGGATGTCTGACATTTCTTAGTGTTTCTCAGCCATTTGAATTTCCTCATTTGAGTATTTTCTGTTTTGATCTATGCTCCATTTTTATTAAATTAGGTTATTCATTTTCTTGATATCTAATTTTTAATTTTTTTTTGTATTTTGGATCTTAGCTCTTTATCAGATGTGTAGTTGGACTCTGCAATAGAAAGTTCACACAAAGTTGCATAGTACTTTCTTAGTGCAGATTTGCTCTGGAAACGTTGTACACTTGTGGCAAATGGCATCTCAAGATGCTGAACTCAGCTGAATAATGCTGGTCCTATGCTGATGCAAATGGCTAATGCTTGAATGTAAGTAGTTAACTTCTGTGATTGTTACTTCTCTACAGACAACACAATAGTGCTGTGCAGTGTGTAGAGGCACCGGCAATGTGGAGAAAAGTTTCATCATTTCCTGCACCCTGTAGTTCAGACACTATTTGGAGAGAGAAATGTTGGGAAAGTGAGGACTTCACAGAGCTTCACATTTTACTTCCTCATGAAGCATGGTGGACTTTAAACATCAGGAGTTGACTTTAAAAGACAAACATGATGAACTCCTAAGAAATTCTAAACATGTTTTCCAGTAGTGGGGAAGTCATAATCTAGTATACACCCTTGATGATTGATGTTTCAGGTCTCGCCAAACTCTCAAGACTTAACTGTAGATGAAGAATACCTCTGTGTCCTTCATGTGTACAGATAACAACCAAGTGAGGAGAACTGCCAATAAAGCTGCCATAGCAAGTGTGCAAGAAGCATAGCAATAATGAATAGTAGGAACGTGGTCTAGGGAGAGGTCGCAGTGAGTGGTGATTTCAGCTCGTGGTTCACTAACTGTAAAATTAGCCACAGTGCATCACTAAAGAAAACAGCTGTAAAGCATTTACAATTTTTTATCTTTTAAGAAGGTTCAGAGTGGTCAGCCATTCGGAAAAAAGGAATGAACTAATGGTGTTGTGCGGTTGTGGTTAGATGCCTCACTGAATTCCACATGTTCTATCTTGATTTGCATCTGTAGCTACATCTCTGACATAATAGTCAGTATGATTTCTGTTCACTGAGACATGCCAAGTTATTGTCGATTCTCCAAAGAATAAGACAATTCTGTCATCTCCCATGACACGCTTGTTTATTTTCTACTTTTACATATATTTTGATGCATTTCCAGCTTTGCCAGTGCATAGCAATTATTAAATATAAACAATTTCTGGTGACTCCAGGATTTTGATATAATGTTGATAACAAGCTTGTTGTAAGCCATCATTTCAATGATGCTTGTACACAAGGCTAAAACAAGAGTCTGGAAAATAAATAAAATCGTGTATAGAAATTATTATATAAAAACAATTTCTTATGACTCCAGGATTTTATATAATGTTGATAACAAGCTTGATGTAAGCCATTATTTCAATGATGTTTGTTCACAAGGCTAAAACAAGAATCTGGAAAATAAATGCAGTAGCTTCGTTGTTTGAATAGCTCTAAGACAGATGTTGCTATTGTTAGTAAGCATGGGAATAAGCTTGGACTTAATTGATTGATATATGAATTCATAAATATTTATTGGACATTGCAATTTGCAAAGCACCAGACTATTACCTTTTCTTGTTATCTGGTCAAAGACTGGCCCTGAGTCACTGAGGTCACTGGTAGTGCATTACCCATCACTGAATTTCTTTACTCCTTACTGGCCCAACATTGATGGCCTCAGTGACTCCATCATTTGCAGTTATCTCACGAATAATCAACAAATATTTGATGATAGGAAATGTTTGAGAAAGATTGAAGATATTGAATTAGATGTCCTTGTTTCTTTCATTGCTCTTTTTGAAAGTTTAGAGAAGAAAAGGAGATGGCATATAGTTAAGTGCTAAATTCAGAAGGTGGCAGGAAGGTTTATAAATGGAGTTAAACATATCACATTAAAAGCACAAGTGAAAGGTTCACAGAACCAAAGGAATTTGGGCAAGGATTTGAAGATGAATAGGATTTGGGAAGGAAGGAAAGGATTGAAAGGGTATTTCAGATGAAGCCAACATATACAATTAAAAAGAGTTGAGAAAGAGTTCACATCTGCTTAGGGAGCTAAGACAATACCTTGTTTGGAGAGGAGGCTTCTTGCCCTGGCATTGTGACTTCTCTAATGTAGTCATCAACTAAATATTTATTAAGGGCAATCATTGGGAACAAGGTAGTGTATGCAATTTTCTGAGGTATATATATCTTGACAAATGTTTAAGAAACAATGAAGATATTTGAGATAAAAGAATGGAATTCTCATGTTTAACATTCTCAAAATATTAAAATGAATGAAGCAATATTATGGAAGATAAATAGTAGATTAAATATGGAAAATTATGTAGAATTGGAAAGAAAAATGTGGTCCAAATATATAGGGCAAGAACAAATTATAAAGTCCATTAGTTTCTGAACGTATCCTTCATTTGACTCCTTTAGTGTGATTATATGAAAACTGTGAGATTTCAGTCACTGAAGACTTTATAATCTTATATTTATTTTGTTTCCTAAGACATCCTCTGAAAGGCATTAATAGAAGAGTTTGGCGTTTCTCATAGTTCTGCCCTTGGATGGATTTGGGTTGTTTTAAGCTTCTACTTTGCTCTGTCTTCCTCCTTCTCAGTCAGGGCCAGGGATTCCTTGAAGACGTGCTGCCGATAAAGGAGAACACTTTAGGATCATGACTGTGTCTCTGACATGGCAATGCCATCTGCTGAGTATTTGTAACACAATAGAGTGTGAACGATGTGACATACAGGACAGGCCCTTTCATCTCTAAAGCACATGCGAATGTATATATGGGCACTGTCAGGTCTGTATAAAACACTTTGCTCTGAAATCCTTTTCCTCTCTTTATGCTTATATTTAAACTGTTCTGCCTCCTCTCCTCTTTACTAGTTGTTGCCTGCTAAATTACCCCTGTTCCATCCCATTATATCTTAGAAATTAGAGGGACAGAAAAGCCTTTTTTTCTTGAGCAATGCAATGTGCCAAGAAAAGAGAAAGGTTCTTGTGACAGACACTCTTGAGAGAAAGCAAAGAAGCCTCACATTAGTAAAGGTCAAGTGCCTGGGGAAGAAAGATAGTCCAAAAGTGGATTTGAAAGACAGGAAGAATTCTGTCTATGCAAAAGCTCAGCACAATGCCAGGACTATAGACAGGTGTACAAAAAGTGACATTTGATTGGATAGGGTTGCAAAAAATTAGCCGGCAATGTCCAGATACCGACAGAACCTGGTAAAGACCTGATTATTTTGACCAGAGGGAGAGGTGGTTTGCTCAGCACAATGCCAGGACTATAGACAGGTGTACAAAAAGTGACATTTGATTGGATAGGGTTGCAAAAAATTAGCCGGCAATGTCCAGATACCGACAGAACCTGGTAAAGACCTGATTATTTTGACCAGAGGGAGAGGTGGTAGGAGTTCACAGGTCTTCACCAGAACTTCAGTCTTTTTAAACTTAGCAAAGTTTCATTTAATATTCAGAAGATTGTAGAGTTATAGGTTGCATGGGGAAATCAGAACATAGCTACAGGCATGGCATGGCAGAACCAATGAGAAGTAAACTATCTTGAAGGATAAAGACTGGAAGTTCATCCTCTTGTTAAGTATGGTTACCACTTGTGTGGAGACATGATTTATTCAATACACTCCTGTAAAACACTCCAAGGAATCAAATAGCTTCTTGAGACTCCCATAATTTTGTTCATCAGGTGGAATGAAGGAAAAGATCACTCATTCTAGAGGAAGTGAATGATGCTAGCAACGAAGAAGGCAAGATCAGGAATTGCATTGAAAAGATGAAGTAAGTCGTCGACTGTTCTGGTTTTGTTATCTAGGCAATGAGTACATCTTGATGAACTCAAATGGAAAATAGAATAAAAATACCCAGCACACAGTAGCCCAGAGAAGTTACCAACAGTGCCGTTTTCATCCAAGGTGACATATTGTGTGTGACACTGTCCTAGTTTTACACATTAACTTAACAAAGCCAAGGGCAAGGTGCACCTGATGCCTGGGCACTGTATGTAGAAAATTTTAACCTAAGTTCAGTCAAAATTGGGGATCGTATTAGATGTACACACCGTACATTGCTTGGCATTTAATAAGCTAGCTGAAAGGTCTTTGTAAGATAAACTGAACTCCACTAGATGCAATGCAATGTTAATTATTTTACCTACAGAGATAGTTATTTTTCTCCTTTGATATTGCTATAGACTAAACAGTATTCTTTCGTGCAGAAAAGAGCGAAGGTGAATTTCAAGGTGGATGAACTATGGTTGTGATGTTTTTAGCTTCTAGTACTACAAAGTAAAAGAAATTTACAGAGAGGATAGGACTCTCTTGGCTTACTATCAACAGAGAGAGAATGTTTTTTCACACTGGAAACTTCCAAGCAATGTACATCAGTTCGTTACTTATGCAGTGGTCAAGTGTGAGTTTATCTTTAGTGAAAAATAACAAAATAATTAAACTGAGGCACATCCCAACTAGAATTTGAAACAGACACTAAATATGGAAATTTATACATATATACTTAATATATTTATACTCTAATACATTTTTGTCTCACATAATATTTAGAATATACATTGTCCTTGGATCATTGTTTTATCCCCTGTCTATCTATTTTCAAATTTGTCAAAGTGTTCTGTAATTTTTTTCTGCTATCTCCATTCCATTTTCTGACTACCAGTTCTCTAGGTTTAGAATAATTTTAGTTATACATTGAAGGGAGATAAAGTTTATGGATGTTGGGGCTTATATTAGTCGTCCCGGCATATTGATGCATTCAGTTATAATGAATGGATATATATAATACAATTATTCATATCAGGAAATAAACAGCAACAAGAATTTCAGTGTTTTCAAGCAAGTATTTATCCCTGCAGTTTACCACACTATCCATGGTAACCACCCTGGCTCAAGTTGTGTAATTTCTCACTTAGAGCTATTTTATATTCTTTATATTTAATGTACTTAAGTAGTTCTTCAACAAATGTTTACAAAGTTCCTGCTAAGAGGCTGGCAACATTTTCTGCTGTGAAGTTCCAGGAAAAAGTAAAATAAAAGAGGGCTTGTTCAGTCATGAAAGACTCTCTCCTTTTTTTGGAGACAGGGTTCCTCTGTGTAGCCCTTGCTGTCCTGGAACTCACTCTGTAGACCAGACTGGCCTTGAACTTGCCTCTGCCTGCCAAGTGCTGGAATTAAAGGCATGTGCCACCACCTCCCAACACGTGGAAAACTCTATTTAAGTGAGTGTGAGGAGGAATCAATAGGTAAAATATATACTAAATCTAATGGTGAAAAAACTACCACAAAAGCAAGAATGTGCTGTTGTATGTATGTGGTTCAAGTAGAGATGAGCAAAAGCATTTTGAAGGGTGACTTCTTAGGCTGTCTATTACTGTGATAAAAATTCACCATTCCCAAGAGCAAGCTGGGAAGTAAAGGGTTTATTTATCTTTTATTTCCTGAACACACTCCACAATTAAGAGAAACCAAGACAGGAACCTGGAGACAACAACTGTAGCAAAGGTCATAGAGGACTCTGCTTCTTACTGGTTACTCCCCATGGTTTGTTCATCTTTCTTTCTTTCTTTCTTTCTTTCTTTCTTTCTTTCTTTCTTTCTTCCTTCCTTCCTTCCTTCCTTCCTTCCTTCCTTCCTTCCTTCCTTTCTTTCTCTCTCTCTCTCTCTTTCTTTCTTTCTTCCTTTCTTGATACCTAAACCACATAATGTTATTACTATGAAAGAGAATTACAGACCAATCTCACTCATAAACATCGATGCAAAAATACTAAATAAAATCCTGGAAAATCACATCAAAAAAAATCACCCACCATGATCAAGGTTTCATCCCAGAGATGCAGGGATGGTTTAACTTATGAAAATCTGTCAACATAATCTGCCATATGAACAAACTGAAAAATAAAAACCACATAATCATCTCATTAGATTTTGAAAAAGCTTTTGACAAAATACAACATCCCTTTATGATAAAGATCTTGGAGAGAGCAGGGATACAAGGAACATACCTAAACATAATAAAGGCAATATACCTCTCAAGCCAACAGCCAACATCAATCTAAATGAAGAAAAACTCACGGTGATCCCGCTGAAATCAGGAACAAGACAAGGCTGTCCAATCTCTCCATATCTATTCAATGTTGTTCTTGAGGTCCTAGCTAGAGCAATAAGACAACAAAAGGAGATCAAGGGGATACAAATTGAAAAAGAAGAATTCAAACTGTCACTATTTGCTGATGATATGATAGTTTATATAAGTGACCCCCAAAATTCTATTACGAAACTTCTACAACTCATAAACACTTTCAGTAATGTAGCAGGATACAAGATTAACTCAAAAACATCAGTCACCCTGCTTTCTTATACATCCTAGTAACACCTGCCCAGGGGGTGGGACCACTTATGGTGGACTGGACCCTTCCATCTCAACTGTTAGTGAGGAAGATGCCCCACAACCTTACCTACAGGAGAATCTGATGGAGCCAATTGAGGATCTCTGTTTACAGAGATTTGAAGGTTTGTGTAAAGTTGAAAATTTCCACCAGCACTATGTCTGAACTAGGACCTAAATGCACAGAGAAAAATAGACAGGTAGTTCACTGAGAGAAAAATATTCTAGGTTAAAGAATCAGTAGGGTAAAAGCCTAAATAAATGGTTTTATGGTAAAATCGAGTTTGGAGCCCTACAGAAATTGGGAGAAATTGGAAAGTAGAAGAGTATGTTTTAAATCATTGCTGGGAATTTGGGTTTGGGGTTCAGAAAGCCACTGGGAGTGGAGGGGTTAAATAGAGTTGTGATCCTATCTGATTCACATGGCCCTACATGTCTGGATTATTTTATATGGCCCATTCCTGATAAAATATCGGAACTCTGTAGGTAATTCAGGTGAGGTACTGATGTCTGAACTCGGGTGTGAAGACAGTGGAAATGAGAAGTATGATCCTGAATACATTTTCAGGATACAACCAAACTGTTGCCAGGAAAAATGGAAGTTAGAGACTGAGTAAAACAGGAATCATGGTGATTTGGAGAGATTTTTCTAGACTTGCAAGGCTAGATGTTTGACTTACTAAAACAGTTAAGACAGGGAGAGTGGATATTTTAAAGGAAACAGTCGGAGTCCTGTTCATGACACATTTGTTTTTATATCTGCATTTCTCTCTCAAGTGAGATGGTTCAGCATAGCAAATAAAACAAGACTGAACTTCAAGAACTGCCAGAAACTGTTTTGGGGGAAATGGTATTTTAAGCCTGTACACTAACTAGAATGCAGACATGGGGTGAGCAGACAGAACTATGGGATAGTGAGATACCGTGGTCCTCTAATATCAGAGACTTGAGAGGTGGAGAGTAGTCAGTCATATTGTTACAGGAAGAAACAAAATATTTCATCCTGAAAAGGCCCATCCTCAAAAAGAATGAAAAAATAACCCTAGCACATCTATTACAGGAATGTCCAGAACATGGCATGATGGCATGAAATCTGTCAATCTAAATGTAGATACTGATGCTAGGATATATATATATATATATATATATATATATATATATATATATATATATATTCTTGTAGCTTTTTAATATGTTTTTTCTTTCTGCTATTTATTTTCTTATCATACAATACAGTTTGATTTTTGTATTTCTCCTGTCAAACTCCTCCCAGATCCTCCTCACCTCCCTATACAATCAACTTTACATCATTTCTTTGTCTCTCTCAAACGCAAAACAAGCAAATAAAAAAACTTACAATCAAAACAAATAAGCAAAGATTAAGAAGACAAAAATAATACCAGACTAACAAAACAAGAAGCATATAGAAAACATGGAGTCCATTCATTGTGTTCAAATGCTCAGGCAAGTCCTGAAAAGTATACTTACTTTGGAGCCCTAAGACCTAAATGGGATGGTTTTCTCAAACTCTTTCTACAAATCTGTGTTGAAGAGCATTGGAAAAAATTTTAAGGACCAGAGGAGGTAGGTGACTCCACGGAAGCAGAGTCTCCCAGACACAAAGGGCAGGGGCACATATGATCTTACAGAGACTGGGGCAGTGTGCCCAAGACCTGAACAAATTCAAACTACACAAAATCCTGGAATCGATGGTTGCTCTTAAGGTCAATTCAAATTTGATTGACGTTGTAGCATGTTTGGGAAGGGAATGCTTTGAGAAGTGATGAAGTGATTAATTGGAGAGATTGCTCTTCTTGGGGAACACAGTCAATTTTTGGGGCACAGGGATTTCTGCTAGGGTTGAAATTACTTTCCTAGGAGCGTGGGTTGCTCTGAAAGAGAGCTGCCTGTGCATTTTGTCTCTTTTACATACACCTGCTCGCTGCCTGTCTGTCACCTTCACATATGCTGTTGCCAGGTAAGTCTGTCTACCACCTCATTATGCAGTAGGAGGCCCTTGCCAAAAGCAACACCAAAGCTCTGACTTCCAACTTCTAGTACAGCGAGCAAGTGGAAGAAGTTTTACTCCTTCATATATTACCTACCTTCTGCTATTTCTTTGCAGCAAAAGGAAACACAGACAAGAAACCTTGAACGAAGCAGTTTCTGAGTAATGCTGGGGCTGAAGTTTGCACGGGACAAAAGGAGAGAAGTCTCCAAGAAAGAAAGGACCAATAACTTCAGGGAGAAATTTTGTTGAAAAGAGAAAAGAGTCATTTTATTAACTGAAGGAGAAATTTGGTCGAGGGATTATAAATTCTTTTCCATGGCAATGATTTACAGCCCATTTCTTTCCTCTGTTCCCAATGCTATGGGCGTATCTTATTGAGGCTCATTAATGCTGACACAGTGGTCACGTTTCAATACCACAGGAAAAGCTTTGGCTGCTCAGTATCAATTTGGTTCATTATGGGAGGTTCCCTGTCCTTTTATAACCTATTAATTTATCTTAGAGTATTTTGCCTTTTAAGATTATTTCAAGTAAACATATTTTTAAAATCAAAGTAATTTTGGCTGAACTTAGCTAAAACGTTTCTAAGTCTTTCATCTGCATCATAGTTTAAAATCTGTAAACTCCAAGCCATGACAACACGATTCGGTGGCATTGTGGGTTGTGTCGTTGGATTTGGGAATCATGGACGCGCGCCTTTGCTGATTGCCGATAGAATAACACCTCAGCTCGCGCTGGCCCTGTTCCCTAGACCTGCGGTGGCAAGCCATTTCTGAACAAACAGCAAGAGCAACAACAGGCTAAATTTAGACTTGCCTCAATAGAGAGGGAGTTGGAAAGAGGCCTAGCAGTGGTGGGATCCTGGCTGAGTGGGAACTCACCTCTGCCAAGCTTCGATTTCCCTCAGAACATTAGTAATGGAGCCAAGGATTGAACAGATGGAAAGTGGCCAGGGAAAGGATGCGAGAAGAAGACACTGAGGGGGATACTTGGAGCAGGCCAAGAGATAAATGCTAGCATGCCCTTGCAGTCTTTAAGAACCAGTTATTTATTTTACCTAAACCCGGAATCCTTATGTGTGGAAACTTTCCCGTGAACCATGGCTTGATTGGTCAATCTCTCCCTCAGTCTGGGGAGGAGAGGCACCGGATTGTCATCCTGACTCCTCCTTACCAAGCAGAATTAGTTCCCTTGACTGCAGCAAGTCTTTGGGGAGAAAATGCCTGTGTGCCTTTGTGCATGTGTGGCGCAAGCAGAGGCCTCAATCCTACCTGGAGTATGTTAACACTAGTATGTATCTTATTCATTTTATCAAGCCTGCATTTAAAATAAAAAATACAGTTTGTTGTGTGTGTGTGTGTGTGTGTGTGTGTGTGTGTGTGTTTGCACGTGTGTTTGTGTTTATGCACAGTTTTTAAAAGGAAGACTGTCAAAGAAACACACCGAGTGGCTTTAGGCAACCCCCTTCCTTGGGAATTGGCTTTATCAGTAAATTTTCCTTATCTAACTTTGGGAAACAGACTTAACTAATAACCCGATAATGCTTAATGCTCCCCAGCTCTAAACAAACAAAATGACTGTGCTTGTGTGGGGGGAGGTTTATAGGGCTGAGCAGATGTCTGAATCAGCCAACAAGACAAAGCACAGCAAGGCAGACACCACCACCAGAGTGCCCTGCTTAGAAAGGTCTTCTCTCACTCTGCTCTGCCAGCAAGTTCAGGGAGTTAACAGTCAAAGCCGCCTCATGTATTTAAACTTTGTGCAGTGGGTCATATAAACATTCTTTGAGTTAAATGGTGTAATAGATCTAAAAATCTCCTACCCGCTCTCTTTTCTCTCTCAGATTTATCACACTGTGATATAAATACCCACAGTATTTTACAAGACAATGAACTTGGCTTTCTCTAAGGCCAGTAACTTTTGCTGATTAGTGGAAACCCAGAGAGCTGTAAAATAGCTGCTTGACACAATCTTGAAGCTTTGAGAAGTGCATCCCTGGAATATAGTTCAAAATTACAGGATGATCATATTTCTAAAATAAAAAAATGAATATACATAAATAGCCTTATAAATAGCAAGCTATGCCAAAATCATGCATGCAAGGAAAGTGCTAATCTGCAACAGATAGCCATTCCCAAACATGCATAGTTTTCATCTGTTTATTTCTCCTTTCCCAGCCTTCTGGGAGATGGGCCAGTTGGATGGAAGTTGGAAACGAGGATTCAAAACTTTAAGTAATTTCTTCATTCTTGCCTTAATACAATATGACACTCTTGGTCACATATCTATTTGTTGGGCTCTTGAAAATATGAGCGGTAGGTCTCTGGAGAATATCATGGTTTCTGGGGAGTTTTCCTCACCTTGGTCTTCCAGTATTTTCAATATAACATGTGTGATGCCATCACAACTTTGTTAGCTCTGCTGTGACAAAAAAACCACATTTTCACACTAGAAATGTTGTATCATGCATCAAGAGAGAAGTGCCATCGTTCATGGCTTCGCCTCCCCTTGCGGGCCCACCTGCTCCCCACTAGATTCCTCTTAAAGAAGAGGAATCCTGGAAGATGAAGCCATTGAATGCTCTGCTGGGAGCCAATGGCATTCCTCTCTCCATTCCTCCCTGAATGGCTGCAAAAGAAAGTCTCGACTCATTTTGGTTCAACAAAGCCTGAACAATGGGTGGTGTGTGCAAAGCCTCTTTCCCACTAGACCTGTGGTGTTATCCTGTGAGGCTATTCACAGAAGATAATGCATGGCCTCCCAGCTTAGGCCAGAGCACTCTCTATCTTAAGGCTCCTCTCATTTTCTTTCTGGCATTTTAATCCTTAGCATTACCTAAGAATTAAACTAAGAAGAAAATGTTGGTGTCTCCAAGGCACAGGAAGCTAGCTGTTCTGTGACTTATCTTCATTTGGAATTCTGGGAGGGGCCCTGTGAGGCCTCCAACCTCCTCTTGAGTCCTGCTTATTCTGTCTCCTACTATCTGAAAGGTTTTATTCTTAATTTAACCTCATATGGTAAAAGTTCTTTTTGAGGGAGAGTAAAGTTATTCTTTTTATTTTTTAACTAAAAATAAAGTTTTTCTCAACAAGAGATGAGATGACATTTCCAAAGAAATCTTTTATACTGCAAAGACATTTATACTTATGTACTTTAAATTTCTTTGCTTAATGACTACTGCAATTACTGATAGAAATAAATGCAAACCATTTGACAGTTTGGAAAGAACATGAGATAAAAATTATAGCATTTGAGGTCAAAGTGTAAACCACTGTTGTATTGATAAACTATTTAATATATAAACAAAAATTTTCAGTATGTGCTCAGTGGTTGAATCTCTTAGCAGAAAACAATCCTTCCTGCTACATTGGAAAACACTGTGACTGAGATTAGAAGTGCAGACTTCAGAAGATTTGTTAGTCATCTCATTTTAACTTTGTCTTCTTGGGCTATTAATACAATAATATCCTAATTGTCAAAGATTTTAAGGAATCTATGGGTTTGTATGCTGGCTAGTTTTATGTCAACTTGACACAGCTGGAATCATCTCAGAGGAGGGAAATTCAATTAAGAAAAAGCCTCCAAAAGATGAGTCTGTTTGTTGAGAAGCCAATAGGGCATTTTCTTAATTAGTAACTGGTGGGGGAGGGCCCAATCCATTGTGGGTGGTGCCATTCCTGAGATGGTAGTCCTGAGTTCTATAAGAAAGCAAGCTGACCAAGTCATGGGGAGCAAGCCAGTAAACAGCACCCCCCTATGGCCTCATCATCAGCTCCTGCCTCCAGGTTCCAGCCCTGTTTTGAATTTCTGTCTTAACTTGATTCTTTGATGAACAGTGATGTAGAGGTATAAGCCAAATAAATCCTTTTGCTTGCCAAGTTTTGGGTTGGTCCTGGTGTTTCATTGCAGCAATAGTAAACCCAAGGGAGTTTGGAAGTCTGTGTTTTCTCTCTGCAAATTGCTTCCATTTTAGATTTGGTCTTTCTAGAACAGAGAGAAAGATACACGGAATTTGTCAACTGTGGAAATGCAGCTAGCTCCTTAGGCGACTTTTATAAAAGTTATTCAGGCTAGAGAATGAAAGCAGCTGATTCATGGGTATATTAGGAATTTTCTCACAATTTTAATTTAATCAATAATCGTTTTGTTCTCCTCTTACAAAGATGGCCACTTATCACTGTTGATTCAGGCTCTTGCTGTGTAGCCCAGGCTGAGTTTGAATGTTCAACCCCCCTCTACCTCCAGATTGTTAGAATTACAAGTGTCTAACACAGCTTCTGGCCCATTAGTGAAATTTAATATAAATATATGGTCTGTTTTTATACTGTGTCACTTTAGTGTTGGCTCCCTAAGAAATTCTGAAAAGAATGTAAGAGAAACATAATTAGCTTCATGTATCTTGGATGTTACATGAAATGTCAGGACTTGTGTGTTGATTGCTATTTGCATCGCTTTTCTAAAGAGATCTGTCTTGGTTTCACACAAAAGTAGCTATTGTGAGAATAGTTCAGACTTTGAAAATGGAACGTTTTGACTCCAGCTACTGCACATTCCCAGGATGAAGCTTATAAGTGGACTGCTAGAGACCAACAGTGGTTACAGGACCCAGCATCTCTCATCACGAGTATAACATCCACTCTAAAATAATCTACCACTATCTTAAAAGCTTAGTAGCCTCATGCCCCCATTCTTGCTCTCCCTCTTGGTGGGCTAAAAGTGTTCCTTTAGGATACACCCACTAAAATAGACCTATTTTGCTGGATTCTTTTTGACATGCCAGTTCATTTCAAATAAAGTTTACTTAGTATTCTAGCAAAACTTTGGTGAATCTTCTTCCAGCCGTCCTCCTGGTTACATCTCCTGTTATTCTCCATCAGATCCCTCTGCTCCCATAATATCGGCATCCTTTTTGACCTTACCAGCCATGTTTTTGCCTTATCACCTAATTCTCTTTCCTCGTCCACTACTATTTATACATTATTGTTTTATTTCTTCTTTACACTATCTAACCCTGTAAGTCATTCATTTCTGGTCCCCTTTCTGCTTAATTTCTTTACTTTACACTACTTGTTTTTCCCATCTCATTAATTAAGGCACCATATTAAAAATGGTGCCTATCACACAATGAGTACTTAATATATAACTTTAGAATAAATGAACGATGGGGGAGTGGATATCAGAGAGTATTTGAGTCCAAAGGGGTTAGCTATTAGAACAGTAAATTCTCACATGGTCCAGGCTCCCAGGGCACCATACAGTGATAGAACCAATATATTTATAGAGTATATGAATTGTTGTGCATATATAGGAGTTTTCAGTTTGTCTCATTTCTTTCTTCTTCTCATTGGCATTTATTGGTAATGCTTGATAAAAGACATTTTCTCCTTTAATTTTTCTGTGGTTGTTATTTACATTTATATACTGTCTGTAGTGAAGAGGTGCTCTTTTCTACTGTATTGCTACTGTTAAAGCAGTATGGGTTTGAAAAAAATGGAAAGACAAGGACAAAATCCGGTGCAATATTTCTTTACAGTTTCCAGAAGACTTGGGTTTTGATATACATACATATATATGTATATGTATATGTATTTGGTAAGGCTGATCTATGTTGTAGAAAATTATTTTAAGGGTTTTGTTTATGCAGTGTTTGTTTAACTCAGTGAAGCTGTGACTCTTTGCCTGTCTAAAACACCTACTTGTCTAATAAGGAGCTGAACAGCCAATAGCAAGGCAGGGGAAAGGATAAGCAGGCCTAGCAGGCAGAGAGAATAAGTAGGAGGAGAAATCTGGGAAGAGAAGGGAAGAGCAACAGAGAAGGAGCGAGATAGAATATGGGAGCAGGACAACAGGGGTCAGTCACCCAGCTACACAGCCAGCCATGGGGTAAGAAGGAATGGAAGGTATACAGAAAAAAGGTTAAAGACACAAAATATAGACTGGAAAATTTAAGTTAAGAAAAGCTGGATAAAAACAAGCCAGGCTACGGCTAGACATTTATAAATAATAGCAAGTCTTGCGAATTTATTTGGGAGCTGGGTGGTGGACCACCCCCTAAAAGACCAAACACCAAAAAAGGCAAAAAGCAAGGAAGAAAAGAGTGACAAAAAACAAAAACAAAACAAACAAACAAAAAAAGATCTACCTGTTATTTCCCCCTCAGTAGACAGGAAATAAATGCGTATTATTCTAATTACTCTACTGGTTCCTTCTTGCAAAGAATTTCCCAGCATTATCCATTGTTAACATAAGCCAAAGTTATGGGCAGTTTTACTTATGCTTAAATTGGTTCCACAGTTGTATTATCTTTCTATGTTCCCATTTATTATTGCTCTTTCCTTTTGGTAGTTATTGTCCTCACACTTAACTCAGTACACCCATGTAATGACTATAATTTGTTACAGCAATCACACTATCTCCCTCTGTGGATTAGTTTGTGGGTCGTAAGAGGTATATCTTGATCTGCAGCAGCATTGCCAAAGACAGGGAATTAAGAGATTTGCTGACCACTTTTGAAGACTAATTTCATCCAGACTCACAATTTGAAAAACTGCGGTATGACTGCCTGAAGAAAGTGAATATTCTTGTTATTTCTACCCTTCATCCAAAAATCACAATGTTTTAAAGATTATCCCATGGTCTTAGTTTTGTTTTCTAATGTTTGAAATGTACTAGTTTATCCTCGTATTTATCCTAGTTATATATGTAGTGTGTCTTGATTGTGTTGTAAGCTTTATTTTACAGTTTGAGAAAATTATCCAGCAATGCCTTTTTATAAATTACATCTGGTTATCAATCTCCCTGCTTGTAGGGCTCAAATAATATTTCCTTTATTTACATGCATTTGTATTAGTTATTTGTGAATTTTATACAATGTATTTAGATTACATTTAACCCCTTCCTACTCTTTAACTCTTTCTACCTTCTCCCACCTCACTACCACTTTTCAACTTTATATCCTCATTCTCCTTTTTAACCATTTTCCAAGCATAATTTCTGCTGGCCACATACACTTAGGTGTTAGGTCACGCCCCTGAAGCGTGGTTGACCTAACAGAAGTGACATCCTTAAAGGAAACTGACTCTCCTTAACCCAAAGCTATGAATCATCAATAACTGCTCAGTCAGGCATGGGAAGGTCTTATGGGCTCCTTTCCTTCTTCATGGCAGAATGCTGACTGGCTTAATCTTATATAGGTCTGATGTGGATTTTAAACATACAATAATAGAGTGAAGCACAGCTTCTTGATTATTATCTTTTTTCTGGTAGTCTCTGTTTGCTGGTGGCTAGTAGAGGCATGGCTCCTATAAGAAAAGCTTTCTGATTCAACATTAGCACACACACACACACACACACACACACACACACACACACACACACAAACCTCATAGCTCTTTTAAGAGGTTCTGCCATCAAACACATAAGTGGTGTTCATGAGCAGCTGACATCAGACTTCTTGGTGGTGGCATGGACCTAAAATCTCCACAGAGTTGTAGCAATAAATATAGCTCCTGCTAGTACCTCCACCATGATTCTAGATTCTCAAAAAGTTAAGGAATGTGATGGAGCCAGCTACCAAAGCTGCTGCTTTAATCCTAGCCATACTACTTAGCAGATTAAAGGCCCAGAGAAAGATAGAGATATATAGTAAAGACAGATTTAGACAGAAAAAAAAATGCTCTAAACAGTTTACAGTATGTTTAAAAATATATGTAATCTTGGGAGAAAAAAGAAAAAGGATAGAGAAAATCCTTAAAAAAAGAAATAGAGTAATTGGGTATAGTGGCATACGCCTTTAATCCTAGCACTTGGGAGGCAGAGGCAGACAGTTCTCTTTGAGTTCAAGGCCAGCCTGGTCTACAGAGTGAGATCCAAGACAGCCAAAGACACACAGAGAAACCCTGTCTCAAGAAAAACCCACACAAATATTATGAATAAAAATAAAAGAAATGGTTTAAAAAAAACACATAAAGATGGAAAATACACAGAGAATTTGGATACTGTGTGTTATTGTGACTGATGCTGAGGAAGTAGTAGCAGCTGCTAAAAGACATTTGATCATAAACACTGCTGAATTTTAATCCAACCTATGTATTTTAAAAATACTATGATTTCAAAATGTAAGTATAAGGGTATGTAACTTTGGAAAAGAGGTTTGTTTTTGTTTCAGCAGAGGATAAGTAGCTGTGGATTCCTTACTGGCTAATATGTTTTGATCAAACAAGACCTCTTGAAGCAGTGGCTTAGGTGCTCCAAAATCCACAGCAGTTTCAGGACTGCTGAATGAGATGGATCAACTACACAGGATGCCCCATAAAAGAGCTGACTAGCAACATCTAAATCAGCAGGAAGTTTTCTAAAAAACTACATTAAAATTTCCAAATATTGTTTATAAGTCTTTGTTTTAATTTAAAGGGGGTTGATTATAAATGGTTAATGGTCACAGTCAAGGTCTTTCTAAAGAAAAAAATAGAAATATGATATAGAAATGAATACTTTATATTGGTATGACTTTGGCATATTGATAAAATTTAAGGTCAAATTTGTTATGTGTATTTTTCTACTCTCGTTTAAGGTATTATGTTTATATAGTTCATGTAAAATATAATGTATAATTAAAAATTATGGATTAACAGATAGTCATCTTTAA
The DNA here is from genome assembly GCF_982192425.1 of Myodes glareolus. NCBI lineage: Eukaryota > Metazoa > Chordata > Mammalia > Rodentia > Cricetidae > Myodes > Myodes glareolus. Next base: position 44,456,990 of record NC_142041.1, on the reverse strand, counting down.
TAATTAAACCTATGGCATGTAAATTACATTTTCTAGACAAACAGAGATATGTTTCAGATGGATAATTATTCCTCAAATCTTTCAAAGAACTAGAGATTATGATATTTAAAATGTTTTTAGAACTTGGACTTAACAATGAGACATGTCTTCTTCTGGCAGCTTTAATTACTTCAGAGAGGTTCATGGTCATTAAAGAAACTTGTTATTGTATTTGCCTTCAATGTGATAAGGAGAGCCATTTGGGCAAGAAACTTCTCTTGCCTGGACTGCTTGATGGTATGCTATATGAACTTGATATGTTGAACTCACAAAAAAATTACTGCTGCACTTTCTAAAAGACAGGATGGTCCTTCAGGATTCCTGTTTCACAGAAGACATTTCCAGACATTCTGCAGGACAGAGGGAAAAAAACTGGCAAACTTTGAGAGTAAAAGGCAAAATGTAGCATGAGGGCCAGCTTGTTGGGGTATCTGTCCTACCTGGTACCCCACAACCGGCAAGTCCCAAAGAAAATTACACAAAGTCTACATTAGGTTATAAACTGATTGGCCCATTAGGTCAGGCTTCTTATTAGTCCTTGTAACTTATATTAATCCATTATCATTATCTATGTTAGCCACATGGCTCAGTACCTTTCTCAGCATGGCAGCTCACATGTTGCCTCTTCGGTGGTCTGGGCAGGAATGGTGGAGGGAGCTTCCTCCTCCCTAGTCTTCTCCTATTCTCATTGCCCCACCTCTACTTCCTGTCTGGTTGACCCGCCTATACTTCCTACCTGGCCAATCAGCGTTTTATTAAAATACATGATTGACAGAATACAGACAATTTTCCTGCAGCAAAACAGAACTTCAAATTTTCTGTATCACTGAAAAGACTGCCAGGTTTTATGGGTCGATAGGCTGAAAATGGATGCCCCAAAAATACAATAGAACTTTGGGTGACTGTCCAGTTTGTGAGATGTCTCTGTCATTTCTAGAACTTTGAAAGTTGCTTACAGTGCACTTCCTGTTTACTTAGGTAATATTATATCCTACTAGGCTCCGTGATGGAGTTGAAGACAGATAGTTATAGCTATAGATTTCCTTAGTTATGATGAAAGACAAATTAGATGTGAAACTTTAGACTCATAAAGATAAAATGAATAATAGAATATTTTCTTTAATTTTGCCAGATACAAATGGGCCAAATATTGTAACTATAATTCTTCCTTCATAACTGTTCTATATATGCAATTTTACTATGTTAAAGTTAAAACTTTCCTTTTTAAATAGGCAAAAAAGGGGAAATGATGTGGGATGTCCTTCTGTATTTGTGTTACTTTTATTGATTGATGAATAAAGCTGCTTTGGCCAATGACTTAGCAGAATAAAGCCAGGAGGGAAATCTGAATAGATAGATAGATAGATAGATAGATAGATAGATAGATAGATAGATAGATAGAGTAGAGAGTAGGCAGAGTCAGGGAGACATCATGTTGCCAAAGGACAAAGACACCAGAATGTTACCAGAAAGCCACATCCTCATGGTGATACAAGATTCGTAGAAATGGGTTAATTTAAGATATAAAAGCTATCTAGGAATACCCCTAAGCCATTGGCCAAACAATGTTGTAATTAATAAAGTTTTGTGTTATTATTCAGGTCTGGGTGGCTGGGAAACAAAAATACACTCTCTGTTTACACAAGAATCCTCAGAGGAGGACAGAAGAAAGTGTTGGAACGCTTATAACTGGAGTTACAGGTGATTGTAACTTGTCATATTGTTTCTAGGTCTTGAACTAACCTCCTCTACAAAAGCATTAAGCACCTTTAAACACAGAGAATGTTTTGTAGCCCAACAGTGGCATTTCTTTTGTTTTTTTTCCTATTTTTTTAGTTTATCTTTTTACATCTCAACTGCAGCTTTCCCCATCTCTTCCCCTTCCAACCTTACCTTGATCCACTCTTCCTCCTTTCCCTTCAGAAAAGGGCAATCATAACAAAGATAACAACCAAACACGGCATATCAAGTTGCAATAAGGAACTAGGCACTTTCCCTTTTACTAAGGCTAGACAAGGCAATCCAGTAGGAGAGAAAGATTCCATAAAGCAGGCAAAAAGTCAGGGAGAGTCCTGCTTTCACTGTTAGCACAAGAACACTAACCTGCACATCCTTAACATATATGGAAAGGACCTAAATGAGTCCCATGCAGGTTCTGTGATTGTTGATTCAATCTCTGTGAGCCACTTTGGGTCCAGGTTAGCTGATTCTGTGGATTTTTCTGTGGTGTTCTTGATTCCTCTGGTTCCTTCCTCCCTCCTCTTCCACAGGATTCTCCAGGGTCCACCTAATGTTTATCTGTGGGTCTCTGGATCTGCTTCCATCAGTTGCTAAGAGAAGACTCCCCGATGACATTTATGCTAAGCTCCTGTCTATGACTAGAGCAGACTATCATTAAGAATTATTTCATGTTGGGCAGTGGTGGCACATGCCTTTAATTCCAGAACTTGGTAGGCAGAGACAGTTGGACCTCTGTAAGCTCGAGGCCAACCTGGTCTACAGAGAGTGTTCTAGGACAGTCTCCAAAGCTACAGACAAACCCTGTACCTCCCCCAACTTCCTCAAAAAGAATCATTTCACTGTGAATGGTATTTATTAATTGCATATTTTATTGAGATCATTAAGTCTTTAAAATCATTTTTTGCACATATTTTTATTATTTTTCTGTTAGAGAATTTCAGTGTCTTCCAAAAACTCTCTCAATTCATAAAGGGTTTAGTAACATATTATTAACATTTAATCTCTATGATACTATTTTCTTCCAAAGATTTTTTTTTTTTTTTTTTTTTTGGTGTTTCAAGACACGGTTTCTCTGTATAGCCCCAGGTGTCCTGGAACTCACTTTGTAGACCAGGCTGACCTCAAATTCACAGAGAACCACCTGTCTCTGCCTCAGGAGGGCAGGGATTAAAAGCATGCTTCACCACCTTCTACAAATTTAATTTCCTCAAGCAGATAGAAGAGTACTATGCCACCTCCTGCTGCTTCTCTCGCATAGTCGTTACTCCTCCTGGGATTCCAAAGGTGGCTGGAAATTCTGCTTACATTTGTACCTTTTGTGACTGAAAAGTTTATTATTTTAGAGAATGTCTCAACTAGAAATCCACTAAGGTCAGTCTTTTTTCTTTGTAAGTTTCTTCTCTGGTATCTTGAACTCAAGGCATAGCTGCATGGAAGCCAGACAGTCCAGCTACTTCTTGTCCTTGCTGCTATCAGTTCCCAGAAACTATGCGGGATACCTTTCCCTTTTCTTTCCAGAGCTTCTGGGTTTTTGACTCTTTAATTTCAGCTTTTCTCTTTAGACTGGACTTCCTATTAAAATTCTGTTTTCTCAAGAATGGGGTGGATGAGACGGTTTTAACAGAATGTTTATTTCTTAGTTTCAATTTTCTGTAATAAATGTTGTTTTTCTATTTATGCTCAGAAAGAAGAGAATTTTGTTACACTGAGAATGGAAAGCAGAAATTAGTTTTATTTCTAAACTATCCTTTTTTTTTACCTGAAATGCTAAATTCTACAGCAGTATGATTTGTAGAAATAAACAGAAAAATAAAAATAAAAGACAAATATAAGTTATATTTTAATGTTTTTGAGCATTGCCAGCCCAACATTTTAAAAATGTAAGCATTAGTATCTCCAAACAAAAAATCCAATTTATTTTACTTATTTTAAGCTCTTGTCATTCAAGATATTTTGAATTCAAAGATATTTTGAACTTGAAAATTAGTGCTATATTTCACATCATTTCTTCAAACTAAGCTTGTGAAATCCACACGGCATTTGTACAGAAGTAAATCTTAGTTTCAACTAGTAGTACGTCCCAGACTTGGGTGTTATATTTGCTTTGGTGGCTACTTCATCTGGATGCTCAGATATAGAGAGAAAAATAGAATATGTTTTATTAAAACAATAAAAATAGTTCAAATACATTCGAAAGAATTTGTAATCATTTGTAAATGATTTTATTGTGGGGTCTCCCACTCAGTTCTTCAAGAGTGAGAGGAAGACAGAGGGAGAGCTTGTGGAGAGCCTCTATTTATGTGGAATAAACATTTTTTTTTGAAGTTTTACACAATGGAGCATAAACAAAAGTTATATGTTGCCACACATTTCAAATTTTTTCACGAAAGCATTCGATGCTTATTTTGAAGGTTCTCACGACCACTGTAACCTTCTTTGAAGCTTTTGTACAAGACATACTATCATCACTGCTGGGTTTGTCACCATGGGGCTCTCTGTTCTGTGGTAGGAGTTGCTTTGCCATTCTTACAGGGCTGCTATTTCTGTGACAGATGGAAAAACCCTTAACTGCACAATTTAAAAAAGAAAAAAAAAAACAAAATGATAACTAAATAGATGGATGGGAGAACGATTGGATAATAAACAAATAAATGTATAAGGAAAGAAACACTTCACAAGCTAAGTGACAGCGAGTATGATAGCTAAATTACACTGGGGCGGTCACTTTGACTTAAATTCTAGAACATTCCAGAATCATCACAGCTGTGGCTTGTGACTCATGGTGATTAAGTATTAAAGCAATAAGAGATGGGAGGGCTCAGCACAATAAACACATATTGTCCAACCCTGCTTGATATTTATTAGGTACCTGCTGCGTCTTGCCTTGCAACTTGTTCTAAGACTTAATAATCATTACATTTGATAGCCTCAAAACAATTTGCAATACTGGCATTAGAGTTGTTCTCAACCATGCAATATATGCAAGGAAATGCAAATTCAGAAAAGGTAATTACTTAATATTGCATTGAAAATGAATTAAAGATGTAACTCTAAGGTTGATAAACTCCAACGTCTGAAATATGAATGGATGCTTCCCACTGTTTCCTGGATAAAGCACTTTACATACTGTTAAAAAAAAAAAAACAAAGTGTGGCTTAGTCAGGAAAAGTTTCTGAACACATGGTGTTAGGGTGGAGTGGGGAGATCATGAGTACCAACCCTGGTTGAGAAACTATTGTCGACTGATGGCTGTTGAGGGATGGAGTGTCAGTTTTCGTCTCATGAGCCTCTTGATATATACATATATTTATATATATATATAAAATTATTTCATACACACACACACACACACACACATGAGTGGACGTGTACTCCACTAGCAGCGCTAAGTTCACTTCAGTGGGTTTAATGAAGAGGACATGTAGCTAAGAGAGAAAAGTGATGGTGGAGGAAGAGTTTGGAAAGAATTGGAGAGGGACGAGTGGGGATAGATTTGATTAAAACTTATATTCATGCATCAGATTCTCAAACAGTAAGCATAAAATAAGTTCTTAAAAGATGTGTGACTTGAAATTTATGAAAGATGGCATTTAGGAGGTAAAAGTGTTTGCCATGCAAATCTGACAGTTCAAATTTGACTTCTAGAACCGAAATAAAGAAGAAAGATGAGCACCGACTATGCAGAGTTGTCCGTGGATCTTCATATGTACACATCACATACATATATGCACACACACATACAACCACCATACACACAGCAAAATAAAAATGAATACAATTTTAAAAGCAAGTATTTCACTACATGCAGATATTGGAATCAATGTGGCTTACCAGGATATATAAAATGGAGATTAGATGAATCATTATTTCACATATGTTTAATTTTGAGGAGTATTGGAATCTTATAGATTTGGGGGTGGTGGTGGTGGAAAGAACCTAGTGGTGTTCGTTTCTACAATTTTTAACAGTTAACTTCACAGTATCTCCTATAATTTAGGACTCTCTGACAGCTAAGCTAATATTAAGGTTGTCAAAGTGGATATTCCTTTTCTTATTATGCTCAGTAGGGCATTCATAGTGAATAATTTTGCTATCGTAGTCCATGATATTCTTATAGCAGACAGCTTAATCTTCATTAAGATGTGTATACTGTGACAATAACCACAGTCGCTGCTGCTCAGTGTTAGGACCCAAGTACCCCTTCTGATTGTTCTAACTTTCACTCACCCGTGTCTTGCATTTCATTTTAGAGAGTCAGAAGTCATTCTCCGTTAGCAATGAGTACCCACCCTAAACTCATCCACTTCAGTTTTCATGAATCGCTACTGCCATTCCTTACAGTCTTGTGCCCTGGGTTACAACTAGAGTCACTTGCCAAGGAAGATCCTTCTTAATCTGTGAGTTCCATGGAAATTATTGTGCTTGTAAAAGGTAGCGAGGAGCAGGTGAAACTCATTTCTTTGTATTGCTCAGAGAACTGAGGCAGGCAACACCGTGCGGTTGCCTGCCAGCATGGCTGCTTTGACAAGAGAGGAGAAAGCACATCCAGCGCTACACTGCTTTCCCAGCTGTGTCTTGGTGAGTGCCAAGTGTAATTATGTGTCTGCTATCTCAAGCTCCTGGACTAACAGGGAAGGAATGCAGTAATAAAGAGCTTCGCTGGGCTCTAGTCTAACTATATGCATAGCCTCCCCTTTTACCAAAGCCACCCTTCTCATCAACACTGTCAATTCCGTCTCAAGTCTGAAGGCCGACAGTACATGCTTGTGCCTTCAGAAGAACAGGCACCTCGTAAGAGAACAGTGTCAGTGCTGTGAGCTGAATTGAAACTTACAGGCAAAAGAAGCTATACGCTCCTCCGTAGCACCTCATTTTGCCTCTTTTGAACAGTGGAAGAAATGATTTAAATTTAGTTCCCATAAGGCTTGTAGTCAGTTTGGTTTTTCGATCAAGTGACAAGGGAGAACTCGATCCATGAGCTGTGATTTCAGTACTGCAAAATAGCAATCACAGGGTTGTATGACAAGATGCCACCTCAGATACAGCAAATTGAAGCAAAGTATTGGACACTTTTCTTTTCTTTTTTTTTTTTAAATTTAACTTGGCAGATAAAATAGTAAAATGAAACTTCAAAGTGTCATCCTTAAAAAATGGCCCTTTGGAGTAGTCTAATGAAATATATTTGTGATCATGTAAGTATTATGGTTATACATGTACTTGTCCAGATAAATGTGCAATTACCTAGTAATCTTGTGTACATACAATTGTATGTGAATAAAGATCTTACTCTACCAGCATTGTAAGAGAAAGGAAAAGCTTCATTTTCAATATCCAGAAAAAGAAACTTCCTGAATGAATTGGTAATAGCCACGACAAGATTTTTCTGCTTTTGGATATGTGATTAAGTCATATATACATTAATTTAGAAAAGAAAGCTCCAAAGCACCAAATATATAATCCCACTTGAAAACACAAAAATTTGTGGTCTTCTTTTTGTTCGAAACATCACTACGCATGTGAAGAAAAAGGCATGGAAATGCAATCTAAAATATGAAAAACTTTAAAACAAAGTAGAGGTGGAGAGGAAAAGGAAGGAGAATGAAGAAAGGAGTTTAAGAGTTATTTAACGTAAGCAGAAGCATCCTTAGCTACCCCCATGTACAGACACAAAATCACATGAATACTTCCTCAGCTGGCTAAGAACTTTGCAATATAATAATTGCATTGATTATATGAATCTATAAACGCAAACTATTCTTGAGTATTGCCATAGTGATTTATTTCCATTACAAACACCATATTCTCTCTCTCTTTCTCTTTCTCTCTCTCTCTCCCTCTGTGTGTGTGTGTGTGTGTGAGAGAGAGAGAGAGAGAGAGAGAGAGAGAGAGAGAGAGAGAGAAAGAGAGAGAGAATTCCATTGCTATGTCAGGACAGATCACTATATCAAATTCTGCTATCTAAAATTGAAGCATGAACGTTCAGGGTAAATACTCATTTTCTATGCTGTTAGAAGAAAGATGTTCATTTTTAGCACCTGTTCCCATTATATAAGTGGCGTGACTTGTATCACATTCCATCCACCAGTAGCCTGTAGTCTGTAACCAGCTTAGTTCAAATGATATCCTGTACTGAGAGTTGGGCAAAGCCTCAAGAGACAGGTTCACATAGAAGGAAGGCTAGTAGAGAAACTAACATTACTCCACACTGTGGGAAGAAAAAGACAGGCATGGAGGGGGAAACAGAGCAAACCACAAATTTGTTATGTCACACATAATAATATAGTGCCTTCTGTGTGGTGGACCATGGAATTAAAAGAAAATTCCTGGTTTTGAGTTTGAAATCCTGCTACCCACAATTGTTTCTCCAAGTGAGGGCTGATAACTTCTTAAGTGAATAAGTCCATTGATTTCGTTCATTGCTTTTTCCCAAATTCATGGACTATTCATGCATTTTAGATTCTCCCTTTTAGAAGGATCGAGAGAGACAAGTTCATTAACACGCACGCTTTGGTTCAAGGTTACATCAAGGCAGGTAAATTACTGACCATACTTGTGTTGATAATTTCTCAGTACTCTCAGCTTTCAAGAGGGGTTTTAATATTAGTTCTGAATAATATGAAATATAAACAAAAATACTGGAGAGCTAATGAGTTTTAATAACAGATCAAATACTGGATTCAGAGAAATGAATTTCAGAGAAATCAAATACTTCTCTGTGCAGAGGTAGTATTTTATACGCCTTTGATATAAATTTACAATCAATACCTTCTGCATTTGAGTTGTACTAGCATTTATTCTGAAAGCCAAATAACCAAACAATAAAAACATCTTACCGAAGCTCATTTTACTCAAAGTAGAGAGTCATTTCGAGCATATTTTGTGAAAGGAAAGTGATGTTATCTGTGTATTTTATCTCAAACATATAACTAAAATTAAAGCCAATGTCTAATATTTATATAATATTTGAAGTAAAATTAATCACGTAAATGTTCTGCTGGTTTCCTTTATAGATGAAGTACTTAAAATTCTTTCTTTCTGTGCTTTTTACTTAATGTAGCAGCTCTCAAACTGTGGGCTGTGACAATTTGCAACAGTAGCAAAATTACAGTTATGAAGTATCAAGAAAATAATGTTATGGCTGGGGGGGGGGTCTCACCGTAACATGAAGTGTTTTAAAGTGTAACAGTATTAAGAAGGTCAAGAACCACTGATTATGAAATAACTTTGTAAATGGTGAACTTTAATAGGAATGAAGGAGAAAGTTCATTTTTTTAGAAGATACCAACTCTGAATGAGGGATAAGTAAGATCTCTCAAAATATACTTATGACTGTTAAACCAGAAGAATTAGAAAAAGAATCAGGTATTTAGTTTGCTATATAATGGAAAGAAACAGTACTGATACAAGACCATTTGAACGTACAGTATACATATAATTTTAGAAGGAAACCACATATTCTTGAAGTTATCCAGACAGATCAAAATCTAAAATATACCAGCATGTTTGTGGGTTGACGTAACTAAGTAACTGGGTCAGGAATCTATAGCTCCTATAGATGTCCTATAGAGAAGACAGGCAACAGGAATGTGTGGTTTGTCTTGCTTGCACCAACAATGAGGAAATGGGATGACTGCTCAGGTCAAGGCACTGTAAGAAGTCTCCTTCAGAATATCTTAGAATTAAATCTGCTCACTATGATCAAGAATATCTACTTTCCTCCCCAGTGTTGGTTCTGTTTTCTCCTTAACATTCAGGATTTGGTGACAAATTCCAACAGAGGATTTGAACCTTGTTTCAAGTCAGCTCACTGCCAGCCTTCATGATGGTGCTGGAGTACGACATTGGTTTTGTAAGACTCCAGTTTCTAGTTTTTAGTAATTGTTAAATTTTATTTACTTATATTTTTTCAATAACGTATGCATTTCTATTTAAAATCAAGCCCCAAGGTGTACAGTGTGGGAGGAAGGAAGGGAAAGGTGCAGAGGGAGAAGAAAGAATAAGACAAGGCATGGAGAAGGAGATAGGATAGGAGGGTGGAGGGAAAGGAAGGAGAAAGGAAGGTAAAAGAGTGCAAAAGATAAAACAAGAAAATAGGAAGAAATGAGATTATTTTCTTCGCTTTTCCCCAATAAAATGAGGCATAGAACCTTGTCATGAGAGGAAAAATAAACGTGAATTGATGATTTATACTCTATTTATAAAATAAAGTTATTTTATTTTCTATGGTTTATGAAATGATATTCAAATTGACTCCTATTTAAAATAAAACTAATTTAAAAACAACGCTAAGGTTGAACATTTCTAGCCTTTGATCGTTACCTAAAATGAAATAGCAAACTAAAACAAAACCCTCAAACGAAAGCTGTGTTGTTTTCAGTCACAAGGTTTTACAGTCATATGATGTTAATGATTTGGTCGACAAATGAAAGCAAATGAAGGGGATTTTTTTTTTTCATCAAGATATTGCTACAGTAGAAGAAAAAAGTCCTCCAGGTGATTATTGAAGGATATGACCTTTTAATAAAATAATAAAAACACTATTTCTAATAATTATTAGCATGAACTCTATTGATATTTGACTTAAAGACAAATATCTCTGCTTATGTGGGTTTAAAACTGCATTTCAGGTGTCTTATCAGAACATCTTGACTCCAGAATTATGAACAGCAGCAACAACAACAACACAAAACCCACGTTCTATGCTAAAGTATTCATGGGAGAGACGCAATCCTTTTTAGGGTATGGAGCTCAAAACAGGAAATTGGAACGTGCACCTCTGCCTGCTCCCTGCTTCCACTTTCTCACACTGGTAGGGTCGTATTCCCTTTATCAGAAGAACCACTGTCAGATTGAGCTGCTGCTCCAAAGGCTTTTCGTGGAGAAACGTAGTAGCTGTGGAAAAAGAAGTGCTTTGTAAATCATCCTTCAAAAGCTACCCTGGGAGGAACCAGATAGATCTCGGAATCTTAAGTGTTTAGCGAATAATTTTTGCTGTGCATTCGAAGCGCAGTGCTTCGCCTTTACCTAATTACAGAAATATGTGCGGCAGTTTGCAGAACTTCGCCACTGTCATAACTTTTCTTGAAGTTCAGCCAACCAATGATAATAAAGCTGTCACGAGATTAAACGGAGCTGCAAGTCATTGCTTCTGACATTTATATGTGGCATGGGGAATGCAAACAAGCCTGTGTAGTTATTAGTAATATTATGGGCTTGAATCCTTAAAGAGGAGTGCATAAGACATCTGCCTCTGCCATGATGGCGATGTATCCAAACTGCCAGTCAGTCCTCTTTTGCCTGGATTCAGGAAATCAAGTCTGAAAGGGGACAGAGAGCAATTTGTATGAACAATGCTCCTCACAGGCACCCGTAGAAGGAGCAAACCTGTGGACTGGGAAAAGAAAAGTGTGCAACCTTCCATCCAACCCTCTGGAACCTTCTCAAGGCCCCTTCCTGGTCTGGCGGCCTGTCCTGGATTTCAGTGCCAGCACAAAGCTTGGAGCAGCTGGCATTGTGTGGGGGAATCATAAAAACGCTCCACTGAGGCTTCCCAGCCATGCAGAAGTTTGCCTTTGTTTAGTGCCAGACACTACACAGGAACAGAATTTGGGGGTGGGGGGTGGGAACACAGTATTTTTTAAATTCTGTGACGCAAATCTGTATTTTTTCATTGAGTTTTATCTTTTTTTTTTGTTTAAAAAGCAAACAACAACAAAGCACACACACACACACACAAATAAAAAATAAAAAAGTCTTCTTTCACATTTCCTTGGGTTGAGAAATTTCGTTGCTCTAGTGACGCAAAAACACAACACACCGTACTTCCAGACTTTTTGATGCTGCTGGTTACCCACAAACGTAGATCAATCGGAAGCCTTGCTTCCAATACAAAAACTGTCCTAAAAACTAGTATTGGTGATGAGATTCAGCTGTAAATTCGGTCTCTGGGGTGAGACAATAAAATTAGAGACTGATCGATCATTTGTAGTTGATACACTCATAATCTGCACCCAGGGCTTGTGTGTGGGCGTGGGGTGTCTTAGCTCAGTGGTTCCTCTGCACTCTGCACACACGCCTTCCTGACTTACTCAAGTTCTTCCTTCTCCAGGAACTTCAGTTTGCCTGTGCCTGACAACTGTGAAGGAAAGAATATCAGAAATGGGGACGAGCATCTTGAAGTATCAGGTCAGTTCAGGTTCCACTAATAACCAAATGAGAACCATTTTTTTCTGGCAGGCCTTGTAGTGGTAGGCTTTTACAATAAAATTGCATTTGATTACAACTTAGTTTTTATCTTCCGTCATCTGGTTTAAGTAGCCAGCTGTTTGTTTTTCCAGTGATTAAACATTCCTCCTAGTAAACTTTATGTTAAATGTAAGTTCAAGAGGACCACTTCTTTCTGGTTCAAAACACGTCTGAGAAACTTCGTAGAGCATTTGTTTCTACAACTTTTATGAAGATAAAGTAACTACATTTTATTAATCCTAGCACTGATAAAGAAATTTGCTTATTTGTAAACAAAAGATCATGGGCTATTTTCTTAGTTAATAGATTATTTCTAGTCAGCAAAATGTACTTTGCCATCAATATTCATTGGTCATAATTTTTATATTTAAAAGAATTTGGTGAACATAGAATAAATCAGACTAGCACAAATACGTTGTTGAGCATGATGCTAAAGTGCTTACTTATAGTGATGGATGGGCTTAGTGTTTAGAGTTTGCTGCTGTCTCCATAACCAGTGAAAGACTTCAGATACAGTTCCGAGGAGGGCTTATTAGTGAAAAGCTACTTAAACTGAATTTTGAAACTGCATTGTGTGTTTCCAGAGTATACCATAATCACATAACGTGATTGCCTCTTCAACTGTATGCTGCATGAAGTTTAAGTTATTGTGAAGTTTCTAGTAGATGCAAAAATCAATATGGGAAAGTAATTCCGATTTACCAAGTACTAATTTTTGAAAGGAGTGACAGCAAGGCATATTGCCATGTTAGCTTACATGAAGTAACGGAGTTCTAAGTTATCCAAGGAATCACTGAAATTTGAGACTCGTAATGTCTAGAACAGATCTGTGCTTGCACACTGAGTCACAACTTTCTTGACAGGTTACACGTGCATTTTCACATGACCTTTCAGTGGTAGGGCTGAGACTAAGAACTTTTCGCAATAAGAGAGAAGAAAGGAATCCAACAGAGGGGCAAAGCAGAAGTGTAAACAGAGAAGGAGGCCTTGGATGAAGACATTTGAATATGAATGGTGAGTTAATGATTCAATTAGTTTTTCACTTTGTTAAACTACATTAATCCTTCTTTATCAGGTCCCCATACTGAAACTCTTTGAAAAGAAAAAGGCAAAGGATCTTAAGAAAATCCTAAGAGCCAAAAGCTTTTAAAATTGATAATGCTCCTCAAATACATGCTGTTCATTGGAAGTTGTGTAGATATTGTTCTGGGAATCTTAAGACATGAATGAATCAAGTTCCACTGGCCTCCCAGTCTTGGAGTGGGTCCTAACTGAAGTAGGCTTACAAAACATGTATTCTATTTTGGAGCTATGGAAGAATACAATTACTGAAATTAAAAAAGAAGATGTGATTTGAACATGATTAACAACATGTAAAATCAGAATATTTCAAAATATTACTATGGTAGCTTGAAAGTGATAAGAAACTTTTTTCACATTCCATTTACTTTTGCACTTGCCTTTCAGTTTATGAAACAATACAGATTAAATCCTCAACCTTGGATTCTTCTTGGCATTTTGTTGTCTCTATTAACATCAAACGTATTTCATTATGATCAGGAAAACCCTATGCTGGTCTCCCAATTACATATTGTTCCAAATATTTACAATCTAGCAGATGTTAAATTGGTTCACTAAACCTATTAAGAGAAGGAAGAGAGACAGAAAGCTGCTGAAGAAAATTACCCACAGGATAGTGAAAGCACAGTCACTTTCACTGACTGTGGATTAATTCCACTGACAGTTGGAATTAATTTAGATGCTGAATTCTTAAAATGTCTTTTATTTTAAATATAAGCAAAAACTCAAAGTTTGTTACACAAGAACTAGCAATGGCTCACTGAAATATCCCTAAGCTTGATTGGTTTTAAATTGTGTGTGTGTGTGAACATTGATGTGTTTATGGTATAGTTTGTGTGTGTGTGTGTGTGTGTGTGTGTGTGTGTTTGTGTGTGTGTGCACGTGTGAACATTGAGCTGTTTCTGGTATAATTTGTATGTATACGTTTGTATAAATGCATATAGATGTGTATATATTGCATATATATTACATGAATATGTTGAATATTTTTCTTTTTAAATATTAAAATACCTTAAATGAACTGCTGCTGATATAATTCTTTTGGATGTGTTTTTATTGCTTTAGTTAGCTTGTCTATCAGTCGGCATATAAGAGTTCTACATCATCAGAATGTTGGAAAATGACTTATTTTCTTAACTCATAGCCAGCTGAGGAATTTTTAGGAGAAGAGAGAGAAGGTAGAGGAACAGAATAAGAAGGGAGAGAATGAGAAATGACCATTACCGTGGGAATACTATGCTTTGAAAAGTAAGAAAAATCACTACCTGTTACTTAATAGAACCTTTGTTTCCTAAAATCTGTTAACTAGAACGTCACATTCTTTCCAAAATATTAATTCTATTAATACTTGTCGGTACATAGTGAAGTTTTTACAAACAATGTCCGGTTTGAGGTATAGAGCACATTTTGATCTAGGAAAATAAAATGACGGAGCTACAAAGGAATACTGACCTGAAATGAGTAAATGAAGTGCAATCAATGAAAATAGAAATGGTTTAAGTGAAGTTGGAGATCATATCTTTTCTAATTTCCATCTAATTTATTATCTACTCATATAACTCTATGTATCTACATGTGTTTCATAATTTATACAAGTAAAATTTGACTCTAATTCTGTAGAAATCAGTAGCATGATAAAGATCAAGAGCACATACTCCAAAGTGCTACTGCTTGGATGACATTTATCATGTCACTGAACCCTTCTGTGGCAGTTTGTCACATCAATAATGTGAGTTCAACTGAAATTGATCCCTTAGAATTTAACTGTAGGTAAGAGATTTTGTGTGAAATATGTGTGTGTGTGCTCACTTTAGTAATACATGTACTAAACTAGAGGAACGCAGAGATGAGCCTCAAAGCCCATAAGCAAATATGACACACAAACCCATGAGCACTCCATGTTTAAAGAGAAATAAAGTAGTTAACCTTGGCATTTAGTAGGTGTTTGGTAAATGTCAGCTCTTGTTCTGTATATATTGTTGGAATAATATACCGTAGAAAGTCTACTTCCTAGGATTGGAAGTTATGGCATCCCTTAGACATAAATGAAAAGAATTGGAAGGTGTTATTTGAGAGAATTCAGTGGAAATTTCTGAGAGTCTTTTGTAAATATACAAGGATAGAGTGTATGTGTTCTTAGCTTAGATATATGAAATGAATCCTAGGTACCCATTTATTGTGAATATGTATTATTTCATTATTATTTTGGTCACTCTTACAAATTCTTCTCAAAGATCTAGAGAGACTGCTCAGTGGTAAAGTGCTCTGGCTGACCTTCCAGAGGACCTCAGTTTGATTTTCTAGCACCTACTCAGTGGCTCCAGCAGCTTGTAATTAACGGTTGCAAGGATGTTGTTGCCCTCTTTTGGCCTTTTTCGCTATGCACATATTGCATAATTCTTGCAAAACACATAGACATATAATTTTTAAAAAACCTAAATACTATTTCATATCATGATTGTCATGTATGATTTTAAGTTGTTTCATATATTGTTTTTAAAACACACACATGTAAACATGTAAGTGATTTTTGCAGTTCAAGTGTAGGTATGACTGAGTACAATACAGACAAAGGTCTGTTTATCTTATGATTCAGTTTGGAAATTCAATTAACACATGCAACTTATAAAGACAGTTTTCTCTGTGCCATCCTATAAGTAGGGATTGTTATTGCCAAGTTAACTATGTGCTACAGTCGTTTTTACCCTCACTGATCATCTATTTCCTAAGCCATCATTGCAAGGAAAGGACTAGAAGTTCATGTTTTCTTCTCTTTTCTGGCTCAAACGTGAGTTCTCACACTCCATTTTGACCCATAGCAGCTTTCTGGAGGATCAGGTTACTTTTCTTTCTGATCCCTAACTGTACCAGAAGATGAGAAAGAAATATGCCTTTGATCCCCACAGAGCAATTAGGCCTAAATACGCTGAACTTTGTTATCAGTGCAAAGGATAGAGAAGACTCTGAAACGTACTTCCAACAAATTTTACCTAATATCCCCTAGAAAGTCCAATGCCAAACATTTGCTACCATCACCAAATTAATAACATTTATCTATTCTGAGAAATAATTAGAGATGTCGAGCTGCTTAGTGTGAAATAGGTTTGAGTCGATGGACTTTAGAAAAGGCAGAAGATTGATATTTTTGATAGAAAACTGAAAGAAAACAGACACTGGAAGCAAAAGGGTATGAAAATCTATATTTGTGTTTTAGAAAAAAAGTATAAAGCTTTACAAAATATTAACTCTTAGTTAAGACTGATGTTTACTGAGTTAAATCATTATTGGAGAATTTTCTAAACATTTAGTATTAATTTTTGTGCTCAAAGCAAAACTTTTTAAAGCTTATCTATCTTTGATTAAAATAGTTGAAAAATAAAAGAAAAGATCAGTTTTCTTTTCCAAAACAGAGGCCTCAGTCTTATGTGGTTGCAGGACAAATCCCCCATAAAGACGTGTATACAAAACCAAGAAACTACAAATGAGACCAGGTCCTTGTACCCATAACCATGGTTTCTATTGTAAAACTCCACCTGTCATACCCTTTGACACAGAGAACTTTTATATCTAAGTAAATGAAAGCTGTTCATGTTCTCTTAGTCACTTGGCTCAACATATTTCTTCTTGATTTACTCATCAACAGGTGGGGCTTGACTGGTAGCATTTATAATAAAAGTAAAAGTGTCTCATATTTCAGTAATACCTCTTAGGTGTTCTCTTAGATCCAAACATGGTTTCAGTTTCTACTCTACGTATATCTTTTAGGTTAATCTCTCATGTCTGGACCTTAATTCTCCTGTGTGAATAGTTCTTACAGCCAGCCTCACTACTAACAGAGTTTGTGCCCCATGTGTAAACATGCTGTCTCCACAGACAGCATTTTCTGTTATTAATGTATCCTATACGATTTTGCTTATTTGTTTGAGTATTTTCTTTCAATTTTTAAAACATCTCAATGAATTTCCTGTGCTCTCCCAGCAATCGGATTGCACTAAGGTGTAATGGATCAACTGCCTTTGTGTTGCCACACATGTTGGAGAAAGAGATATGTTTACACTGTCATACAGAGCTGAAGTGGGGTGATTAAAAAGGTGAGGGAAGGAAAGTGTATTATAAAGAGTTCTTGAAGCCCATTTGGAGAGCATTTTATTTTTTATTAATGTTGAGCTTCAAGACATATGTTGCTTCTTGCCAACAGAAAAAACTGACCCCAGGAGGGTACGCATCATCAATAACTTCACTTTCTAAAAGTTCAAAGGTCATGTGGAGTTAAAGATCCATCATACTTCTTGAAAAATAATGAAAATATTGATGGGGTGAGAAGGGGGCAGTTAATGCCTGCAAAACATCTTGAAGATGGAAAGCTCTAGAGAGTGCTAATCGCGAGGAACATAACAAACGGGAAGGAACATAACAAACTCTTCAACATGGAGGCTGCTACCTCCTCTTCAGCTTATTTGAGGTGCAGGATAAAGAAGTTTTGATTCTTCCTTTTAAGTGGCACCTTGACGAAAGAAGACAAATGATATGTACTTAGTTTGTTAAGTAGGAGCAGGAGCCAAAATCTTAAGGACTATTAACTGGCAACTTCAGAAAGGTTAAGATAAGGCTGGCTAGCCAGGGGCAAAAGATAAGAGGGTCAACAAAACCCCTGCCAACTGCAGCAAAGTCCAACTTGGGAAAGATGGGAGAAAATTACCATTTTGTCTATAGAAGTGTATATTGCACTGCCAGAATACAGATTTCTTTATACAAATTAGTGTCAAATTACTTATAGTTATAAAGGAGAAAGCATGCTTTCTTACTTATTGATATATTAAAAAATATATGCCTTTGTGCTCAAATGTAGTAAGTTAAAATTATTTAATAATTTTTTTTCTTTTTAAAATGTTTGAACAGTCTTATTTAAGTGTGTATCTGTGTGAGTATGCCATTTTTTGTGGTGTAGAGGACAGAAGAAGATACCAGATCCTTAGAACTAGAACTAAAGAATGCTGTGAATCTGTCAACCAGGGTCTGAGGGGTGGAACTTGGGACTTCTGAAAAAGCAACAATCACCATTTTCCCAATCCCTAAAATTCTCTTAAAATATGAAAAGTTTAATGTTCTTCACTTCATTTTGTGTCTTTGGCTCAAGAAACATAAAACAAAACCTAAAATTTTAAAAAAACTAATTAGCCCAATATTTAAATGTAATGAAGAGTCTCCTCCTATAGGGCTCCTATTGCTGTGGTGAAACACCATGACAAGTAGAAAGACAGGGAGGAAAAGGTTTATTTGGCTTATATTTCAACATTACTGTTCATCATCAAGTACGTCAAGACAAGAACTCAAGCAGGGCAGAAACGTGAATTTGAGAGTTGATGCAGAGACCACGGTGAAGTGTTGCTAACTGGCTTATTCCCCATGGCTTGCTCAGTCTGTTTTTTTTTGTAGAACACAGGACCACCATCCCAGGGATGGCTTAATCCACAAAGGGTTGGTGCTCGTACCTCAGTGTTTAATTAATGGTAAGGGAGAATTGTCTGTATTCTGTCAATCATGTTTTAAATAAATGCTGATTGGCCAGGCAGGAAGTATAGGCAGGAAAACCAGACAGGAAGTAGAGGTGATGCAAAGAGAACAGGAGAATTCTGGGAAGGAGGAAGCTGATTCCTCTGAGTCCTGTGCAGACCACCAAGGAAGCAGGATGTGACCTGCCAGCTGAAAAAGGTACCGAGCCATATGTCTAAAATAGATCAGAATAATGGGTTAATATAAGTCATAAGAGCTAATAAGAAGCCTGAGCTAATGGGTCAATCAGCTTATAACTTATGGAGACCTCAGTGCGATTTTCTTTGGTACTAAACAGCTGTGGGAACTGGGCAGGACAGAAAACCCAAACAAGCAGGCCCCCCTCATGTTACAATTAAGAAAATATACTGTAGGTTTGCCTAGAGCCCCATGCTATGAAGGTATTTTCTCAATTGGGGCTCTCTCTTCCCTCTCAGATGACTCTAGCCTGTGTCAAGTTTGCCAAAAAGTCAGCCAGTACAGGTAATATTGTGGCATCCATCTTCAGTCTACAGGCCCATAGTATCTGCCAGACTTTTCCATAAAGCCTATAATGACCATTTGTCAGTCACTTTCTTCTGTGTCCTGCAGAATGTCTGGCATACTCATTTTATGAAGCAGGAACACTGAAGGACTTTTACACCTTCTTTTGGCAAGTTAATCAGTCATTTTTTTGTGAGTCCTGCATGCCCAGTTTATACAGCTTACTGTTAAGCAGTCCAGGTAAGAACAGTTTTATGCCCATTGACAAGCTTTGTCACACTGAAGGCACATTCCACAATGAGTTTCTTCAATGACCATCAACCTCTTTGAAGTGATTGGTGCAGACTTGTCTCACTGTCAAGGAAAGTCAAAAGTTCTTAAAACATTTTAAATGTCATATATTATAGGTATTTGAAGTATTGAAGATTATCTACCTAACTGAAGTTATATCTGGTATATCTAGAAAACCTAGCTAACATTGTTAAAAGAGAGTGATTATTAAAGATGACTATTTAATAATCTGTATTTCTTAATTATACCCTACATTTTCAAATGAACTGCACAAACAAAATACCTTAAACAAGATCAGAAATACATATATACAGTGCAACAAAATTGGCCTTAAATTTGTATCAATAAATCAAAGTCCATACCAATGTACAGTATTCATATACTCCCTTTATTTAGAAAGAGATTTACTGTGACCATTAACTACTTATAAACAATCTTCTTTAAATGAAAATATTTGTAAATAATCATTTTGGGAATTTGGGCATAGTTTTTCTCCAAGCTGCTTCCTGCTGTTTATTGGGTGAATTACTTTTAGTGTTCATGGAGCTCTTTTTTTGTGTCTTCTTCCACCAAGCCACATTAGTCTGGAAGGAATCCACAGGTTCTCATTTTCTGTACAAACAAAAGCAGAACCTCTTTTCCAAATTAAAATAGCCTTAGAGTCAAATTTTGAAGTGAAGATACCTTTAAAATATTTATATGGTAGTTTAGCTTAGTAGCCACCAGAATCAAATGTTTCTCTGCAGTAAAGAAATTCAAAGAAAACACAAAATATACATAATCCAGACTCTTAGTGCATTTTCCATCTTTTCCTGGCTAATTATGTTTCTTATTCTATTTTTTAATAACTTCAGTTTAATATCCTTAAATTATTTTTTTTTAATCTATGACTCTGTCTGTCTTGTATCCTCTCTGTCCTAAGCCCATGCACATTTATCAAAGTTACTGTGATCCATTTAGAGTTTTGGCTCGTTTTGTTTTTATTTTTTGTCTGAATCTGTCTTTACTGTGTATCTGTAGTTCTTTTCTGACCAGGAATGCTTTTTTAAAATGTGCAGCAGGTGTGGCTAGGACTAACTCTGTGGTTCTTCCTGTTGACTCTGCCTCATCTAACACAGTGGAGGCATGTTCACATCCTGTGCAAGCCATACTAATTTCTCCAGCTCCAGGAATGATGTGGGTCTCTGTAGTAATTAAGCAACAAGTAGTGTGCTGCTCACAAACTCCATTCAAGGACCTCCCAAAAGAGCCATTTGTGCCTATTGGATGAGGGCCTGCTTGTTC
This sequence comes from Myodes glareolus, assembly GCF_982192425.1. Classification (NCBI taxonomy): domain Eukaryota; kingdom Metazoa; phylum Chordata; class Mammalia; order Rodentia; family Cricetidae; genus Myodes; species Myodes glareolus. The sequence continues at coordinate 44,436,275 of NC_142041.1, read as the reverse complement.
ATCTGGCCGTCCAGGTAGCTTAGCCACAAAACAACCACACAGGAACTGTATTAATTAAATCACTGCTTGGCTCATTAGTTCTAAATTCTTATTGGCTAACTCATATTAATTTAACCCATTTCTATTAATCTGTATATCACCACGTGGAAGCAGCTTACCAGGTAAAATTCCCAGCATCTGTTTCTGGCGACTCCATGACATCTCTCTGACCGAGGAGCTGTCTCTTAAAGAAGCCTTGCAGTTTTTGCTGTTAAAACCGAGTCAGGAAGACTTCTCTTAAATGAGCCATGCCTCTGCTCTCCAACATCAAACAGAGCCTATCTTTAAAATTGTGGCTACCAAGAAGTTGACGTGGCTCCCATTTTTGTGGGTCTAGAAGCCCTCTTTTTATTTTTTTGAAGATTTTTTTAGGTCTTAAGTGAATCCATGCCAGACACTGCACATCATTTGTAATCTGGAACTGTTCTTTCATTTTCTGACCAACCTGACCAGAATAATCACACAAAACAATATTAATTACAGCACTGTTTGACCAATGATCCAGGCATATTTCTGACTAGCTCTTATATCTTAAATTAATCCATTTCTTTTCGTTAATGTATCGCATGAGTCTGTGACTTACATATAAGGTTTCAGCATCTTTCTCTTTCAGCAGCTACATGGTGTCTCTCTGACTTTGCCTTCTTTCTCCCTGAATTAAGTTTAGTTTTCCTGCCTACCTATATTCTGCCCTGCCATAGGCCGAAGCAGCTTCTTTAATAACTAATGGTAATAAAACATATTCACATCCTACAGAGGGGAATCCCACATCCTTAAGGCTGAGAATGTTATCCCACCATAGGGAATGTGCTTCAGCAAACTAGTTAATGCACCAAGGATAGATTATAGTCCTACTGCCAGGGACCTTGCAGGTAGTCCAAGCCTCACAGCTGTCTTCCGTATATAAGGGCCTAGTTCAGTCCCGTGAATGCTCCACAGCTGTCAGTCTAGAGTTCATGAGATTCCATGAGCTTGGTTCAGCTGTCTCGGTAGATTTATCCATGGTGGTCTTGACCTCTCTTTCTCATATATTCCATCCTCCCTCTCTTTGATTGGATTCCAGGAGTTCAGCCTGGTGCTTGGTTATGGATTTCTTCATCTGGTTCCATCAGTTACTAGATGAAGGCTCTATGATGGTAGTTGAGATATTTGCCAGTTTGATTATATAAGAAGGCTAGTTTGGGCACCCTTTCTACTAGGAGTCCTAGCTAGGGTCATTCTTGTGGATTTTGAGAATTTCTCTAGCACCATAGGGGTTCTTCCTAACCCCATAGGTGACTCTATCAAGACTTCTCTTTCAATGCTCCCTTACTCCATCTCTCTCCTCCTTTGATCATTATCTTCTACAGAATGGGAAAAGATCTTTACCAACCTCACATCTGACAGTGGGTTGATCTCCAAAATGTATGAAGAACCCAAGAAATTAACATCAAAATAATTCAATTACAAAATGGGTTACAAAGCTAAACAGAATTCTCAGCAGAAGAATCTCACATGACTGAAATTTTAAGGAATTTCCCAACATCCCTAATCATCAGGGAACAGTAACTCAAAATGATTCTGAAAAACCATCTGACACCTGTAAGAATGTCTACTGGAAGTCAGGACCGCGAAGGGTGCGTTCACCCACTGATACAAGGGGACAGATCAAATGAGAGCTCACCAAGGCCAGCTAGACTGGGACTGAACGAGCATATGATCAAACCGGATTCTCTGAATGTGGCTGACATGGGGGCTGACTGAGACCCCAAGGTCCAAATGAAGACTGAGAAGCCATTGACAATAGCACTGGGTCTTGTTGCGTCTGCATGGACTGGCTTTTTGGGATCCTGGCCTGTTTGGTTGCTCACCTTCCTGGACCTGGAGGGAGGGGGGAGGAACTTGGATTTCCCACAGGGCAGGAAACCCTGATTGTTCTTGGGAATGGTGAGGGAGGAGGAGAGGGAGTGGAGGGAGCGGGAGGGTATTGGGAGGAGGGGAGGAAGTGGAAAGAGTGTTTTCGGATACCTAAATAAACAAGTCTAACTGAAAAAAAAAGAAAAAAAAAGAATGTCTAAGATAAAAAATACTGAGGACAACTAACTTATTTTGGAGAGGATGTAGAGTCAGGGGAATAGTCATCCACTGCTGATAGGACTGCAAATTGTACAGTAACTTTGGAAATCAATATGGAGGTTTCACAAAAAATGGAAATTAGTCTACCTTAAGACCCAGTATACCCAAATGATTCTCAATCATACCACAAGAACACTTGCTAAACAATGCTCATAACAACATTATTTGTGCTCTCCAGAACTTGGATACAACCTAGATGTCCCTCAAGTGAAGAATTGGTAAAGAGAAAGTGGTATACTTACTCAGTGGAATACTATTCAGATGTGAAAACAATAACGTCATGAAATTTGCAGGCAAAAGGACGGAACTAGAAAAAGAAATCTTGTGTGCGGTATTCTAGACCCAGAAAGGCAGACATGGTCTGTGCTCACTCATAAGTGGCTATTAGATGTAAAGCAAAGGATAACTAGACTACAGTCAACAGTTCCAGAGAAGCTAACAAGGTAAGAAGGAAGACCCTAAGAGGGAAACAAAGCTCGCCTTGGGAAATGTAATTAGATAAGATATTCTGGGCAAACTGGGAGTGAGGGGAGCAGTGAAGGGGAGAGGATGGGGGATGATAACTTGAGAAAATGTTTGAACAAAATTTTAACTAACTTTAAAATCAAGTTTTGTACTGTCAACATATTTCTGAATGCATTCTGTCAAAGTGCCCTTCATGTTTAGTTTTAAAAACTATGTACATTCTGAGAAAAGAAATAGTAATGTTATCCCCATACTCAGTTCCTTACAGTGGTGTCTCACTGCCTCAATGGGAGAAACTCGGGGTTGTAGGAATCAGCAAGTGGGGATGAGCAAACAAGTCATAGGAAAACAGTTAATATCTGTGATGATGACATTTCTATACATGTTTTTAAGTTTTGATCTTATATTTCAGAGACACTGACTTCTCAACCAATATGCTGAGACTTTTCAAGAATCTTTGCAATCCCAGGCATACTTCTGAAATTCTGAAAAATTATAGGGGAAAGACTTTCACAGAAGAGAGGCTATTAGTCTAAATAGGCCTTTTAGTCATTGGTAGATGACATAGTATTTAGTAGTTCTAAAGTTGGAGAATATATTTTAAACAGAATATGTTACTGTAGATTCATATGTTGAAGCTGCATCCCTTAATATAAAATTTCAAAGTGGGGGGAATTCTTTGGGAGGTAATCAAGATTAGATGACATTATATGATTGCCAATAATTGTCCTTATACAAGAGAAGCAAAGAAGAAGCCTTATGAAGAGAATAACGTCGTGCTTATATATATGATGTGTGTATGTGTATAACATACATATATCACATAAAATCACATATATTATTAAGGAGTATATAATGTGAATAGAAAACAGAAGAGGTATTACTTTTGAAGTCCCCAAATCTCTAACATAAAAGTTGTATTGTAATATTTCATTATATTGACACAACACTAAGATAGGTACTTTATTTCTTGAATTTAATGTCAATAATTTTTTTCTTATCAAATCTATGAAATGAATCAATGTCAAGTTTAGTATATAACTAGTATGATAAGAAAAAGATTACATAGTAATAAAAAGACAAACATGGTGTCCCTAGATGCATTTCTGCAATTTTATTGCATTTCATGTCTTTCTTTCCAATGCTTGCAAAGGGAAGAATTATGAAACGATGAATTCTTTTAAGTTCAGATCAAACATACACCTGAAAAAAATCCCAGAAATTTCCATAAGATGTTATAGTACCAAGATGATTCTCCCTGCATTATCCTCCATGATTATATTTAATATTTACATTTTTTAAGGTTTACTGAGTCCTGTCAAGTTCAGGATATTATGTGACATTCTATAGATACATTATTTCATTATGCACTGTAATTCTTAGTATATCACCATTCAGTATTCTGATGAGGAACCAGAAACATAACCAAGTTTGAATAAGCCACGTGTAGTCACAAGCATGGCCCTTGGCAAAACCAGAATCTATATGCCAGTTTATCCAACATCAAAGGCCTGATGTTAAACTTTCAATTTGTGTTGTCCATTGGATTAAACTGCCAATAGATTTGTTCATTTCATAACATTGTTCTGCTTTCTATTGCCACCTGTGTTGCCATTTTCTGAGAACAAATTGTACAATCTCATCTTCAAAGGAATTATCCTATTTTGTCACATGATCTTAAAATTTCTCTGCTTCTTATACTTAAGTTGTGGATATGATTTAAGTAAGAGGAAGTCAGAAATTTTATTCTCTCCATCTCATCTCAAAAAAGTTGTTTAAGTAGAAAGACATAAAATCTGTCCACAAGAGCATAACTATGTGAAAAGGTTGCATAAGGGTTTGTCTTGGAAAAGTAGAAATCACCATAAAAAGCAAATTTTCTAAGATTGCTAGAAAGAAAGTAGAGTGAGTTTAAGCAACATTAGCATGAACAGTTTCTTTGTGATATCTGTCATTAGCCCATAATCAAATTTATTAGAAGGCTGGAGGATACATTAAAAATTTAACTTGACATGTTTTTTCTTTTTTTTTAAAGTTTATTAAATTATGAAAGTTTTCATTTCCGCCCCTCCTCCCAACACCCTCCCACTCCCCCCTCCCCCTCCTCCTCCCTCTTCATCCCTAAGAGCAGTCAGGGCTTCCAGCCCTGTGGGAAGTTCAAGTTCCTCCCCACTCCTTCCAGGTCCCTGAAGGTGAGTATCCGAACAGACTGGATCCCAAAAATCCAGCATATGCAGAGGAAACAAGTCCCAATGTCATTGTCAGTGGCTTTTCAGAAAGGCTCCGGACCAGCCATATTCAGAGATCCGGCCACATTCAGAAAATCTGGTTGGATCACATGCTCGTTCAGTCCCAGTCCAACTGGCCTTGGCGAACTCTCATTAGATCCGTCCCCTTGTATCAGTGGGTGATCGCACCCCTCGCAGTCCTGAGTTTTTTTCATGTTCTTCCTTTTTATGCCCCTCATTTGGACCATGGGGGGCTCAGTCCGGTGCTCCAATGTGGGTCTCCATCTGTATCGCCATCCATCGTCAGATGAAGGTTCTATGGTGATAAGCAAAATCTTCATCAGTATGGTTATAGGCCAAGGCCGGTTCAGGCACCTTCTCCTCTGTCTAGAGAACAGTCTGGGGATCTCTCCTTGGACCTGGGATCCCATTTATAATCAAGTCTCCTGTAAACCCTAAAATGACTCCCTTAGTTGAGATATATTCTTCCCTGATCTCATATCCATCCTCCCTCCCTCCCCCCATCCCAGTCCATCTAGCTTTCCCCATTCCTTCCCTACTCCCTTCTCTCTAACCCTCTCCCCTTCTAACAACCCTCCCAACCCCCCATGCACCGAGGTTACCTGGGACTCTTGTCTATTTCCAATCTCCAGGCAGATAGCTATATGATTTTCAACAGGTTCACCTTCTTATTTAGCTTCTCTAGGATCACGAATAATAGGCTCAAAGACCTTTAATTATGGTTAGAATCCACATAGACATGTTTTTTCTTAAAAATACTTTTGTTTATCATGTGTTGGCTAATAGCACCAATAAAAATTCAGTTTATTATACATTATGAAGTACTGTTAAATGCTTTCAATCTTAAAAATATTTTTTAATAATACAGCTTAGTATACATAATTAAAATCCAATACTAAGTATATATATTTATACACACATAATATGTATATGTATATATATATTTAACTTTATTTATACCTGGTAACTATCACAGTATATATGGCATCTAACATTTTAAATAAGAAACAATTTTTGAAAATTTTATTATGATAGGTGATGATATATGTTTCACTTAGAGGGAGATTTTGAAGGGAGGGAGTTGACTCTTGATATATTTTATATATAATATTTATAAAAACTCAGAAGACAAGTGTCACTGAGAATTTCAAAGAAATACATAGGCCAGATGCAGAAATGGAAGGGCATGAGATTATGGAGGCAGAGATTAGTGTGATATATATTGGATCCAAGGAGAGTAATAGGTTGCCAGCAACACCAGAAGGTGGGACTAAGCAGGAAGCAATGCTTCTGGAGCCCTAAGAGGCAGCATGGCCCTGTGGATACTGATAACAGATCTGCAGCTACCAGAAATGCAAGCACTAAGCTGTAAAAAGAAGGAGCAGGCTGCATTCCCGCCCGGATCCCAATCCTGGCTAGCTTTACACCTGAGATAACAACACACCAACTGTATTCATTTAAACACTGCCTAGCCCATTAGTTTCAGCCTCTTACTGGCTAATTCTCACATATAAATTAACCCATTTCTGATAATCTGTATACCACCACGAGGTGGTGGCTTACCAGGAAAGATCCTAACCTGTGTCTGTCTTGGAGAGGAGAGTCATGGCAACTGCCTCACTGCCTTTTTCCTCCCAGCATTCTATGCTGTTTACTCTGCCTACTTATGTTCTGACCTATCAGGCCAGGCAGTTTTCTTTATTAATTAACCAATGAAAGCAACAGATAGATAGAAGACTCTCCTACATCACTAAGCTTCTGTTGTTCTTCACAAAAAAGAAAAACACACACAAACACACACACACTAAAAGGAAATCTAAGATATTTTTAGAAGTATTGCATATATATCCTAATTCACAGGAAAACTTCATTAAGGTTTGAGAAATTGTGTAACGTCATACAGACAGTTAGCATCGAGGAAGACCTAACAGGTGTCTAATTGACACTATGTCTATGTTTTCATTCACAAAGGAATTTCATTTCCCAATATACTACACATCCTGCAATGCTCACCCTTTCTTGTTTGTGTAAATCATTACCTTTTGCATTTTTTTTAATAGTAGAGAAATCTAGGTTTTTGTGATATTTTCCTTTAGATGTATTTTGCTTTTTAGTCTTCAGTTTTTTTCAGGTCCATCCCTCAAATCCTAAACTGGATAAGAACTTAAATTCAGTTGCAAATAAAGATTAAAGTGCTTCTAACAACAGTGTGATTGTTTGCTAATGCTTTATTTATAGAGTAGAAGTTGATGGGGGTGGGTTGGGGGAGGTAGAAAGAGAATTAGAGGAGGGGCTACAGGGTTATATACAGGATATATGGTTGGTATGTAAGATAAATAAAGAATAAATATATAAAAATAGAAAATGTAATACAAAAATACATTTTAAAAACTTAGGTATGCAGAGATATGGGCAAGAACAGTAGACAATAGTCTATGAGCATTGAGCGGCTTCACTACCAAAGGAAAAAAAAAAAAAAAACAAACATGATGGAATGTCTTTCAATTGTCTTAAACTTTCAGGACTGTTCCACAGAGAAATGGAACTAGGGTACAGTGTGGAGCAGTGTGATGTAGTCTTTCCTTTCCTCCTTTTAATTGTTCTGTCCTGGATGAAAGTAATATATTTGTTTATCAAGGTGGAAAGTGGAAATTTCTGTTTTAAATTAAGAGATAGTTATATCATAATTCTGGGTAGAAATTTATTTTAAAATTTTAACAATTTTCAATTAGTCTAGGCATATGCTAACACCAACAAAAAAAAAGAAAAAGTTAAATAAGTGTAATTTATTATTTAAACATTTGTGTTTACTTGTGTGGTTATGTCTGGAAGAGAAAAGACTTTTTATTAGGATTCTTAAGTTATTCATCTGTACATAAGTATCACATTGACAAATGCTAGATTAATAACATAAAAATATATAATGCTTACTTGATATTAACACTTTATATATGTATGTATAAAATGACTTCATATACATAAGAAATGAAGACAGAGTGAACTCAAGCTTTGGTCTTGTAGAGTTTATACTAATGTAGAGAGAACATATATGCATTTTAACAAAGCATACTAAATTATGGAAACAGAGAACAGAGAGAAAGTTTGGAATTGAGTCACTAAACTGGAAGAACTAGTAGGAAACGGAGGATATTTTGGTAGATTTTGTTGTTGACTAGTTTTTTTGTATAAATTTGTCTTGGCATTTCTAGTGTTCAGAATGGTGTCCTCTGTGTGGCTCAAGGCAGAGAGTTTCCTGCTAGGTAATTAGAAAAGATAAAAGAGGCTTTCCTGTGTTAACTGGTTCTTAATTTCATTGGACTTATCATAATGTGCCATGTTTCAATGCTCCTATTTTGACTCCCTTCATTGATATATAGTGGAATTTCTATTATTTTGGTGAAATCATTCTTGTTATTGTTACTTTTTTGTCATAACATTGGTTGGGTCCAGGTCAGTGTTGGTGAGAAATGCTGAAGGCCTATATTTTTCTCTTTGTAATCAAAAACAAGTTAAAACTTATCTAGCATATTATACTTATCAAGTGAATGGGTTTTCACCTTATCACTCAAAATAGAGCAGGTGTCCATATTGAAATATTACTCTGTTGGGGTGGAGTATGCCCGGTCACCATTATTCACTAGCTATTTTCCTGTTGTAGAACTTTTGATATATTACTTAGCACCATCCACCATTTATATCTGCATGGAATAGTGGTTGAGGTAGGTGAGTGATTGTATATGAGTGTGAATATTTGAGTGTGTGTGCTTTTTCTACATTCGCAGAGTTTTAGAGCACTCATGTAGACTGGTGTGAGTAATTCCATTCCTTTTTATTTGAAAAAATAACTGAAAAGATAGTATACAATTCTTCTATGAATCATTCATACTTCTCACCTTTAAGTCTCTCTAATCCTGATTCCTTTTACAGATTTATGACTGTCATTTGAATTTTTGTGGCTATGGGTCTGTTTAGATTTTCTGACTTTTACTATGTGCTACATATAATTTTGTTTTCTTTGTGAAAAAAAAACTTCAGTTAATTTGGTCTTCAAATACTTTATATAAAAGTATGTATCCTAAATATGGAATTTAAAATGTTAATTTTGATATTACATATTGAGATTTTTATTCTCAAAGCAAATCTATAAAAAAATTAAAATATACCTTAACTTTGTTTCCTTTGAATTTTGTTCAATTCTTATTTTTAATTATTTTAGTATAATTAATTTGAATTTCTCCTTTATTTTGTTGTATACATATATTTGGTTCATTTACTTTTTAAGGTTTAGAGTTCCAGAATAACATTTCCCTAATTTTCTATCAATTGGCTAAAACCTAGTAGTATCATATGAGATTTTAGCTATATTTTTATGTATTTTACAAGATCAATGCATGTACTTCATACTTATCTGTGCTAATAAAATTTTGTTTATTTTAAAATCTCCCTTGTTCCTTGTAGTCGTGTTCTTTCCTTTACATTCACATTTAATTTTCTGTTTTGTCTTGGTTCTGTTATTCTTTTGGAGTTCTTACTTGGAAGGAAATATATTCTCATAAGTATGAAAGTATGTGTGTGAGTATTAGAGGCCTGGTTATGTGTGAGTATTAGAGGGTGTTATTAGGTGTTTTCCTCTATTTCTTTCTACTTTATTTGGTGAGATAGGATCTCTCAGTGATCTTAGAGTTTACTTACTTGATGTGGAATGCACCTCTGTATTTTGTGAACATGTTTTATTATAATTGTTAGCAAAGAGCTGCTTTGGTCTATGGCAGAGCAGAATATAGCCAGACTGGTAATCTGAGCAGAGATAGCGGAGGAAAGACAGCAGAGTCAGAGAGATGCCATGGAGCTGCCCAAAAGAAGAGGGTAGCAAACCATGAGCCCAGTGGTAAAATATAAAATATTAGGAATAGGTTAATTTAAGATGTAAGAGATAGCTAGAAATATGTCTGAGACATCAGCCAAACAATGTTGTAATTAATATAGTTTTTATATGATTATTCTGGTCTGGATAGCTGGGAAACCAAAACGCACTCTTTGTTTACCCTTGTTTAGCTAGTCTTACTGGTTAGCAAGTTTTAAGATTTCTCCTGTGCTCTGCTACCCCTCTCCCAAACCATGAGGTTACATATTTGCAGCACCATGCTGGCATTTATGTAGGTACTTAAGAGCCAAATTCAAATTTTCATGGTTAAATAGAAGGCACTTTATCAATTTCACTGTTTCCCAAGTCCCCTCAAATAGAAATTTTGTGTATGCATATGTGTTTGTGCTTTGAGTTAGGTATTGCTCTGTGACCCAAACTGGATTTAAACTCCTACTCCTATCTCAGTACCTCCATTTTTAGCATTACAGATATTTGCTGGTAAAATTACTCTGTATCAAAAACATCTGCAATTATCTTCATATATGATGGTTAGTCTGCTTTTATATGGAATTTAATTAAGAGTCAAAATCATTAAAGTGGTGTGGATGCTGAGGTGGGGAGGGTTGGAGAAGAGGTGGGTGAGAAGAAAATTATGTTTAAAATATATTGTATGAAAAACAAATTAAAAGGAAAAATGATTTGTTTATTATGATAGTAGTATATTTTCCATAGATTTTATATGAGAGCCATAATATTTCTCTAGACATCATTTACTATAATGACACTTTAATTTTTATCTCTCTGTAAAGTGTTAATACATCATGTTTATTAATAGTTCAAAATCTCATTCATAAATTTCATTGGTAATCATTATTTTGCATAGAAATACGTGGACCATTCTGGTTTTGATGTCTTTTCAACTGCTGAGTATTTAAAACAAACTGTTATTCTCTTGAACTGTTGGTTTGAGTTTTCTCTTTGTTCTTCTTCTGGAACTAATGTTATAAAAATAACCCTAAAAAATGCTCATTGAATCTATCAATTTTCTCACATTTTTTACATATTATCTTTGGATGGTTTAGTTTTGAAGACTATTGTTCAATTGCTCCATGGTATTTTCCATGTACTTATTCTGTTATTTAAAACTATATTCTTTCTTAAATAGTTTGCTAAATAAATGATTTCCATAACTTATTTTTTTACTAATTATTTGATTCCAAAAGTTTGTCTTTTATTTTACAAATAAAACTCTATTTCTTATGTTAACAAATTTTTGTTTTTTTTCTATTTTAAACTTATCTTCTCACAACTTTTTAGTTTAGCCTCTTTATTATGAGAACTTTTGTGGCATTTGATTGTCAGCTGATATTATATATTTTAAAAACTACAATAAAACAATGTCAGTATTTTAATAGATAGTGCCAATATGCAAGACTTACTTCTGAGAAGAAGTACAGGTATTTTTGTAGTGAAAGAATCTGATATGGAGAACTTTGTATTTTTGTTATTTTGAGGCACATTTGTTGAAAAATCCTATGCTCTATCTCAAAGTATTTATTTTGTTCATATACATTCAGTCTGCAAATCAGCTACAGATAATTTACTGGACTATGATATAAATAAATATAATTTAAGTCACCTATTAAAGAGCAATTCATTAAATGACACAGAGGGGAGATATTCCATTTCTCAACTGAAGGAAGTTAACCTGTGTGTTAAGTCAATTCTTTCTCTTATTTATAGCTATGTGAACAGATTGCTTTTCCAAATCTATTGGATTTATCTGTTATTATAGCAATCAAAGTCCTCAATTCTTTATTTAATGCTTAGTGTTAGAAAGAAAAAGCAAAGGATATTTATTCTACCACACAACGACATAAACCTAACACAGTGGACTTGCACATTTAAAATATAATAATATTTTAGATAAACAGGAAAATGTGCACAAAAAAGTTAGAATCTAAATAATATTTACTGAATGACTTCTTTTTTCAGGAACTGTCTATGTTCTAGGTTCTGTAAGAGTATAGTTTTATTAAATATATAGTTCCATTGAAGCTGATTAAAACACAATACAGAGTATATTCCATTTCCAGGTCTGCCATTTTTCTTATGAACAATATGTGTATAACAATTCAATCTTGCATGAGGGACACTAGAACATACCTATTCCTAAAACAGTCTTATTATATATGGTTATCCATGATTGGAGGCTTCTTCACTGTATACAATGTTCTTTATAAAATGTAAGCACTTTGTGAAATTCTGAGTCTTTAACTAACCAAAAGTTAATACATATTGATTTGTCTTTTAATTATGTTTCTTGTGTCAGCAAAGGAGCTAAGGAAGCTTGTAGTTATTGACTTTCGGGGAAAAAAAATGAGCTGAAAATCAGAAGGGAATAAAATAAGCAATGGAGCAATAAGAACCTCCAATGGTACAGGTGGCACAGAAGGAGAGCATGTACTGATGGTGTATCATGAGCTATTTATGCCACAGACCACACTAAATAAAGTCTTTATGCATTCTCAATGCCCTCACAAGTACTGTGCAGAATCAATTTATAAGCCTTGGTCCAACCACTGTTTCCTTGCTTATTCCTATTTATCATTGTCTTCCCACTGGAGGATAAGGATTCCCCATCCTTCCATTTCCTTTCAAAGAATGGAGGTCTATAGCACCGTGTATAGGTTCTCAAAACAAAAGGACTCCCTAATCAAGGGACTTATTAGATTTATTAGAAAGGATACCATGCAGCAGAGATAAAATGTGTGGTTAAATGCAGGCGAAGCAGTTCCAGATGCGACTCAATTCGTTCCTCGGCATCCTGGAAAGGTCATTCATAGGTGTCTGCCACAGTTGTCCCAGCTTGCTACCAGGCTCTCAGTCAGAGGATCCAGAGCTTTTTGAAATTCCTATTGGTGATCTATGATCTACTTGACGTTGCCATGTAACAGTCTTGTTGGTCTCATGGCTTCCTCTCCTTTCTGGTCTATTGCCACTTGCTTCTCCATGTACACACTGAAACTGCTGCTCTTCAAATCAGTCAGTAGTGTGAGAACTGGATAGAAGTGTATTATTTTCTTGACTTTGCTGTGATCCGTTCCGGCGTACTCAAGCAGCAGCGTTTCAAAACGGCTTGAGGAAGTGAGGAGGTGCTTCAGGCTGGGGCTGCGCAAATTGTCCAAAGTACATAAGGTGGAAGAAAACAATGAATGGCTGTTCTGTAATCGCCACGCTGAATCCAAGACACTGTTCTATTTGCAAGGATAAACTTACTCGAGAAAGGGCAGGAAGAAATAGTGGGAGTAGTTTGAAGAAAATCCTGTCTTTTGATAAGCCTCTAGAAGGGAAACTTTGCGGGACTGCAAGTTACCAGATTTAGAGTGAAGTAGTCTATTTCCTTTTCTCAGAGCAGTATAAGGATGCAGGGGCAGAGAGCTGCCATCGTGGTTGGTTTTTAATATTCTATATTCCACTCCAGTAGTTACAGCTTCAGGTACTTTTGCTAACTATGGTGACTTACTTTTTCTTTTTTATATGGACCTTGTTGATTTTGTAGTTTTGTAACAAAGAGGTTCCTGGGAGCTTCGTCCTTTGTCTAACAGAACGGTGCTGAGCATCCTGTTGCTTGCGGACTTCCAGGTACTGCTGGATGGATCATGTTACTTCCTCTCTTGACTCACCTGTGACCAAGGTAATCATCCAGAGTGGATATGGACTTCACACTTGAAAAGTACTTGACTCATACATGGGTCATTATTTTTTAAACACAAAATAATGACATAACGCTACCTAACTAAAAGACATGAAGCACATAAAACTGCTGGATCACACATTACTTGACATTCTGAATATTTACATGATTTAGCAGAGAGAAATAAGGATCCAGCACAAATGACTGTTCGTTCTCCTAAATATTCAACTCTCCAGGTACATCTTCCTGTCTTCCTGTTTCTGAAGTTCAACCACAAACTGACTGTTTTGTTCTTAGGTGTCAACTGTGCTCTTAGGTCCCTAAACTGTTTAAGATACTACTTCTCTCTCTCCTCCAGTTTCTACATGTCCTTGCATCCCTGTTCACCACTGTGCTTTTCTAGAGTGTGTGTGTGTGTGTGTGTGTGTGTGTGTGTGTGTGTGTGTATGTGTGTGTTCTGTGTACATATGAAAAAGGGTATGTGTGTGTATGTGTGAAGGCCTGATGTTAACAAGAGTAGTCACCCTCCATTGTTATATACCAAGACTTCGCCTCTGCCTGAACTTGAAGGTCAGCATTTCAGTTACTCTGACTTGCCATGTTGCTCCGAAGATTCTGCAGAATTCCTATTTCTACTTTCATCAAGCTCAGCAAGCTTGAAAGTTGCTTCTGTGAACTGAAATCCGGAACTCACGTTTGTAATGTAAGTCTTTTATCCATTGATCCGTTTCTCCAGCCAGCTTTTCACAACTCTTAGAGGTTTTGGTTTCTGATTAAAATTTGTCTATAAATACATTTATAATCACTTAAGCCCAGATATCGTTTTTAGTAATTACCCCTTGAGAGGACAGTGAATATATGTGCACACCATTTAGTCATATATCACCTGAAATGAGACCTAGCACTACTCAGAAGGCATCCTCACTATTTCTCCTCTCAACTTTTATATAACCATGTTTTATGTTATAAAATTGACTATTTTCTTTACCATTATATACATATCTATTTTTTTGTAATAGTAGATAACCCCATAGAACCACTCCAAATTTAGCAAACACCTTGGACATAGCAGAAGCATTCACTTAAGGGACCTGTCTGTCTTTCTGTCTGGCCATCTAGATGCTTGTTTCCCTGAGTAATCTCTTCTTTTCCGGAGGCTCATCAGGTCCAGTCCCGATTCTTAGACAAAGCACTGGCTTTTCCCCATTTTTCAAATCCTGACTGAAAAGCTGTTGCAAGGAACGAGCCACCTGTTGGTTTCCTGCCATTCAGCTAGCTTAGACCCAAAATAATCACACAGAAACTAAATTAATTAAAACGCTGCTTGGCCCATTAGCTCTAACTTCTTATTGGCTAACTCTTATATCTTAATTTAACATATTTCTAATAATCTGTACATCACCACGAGATCGTGACCTACCAGCAAAGTTTCAGCACATCTATCTCTGGTGGTGGTTCCATGGCATCTCTCTCTGACTCCGCCTTCTTCCTCCCAGCATTCAGTTTAGTTTCTCCTGCCTACCTAAGTTCTGCCCTATTAACAGGCTAAGGCAGGTTCTTTATTCATTAACCATAAAAAGCAACACATAGACAAAAGGACCTCCCACATCAAAAGGTCGTTAGCTATCTTATTATGTGTCCATTCTAAGGCAGACTGATTGTGGTCCCTGCCCACAGGAAGTTCTCACAGACTCTACGGTTTTGGTTTATAGGCCTGATCATTTTTGTGAGTCTATTAATTTTGTTCCTTTTGTTTTTAAACTTGCATCTGTCCCTCTTCCCTCACGAGTCTACTTACTGCCTGTCTCTGTCTTTTGAGAAATAAGTCAGGAACAATGTTTGTTTTGTTTGCCAGCGTATCTCTCCCTGACGCCTCGCATGGAGCTTTCTTGATTGCCAGGGTGATTTCCTCACTATGGCTGTGTGCTGGCACCTCTCAATGGCAGAGATAAATGAGAAAAACACAAGATAACCTCTGACCCAACAGTCTCTTAAATCTGGCCTGGGAATATAATATTCAAAAATAAACATTTCAGAAAGAAGGAGGAGGGTGACAGAATGATGTCTCCCTGTTTAGTTCACAGCAGCTTCACGTGATGCCTGTGGTACACTCACTGAATGCTAAGGCCTCAGGAGAATGTGAGCAACACTGAATTACGTTTCAGAGGATGTTCTGTATTAGTACAGTCTGTAAATAGGATTATAAGGCTTGCTGGAGGATTATGTCTATATTGTGTCTGAATAAAGGCAATATTTGCCATGTGTGTTTTATGCTAAAAAAATTCCCAACCCCTTGTGATTAACTAGATCTTTTTGATTCATTAATTAATGTACAAATTCCATATTGCCATGACAATACACTTCAGAATTAAACAAAATCTATGGTAAAGACTCTTGTCCTTGACTAATTAGATGACAAATGACACAAGAAGTTTTAGATAATTTGCTGGAGAGAGGGTGGAAAGTAAAACATTACTGGTGACTTCAAATCACAATAGTGAATGATTGTTCTTAAAGATTTTCATCAGACAGCGAGTTTCTCTGAGCTATTTTATTTTTTCAGTTTTGATTCTGAATGACAAAACACTTGGCCCATAGTGATCATGCAATTAATGCTTATTAAATTATTTTATGAAGAGTCAGCTAAACTTTATAAATGACTGCATGTTTCCATGTGCTATTTCAATATGGTCTAATAGTAGCACTAGCAAATAAATAGCAGATCTGTTAATAAGACCATTTAGCAAATAACATGGTGAAAAAAATCACATTGTTTAAAAATTCTGAGTCTTTAGTAGTGTTGTTTTTAATGAGTATAATTCATTTCACCTAGTTCAGGTAGGTATGAGCATTTTCTACACATGCATATTGAGGTCAAGAAAAAAAGCAGCTTCCAAGGGAACAAAATCCAGGGATTTCTGCCATTTTGCCCATAGCCTGCACTTTGCTTTCATGTTATGTTTTCTTCGTCTTAAAATCATTTTTATCCTTTCATCCTCATTCTGGAGAACAACTCTCTCTACTGTTTTTTTATTTTTCCTGACAGAATCTATCTATGTAGCACTGACTGTCCTGAAACTCACTATATAGAGGAGGTTTCTTCTGAAACTGTCTCTGCTTCCCGAATGTTGAGATTAAAGACATGTATACCAGACTTTCTCTACCTTCTTTTGATACTGTCAATATTTGAGGTAACGCACCCACCCACACGTATATATAAATGTATACGTACATAATTGTGAACTGGGCTGTGGTGGACTCCATGACAAGGATCCAACATCATTTTCATGGTTCTTATTCAAATTTTGGTAAGAAAACATATGATACTTGTACTAGCCAAAAAACACAAAAAGCACAGAGACATTTCCATTGCAGTGTGATGTCAACACACAAAATATTCAAATGTCCAGTGTTAGTGAGCAAGAAGGTAGGAATAAAGTTAGTTTTGTTTCAGAATCTATCCTAATTTAAAGGAAAAAATGTTTAGTGTGTTGTAATTATGAAATAGAAATTTTAGTTTCCTGAAGGTTAACATCCTAAACAAAGCTAGACACTATTTCAATCCTCAGGAACCTAGTAAGAGATAAAGGATGTAAAACTAAAATAAGAAAAAGAAATGTGAACTGGAGATATATCTCTGTTGGTAGGGACTTTGCTTAGAGTGTGTAAGGTCCTGGGTCTCACACACACACACACATACACACACACACACACATGCACATGCGTGCATGCACACATACATGCATGAACACACACACACAAGCACTCATGTACACATGGACACACACACGCACATGGTGTGGGACAATGATCTGTATTCTGTCAATTATATTTTAAATAAATGCTGATTGGCCAGTAGCCAGGCAGGAAGTATAGGTGGGACAATCAGACAGGAAGTAGAGACGGGTCACTAAGAATAAGAAAATTCTGGAAGAATGAAGTCCTAGTCTGCAGCCCTGACCCAGATGCAGAGGAAGCATCTCACCAAATAAGGTACTGAGCCACGGGGCTAGCATAGACAAGAATAATGGGCTAATATAAGTTATAAGAGTTAATAAGAAGCTTGATAACGGTTCAATCAGTTTATAACTAATGTAGACCTCTGTGTGATTTCTTTGGGACTTAACAATTGCAGGAACCAGGCAGGACAGAAACCCCGACAACACGCATACACATACACATGCCTGCACACATACACACACACACTCGTGCACACACATAAGCGCAGGCACACATGCATACATTCACACTCTAGCGCACACTTTCTTTTTTGGAGGGGCAAAAAGGAAGTAGAAAAAGTAGAAAAATCAAAAGGCTAAGTGTGGCATGTGTTATGAAGAAAATATGCAGTGTTTCTCATTGGTGCAGTCCCAGAACTGAAATGGAGAGGCCTGGTAAGGCTACAGTGAGATGGTTGCACAGACAGGTTTATCAGAGAAGAGGGACAGATGGGATATTTTAGGCAAAGAGTTACATATGCAGGAGAATAAAAAAAAGAAAGGAAAAAACCTTTTGACTTTATATAGAATATTTAAAGTGATGAATTTTAGGTGAACGTGATATAATAGTTATCCCATCTTGAGAGTATCACCCTAGAAGTCAGATAGTATTTGGGCACAACAGTGTGTATTTCACTGATGATGGAGACGTAGAAAAGAGACTTTTAATATGAATTGTAATGAATGAACTACATATTGGGCCAAGGCATATTATATCAAGGATCTGATTGTACAGCTTCCATTATGCTTTCCCCAACACACAGTGATTATTAATCTTATTACTGGTAACAAATATTATAAAGTGTCATGAACAATGTAGTAAAGCAATTCCATGTACAAGAAAGCATTAGTTCACAAATTCCTTTGTGGGAGACAGAATATTTAATCAGCGTTAATTATTCCAACACACTTTTCAGAATAAAAGTCTTGACTGGTACTGCAAATACAGTTTTCCAGAATATTAAACCTCTTTTAAAGAGGTTGTATCCCTCAAATTTAGTGTCAGTTGTACATTATAAGTTCCTGAAAGAGAATTTTGTGCATATGTAGACAAAACATGTTTCTTTCTCTTTTCTCTTTTCTTTGCAGTCCAGTTTTTTATTTATTTATGCATTTATGTGTGTATTTATTTATCTGTGTGTATTGACACAGTCTTATATGTAGCCTTGACTGTCCTGTAATTTACTATGTGTAATAGGCTACCTTTGTACTTGCACTGACCCTCCTGCATGTTGAGTGCTGGAACTAAAAGAGTGTGCCAGAACATTCAGAAAATGCTTTTTACTGTTACACAGAAACTTCCTACATAATCAATTTTCATTTCTTTGGAGAATTTTTTTCCTACTGAAACAGAAAGCACGCTGCTCATTGTTGTTATTAGCATATTAAGTTAACATATTGTAAACCTTCCACTATTCTTAGAGGAATTATGTTAATTTTTCATTATACAAATGGAAAAAATAATTCAAAGCCATTGCAGTGTTTTGGGTCAAGAGCCTTCTTAATAAAACCTGCCAAAATACAGAGCTGCTCAGTCAGAGAACAAAGCAGTAGTTGAGCCTTTCCAAGCTAATGGGTAAATAATCTGTTGTCAAAATTAGTTATTGTGTAGTCATGTATATTTAAATGATAGGCTGCTGTGACTTCGAGGTTGCGATGGTTTGCTGGTTAATGAATGTAGCTAAAAATAGGCACACTGCAAAATGACATGGACGTGTTAGCCAGCAGTGTACTTCGCATCCTTGTTATTTTGTGTGTATAGTTTGTTTGCTGAAACTTGACCTTGTTGATGAGCTATATATGTTTCTGGAAAGATATGAGAAGAAAAAAAGTCAACCCTTCCTGCTGAAGTGAATTAAAAATCAGAAATATGCTAATGAAGTTGCATAAGTTCAAGATGGCAGCTTTCACAGTACATGGCAATTAAAACAGAGACACTCAGCTGGTCGACATGTAGAGAAAAAAAGAACTTCATGAGACATTCTTGTCATACCCCTCTCCCTAAGACTTGTGTATCAAAAAGAACAGGGGACACAAAGAGTGCGAGAGTCTGAGAAAGTTGATTAAATCCAGTTATTTTCTGGACCCAGCAGAGCAGTTTGACATGTGAGCTCACAATAGTTGTGGAAGCATGCACAATGCCTGTGCAAACTCAAATCTGACATTGTTCCAACATGGAGGGGGAGACATAGTCACAACATCTGACAACATCCGACAACTAACAGGGAACTATTGAGAACTGGTAGCTACTGAAAGAGGGAGGTTCGCTGTAAGCCACCACCACCCCTGCCGCCACATTAGGCGCTAATTCCACATCAGGCCTTACCATATACTCAAGAGTAATTGGGTGATATAAATTGGACTTGGTGAAAACAGAAAAGAAGAGAAATCAGATTTGGTAATCAAGGAGGTGAGGGTCAGTTTGAGAGGAGTTGGCAATGGAAGGGAAAACAATCTCAATTTGTGCCATGACGTTATCAAATGGTTAATAAAAACATTATTTAAAAAGAATGAGGAAAATATCTGGAGAATTAAAATAATCAAATTACTGATTCAATCAGGAAATTTTCAATGACTTTGAAAAAGAGTGTAGTTGATCACTAGAACTGAATGAAAAGGTAAAGGTGTATGTGTTAAAGAATATATATTATAGTATATCATATCACATATATATCATATCATACAATATGTGGTACAACATATATTTTATAATATTGTATATTATATATTCTTCATACATAAATACAAGCTGTTGTTGTATCTGTATCATGCTACTTGAATGTACATTTTCAGAACTGACTATTTGGTATTGGATAGACACTTGGTGTACTCTTCCCTGGGGAAGCCTATTTCTCCTGCTTTCCGTATTCCTTAAAAGCCTGTAGCTCGTTGTCTATGGTTGAGGCTGTTGAGTCTATTGTTATTGTCTTTATTCTGCTCATGTTTAGACAATTGATGAAAAATTAAGGGTGTAACTTTTGATATTTCTAGGAGACACAATCACATATCACACCCTTTGACCCTGGGTCTTCAAATCTTTCTATTCGCAGTGGTCTCTGAGCCTCAGGTTTGAGAGGGAGGGGACTATTTTATACTTACTTACTGAGTTCCATACCTCTACACAATTTTGGTTCACTGGAATATACCAGGTTGTTCAGAAAGCAAAACAAAATTCAGAAATAAAGAGAAAAAAGAAAACAAGCAGATGTGCCTTGCAATGAGTGGTTGTGAGCCAGAGTTTATAAGTTATTTAGGAAAAAAAAGTAGAAAATATTTTTAGGAGTATCATACCCATTTTAAGATAATTTATGCTATAGCATTTTAAATAGAAAATACCATACACATTTAAGAAAGCTTAAATTAGGACAATGTGATGCATTATATATCAAATATTATTATATAAAATTGACATGATTTTGCTCTTTTACCCTGTACAAGGGTTTCTGGACATTTTGTTTAGCTCTTTCATTCCAGTGCTCATTCCAATATTGTGTTAGTTTTATGTTAGACTTTCTTATTTAAAAAAATGAGCTAAACAATCCTGACTTAAGGAAAATAGTTTTTTATTAATAATTCTTTAAGTAATTCAGGAGTGACTTGTGACTCTGCTATGTGGACTATAGCATAATTTTAACTCTACATTATTAGAAAAAGCTTTCCTTTCTCTGGCATTCTGTAGAGAAAAATTTGATTGAAAATTTAATGCTTCTCTAGAGTTCAAGTATTATATTTGTCTATTTCTAAAGTCATATATCTTGTATCGTGAACAGCATTGCATTTCCAGAATATGAGTGTCAGTGACTCATTGAAGATCCTTCATCCCACAGTTGCCCACATATTTGCTGTACAATCACTATTATATTTCTATATGTATTCCCCACTTATTCTTGAGAAAATAACATTTTAAACCTATGTTTATGAATTCATAAGGTAAATTGCATTTTATCCTAGTAACTTTTATAAGTATGAATACAAATTTCAAGGATGTTGTTTAATATCTATCTCTGATGCTTTGATGAAACTGCGTGAGAATTTTGATGATATATATTACTTTCTCCTGAATGTCTGACTTCTAGTTAGCTTAGGATACAATGTAGACACTAAACATCTGATAAGTGAAAAGTCAGTAAATGTAACAGTAGCTGGCTATCAGACCACAGATGCTTTAAAGAAAACATATTTCATAAAATGAAATGAGTCTTTATGATCTACTGTCCCAAGAAAATTTCCAAATAATTCCTAAAACAGGAAATTAAACATGTTTGTTTGAGGGATGTATTGAGCTCATTAGTTTCCTTATTTGTCTTGCATTAACATTAACCGCTTAAGGATTCACTGAGCATCTTCCATATGGCATTCAGTGATACTGAGAGATGAATATGGTAGCCATAGCCATAGAGTTATAGAAGCTCAGAGTCTGGTATGGCATTGACTTTACTTCAAATCAATGTCCAAACTTTGGAGGACGCAAATGTGAATTTCTCTTGGAACCATCGAAGTTGATCATTTATTGGGGTCCTGAAGCATCAGTAGAATTTTATGAATACAACTATAAAAGGAAGTAGTCTTTTGGCAGAGAAAACAAAATACTTAGACACAGGTTTGATCCATTTATGTTATTGTGTATCTAATTAAAACAGTTTAAAGAGATGCATCATTGCATATGCTTGGAGGTAGACTGAGCTTGTCTACTACATGGACCAATAGAAAAATGTTAAAATATGAACAAAAATGTTAAAATATGATTCAATTAAGAGGCAAAAAAATCTGGAAAAAAATTTGTGACTTGTTAAATTTACAAGAAGAAAATACTAAAAAGGAGAGGCCATTAAAGAAGTAAATATTAAAGAGGGAAATCAGAGTATACTTATTAACAGGATGCAATTAATTAACTAGGAGAATCTGATTTTAAAAGAATTTACGGGTGAGTCTTTGTTTGCAATTGTTTGCCAATGGTAAATGTCTACAAAGAATTTTAGAATGTTCTGAGACTGTTGAAATGACTACTTCAATCAATTACTTTTTGAATACTACTTTCAGTTTCTGCTAACAAAACACCTCCCCATTATGGGATATTCAGAAGCTGTGATGAAGAACATAAAATAAAGACACCCATAAAGTCATACTACCTTGAGATGTCACTATAATAACTAGATGCATTTGCCTCCTGTCATCCCCACTCCAAGCCCCAGGTCACATCTTCGTGATTACCGACATCATTTAACCTCCATTAACCTCAAGACTGACATTTCATTCTACTTCCACTCTTGATGCAAATGCAACATTTTCACCCTATCTCTAAAGTTCCAGCCCCAAGGGGACAGGTTCACAATGAGAAATTTAGGAATTTGAAGAGAATTTATGCATAAGAACCTGTGTCTAATCACTGAGCATTGACGGCCAATGGCCTTGCAAACTTGCATCCTTGTAGCCTTGTTTCATGTAAGACTACTCACATTGGCAGTAGTCTAAGTCCTCCTCCTATCCTTCTTTCTTGGGATCAAAAGCTTAAATTTACAAACCACTGCCAATAGAATGTATTGTAAACACACACACACACACACACACACACACACACACACACACACACGGTTTATATATCAAGGACTCATAAAGTGCAAACAATTCTATTTTTTATCTTTAAAATAAAAATCTTTAATTACTATTTTATCTTTAAATAAACACTGCTAATATCTATTTAGTTGTTTTTAATAAGAAGGAATGAAATCTATGAATCTATTATTTTTTTATTTTCAGGGATTGTTTAACATAGAATTGTGAGTGTGTTTGTGAGTGCTTTCAGAGTCCTGATTAGCACTGTGAAGAAATCCTTAGTTATGAACTGTGTAGAACAGTTTTAACTATTTATTCATGATATTTAATTACTCGTTGAAAAATTGGTCACTGGCAGGTTTCCCCTATTCACATATACTATTCATATATGCAGACACATATATAATCTATACATGTATACAATCATTAATATAAGTTTTTATTGCTTGTAAAGAAAATTTTCTTTCATCTCTAAAGTTCATATATATTCATTCTCACTCCTTCTGATGTATATCTCATTACATGTACATCATTCAGGCTAGCTTTGATTGTGGGTAGCCAACTACAATGCTACTTTCTCAATTTTTTTTTACTTTTTTTTTTTTACTTCCTGTCATCATTTCTGTGTTAAGACATTGTGGTTGATGGTCTGTGCTCTGCCTTGAACTATTTATGCTTTCTGATATCTAACAAACATCTAACCAGCATCTACTGTTTGGAAATTTCTTATACATTTAATAAATATAAAATTTGTCCCATTTCATATTTGTACAACAAATGGTATTAAACCCTATGTAAATGTAAATCATTAATGTTTATAAAGACAGCATAAAACTTTGCTGATTTTTTTCAGTATTTTCAGCTAGCCAGGAAACATTTTTTTTATTTATATGTATGGAACTGATCTCGCAAAGAGATTAGCTATCCTATAGGGGGACTTATCTCAATGGTAAATATGAATCTCTTTCAAATCCAGAAGGATCAGTGTGTGTGAGAGAAGCAAAGTGCACTGCACAGACATCTTCAAAGGCAATGCATATTATGTCTGTAATGACCCACAAAAGAGAGACTCTCGGTAGGTTTACTTCTGCTCTTCTGAGCAGGTGCAAGCCACTTCACATTTCCTCTCTCATTTTTTGCTACCCTCCTTGTAACTCTTCTTGTGTTTGTCCACTTGTCACAGCTCTTGTTCTCCCTTCACATTCCAACATCTCTTTGCTTGGCTCCAAAGACAGATCTCAGTGTGAACTGAGTTGATATGGTAATAGCCGTCATCATCTATGAACAATTCCATTTCACTTCTCTATGTCTGTCTGGAGCAATATGATAAAAATCTTCAGAAACTTAATTGGCATGATATTGTTTGTCTGTTTCTTTGTTATATAGAGATTCTTATCCCTTTCAAGGTTATCCTTTTCCCAGCTTTCTTTTGTATTTTATATTGAACTTAATAAGTGGTTGGGTTAATTTTCCTTGTACGCTGTAAATTTATCTAAATGTGAACAAACTGTATTAAAGCTTTTATAAATCATTCAAATTGATAAATTTATATAATATGATGTGATGAAAACGCATATTCAATGGAAATGATTCTTATATTGAGTTCCTCATGATGGCCTAATTGTTAGAATCAAGATATGGAAAAATCTTCTAACAATCTAATAAAATGTGTTTAGTTTTTAGCACATAGCATACTCTGTGCAATCCTCTAAAATGAAATGAGAAAATACATTAATATACACAAATTAAAACACTATAAAATATCATCAGATGAACTATCAAATGACACCATACAAAACAAAAGCAAGTGTATGTTTAGAAAAAGATGAATGGAAGTGGAGAAATAACTCAGCAATTAAAAGTACTTACTCTCCTTGTAGGGAGAGGATGTGAGTTTAATTCCCAGCACACAAATGGTAGCTTACAACTGTCTGCAGCTCCAGTTCTAGAGTCTCCAGAACATCCTTTTCTTGCTTCTCCAGACACCTTCACACAAGTGGCATAAACTGATGCACAAACAAGATTTTCTGTGTTTTTTAAAATAAATCTCTGGTTACCAAACAAATCTTCCAGTTCAGGGAATTAGTAATATCTGTTTGAGTTGTTGGCTACAGGGGTCCCACAAGAATCCCCAACCCAGGCTATTGCTAAGAATATAGGTTTGCTCTCCACAAACTGAGGCAAGATCCCCATTGCTGAAGACAAGACCTACAAAAATCACTGAACATGTAGATTTCAAGCTTTTGCCTACATAGAGCCTTTATCCCTATGGATGAACATTGTTATTACAGGAAGCTACTATGCACACTATCAAAAGAGAAATATATATACCAAGTCAGCCCCAAAACCTATATTTACAATGGTGTACTACCTGCAGGATCGGGTAGTGAAATGGTGGTACAAAACTTGTGGGCATAACAAACCAATAACTGATCTGACTTAAGGCCTGCTCCATGAGATAGAATCCATACCTAACAATGCTTGTGTGATCAAGAACATGAGATTATCTTTCCCAGAGAGTTAGGGTAAAACTAACTACTGTTCTACCAAAGAAATGTAGCAATAAACTGACTCCTCATGAAATTCTTCTATACTCATAGATCAGTAACTTGCTCAGCTATCATCCAAGAAACTTCCTTCTGCAGCAGATGGGATAAATTCAGAGATTCACAGTCAGATAATATGCAGAGAGCAAGAGACCTTGAAATACTCTGTTCTAAATGGTATGCTTAGATCAAAAACCTCTCCTCAAGATTTAGGAAAAACCCAAGGAAGAGGAGGCAGAAAGAATATATAATGTGAGATTCCTTTCTGAATACTGTGAATTCCATTGGTTAATAAAGAAGCTGTCTTGTGCTTATGATATGGTAAAAGAAAACTAGGTGATGAATACTAAACTGAATGCTGGGAGAAAGAAGGGCAGAGGGGGAGGAAGCCATGGAACCAATAACGGAGACAGACATGCCAAAACTTTGCTGGTTGCCCATGACCTCGTGGTAATGCACAGATCAATAAAAATGTGTTAAATTAATATGTATAGCTAGCCAATAAAAAGTTAGAGCTAATAGGCCAAGCAGTGTTTTAAATAATATGGTTTCTGTGTGATTATTTCTGGAGTCTGGGCAGCCAGGAAATGAACAAGTGGCCTTCTCAACAAATACAAGATTCAGAGGGAAGGGAGGTCATTCTAACTGTGACTTCTGGACTTGTGTTTTATGGGTTTCCTGAGTGTGTGCAGGAGTGGGTTTCTGCCTGTATCTGGTTTTTTATGCCTTTTGTTGGTCTCTTTTCCTTATATTTATTAATTTTGTCTTTTTATGATATATTTCTATTGGGTTTATCTTATTTCATTTTATATTGTTTTATTATTAATCTTTAGAAGCCTTATATGTTTTAATGAAAGACAAAAGGGAAGTGGATCTAGATGGAAATAGATATGGGGAGGAAGTTGAAAGTGTAGAGGGAGTGGAAACCACAATCAGGTAATGTTTTGTGAAAAAAAATCTACTTTCAATAAGAGAAAAATGAAAAAGAAAGTCCCCTCACCAGTAACAACAAATACAATACCTTTTCCTCCAAGACTTTGTGTAAAGGATGTGACAATTTACTGAGAATTCATATCTTAACCTCAGTAATGACTTAGCAGGCAATGTGTATTTGGTTTACCTACATATTGTATGCAGCCTAATCTAACAGCAACCCCTACACTGTAATATTAGTGATATGTTGCAGAATAGGATAATATTCAAGCAGACCCTGAGATGTATTGTGATTTACCCTATTGAGTGTGTATCAGACACTTTGATAGATACTGGAGAATTGGAGAAGAAGCTCCACTTCTTAAAGTTTCAGTATATGACCCAATGCAAAATCATTATACCTCTAACCACAACATCTCTTCATGGAGCAAAACAAAAATAATCAAATGTTGAAGTAATAGAATACTATTGTTTAGTTCTATGATACGGCCAAATCCTAGTATATAACCTTTAGTAACCATTGGTCACACTATTAAAATAATTAATTTACTGGTGGCATTTCATGGCAGTACTGGATATTTAGTAAAATTACGTTTTCCAGGATTTCTAGTCATTTCTCCTAAATATGGAATAGATGATTTATTTCTCAAACACTATTGATGCAACTAAAAAAAACTTTCTATATTGATAATATGTATTGCTATATCCAACAAATTTAGGTTATGGTTATCATTTTATTGATATATAAAATAGATATTAGAGAAAAATAATTAGCTATATTTTGTTAATTTTAATTATACTTAGAATAATGTTCAAAGTAAATAACATTTCTAATTCTATGAACTCATCAGGAGTTCAGAAAGAACTAGTTTCATATTTTACATATATGTAATTCTCATCAAGCATTAATGCCTCTACTTAGTGTCTTCATATAATTTGTCTACTGTCGGAGTCAAATGTCAATATGATATTTTGATGGCTTGTGTGCATGTGTTTATTTGTTGTTCACTTTGTTTTTGAAAAAGCAGACAGTATTCTTTATTATTAATTGATGAATATTTTTGGCTCAACATAAATCATTGATTCACCCATTATAAAGTAGTTGTGCTCACTAGATAATGCTCTTAAATCAAATAAATATTGAGTACTGCCATAGAAAAGATGCTTGTCGTTAAATGACCTTCTACTTGAATGCCTGCAATGAACTTTCTGAATCAACCTGAAAAGAGAAGATCAAAGAGTAACATGAAAACTGCTAACAAAGGTAGTCAGTCATTGTGCATTTTAATTCAATATTCCCAGAATCCGTACCCTTTCTGTCTCCTTTCCTTCCACCTTCTCTTTAAGTACTATGATGACATGAAACAGTCTATTTGAATTAAAATACAAATAAGAATTCCAGTGACTATTTGCATTTCAAAATTTCACCTTAAAATATACATTCATTAGAGTTCTGTTTTAACCTAATGTACAGAGTCAATTCGATGGGATAGTTTAACAGGTGAAAGGTCCTCAGTAAGATGAATAAGCCATTGTTTCCCTGACCCCTTCTTTAAAACTTGAAGGAAATATATGTGTTTTGAAGGGGAAAAAGGCAGGATAGAATTACAGGTTCTGTGAAGCACAAAGATAAGCTTTGTAGTACTGGTATTAAAACACAAGACGTCTTCTGAAGAAGTTATAAAAATGACAAGACTTTGAAGAAATATTTTTTAGCCATATAACTGGTGAGTAGGAAGAGTTGATATATGATATTTTTCATCTGCTCCCTAGATAGGAGAATCCATTTACTTTATGGTTACCAGTATTAGGCAGAAATTGACCTGTGAATACTTTAAAATGAACACCAGGAAATTATTCTTCACAGGATTGTCACTGTCAAACAAGTAATTTTAAATGGTAATAGAATAAGCATTGTATTTTATTTATCTATTACGTATATGAAGTAAGACAAAAACTTTTTTTCATTGGAATGACATCGTTGGAAGCTTAAATGGAGACTTTTCCTGTTTCTGCTTTCTGTATATAGAGAGGTGCTGCTGACAATGAGACAAATCCAGTCTTTAGATTAAAACTCCACTTCAAGCTAATACAACTGAGATGTAAAGTATATAGATTGTTTTAGGTTTAACTCCCGGTATGCCTAGATACATTCTGATTTGGACTGTAACGATTTTTATGGTTTATTTGTTTGTTTTTTGTGTATATATGCAGTATGCATGAGGGAAGTAAACAAAGATTCCCTGAAGCTGAAGTTTCAGGCATTTGTAAGCCTTCCAGTGTGGATACTGCAAACTCTAGTCAATAGAATGAAACAATGAGTCCTCTTAAACACGGAACCCTTTCTTTAAAACAATCTACATATTTGATCAAATTAATTTGTATACGTGTGTGTTTGGCGAAGGAGATACACTTCAAGGGTTAAGGGTTGGCCTACACTGTGCAGGGGCTTTGTGCTGTTTACCATCCTTCATCTTCAGATGTGTCCTGATCAAATCTTGGCTAGTGATAATCATTGGTGAGAAACTGTGTCTATGTCTATAGGAATGTGAGTCATCATATGGCATAAAGGAGTACATGCATAGATGTATACATACCTTTTGTGCTTCAGTACATCAGTCTTAAAAAATTTAAAATGTGTTCTAATACTAATTCCCCCAAATAATAAACCTGCTATAATTCTGAGGAAATTGAAACTGTTCACCAGTTGTCACCAATAATACTCTCTATTGATCTCCCTGCATGAGTAGCTGAAAATATTTCTTAAAAAATTTGACATTTGAAAAAAAAATTTGACATTTGTTTGAAGTTATTTGTGTAGTAACAGTCATAAGCATGTCTTCCGATTTTGTTCTGGCCCACGTTAGCTTACTACTTTCTCAGAGCAAAAGCAACAAAATCTTTTATCACTGAGAGAGCTGTATGCATGGAGAAAAATTTGATGCAAGTATGCTGGTAATCTAAAAACATGAGTCCGAGTGAAGAGGGGATTCTTTGGTTAATATATGGTCTACAAAAAACTCCTTATTTTCTTTATCTAAGTTGTCTTTCTAATTAAAGATATATAGTCTGTTTACTTCTTTGTTTCCTCTTTTAGCTTTTATTTGTTTATATTTGTTGATATCAGATTTGGAAATTGGATAAAACTAGTTTCAATTAAATATGGAAAATGTCCTATAGTTTTTTTTTAAAATACAGACATAGTTGCTTGTAAGGGTGTACAATTGAGGTTTCTTGATTTCTTTCTTTTGCCATATTGATACTATAACTGTTCCTTGTTTTACCCTTTCAGAAAAAACAGCTTTCCCTTCAGCCATATTTTATGAATTTGTCATGCAAAAATAAAAGTCAAAAGAAAAACAAGAATTGCATTACGACGCTTTGTCGTCTTTTTGATAAACGTTTCGAGCCATTTGTTTTCTATTTCAGAAGAAGACATTCCTTCAGGGTTAATTTAGCCTTGAAAGGGCATAGCTAATCATAAAGGCAACTCCACATTAGAGGTTGCATTTGCACTCTTTTGACCTTTACTCTACATTAGTCTGTCCTGTTTTCATTACTTTGTGCATTAGCCTTTTTACTAGCTATATGACTGAAAATTAATAAACATTGATAAAATCCAGTGCACAGTTTCCACCACTGTAGTATAGGAATAGCATTTTTATACAATGCATGTAAGAGTATAAACTATTAAATATTCCACATCTGCAAATGCATACACGGTGCATGCGTACTTATTTGTTTATATGTTATATGTAATTTTTGCTTTACGTCACTCATAGCTTTCATTATTTTATCTCTGATGACCTTTGCTCTCGTCATGATTTTCACAACTTTAAGGAATCAGTGAAACTATTCAAAAGTGTGACAATAAATGTTTACTTTTACTTATTTCCTATGAAGCTGACTATGTCAATTTTCAAGGTTTTTCTGAAGAATTTGAATATAAGGGCAGGTGGTCAGTTGACAACGTAAAGGGAAGTCTATACAGATGTGAAGTGGTTTGTGTTGGCCTTTTTCTTTCTTTTTGTTTCCCTTTGCTTGAATTAAAATGACAAGACGAAAAACAGAAAGATGTAAAACTAAAGATTTTCTTGGAATGTCATAGTACATGCTCCTTTCTGACTTGCCCTCATCAAAGATTTAGTTATATTCTAGTTTACCAGAGAAGGCTTAGAACATAGCCTTTAGGAATTCCCTGTAAAACTGAAGCCAGACACTCTTTACAGATTTAAGTCCTTAATTAGCCGTAAACTAATCATGCTGTGAGCTCCGGAGAAGAGATGACACATAATTGTTAGTGCTAATTTCTTAATTGTTAGAAAGCCATCCTTCAGTCTGTGCTTCACCCAGCTAGAGTGATCTGCAGGGTGGCGTCGCCCTCCGCATCGCAGAGAAAGAGTACTTAACAATATGCTTAATTCTCGTTACCATGTCTCACAACAAATTTGATTTCCTAGAATATAATTTCCTTTCACTGAAGAAAGATTGATGTGGCTTCTCAGTAATAAGAATTTAAAATTAAGTCAACATGTGTAAATCTATTTTTCATATTAAACCACCAGCTCTCAATTATCCTCTCATAAGTGCAAAAGAGCACACAAAAAAATGTCTACTGAAACCGTCAACTTCCTAAACTGCTCTTGAACTTATGTGTCTCTCAAAATTGAAACTGGATTAATAATTAAAACCATTATTAACTCATAATCATCCCATGCTGTGACTTTCGAAGAGGTCAAGGAATCAAACATGTAATATCGATGTGCTTCCTCCTTTTAAAGGGGAATTCAGGATTTCCAAAGGCTGTTCTCATTATAATAAGTACTACACTTGCATTTTCATGAATTAGTGATAGGAAACACCAATTTACAATTCCTTAAAAATGAAAAATTAAGAAAATGAAATTGAGACAGGCCCCAAACTGAGCATGTTATTGCTTTATTGGTTAATAGGTATGAGCCATGTCTCACAAGAACCATATCAAAAATTGTTTCTATGTTTCTCACTCATTTATTCTATCAAAGACAAGGTGGTTCAGATATTCTGACTGGATCAGTTTCCATGGTTTTGCATGCCTATTTGTTCTTTATTTTTTGATACAGAGTCTACTATGGAGTACTGGCTTTCCTTGAACTTGCTATGTATGTAGATGTGACTGACTTCAAATTTATAGAGATCTGCCTGCCTCTGCCTCCTCAGTGCTGGGATTAAAGCGAAGAGCCAGCAGAATGTAGTGAGACAAAAATAAAGCAGGAAAAACTTCACATCTGTTTCTCAATGGCATGCAGAGTTCTGATGAGGCTAGCTTGGCTGTGAGTATTTATACCTCTCTCTTAAAACGTCTTTGCTGTTATTTGTTCCTTTCCACTACAAGTTCACTATCCTGGCATTTCCATCCTCCTGGGTCTCCATGGAAGCTCAGGTTTCTTTCTTTGTTTCACATACAACTTTTTTTCTCTAGGGATATTCCTCTTGCCACATATTTCTGGTACACTCAGACTCTCCCCTTTTAAATCTAGACTGATCATCCCATTCCCTCATGTTCTCTCCCTCCCCCTGTTTTACCCCTCTGTTTTGCTTCTGCCCTCCCTCACGATAGGGGAAGGACAGAGAGGGAGAGAAAGGAAATAAATATCTTGATTGTGGGAGTCATTATGAGCTATCATGAGACCTGGCACTGGGGAAATTCACAGGAATCCACAAGGATGACCCCAGCTAAGACCCTAAGCAATAGTAGAGATTGTGTCTGAACTGGTCCTCCACTCTAATCAGACTGATGACTAGTTTAATTGTCACCATAGAACCTTCATCCAGTAACTGATAGAAACAGATTCAGAGATCCACAGCTAAGAACTGGGCCAAGTGAAAACCAGTTGAAGAGAGGGAGAAGCAATAAAATGATCAAAGAGGTCAATACCCACAGAAACAGCTGGCCTGAGCAAGTGGAATCTCACTGACTGCCAACTGTCAGTGGGGGAACCTGCAGAGCAACAAACTAGGATCTCTGAAAGTGGGTGACAGTTGTGTGGCTTGGGCAGCTTGTGGGGCCACTGGTAGTGGGAACAGGATTTATCTCTAGTGCTTGAACTGACTTTATGGAGCCCATTGTTTCTGAAAGGATACCTTTCTCAGCTAAATAGGGAAGAGGGTCTTGGTCCTCTCTCAAAATGTCAGACTTTGTTGATTCCCTATGGGATGCCTTACCCTTCTGAGGAGTGGATGGGAATTGGAGTGAAGGGAAGAAAAGAGGGACCTGGGGGAAGCAGGAGAAGGGGAGGGAGTGGAAACTGGAATAGGTATATAAAATAAGAATTTTTTTAATTTTAAAAAATTTACGTTTAATTCCCCAAGGCCAATAATTCTTGTATTCGATATACTTATAAAACCAGCATCATTTGGACTCTGTCACACTTACTTGCCAATTCAAGAAATTTGTTAACTATTTGGACCATAACTATTAGCAGTCTCTGAGTGTTTGGGCAGCTGAATGTGGGAAATATTTTCCTAAAGATTCTTGACAAATCAGTACCTTACTCTTCTCAAGAGAAAGTCTTAAATTAGTTTACAACTTTGTATCTGCCTTTTAAAGATGTTCTGGAGATACTTCAGGATCTACAGACTCCTACTCAGCCACCAAGGTATGGGCAGCCACCGACATTTTGAATTTAATCCCTGCAGAAACATAAATCTTACCTCTGGCTGGTACAGCAACTGATGCTGATATAAAGCTTCAGTGGATACCACTGGAATGTGTCTGGATTCTTGAGTCATTTTCAGAGGTTTAGTCCATTATCATAAAGCCTGGGTGCATGGCAACATGCAGACAGTTGCTGGAGCAGTAGCTTAAAGCTACATCCTGATCCTTCGGCAGAGATTTGCGAAAGGAACGATGACTACATGATAAGGAAATTCAGACCTTAGCATCCAGTAAAGACTGGAAATAATCAAACTGAGGGCTGAAATCAACAAAATAGAAACACAGAAAACAATCCAAAGAATGAACGAAACAAAAAGTTGGTTCTTGGAGAAAATCAACAAGATTGACAAACCCCTAGCCAAACTAATCAAACGGCAGTGAGAGAACACTCAAATTAATAAGATCAGAAATGAAAAGGGGGACATAACCACAGACACAGAGGAAATTCAGAGAATCATTAGATCTTCCTACGAAAGCATATATGCCACAAAGTTGGAAAATGTACAAGAAATGGACTTGTTTTTAGATAAGTACCATTTACCAAAGCTAAATCAAGACCAGGTGAACAATCTAAATAGACCTCTTAGTCGTGAAGAATTAGAAGCTGTTATCAAAAATCTCCCTACCAAAAAAAGCCCTGGACCAGATGCTTTCAATCCAGAATTCTACTAGAACTTCCAAGAAGAGCTAATACCTATGCTCCTTAATGTATTTCACAATATAGAAACAGAAGAGTCATTGCCAAATTCTTTTTATGAAGCTACAGTTACCCTGATACCAAAACCACATAAAGACACAACCAAGAAAGGGAATTACAGACCAATCTCATTCATGAACACTAAACTCTAATTAATCCAATTAAAAAATGGGGTACTGATCTGAACAGAGAATTCTCAACAGAAGAACTTCGAATGGCCAAAAGACACTTAAGGTCATGCTCAACCTCCTTAGCGATCAGGGAAATGCAAATCAAAACAACTTTGAGATACCATTTTACACCTGTCAGATTAGCTAAACTCAAAAACACCAATGATAGACTATGCTGGATAGGATGTGGAGTGAGGGGAACACTCATCCATTGTTGGTGGGAATGCAAACTTGTGCAGCCACTGTGGAAATCAGTGTGGCGGTTTCTCAGGAAACTGGGAGTCAACCTCCCTCAGGACCCAGCAATTCCACTCTTGGGAATATACCCAAGAGATGCCCTATCATACCACAAAAGCATTTGTTCAACTATGTTCATAGCAGCACTATTTGTAATAGCCAGAATATGGAAACAACCTAGGTGCTCCTCAATAGAAGAATGGTTAAAGAAGGTGTGGAATGACATCTTGAATTTTGCATGCAAATGGATGGAAATAGAAAATGCTTTACTGAGTGAGGTAACCCATACACAAAAAGAGGAATATGGTATGTACTCACTCATAAGTGGATTCTAGCCATAATTAAAGGTCTTTGAGCCTATTATTCCTGATCCTAGAGAAGCTAAATAAGAAGGTGAACCTGAAGAAAATCTTATAGTTATCCTCCTGGGTATTGGAAGAATAATTGTCATTAAATCAAAAGAGAAAGCCTGGCCCTCCCTGGACGCTGGTTTCCTGTATGGAAGACCCATATACTCTTTGTATGCACACCCAACACAGTGCCGTCGACCATGGTGTGACAACCAAGGAGGTCGTCCAAGAGGCTGAAGCAATGGGAACACTGGGTCTTAAATTGCCAGTTTCCTAAACTGTGAACTAAATTAACTTATCTTAAAATAAAGTACCCATCCCCAGAGGCTGCAGAAAAGAATCAAAACAAAACAAAAACCCCTTAGATTACATTTCTAAGCTAGCCCCCAAAGTCCATTCCCATATTTGGCTACTTCCTCCTTCTGAGGCTGACTACCAAGTTTCAGCTATTGAAGTATTGAAATCCAGAAATCAAAAGACCCCAATTAGCATGCCCAATCAAAATTAGCCAACGCATCCTATCACAGAGTTTCTCTTTCACCTTTATAAACTGCCTATGGCTCATGTCTGTCCCCTTCTCTATCCAGAGGCAGTCCTTTTTTCCTTGGGGACAAATATCCTTCCCTTCTCCCCCTTTTCATTTTTCCTTCCCTCATCCTTTATCTCCTGACTTTATCTCTTATTTCTTTGTTCCCCTGGTACAAATATATCTCCATTGTGCTGAGAACTCAGTCTTTTTTCCTTTTTTACATTTTTATACTTATTTTCTTAAAAGTTATATATTCTTTAAATATATTATTGTCAATGATTGAAATGAAGAGTGTTTTTTAAAACAATCCTTGTTTAATTTTTATATATTTGTAAAAGTATTTGTGAACATTTAGTGATATTTGAAATGCCAAGAGAAATGAATTATGCCAGGTTGAAGCCATTGTAGCATACCAAGAAGTTCAGGATGTCTAACCAACCTTTCTTCTTTCTGATAAAATTAATAAACTATGGGAACAAATGGAGTTACAGTATAAACACTGTGAAAATCTTAATATAAACAGCAGAGTATAGGTTGCTCGGAGAGTTGGTCACTGAAGCAAAACTTGAGTGTAATTTAGGGATTTCTAGTTTGAATTTCATGTCATGTTTTACATTACTACCCCATAATCCTAGACCCATAATATGAGTAGTGTATTCACAACAATATAGACACAACCTCACTAAATTTCTCTTAAAAGTAGATTGCTATAAGGTGTATATGTCTATATCAATGCCTACTATAAGATTAAGATGTGTTCATTTATGTTTTATAAATCAAATAATAATGTACTCAGCAATTATTTGTTACTATGCATTCACTGTGTATTTATGCAAAATTTTAACAACTTTAAAGTGTGTACAATCACTGTCTACACTTCATAGTACAATTCTGAAGATATCTCTTAATCCCTATTAGAGAAGTAATGCTTCTGAATGTTTTTGAGGATGGACAGTATCTGAGGCGCCAAAGGAAATTCTTAGTAGGATTTCTTCAGTCCTGAGCATCTGATTTCTTATTACTAAAAACTGGATAAAACTCAAATTCAGCTACCCTACATGAAAGCATTATTAATATGTGTTGTTTATACAAATGAATATTTGATAAATATACAATTAGCAAAGTTAATTTAATTTTTTGGTCTCAAAAGTTAACAAAATATTGTTTAAAAAGATGAGTGGAAGGAATAGCACTAAGGAATGTCTGATAGACACATAGAAACGATTAAGAAGTCAGTACACAGTGTTAAATATAAGCACTAGGTATACAGCTTAGAGTTTGGACCTTTTCGAAAAATCCAGATATAAAAATTAAAAACAATGCTGTCATATCTCAAACCAGAACCTTTTATATTCTACCACACTGATATTCCGAGCTGTTTCAGAATGTTAACAGCTGTGTACATAATACACAATCAGTTTAATTAGTTTTGCATGATAAATAGGTTATGAGGTAGGGGATTGAGTGTGGCCAGTAAGGCTCTGAGCCTGTCCAAAATCATTTCATGTTAGACCCTCTCTTTTCCTGGCAGAAAAACACACTTTCTGTAAAATATTTACACTTAGAGAAAGGACTTTAGAAGACTTTATTTAAATGAAGAAATTCAATTTACTTATTTTAGTTACCTAAGTATTCTGATCCATGCAGTCAACACTTTCTAGGACAGGAAGAAAATTGTTTATTTCTAAAAGCATACTTTTAATGTAAGAAGTTGTTTAAGATTTGCTAAAATAAATAAAGGACCCAATGGATTTATAAAAAAATAATGCTTAAGTTGTACAATGTTATACTAATAGTGATTTCTATGCTGTGTTAGCCTTGACTTTTGATTTTCATAAGAGAAAAGTTAAAACTGAAATGACTGAAAGAGTATTTGAAGAAAATTTCAATCACACAGAAAAAGGAAAATGGAAAACACTAATTTTAAGGAAAACTGGTCAATTTTCGTTTCTTCTTGTGAAGCTGGAGATCACACTCAGGGTGTCCTGAATTCCAGCCAATTCAGACCCACATACCAATCTTCAGTGATATGTCAGTAGGAAACAAGATGAGCAAATCCTGGGCACATTTTAGAAGTATTTTGTTTTTTATTTGGTCTATTGCTTACTTATTTATTTAATGGTGAAAATAAAGCAATCCTGAAACAAAGATGAGCAGTAGGATTAGATAAATACCTGAAAAAGTGAATATTGTTGAGAATCAGAAAGTTCTCTATAAAACAATCACTCAAATGATAGATAGAGAAGATGAACAGAATCCTGTGGAAGAGAGGACTGGATTGACAATAGTAGACAAGGTAGGTCTACTATTCTCTCTCTCTCTCTGTCTCTCTCTTCCTTCCCTGTGTGTGTATTAGATTCTTTTCTTAGCAATTCAATGTGAAGTGTTTGATATACAGTTTTTATCATCCCTTGGAGTAACTTGGTGCTATCATTTTCTAAGATTTCTTCATATTTTTGAATTAAATATAATGTTTTAGACATTGAAACATGTCTTCTTTGACATGAACAATTGAAACATTGTTTTCTTATTTTTCACATTGAGTCTGAGATCAGTATTTAAAAGGGTGATGAGAATGGAAGGGGCTGTTTTGCAACTCACTGAGCAGAGCATTTGATCAGGAATACTTTACTTCTGAGGAGCATTTCTAAAAGTATTTTGCTGGCATCTATTTGTTTAGCATACATAGTCTTTGGATATCTAATACTACCCACTGGGCTCATGCTTTCTTTCCACTTTTAGCACTTCTTTCTTAATTACTTTCCCTAATCCTGCCAGATCAACTAAAGTTGGAAAATAAAAACTGTTTTTTTTAAAAAAATTACTCTCCTACTCATTTCTGAAATTCTCCACTTATATGTAGTCGCTGGAAAGCATTTTTCTTTTCTTTTTTCTTCCTTTCTTTCCCATTTCTTCCTCCCTCCTATCCTCCTCCCTTCCTTCGTCTTCTTCTCCTTCTTCTTCTCTCTCTCTCCCTCTCTCTTTCTCTCTCTTTCTCTTTTTACTTTAATATAGATCAGTGGTTCTTGACCGCCCTAATGCTGCAACCCTTTATTACTTTTTTGTGGTGACATTAACTATAAAATTATTTTGTTGTTTTCTTCACAACTATAAGTTTTCTGCTGTATGAATTGCAATGTAAATCTTTGATATGAAGGATATCTGATTTGAGACCCCAAAGGGGCCACATCTCACAGATTGGATATCACTAGTATGGAGGATCTCAGTATAGGATACATAACTGAGTCCACTTGGAGGCTGTAAAGCATTCTGACACTGAATTCTTATGTCCAGATATTTGGATTTTATTAATTTGAGAGCTGATCATTTTCTGCTCCACAGTGGATAATGTGGTGATCCTATGCAAATTAGCTTATAGAAGTGGTTGTACTTTCTTTTGAATAAGCTTTTAACCGAAAAGATGACTACTTTAGATACTGTATCAAGCATAAAGCTTATACGTGATAGGATATAAATTTATTACTCTTCTCTGTGTTCTCGACTTATTGCTAAGTACTTACAGGCAATATGTCATCCAGTCCTCAAAGGCACTTGGTGAAGTGATTTTTTGTTTTCTTTCTTTACAAAGTGAAGAATGTTTTCAGACACGAAGTAGCCTACTCTCTGCTTTAATTAGTAAACATCAGAACCTTTCAGAATCCTATTTTTGAAAAGCCATGATTTTATTCACAGATGTACACAGATTCTTCAGCAGACTCACTGACTGGATGATACAGAGTCATTCTGAGAACACAAGGATTGGCCAGGATGGAAAAGTAGAGGTAGGCAGCATATGAAATACACACATCCATCTTCCAGAGTTTTCTTATATAGCTTCCAAGCCCTTTCCATGGATACCCCAATGATGAAGTGCTTTGGTAGAGAATACTTTGGTCCTATTGAGTGATCAAACCCCATGAAAACATATGGCAGAAAAGTCACAACATACTATGGCTTGGTTCTGAAGCTTAAGGGTGGCTGTAGCACAAAAGAGAAGCTGGCTACAAGATTTCTATGTTGGATGTCCTACTTGTTTCCTCTATTACATTGATTTCATTGGCACACAAGAACTGACTTTTTATTCTACCTGTCCTGTGTTACTGGGACTAAGCCCTTGTATTATTTGAAATGCAAAATCTTAGGACAGATAGTCCAATTACATAAATTTGGAAAGTTTCCTTTTTATAGAAACAATGAGAATCTGAGTAATAGAGTTTGATGGAAAAATCCAGTTGCTTCATCATCTGATGAGACCAAGATGGATTTGTTTATTATCTTACCAAGCCTATATAAACACAGTGTGGATTAAGCACGTTTCAACATAAACTGATAAAAGGGGCAAATGTGTATTACTGGTTCTTAGCTGATACTAATATAAACACACAACCAGGATGAAGGTTGCTGAAGGCATTGCTTGTATTAGAATCATCTCATGTCAATGGTCTGGTGATTATATACTGACTCTCTAGGATGAAATAGCATCCTTCCTCAAGGGGGCAAGAAAGTAGAGTGGAAAATCTTCGTCTATATTTATATTGGAATTTATGTTTCAATTTTTTCCTGTGCAGAGTCTGAAAAACTATCCTACAGGGGTTACCAAGGGAGCTCTAGTATTGCAGCATGCTTATACAACTTCATCTAACTCAGAAAAAGTCCATCTGCAAACAGCCAGTGTGTGAACTGCAACAGTGCTGTCAAATCTGGCTTGAGCCTTTATTCAGTTTCCATTGAAATCTCGACATCAATCTGTCCAGAATCCTTGGAAGTAGAGCACTCAGATCACTTCTTCAGAAATTATGAGACACGGTACCTCTGAGATTAAGAGACTGTGCTACTGCCACCTTTGCTGGAAGCAAACCTGTCCTTCCACGCTGTCTTAAGGATAAGAACTTGGACAAGACTTCTCTTAGAGAGCTTGCATTCGTGATCGCTCAGTGTCTCTTTCTGAATATACTGATTCCACTTCAGACCAATCAGCCAGTCAGTTCAGCTTATGATGGCGTTTGCCACCTGTATTTTTGAGTATCATGGCATTTGCATCTGCTTGCTAAATAAAGTCAGAGTTTATAGTCCATGTAATCCCGATGGAGCATAAACTCCATAAAAGTAATGAAGGTACTTGCCCATGACCACCTGGACCTACTGTCCTCACAGGTAGAGCAGCCCTGGTGGGCTTCTTTTGACTCTCATAACTTCTCTTCAGAGATACCAATTCAGAGATATTTACTTTTCCACTAAATGGAAAATGGCTGTGTGTAGTGAACAATAAGATCCACAAGGTTTTTTTGTTTGTTCATTTCCATAGGAAAACTTTTGAGAAAATGAACTGTGACATATTTTATCCTGTGAAAGCCACAGAGTAATTATTATACTTGTAAATGAAATAAAGAGGTTAACAAAACAGACGAGTCACTGGATAACCTGGCCGCCATCTTCACTTTCTGCGAGCAGCTCAGTGATGACTTACTGATACTCCCTCAGAGGAGTATTTATACCTCTAACTACAACTTCTAAACTTGGTGTGCAACATGGACAGGGAAGCTGTCAAAATAGCAGCCTCTTCACATGGTTCTTAGCACTGGGAGACACCCTCTCAGATACCTACTTAGGAACATGGTGGACATTTTCACCAGCTCTTAGAACGGAGCCCGTAGAAGATACTTATCAATCAAGGTTGCAGGGAATCTGACATAGGTTAGGGTTATTTTTAATCTTCACAATTATTTCTAAAGTCCTGTTAGAAGAAACTTGATTACTGATTTAAGAGCTGAAAACCAAAACAAACAATTTTTAAGATGTGTAGAAACTGGTTTACGAAAATGATACATTTTGAAAATGATAACATTAGCTTTAAAAATGGTAAGGTGTTTGCACTTATAATAATTATCTACCCCTAATGTTGGATGGAGAAAGTATCAACCCAAGAAGAGTCCATTTATTAAAGCTCTTATAGAATTTGAAAACTTTTTGTATAAGTGAATTAATTATATGTTACATATATGTATATGTAATATATATATATAGGCCTGTATTGAGAAATAATCACTGCTTTTAAAGAAAGAAAATTTAATTAAAAATTCACGAATACATTTACTTCTAAATATGTTCCTTGGTCATTTTACATGGAAGCAGTAACTAGTAACAAAAAGTTTATTATTTTGACTCCCCATGGAGTACTGCATACAACAGTTTTGTAAATAAAAGCTTTGACAAATGAATGCTATTTGCTTTGTGCTCCAGTTTAGGGAGGCTAACTAACGGAAGAAATAAACAAAGTCTAAACTGCCACATAAAGGTGTAAGCTGGGTAAGCATAGAGACAGATACGACCAGAGCCAATTGCTTGCTTCCTGCCTGGTCAGTTCATTTTTGTGGCCTTTCCCAGCAGGAAGCATTCATCAGCCAAACCCACCCTTCAGAGTTTGGATGGAGTTAATGGCTGTTTGTGGTTCTCCATCATTCTATATTCCCCACACACCTATGTAGGTGTGAGCCGAAACAATCTGCAGTCAGTCAAGATTACAATGTAAAATGAAATTCACTTTTCAGGTCACTCCCACTTCCCCGCTCTGTTATTTATTGTGCTTTCTTGAAAACAATATTTACTATTTTTTTCTCCCTTTTTAGTGACTTGCATAAATTTGTGTTTA
The DNA here is from genome assembly GCF_982192425.1 of Myodes glareolus. Classification (NCBI taxonomy): domain Eukaryota; kingdom Metazoa; phylum Chordata; class Mammalia; order Rodentia; family Cricetidae; genus Myodes; species Myodes glareolus. The sequence goes on along the minus strand of NC_142041.1, from coordinate 44,394,484 downwards.
AGCAATTTGGGCTATACGTTATAAGAAACTAGATTAAAGTACAAACAAAAAGTCACAGCGTCAGCCTTAATACTTTTCTTCCTTATACACTTTTCCCCAGAAAATTGTGGTCAAGAAGAGGTTATGGAAGCTGAAAAATCTTTATCACACTATGATCAAAAAGATGGCAAGAAATTGAGGAAAGAAATAAAACTCCGAGGGCACAGGAGGACATGGCATTTGGAATTCATTCAGAAACAGGTTCCAGCTTCCACAGGAGTCCACTGCTATGCTTGTGCACATGGGAGTGCCTAGTGACCAAGAAACATGGCAGAATGGAGGAGACTTCCAATATATACAAACCTAGGCACTTAAAACAACTTCCTTTAACTATTCTGTGGGGTTGACCAATTACCTTCCTGTTGATGAAGACAAAAGAGAGGACAAACCTGTGACTGTAAGGAGAAAACTCAGTAAACAGGTATTCCTTAGTAAAAGAGAAGAGTTGTGCTAAAAATATAAAACATCAAATATTTCCAGTTTAGTACCCACCTCCCTAATTCTCCACAGTAGAAAATACAGTGGGCTTCCTTGGTTGCTAAAGATTGCAATGAGAATTTTAGCACTCAGATTAGATAGCAATCTCACTTGAGGCATTTTATTTTTAAACAATTCAGATAGCTAAGATAACAGAAAATTATCATTCACAGTCTAACACTGCATGTTTTTATCTGTAATAACTCAGATATTTGTACATATGGCCTTAGTATAGATTTAAAAACATAGTTTCTGGAAATTCTGGCCCTTGAAATCATTCCTCAAACCCACGCCATCCTAGCTAGTTTTGGACCCACTGATGGGTCTTCCTCTCAACCCCAGAGATTCAGTCAAGCAGGTCTATTCCATACAAGTCAGACTGAGTTAGGATGCACTTGGCAGTGGAATTGTACCCCTCCTTAGATTCTCTCACCTGCACTGAAGTGATGATCACACCAGTCACAACTGTCTGTAGCACAGCACATTTAATAAAAACCCAGAGACAGTTATTGGGCTTAAACTTGAAGATCAGTGAAATGATTTTATGGCTCAGAAAACCTCTCTGCCATCACAATAATCCAAATGAGAACAAATCAAACCAAATTAAGAAAAGCCCAGGTTTAATAGATACCAGTGCTCCTGAGTGGCCTTCCAGGACCCCCAGGGATGGAGACAGGAAAGAAGATCGGGAAAACCATGGAGACGGGAAAGGAAGACCAGAAAGACCATGTGTTCCATGTGTTTGTTCTCTGGGAGTCAATTTAAATAGCCTGTGGGAGTGGTCTTGACCCTCTCTGGGGAGGGGTAACCATTTGATGGGTGCTCTTAGAGGTGGAGTCTGGACTTCAGCAACTCCCAGAGAAAGAGACTTTGGGTGGAAATTTCCTCTCAAACATTCCAGACTCCTTGGATACAGGGGTGCCCAGGGTCTTGGGTGAAGCTTTAACCCAAACAATCCAGACTCTTTGGGTATAATAATATCAGCAGCTAGGTTGAAGCTTCCATCAGATCAGAAAAGCAATGCAACCAACCACTGGCTCTTACGTCTACCTTAGTTCAAAATGGCGATACTGCCTCCAGAAATCCTCAGAATGAGGCTGTTTGAGAACTATTTCCTCCCATCTTATATTCCTCTCTAGACTTGGCATTAGAGACAGTTAAAATAATACAAAACAAAAAAGTCACGTAAAGATAGAAAATGCACAGAGAGCCTGGATTATGTATATTATTGTGTTTCCTTTGGAATTTTTGACTCTTAATGAACTAACTACAAGGAGACATTTGATTGTGGAGGCTGCTAACCTAAACCAACATCAAGATAGCTTGACTTCAAAATTTGAGTCTAAGGATATGTTACTTTGGACATATTCTTATATGGACAGGTTCTGCTTTTGTTTCCACAAAGGATGGCAACCTGTTGATTCCTTCCAGGTTAATGTAATGTGATAGAACAAGAACCCCCCAAAGTCTCCATGAACTCTAAAAATATTTTGCCAAACAAACAGCAGGAAGTAGTTTGGAAAAAAAAATCCTATGCCAAAATATCCAAAGTAAAAAAATAAATTCTTTACATTGGTATGGATTTTGGTCTATTGATACAATTTCAAGGTCAATTTTATTTCAGTTTATACTACTCTTGCTTAAGGTATGCTCATGCAGTCCATTTAAAAATCCATTGTATAATTAAGCAATATAGATTAATAGATAGTTATCTATAATAATCAAGTCATGTTTGTTAGGCTTTCTAGCTATATGGAGATACATTTTAGTTAGGTAGACATCTTAAAAACTTCAAAAACTACAGAATATGACATTTAAAAGGTTTTAAGAACTTAAACTTTTCTTGACAGATATCTGCTTCCAACAGCACCAATTTTTTCAGAGAGGTTGATGGGCATTGAAGAAACTCATGATGGAATTCGCCTTCATTGTGACAAGGGTAGTCATTTGGGCAAGAAACTGCTCTTGCTTAAGGACTTCTTGATGAAACGCAGCCTGAACTGGATATGCAGGATTCATGCTGAACATTTCAAAAGATAAGATGGTCCTTCAGGGTTCCTGCTTCACAGAAGACATTGTAGGAAACAGAAGAAAGCAACTGACAAACTTTGCCAGTACAAGGCAGAACAGATCTTTAAATTTCCTGCTTCACTGTAAAGGTTTTCATATATTATTGGCTTATAGGCTGAAAATGGATGCCCCAATGTTACAAAAGAACTTTAGGTGACAATCCAGGAAGCAAGATGTCTTTGTCACTTCTAGAACTTTGGAAGTTGCTTACAATGTACTTCCTGTTTACTTAGATATTACTGTATTCTTCTTGGGGTCTTTGATAGAGTTGAAGATTAGATAGTTATAATTATAGTTGTCTTTATTTATGATAAAAGATAAATTAGCTATAAACTTTAGACTCAAAAGGATAGGATAGATGATAGAGTATTTTCCTTAATTTCCTAAAATAAATGTACTAAATATTGTAACTATAATTCTTGCTTGATAGCTGTTCTGTATATGTAATTTTACTATGTTAAATTTAAAACGTTCCTTTTTATTAGACAGGAAAGGGGAGATGATGGGGAATATCATTCATATATGTAATGCTTTTATTGGCTGATGAATGAGGCTGTTTTATTCAGTAACTTAGAGGAATAAATCCAGGTAAGAAATACAAACAGAGATAAACTGATAGAGTAGGTGAAGCCAAAGAGAGGCCATGTAGCCACCGAAGAGGAAAAATGCCAGAACGTTCCTGGTAAGCCACAGTCTTGTGGTGATACATAAATTAGTAGAAATGTGTTAATAAGATGAAAGAGCTATCAAGGAATATGACTGAGCCATTGGCCATACAATGTGGCAATTAATATAGTTTCTGTGTGATTATTTGTGTCTCAGTGTCCGAGAAACAAAAGTGCAGTCTCCATTTACATACCCACATTTGTAAAAGAAACCCTTCTAAAGCTTAATTCACCTATTAAACCACATACCTTGATAGTGGGAGACTTTGACACCTTTCTGTTACCAACAGACAGGTTTTCCAGACAGTAACTTAACCGAGAAATAAGGGAAGTAACAGATGTTAAGATTCAAATGGACCTAACATATATATACAAAATGTTTCATCCAAACACCAAAGAATATACTTTCTTCTCAGCTCCTCATGGAACTTTGTGAAAAATTTACCAAACACTTGGTCACAATATAAGTCTTAATAGATACAAAAAGAAATTAGAATAATCCCCTATATTTTGTCAGAACACCATAGATTAAAGTTGGAGTCTACAAGCAGCACAAGCTACAGGAAACATACAAACTCATAGAAACTGAACAACTCTCAACTAAATTAGCACTGGTTCGAGGAATAAATAAAGAAATAAATTAAAGACATCCTAGAATTAAATGAAAGTGAATTCAAAACATTCCTAAATTTATGGAACATAATGAAAGCAGTTCTAAGAGTAAATCTCAGCAATAGCTACCTTCATAAAGCATTTGGAGATATCTCATACTAACAACTTAACAGAACACCTGAAAACTCTAGAACAAAAAGAAGCAAATACACCCAAGAGGAATGGATCACAGGAAGTAATCATACTGAGTGCTGAAGTCAATAAAATAAAAACACAGAGAAACATATGAAGAATCAATGAATCAAAGAATTGGTTCTTTGAGAAAACCAACAAAAGAGACAAACCCTTATATAAACTAACTAAAAGGCAGAGAAAACTATCCAAATTAACAAAATCAGAAACATAAAGAAGGACATAACAACAGAAACTGAGGAAATCCAGACAATTATTAGGTCATATTACAAAGACCTATCTATACTATACAAAATTGGAAAATATAAAAGAAATGGACAAATTTCTTTATAGATATCACAAGCAAACATTAAAGAAATATCAGATAAACAATTTAAAGTTACTTATAACCTTCAAGGAATAGATGCAATCATTAAAAGTCTCCTGAACAAAAAATGTCCGGGGTCAGAGGGTTTCATTGCAGAATTCGATCAAACCTTCAGAGAATAGATAATATCAGTACTCCTCAAATTATTGCACCAAATAGAAACAGAAGGAACATTTCTAAATTAATTTTTTGAAGACACATTACCCTGATACCCAAACCACGGAAAGATTCCACAAAGATAGAGAATTACAAAACAATTTATCTCATGAACATTGATGCAAAAATACTACATAAATCTAAAAACACATTAAAAAGATTTTCCAACATAGTCAAGTGGGGTTCATCCCAGAGATTCAGGAATGGTTTAACATACAAAAATCTGTTGATGTAGTTCAACATATAAACAAACTAAAATTAAAAAAATTTACTGATCTTCTCATTAGACAATGAAGAAATGACAAAATTCAATAACCCTTCATGAGAAAAAATTCATGGGTACAATGAATGTACCTAAATATAATAAAAGTAATATACACCAATCAACAGCAAACATCAAATTAAAAGGAATGAAACTCAAAGCAATTCCTCTAAAATCAGGAGCAAGATAAGATTGCCTACTCCCTCCATATTTATACAATATAATACTTGAAGTGCTAGTTAGAGCTATAAACAACAAAAGATCAAGGAATGCAAATTGGAAAAGAAGTCAAAGTATTGCTATTAGCAAATGATATGATAATTTACATAACTGACCCCCAAAATTGTAATAGGCAATTCCTAAACCTGATGAACACCTTCAGTGATGTGGCTGGACACAAGATTAACCAAAAATAATCTGTACAATTCACAATCCTATGTACAAATGATAAATAAACTGAAAAAGAAATCAGAGAAGCATCACCACATACAATAGCCGAAATTATAATAGACACAGGACAAATCAGCAGCCTACAGAGTGAGAAAGGTCTTCATATGTGACAGTAAACTGACCTCAAAAATATATAAAGAACTCAAGAAACCAGACATCGAAAGCCAAAATAATCCAATTAAAGATTGGGTACAAACCTAAGCAGAAAATTCTCAACAGAAGAATCTCAAATGGAAGAACACTTAAAAAAATGTTCAGCATCCTTAGCCATCAGGGAAAAGCAAATCAAAACTACTTTGAGTTTTTATCCTAATATGTGACAGAATGGCTAAGATCAAAATCACAAATGACAGCCTATGATGGAGAGGATGTGGAGTAAGAGGATGACTCTTCCATTGCTAGTGGAAGTAAAGACTTGAACAGCCACTTAGGAAATCAATATGGTGGTTTCTCAGAAAACTGGAAATCAATCTACCACAAGACCTAGTGATACTACTCTTGGGTATATACCCAAAGGATGCCCAACCATATCACAGGATACTTGCTCAACTATATTCATATCAGATTTGTAATAACCAGAAATAACCTAGAAAAAACCTAGATGCCCCTCAACTGAAGAATGGATAAAGAAAATGTGGTAAATTTACACAATGGAGTATAACTTAGCTTTTAGAGAAGCCAAATAAGAAGGTGAACCCAAAGAAAATCATATAGCTATCCTCCTGGATATTGGAAGTAGACAAGATTGCCAGGCAAAAGTTGGGTGCATGGGGGTGGGGGGTGGAGGTAAGGGGAGATGGGTAGAGAGAAGGGAGAAGGGGAGGATTCAGGAGAGCTTGTGGGAATGGGATGGGTGGGAGGGAGGAAGGGTAGATATTGGAGCAGGGCAGTATATATCTTAATTAAGGGAACCATTTTAGGGTTTGCAAGAGGCTTGACTCTAGAGGGGTTTCCAGGTCCAAGGAGTGGTCCCCAGATTGTTCCTTGGGCAGCAGAGGAGAGGGTGCTTGAACTGGCCTTGTACCATACCCACACTGATGAATATGTTGCATATCGCCATAGAGCCTTCATCTGGCAATGGATGGAGATAGAGACAGAGACCCACATTGGAGCACTGGACTGAGCTCCCAAAGTCCAAATGAGGAGCAGAAGGAGGGAGAACATGAGCAAGAAAGTCAGGACCACGAGGGATGTGTCCACCCACTGAGACAATGGGACTGATATAATGGGAGCTCACCAAGGCCAGCTGGACTGGGAGTGATGGAGCATGTGATCAAACTGGACCCTCTGAATGTGGCTGTCAATGAGTGCTGACTGAGAAGCCAAGGACAATGGCACTGGGTTTTGATTCTACTGCATGCACTGACTTTGTGGGAATCTGGTTTATTTAGATGTTCACCTTTATATACCTGGATGGAGGGGGGCAGAACTTGGACTTCCCACAGCTCAGGGAACCCTGACTGCTCTTAGGACTAGAGAGGGAGGGGGAGATGGGGATGGGGAGGGAAAAAGGAGGCGGAGAGGAGGTAGAAATTTTTAATAAATGAATAAATAAATAAATAATTTTAAAAAAAGAAAAATGACATCACAGCATTTGGAGGCAATGGCTAGAATTAGAAAAAAAAAATCCTGAACAAGGCAAACATGGTATGTCCTCACTCATAAGTGGATATTATCTATAATTTAAAGGGTAACCATACTGCAATTCATGGTCCCACAGAGGCGATGTAATAATTAGGGCCCAAGGAGGGATGCTTAGATCTCCCTGGGAAGGGGAAACAGAAGTGATCTTCTGGATGCACTGCAAGTGGATGGAGATAAGAATTTGAGTGATTGAGTTGGGTGATGGGTGGAGGGAAAGATTACTGAAAAAGATTATGGAATATGGGGTAGAGGGAACTTTTCAGAGTATGGTATGCAAGATGCAAGAGAAACTTACATAAATTTACATGACCCTAGTTAAGACTCTTAGAAATGTTTGGGACATAGTCTGAATTGGCCATCTCCTCTGATCAGATTGGTGATTAGCCAATTGTCATCAGAGAGCCTTTATCCAATAACTGATGGAAACAAATACAGAGATCCATAGCCAAACATGAGGCCAGGGTGAGGGAGTCCTGCTCAATAGAAGGAGTAAGGATAGTAGGAGCAAGTAGGGTCGGAGACATCACAAGAAAGGAAAGAAATAACTAACCTGGGCTCATAGGAGCTCACAGGATCTCAAATAACAACCAGGGATCCTTTATGTGACCAGAATAAACCCTTTACAAATATGTGACAATTGTATAGCTTGGTCATTTAGCAGAAAAATAGTAGTGTTGGAACCTAGAGTCCAATCACTGAGGAAGAGGAGGAGGAGGAGTTGTCCCCTCAGAGACTGTCTTTCACCACCACAGCTGATGTTAAAGCATGAGGATTTTATTAATTCTGTCATGACAGGGTCTTCCAGCATTAGAGAGGCTAGAAGACACAGAATGGTGAGTACAGGCTATTTTTAAAGGGAAAAACCACAGAAGGAAGGGATGCCTGGAGGTTGTTCTTTAACTATTATGAACTATTGGCTTATTCAAAAAAGCTATTACCAATAATTGGCTGTGCGGGAGAATTGTCTGTATTCTGTCAATCATGTTTTAAGTAAATCCTGATTGGCCAGGCAGGAAATATAGGCAGGAAAACTAGACAGGAAGTAGAGGTGATGCAATGAGAACAGGAGAATTCTTGGAAGGAGGAAGCTGATTCTTACCAGTCCTGCAGGATGTGACCTGCCAGCTAAAAGGTACTGATCCATATGGCTAAAATAGATCAGAATAATGGGCTAATAAGTCATAAGAGCTAATAAGAAGCCTGAGCTAATGGACCAATCAGCTTATAACTTATGGAGGCCTCTGTGTGATTTTCTTTGGGGCTAAACAGCTGTGGGGTACCAGGTGGGACAGAAACCACAACAAGCCAGCCCTTCATATTACAGGATGGAGAGGGCTTGCCAGATCAGATGAGGTAAGGGAAAACATCTGAGGGTCACTTTGCCTCTTTCCCAGGGCCTAAGTCAAAACATCAGTCACTGAGTTAACACCTAAGGGTTATCTTGCCCCTATTCAATAACTGAGTTCTATTTAGAGAACATTCACAAGGACTCAGAGAGATGATGGAATGTTCCCAACATTTCAGTACGTGTGTGGACAATTGTTAGGTCCTTGGTTCCCAGCGGGGAAGTTGGGGAGCATTACTGCTGAGACCGAGAGCTGTCAGATGTGGCTTCAAATTGTCTTAAAGTTCTACAGTAGTAAGTTCTTTCTTAGGGCCTGTAATTATCTAAATATAGATTAATATGAGCTAATAAGAAGCCTGAGCTAATGGGCCAATCAGCTTATAATTTATGGAGGCCTCTGTGTGATTTTCTTTGTGGCTAAACAGCTGTGGGGTACCTTTATTCTGGTCCTTTATTCATAAGTATGTTATTAAAAAGGAACTGAGGATATAGTATTAGTATGTCATCATAGCATAAAATATGAAACAAGCATTTTAAAATTATTACTTCATTCTATATACAATATGAGCAAGAGTCCATACACATATAACAAACAATAATTATACTAAAAAAGTGGAACAAAAATTACATAGAAGATACTGTTTCCTCAGTTTCCAGTATCTTACTGGCTTAAGTTTCATCATTAGTGAAACTTTACCAAATGTTATAACCCATGCTCTGACAAAAGATAAAGCACAAAATCTAACTTTTGAGACTGTAGAGTAAAGGATGCTTAGAGAACTGCTTTATTTATTGTTCAGAAATTTCACACCTCATAGGTTACCATGTTAGTTTTACAAGCTATTGAGCAGGTAAAGGAAGTAGAGTAAGTGCTTTAAGGAAAATGAAAGGTCGCCTTTTCACTCTCAGTGAGGGTGAGGCCTCTAGTTAAACACATTTATAAGTTTGACATCTCTGTGATAGATGAGTGTGGTATTCAGCAATAGAGTCTTACCATTAGGTTTGAAAGATTAATGAATAACCCTAGCAATAGCTTCAGATATTTGGGGTTCTACAAGAAGCCCTTTTGACCAATGTTTCAACTAGATGTAACCCATCCCTAACACTGGAGGTTTCATTTTGCAGCATAAGTTATTTAGTTGGGATATATTTATTCTTCCTAAAATTTAGTGATTGTTTAGATTCCTTTGATATATGTCTATATTTTTAAAAGCTTCTAGAGTAGCAGGTTTTTATGTAGATCCTCAAATGGCCCTTAATGTAACTTGTCCCTTCCCATATTCCCACACTACCCATCTCTTCCATCCCACACATCATTTAATCCTCCAAATACAATCTCTCCCAGTCTTTCCATAACAATATATTCTATTTTCCCTTCTTTGGAATGTATTTATAATGATATTTTGCTTGTACTATAACAAATAAAGATTTCCTGAAGATAAGAGTGCTGAGCTAGCCATACTAGCTAGTCGTAGAGGTCAGGCAGTGGTAGCACACACTTTTAATCCTAGCACTCAGGAGACAGAGGCAAACAGATCTCTGTGATTTCAAGGCCATGCTGGGCTGCACAAGATTGAATAAGTCTAAAAAAGAAACAGAGCTTATACCTTTGATCCCAGCACTTAGGATCCCACACCTTTAATCCTAGGGAGGTGGAGACAGGAAGGGAGGGTGGATAGAGAAATAAAAGGTGGGATGAGACAGGAGTTTAATGCATTCATTCTGGGTGTATACTCTGGGGATTCCTAGAAACAGGAATCCATTTGGTCTGAGAATTCTGTAGAGTTAAGAACTAGAGGCTGCTATTCTGCTTCTCTGATCTTTCACTTTTTACCCCCTAATACCTAATTCCCAGTTTTTATTATTAAAGCCAATTAGAATTTGCACTACAGATATTCTCATCCCCCTAGTTACTTTCTAGCTATGAAACCTCTATGTTTATGGATTGTAGGCTACATACTGAAGTCCTAAAGACTAACATCTATGTGTAAGAGAAAATCATTTGTCTTTTTTTGCCCTGGTCACCTCATTTAAATTTTTCTCTCTATATTCATTTATCTGTGATTTTGTGATTTCACTTTTTTTAACAAGTAGATAATATCCCATTGTGTAAATGTAATACATTTTCATTATCAATTCATAATTTGATCGACATCTAGGTTGTTTCAAAATTTTAATCTATTATTAATAGAGAAACAATGAACATGAATAAGTATCTCTGTAGTAGGATGAAAAGAACTTAGGGTATATGCCTAAGAGTGATATAGCCATTTCTTGAGGTTGGACTATTCCTAGGTTCTTAAGGAACCCCAGTACGGATTTCTGTAGTGGCTGTATAAGTTTACATCCCATCAGCAAGAAAATAGTAAACAATTAAGAGGAATTTCTAAATTCTTTGTCTGTTACAAGTTCATTTTAAATCATCAAAGAAAATAATTTGAGCTTATTCTCTCAATATTTTAATCTAGCACTTAATAAATAATATTCCAAACTGAATAATAAATATTCATAGCATAAGCAAGTATAATGGTGTATGGCAAACTGATATTTTTCTTTGGTGGTGATTAAAACAGAGGTTAGAAACTAGTGTCTGTCTACAGGTTGAACAGCAGTAGACTTTCAGAATTCTGACTTTTGATTTTGTACTCTGTGAATCTGTACTAAGAAATTTCCGTAAGGACACTAAGAGGTTTAGGTAAGTGTAGGTGTTTATTTGAGTCTTAAAATGTAGCAAGTGCTCAAGTAATGATACTCCTAAGAGGCAAAGTTTTCTTTCTTTTTCTTCCATTATTCCTAAATCAAAATGCAGTTATTTGATAAATAATTGAGTATATAGCTTGTTTTAAAATGAGAGAATACAAGATACTTTTTCTGCCTTAAACCCTGCAATTGAATATTCCTGAAGGCAGTGTTATCTTATTTTAGAATTCCATTTTCACTACAGGTTGGTACTGGAGCATTGATAGGTTTTATTGAATTTTTTTGTTTAATCTCTTCCTTGGCTGCTGAAAAATATGCTTGGATGAACCGGTTAAGAAAAGTAAGATCATTCAGTCTACCTTTTGCTTCCCTAGAAAAGTTGCTAAGTTAATTTTGTTTAGCAGATGTTCTATGGCTGGATGAGACTCAGCAGTCCAGAAACACTGCAGAGTGTACTTTAAAGCTGTGTGTCCAAAGACTGACTTCAGCACATCATGTTGAGGATGTGTCTGCACAAACCCTTTAAACGTGCTTTGCAAGCCATCATACAAATGATCATTTATGGCACAGTGATTACTTGTGACAACTAACTCCTATGTACTCTGAGGGGGTTGCATTTATTTTGAAATATCTTTAAATAAAAACTACTTATACTCTCAGTCCATGAATTTGAGACTAATCCTATTAGTTAATAATATACAGGTCCACAAATTATTATAGTACCTATGTCTCGATTTGCAACTCAAACCGAAAATATACATAATCCTAAATTATTCTCTTTTTTATTTTATTAGTATATTTATTAAGTACTTGCTTTCAGATAAATAAAATTTCACTTTATATGTATTGATATATATGCATAGTCCATCCTTTCTTATTACTTGCTAATTTCCATTGGAAACTTTATGGGATAAAGTATGACAAATTTACTTAAAATAGTATCTTGACTTTTCCAAAGACATTAGAGGGATATTTATGTAGTTACAGGGACAGTAAAAAGTTATTAGAGCATTTAGAGGGATAGTTAATTATCAGATACCAATGTGCTCTGGTGCCAAATATTAAGCAAGTTGCCTGGTATCAGTCTGAAGACAGACCAAATAAGTCACAGAGTGTTTACATGTATAGGAATCTATCAGTTCAAGCTAGAAATCATTTTTTTCGGCCTTAACTCTTTTGAGGAAACTATAAATTACATTGTTAAAGGACAGGAAGGAAAGACTAGAAACTTAGTTATGACGCTAAAAGCCCTGGTTGAATTTTAATTGCATCAGAGGATAATTTGTGAAGTTAAACACAGTTACGTCCATAAACTCTTAACTTACTTATCTGTAAATAGGCACAATAAACCTCCTTTTATGTATATAGGATTACTATATACATTAAGTGAAAAAAAATGTGTAGAAAAGGCATGTCATACATTGAATCTTTTTTAATATGATCACTTTACTGGCTCTTGGGTTGTCAGAAACAACTAGGTAGAGCAAGTTAAAATAAAAAAAAGGTTCCATTCAACCATGTGCCTCAGTTTAGAAGGTAGGGATTCTGCCATTTTATTTTCAACTGAAAACTTGCTGTCTTACTTCCAGTGATTTTCACAAACTCCACTCTTCCTCCAACATGGAGTAATAGGATTTTTCCATATTTCAGACCCAGAAAACTAATTAACTTAAAGAAAAAGGCAAGAGAGACAGAGACAGTACCTTTACTGCTATTTTAAATTGCTATGAGAGTTTTACAATGTTTAGTTTCACCTGATCTTAAAAATGAATTCCCCAGTTCCTCCCCCTAGGAAACCTTTGCAATAGAATGCAAGGATCCCTCCTTGTTGATACTCTCCCTACTTAGGAACCTAATTACATAATGAATGTGCTAACCAGACCTTGTCTGAGTCTCACTCCTAGCAGATTCTAGCTAAGAAGACTTCCCTTACAGTCATCATGGACAAGTTCAGTGCAGACATATGAAGTCATCTCATATCCTCATGCAATGTTTTGTTCATCAGTAGCAAAGGTTCACTTTACACAACTGCCCTAATGACTCTTGGATTTATAATGGTGTGAAAGCAGTCTATCTCAGAATTACTTATGAGATTAAAAAAAATTACCAAAAAGAGAGAACCAAGAGTTAGGCTGCTCCAACACCCCCACCCCATCAATTGAACCCTGTAAACTACAAGTCCTGCTCCATTCCCAAACACTCCTATGCCACAAGACCTCAGAGGAACCCTGAAACACAGACTGCAACTACACACAACAGACCAAGAGGTGAGTGATCAGCCAGCCAGCCGGACACCCCACTCTCTAGGCCCTCAGTACTAGGGCAAAACCCTGGGGTCCTCCTCCACATGCATCAGCTTCTGTAGCCAATCAGTAGGCAAGCATCCTGCAGGTAGTCTACTCTAACACCACCAACCCATTCATCAGACCCTGTCTGATTCATCAGACCCTGTAGGATACAAGTCACAGTCTGCCCCCAAACCTTCCTATCTCTTGTGACCTCAGAGGAACTCTGAAAGACAGTCTGCAACTACACAGAGAGAACCAAGAGAGGAACTCTGAAGCACAGGCTATGGCTGCACTGAGTGAACCAAGAGAGCAGAGCAAGGGAGATATTAGAGGCTCCCTGAGACAAAGAGAGTAATGATATAGAGCAGAACAAGAACAGTTCCCAAAGATGCAGATAGCATCTGCAAGGATTGGACCAAGAGGCAAAAATACTGCTAGCACCAACTGTAGGAAAAGATTGGTAGGCGCCAATGCAAGAAGTTATTTAACAACCTAAAAAGCAACATGATAACACCAGAACCCATTGGCCAAACAACAGAAAGACTTGGTCATTTTAACCCAGAAGAAGCAGAGGAAAACATTTTTAAATGCAACTTTAATAGGATGATGGAGACCTTTAAAGAGAAAATGAAAAATTCCTTAAAGAAATGGAAGAAAAAGCAAAAAAAGGAAGAAATTAATAAATACCTCAAAGAACCCCTCCCCCAAAAAGAAAAAAAATCAAACAGGTGAAGCAAACAGTTCAAGATTTGAAAACTAAATTGAGGCAATAAAGACAACAGAAAACAGAGAAATTCAGGAAAAGGAAAATCTGGGCAAACCAACGGGAACTACAGAGGCAAGCATAACCAACAGAAAGCAAGAATGGAAGAGAGAATCTGAGGTGCTGAAGATACTATAGAGGAAATAGATTCACCAGTCAAAGAAAATGTTAAATCTAACAAATTCTTTTTTTTTTTTTTTTAGTAAATTTTATTAAATTATAAAAGTTTCCATTTCCGCCCCCCCTCCCAACACCCTCCCACTCCCCCCACTCCCCCCCTCCTTCCCCTCCGTCCCCCAGGGCAGTCAGGGTTTCCTGCCCTGTGGGAAGCTCCAGCTCCCTCCCCCTCCCTCCAAGTCCAGGAAGGCGAGCGTCCAAACAGACTGGATCCCCAAAATCCAGCATATGCAGAGGAAACAGGTCCCAGTGTCATAGTCAATGGCTTTTCAGAAAGACCCCGGACCAGCCACAGTCAGAGAATCCAGCCAAATTCCGAGAATCTGGCTAGATCACATCCTCGTTCAGTCCCAGTCCGACTGGCCCTGGTAAATTCTCATCAGATCCGTTCCCTTGTATCAGTGGGTGATAGCATCCCTCGCAGTACTGATTTCGTCTTTCATGTTCCTCCTCCTTCCGCTCCCCCTCCGGACCTCGGGGGGCTCAATCCGTTGCTCCAATGTGGGCCTCCGACTGCATAGCCGTCCTTCTCCAGACAAAGGATCTATGGTGATAAGCAAAATATACATCAGTATGGTCATGGGCCACGGCCGATTCAGGCACCCTCTCCTCTGTCCAGAGAGCAATCTGGGGGATTTCTCCTTGGACCTGGGATCCCATATATAATCAAGTCTCCTGTAAACCCTAAAATGGCTCCCTTAGTTGAAATATATTGTTCCCTGATCCCATATTCATCCTACCTCCCTCCCCCCCATCCCCGGCCACCAAGCTTTCCCCGTTCCTCCCCTACTCCCTTCTCTCTAGCCCTCTCCCCCTCCATCGACCCTCCCTCCCCCCCATGCACCCGAGGTTACCTGGGACTCTTGTCTATTTCCTACCTCCTGGTGGATAGCTAAATAATCTTCATCAGGTTCATCTTCTTATTTAGCTTCTCTAGGATCACGAATAATAGGCTCAATGACCTTTAATTATGGTTAGAATCCACTTATGAGTGAATACATACCGTGTTCCTCTTTTTGGGTCTGGCTTACCTCACTCAGTAAAGCGTTTTCTATTTCCATCCATTTGCATGCAAAATTCAAGATGTCATTGTTTTTAACCGCCGAGTAAAACTCTAATGTATATATGTTCCACACCTTTTTTAACCATTCTTCTATTGAGGGGCACCTAGGTTGTTTCCATGTTCTGGCTATTACAAATAGTGCATCTATGAACATAGTTGAACAAATGCTTTTGTAGTATGTTAGGGAATCTTTAGGGTATATTCCCAAGAGTGGTATTGCTGGGTCCTGAGGGAGGTTGACTCCCAGTTTCCTGAGAAACCGCCACACTGATTTCCACAGTGGCTGCACGAGTTTGCATTCCCACCAAGATGGCTCAGCCGTTAAAGGCTAGGCTCACAACCAAAAAATCTAACAAATTCTTAACAAAAACATCCAGGAAATCTGGGACACAATGAAAAGACCAAACCTAAGAATAATAGAGATAGAAGGTGGAGAAGAGCTCCAGTTCAAAGGCAGAGAAACGATATTCAACAAAATCACAGAAAAAAAAATCTCCCCAACCTAAAGAAGGATATCCCTGAGAAGACACAAGAAGATAAAAGAACAACAAATAGACTGGAACAACAACAAAAAGCCCCCTCACCATATTATAACCCAAATGCAAAACATACAGAATGAAGGATAGTAAGAGCTGAACAAAAAGTTCAAGTAAGACATAAAAGCAGACCTATCATAATTAAACCTGATTTTTCAATGGAAACCATGAAAGCCAAAAGGGTCTGGACAGACATACTGCAGAGACTAAGAGACTGTTGATGCAAACCAAGACAACTATATCCAGCAACGCTTCCAAGCACCATCAATGGAGAAAACAGGCTATTTTATGACAAAACCAGATTTAAACAGTTGTTATCCACAAATCCAGTCTTGCAGAAAGTAATAGAAGGAAAATTCCAGCCCACAGAAAATTAACTGTACCCACAGATACAGAGGCAACAATTAAACACCCACCAGAAAACCCCAAAGAATGGAAACAAACAAACACTACCACCAAAAATATAACAGGAATTAGGAATCAATCATCATTAATATCTCTTAATATCAATGAACTCAATTCACCTATAAAAAGACATAGGCTAAGAGAATGGATACAAAAGCAGGATCCATCCTTCTACTGTACACAAGAAATACAACTCAACCTTGCAGAAACATTATCTCAGAGTAATGGTTGAGGAAACATTTTCCAAACCAAAGAACCTTAAAAACAAGCAGGTGTAGCTATCCTAATATCTAACAAAATAGACTTCAAATTAAAATCATCAAAAGAGATATAGAAGACACATTATACTCATCACAGAAACCATTCATCAAGATGAAGTCTTATTTATGAACATCTATGCCCCAAATACAAGAGCACTCATATATGTAAAGGAAACATTAATGAAGCTTAAATTACACATCAAATCCCATACACTAATAGTAGAAAACTTCAACACCCCACTCTCCCCAAAGGACAGGTCACCCAGACTGAAATTTAAGAGAGAAATAAGAGAACTAACAGATGTCATGACTAAAATGAACTTTATAGACATATACAGAACATTTCACCTAAGCACAATATAATATACCTTCTCAGAACCTCATGAAACCTTCTCTAAAATTGACCGTATACTTGTTAATAAGGCAAACCTCAACAGATACAAAAAATATGGAATAATCCCCTGTATCTTCTTGAATCACCATGGTTTATAGTTAGAATTTAACAACAGCACTAATTGCAGAATGCCTACAACATAATGGAAATTGAACAGTGCTCAGTTGAACCACCATTCTGTCAAGGAAGAAATAAAGAAATCTTCCGAGAATCCAATGAAAATGAATTCAACACAAACATATGAGACACTATGAAAGCAGTGCTAAGAGATAAGTTCATATCGCTAAGTGCCTACATAAAGAAAATGGAGAAATATCACACTGGCAATTTAACAGCACACCTGAAAGCTCTAGAACAAAATGAATCAGACTCACCCAGGAGGAGTAGATGAAAGGAAATAATCAAATTGAGGGCTGATATCAGTAAAATAGAAACAAAGAAAACTATTCAAAGAATCAATGAGACTAAGAGCTGATTCTTTGAGAAAATTCACAAGATAAACAAACCCTTATCCAAACTAATCAAAAGACAGAGAGAGAATATCCAAATGAACAAAATCAGAAATGAAAAGGGGGACATAACAATAGACAATTAGGAAATCCAGAGAATCTTTATGCCATTCCACAAAATCTGTATGCCACAAAATTAAAAAATGTAAAAGAGATGGAAAATTTTCTGGATAGGTACCATATACGAAAATTAAATCAAGACTGGGTGAACAATTTAAATAGAATTTAAATAAATACACAGAAAAATAGAAACAGTCACCAAAAGCCTTCAAACCAAAAAAAGCCCAGGGTTGGATGGTTTTAGTGCAGAATTCTACCAGAACTCCCAAGAAGAACTAATATCTATTCTCTTCAAAGTGTTCCACATAATGGAACAGAAAAGAAATGTCAAACTCTTTCTATAAGGCTACAGTTACCCTGATACCAAATCCAAACAAAATCTCAACCAAGACAATAATTACAGACCAATCTCCCTCATGAACATTAATACAAAATTACTCAATAAAATACTGGCAAACTGAATCCACAAACACATAAAAAATCATCCACCAAGATCAAGTCAGCTTCATCCCAACGATGGTTGAACATACAAAATTCTATCAATATAATCCACTATATAAATAAACTGAAAGAGAAAAAAAGCAATATACAGCAAGCCTACTGCCAACAGCAAACTAAATGGAGAGAAACTGAAAGCAATTCCACTAAAATCAGAAATAAGATATGGCTGTCTACTCTTTCCATATCTATTCAACATAGTTCTTGAAGTTCTAGCTAAAGCAATAAGACAACAAAAGGAGATCAAAGGGATACATATTTGGAAAGGAAAAAGTCAAACTTTCTCTATTTGCAGATAATATGATACTAAGCATAAGAGGCCCCAGAAACTCTACCAGCGAACTCCTACAGTGAATAAATAACTTCAATAAAGTGATAGGATACAAGAACAGCTCAAAAAATCAGTAGCCTTCTTATATATACAAATAATAAAGAAGCTGAGAAAGAAATCAGAGAAACATTACCCTTTACAATAGCCACAAATAACATAAAATATCTTGGGGTAACACTAACCAAAGAAGTGAAATCCCCATTTGACAAGAATGCTAAGTCATTGAAGAAAAAAAACAAAGAAGATGCAAAAAAAAAATGAAAAAATCTCCCAGGCTCTTGGATAGGTAAGATCAATATAACAAAATGACAGTCCTACCAAAAGCAATCTATAGATTCATTGCCTATAGTTCATGACCCTAGAGAAGCTATGTAACAAGGTGAACCCTAAGCAAAACATATGTCGATACATTTGAAAAGAGGAAATAGACAAGTTATCCTGACAAAATTGGGAGCATGGGGGTGGGGGGAGAAGGAAGGGCAGACGGGGAGGAGAAGAGGAGAAGAGAGGGGAGGAGTACTTAAGAGAATAGTGTAGTTGAGATGGGAAAAAGACTGGGACAGAGAGCAAGAAAAGAGAAATTTTGATTGAGGAAGCCATTATGGGGCTAGCAAGAGACCTGGCACTAGAGAAATTCCCAGGAATGCACAGGATGAACCCAGAAAAGATCCTAAGCGATAAAAAAGAGTGTGTCCGAACTGGCCTTGTCCTATAGTCAGGTTGATGACTATCTTAAATGTCACCATAGACCTTTCATCCAACAATTGGTGGAGACTGGGACAGAGACCCGCTGTGGAGCACTGGACTGAGCTCCCAAAGTCCAGTTGAAGAGTGGAAGGAGTAAGAATATGAGCAAAGAGGTCAAGAACATGATGGAGACACCCACTGAAAGATCTAACATTTGTTAATGAGAGCTCACCAAATCTGACACAACAGGTGTAACATGAAGGGGCCTGACTGTTGGGGTTTATGTCCTGTCTAGTTCCCCACAGTCGGCAATCCCCAAAGAAAATTACACAGAGATATCCATAAGTTATAAAACCGATTGACCCATTAGCTCAGGCTATTTATTTGCTATTATATCTTATATAAACCCATTATTCTTATCTATGTTAGCAACGTGGCATTGTATCTTTCTCAGAGGGGCAGCTCACATCTTGCTTCTTTGGTGGACTAGGCAGAACTGAAGAGGGAGCTTCCTGCTTCCCAGAATACTCGTGTTCTCATTGTCCCACCTCTACTTCCTGTCTGGTTGACCCACCTATACTTCTTGCCCGGACTATCAGCATTTATTTAAAACATGATTGACAGAATACAGACAATTATCCCACACCACAGCAGGAAAGTAACCAGCATAGGACCAAGCTAGATCCTCTGAATGTGGGTGACAGTTTTATGTCTGGGGAAGAATGAAGGGCTACTGGCAGTGGCACCAAGATTTGTCACTGCTGTTTTTACTGAGTTTTTGGAACCCATTCTCTTGGGATAGACACCTTGCTCAGGCCGAATATAATGGGGAGGGCCTTGGTCCTTTCTTGGTGCAATGTGCCTTGCCCTCTCAGGTGAAGAGAATGGGAGGAATGGAGGGAGTAAGAACTGGGGATGGTATGTAAAATGAAAAAGATAGTTTCTTTTTAAAAAAGTAAAATAAAAGAAGATAAAAGATTATCAAAATGCCCAAAACTTAATTATTTTTTACCAGTGGCATTTTTCTTAGGTACAGTGACTGCAGACAAGTTTATCCCAGCAGTTTGTGATTAAAGTCATTGATTGCCAAATAGTAATTTCTCTGAACTTCTCTCTTTAAAACTTATCCCATCAACTTCTTTTGTTACATATCCCTGCACAATCTTTAGGTTTCACTGAATAAAGTATATGTGGGCTTATGTGTACTACAAATTAAAACACACCCACATGTTTGGTGAATTCTCAGCAGCCCATCTAAGAACGTTCACTATGTCAGTCACCTTATACCAATATTTAAATAAGGTGTTGACTTGAATTTTGCTTTCTCATTTTGTTTCTTAACAATAAAATTTCAGTAATGGGAGAAAATGCAATTATTACTCTGGTCAACCAACTGATGATAAAGTTTGCAAAATAAATAAGCAAAAAAGTCAAAATACTTTGAGCTGATCCACGAAAGGATTCCATAAAATGATTCAAACAGTTCCTGAAATAATGTCAGTATTGACTATGCAACAAGTTATAAAAGCAATACGTCCTTGACTACAAGTAAGAGAGAAAGCATATAATGGCATATGAAGCCAATATAGGATACATTTGCTAAAGGCAGTACTGAAGTTGGATGATGCAGGGCTTCAAAGAAAACTCCCAATAGCTCAGACATTATGAAAGATGAAACTAAGGTTTATCAAACTGATAAAAATATGGATGAGAGGAAGGAGCAGTATAGAGATGTTTGCATATGCTTATGAATAGGACAAACACACACACACACACACACACACACACATATATATATGTATATGCATACATATACATTTTATTACACCACTTAAGAATATTACAGTTTATAGAGAGGAATAGTATAAAATCAAAAATAGTATTTGTAGAAGAAAAATGAAAAATACACACCTATTATACACTCTGAACAGGGACTTGATCCAAGTAAAAAATATATTGAAATAAATTGCTAATAAAGTCAACAACATAGAGGTAGACTCCAAATGCTTTGAACAAGTGACAATAGCTCAAAGAAACTTTTATGAAAGTCCTTAGCTATATTATGAAAGTAGTTAATTTGAATGTGATGCTTGGAAAGGATAAAGATAAAATTTTTTCTTTTCTCCATTTTTGTCTATGAAGTTAGTGCTAGTATTATTATTTTAGAGGGGGATATCTATGAAATGCATTTGAAGTAATGTCCAAGAATAAAACAAAATTACATTTTGAGTTGTTCTACTAAAAAAATAAGGAATGGAAAAATTATGGATATGAAAATGAAGAATGAGAACTATAGTGTCTCTGTGATCACCACGGCCAACAGAAAAATAGTCATGGGTGGCAAAAAAGTAGCTTGACTCAACATGACTAAGTAGCTGGTTCAAAGTTCAGAAGTCTGACCCTGAGTAGTTTATTTTAGGCACAGTTAAGTATAAACAATCCCATGTGCACAATAAAGCTTAAGATATAAATACGTGGGAACATTTTGTAAAGTACATGTGACATTTTTCTTAAAGATGGGTACTGTAGATTGGTCATGTATAACACCTTCAACATAGACAGTTTCTATAAATGGACAAGCTTATGGTAACGTTATGTGGGGAGGATCTGATATTGGCCACACCGATAGCACAAAGGTCACGAGACTACTACCTACATCTGCTCCCAGCCTTCTGATGGAAAACAGGTTATACATCCTCCTTTTGAGGTACAGCCCTTTGTGTTTAATATCTCTGTTTTCCCCAGTGATTATCTATGAACACGGGGACCTCTGTGCCTCCCACAGGGAACAGACTTGAATGTTCTGCAGAAAGAAATGCAAAATCTTGAACCTTTGTATGAAAGTTATTAAAAATGCCATTGTGCATGTCTTGTGTGTACAGAGCGCATTTTGTAGTGTGTGGTATATTTGTATGTATTGTAAATTTTGTGTTGATTTTTGTGATGGAATAGGGGCTAAGGTATATTCTCTAGGTTTATTGCCCAAGCAGGAAAAAATATGAATTCAATATGAAGAGGTAGACAATTTCTATTTGGATCAGGATAATTTTCCAATGTTTGGAAAAATACTATTTTTTTCATACTACTTATATGAGTCCTTGAGTTTAGATGATGTTTCATATGTCTAGAAGAATCAGAATCCTGTTGAAGATTTCAAGTGATATTTCAGAATCTGGCAAGTCACTAATTTTGGAGTGATTAAGAAAGAGCTGATAACTGAAACCAAAGAAGTAAAAATATTTTTACAACACATTTTATAAAATATTTTTCTTTAAAAATGCATTTATCATTTCAATACCAATTTTACTTTCCAATGATCATTTTGTGTGTGTGTTTTGCAATGAACAATTTGCCTTCCAGGGTTGGTGTGAATCATACCACCATGACGTTGGAGAGGGTCCACATAGCCTCTACTCTCATCACTCCCCATTGCTGCACAATTTGTCTACAAGAACACACTCAGCTGACGGCACTAAAGCTTCCACACTTCTTTTGCAAATTGTGTCCCAAATATTCATTGCCATATTTACATTTTTATGTCAATGCGCTGTGTCCGTTGTGCCCCAGAGCCAGTAATTTAACATTATCTCTACTAGTGAATTTAATGGTTTAGTTCACAAGTGATTTGACTTTTCTCATTGTGACAAATACAGAGAAACCATCTGAAAGATATATTTTATTATTTCACTGTTTGAGAATCATTATCCACATTTATTTGAATCATTGTTTGGAGTCTAAGCCAGTGCAGAGGTTCACAGCTGCATGGTGCACGCAACAGAGAAGACTGCTCAGTTCAGGGTGGTGAAGAAGCAGGCACGAAAGACTGATAGACAACAAAGGCAAATTATAGTTTCCAGTGTCATCCAGACCTCAACATGAGCCAGAAACAACCTTTGACAACATGCATTTATGTACATTTAATACCCAAACCACAAAATGGATAAGATCATTTCAAACACTTTGACAAAATAAAATATCGTGTTGGAATTTTTCCTCCAAATCACACTGAAAGATGTTCACATTGGCCTCATAATTAATTACCTCAATAAAACCATAGGGTAACAAAGCAAAGAGCTAGCTTTAGAAATTAATGAATAGCTAATAGTCTGCTCCATGAGCTTTAAACATATGACTATGGGTTTTGAATCTTTAAAAATGTCACAGTACTTATTTTATTGCTTTCAAATGCATGGTAACTAAATATTTGGCAAGTGAGCCATTTGTCCAAATCTTGATTTGTGTGATTTTTTAAAATATTGGTTTTTGGAACTCACACATCATACATATTTTATTTTTTTCTTGTCTTCTATTTAGTCTTGCTGTGAAAGTTTCTAAATGAAACACAATATAGCAAGTTTAAGGGTCAAAGGATATCCTTATGATTATTTTAAATTATTATAATAGCAGATGCTATTATCATTTATGGTATAATTAAATTTCTTTTAGGGGAAAATTACTATGTACTTTGCTCAGCATTGCTACTTTCACCATTGCAAGTTTTCATGTTTTCTTTTGACTATAATTTTATGGTAGAAATTTCAAGCATTTTGCTTTTCCTGATTATTAGTTGCAGAAGCATGGGTAGATATATTTTCATTTAAACATTCCTTTTTCTTTAAAATTATCACTGTGTACCATTCTAATGGATTGAATATAGAAACATCTTTAAATATCTTTAAATAGGTGAGAATGTGTTTAAAAATAACTTTGAAGTCTACAAAAAAAAACACAAATGCTTACACTGCACGGCAGGTATAAGACAACTATAGTGTTTTCCTAATTATGACCAATTTAATCATGTTCATGTCTATTAGCCTGACACTATCCAAGTTTGATGTAAAATGTCTATCAAAGACTGTAACCTGTTTATTGACAGGATATATCTGGAGAAATATAAAGCAATATTGAACACTAGTTTTATTTTCTAATAATATTTATTTATAGAAAGTGACAGATATAATTAATGTAGTCAGAGTTCATAATATATAAATGGGCAGGCAAAGACAAGGAAACCATGTGTAGTTCAATATTGCTGCCACCCTGCTTCATGAGACAGATGTGTGTTATGCATTAAAGTACACACTGACCTTCAGTGTAAGTTTTAGTATCTAGTATCTGCCTTGGCACTTGCATAATGGTGCACTGAATCCAGCAGCGTTACTTGTCTATGCTTGCTCTTTCTTCGGCTTTATGCACCATGTAACAGCAAGAGAATGCTAGAACAAACTATATTCTAGCCAATTCTCCTTTCTCTTCTCTCTGTGTTTTCTTCTAATCTGTATGATCCATCATTTTTAATCATCCTTACCTAGGTTTGCTGTTGTGACTCAGTTTGGCAGGTATTATTATGAGTTCCATGGAACATCACATATAATATCAATGGGCTCTTGCTCTAAATTCTTTCCTCCATACATTCCTTAGAGGGAGTCAGCCATGACTCTGAAATGATTAGAAAAGAAAGCAATATTCAGACAGCATTTAATTTTCTTCAAATGTTTAAGTCTCTAGGTTTAAGAGGCTATGTGTTACCAAAACATGCTCCAATAATTGTGGTGGACACAGTTACACTGATGGACTATTTATGATTAAATGTGGAAAGAGTACAGTGAACAGAAATTAGTAGAAATGTGGAAAGAGTTGTCAACACCTATTTTAGTTAGCTTCAGCTGCCAATTTAACCCACCATCACTGCAGAGAGTAAGGTTCCAGTGATCAATTCCCCAAGTCATATTGGCTTATGAATGCTTCTGTGAGGTGTTTTCTAAATTGTTAACTAATGTAGAGGTTCCAGTATAGCATGGGTGGCATATGGGTGGCACCATCTGTGAACAGGTAGTCTTAGGCAGTACAGGAAAAATAGCTGAACCTGAGCCTGGAAATAAGTGGTAACTAGCACGGCCTTGGTTTCAATTCCTAGCCCCATGTTCTTGCCTTAAATGCTTCCTTTAGTGATAAACTGAAACCTATGATCCAAATAAACTATTTCCTCCCCAAAATGCTTTTGATAAGTGTTTTTATTGCAACAGAAAGCAAATTGTGGCACATAGGATTAACTCAGACTGTCAAATGGATTATATGCTGCTTTCTTATCAATAACTTACATTTCTTAGTTAAATTTATTGTATCCTCTTTTTTGAGACATTATCCTGTTATGTAGGCCAGTTCCCTGAAAACTGATATTCCCCTGCATTGGTGCTAAAATTTCAAGCATGAGTCACCATGCCTGGTGACCCAGTAAATTTGTGCATGATGACATGACATGAAGCATAAGAATTAGAACTGGGAGGAAGCTCCTGAAATAGATAAGAATAAAACAAATAGGTACACGGAGGAAAATAGGAAAGGAAGAGCTATTTAAAGACTTCAAAATAGTCATAAAAAATTTTGATATGTTAAATTTTTAAGATGTGAGAAAGTTGAAGTACAAAAATATAATGCAAAATAAAACAAAATCCCAAACAAATCTTGTTTTGTTGAGTGGGAAGATGTTTATAAATTTAAAAGAATTAAATAAGAAAAGAAGATAATTCATTAAGTGTATCTCAATAAATAAAGGCCTTTTGAAAAGTCTGGGATATTATACAAAATATCTTATGTTCAGACAGTAGAAATTGTTCAGGATCATTACCAGATTCAATTTAAGGACCAATTTAAGGACTTCATGAGTTTCCTAAAGGAAAATCAGAAATTGTCACTCAGAAGTTTTCACATCATTATCCATCAATTATGAACTATCTGCAGTGCAACAAGGAGGAAAGAGAGACAAACTGGAAATGAAAGTAAACAATCACCAAACTCGATCATGGAGTTGGGTACCTAATGATTCCTGTAATTTCATTTTAGAACTGCTTGAAGTAAGATATTGAATAAAATTTGTTTTGCATGTGCAAAGCATTGTGTTTTGGGGAATAATTAAATGGATATGGCTTCCATTCCAGTGAGTCTGTGATAGTCTCAGTTCATGAAAACATAACATTGGTGTATTCCGAGAGAGAATTCTAATTTGAAGACAACCAAAGTATAACCAGTGAACAAATGAATATTACAGTACAAATCTTAAATAGTTAACATATGCCATGTAAAATAACTACTATACTTTCCTTCTAAAATTTGAGGTTATTAATTTCAGGTTATTAATTTCTATCTTTAAACCTTTTTTATAATTCTTTTTATTGTACTATGTATTTTTCTTCACTCCCCTCCTGTCTTCTCCTTTCTATCTTCTCCTAAGATCCCCATGCTCCCAGTTTACTCAGGAGATCTATCATCTCTATTTCTACTCCCCATGAAGATTCTCTGGCCTTGTGACTTGTTGGCTGGTTTTTCTTTGCTTTCTGTCTAAAAGTCAATTATGTGTGAGTCATAATAACATTTGTCCTTCTGGGTCTGGGTTTCCTCGCTCAATATAATCTTTTCAAGATCCATCAATTTGTTCGCAAATTTCAAGATGTCATTATTATTTTCCACTGGATAGTAGTACTCCATTGTGTAGATGTCTCAAATTTTCTTTATCTGTTCTTTGGTTCAGGTGTTGTGAGGAGATAGTCCCTTGTTTGCCCTGGCTGCCTGGCTAGCTTACACCCAAAATAATCACACAGAAATTGTATTAATTAAACCACTGCCTGGCCCATTAGTGTTAGCCACTTATTGGCTAACTTTCACATCTTGTTTTAACTCATTTCTGTTAATCTGTATATCACCAAGTGACAGTGGCCTACCGGGAAAGATTCAGCATGTCTGTCTCTGGCAGCTCCATGGCCAGTCTCGGACCCTGCCTTATCAAAAGGCCAAGGCAGTTTCTTTATTCATCAACCAGTGAAAGCAACACATAAACAGAAGGACCTCCTACTCAATTTCCTTTTTTTTCTGCTTAAAAAAAGGAAGGCTTTAACTTTAACATAGTAAAATTACATATAATAAAACAGGTATCAAGCAACAACTTCATTTACCATATTTGTATCTACTTTACCTTTTATCATAACTAAAGAAAACTATAACTATGAATTCTTCAATTCCATCAAAGACTCCAGAAGGATATAATATTACCTAAGTAAAAAGGAAGTGCATTGTAAGAGAAACTTCCAAAACTCTAGAAACGACAGAGACATCTTGCTACCTGGACAGTCACCCAAAGTTTTTCTGTACCTTTGGGGCATCCATCTTCAGCCTACAAGCCCATAGTATCCAGCAGACTTTTCCATGCAGCAGGAACTTTCAAAGACAGTTCAATCACTTTTTTCTGTATCCTGCAGAATGTCTCGCAGACTCTCTCATGAAGCAGGAACCCCGAAGGACCATCTCACTTTTAGTCAAGTTCAACAGTCATTTTTCTGTGGGTCCTTCATGTTCAGCTCGGCAGTACAGGCAGAAGCAGTTTCTTACCCAAATAGCTAAGGAGCCTCTTCAATGCCCATCTTACTCTTGAAGTAATTGGTGCTACCAGGAACAGACATGTCTCACTATCATGAAAAGTCCTAAATTATTAAAATATTTTAAATGCCATATTCTGAAGGTCTTGAAATATTTCTCAATTCTGAGCTAGTGTGGGATTTCTTTTAAGTGTCCGTTTCATCATGCGTTCATTGTGTGGTCATTTTCATTGAATTTTAGAAAGTCTTTAATTTCCTTCTTGACCAATTGATGATTCAAGTGATCATTGTTTAATTTCCATGTATTTGTAGGCATTCTAAAACAAGTGCTGCTGTTGAATTCTACTTTTAAACCATGGTGATCCGATAAGATATATGGGTTATTTCATTTTTTTTATCTGTTGTGGTTTGCATTTTTACCCAGTATGTGGTCAATTTTTGAGAAGGTTCTGTGAGGTGCTGAGAAGAAGGTATATTCTTTTATGTTTGGATGGATTGTCCTATAGATGTCTGTTAAGTCCATTTGATCCATAACATTTGTTAGTTCCCTTATTTTTATGGAGGTCGATATATGCAGGCCCATTTCTCACCATTGTCTGGAGGTCAGAAATTTTGAGAGACTAACAGGTGTAATTTGACCCTTCTAGTTAGGTCAGGAGGTGGTTGTCTGTCCCTTTTTGAAGTTAAGAAAACTCAGCACCATTCTGACCGTTGGTCAAGATATGCCAATGTACACCTGCTTCTTCCATTTTAACTATGAGATCACCTGGGGAGGAGGTGTTTTTGGCCTCTGTGACCAAGTATAGGTGAGTAAAATGTGACTTACCTTGGCCACAGAATGATTGTGTGAGTTTACCTCTTGTATCATGTTAATGAAGCTTTTGTTACCTTCTCCCCAGTTTACATTTGGTATAAAAACTGTGGAAATGAGGCCTGGAGAGATGGCTCAGCAGTTAACAGCATTGCCTGCTCTTCCAAACGTCCTGCGCTCAATTCCCAGCAACCACATGGTGACTCAGAACCATCTGAAATGAGATCTGATGCCCTCTTCTGGCCTGCAGGCAGACACACAGACAGATATTGAATACATAATAAATAAATTAAATATTTTTTAAAAAAGCTGTGGAAAAATAAACGTGATTTTAAGATCTGAATAATCCCTGCAACTTCCTCCTATACTGTCTTGTTGTTTGTGTCTTTATTTTTCCACAGCCTTACCTTGGTAAGAAGTGTTTTGTTGAGGCCAATCTTAAATAATTTCTCTGTTAATTTTCTGTCTGACAGACCTGTCCAGTGGTGAGAATGGAGTATTGAAGTTTCTCACTATTAGTGTTTGGGGCTTAATTTGTGATTTAAGTTTTAGCAGTGTTTCCTTTAAATATAAGGATGACCTTGTATTTTGGGCATAGATGTTAGATATTGAGATTTCCTCTTCTTGGACTTCTCCTGTGACTAATATGAAATGTCCCTCTTTGTCTCTTCTGATTGATTTTAGTTTGAAGTCTAATGTGTTAGATTTTAGGATGACTACACCAGCTTGTTTCTTAGATCCATTTGATTGAAAAACTTTCTCCCAACCCTTTACTATGAAGTGATGTCTGTCTTTATGGTTGAGGTGTGTTTCTTGTATGCAGCAAAAAGATGGATTTGCTTTTGTACCCAATCTCTTAGCCAATGTCTTTTTTTTAAGTGGTTGAGCCCATTTATATTAAGGATGTTAATGACCAGTGGTTCCGGTTATTTCAGTTTTCATTGTTGATGTTACTGCATGTGTTTTTCCAATTTTGGGCATTTGCTGCTATGAGATCATCTATTGTCTGTGATTTGTGAATGTAGTTAACTTTCTTGGATTAAAGTTGTCCTTCTAGGACTGTGTGTAGAGGTGCGTTTGTGGCTAGGTATCAATTAAGTCTAATTCTGTCAAGGAATATCTTGTTTGGTCTGTCTATGATGATTAAAAGTTTTGCTGGTTATAGTAGTCTGGGATGGCAACTGTGGTCTCTGTAATCCTGGAGGTCATTTGTGCCTGCTCTATCAGTAGTCACTGGCTCAGGCTTGCTCCCTTGAAAGCTGCTGTCTGCCTCCCTGTTCTCTGTCTCTGGCTAAAGCCTGCTTCCTCAGTGGCCAGTCATTTGTGCCTACTTCTGAGGAGGTCACTGCCTCAGGGGAGCTTGCTGCCTTGGGCCTGTTCACACAGATGTCCCTGACTTGGCTCTGCTCCCACAGAGGTGCTTTGCTTTGGCCAGGTCCTGCATAGGTCTCTGGCTTGGGCCTGCTCTCTCAGTGGTCATTCCCTTGTAGCTGCTCCTGTGGAGGTCACTGCCTTGGGCCTGTTCCAGTGGAGCTTGCTGACTCAGGCCTGTTCCTGCAGATCCTATCTTTAAAAAGGAATTTTGCAAAAAGTATTCAGTTAATACTTGCTCGTCCTGGGAACAGATTCACTTCCAAGTTTTCATGCAAAACTTCACAAATCTCATCCAAGTAAATCTCGTGAGAGAAGTTTTCATCGCAATTCAGACCACTAAACATAAACATAACATGTAATGGATACTCTTTGGTGTATCCACTGGGTCAGAATAAAATTTCACAGAAACATATGTAAATGCTTTAAAAGAGAGGTGTGAATGTGGACTTACTTTATCCCCTATAGATGCCAATAGTGACTTAATAGCAAGACTGTTTCTCTCTATGTAGATTGTTTTATTAATGAGAAATAAATAATATGGCCCTTTAAATATCTTTATGTCTATTTGTTAATTGGAATAACATAATTCCACTTTTAAAACAGTACCTGCTACATTATGGTTATCAATCTAATTTTTCAGCTTACGTTTGACTTGTTATTTTAACAATGTGGATGTGTAGTTGAACTTCACTTTTATTAGGTATATTATTACTCTTGATCTATTAACCTTTCAAAGCATTACTTGATGATATTATAATGATATTATATATCTATATTTTATATCTAAATCACACAGATACACACACACACATTTCAAAACACTTCTTTTCACGGGGATTGTTTCTTGCATACATGATGGTGCTATGGTCTCATTAATCTTTCTTTATTGGTAGTTTCATTGTGCTGAGACTGTAGGTAAGATAATTTGGCTGATCTTCCCATATCCTGGAATAAATGGGAAACAATCACCAACAGTTTCTACATTCTTTATTTTTAGAAATGCAGCTAGAGGAGGTGGCTACATGCTTCTCTTTGGCTAGCTTTATTATGACTCCTTGAGGTCCCCAGCTCTGACAGCAGAAGTAGGGTAGTAGGTAGCACAACTAAGCTGCATCTATTCAAATCATAAAATATCAAAAACTTGCCTCAGTTAGTAATATATATTATCAGTGTTTTCAGTTTTCTTGTGAATCTTACACTTGACTTCATCATTTCCAGTATTCTTGTGCTAACCAATGAATGAAGTATATATGTGTACTGTGATTGTGTTAGTACCTTAAGTGGAATGGTATTTCTTGGTAAGAACTGGCCTTCCTTAGAACATGGACCATGTATTTTTCTGGCTGCCACTTCTAAGCTGTAATAGCTGAGTTGTTTACTCATGAAATGATTATCTTATGTAGAATTTATTATGATGTCTTAAACCTAAACTATATAAAATTGGTGATTTTTAACATTAAAATGTTAACGTCATTTACTATAACCCTGTGGATGAACATTGGTTGGTTCATGTTTTGAGCACTATGTGGAGAGAAAAGAGTGATTTTGAGATTAGTGTGCTTGCTCTGAGATTGGAAGCTATGGGATACACTAGTACTGTTCATGATAAGAAACCCATTGCATTTCTGTACCTAACCCTTAATGGAGAACATTACTTTACCATTGGTTGGCTATAGCAGATGTGTTACGTTTCAAATGACAAACATATTGGAGACTCTACATTGCAGCAATGCTGGCTTTGTCATTTGAATTTATGTACTCAGAGAGTATCATCATCAAGAGGAATTGGTATAGTAGCAAATGGATTTGTTCTGTCCATTTAAATTGTTTAAATGTTAATGTGGTTCAAATTGAAGCCTTTCCCATACCAAAGCTACAACTTCTATTCTCTTTTCCAGACACCTCTGGGGCCTCCAAAAAGAGAATCAAATGCTTGCCAGATTGCTTGGGGGCAAATTTCTTGCCAGATGACAAGCATCTTCACAGGCAGAAAGCATGGTGCCTTGATATTAAAGTAAATTTGGGTTATAGTATTGTTAGAGTCAATCTCCCTTTAATCACTCATTCAGTAATGGACTTTATAATTGCCAATTTTATTTTAAAAGCCTTACAATTCACGTTCATTCTTTCTCTGGATGACACTTAGGTTTTGGAATCTTCATGATTATCCTTCTCATTATCACTTGCGTTCACATTTATCTCTTCCTATAAACTTACCAATCTGAAAAACAATAGAAAAAGAATCTCCTGCAACAGCTTACAAGTTGTAGTCAAACCAGTGTTTTTCTATTGGCCAAGGTCTTTTCTTGTCATGCTGTGCACGTGTACCAGGTGTAGTAATCATGGAATATAAATATGTATATTTGTCATCTGTTCTTATTTTCTCTAATTTTATTATAATTTTCTCTTCAAAGTATCCTTTATCAGTATTTTTCCAGAGAACTTTTCCATGTGATAAGGAAATATATACTCTGAATAATTCATTTCAAGAACTATAGCAGCTGTGTGGACAAATTACTTAAAATTAGTGTGCTTTTAAACTTCAAAAAAAGAAAACATAAATTTCCTGATTTAAAAATTATCCAAGGGTGTTGTAATAAGTTAGTAATGAATGTGAATAGACACATTTAAATATGTGAGTACAGAAGACTTTTAGTATCTCTCCAAGAACTTCTAAGCAGATAAAATTTATTAGAAGAAGAGTAGGTCATTTTATAATAGAGGCCATGCTTTGCATAATCATCAATCAATTATTGGAGGTAATACTGTGTCACTGTTTTATTTTATTTTTTTATTTTTTGTTCAGTGCATTATCTGTAGCCTTAATGGTCTTGATTGGCATAGCTGGAAGAAAATAACTATCTAGGTTCTTCCACAACTCATGTGGATTTGAGTTTGTCCTGATGGATTCACTTTCTCTAGAGATGAAGAAAAAAGTTGAGTCAATTTGGGGAAAATCAGTTCCCTTAAGAGCATTCAATCAAACGTTGACTGTCTATTGTTTGTTAGTTTGTTTTTTTTTATCATAATCCAAACACACATGCTTTATTTAATCGATGTCTCTGTGCTAAATTCATTGGCAGTGACATCTTGTAATATTCAGGACAGACCAAGCTTCAGGAAAGACTCGTGTGGATGTAAAAAGACTCAACCATTCATGAATGTTTAGCTGTAAGAACCATTGGATATTTTCGAAGGTTATTTTATTGTTGAACTTCTTTAAATTAAACATGTTTCCTCCATGTTTCTTGTGATCAATAAAATACTTTAAATAATTTCATTCTGTTGTAAGTTCAATTACAGACAGAAACTATGAATCTTCTAAGAACTTGCATGATCAAGAATCATCCCAGTTTACAGACTAAACCTGTTATTATTATATTGTTCATTGGCTAAATTGATATGGATTAAACATTCATAGTTCTAACTTAAAATTACATAATGTCTTGCTAGACCTAGAACCTAAGTGGAGTCTTCCAGCAGGGAAAGCTGACTAGCAAAAAAAAAAAAAAAAAAAAAAAAAAAAAAAAGACTGCCATTTGTAATATAAAGAACAGCTTTATTATTATACTTACAACATATCAAGTTCTTTATTACAAGTATTTCAAACTGTTTTTCTTTTACTTTTTATTATTATTCATCTTTAAATATAAGCAACAATGATTTATTAATATTTACAAGGAATAAAAATATAGTAAGTGTGTAAGATTGGGATAAGGTAAAAATGCCAAACGCATTTTCTCATTTATGGAATATGTCAGTTTAAAAAATGTGTCATGGTATCTTTAATTTGATAATTTTGTGTCTGTGAATTTTTCAACATTTCTCCTTTAAGAAAAATTATGTTTTTCCTATTCTACAATTTCTAGGAAATAGAGTCCTCTGACCAGTAGTTCATTAAACCACAGTATATAGAATATTAAGTTAAAAAACTGTAGCCTTAATTCATTTTGAATACATCGTAAAAATACAGGAAATGGGAATGGGAAAGCCCATGCAACTCCTCTAGCTTATCCCCTGGGGTTATAATAAAATTGTCCCATGAAATACATCCAGCAGAGTTTTACTTTCCCCATATTAGGCCATTTAATGGTCTTTGTTCAATATAGTTCATAGAACTGTAATGTGAAACTCAGCATAAAATACTTACATGACAGATTTCTAGTCTTTAGATTAAATGTTTGAAGTGCTTAGTTTATCATACATGCACATGTTACAGACAGTAAACATTTTTATATGTAAATTCAGTTCCAATCTAAACTTCTCATTTTATGTAGAATTGGAGTCGACGACTATTGCTACCGTGCCTAAATACAGATGTATTACCTACATTTGTAAATAAAGTTTTATTGGAACATGGCCATACTCATTGCTTCTGATTTTTTATAGTCACTTTGTATTCTGCTGATAGATGTATATAGTTGAAACTGAAAATAATGACACATATAGCTAAATATATTTATGATCTGCTACTCTATGGAGAAAATTTGTTAACTACTAAAATGATCCATGTTTGTGTAGATATGCCATCATTGAACCTATTTTTTTTTCAAACATATACATCCTCCTGATATTGCAACTTCCTTTTGTATCACAGTTAAGTAGGGACAAGCTAGCATTGCAGTTTCGTCAGTGCATATTATTAGCCTGTATGGGTATACATCTAATTGCAGAGGATGAATACACTTTTCCCCCATCATGGGATGACATGTGGAGAGTCTGAAGCCTGAGATTCGTCACTCGTTTCCAGTGCACAACACTGCATTTTATATAAAACAAGGGCTGAATTAGCATGCTCTGGAAATATATTATTTCCAGTGATTTACTTAATAGATAGAATTTTGATGTGTTTAGGAAACTAATTTTTGATTCAGTAATCTTAATAGATTTCCATAAATAATATGACATTTAGATGGATATTTGAAATGCAAATATCAGATTGAATAAGCTCTATGTACTGAGTTAAAAGTGTGCTGAAACGCTGAAAACTTTTGGGGTGATGGGGTAGAGAAATTCTGTTTTGACCTAGTCTGCAACCCACTATTCATTAATTCTCACAATCCCTTTAGATCATTCTAGATCAAGAATACTTAAAAGTCATCTTTCAAGTTCTGTTGAATCCCTACAGGTTTTACCTATACTGTGATGTTTTATTTTTTTAAGACAACTTTCCCTTTCACTTTCTGCAAAGTTTAATTCTTTTCTTATGAGAACAAGGAATCTGTCACTATGGATATTACATGCTTTATAGCACTCTTAACATGCAGACACTACAGACATACCATGTTGAAAGTTCATATATGGTACTAATAGCCATGGGAGCTGCTCCGGGACTTGGTCAAAGGTCACTGCTTTAATTCAAGAACATTTCTGTTAGCAGTCTGACATGGACCTATATCATTTTTACTTGCAATGTGAGCATGTTGGCAATTTAGAGAGGTTAGATAAAATGTCTAAATCCTAGTAGTTTAAACTGTGAATATTGGTAAAATTCTAGAGATTTTTAAGTCAATTATGCAAAGTACATTTTTGACTTTGTAACTTAAATTTGAATTATTGAATTATCATCATAACATGAACATTTGTATTCTGCATTTCCCATCATTTTAACAATGGAAGAGGCTTGTCATAGGTAGATTCAATTATTGTCAGCTTCCCATTTTGTCAGCACAACCTTTCCTTATGGCTAGAAGTGCGTGGTTCATGCAGCTATGTTCCAAAGTGTCTAGTGATCTAGCTGCCTAAGAGGATTAGAAAAGCAACTTGGACCCGGGCTTGCTATAGTCTCACCTTACCCAGGTAATAAGAAAATGGAGTATGTGACTGCATCCTCCCAAAGCCAGATGGATAATCCATGACCTGGATCCTCTCCAAGTGTGTCAGTCCTTCCAAGCCCTAGCTTGCCTGGCTCTCCTTCCTTGATTAAAGAGAAACTGAACAGACTCAGCGACAGACTCAGATCCTCAATTTACACTTTAGAAAGCTAAAATCAGAGGAATCTTATCATAAGTAGTAATTATAGAAAAACTTATGTTCTGATAGGATTAACACATCTAATCATAAAGCATAACTGTGGTTTCAGAGGCAAATGTACTAACATATGTTGTCAGAAATACCCCTCATTGATAATAAAATCATGGAAGAGAAGAAATATTAAAAATGGCTTTACTTCATTTAGATGAGATTAAAACGATAGCCAAGGGAAAGCCCATTGCACACTGTGCTTAGTGCCCAGTGTTATCATTGTGCCCTAAAGTCATATATCAAATACTGTCAGAGAACTTGACAAGCTGGATGAGCTTGGCACTGAGTTAAGAGGAGAATGTTTGCCATGCGTGGTTTCCATTTGCTCACTTCAGAAAGCAGCCTAGTGACATTCCCCTTCTAACTAGTTGTCTCTGGCAGAGTGCTCGCTGAATCTGTGTACTAGAGATCCCGAAGAAAATGTCTGTCAGGAGTGCTATTTATGTAGCGGTTCTTTAGAAGAATAAAAGAACACAATTATGGTATTTTTCTAAAATCGGACCAAAGCAGTTACTTGTTGTGAATGATGCTTTTAGAAGTGCGTGCTGGATTTCTTAGCATCTTAGGGCATGACAGACACAGCAGAGCAAAAGCAATAAGTACACTGAAAATCAGGAAGTTGACAGAACCACAATATTGAAAAATGCTTATGACTTTGAAACACCCACAGACTCTGTAGGTAAATTTCAGAAATGGAATTAATTGCACAAATATTCAGGCTTTAAGGAGGCAACAATCTGGAGAATTCTTTCAGAGCAATACATTCATCTTTCTTTTCTCTTTTTTTCCTTGTTTCTACTGCAGCAGGATGTATGGAGAAGGCCAGTGGACTCAAATCACACATTTTAAGGATAAAGCATCATTTCAAAAAATTTCACGGTACTTTTCCACAGCAGATAATGAGAACACAGGCTTTGCCTTAGGAACTTAGAATGAAGCAAATGTTTTAACACTGTTTTTTTTTTTTTTTCTAATGTACCTTCGAATCTGCTCAGGAGTCCTTACCGTTCTTGGTGATTCCCCATTCATCAGATATGGAGTGGGGTTCAGAGAGTTTTTCCTTTTTACTTTCTTGCTTTTTAATCTTAATAAATTAGTTTTACTTCATTTATTTTTAGCACAATAAAATATAAAATAAAACAAAACCATCACATTGAAGTTGGATAAGAAAAAGCAACAGAAGGAAAAGAATCTCAAGAGGAGGCAGAAGAATAAGAATCCCACTTATTCACACATTCAGGAAGATTCATGCTGATGATAACTGAATGAGATAAAGATCTATGAGTATAGCAGAATATCAATAGGAATGCTTTTTATCACTACTTTAACAACAATATTTACCTTAACTCTAGATTCTGAACTATCTTGTCTCTGGTTTTTGTTCACACAAGATACACTAAGTATCATTCCATCTCCTGGAAAGGGTCTTAAGTCAAACTAGGTTCCCCATTCGTGCAGAGGATTGTGATCTAGGACTGTGATTGGTGAGTCTATCCCTAAATAAATAAACCTTTATTATATGTAATTCTGAGCTAGTGTGGGATGATTTTGTAGCTTCTGTCGTCATCTGGCGTCCAAACGTGGGGACCAGTTCTCCGGCTGCGTGGCATATTGGGCACTGACTCTCCTTCCCTTGGCTCTAGCAGGCACTCAGATACAGTAGGCTGATGCTCACCACTCCCACACATGTTACACACCAGCCCACATGCTGTTGCCTGCGATCCCCATGGCCCACAGAGTTTACAACTCACACTGATGGAAAACTTTGGGTTTTGTCTTTATCCTGGGCCCCAACTCCTGAAATTGTCTGATTGCCTTAATAACTGCTCTTAATTTGTTAAACGCAGCATATTTTTCAGTACCTAAGTAAGCAACATATGCAGTTCACTGCTGGTAGCATCTCTTGACCATTCAGCTGCAACTGCAACACCTGATGGCCAATATTAATTATTACACCTACTACAATTCACTGTAATTGCCTTATGACAGGTAAGATTTGAAAAAAATACAAAAATTGCTGATAGCATAACTATCTAGGCGTTCAATAATTATTTTGCTTATACTATGGATGATATTCTACAAGGCTTATGTGATTTTCCTCTACAACACTTTATTTGATTCTAAGACTTAGTTTTGTTTCTCATATTATCTTATTAAAAATGGATTGGTAACAGGGCCAAAAATAAGACACTTTTAGAAATAATACAGTCTTCATAAACTAATAATGGACAGCTAATTGAGAGGATCAATAATATGGATAGAGATAGCATCAATTTGACAGAATTATCTGAAAGTATTTGTGCTATTGAAGTTAACAATCCAAATCTATTGAAAAGTTATGATAAGTTAACAGATAAGGTATCTCTCCAGAAAGGTAATATATATGCCATCAAAATTATATCCAAGGATGAGGCATTTTCTTTACTAGACAAGTTTCATAACTTGAAATCCTCTGTGAGGGCATTAGAACAGAACACTGGACAGGAGATTCAGACTTTACAAAAGGCAGTAGTAAAAATAATTAAAAAGATTGAGGAATTTATTGAAATTGGTGAGCAGGGACAAAAGGTACAAGGACAGGATTTAGCCTCAACAGTACATGCTAGACTCATATAGAGTTGGTTTTGGGGTGGAAATTATGTAGGCCCAGAAATCACAAAAAGAAGAGGGAAGCTGAGAAGCTGAATGGGATAATAGGTAGATTAGTGTGAACTTACTCACACTAATAATAATAATAATAATAATAATAATAATAGTAAGTAATAGAGTGAATACTTGTAAAATATTATTTATAGACAATTTACATTGGTATAGACTTTGTATATTGAGACAAGTTCAAATTATATTTGTTATATTGAATATGCTCTTATTTCTGGTTACAACATTTGCATCCCTATGCAAAGTTAATTTTTCAGACTGTATGCATGCATGTTTCTACCTCTGTTTAAAACATTTTGTATATTGATGCAATCATAGGATATATTTATTATATTTCATTATATTTCTGCCTCTGATTAAGATATTTATACATTGTTTACATTTTGAGGTCATTGTCCTCCTTTACTACATAGCTTTGCCTAAATGAATTGTGTTATAATATCATGATTTGATTATGAAATTCCCTCATAGGCTAATGCTCGAAATAGTTTGTCCCTGCCCATTTACTATTCTCTTTTGGAAGAGGGTAGAAACTTTAATATGTGGGACCTTTATGAAGAAATAGGTCACTGATTAGTGTAGGAGGTCCTTCTGTCTATGTGTTTCTTTCATTGGTTAATGAATAAAGAAACTGCCTTGACCTGTTGATAGGCCAAAAATTAGGTAGGTGGGGAAAACTAAATGGCATGCTTGGAAAAAGGAGGCAGAGTCAGAGAGACACCATGGAGTCGCCAGAGACAGACACTGGAAATTTTTCCCAGTAAGCTACTGCCACGTGGCGATATACAAATTATTAGAAATGGGTTAAATTAATATGTAAGAATTAACCAATAAGAAACTAGAGCTGATAGGCCAAGCAGTGATTTAATTAATACAGTTTCTGTGTAGTTGTTTGGGGCTAAGATAGCTGTGTGGCAAGAACGAACAAGCGGTTTCCTGTAACAATTGATAATTTGCTATACTTATATTCTATCCATTCCCCTATCTCTGTGTCTTCTCTACTACCAGGTGAGGTGTTTCTGATGAATGTTCCTGCCCTCTGCCTGACCATGGGCTCACAATTAACAAATGCTCCTGTCCTCTGCCTGGTCCTGGGCCCACAGTCAATAAAGCCAATGACTATGTGTTCCTGAGCTAAAATACCCACCTTAAGTATGTTGGTTACATCAGATATTTTCTCACAGTGACAACTCATACAAATGTTTATATATAATATTCATCATGCATGTAACATATCATAAGCATACATTTATGTACATATATAACAATGCTTCTATCTTTTAGTGTTTTAAGTTATTAAAATCAGGTCATTTAATTGCTGATAAAGTCATGAATTAAAGCTTTCTCCCTGTAGTCATATGTGTAATAAGATACCCATCATTTAAAAAACTTCAATTGGAATTTTGGAAGATAGAGTTCTGTGGGTTCAAGGATTTGTCTACACTGCTCAAATTATCATTCTTGCTTTAATATTCCACTTTAAAGAATGAAGGCTCTGGATCTGGTAAGCACTGTTAGATTCACTTCTGTTGTCTATGTATCCCCAAACTTATTTTTGACACTGTTTCTGAACCCAAGAAAGCCTTCCTTCATAGTTCTGAGTTTCTCTTCATATATCTTAATGGAAAAAAAACCTGTTAAAGTATAACCCTTAACTATACTGTCTAGCTTCAAGTAGACATTTTAATGTTGGGAGCTGCCCAGGAACTAACCAGTTGTGTTCTTCCAGGAAGGTTTTCAATATTTCTACAGACTTAGTCAAATGCTATAGAGTACCTACTTTATCCTTTTCCTCTTGGGTTCAGTTAAGAATGGATAAAAACTGTGGCTTAGCTCATGCCCTTCCTACAATATTACTTTTAAAGGTTATTATTGTTGAGATGTGTTCTAATTAGATTTAGTTGTCAGTTTGTCACAGCTTGCGACAGCATGTGAGAGGAAAGCTTCAGTTGAGGTTTTGGTTAAATTAATTTGGCCTGTGGACATGTCTATGGGGAATTGTCTTGATTATCAATTGTTGCAGAAGGGTCTAGCCCAGTAATAGTGGCCCCATTCCTAGTCCAGTGGACATGGGCTATGTAAGAAAGGTAGCTAAACATGAACCAGTAGGTTAACCAGAAAGTGAACCAGGAAACATTTCTCCATTTCTTCCCCAAGGTTCTTGACTTGACTTTCTTCAATGATGTAGTGTGATCTATAAACCAAATAAACCTTTCACTCTTGAAGTTCCTTTTGGTCAGAGAGTCTTATTACCCGAACAAACACCAACTGGTGAAAAGTAGAAACTGTATACAGTAGAGTGGACAGAATGCTGGTTTGAGATATTAATCGACTACTCTGTATTGACGAATATATCTCATGATCTTTTCAAAATACTTTATGATGGTTAGAAAGGAAAAATTATAGACTAACAAAAATATTAATAAAGCCCAAAATGTGCAAAAACAAAGATTATTAAGTACTTATCTATGAAAATGTTTATGGTTTTAGGCCTATTGTGTTGAAAAAATTAAATCAATCATTTATCGTCTTAAAATGAATTTGGGTTAACTAGCAATTAGTGTGTAAATTTACTCAGGACTGAGCAAAGATTATTGTGACATAGAACTTTTACTGTAAAACTAATATGTCCCAAGCAAAGGAAAAGCTTAATCATCCTATCCCAGAATGGGCTATATAGCCTCTTGGGGCCCATTGTCCTCATATAGGTATACATAGTAGTGAGAACACTATCTGCTTTTCCTAATTGTTCTTTCCTTTGCACAAAAGTAGAGTAGAGAAACTAATCACATACTTTAATGAGTTAGTGGAAACAAGAAAAGATAGTGGAAAGAAGAAAAGATATTTGAAGACCTTATCAGAGGCACAGCCACTTGTTTGGGTGTGTCTGCTTGCGTTTGTGTTTATTTATTTATTTTTTCCCTGTGTCTGTTGATAGGGTTATTTTTCTAAGAAGTAGAGTCTGTGCATTTGCCTGCAATGCTTAATTACCTTGTATTGAAATAAAGACCTGCTGTTAGGGCATCTGTGCAGTCTCTCATTTTTAAAAGCAGAGAGATGTAGGAGTCTAGCCATATGTCTTGACCCCAGTAAGAGTTCAGTAAGAGTGAGGTGGCATTCCACACAGCAACTATTTTGCTTTATAATTGAAATTCTGCTGTGTTAAGTCATTTAGGCTCCCTAACTTGTATATCAAGAAATAAAGAAAAAAAAAAAGCTAGAGACATTATCTTCACCACATGAGTCAAAATGCTAAGAAAGAAAGGGAACCAAAATCTCACTCTAAAAGTGATCTTCCCTTGCTATGTTCTTTCTGAGAGTCATATTGATTTATCTGAGCTTGCCGGGATGTTCCTTTATTTTTTTAAAGACCTAATTTACTAACAGTGTGGGATTTTCCAAGCTTTTACTCCCTTGAGATTTCATTTTCATTTCTGGGGCAATAAAGACCTGTGATACAGACATATCACAATTCAATTCAGTTTGGGAGTCTCACCAATGCAGACAATACCCATATATCTTTCTGTCTCGTATGGAACTTTCTGAAAAACTCAATAGTGAAAAAGGAGAGGAATCTGGTGTTCATTGCAATTTGCTATTGAAAGCAACCTTATTTGTTTTTTGTTGTTCAGGTTAGGATGTTTTATCTGACTAACTTCACGTTTGGATAATCCCGGATAAATAACCAAAGGAACTCTTGGAACCACCTGAGAATGGACTTTTGAGTCTATTCAGTATTCAAGATACCCCCTGGAGGAGGTAAATTTCATTTATTTACTTTGAACTGGTGAAATGCTGGTAGTTAATGTGTTTGTTGGGGAACTTCACACAATGAAGGGAAGAAATAAAAGATCATTTAACATAGAACAGATGAGAGTTGCAGGGCACAATGACTAATTTCACTTGAATGGTAAGAAGAAATATTTTCTATCAGGCAAGTAAGAATTTAAAGTCTTCTTTAAGAGACTCCGGTACAAATCTAGTGTCTTACATCTTTGTAATCCTAGTATTTGAAAGGCTGAGGCAAGAGGATTATGAGTCTAGGTTGATTGTCTCAACAAACAAGCAACACAGCATTGTACAGATTCTCACACATACTGAGTACGTACACTAGAAGCATAGAGCTTTGAGGATTAAAATGAATATAGAGAAAAGAGGCCACGAGTCAATGTTAGCACCTTGCTCACCTTC
The DNA here is from genome assembly GCF_982192425.1 of Myodes glareolus. Classification (NCBI taxonomy): domain Eukaryota; kingdom Metazoa; phylum Chordata; class Mammalia; order Rodentia; family Cricetidae; genus Myodes; species Myodes glareolus. Next base: position 44,352,107 of record NC_142041.1, on the reverse strand, counting down.
ACACCAGGAAGACAGTTGTAGTTCTATCCTCAAATGCTGTCTGCATAAGCAAATTATTTGAAATATCTTTAAATCCCTGTTTGCTGGGAAAGCAGATTTATTTCTAAAAATTTTGTCAGTTAGCTGTAATTTGCTACATTCTACTTATGTAACAGCAAGCACAAGCTGGGTTGTTACGACCTTGTAAGAGTTATTAGTCAAATGATCAAAAATAAATGTCTAATTAGAAGATTTAAAGAAAACACTCAGATTAGCACATTCTCCCTTTTTAAATTTTTAAAAGAATATAATGATAATTATCTTTTTGTCTCGATTTATATTGAGCCCTACATTTTTCTCTGCTTCCACATTCTTACAGGAGAACAAAGTGGGAAGTCCTAGTGAAATCTGGTAGTCGAGTAAGGTTGAAGTGAGGTGTTTGAGATCATGGGTTTATACATAGCACGAGCAGATTCCCTTCTTACAAGGCTTGAGTCCTACTCATGTGATTAACTCTCCTCATCAGTCATTCTGGGATGTTCTTTTCTTTCTATTTTCTTCTCAGTCCCATGTGAAGGGATTTAGAATATGTGTTCCTTGAAAGCTGAGGAGATTTCTCAAACAGCTTTCTGCCAGGACAAGGTTGGGAATGCAAAATGAGTTTGTGAGTTAATCCATTGCTGTGCTTTTTATTTCTAGTTGAGCTTTTCAATCCATGCAGGTATGCTAAGAACAGCCTATGCTTTCTCTGTTTAATATCAGCTCTAAGGCGGGTGGCTCAAAGTTCCCATTACATCATATTTTTTCTTCACCCTCTCCTCCTTCACCTCTTCCTTCACCTCTATCTCCTTCTGCTCCGTTTCTCCTCTTCCTCTTCTCCCCCTCTTCTTCCTCCTTTCACTCCTCTTATTAATTTAAGTCTACCAATCTTCTTACTAAACATACACTTTTTTATCGATTCCTTAATTCCTTTTAAACAAATTTGAAGGTTCAGATTCACATTTTCCCTTTTCCTTTCACATTTCAGTCTCAAAGAGCTTATAAATACACTTTGATTTGTTTCTTATTCTTAAGAAAATTGAGTTTGAATCAGATACTGTTTATCAAGGGTTCCTTAGCTACTTTGTTTACCTGCTAAAAACATTCGCAATCACTGTATCTTGTAACCCTATGCATTCTGTTGGAATTTTTCATTTATTTTATGAAGGTGGAAGGAGTTTGTTATCTGTACATATGGTTTCTGAGTTTATTTCATTTTTCAATATTTCACAAATGCAATTATATCATACTACTAATACTCTTTATTTTCCATATTTGTAAATTCATTATAGACTAAAATATGTGTTAAGTAAATTTTATACTTTTACTGGGAAAGATTTAATTTTAGGCATAGCAAGATGGCTCAGGGAATTGCTGGCAATTCTTACAACCTGAGTTTAAGGAGAATGAAGGAACCAGCTCTAATAAATTGTCCTCTGATCTTCACATTTGGGCCCACTCACATATACACCCAAAAGTAAATAAACAAATATATGTGTGTATGTCATAAATGTGTGAGTGACTGAGAAGACCAGAAAATGATGTCCAATCTTTAGAATTATAGTTAGAGTTGGGAGATACTTATTCCCTGTGAGTTCTGGGAACCTGCTTTGAGTTCTCTGCCAGGGTATCAACTGCCCTTAGCTGCTGAACCACTTACCCACCCCCAATTTACATACTTCCTAGCATATTTCAGATGGTAGGTTTGTCGACCATTTTACAACTGCAAGTATATTTCAGTACCTTTCCATCAACTGTTGATAGTTCCCTTTCCACTGATTATGTAGCGTAATGAAAGCCACACTTATCAAGTGATAGAATGATGCTATCACTTATTTTAGGATACCACTTTTCAGATATTCAACTTAGCAAAGAAAATTTTGATAATAAATGATGCCACCAATGCTGTTACTCTTTGCTCATGCCTCTTGTTAACCTAGAATCCCTTGAACTCGTTAGCCTTGAGCATAGAAAACAGGCATGTCAGTTGCACAGGAGGTAGACAATAGGGCAGACCATCTTCCAGGCTCTTGCAGGAAGGCAGAGCATTAGAGCTTCCATGTTTTATTGGATATACCAGCAACATGAGATGAATATTCTTTCACCATAAATAAGATACAAAAATAAATTGCTTCGAATAAATGGGGAAAAGCAATGAAGATATCATGGTCTTCCTTTGTTCATTTCACTCATGCTCCATTTCAGGAGGCTACAACATGTTCTTTTCTTTTTTTCTTTTCTTTTCTTTTTTCTATTTTTTTTTTATCAAGATAAGTTAAAAATTGGGATGCCTTGCTTAGCCTTGAGGCAGTATGGAGGGTCTTGGTCCTGCCTAGACTTGATGGATATGCCAGACTTTGTTAATAACCTATGGGAGGTCTTAGGTTTTCTGAGGAGAAAATGGGTCACAGGGTAAGGGGGAAGTGAGAGAGGAGCAGGAGGAGGGGAGGGAGGGAGAGAGGGAGGAGGGGAGAGCAGTCGTTGGTATGCAAAATGAATAAAAAAAATAAAAAATTCTGATCATCTACATGATTGAAAGTACTTTGTCTTTAAAAACTCATTGTTGTTCATAAGAAACCCAATTACTAACCAGAAGATCAAGATCTAGAAAAAATGTAAAATTAAGTTTCAATTAATTATTTCTGCAAATTTCTGCATATGAAATTGTTTCTGTTACTTTTAATTACTTTCAATCAGTGAGAGGTGATATAGTATAAGGTAAATATTTACATTTGGAATTATTACGGTTTACAAATAAATTCTAACTTCAGTATTTATCAGCTATGTATCGTCAGCAATTTATATGTGAAGCCTCTATGAGCTACCTGTTTAAATAGTGTGTTGGGAGGAATATGGATCACCTTAAGTTGGTACCATCTTGCTAATTCAAAATGTAGATTCTTATATTTTCTCTGTGCATGTGTGTGTGTGTGTGTGTGTGCGTGCGTGCCCGTGGTATGTGTGTGCATGAGTGCGCATACACAGATGTACATGTTTGTAGTATACAAGACCAAAAGCATGTGCAGAGATCAGAGGAAGATATTTTATGTCCTGTTCTATTACTGTCTACCTTTCCCCCTGGAACTAGTCTGGAAGCCAAAGATGCCCAGTAATCTTTCTCTTTGGCCCCACACAGTGCATGTTGCCATGCTCAACTTTTATGTGGGTGCTGGTGATATGAAGCCAGACCCCAGTGCTTACATAGCAAGTGCTCTTCCCCCTGAGCTATTTCCTCAGCCAACCATCATACTTTTGTATCAATCTTGACTCCCACATGCTCAGTCTGGAGAGGTTTTCAAACAGTTCTTTTAGGAAACTAAAACAAAGTCAGCCTTTGAATAAAGGGAACACCACTCTTGATCTTTTCTGTTTAGTATCCCACACTAGATGCAGATCCATGGTTTTAGAAGCTTTAGAACTGACTTCCCAGGGCTCACTGATTTGTCAAGGGAAAACCATATGGCTTCAGATGAAGTTTGAGCAAGAATGTGACATGATTATGGTAAGTAAACAATTCATTCAGTTCACATACTTTCACCTTTCAGAGAATTTCCCCCCAAAATAAGAATGCAAGTTTCAGCCAAGTTCCAGGATCCCAACGTTCAGAGAAAAAGTAAATCTCCTTGCCACACAAGAAATCAATTCACTATAGCGAAAAGGCATTTCGTTTTCCATAAATGAGGAAAAAACAAGGTTAACAGGTCTGATCATTGTTCATTTTATGGTAAATATGCTCTTTGATTTAAGTAAGAAGGTGACCAATATAAGCTGAGCTATAGCTTCTTTATAAATAACAGAAAAAGAAAAATAATTTTTGACAAGGTCTTCCGAAAAGCAGCAGGAGTTTTAGTCAATCTGACCTACCCTTCGCAAAATAAAAATAGCATTAACAATACTTACTTTGCATTGTAAATGTCGGACAAACCACAATTGTAGGGAGCCAGCTTATGGCTGGACCCTGGTGATTACTAATAAGACTTTGGAATGTCTTTTTACAAGGAAGGTTTAAGTTTAAAGATGCATATTTAGGAAAATAAAAGAACTGATAAATATGCAGGGAATGTTAGAAAATAATCCCATTCCTGAGTTCATTTGTGTGTGTCATAGGCCATAGATGTATGAGATCATTAATCTCATAGACTTTCTACCCTGATTTCAACTCTAAAATGTAATCACTAGAAAATTCTTCATTTTTCATGGTATTTTCAGGAAGCATTTTTACTTTTTCTTTTTTTCTTAACTTCTACCCTAGTAAGAACCATCCCATAGCTGAATGTCTCTAATTTAGTTACAAGTAAAAAACATGGTTATTTATAAGACTATTCTTGTTCTACATGTATTTATTGAATAAAAAACATTGTGAAAGAAAAATTACTTTCTTTCTGGACTAAAGATAGTACCAAAATCTTGAAAGTTAACGAGAGTCATTGTCTTGGTTTGCTCATTTCAGAAAAAAGATGGGAACAGTACAACATGACAACATAGAAATGGGGAGATTTGACGACATTTTTGGGAATTCTATCACTAGCAATCTACAGAAAACAAAGATTTCCTAGTGTCTCCAGTGGTCCAAAGTTTCTCATGTCTTAGCAGAATAGCAATGCAACAGCAATCATCCCCCAATTACATTGTTTATAAATTATTTTAAGTGATCATAAACCACATGTTGCTGACCATGTAGACTAGAGAAAATACACAAGGAGTCTATCATTTGGTCAGCAATCAGGATACTAGTAGTCTTGAATCTTCCCTTGTAGTAATGAAAAGAGAGCTTCTGATTTCTTCAGTAAGAGATGTACCTCTGAAGAAGACAATTTGGAAAACCATATAAGCAAGATGAAATAGCTCTGAACCTGGCACATTACATCTCTTCCATACTCTGTTCCTAAGCGAGTTCTATTCCAAGAAGAGGGGTGAAACCCAATTTTGGCCCTGTGTGGGCTGGAACGGTAAATTTAAACCACATAAAGTCATACCACAACCCAATCTTTTTATTCCCATAGCTTAAGTTAGTTCTGATGTCACAAAACTCCAGGCTATTTCTGACATTTATCCCTTGTTGTTCTAATCTTGTCCTTGTGAAATAGCTGAAGGTAGAATTTTGGCAGAAGCTTTAATCAAGCTGTTTCTAGCAGTTTCCAGAACCTCTGCTTTGCTGTCATTGAAGAAACAGAGCACATCTGAATCTATTCTGTCCTCTGGCAAGTCTGCATCTCATAAGGGTTGTAGTCTGACACAATTCAAAGTCTATGGACAATGATTTGGATAAACCTGGCACCATGAAATTATTTAGACCATTGGAAAGAAGCTCTATCACTTTTTTTTATATCTTGCTTTTTTCTTGTTTTTTTCACTGCTATTTCAGTCTTCAGATTATAAAGGTTTAGACCACCACTCATTTTCTACTTAAAAGTTCATGGTTACTTTCCTAAATAAACCATATTTTAATTTATATAAAATAAATAGCTTTTTATTTGAAAAAAACAATCATTTATCATTTTACATACCAATCTCAGCTCCCACTCCCTCCTCTTCTCCCATTCCCTTCAACCCCAACCACCCCACCCCATCCACTCCTCAGAGAGGGTAAGGCACATTGCTTTGAGGAAGGACCAAGGCCCTCTCTACTATATCTAGAAGTTCCCAGGTAGAGTTTTAGAGGCCACTTATGTATGCTATCATATCATCTGCAAAAAGTGAAAGATTGACTTCTTCCTTTCCAATTTACTTCTCCTTGATCTTCTTTTGGTGTTCAATTGCTCTAGCTAGAACTTCATGAACTATGTTGAATAGATAAGGGAGAGTAGATAGCCTTGTCTTGTTCCTGATTTTAGTGGGAATGCATTTAGTTTTTCTCAATTTAATTTAATGATGGCAGTCAGCATGTTTTATATTGCTTTTATTATGCTTAGATATGTTTCTTTTATCCCTGATCTTTCCAAGACCTTTATCAGTAAGAGGTGTTGGATTTTGTCTAATGTTTTTTCAGCATCTTATGGAATGATCTTATGATGTTTTCTTTCAGTTTATTTATATGGTGGATTACTTTGATAGATTTTTGTATGTTGAACCATCCCTGCATCTCTGCTATTAAGGCGACTTTATCATGATGATTCTTTTGATGTATTCTTGGATTCTGCTTGTTAATATTTTGTTAAGTATTTTTGCATTAAAGTTCATGAGGGAGACTGGTCTGCAATTCTATTTCTTGATCGAGTCTTTGTGTGGTGTTTGGTATCAAGGTAACCGTCCTTCATTAAAGAGTTTGCTAATATCTTTTCTGTTGTATTATGTAGAATACTTTGAGGAGTATAGGTATTAGTTATTCTTTGATGTTCTGGTAGAATTCTGCACTGAAACCATTCGGCCCTGGTCTTTTTTTGGTTGAGAAGCTTTTGAAGACTGCTTCTATTTCCTTGCAGAATATAGGTCTATTTAAATTGTTTACCTGTTATTGATTTAATTTTGCCATGTTGTACCTATCCACTAAATTATTCATTTCTTTTACATTTTCCAATTTTTTTGAGTACTTAATTTTGTAGAATGATATAATGGTTCTCTGGATTTTCTCAATGTCTGTTTTTCTGCCCCCTTTTTCATTTCTAATTTTGTTCATTTGGTTGTTCTCATTCTCTGCCATTTGATTAGTTTGGATAAGGATTTGTCAATCTTGTTGATTTTTCTCAAATAACCATCTCTTTGTTTCATTGATTCTTTGTATTGTTGTCTTTGTTTTTATTTTATTGATTGCAGCCTTCAATTTGATTATTTCCTATTTTCTACTCTTTATGGGTGAGTCTGATTCTTTTTGTTCTATAGCTTTAAGATGTGCTGTTAAGTTAGTAGTGTGAAATTTCTCCACTTTCTCTATGTAGGCACTTAGTACTATGATCTTCCCTCTTAGCACCGCTTTCATGGTGTCCCATAAGTTTGGGTTCATTGTGCCTTCGTTTTCATTGGTTTCTACAAAGTCTTTAATTTCTTTCTGTATTTTCTCTTTGAACCAGTAGTGATTCATTTGAGGATGTTCAATTTCCATGAGTTTTTACACTTTCTGCAATTAGTGTTGTTAAATTGTAACATTAAACTATGTTTATCTTATAAGACATTGGGATTTATTTTGATTATTTGTATCTGTTGGGGTTTGCTTTGTTACTGAGTTTGTGGTTAATTTTAGAGAAGGATGCATGTGGTGCTGGGAAGAAGGTATATTCTTTTGTGTCTGGGAGAATTTTCTACAGGTATCTGTTAAGTCCATTGGAGTCATGACATCTGTAGTTCTGTTATTTCTCCATTAAGTTTCTGCCTAGTTGAGTTGTTCATTGGTGATAGTGAGGTGGTGAAATCTTCTACTATTAGTGTATGGGGTTTAATGTGTGACCTAAGCTTTAGTAATGTTTCTTTTACATATGTGGGTACTTTTGTATTTGTGGCATAGATGTTCAGGTTTGAGACTTTTTTCTTGATGTATATTTCCTGTGATGAGTATAAAGTGTCCTTCTCTTCTGATTGATTTTAGTTTGAAGTCTATTTTGTTAGATATTAGGATAGCTACACCTACATGGTTTTTAGGTCCATTTGATTGGAAAATCTTTTACCAACCCATTACTCAGAGTTAATGACTGTTTTTGAGGTTGAGGTGTGTTTTATGGATACAGTAGAAGGATGGATCTTGCTTTATTATTTATTCGTTAGCCTGTGTCTTTTTATAGGTGAATTGAGTCTATTGATACTAAGAGATATTAATGACCAGTAATTGTTAATTCCTGTTATTTTTTTAATAGTTGTTTGTGTGTTTCACTTCTTTGGGGTTTGCTGGTGGGGTTTATCTGTTGTCTGTGTTTTTGTGGGTGCAATTAGCTTCTGTGTTTAAAAGTTTTTTATGGTACATTTTGTAGGACTGGATTTGTGACTATGGTTTTGTCATGGAATACCTTGTATTCTCCTTTGATGGTGATTGAAATCTTTGCTGGGTATAGTAATCTGGGTTTGCGTCTGTGGTTTCTTAGTGTCTGTAGCCTATCAGTCCATGACCTTCTGGCTTTCATGGTTTCCATTGAGAAGTCAGGTATAAGTCTGTTGGTCTTTCTTTATATGTTACTTGGCCTTTTTCTTTTGCAGCTCTAAATATTCTTTCTTTATTCTCTTTATTCTGTAGATTTTGCATTCTGATTATTATATGGCTATGGGAAATGTTTTTGGTCCAGTCTATCTGCTGTTCTGTACGCTTATTGTACCTTCATAGGGATAGCCTTCTTCAGGTTGGGAAAACTTTCTTCTATGATTTTGTTGAATATATTTTCTGTGCCTTTGAACTGGAGCTCTCCTCTTTCTCCTATCTCTATTATTCTTAGGTTTGGTCTTTTCATGGTATCCCAGATTTCCTGGATGTTTTTTGTTAAGAATTTTTTGGATTTAACATATTCTTTGACTGGTGAATCTATTTCCACTATAGCATTTTCAACACCTGAGACTCTTTCTTCCATCTCTTGTCTTCTGTTGGCTGTTTTTGCATCTGTATTTCCCATTTGTTTTCCCAGATTTTCATTTCCAGAATTCCCCCTGCTTGTGTTTTCTTTTTGGCCTCTATTTCAGTTTTCAAGTCTTGAACTGTCTGAACTGTTTGCTTCACCTGTGTGTTTGTTTTCTTGGTTTTCTTTAAGAGATTTACTGATTTCTTCCAATTTTTGTCTTTTCCTCCATTTCTTTAAGGGGATTTTTCATTTCCCTTTTCAAGGTCTCCATCATCCTCATAAAGTTATATTTAAAATTGATTTCTTTTGCTTATTCTGGGTTAGGGTGATCAGGACATCCTCTTGTATGACCACTAGATTCTAGTGTTATTATATTGCTTTTTAGGTTGTTGAATGAATTCTTCCATTGTCACCTACCCATGTGTTCCTCCAATTGGTGCTGGCAGTGTCTTTGCATCTTGGTACAATCTTTGCAGCTGCTGTCTATGTCAATGGGAATCTGCATTGTACTGTTGCTGTCTGTGTCTCTGGGACCAGCTGAGCTCTCTCTTGGTCCACCCTCTTGGTCCATCACCTTGGCCTGCTCCCTTGGTCTGCTTTCTTGATCTGCTCTCCTGATCCCCTCTCTGCATTGCAACCTGTGCTTTAGAGTTTCATTATTGGTCCTCTCTGTGTAGTTGCAGCCTGTACTTCAGAATCCTCTGAAACCATGGGCAGGCAGTGGGGGGAGGGCGGGATAAGAGGCTCTGGTGACAGTAGCTTACATTTTCTGATCAATGGAATGGATGTGTTGGAGCAGACTTCCAGAGGCAGGAGGCCGAGTTTTACTCTGGCAGGTCATAATGGTTGGAAGTAAAGAACTTCCTTTGGATGACATGCCCGTGCTTAGATTATCATGGCTGGCCCACAAAGCTTAGAGGGTCAAATCAATGGTGTGGTGGTGTTGGAGCAGCCAACCTGCAGGAAGCTTTCCTGCTGGCAGGCTAGAGAAGATAATGCAGGTGGGGGAGAGTTCTGGGATTTTTCCCTGGTTCTAAGGGCCTAGAGAATGGGGTGCCCCGCTGTGTGAGTGTTCACTCACTTCTTGGTCCTCTCTAAAAATAAATAACTTTTAAAAACACACTATATACATACTTCAGAATTCTCTATATTCATATAATTAGGTTTAACTAGCTTCTTTTATAGTAGAAAGTACCTTGTCTGAAGCCATGACATTGTGGAGACCTGACAAGGACTCCCAGGTGTCATAACAATTTATATCTCAAGCCTTTCTTTGTGTGTTAGAATTTTCTCCTATCTTCAGTAGGTATCCTTCAAATCTACTTTCTCCCAGATTAGCAAATGCTGAGAGAAGTTAAAATTTCCCACCTAATAGCTCCTTGTGATTAGTACTAGGATTCTGAAATGAGAAAAGGCTAAAGAGAGGGGGAGGAGTAGCAGTAAGGTGGTATTTGTTGAAGAGCACTTTTCCCTAGAGCCTGCATGCTCTTTCTTTTTGTCCTTAAAGCCAACAGGGTTAAGATGAGCTATAGTACGCAGATGTTTCAAGCCATTACCATTTGGTTTGAATACCATTGTGGAAGAATGTGCGATAGATATGTGTTGGCATTAGAAACTTGAAGTTAACAGTCTTTATGTTAATTGAACAGAGTAATATGTATTTGTCCCTGAAAAAACTAAAGATTTAGTTTGCCCATTTTGTACTCATACATGAGACATGATACGGATTGACAGTAGTCAGTCCTTCCCACACCAAGTATGTCAGAAGATCCCAGAGGAAAGTGTGATCTGGGAAATCCATCTATTAGAAGTGAATGATAAACTGTTGTTCCTTTTGTTTAATAACCACTAGGGAGATGAATGCAATTTGCACAGTGCAGTGGTAATAACTAATGTGACATTTTCTAAGGAATCTAATCATGGATTCCAAATATTCACAACCAGGACCTCTACTCACAGGATTTTTTTCCCTTTTCCTCTGAAAAAGGATGCTTGTTGAATAGATAAATGCACTCATATCCACAAATAAGTAACTATACAGCTTTAGTGACATGGTTAATGGAACACTATTCATGAAAGTACTTTGGCATATTTAATGTTAGTCATCAAAGTCTTGTAATTATGTGACCACATTTAATACACAAGCTTGTGAAAGTCAAGGAGGACACAGCTAACAACCACACAGAAATCTAGAGTTTGTCCTTTCCTTGGAAATAATAGAAAAAAAGCTCTTCTAATAGATTAAAACTTTTCAATGACCACATTGGGAACTAATTATTTTAGAGGAAATAAAAATTCTAGGATATTAGAAAAATAGGCAACTGCTGTGATCAGGTTAAAAGAAGAAATCTAAATTCTGAATTGCTGGCAATTATGTGAATATCTTTCTCCATGAAGTTCAACGAATTTCACCTTTTTCTTACATCACAATTGATGATTCCCGATAAAAAGGACAATTTCCACATTCATCAGATTCTTGGGGAAATAGTTAAAATTATTGTGGATACTTTTCATTTCAAGATATTTTATTTCCAGACAGCTGTGTATTATAAAATTTCAAGAAAGAAAATGTAGGAAACAAAATTGTTACAAAAATTAAATGCTTTCTAGTTATGATTCTCTTTGTGCCTGCCCACTCCCAACTTTCCTTTTCAATTTGTGTCAACTGTGATGTATTAAGTTTTTAAATGTGACTTATCTCTAAGGAATGCTAGGCAGGAAATAGCCAGAGGACATGTGCTGTTCATAGAAGGCTCTTGGTGTCAATAAGAGTAAAGTGAATGTCCTAACCTAGCTTGATTAATTTGCTTGAGGCCAACCAAGAGACTGTGACCTTGGAAAACATGAAATTTCCTCCCCCACAGTCATTTTCGATTAAGGATCATGTCCACTTTGGATGAGCCAAAATATCTGGTACTATCATTAAGGTATAGAACAATTACTTGGCTTTCTTGAGAGAAAAAAAAAAAACAGCTTAGAACAGTCATAGGCAGAAGCAGTAGGTAGGGAAAATTACAAATGACAGAGTAGTTGTCATTGGCAGTTAATTTGGAAAGTGGAAGATACTGATGCTTTTTTTTTTTTTGAGGGTTGAATTTGTCTTTTTTTTTTTAAAGTAAATTTTATTAAATTATAAAAGTTTCCATTTCCGCCCCCCCCTCCCAACACCTTCCCACTCCCCCCACTCCCCCTCCTCCTCCCTCTTCGTCCCCCAGGGCAGTCAGCCCCCTGAGGTCCAAATGAGGAGCAGAAGGAGGAAGAACATGAAAAACGAAATCAGTACTGCGAGGGATGCTATCACCCACTGATACAAGGGAATGGATCTGATGAGAGTTTACCAAGGCCAGTTGGACTGGGACTGAACAAGGACGTGATCTAACCAGATTCTCGGAATTTGGCCGGATTCTCTGAATGTGGCTGGCCCGAAGTCTTTCTGAAAAGCCATTGACTATGACACTGGGACCTGTTTCCTCTACATATACTGGATTTTGGGGATCCAGTGTGATTGGACACTCACCTTCCTGGATCTGGAGGGAGGGGGAAGGAACTGGAACTTCCCACAGGGCAGGAAACCCTGATACTGATGCTTTAATGTGATAGAATTCAAAGGAGTCATGCTAGGGTACACCTGGAATATATGAAAACCTAGAAACTGGAAAAAGCTCAAGTTGTTGAGAATTTTGGACAAAAAGATTGATTTGTGAGTTTGAGGATAGGATAGCAATTCACACTACAACTAATATGAATGATATTTTTTATTTGCAGGTGAATAATAGTGCCTTAATTTGGATAACAAAAAAATTGTTATATCTAAGGACAAAAAAATCCTAGAAAAATGTTACTGTTGATCTTCACTTTGAAAATTTCTTTAACAGTTACTTTAGTTGAACTCCAAATGAAAGTAAAACTTTGCCTAGTTTCCAATTTATAATTTATTCAATTACCTGCTAGGTTTTAACTTATATTGTACCAGGCAGTATGCTTTCTTCCTGTTGCTCACACTCTTTTATTCTGCTACTATATTATTGTGGACAAAGTGGTAAGATAAATATTCTGAGAAAACAGTAATTGTGAATTGAAACTGGAGGAATCAATTGGAGACAAAAGCAAAGGCAGGACAATTAAGGTCTCTTTCATATCACCTTGGATTGAATGATAACATCAGCTTGAATGTGGATGGGATTAGTGAAGTTGGAGGCAAACAGAAGTGAAAGATTTGTAAGAGATAAAATTGAAAGGCCAGATGATACATTCAGTGCGGCTGGTGAACACGTTGTCAGGCATGCATTTAGGTCTCCATCTTGAAGAACTATGTGGAAACTAGTAGGCCATTTACAGAGATAAAGACTACCAAAGGAGAAATAGTTGGAACTGTGATAAAAATCAAAGTGCATTTGTCTTGAGTTTGAAGTAACTTTATAAAAATCCAAAAAGGCACAGCAGTGTTGATAAACAGAGTTGCAGCTGAGAATGGATTGCGTTAGTAAAACAAATTCCTGCCTCAGTTGCAGAAAGTTAAAAGCTGAGTTCTAGAGGAAATCCAATTTTTACAGCTTATAATAGGAGGTTGAGTTTGTGCAAGACAAAGAAAAATGACCAGAAGAAGAGAAGGTTGTGTTTTGAAAGCCAAGAAAGCAATTGTATTAGGACCGAGAGATAGAAGTCTGAGAGCATCTGCTGTGAGATTAAGATGAAGGAGAACCAATTCATTGCATTAGTGACCTGACAGGTACTGGGGGCATTAGCCATCTTCACCCACATGAAACGTTGAACAGAAAAAGCTGAGAAATAAACTTTACTGAAAGAAGACTTTATGTAGACAATAATATATTTTTATTTCTCTAATTGACTCACTCATGAAGAATATTGAGAGTTTACTGTACACCAATAAATAGCCAGGAACAGTTTATAGGAAAAAATAAAAAATAATTTCTTCCCTGTCAATTTAAAATCTGATCAACTATCTTAAGTGAATGATCTTCAATAATCTTTCCTTAATTACTTTAAGGCTTTTTAACTTTAACCCCCTCTTTGACGAAACGCTAGTGAAAGTACTCTTCAAAATTCCCAAAGCCTTAGTATAGTATGTATTGATGGTCACTCTTGTTACATGAAAGGCCAACCACAACATTGTTCTGTAAACATTGCCTGAAAGTTTATACTTCTAATGCCTTTTCAAATTTCCTTTAATATCTTCTCTCTCTCTAGCTTGTTTTTACAAAGTTTCATAGAATGTAGTCCTCAATCCTTTGTTGCTGTTTTCAAAGATTTTGCATCAGATAATGCATCCCCCCTCTGTGTGTGTGTGTGTGTTTTGTAATTTTATTTATAATTATTTAAATTCATATCTTGTCTGTGCAGAAAAACCCTGCTCTTCATCTCCTCAAATGTTGCTACCCTTAGTTGGGCTTGCATATAGAGCTTTCCCAAACTTCTCTGTGTTCATTGCTTACATCTTCTTGCAATATTGTTACTCCTTTATTCAAGAAACTTGAATTTTACTTTTCAAATTATGATGCTCTAAATGTTATAACAATATTACTTATATTTGCTATGTTAAAGCTAGAGACAAATTCAAAGCCATGGTATAAAGAAATTCTTTTGGATTTATTTTTCTTCCTCTTCCTATTCTTCTTTATTTTTTGAGATAGGATTTCTCTATGTAGCCCTGGTTGTCCTGGCAACTTGCTGGCCTCAAGCTCACTGAAATCTGCCTACCTCTGACTCCTGAGAACATAAGGCCTGTGCCACTAACAGCTGTCTCTAAAAAACATCAGATCATTAAATTTACATTTAAATTTATTATTTCGGGTGCTAATTATTTCATCTTTATTGACTTCATTTTACCTACTGATACATGTTCAGGTAAAATTTTAAACAAACAATATATGGTAAAAAATTTGACACATCTAGTAAAAATATTTGAAAATGTTTAGAAGAAAATAATTTTTTACATTTCAGCTTCTTCTTTCATACATTTTTGTAACCTCTACATATGTTTCTAAATGTTAGCATATTCAAATGTTTTAAAGTTAAGTTATAAATTGTGAAATCTTATTTTCATGGTACTAGTCCTATTATAAAATAAAATAGGACACATGTTCTACAGTAAAATTAAGAAATGTGTATATATGTGTGTTTAATATTTTTATACTGTAAAGAATTTTTGTGACTAATTATTATCAGTTATACTACCCTAAGGTTTTTATTTTTTACTAATTGAAAAGTACTTATTATTAAATATAGACATAGAATTTAAAAAATAAACAACAGATAACTGTTATCTTACCACAAATGATAATCATCCCTAACCTTAGTAAGCATTATTCAGGTGTTTATCTTCACAAACTTACACATCATTGATAGACATATTTGAAAGTGCAAATAAAAGCATAAAATGGATGCGCAGTCTACATGTGCTTTAACACAAGTACCCTTATTTTTAAATTTCATTTGTATTTAATAGCGTTGAAAGACACAGATGTGAAAAGTCTAGACAACACTTAAATAGGAAAATGTGTTACTGTCTAACATACTTGCTTTACGTTAACACAAAACAAAAACCTACCAACCAAACAAACAAAAAGAAACAAACAAAAACCCCTCCCCAATATTAAAGACCTCAAGGATTCCATTCTATTCATTTCTTTTCTATTTGTGGCCCCTTTTACTGCCCTGATGTCTGACACCTAAGAATAATGCCTGTCTAATTCCTGAACAGTAGTGTCCATGGCTCTTCATTACTCCAGGCAAGATGGGACTGTTAGAACTCACCACTGTGTAGATTTGACTCTGCAAGTTTAACTGCAGTTGTTTCATTGAAGCTTTGTAATAAAAGGTGGACTTGTTTTACATTCTGCCTATACATTAAATTTCCCCTCTGTTTCATGGTTTGCTTTATCTATCTGATGAGTTCCTTACCAAGAAGTTTTTCTTTTTTTTGAAAGACATAATTTAATATATGCACACGGTTGTGTGTATATATATATACATATATATATGTATATATATATATATATATATATATATATATAAAACGCAGCATCACACCATGTAGGACATTGGCTTGGTTTATACATTCAGATAGTTTGAAACATTTCTTAAGGCTACGAAACAGAACATAGAAAAATAAACAGCAATATATTCAACACTTACAAAAGTGGATTTTCAATAGTCTTCAAAGATAGTGTTGTCTTGTGTTGTTTTCGTGTTGGGCCTCTGTCCACTGATTTATGCCTCAGTGACAACTTGACTAAGTGTAGTCCTCATAAATCCACCTGTTTTCTCAAAGCATGGAGAAGGTGTTCAACTTGCTTTGACACTGACTTTTTTTGTATCAAAAATACAATGCCAACCTTCGCTTCTTTTGTGTATATATTTTCTTCCATCAGCATGTTTAAATATTTTCCCAGACTCTTTCATTTAAATCTCAACTAGAATGTATCTCTTTATTAAAAACATTTGTTCATAGAACCTTCATCCAGTGACTGAAAAAAAGCAGATGAGGCGACCAAAAGGTAAGAACTGAGCCCAGCTCCAGGAGTTCAGTGTAAGAGAGGGAGGAGCGATAATATGAGCGAGGAGGCTCAAGAACATGTTTGGGAAATCCAGAGAGATAGCAGAATGGAGCTTGTGGAGCTCACAGACTCTAGACAGACAGCAAGAGAGCCTGCCTGGGATCAAACTAGATCCTCTGCATATGGGCAACAGTTTTGTAGCTTGCGATGTTTGATGGACCCCTGGCAGTGGGACCAGGATCTATTTTCTAGTACTGAGCTAGCCTTTTAGAGTCCATTCCCTATGGTGTGAGGCGTTGCTCAACCTTGGTACGAGGGGAGTGTCTTGGTCACCCAAATTAATGTGCCAGATTTTGTTGACTCCACATAGGAGGCATTACCCGCACTGAGGGGTGAATGGTGGTCGAGATGGGGGAGAAGAGGGGAAGGAGGAGGAGGGGAAAGAGGAGGAACTGTGGTTGATATGTAAAATGAATAAAAATATTAAAATAAGAGACAGAATGTTGAACATGGGTTAGGGGAAAGGGGGGAGAAAGGGAGGAGGAGAAGGTGTAAGAAATGTGGTTGATATGTAAATATGTAAAATAAAATAGATTAAAAGAAGGCAGAAAAAACATTTGTTAATTTATTTTTTGAGATATAAAGACTTTTTAAATATTCAGATCTGGCACAATTCATTTTATATCCCAATTTTCAGTAGGAAAATATTATTCCATTGTTCCTTAAACATATTGTCTGTTCAAAGTGCCTTGTTTTCTATTGCTTTATCACAGTATTTATGTTTTTCTGAATAATTACACAGCATATATATGTATATATACACTCACACACAAATGTTAATATGTATGTATATGAGAATTTATAGATAGATAGATGAGTCCTCATAATAAACTCCATCCATTCCTAGAAATAACTAATAGTTTAACACGCAAATAAACAATTGTTTCACCACATTGGTCGAATAAAGTATTTTCTTATAGTCACATCAGTATGTTAATAGAATTTATTTGATGTTCTTGTCATTTAATAAAATTGATTTTAGAAAACCTGAAAATAAGACATGGGTGATGCTTTCCCAAGCTCAAGTATAATAGCTAAATAAACAATATAGATAATTTATTTAATATCCAAATTTTAAAATATATATGAAACCAGGACAACTTTTTAGGAGTTCCCATGTCCCATGGAGCTCCAGAGATAGAGTTCCTCAGCATCAGTGAGTGCTATTTAGGGCAGATGGGTTTTGGTGCTAGTTATGGTGGTTTTCTTGTGAAATTTAGGATATTAGGCATCAACTTTTGCCTCTGTCCATTTAATGTTAAAATAACCCTGTCATTCCACCATTTTGTTAATCAAAATTCTCTCTCAATCTTGCAAAAGATTCTTGACACTAAGAAATAATGTCTTCCAGGTGAGAATCTTTGTTCTGTCTAGACCAAATGACCAAGAAGCATAAAGGTTTGTGAAGGTATTGTAAGCTCTTCATTTTGTGATGGTCCTATGTTTGTGTATGCAACAAATCCTAAGATATCTTCCAATAAAATATTTAACAAATGAATTAATTCTGGAAAATAAAAAAGAAATTAAGAGAGGCCTTATGGGACTTACCTAGGTCCTCTATATACATGTTATCGTTGTACAGCTTGGTATTTTTGTCGGAATCCTAACAATGGGATCAGGAGTTGTCTCCAACTCTTTTGTCTGCTTTTGTGACACTTTACTCCTATTGAATGATTTTATCCAGCCTTGATATAAGAGTATGTGACTAGCCTTATTATAGCCTGTTATGCCATATGGTGTGGGAAGTCCTTCTATGTGTTGCTTTTATTTGCGAATGAATAAAGCTGTTTAGGCCAGTGGCTTAGCAGAATATGGCAAGGTGGGGGTTCCAAGCAGATAGAGGACAAAAGAGTAGGCAGAGTTGAGAGAAACCATGTGGCCACTAGCAGGAGACAGATGTCTCTTCCAAAGCCTGCTGAAATTTTCTGGAAGGCCATGACCTCATGGAGATAAATGCACAGATTAATGGAGATGTGTTAGTTTAGTATATAAGAGCTAGCTAGAAAATACACTTGAGGTATTGATCAAACAACATGGAAAATAATATAGTTTCTGTGTGATCATTTTTGGTCTAAGTGGCTGGGAATGAATGAGCACCCTCCACCAACAGCAATATTTGATTCATATCTTTGCAAAGACTGCCCTTTTCTGAAGGGAAATGGAAGATAAGTGAATTGAGGGAAAAAGAAAGTGGCAGAATGGGCACTGGGAGGGGAGGAGAGGTCAGAATGTAGTATATGAGAGACTGGCAGAACTGTGTTTTCAATAAATGATACATATTATGAAGAGTATCCATCATTTAAAATAATGAAGCTTGGTCTCTATTTTACATCATATAGAAAAATCAATTCTTAATGTATTATAGATGTGAATCTAAAAGAAAAGAGCTGACAAAACACAAGGCAGTGTTAACAAAAACTTCAACCAGGCATAGATTGCTCAAGCAGAGTGAAACTAACATCAATCTTTGTAGTGAAAATATTCACAATCCCTTCTAGGATATTTGAAGTGTGCAATATGTTATGATCATCTAAGATCACACATCACACTATTATAACAAAATTCTATAATGTACTGCTGCATTGAATCTCATCAGAACATTACATACCATAGTCATATGTCAAGATACCACATGGTTTCCAACATTGATATGCTAAAGGAATAAATTAAAACCAGGCTTATAAGACATACCTATAGATTCAGCTACTTGGAGCACTACAGTGGTGAGTTTACTTGAACTCCAATTCAAGACCAGTTAGTCTCAAGACCAGCTCTGTCTCAAAAATACATAAAATATATTAATGTATAAGTATGTATATACAAATATACTATCGATTTTTAAAACATTAGTCTTAAATCAACAAAAATCAACAAAATTTTACTACATTAAAATTAAGGGCACAAAAAAATAAAATAAAATTAAGGGCACAATTTTTGAAAAGTTCAGAGAATAATGGAACACACTACTGAACAAGGCGTTTGAAATATGACAGAAGACATGCATACAAATCACAGGAAGGACTCTAAAGTGTAATGAGAAAAGATTGCCTGTGGTAAAATTAACACAAGCCATAAACATCCACTTAGAAAAATAAAAATGAGCAAAAAGACATTCTCCTTCATTAGTTGTCAAATTACTTTCACATGAAAGTTAAATGAAATATTATTAACTTAATTGAATGACTCAAATTATAATTTTAGCTTGAATAAGAATTGGCAATCAATCTGCCAATCAATAGGTTCTACTGTACAGTTAACCAGGATTTCCACTGGTACTTGGAAGAAAGAAAGGATATTACTACATCACAAAAAATATAATGAGAAGGGAAACATCTGACCTTGATATTAATTTGCTCTGTATACAGGTAGTATGACCACCAGTTTCATTTCAAGATGTATATGAGAGAGAAATGGGAAATGGAACTTTAGCATAGTAGCTAGATGATGAAAGACCTTCATGTCTCTTCACAGTAAAATGTGCACATATGTCACATTATTTGGTTTAATACATGCATGAATTCAATGTATAACAGCTTTGACAGTGAACAGAATTTAGTTTTATGGGGACTACATACTTTTCAATATATAGATACAGTATTGAATAAAATACTAAAAGTACCATATGTGGTTTCATTAGCACACACGTAAAAAGCAATCAGAAGAAGCTTATAGATTTTCAAGTCTTCAAATTCTTCTTGATTGCTCATCAAGAATAAACAGGACACTGCTTGCGCATCCTAACAGCTAGATCTCAAGATGTGCAAAGTTTTCTGCTTTTGTTTCAGGGTGATTAGATACATGTCAACTTTGGGATGAGTCACTCAAGGTCATACACACCAAAAACACATCCTTCTTAGACTTTGAACAAAAAAAAATATTTCCTCAAATAAGTTCTAATAAGATTTTAAAATTTTGTATATCCTTAATTGTTTTTACTGACAATGAATTTAAAGCTTATATAAATTATTAAGCCATATAAAGATTGACATCTTTATCCCATAATTCTGATTCCATCCATTTCTTTTATTTATTTTTTATTGGATTTAGAGGTTTTGTTTTTATTTTTAATTATGTTTATATGTGTGTACCTCCATGAAAATAAATGCATGGGAGTACAGGGATACATGCACAGGTACATGGAAGCCAGAACAAGGCATTATATTCCCTAGAGTTGAAGTTATAAGTAGCTTGAACTGTCTGATGTAATGCTGGGAATCCACCTCTAGTGCGGAAAGTCCTTCTGTATGTGTATTGCTTTTATTGGTTAATGATTACAGAAACTGGCTTGGACTGTGATAGGACAGAGAAGAGCTAGATATGGAAAACTAAATTGAATGCTGGGGAAAAGAAGGCAGTGTCATGATAGTCCATGTAGCACTGCCAGAGAGGGTTGTCAAATGGAACTTTGCTAGTAAGCAACAGCCACGTGGCGATATACAATTAATAGAAATGGGTTAATTTAAGATATGAGTTAGCAAGAAACATGATTAAGAAACATGGCCAAACAGTACTGCAAATGATTTAGTTTCTGAGAGATTACTTCGGGTTTGAGCTGCCGGGAACAAACAAGTGGCCTCCTTCAACATCCTTGTAGTAGCATCATATTATCTTTGAAAGGGATTGGGTGTTCCCTCAGAGTCAGTACAGGTCACACCCAGACAACAGAACAAGAGATACTTAATACCCCAGAGGGATTAGCAGAGTTAAGTGGAAGAACTGTCTCTGCAAGCAATACCAGCCGCAGGTGATGGCTTTGAAGTACTGGGTTTTTAAGGGGAAAGGGGAGATTCTGTGCAAGGGTGACTTGGTAAATCCTGATTGGACATGTTTGACAAATAATGAGTTTTGATACTTAGACAAAGTGTTTCATCTCCAGAATGAGTCAATAGCCACATAATGTAATGGACGTCCATGCTTGCTTTAGGAATGCAATCTAATGAATTTTAGCAAAGAAGAGAGAAAAGTGAAGGGCAGAACCTGCCAGTATCATGTTTGCCATGCTTCGGCCTTTTTCACTCTTGACTACTGAGTCATCTTTCTAGCTCATCAAATCTACTTTCTGGAGTATTTCAAATTGTACATGATTGCTTTATCTTCTGCAGGAAATCATAGTTTTTCCTATTAAATATTATTTTATATAACTATAATACCTATTTTATTTAGTTTGCATTGGTCATCGTTTATACTTTGGTTTATTTCTTTTACTAAATTTATCATTTTGCTTTTTTATTTATTGTGTCTGTGTTTTTGCTTTGATACTATCAAATGTTTATAATTCTTTCAATAATATTTGAAACCTATGTTTCACATGCGAGTTTAAATATGCATTTTAAACACTATACTCAACAGTATCCATTTTCCATGATTATTAAGATTCATTAAGAAATTCAGGACTTAATAGCTTACTGGAGTAGATTTATTTTCAGGAAATCAATTTTCTTTTATTATGAACAGATTCTTCTCTCATACAATACATCCTAACCATAGCTCCTATTCCCTCCAATCCTCCCTTTTTCCCCAGGTCCATGACCCTACCATTTCCCTTCAGAAAAAAGAAGCTCTCCAAGGGACCATAACCAAACAACAAACAAAATATCATAAGACAGGACAAAATTACTCATTACCAGGGCTGGACAAGGCAACCAAATAGGAGGAAGAGAGTTCTAAAATCAGTCAAAAGTATCAGTGACAAACCCTCTCTCATTATGAGGAGTCTCACAAAAACACCAAGCTAATAACAACAATATATATGCAGAAGACCTGGTATAGACCTATTCAGGTCCTGTACTTGCTGCTTCAGGGTCTGTGAGCTCAGGTGAGCCCTACTTAGTTCATTCAGTGAACCATATTGTTCTGGGGATCCCCATCCCTTCCTACTCTTATGGTCTTTCCTCCCCTTTTTTTTCAGGATTCTTGAAGCTCTGAGAAGGACCCAATGAAGGCCTCCAATTTATATTCTCTCTCTGTATAATGTCTGGCTGTGGGTCACTGCACCAACTTACATATACTTCCAAGGAAGTCTCTCTGATGACAACGGGCCAAGGCAGTGAATTATGAGTATAGCATAAAATCAATAGAAATTACTTTATTGATTATTTTTTTGGCTAGTTGTATTTGGTTCTACACTAGATCTCTGGGCTTTACAGTCTGTGGTTCTTGGTCATCCAGGCAGTGTATGGTATAGGCTGTCTCTTATGGTGTGGGCCTCCATTTAAACTAGATATTGGTTGGCCAATTCCAGTCTTTATGTCATCATTGTTCCAGCATATCTCACGGGCAAGACCAATTGTGTATGTCAAAGTTTTTGTGGATGGTCTGTGTTCAGGTTTCTCTTTCAATAGCCTGCAGAGTAACATACCACACCAAGGAGTCTAGAATTTGAGGATGAAGACTCCATGTAGCCTGAAATTAGACTTCTTTGTGTTCAATAAGCTATGGAGATAAAGTCCTTAGTAATATTTGAATTATTTATTTTTCTAATATCTAGTTTATCTATCTATCTATCTATCTATCTATCTATCTATCTATCTATCTATCTATCTACTCTATCTATCCATATATATATATATTTCTCCCTCTGTAGGCTACCATTTTTGTCTGGTTGATACTGTGCTTCTCCTTCCAGGGGATTTTCAGTTTCATGAGATCCCATTCATTCATTGTTGATTTTAATGTCTATGCTATTAGTGTTCTGTTCAGGAAGTTGTGCCTTGTGCCATGCTCTCAAGACTATTCTCCATTTTCTCTTCTTTCTGGTTTAGTGTGTCTGGTTTTATTATGAGTTATTTGGTCTACTTGGACTTGTGTTTTATTCACGGTGATAAATATGTATCTATTTGCATTCTTTACTTATATGCACCTAGCTTCATGAACACTATTTGTTGAAAATGCTTTCTTTGTTGCAGTATATATTTTTAATTTTTTATCAAAATCAAGAGTCTCTGTATGTCTGGGCCTTTAATTTAATTCCATTGATAAATGTGTCTGTTTTTATACCAGTAAAAAGCAGTTTTTATTACTATAACTTTTTAGTATATCATGAAATTAGGGATGGTGATACCTCTACCAGTTCTTTTGTTGTTCAGGGATGTTTTAGCTATCCCAGGTGGGTTTATTTTCCAATGAAGTTAAAGATTTTCCTTTTAAAGATTTATAATCATGAAAGATCTTTCCATCTTCTAATATCTTTTTTAGTTTCTTCCTTCAAAGATTTGAATTTCTAGTCACACAAGTCTTCCACTTACTTGTTTAGAGTTATCACAAGATATTTTTTTTTGTCATTCCAAATTATTATTTGTCTATGTATGTGTTTATATGCTTCCACATTTCTCAAACATTCACATGTTATCCAGTTTGCTGACATTATAACAAAGCATATGGTATGTATTCACTCATAAGTGGATTCTAGCCGTAATTAAAGGTCTTTGAGCCTATTATTCGTGATCCTAGAGAAGCTGGATAGGAGGGTGAACCTGAAGAAAATTCAGGTAGTTTTCCTCCTGGAGATTGGAAATAGACAAGAGTCCCAGGTAACCTCGGGTGCTTGGGGGGGTGGGAGGGTTGCTGGAAGGGGAGAGGGTTAGAGAGAAGGGAGCAGGGGAGGAATGGGGAATGCTCGGGGGACTGAGAGGGGGGGGAGGGAGGAAGGATAGATATGGGATCAGGGAAGAATATATCTCAACTAAGGGAGTCAGTTTAGGGTTTACTAGAGACTTGATCACAAGATATTTTATGCTATTTGTGACAACTGGGAAGGGTGTTGTTTCCCTGATTCCTTTCTCAGTCACTTTTCATTTGTATATGAGAACTACTGATTTTTCAAGTTAATCTTGGATCTAGCCACTTTGTTGTGTTTATCAGCTGTAGGAGTTCTCTGGTGAAATTTTTACAGTCATTTATACGAAAATATTATCTGATACTTTAACTTCTTTCTCCCCAATTTGTATTCCCTTGCTGTCCTTCAGTTTTCTTATCTCTCTAGCTAGAACTTCAAAGACTATGTTGAATAGATATGGGAAGAATGGACAACCTTGTCTTTTTCCTAATTTTAGTTTAATTATTTTGAATTTTTCTTAATTTAATTTGATGTTGGCTATATGTTTTCTGAAAACTGCCTTTATTATGTTTATGTATCCCCTTGTCTTCCTAGCCTCTGTAGAACTTTTATTATGAAAGGGTATTGGTTTTTGTCAAAGGCTTTTCTGTTTGTTTGTTTGTTTGTTTGTTTCTTCGAGACAGGGTTTCTCTCTGTAGCTTTGGAGCCTGTCCTAGAACTAGCTCTTGTAGACCAGGCTGGCCTCACACTCAAAAACGATCCATGATCCACCTGCCTCTGCTTCCTAAGTGCTGGGATTAAAGGCGAGCACCACAACTGTTCGACTCTTTTCAAAGGCTTTTTAAGCATCGAATAAGATGATAATATAGTTTTTCTTTCACTTTATTTATATAGTGAATTATAGTTACTGATTTTCTTGTGTTGTACCATCTTTGCACCTTTGGGATAAAGCCTACTCGATCATGGTGGATGATATTTTTATGTATTCTTAGATTCAATTTGGGAGTATTTTATTGGGCACTTTTGTATCTGTGTTCATAAGCAAAGCTAGTCTGTAGCTCTCTTTGTTGACTCTTTATGTTGTTTGTTTTTCGGGGTAACAGGGGCCTCATAAAATGGATTGGACAATGTTCTCCTGTTTCTCTTTTGAGGAATAATTTGAAGAGTACTGACATAAATTTTTATTTTAAAGTCTGGTAAAATAATGCTCCAAAGGCATTTGGACCTTTGCTTTCATTGGTTGTGAGACTTTTAGTTACTGCTTCCATTTTACTGGAAGTCATAGGTCTATTTAAATTGTTTACTTGGTCTTGATTTAACTTTCATAAGTGGTACCTATTGCAAAAATTTTTCATTTCTTTTAGATTTTCCATTTTGTTGGAGTATAAGTTTTTAAGTATGTCCTGATGATTCTCTAGATTTCTAGTTTTTTTATTTATTTATTTTTTTGTTATGTTCCCCTTTTGTTTCTGATTTTATTACTTTGGTTATTCCCTCTTTCTCATTTAGTTAGTTAGGATAAGGGCTTGTCTATCTTGGTAATTTCCACAAAATACAAATAAAAACAAAAGCACAAATTCTCTGTTTCATTGTTTTTTTCCATCATTCTCTTTGTTTTTGTTTTGTTGATTTCAGCCCTCAGTTTGATTATTTCTTGTCATCTTCTCCTGTTAGGTGCTTACTTCTTTCTGTCCTAGATTCTGTTCTAGAACTTTCAGATGTGCTCTTAAATTGCTATTATGAAAACTCCCTCTTTTTCTTATGTAGGTTCTTAATGCTATGAACTTTTGTCTTAGCATGCTTTTCATTATGACCCGGATGTTTGGCTATGTTATGTATTCACTTTCATTGAATTCTAGAAAGTCTTTAATTTTTTTTTCTTTATTTCTGTCTTGGCCCAAATTTCATTCAATAGAGAGTTGTTCAGTTTCCAGGAATTTTAAACTCTCTGTTGTTTCTGTTGTTGAAATCTGGCTTTAATCCACAGTGGTCTAATAGAATATGAGAAGTTATTTAAATTTTCCTGTATCTATTCAGACTTGTTTACAAGGATGTGGCCAATTTTGAGGAAAGTTCCATAAAGTGCTGATAAAGGATATTTTCGTTTGTGTTTGCATCAGATGTTTCGTAAATATCTGTTAAGTTCATTTGGTTTATAGAGTCTGTTAGCTCCTGAATTCTTTCTTTAGTTTTTTTTTTTTTTTTTGCTGAACAACCTGTCAAATGGTGAGAGTGGGGTTTTAGAGTCTATTTATATCAGTATGGGGCTGATGCTGATATGAAATTAAACTGTACCAGTGTTTCCCTTATAAATGTCGGTGCTCAGCGTTTGGGACAAATGGTAAGAATTTAAATGTCATTCTAGAGGATTTTTCCTTTATGAATATTAAGTGTCCTTTTAAAAAAAATCTTTTAATAAATTTGGTTTGAAGTCTTTTGTTAGGTAATAACATGGTTATACCTGCTTGCTTCCTAGGCCCATTTGCTTGGAATATCTTGTTACAACCCTTTACTTTGAAATAATGTCAATGCTTAATTTCAAGGTGTATTTCTTAGAAGTAGAGGAGAGAGGTTTTGTTTTCAAAACCATTCTGTTATTTTTTTGTCTTTATGTTGAGTAAATGAGACCATTGATATGGAGAGCTATCAATGACCAACAATTAATAAGTTCTGTTATTTTCTTGTTGGAGGTGGTGCTAGTGGTGATGGTGGTGGTGGTGGTGGTTTGTGTGTGTGTGTGTGTGTGTGTGTGTGTGTGTGTGTGTGTGTGTGTGCCTATTCTTTGGATTACTGGTATGAGACCATTTTTGTGTTTTATTTTTAATTGCTATTTGCTTGTTTTCATGGATATACTTATTCTCCTAGATTTGGAGTTTTTCTTCTTGCACTTTTGTTGGACTGGATTTGAAGTTAGATATTGCTTTGGTTTTATCTTGCGATATCTTATCTTTTTTCACTGATGCTGAAGTTTTGCTGGGCATAGTAATCTGGACTTGGATCTGTGGTTCTTAGAATCTACAGCATGTCTGTCCAAGACTTGCTGGTTTTTAGAGTCTCCATTAAAAAGTCAAGTATAATTCTAATAGACCTTCCTTTATATGTTACTTGATCTTTTTCCATTGCACCATTAACATTCTTTCTGTCCTCTGTATGTTTAGTGTCTTGATTGTATGTTAGGAGGACTTCCTTTTCTGGCCCAATCTATTTGGTGTTCTGTATGCTTCTTTTACCTTCATAGGCACCTCCATCTTTAGATTAGGAAAATGTTGTCCTATGGTTTTGTTGAAAGCATTTTTCTGTGCCTTGGAGCTGAATAGGTAGAAAGTAGGAAAAAATGTGATTAATGTCTAAAGATACATTTGTAAGTTTGATTTATTTTGATGTATCTTCAGTAAGGAAAGATAAAGGCTCTATATGAACTGACTATAATGCAGAAAATTCTATAAATACTTACTGTGCACATTAATATCCTGAATAAGTATTAATTTATGTATCTTCCAAGTGTGGGATGACCTGTAGCATCTACCTGACCTTTGTCTCCCACCTTTGATGTTCTCCAGCAACTGACTGTTTCCCATCATTGGACTTACTATTTCTTCTAGATGCTGTTCTTTTAATTTTTACAATACTTGATACTAAAAAAAATTTCAAAGACACAAAACATGTATATTATTTTAATGTGAGTGTGACATGTGTTTGATGGAATGTTGAGAGGTACCCATTACTTTCCTGCTCTATGTACCTAATAGTATGATTTTCATGCCCTTTCTGATTGCTTTAGAACCACTAATAAACCACTGCCAATACTTCAGTATAAGTTTCCTCAGAAAATCTGAATACACTTCTTAAACTTCCTCATAAAGATCAATACTTTTTTGAGAGAAAAAATTAAATTTAAGATCAATTAGAAATGTCCATATTTTGAGAAGTAAAAGTAAGTTCATTTCTCAAAGGTGTCGATTAAAATGGATGGCAGAATTTTCCTTCCCTTTTTCTTCTGTCTTTTTTTTCCTCAAGTTGAATTTCAGCTGGATTCAAGGGTGGACATATGAAGGTTTTTTAATAACATATAAAATAATAGCACTGGTTTTATTTCATAGTTAGAAAAATGATAGTGAGTTCATTAATGGTGATATTAACATTGTAAGGGCAAGAGGTGCTGAGCTTTACTTCATATACAAGTGTTCTGGGTAATAATATTAAATACATTACCAGGAGCTTGGAAGCTTGACTTAATCATTAGTCTGAAAGCAGAGAGAACTGATGATATTACCTTAAGAGTTTCTGGCTAGAAAATGACACTGGCATGCATCATGATTTCCTTGGCTTGCCAAGAAGTACAATGTTAAAATCCATATAATGAATTATAATGAGCTGGTTATGTGCTATGCACTCATATTATTTTTTGAAACTCCCCAAACCTACCATAAAACAAGGCCATTAGGAATACTTTGGACATCTTTGGAAGAGTGCTCAAATTATCTTTATATTGCCATGGTTCGCTTCCATGAATCCTGGAAAGCATGACACTGTGATAATAATAGGTCAGGTAATATTAGTGCTCAGTGTTTGGTCAGATGTCAGGGGACATAGTCTGGCGTTAGACATCGATCCTATGCCTCAACAGCAATGAACAATGTGATATGAAAGGAGTTTTGCAACATGTGTGTGGGTTCTAAAACTATTTTGTTCTTATCTGTGCTAAATAATGTCACGAGTTTTCCCTTTGTCCTGGAGTGGAAAGCTCCAGTAATTGTCAAATCTTTGCTCTTGAGCTTACTCCAGACAGAGCTGTCTCTACACTCATATTTCCTGATCTTTTTTTCCACATCATCTCACTGAGGAAATAATGCAGAGACAATACAAGGAATGACAGAACTGCTTGACTTTTTCCTTAACCTTAGTTTGAAAAATACTTTCTGAAGTCTAGTGGTCAAATAACGAAGCCAAGTGTGAGGCAGAAATGGGCTCTCCTTATCACACTGCCTTTTTATTTGTTGAAAACAGAACAGAGAAGACACCACAAAATAAATCGATGCATTTCCCACACGGGTGGTTGGTGTGTGTTACCCGGGACTCATGTCCAAGGGGATCCTGACTTGATTTTGTTTTAATCAATTTGAAAGAAAGTAAGCAGTAGAGGGAGGGATCTGTGGAGGAGCAGGGCACAGGGGAATCTCATTAAGGCTCTCTTGCTGATGTTGTGATTTGGAAGCAGAGAGCATAGGTGCAAGCATGGGCAATTTATATCCCTTTCTCCCAGCAGGACCCACTGTTAGACAGGCTGTCTCGTCAGCACTCATCCTAAGAAGAGTACAGTGGAGGAGGCAAGACTGTTTCCCTTTCTGATGCATCCTTTTCTCTAAGTTCTTAGGAATACACATTCAGAATGAGAGCCTCACAGAGGAACCCACTTTACTTCATGATGTGCCTAAATTAAGAAAAGCTCAAAGGCTCGATCACTGTTATCCATTTCTGCTTCTCAGGTTTAACAGGCAGATGAAGTGCACTTAGAGCTGACAGATGTGGAAATTCATATATGGCCACACGAATCTCTAGTGGCTATTAATGCAAAAATAATAGGAGTTATCTCCACAGAGGTCAGTTGAAATTTACATTTGGGATATTCTTCCTGGGATAGATTTATGGTAGGATCAAGTCCTCAGGCTCTTCCAGGAAAATGTAACCTCTGAATTTGTCAATTATGTTAAGAAAATACATTTTCTTTAAAAAAAAAAGTACCTCAGATATTTAGCAAATACATAGAGTATAGCGGCAAGATAGTTGAAGGAGAACTGTGACATTAAAGTAAACTTGCAATTACTCTGTTAATTGGCAACTCGATTATCAAAATTAGAGTTCATTAAAGGTAAAACGTTTCCTCTATAAATTTCATCTCTTCTTAGGGATAATACAAATATGATGCTCAGTAGGGGGACTGTTTTATCCACTTGATTATTTTTATGGTTTCCATCTCTGAGTACTAAATTGTGATTATCTCTCTGACTCATTCTTTTGAAAGAACTCATCATCACTATTGTTTTTATTTATATAAAGTTATATTGCAACCATAAACTATCTAGTCCCAATTCTCTGCACTGTGCAGTGCTGGTGCATACTTAATTTAATTCACATTTTTCACATTTATTACTTAAGAAAGTAAAATTCTAAGATTATTAAAAGCTAATTTAGATCTATGTACCATTCTATTATTGAATCGGTTTAATAATATCTTAATTAGTCATTTCACTAGCATGATTGTAGAGTTAAAGAAGTGTTTATTGTATAAAAGCAAAGGAGTACAATCAATATTGCAACTTAGAGTCAATTTCTTTGCTTGTAGGGGGTCCTTATTGTGAAACATCCTGAGCTTAGGTACAATAAAGTCTTTCCCCCCCATTTCCATATATAGTTCTCTTTGTTTGGATGCTTAATTTTAAAAACAACGAGAAAGAAAGCCATATCAGTAAAACTGATCTCTCCTTCATTGCCAGTAGGAAGTAAATGGCAGTTACCACCATGTTTTAAATGTCACTGATACTCTTTTTTATAATATAGTGCAAATCACATGTCTATCTTTCCAGCGACCATCTGATGATGTAAGGCATAGCCGGCCTTCAATGAATATTTTATGAATGGAATAATAAGCATTTAAAACAAGTTTTTTTTTTTTTTACAAGAGATAATTCTTAATCTACTTGGAAAAGTTGGCTAGGTAGCTGATGGTGGGTATCTATAAATCTCCCATTAAAATGTGGTATTATTAGCTCAAGTACAAAAGTGGCTTATATATGTATGTATGTATATTCATTCAAGCACATATGCATATTTAGAGTGAGTGCCGGAAGTCAGTTTGAATCAGGAGTCTGAATCCATCTCTGTTTCTGAGAACCACTGTTTTGTACTTTTTGTTGTCTTCAGTAATTTCTAGGAAAAGGAATTCTTTTTTTTTTTTACCAAAAAGCATAATTTCCGTTTCAGTTGAAATGCCATTTTAATATTTTTATCCCATGTGCTTCTCTCCTAATCTACCTCTTCTTGCTTTTTGACTACAGAGCAGCCCTCACGCATAGCAGCCCATGCCTACAGTGACTTCGGGTAATTCTTACATTGTTATCAGTAGCTCATACCAAATCTCAGAAACACTATCATTTCCAAAAAAGACTGTTTCTAATATTGATAGACTTTTGTAAAATCTAAGCTTTAAGGTACATGGTTTTGTAAAATGTGGGCATGTTTATAGATAATTATACAAATATTCATAAAACTAAAATGATTTTAAAATGTTTTTAAAATGTACAAAAAAAATAAAACACCATTAAACTAGAGCTTTATAACTGGTCAGTTCATTTGCCAAAGATATGATAATAACCACTGAAGTATGTCCATCTTAAGAAAGGACAATGAAATAGAGAAGCTGTAGAATTAAATGCACTTGTTGATAAATGGAGAGCCCCTCCCACTCCATTGCCCTGTGTGTCACTTATTATCAACCTATGTATAGATCCATCTATCATCTGTCTCTTCTAGCCCACTCTTTGCCTCACCCCTTCTCTCTCCCCTTTCCCTTCTGTACTGCCTCTCAATGTTTTTTTTTTTTCCTTTTAGGGAGAACAACACAGTCCCATGTATTTACAAATCACTGCATGGATTTTTGTTTCCTAAATTTTTCAATTATTTTAGACATAGTCTACTATTCTTGCTTTATTTTAACTCATTTTGTAGAATAAAAATGTATTATTCCAAGTTGTATTTCCATGCCATGTCACTTTTCAAATGGTCAATGTTTTTAATTAAGGTCTGACATGCTGTGTTGCATATATATAATTTATAATTATAAATTCTGTTTTCTTCCTTTATTTTTTATTTTCCTTGTTTTGCACTTAGTTTATCAGTAATTTTACATAGAACCTTTTGTTGCAATGTTCACTTTTTCTCCATTTCTCCCATCTGCCTCAGTGCATCAATTTCAAGGTACCTTAGACTTCTGATGTGCAATCTAATTTGAATTGCTGGATAGAATTTCTGCACTGCAGTGTTGGTGCAGGGTCCTTGGACTAATCATACAGCCATTGGGAAATATGGCTTTATTTATATTATAAAACTGTGTTTCAAAGTAATAATCTGTTCATTCTCAAAATTGACGATACTTGCACCCTACGTTGGAAATGATTTGAGGGTGATGACATCTTTTAGGCACCACCATGTTTTTGTCCCCTCAAAGTTTTAAGCTTGCCTCTAAAATATTTCTTTGTATGAAAGTTATACTAATTCTTATAATATATAGAATTTATTATTTTTATAATGCTAGTTCTGTTTTCAAAAGTACTCATTACTATTTTTAACCATATAAAAATCTAGCATAATTGATTTTAATGATAAACTCATACATAAGATAAATCAAAAGCAAATTTAAAGTACAAAAAGGCATATATTTTTATCATTTATAGCCATTTATCATTTATAACTTATACCATTACACACACACATACATACAGAGAGAGAGACAGAGACACACACCACATATGGACAGAAAGAGAGAGAAACGTGTGGAGGAAGATAAAAAATAATGGCCTGTGATTAAACACTAAACTATGATGAGACTTCTTAATTATGTCATATATAAATTGAATTTAAAAAATCTCCTATTTCAAGGACAAATTCATGCTTGCCTACATATACATTCATTCACAATTAAATGCTGTACTGTCAGAAAAATGGGGTGTGTACCAAGAAAGGCTATCTTTCATTGAGTATGTCTTTCAGAAAAGTTAATAAGATGTGGAAAGGAACCTGAGATAACGAAATCAAAAGACATTGAGGAGAAAGGATGAGGTTTTATAATCATATCAGAAGAAAGAGAGATAGAAAATAGGCACAGTAATAAATTAGAAGCGTTATGGAGTTAATTCAATGATAACCTCCAGTGACTGAGATGCTAAATTGTCTTAAAAAGAAAAATGAAAAAGTAATATGGATAATTAAAATGCAATAGAAATCTTACAAAAGAATAAACTTAAAAAAGTAGGCAAGGCACACACTTGTAAAACTTGGGAAGATTAGGCAAAAAGGACTGAAATTCTTTATTTTCTATGAGTTTCAGGAAATAAACAGATTTTACTTATGCTAGCTCTTTCACAGCCAGTATGTTCCCATTGGCTCAACAGAAACAATTATTTTTAAATAACTAATGAAGATCAAAGAAAAATTACAAGTGCAAAAATTTCCTCTAAAAAGTACAATTCTGAAATATTATGATAAATATGTACATACATATATATACATATTTAAAATGCTTTGAATTGTCAATCCATTTTAATAAACAAAGATTAGCTACAAAATTTCTTCCATACTAATAGAGAAAAGATAACTAAGGAATAGAGAACATGGTGTAGCAGGCATGAGCCACTGAGAGCTATTCAAATAGTCCAATTAAAGTGGTTAAGGTATCTGAAACTGATACCTTCTACCTTGCCCCATTTTGCCGCTGTGTTTAGTAAGTCTGGTCCTTGGAATGTGTTTAGGTCTTTTCACTGGAAATATTTAAGCTTCACTGAATGATTTGACTTCTGGCTTTGAACCAATTTAACACCTGAACCTCAATTTCCTTGCGTGAAGTCTGAGTTGTCACAGTGACCATTGTGAAGGCTGTAGAGAGCATACCCATAATACCTGTTTCTGTTGGTGTGCTTGCATTCATTAACACTAGCACAGCAGTCAGTGCTCAACCTTCCTACTGGTGGTGCTCAACCTTCCTAGTGCTTCACCCCAGTGCATTAACACCTTATGTTGTGGTGACCCCCAACTATAAATTCTTTGGTTGATAATTCATAGCTGTAAATTTGTTAGTATTACAAATCATAATATAAATATCTGTGTGATCTGATGGTCTTAGGTGACCACTGTTATGGGTTGTTCGGCCCCAAAAGGTAATGTGACTCACAGATTAAGAACCTTTTACTTTTGCTTTTACTATAATAGAAGCAAGCTTTCTGAAATGAGTCAAGTATTTGAGTTCATATTCATTGCTTCTAATTAGTGCTGAAGCGGCAGTTGATTGTTTGACAGGATATGCTAAGAATATGTTCACACTGGAAGAGATAGTGTCCTCTCTGAGACTGACCACAGCACCTATCTTGATTCACTTTGGTGGACGCATGCTCAGATACTGAAGTTTAAGTTCTATGCTGTGTATCAAGGCTGATATATCATAGATAAACTGATAGTAGGATTACTAGGTTTGGATTTGGGGCTGACAATAAAAACTTCATTAAATGGTCATTTTACTTGCTAGTTTTTGGTAGAGGTACAACACACTAGCACAATAACTGTTTTACCCTTAGGGCAGTGAGAAAAGAGACGGAACATCTCTAGCTAATGTATCCCTCCTTTGCAGCAGCTTTGATAATCTGCACTGTACCGGTGGGAAGGGATTGGACTGCTCTTTATTGGGACCCAATCCTCTGTGTGTAAAGAACTACGAAGCATCCTGAGATAACAGAAGAAATGACTGTCCCTTGCCTCACAGTGTGCCCTGCCTGCCAGGGTGATGAAGATGCAATACATCTAAAAAGGAGGTAGCAGAAATTAAGCACCTTTCAGGCTATATCTCAGATTTCTGTATTTTATTCTTTGTTCTACAGCTTTAGCTATTATAAGAATAGAACTTCATGTCCCTGGATAAATTAGAGTTTTGTTTGTGTCCAATTCCACAGTTATGAGCTACACTTAATCTTTGCTTATTTTATTCAAATGTTCCTCCAGATCACACACCTACTATTGGGGTGTCATTTTCTATAAGGTACTATCTTGTTAGACTGCCAGTTCACTTAGTTAAAACCACGTGGATTTGGTAAGGCTCTAAATCTCTCTGACCATCAACAGCTTGTAGATTACTTAGGTCAATTGCATTCTCTCTGAATGAAGCTTGAAAGGGATCGATGAACATTGGCTAACTAACTAGCCGCTCCAAATACTGAAAATCTAAATATACACATCCCTCACCGCTGAAGCAGTTTTCAAGAATTCAAGGAAGACTGATTATCCAAGACCTTCAGGGCAGATGGAAGCATAAATACTAGGCAAACAAACTTGCGTAATTCTTGTAATTTGGGCACCAACAAGCAAAAACGACCCCTGAATTCATGAAGTCAACACAATAAAGTGGATCCAAATTTCAAAGATCACAATTGGAAAATTGTTGTCCAAGGAAAAACCAATAAATAATTTTCTTTAAAATAATCTTTTTTTTCCTTGAGACATTCATGTATGTGTTTATGGGGAAAAGAATAAAAATAATTGCTGTAACTCTTTCTGTGGCAGATACTATGTCAACCACCAAGCTGCATGCCCATTAAGAGTTGTTAAATAAAATAGAATCAATCACATCAATAGTATAGATACTGAAAAGAATGAAGGCCGTTATTTACTGGCATGTACTAAGCAACACCTACATAATGGACATATTACTCCTTCTTTCTCAGCTTTATATCTCCTTGTCTACTTATTTACTTATTTCTCTTTCTGTGTTTCTATTCACCAATGCACATAAACTATCTGGGAGGGTTAAAACAAAACCCAAGAAAACTTTTCATTCTGACAGTTTATGACAAATACAGTTGAGAAAATTTTGGTAGAAATATTTCTGCCTCTTGTGTTTTGGTTTTCTTCATCTGTTAGTTCTCTGCTACTGTAGACAAAGCATACCAAATGCTGACTACTCCAAAGTAGAGTTTCCTTGCTTATAAGATCATGGCTGACAGTCTTAACAAGGTTCACGGTAGATGACTTATCCTTGGTCTGTGAGATGTTATCTGCTCACTTCTGTGTCTACAGCAGGCTCTCAGGTTAGGTGGGAATTGGCTAGTTCAAAATGATTTCCCATATTTGCAGCCTACCCTGAAATAGGTCATGTGCCTCAGCTTCAATTTCTATGTTTTTTTCCCTTGTTACTGATTGGCTTTTGGAAAGCTTGAAATGATTAGCCTTCTCAGAACCAAGGCTTAATGGATGTCTAATGTCACTTCTGCAAACTTGTTTTGGTCAATAGTGCTGCAGACACAAAGAGCAAGGAGAGATAGCCTCAGCTTCCTGGCAAGGAAGCTGCAGAGAATTGTGGACATACGTATTCTAACCCATTGGTCTGTGTAGAAAGCCTAAAAATAATATTGTTTTTAACAAGAATAAAAGCAAAACTAAAATGAAACAGTAAAACTTTTTTTCTGTTATGACATACTTACTGGTTTACCCGTTTACTATTAATGCATTTTTATTCCATAAACATATGTTCCTATTTTTATACTGACATATAATTATTGGTTCAGAAAACACACACACACACACACACACACACATTGAGTTACAGTATGTGCATAGGGCTCATTTCTAGATGTGAAATTCTAACACATATATGAAATGCAAATATATCTTATTTTTCTAGAAACTCAGAAGACTTTAACACACTGAGTGAATATCTTTAGACAAAACTTGGTTATCTCCTGTGTGTCTGTATGCTTAAAAGAATTAAAAATCCGTCTTCCTTATAAACATTTTTCATCTTAATAGCATAATGGTCCCCAGGTTAATCAATAATACCCTCTAAAAGTAATTTAAATTAAAATGTTAGTAATTATTTTAGACCATTCTTGGGAGCAATTCTTTAGATTTCTCCCTAACTATATCCAGCAATTAATTATCTTGCTTAATCAAGAAAATGCAAATCATTTAGTCTTCAATGTGAAGAGATCTCCTGTCCCTATGTATTCTCAAGACTTCCTTGACTCTCACAGATTTGTCATTCACTTCACTGCCCAAGGGTTAGGTTCCATCATCTTAGAAAACTACACCAGAGTCACATGACAGAATTTTACTGTGACAGAATTGTGTCTTAATTACTTATATGTTGACTCTGCATTTACTTGTGATATTTCCCTCATGTGCTGCTATTGTTTATTCCAAAGTGAAGCAGATCACAAAATAAAAACATAAAAGGATTGTCCATTGTTAAAATGGTATAGCTCAGTTTCATGAGTGTGAGTTGGGCCCAATGTATTTGTCTGTGCTAGCATGCATGCCTATGTATGTCTGGGCATGTATGTGTGTTTACAAGTATGTGCCTGAAAGTGCATGACTGTTTAGCAGGTGTGTGTGCGTGCGTGTGTGTATCTGTGTGAGAGAGAGAGAGATAGAAAGAGAGAGATAGAGATCACTTTATCTCTGAAATCAGAGATCACTTTATCTCTGAAATGATCTTCCTTGGGGAAGAAAAGACAAATTCTCTGGTTATAAAATCTACATAAGGAAAATTCCAAATAAGGTGCCTGGAATTCTTTGAGGGGAGGGAGAAATTTGCTGAAATTTTCAAGTTCTGATTATGCAAGTGGAATATAATAGATTATTCATTTAGGATTAGGAAGTTTCACAGTAACGAAGATTGAACCCAGGAACTAATGGCTGATATAAAGCAATACACCACTAAGACACACATGAGTCATGCAAGGGTATGGTCTCCACTTGGAGAGTGACCTGCTGTTGGAGGGAGGCCGCTTGTTTGTCCCAGCCACACAGACTCCCATAACAATAACATAGAAACTGTATTTTTTAAATCACTGCTTGGCCCATTAGCCCTAGCTTCTTATTGGCTAATTCTTACATCTTAATTTAATCCATCTCCATTAATCTGTGCATCACCACGAGGTAGTGGCCTACCAGTAAAGTTTCAACATGTCTGTCTCTGTCAGAGGCTTCATGGCTTCTTTATGACTCTGTCTCCTTTCTTCCAGCATTTAGCTTAGTTTTCCTCACCTAGCTCTGTTTTCCTATAGCTGTGCTATAGGCCCAAAACAGTTCCTTTATTTATCAATGGTAATCACAGCATACAGAAGTAAATTCTGCATCAACCTGCAAGATATTATAACACTCTGTAGTGTAATGGAAGAGACTTGTTTGTCTGGCTGACCTTACCCAGCTGAAAATGACCTAATAAGGTTCATAATGAGAAAGTATATATTCCAAATTCAATCTCTCTCTTTGTTCTTCTTCTACTGATTCCTTATTGACAAAACTGCAGTGAAAGCCAAAAGTCAGAGGAATCTATTGAGGGAAAGATATGATAGAAAAGAGAAAAGGAGATATGGAGGATTAGTGTAAGATAAGGCATATAAATACCAAATGAAAAGATATTCTATTTTCTAGTCAGATTTTTAATCATGAACCCTGGGAATAATTTATTAGAACTGTAAAAACTTCTAATAATTATTGTTTGATTTTATAATCTTTTGGATTATGTTTCCCTGTATTGGTTATATTTTAAATGACCTGATCCTACATGGTGAAATATCTGCAAATTCCCATTGAATCATATTGAATAAAAACCATGCAATGAATGACTTTAAACTGATTTGCATATAAGAGAAGACCTCACCTGAGATATAGACACATGTCACTTTGTCAAGTGATATTGTTTTACAGTAAACAGAGAAGTCCAATCCTTCAACTGTCAGTCATTCAATTATGAATCTATCGTGACTTTTGCTGACAGTAGAGATCTCTTCTCTGACAACAATAAAGTGGGTTTTCTGGGGATGTTTACCAAAGCTTGAAACTTTCATGATGAAATGACTGGTTAAGATGGTGT
The DNA here is from genome assembly GCF_982192425.1 of Myodes glareolus. NCBI lineage: Eukaryota > Metazoa > Chordata > Mammalia > Rodentia > Cricetidae > Myodes > Myodes glareolus. Next base: position 44,313,848 of record NC_142041.1, on the reverse strand, counting down.
TGATGGCATCTGACCATAGTCATCCATCACCAGTCCTAGGGAGCAGGGAACTCTAATGGTGCTGGTTTTATTCAATCTATTTTATGCAGCCATGCTTGACTATTCAACACAAGACCTCAGGGTTAGTATTAGGATATATTTTGATCTCCTATAAAGATTTTCCACTTCAATAATTTGCAATCCTCCTAAAAGTCCTTGAGGCAATCGTTCATGAACTACTGCTTTCCAATGACAACATACCAAAAGATGGCCTAAAATGAAATTCAGAAACTGTGCTGGCCTATGTAAAATGTTGGTTAAAAAGCTGGAGAGTTCTTCAACCAAGCTAGGTTTTAATACCAAAATCTTAAAACATAATTTTAGGATGGTTAACTTACTAATGTTCTGTAGATACAGAATGTTGTTTAGTAAAAACACATTATAACTAGCAGTATTTTCATCAGTAACTTTTATAATTCATAGCAAGGGAAAATTAATTAAGTCTCCCCAGTGTAAAATTTGGGAACATCTATATACCAAGTTAACAATGGGTTTGATTGAATGACTGTCTTTCTTACATTCTCATTAGAGTTCCTGCGTTGAAACCTCTGCATTATGTCACTTTAAGATTCTCAACTTAATCTTAAAACTAAGTAAGGCATTGATTTTTAACTGTTAAACAAAAGATTTTTGGAGAAATTAAGGTTTAAACAGCACTATACACTAGCAGAGTCTTTTCCTCAGACTGTTAGGCAGTTGTGAAATGAAGGATCATGACTAATATAGAAAAACAGTCTATGGTTGTAGCTAGCAATCCATGGCTATTCAGACCCATTGTTTAGGACTAGATAGAGGTAACTTCCAAACTTTAATAATCATATAGGTATCTAACCTAGATAGGGTTACTATTGCTGTGGACAATCACTATGACCAAAAGAAAGGAAGCCAAGGGAGGATCTCAAACAATGCAGGAACCTGGAGGCAAGAGCTCATGCACAGACCATGTTGGAATGCTGCTTTCCAGCTAGCCCATTAGGGTTTGCTCTGTTTAAATTTTTATGGAACCAACAGCTCCAGCCCATGAGTGGCATCACCCACAAGGGCCTGGACTATAAAAAGAGTTAAGAAAATGCCAAACATGCTTTCCTGAAGCCAGATATTATATAATATGGGTACATTTTGTCAACTGAGGTTCTCTCCTTTCTAATGGTAAGATCTTATATAAAGATGATATAAAAACCAGACTAGTTAATATTTGTGTAGTCATGCTTTTGTTCACAGGAAGGGGTCTTATATTACCTTTGATTATTAAAGTTATATGACTGCCTGCACATTGAATCACTATTCTACAGTCCTATTATAATTTTGTATCCTGTGATTATTGAATAGCCAATCCTATTTTCATTATTGTTTTGCAATTTTCCCTATCTTTTGTATGTTAGAGACTTTTAAGATGCATGGAATACAACTTTTGTTTGCACAGAGCTAAATGAATATGTGTGCTGTGGTCAGCACATTATCCCTAGCTGTATACACTCACTATTTTGTCTTTTGTTATATATCATTTCTTCTCATAATTGTTAGATATTTAGTTGTGGCCTGTCTGTAACCATGGAACAGTCTGTATGGCTCAAACAGAGATGTAGCCTCTAGTTTTCTTAGTTTATACTGAGAGGCTTAAGAAACTATAATTGTTATGCATTTCTTACTTACTCACTTTTTTCCCATGCTCTACCCTAGTGAACTTGTGTAAAAATAAAAGCTTTCTCTTATTATTTTTCTTTGACTTTTAACAGAGCAGAATAGTCTTTGAACCGTTTACAGGCTTGATTACTTATTGCTTCTATCGTAATACTAGATTTGAACTTGCTGGGCCAACTGACATCACACCTTTTTTTTTAAGGTAATTAATTATACTATCATGTAACTTTTCTGCAAAGTTATGTCTATTAACATATGGGCTTTCTTTTTAATATGGAACTTAGGATGATGGATCTCAGTTAACCCATGTTTTCAATAAAGACTCACACAGCACAACCAAATGTGTTTAATTTTAGAATTGTGTGAAATTCTTCTACTTCTTCTTAAAAAGTAATATTTAAAGTTGCTACTCTAGTCTTGAGAAATATTCACATTCTCAGAATTGTGCTGGCATTGCATAGGTCCTTGATAACTCATTCTTCTTTAAGTCAATAAAACTTAGGTTTTCTTAAAATATTTTTGTGAAATTTCTTTATGAAGAGTACAATATTCTTGATTCTATTGTTTTCAACATATTCATGACATCTAGGAGTATTTCCAAAAGAAACCTTAAGAAATTGCTGTACAGTCCTTGGACAGAGGGGTACATTGATTGCCATGTCCAAATAATTCCACAGTAAGAAATGAATAGAGGTAATGAATCCTAGTAACTTTCAAAGTGAAAATATATTCACAAACAGTATAGATTCGAATAATTGATTTTTCCATTCCAACTATATTTTCTTCCTTACCTTGAGAACATATGCATAATTATATTTTTCAAGAAACTACGTAATACAAAATATTTTAAAGTAGAGAATGAAAGAAGTTTGTTTAAACCATATAATTTATAACTGTGCAACAGAGCTTTTCATTAAAAACTAGACTTAATAATTAAAGTATTCATGTATTATCAGTTAATGCACAGCCACGTGTCTCTGGATCTTCTAGGCAATTCGGAGTTCTGCTCATTGCTATCAAAACAAAAGATCTCTCTTCTCCATTCATTCTTCAAGTTATACATGCACATTGTTAAAATATGCTTCTGCTGTCTACTATATGCATTAAATCGACCACTATGCAGGGTTATGGGATAAGGAAGGTAATGAAAGAAAGTAACAGAAACCTTAGTACAAACTTCAATTTATAACCAAGTTCAGTTTTTCTCATAGTTGAAGCACAGGCAAATGAGCCAAAATTGTACAGGTTGGTTTTATACCTCCTCTCTGAAGAGGACGATGCTAGGCTCCTGTATATGAGTATAGCAGAGTGGCATTAAGAATCATGTCACAGACTTTTTTTCATTCATATTTGGTTCTATTCTAGGTCTTTGGCCTTTCCCGACTCTGGTTTCTGGCCCTTTAGGCAGTGTCAAAGGTGGGTTCCTTCTCATGGCATGGATCTCAAGCTGGGACAGTCATTGATTCTTTGGATTTCCTCTGTATCTGTTGCTATGCTCCCCTTTTTTTATTTCTGATTTTGCTAATTTTGATATCTTTTATCATTTATTTAGTTTAGACAAGGGTTGTCCATTTTGTTGTTTTTCTCTAAGAACCAATTCTTTGTTTCCTTCTTCTTGCTGTTGTTTCTATTTTCTTAATTTCATCCCTCAGTTTGATTATTTTCTTTCATCTACTTTTCATGGATAGACTTGTTTCTCTTTGTAATAGAGATTTCAGGTATGATGCTAAGTTGGTAATAATAGATCTCTCTAATTTTTTTTAATGAAGGAACTTATTAGGATGAATTTTCTTATTAGCACTGTTTTTGTGTGTCCCATAAATTTGGGTATGTTGTGCATTTATTTTCATTGAATTCTAGGAAGTCTTTAATTTCTTTTATTTCTTGCTTGACCCAGTGGCAATTTTTTTGAGATCTGTTCACTATCTATGAGTTCACATGATTTTTTGCAGTTTGTGTTGTTATTGAACTCAAACTTTAATCCTTTGTGATCAGGTAAGAGGCAGGGAGTTATTCTAATTTTTTAATCTATTGAGACTTGCTTTGTAACCAAGTATGTTGTCAATTTTGAAGAAAGTTACATGTAGTGCTGAGAAGAAGGTATATTCTTTAGTATTTGGGTGAAACATTCTGTAGATATCTGTTAGGTACATTTAACTCATAACATATGTTAGTTACATTATTCCTGTGTTTAGCTTCTGTCTGGATGACCTGTCCATTGGTAACAATAAGGTGTTGACATCTGCCACAATTAATGTGTGGGTTTTGATATGTTATTTAAGCTTTAGTAATGTTTCTTTAATAAATGTGGGTGCCACTGTATTTGGGGCAAAATTATTTAGAATTGAGACACGATATTGGTAGATTATCCCTTTGATAAGTATAAAATGTCATTATGTCCTTCCCCATCTTTTTGATTAATTATGGTTGGAAGTCTATTTTGTTAGATATTAGATTAAAATGGCTGTACCAACTTGTGTTTTGGGGTTCAGTGCCATGGGAAACCTTTTTCCAATCCTTATTCTGAGTTTATGTCTATCTTGATGTTGAGGTGTGTTTCTCCTATGCATCAAAAGAAAGGATTCTGTTTTTGCATCCAATTTGCTAGCCTGTGCCTTTTTATTGAAGCACTGAGCTCTTTGATGTTGACTGCTATTAATGACCAATGACTGTTATTTCCTATTATTTTATTGTTGGTTGTGGTGGTGGTATTTTTTGGTGTGTGTGTTTGTTTTTTTTTTCTTCTGCTTCTTCTTTTTTAATTTTTTTCCATTCAAAAATTTACACTTCCTCCTCTCTTCCCATTCTCCTCCTGCACCCCCACTCACTCTCCTCCCTCCCCCTCCCTCCTTAAGAGAGGGCAGGGAACCCTGCACTGTGGGAAGTCCAAGGCCCTCCCCCCTATATCCAGGACTAGGAAGCTTTGCATCCAAATAGACTAGGGGTCCAAAAAGCCAGTACGTGCAGAAGAAACAAGTCCCAGCGCCTTTATCAATGGCTTTTCAGTCAGCCTCTATTGTCACCTGCATTCAGAGATGTCCCGCGCTACCATCTCGCCAGCAAGAACCATGCGGTACACATAGGATACTTCTGCAGTAAAGCTTTAATGCCCCTTGGGAGAGCGGGCATCAGCCAACATGGCGGAGACCCAGATAAGATGGAACCCATCCCTTATATAGGAAACAGACCCTGCTTTGGACGTGTCACTCTTTGATTGGTTCACTGCCCATTATCCCAGATGATGCCTCGGGAGTAGGCAGGGACGCAGCGGTAGAGAGTTACCAAGCACGTGCGCTGGGATTAAAGGCGTGTGCTACATCACCTTGAACTCACAGAGATCTGCTTGTCTCTGCCTCCCAGGCATTGGGACCAAAGGCGTATACTACCACGCCTTGAGGTCACAGAGGTCAATCTGCCTCTGCCGCCCAGGCATCAGGACTAAAGGCGTGTACCGCCACACCTTGGGGTCACAGAGGTCAATCTCTACCTTTGTTCCTAGAAGCAATGGAGAATGTGGTCCGGTCCTCCACATATCCCCCTTTTTTTTACTTCTTAGCAGAAAGGCAACTCCCTAGGAAGGTAAAGATAGAGGTCGCACTTCCCAAAATGAAAACATAAAAATGGGCTTACACGGAATCTGTCCCTAGGCTCATGACACCTGGAACCTATCCGGCCTGCCCTCTGCCAATTTTTGGGAAAGGGAATATGCGGCAGGAAACCCTTAAGCAGAGCGACTTATCTCTCAGAGAAGGCCATTCTCTGTGCGATGCTCTTCAGCTCGACAACCTTTAGGGCTAGCTAAGCCAAGCACTCCACCCTGTGCAATGGACCACAGTCCTAGGGGTGCAGGAGCTGGTTGGCTTAAACCTTACTGCTTTAACATAAATAACTACACATCAGTAGAGGCCCCTGTTTCAGGGCAGCCAACGCTTGTGCAATAACCACTTTGTCCCTACGATTTTGGGATTTGAGTCAGCAGACCATCCAGAGGAGAAACACTAATCCATAGCATAGGACTGTTCCAAAACATTTCCACCCCCACCCATTCTTTGAAGTAGGGGAATGAGAGACACGGCCCAGGACTGGAGTCCTATGGCCAAGCTTATAAATCATCTCTAGGACGGTAGGGAGGGGGCCCAGAGTCTTATTGGTTGTAAAAAATCGGGGAGACACCGCCATCCTATGGTTGACTGGTAACAGCTTCAGGAAGGCTGAGAGTGTCCTCCATCGGTGCTCTGTCATCCATCCGCAAAATGGCAGGAGGAACAGCAGCCAGGTCCTCAGGCGAATCCGTGTGTTGTGGATCACTCTTCACTGTTCGGGTCAATCGCTCTGGCAGCCAGAATGGGCTTTCTTGATCCTGTGGGAAGACACAAACAGCTCCCCTGGATCTCAATAAGATGGGATCCGGGCCTTTCCATTCATTAGAAAGCACATCTTTCCACTTAACCAAATCTTTGGGCCGCTGCGGATCCGAACAATGTCGTGTTGCAGCATTTTGGCCATTATCATCCAGATTTAAAAAATTTATGGTGAACAGAGCCATGGCGATGGCCATTCTTGGCATCGGGGGCAGTTCCTTTATTATTCCCCCCCTTTTTGTTTAAATAGATATTTATCCAATTTTTAATTTAAATAACCATGGCATTTTGTAACCTGTCTTGAAGATACCCATAGTGTTTAGCAGAAATAACTGACAGGATAAGGGAAACTGATAGCAAGCAATAACTGACAAAACAAGGGGAAATCTAGCAGCATAGCAATGGCACAGCAACAACAACATTGCAATGTACAACAACAACACAGCAATAACTGACAGACCAAGGGCAGGAGCTGGACCATCCCTCAGGAACCCGCCAGCTCCGCAGCAATCAGGCCAGACAGCTCCATAGCAGAGGCTTTGTCCTCAGGCCTCTGGACAGATGAATCCACAGCATGAATAGTAGCATTTCTAGAAAAAAACATAAACAAACTCTTCTCCCAAAATAACATTTAAGAGTATTAAAAAACTCAGTGTAAAAATTTAGCACAGTCAGTACTGGAAGTAGGCTGGTCTTGAACTTAGAGACCTATAGGTCTCTGTTCTAAAGAGCAATCTTGTTTGTCTGTGTCATTATAGTAGGCCTTAGAATTAAACCATTTTAAATCTGGCACAGATGAGATTATTGTTTCAAAAATATGAGAAAACCGTTTTCCTGTTTCCAGCCTGGAGTCCTAAGATGACGTGGCCATTGGGGAACCCATATGGGGATCTCTGTTTTTTACGGTATGGGCCGTGTTGCCCCAGTGGCGCCTAGGAAAAACCCAGGCCCTGTTTGTTGATATTAGATTTAAGATTTATTGGCTCCCGTATTTCTTGCTGGTACGGTGGCCTTGGGTTCCAGAGCCCGCCCGCCATCCAAGGGCTGTGCGCGGCCCTGGGCCTGCTCGCTGTGCGGATCCCCGTGTCCCAGGCCAGGAAGTGGTGGCTCCACCCCCAGGCGCCCCTGCCTTCCCCGCGGGGCTAGCCTAGTTCTCTGAGGCTGTGTTGGTGGCGGAGTGTGGCGGGAGCCGACACTCAGACCGAGGCGGCACAGGCGGCAACATCTCAAGGTCCGCGCCAGAGCCGTTGCGGCTCAAGGGGCCGATGGGAGAGGCAGCGAACAGGGCCGCTTCCCTACTAGCCAACTCTCAACACCTGTGCCACAGCAAAAGCGGCTGTAAACTCTCACAGATCCAGCCAACGACCCAATCACCCCAAAATCCAAGGGCCCTTCGCATCCACCTCCCTGCGGATCCTGAAACACCAGACAAGCCAAGCGTACATACAGCAATCTTTTAGGAGGACTTGAGTTCTTAAAATGCTAAGCAGTTCTTAAAAACTTAAGTCACATTATGTAGATGTAATATGGTATTGCCTGTTTATTGCATTTAAACCTTAATTGCGCTTTTATTATGATAAATACGACCAGCCCTGCCTGAAGTCAGCATTGTTTAGCATAGCCAAATGGAATCAGAGCCATTTTACCCTCAGAGACCAGCACAGTTTTAGGTACATTGTAAGCCTTTTGGCCCGGCTGCCTGTGGCACCGCTGTGACATCCTCCAGGCCAGGCACCAACCGAGCTGCACCAATTGAGCCGGCGCAATGTGCTCCCCACCATAGCCACAGAGCAAAGCTCCGCTCCAGCCGCCCTCCAGCCCCAGCTGCACCCATTCCGAGCCCAAACCGGTGTACGGAGCAAAGCGGAACTCAGAGAAGCAGGCTTGATGCTCTGCAAGGACCTCATTTAATCTTTTAGGGAATTTGGGCGTCGTTAGTCTCTGGCTGCTTCCTGCTGTTATTGGGCCGTTGCATTCTTAGGGGTATACACTACAACATTTCAGGAGGTCTCGGTGATTCAAACCACATAAATCCCAAGTACACCCTTAGGCTCTCCTTTTCTGTGGAGACGAAAACAGAACCTCTTTCCCAAAACATCATATCCTTAGCAGTTTCTAAGTTTAAATATCTTTCTCCTATCCAGTACACAAAAGACAACACATATAACATAACATAAAGCTTTTGACCTTGTAAATCAGCCTTCTCCCCCATTTTTACTTTTTTAAAATCACTGGGAGGTCCTTTTTAACTTATTTTCTTTTTTGTCTCCCCCATTCTTTACCGGAGGGTCTTTTTTAACTTATCTGGGTGCGCGCACAACCTCCCACTGCTGCTCAGTTTCTGATATGCTCTCTGGACTTTAGAGCGTACCTCTCTAAGCTTGCATGCCTGCAGTTCTGAATCCTCCTTGTGTCCAAGGGGTCTCCGGCGGTGCAAAGTTCTTCTTTTTCTTCTTCTTCCCGGGTATCGGCACCAGATGTCCCGCGCTACCGTCTCGCCAGCAAGAACCACGCGGTACACATAGGATACTTCTGCAGTAAAGCTTTAATGCCCCTTGGGAGAGCGGGCATCAGCCAACATGGCGGAGACCCAGATAAGATGGAACCATCCCTTATATAGGAAACAGACCCTGCTTTGGACGTGTCACTCTTTGATTGGTTCACTGCCCATTATCCCAGATGATGCCTCGGGAGTAGGCAGGGACACAGCGGTAGAGAGTTACCAAGCACAGTGCGCTGGGATTAAAGGCGTGTGCTACATCACCTTGAACTCACAGAGATCTGCTTGTCTCTGCCTCCCAGGCATTGGGACCAAAGGCGTATACTACCACGCCTTGAGGTCACAGAGGTCAATCTCTACCTTTGTTCCTAGAAGCAATGGAGAATGTGGTCCGGCCCTCCACACAGAGAGTTCAGTTTGATCACATGCACATTCAGACCCAGTCAAGCTGAATTTGGTGAGCTCCCATTAGAACAGATACACTGTCTCAGTGGGTGGACCAACCACTCGCGGTCCAGACTTCCTTGCTCATCTTCTCTAAGATGATATTTGAGATAACCATCAGTGTGATAGTGGGGCAAGGCCAGTTCAGGCACCCTCTGCACTGCTGCCCAAGGACCTAGCTGGTGGCATCCCCGTGGACACCTGAGATCCCCTCAAGAGCCAAGTTTCATGTCAACCCTAAAATGGCTCCCTTAATGTAGATATCTTCTTCCCTGCTCTCATATCCTCCCTTCCTCCATCTCCACACTCCCACTTTTCTCTCTAGCCTTTTCTTTCTCACTTCTCTCTCTCCCTCTCCCCTTTCCTCACTCCCACCTCTACCCTCACCCCATGCTCCCATCTTTTGCCCAGCAATCTTGTTTCCTTCCAATTTCCAGGAGGATCTATATATGTTTTTCTTTGGGATCACCTTGTTATTTGTCTTCTCTAGGCTTGCAAACTATAGGCTTAATATTCTTTGTCTGTGGCTAGAGTCCACTAATGAGTGAGTACATACCATATTCATCTTTTTGGGTCAGGGTTATCTCACTCAGAATAGTGTTTTCTATTTCCATGCATTTGCATGCAAAATGCAAGATGTCATTGATTTTTATTGATGAGTAGTACTCTGATGTGTATATATTCCACACTTTCTTTTTCCATTCTTCCATTGAGTGGCATCTAGGTTGTTTCCAGGTTCTGGCTATTACAAATAATGCTGCTATGAACATAGTTGAACAAATGCTTTTATAGTATGATTGGGCATCTCTTGGGTATATTCCCAAGAGCGGTATTGCTGGATCCTGAGGTAGATTGATTCCCAGTTTCCTGAGAAACCACCACACTGATTTCCAAAGTGGTTGCACAATTTTACACAATGGATGAGTGTTCCCATTACTCCACATCCTCTCCAGCATAGGCTATCATTGTAGATTTTGATTTTAATTATTCTGACAGATCTAAGACAGTATCTCAAAGTTGTATGTGTGTTTGTGTGTGTGTGTGTGTGTGTGTGTGCATGTTTCCGTAGGAAGTGCATTGTAAACAACCTCCAAAACTCTAGAATTGACAGAGACTTATTGCTGCTGGTATAGTGACCCAAAATTCTTTTGTATTTTGGGGAATCCATCTTTAGCCTGCATGCCTATAGTATCCAGCAAATATTTCCAAGAAGCAAGAAATTTCAAAAACAGTTTTGCCTATATTGGCAGTTTGTCTGTCACTTTCTTCTATGTCTTGCAGAATATATAGCAGATTTTTTTCATGAAACAGGAACCCATAAGAACTATCTCATCTTCTCTATACAGCTTCAGTAGTCATCTATCTGTGAATCTTGCATGCCCAGCTCACATAGCAAACTTTCAAGTAGTCCAGGCAAGAGCAGTTTCTTGCCCAAATGGCTAACAAACTCCACAAGGATCCTCTTTGATGACCATCTTCCTCTGGATGTAGGTTGTTGCTTCCAACAACAACAATCTCACTATCATGAAAAGTCCTAAGTTCTTCAACCTTTTTAAATGCCATATTCTAAAGGTCTCTAAAAGACTTAATGAATACCTAACCTAAATATATCTCTATATATCTAGAAAACTTAAGTAACATTACAACAAGCTTGACTATTATAGATGACTCTTTATTAATCTATATCTCTTAATTATATATTACATTTTTAAATGAGTTCCACAAACACAATACCTTAATCAAGACCTGAAATTTTGTTATATAGTATAACAAAATTTGTATCAATCAACCAATATCCATACCAATCCAGAGTATTCATCTCTATATCATGTCTCCATTTAAATGTAAACATTTATGAACAACATTTGGGAATATGCATGTAATTCTCTTCAAACAACTTCCTGCTGTTTATTGGACAAAGTATTTTAGGGGTGTAAATGGCATCCTTTCAGAGGCTCTTGGTCCATCAAACCACATTAGCTTGAAATGAAGTCACAGATTCTTATCCTCTTTGGAAACAAAGAAAAACCTATTTTCCAAAGCAACATATCCTCAGACCCAAATTCTGAAGTAAAGATACCTTTATAATATACATGCTGGTTTAGTTTAGCAGCCCATACAATTAAACAATTTTCTGCACCTAGATCCTTCACAGTCAAAAAAATTAAAAAAAAAACAATAATATACATAATCCAGACTCTCTGTGCATATTTCATCTTTGTGTGGCTTATTATTTTTACTTTATTACTTTTTCTATAAGTTTAATATTTAATTGTCTTTATTCGTTTTAATCTATGATTGTCTGTACTCTTTTATATTACATTTACTGTCTTTCTACTCTTTTTTTCTCTCTCCCAAGTCTACTTACATTTTTTAAACACATCATGTCTCATTGAGAGGTTTTTTATATCTGAATCTCTCCTATTGTGTATCTGAAATCATTTTCTGTCCAAGAGTCTTTTTAAAATGTTAAGCAGCTTGGTCTCATTGGCCCTGGATGCTGAATCTGCCTCTCTCAGTCTTTAAATACGGTGGAGGTAGTTCACCATAGGTTCTAGAACTGATGGGTGGAAGCAGTCCTTACTACCTCAGGTCTAGGGTAGCACTGTACAGCATATAAATCCTTCTTATCTAAGTAAAAGCTAAATCTGCCATGCAGCATACTGTGTGGCCTGGATATATCTCTGTATGGCAATAGGAATCTGCCATGCTTTCCTACTTGTGCACTCCTAGTAGACTTGATCCCGCTACCGACCAGGTTGGGAGTACTGAGCCTGTACATGGTCTCAGTTACTTTTCTCCCATCCCCAAGTGAGCACATAAGCATCTGGACCCAAAGTTGATGGTGGGCATCAACCCCCCAAAAGAAACAGAGTTTATGTTAGCAGCACAGACCAGGAAGTCACCATTTCAAAACAGCATGTTTTTTTCTGCTACCACTGAATCAGGAAGACCTCTCTCAAAGGAGCTGCAGCATGCAACCAGCAAGCAGAACCCATCTGAAAAAAAAATGTGGTTAAACTTTGTTTTTTAGTGTCTAGAATTACTTTCCAAGCTTTCTTAGGTTTTATGTGGATTTAGTCAACCGTGTTGGCACACCAATTTGTTGTAGGGAGGCAACTTGTTTGTTTTCCAGCTTCCCAGCTTCCTGAAATAACCACAGAGAAACAGTATTAATTAAATTACTGCTTGGCCAATTACTTAAGCATATTGCTAGCTAGCTCTTACATCTATAATTAACCCATCTCCATTATTTTATATTTTACCAAAACTTGTGGCCTATTTGCAAGGTTTCATCATGTCTGTGTCTGGTGGCAGCTCCATGGCTTCTCTCTGACTCTGCTTCCTTTCTGCCAAGATTCAGTTTAGTTTTCTTTGCCTACCTCTATTCTGTTCTTCACGGGCTCAAGACAGTTTCTTTATTAACCAACAGTATTCACAGCACACAGAGGGCAAGCCCACATACAGGGCTTGCTGAATGAAGGTAGCTGGGCTCTGGTGGTTACATATTGTCCTGGGAATTGTTGATTGCATTCTTATACATGCCTTTAGGTTCCTGCGTTTGGGGTATTTATAAGTTTAGGTACAGATTTTTGAGTTTATCTTTGTCGGATGGGTATTTATCCTCTCACTGTTTGTTTCCTCTCCTGCTTTCTGGCCTGAGTTGCCTGTGGGTTTGTTTAGCAAGTATTCTGGTTCAGTAAGATGCTTCTGCTTGGGTTTTGGTGGCCTGCTTGACCTCCTGGGTTCTGATTACTGGAGTGAATTCTGAGGTTACAGATCCCAGCATGGCCTCAAGTAGATCAGGGGGCTTCTGAGTTTTGGGGTAGAGTCATGACCTCTGGCAGAGTTGGAACTTTTTTGCCGGGTTGTAGGCCAGGATATGGTGAAGATGGGTTAGGGTTTGGTTTGGGAAATCCTCAAGTGCTGTGAGGGGTATTGGTGGGTTGTTGATAATCTCTGACCTTGCTTTTGGTTACTTTGGTGTTCTGTGATTGATTTGGGGGCTACTATTGGAGACTTCATTTTCTTCACAAGTGCTTGATAAAGGAGGGCCCAGTCTTTCATAGCAGATCTTGAAATTGGTGTTTCTAATTTCTATAAAAAAAAACAGACAGAATAAGCCATGAAGATCAAGGCAATAAGCATCAACCCTCAAGGGCCTCTCCATCAACTCCTGTCACCAGTACCGTGCCAAGTTTGTGTTCTTGTTTTGGCTTCCTTAATGGAACGTGATGAAAAATATGTAAGCCAAATAAACCTTCGCCTCTCCAAGTTGCTTTTGGTTATTGTGTTTTAACACAGCAAGGACAATGCTAACTAAATTAAATAACTGAAGTATACTAAGTTAATTTCTTCTATGTAGATATAACAGTTCTTCACTATCTACCTAGTGCCTTCATACAACTTTAACTGCACCCTCATAGAACAAATTAATTAATGTTTTGCAAGTAATATGCTGTAGAACTTCTACTCATTTCACTGTGTTTGACCTTATAAAGACACAAAGAACCTGGATGGACTCTTCTGACATCTTTGCTTTCTATGCCCAAACAAGGCAACAATCTCTGATTGGGGTAGTTATATAAGCTCAGATTGAGTAAAACAATATTATTTGAAATTAAATGATATAGCATATGGATAAAATTAAAAATCCATGAGCAAATACAAAAGTCATTGCTCCCTGGTATTTGCTTATTTTTGTAAACTAGAAAATAAATATTTTTATTAATTAATTCCATAAATATTCTGTCAAATTTGTATTTGAAAACTTCAGTTCAAGTCATAAAATAAAGGTGATGTAAATAATTCCTATATTAAATCTAAGAATAATAAACAAAGGACTATAAAACAAGTTTTCAAAAATCTACTAAAAAATCTTTGGTGCCTCCTACAAAACTGATTTATTTAATGAATTTTTAAATCCTAATTATCCTTAGAAATAAGTTCTTTACTGACTAAAGCTAGTGTAAGGGATAGGCACTTACCTGGTACGATGGTGTTCATATAAGAGGAGATAGCTTAATTTTCATACTCTGTGTGTGTGTCTGTCTCTCTCTTATTTCTCTCTGTGTCTGTGTGTGTGTGTTTGTGTCCCTCTCTGCCTGACCCTCTCTGTTTCTCTCTCTCTCTCTCTCTCTCTCTCTCTCTTTCTCTGTTTCTCTCTCTCTCTTTCTCTCTCTCTCTCTCTCTTTGTGTGTGTGTGTGTGTGTGTTTGTGCGCACACACACACACTTGTGTGTATTTCTTTATATCAAGAAGACAATGGTTATTAGAAACCTATCCTGACCAAGTTTGATCTTGGAGTTCTATAACTCAGAACTGAAAAAAAATAAGTAACCAAGCTGAGTTTTCCAGTTTTGCTCATTGGGAGAAGAGTCTAGGCAAACTAAGGAAGTTCATTATAATATCAAATGATTCCTCACTTAGTTGAAGAAACTTCCAAGTTTCACAGAAGTGAATTTGTATTCAAGGTGCCTGAAGAAAAACAATAAAGGCAAACATCATTTGAAATATATTATTACTCTTTCCTCATTTAACCTCCTAGAGGTCTCATAAAGTGGCCAGCACAGACGAGAAATTAATCTATGCACTGGACTGCATGCTACTTTTCAACTGATATGTAAACAACATTTGTTACTCTAATCACCGAATTGTTGCTTCTTATGGGGTACTACTATCTCTGTCAGAGGTGTACAAACATTTATTTAAATTTTAGGCTTAATAAAACTCATATTATTCTTAGTGACTTTACAATATAACCTTAATATCACATGTTTTGTGACTTTTACTGTCTAACAATGAAGCACGATTCACATAATCCCACCTACTAGCCTTCTTCTGTTCTGTACTAACTTTTACAAGGAAACTACAGATTCATTACTAAGAAGTACTAATGTTTTAGTCCTTATTTGATCTGCTTTTGTACAAAGATATTTTGAAGTGATAATATCATTTGCAAAGACTCTTTTCTTAAACTGAGATTACTAATCTTTTTTTGTATTATGTCTGAAATGTAACATGGCAAAGAGGTAATACATCTTTCATGCTGAATGTTTTCATTGACAATGGTACTCATCTTTCACACAGGTTTTGACAGATTTGAGTACTTCTGATGATACTGTGAAACTGGTTCATCAACACTCATAGTTTCCACACCTTTTTGTATAAAATTTGAGAAACTTAAAGAATGATCACTAGTTTATTAGTTCTGTGTCTTTAAAGTCTTTCTGAATTATGCTGTGTCTAATATTGATTTCCTATAGTTTTTTTTGCCATTGTCAGCACAGAGGGTTTAATAGTACCTTATCTCTCAAAGACTAATGTGTGACTTTTTCTAACCTCATATCAGCAATTCCCAAAGAAGAGCAACAGAAAAAAAACACAAATGTAATATAAATTAAGAATCACTGGTTATTAATATCTCTTACTATCAATGGTCTCAATTAACCTGTAAAAAAAAACAGAAGCTGTCAGAATGGATACTAAAACAGGGCCTATCCTTCTACTGCATGCAAGAAACACACCTCAACCTCAAAGACAGACATTAACTCAGAGAAAAGGGTTAGGACCCAAGAAACAAGCATGTGTAGATATCCTAATATCTAACAAAATAGACTTCAAAGTGAAATTAATCACAATAGACAGAGAAGGACAATTCATATTCATCACAAGGAAAACCCATCAAGATGAAGTCTCAATTCTAAATATCTATGCCCCCAAGACAAGGGAACACAATTTGTTAAAGAAAGATTACTAAAGCTTAAATAATACTTCAAACCCCCACGCTAATAGTTGGAGACTTAAACCCCCAATCTCAACACAGGACATGTCTGCCAGACAAAAACTTAACAGAGGTATAAGAGTACTAACAGAGGTCATGACTGATATGAACTTAAGATGCATCTATAGAACATTCCACCCAAACATAAAAGAATATACCTTCTTTTTTAGAACCTCATGGAACCTTCTCCAAAATTGATTACATACTCAGCACAAAATCAAACCTCAACAAATATAAAAAATTTAGGATAACCCCTGTTTCTTAATCAATCATAGTGACTTAAAGCTAGAATTCAACGACACTAAGTGCTTAAAGCCCACAAAATCATGGAAATTGAACACAGCTCAAGTGAATCATTACTGGATCAAGGAAGAAATAAGAAAGAAATTTAAGACTTATACAATTCAATGAAAATGAAGGCACAATGTATTCAAATTTATGGAATACTATGAAAAGAATTTAAAAGGAAACTTTACAGCACTAAGTGCTTGCGTTAAAAGCATGGAGAATCTCATACTACTAACTTAATGACATACCAAAAAGCTCTAGAACAAAAAGAAGCAAACTCACCCAGGAGAAGTAAATGACAGGAAATAATCAAATTGAGGATCAAAATCAATGACACGAAAACAAAGAAAACAATACCAAAAAATCAATGAAACAAAGATTTGGTTTGTCAAGAAAATAAAATAAACAAACTCTAATCCAAAATAATCAAAATGCAAAGAGAGAATATCCAAATTAACAGAATCAGAAATGAAAAGGGGGAACAAAGAAACAGAAACTGAGACAATCCAGGAAATCATTAGGTCATATTTATAAAACTTGTACTCCACAAAATGGAAAAATTTAAAAGAAATGGATAAATTTCTGAATAGGAACCACATAACAAATTTAACTAAGGTCAGATAGACAGTTAAACAGACATGTAACTGAAGTGAATGCATCAGATGGGGGAAATGTAAACGAAACAATCCCACACTAGCTCTGAATAAGGTAATTAAGATATCTACTTCCCTGCTCCCATATCCACCCTTCCTCCATCCCAATCATCCCATTTCCCCAAGCTCTCCCCAATACTCCCCTTCCCCTTCTCCCTTCTCTCTTCCCATCTTCCCTTACACCCCACATCACCCACACCCCATGCTCCCAATTTTTGTCTGGCAATCTTGCCTACTTCCAATATCCAGAAACTATATGTTTTTCTTGGGTTCACTAGCTTATTTAGCTTCTCTAGGTAGTGTGGGAGATTTGTCTGTGAATCATATTTTAAATAAACGCTGATAGGCCAGGCAGGAAGTATAGGTGGGAAAACCAGACAGGAAGTAGAGGTGATGCAATGAGAACAGGAGAATTCTGGGAAGCAGGAAGCCTCCTCTGCCATTCCTGCCCAGATCACTGAAGAAGCAACATGTGAGCTGACAGTTGAAAAAGGTACCAAGCCATATGGTTAACATAGATCAGAATAATGGGTTAATATAAGCTATAAGAGTTAACAAGAAGCCTGACCTAATGGGCCAATCAGCTTTATAACTTATAGAGTTCTCTGTGTGATTGATTTTCTCTGGGAGTTGTCGGCTGTGGGGTACTGGGTGGGAACAGATACCCCAACAAGCTGGCCTCCTCACACTACATCTAGGATCACAAATTATAGGCTCCATGTCCTTTATTTATGGCTAGAATCCACTAATGAGTGAGTATATAACATATTCATCTTTTTGGGTTTGGGTTATCTCACTCAATAAAGTGTTTTCTATTTCCATTCGTTTGCTTGCAAAATTCAAGATGTCATTGTTTTTTACCACTGAGTAAAACTCTCAAGTGTATATTGCCACATCTTCTTTATCCATTCTTCTATTGAGGGGCACCTAGGTTGTTTCCAGGTTCTGGTTATTACAAATAGTGCTGCTATGAACATAGTTGAACAAATGCTTTTGTACTGTGTGTGTGTGTGTGTGTGTGTGTGTGTGTGTGTGTGTGTGTGTGTGTGTATTCAAAGATTTTGCCCTGCAAATAACCTGTCCTCAAAAGTCATATTCCTTTTTGCTTGGTGATTCTGTCTGGATAGTTATATTTTCCTCTTTAAGCATCCAACTGTCCATGGCCTATTGAGTTTTTGAAAATGAGTATTTTCCTACAAAGACAAGAACAGAACCCAGGCAGAACCCTAATGAAGTTCTCATACTACCTGTATGATTGTCATCTTTGTGAATTAGCTGTCATTTTTCTTTCTCAAAAGGTTTCTTTATTTTTCAAATAGAATCTTTATTAATTTTGATGGTATCCATAGCTTTTCCACTCCTATGGAAACAAGAGCAACACCCCTTCCCCAATGTTTCTCATCTCCTATTTTCCATTCTGAGGTCAAAACATCCTTGAAATACACTAACTGATTGAATTTAGAAGTTGTTTTCTACTATCCAGGGTTTCTCTGTTGCCATTGCTCCTTTCTCATTATTGTTAAGAAAATTCAAGGTTAATAAAGCATTAAGCAATCTATTTCTGTTAGTTTAACATATTCTTTAGGTTGATTTGATCTTTCTATAACTGCCTGACCTGTAGGATTATTTGATATACTGTAATGTACTTTATATTATAATAAGCAACAAAACAAAACAAAACAGTGTCATTTTCTTAGAGACATATGCTGAATCATTATCTGTCTTTATTCTTTATTTGTGTAGGTATATCCATGATGGCTATAACTTCTAATAAATGTGTGGTTACTAAATCAGCCTATTCAGAACACAAAGCAGTTTCCCATTTAAAACCTGCATAAGTGTAAGTTGTATGAATTAAATGTTTTAATTTTCCAAAATCTGTGAAGATGAATACATTCATATATCAGATTTAACACCTTTGAGTACCCTTTGGGTTACTTCCTGCAGGTGGTGGTGTTTGGTTATATAAAGAACAAGTAAGACATCTCCTTACCTTGTTGCTATGTAATCGAAAGCTCCATTTTGTAAGTTGTTGCTGTTGACATAATGCTTTTTATGAAATTCTGAGGTCTTCAGTACACTTCCAATAAATAATCAATCAATTTTTGCATTACCCTGGCAGACTCATATGGGATCGGATGTGTGTTATATATCTGAAACAAGGCCTAATCCTGATTATATCTTAAACCTGAATGAATAATAAATTTTGTATCATCTGGCATAAATTCAGTAGTTTCAATATGCATGAAATCTCTTTCTGCATATTGCAAATCAGTTACTATATTCAGAGGTTTGTTAAAATCCCTTAGTACCATGAGAATCACATATATTTCTGCCTTTTGGACAGAATTATAAGGGTTTTGTCCACATTACTAAAATCTGATTTGTAACCTGCCTTTCTTGATTTATTTGTATCAGTATAAAATGTATAGACTCCAGTTGTTTGTACAATACATGAACTTTAGAAAAGAATCCAAATAGTTCCCTTCATAAGGTTAATTCTACATTTTTGCAATATTTGTTATTAATCTCACCTAAAAAATAAACACAAGCTCTTGGCCAGGGTTTTTTGTCTTCCCATAAAATTTTAACTTTATCAGTAGTAAAATGCACCGTAATCTCTGCTGGGTATATATATACACCTGCTAGTTGACAAAGTCTTAATTTTTCTTTATAGATTAATTCAGAGGTTTTTCCACATAAGTTTTTAACTTTTTAATTGGTTTATGTAGTAATAAAAAATCCCATTCTAAGACAATATCTGCCCTCTGCATTTAAATTCCTACAAGGGAATTTCTAGAAAGCAATATGACTAGAATACAATTAAGATTTGGATATACCCTACCAAGATGTGTCTCCTGTAATTTCTCTTCAACAACAGTTAATTCTTTTTCAGCTTCTGCTGTTAATTCCTTGGGACTAATTTGGTGCAGGAGAATTGTCTGTATTCTGTCAATTATGTTTTAAATAAATGCTGATTGGCCAGGCAGGAGGTATAGGCAGGAAAACCAGACAGGAAGTGGAAATGATGCAAGGAGAGCAGGAGAATGCTAGGGAGGAGGAAGCTGATTCCTACCACTCCTGCCCAGATCACCAAAGCAGCAGGATGTGATCTACCCAGCTGAAAAAGGTACTCAGCCACATGGCTAACATAGATCAGAAAATGGGTTAATTAAGATGTGAGAGTTAGCCAGTAAGAAGCCTGACCTAATGGGCCAATCAGCATTATAACTTATAGAGATCTTTGTGTGATTTCCTCTGAGACTAAACAGCTGGGGGGCCTGGCAAGACAAAAAACAAAAATAAGCCAGCCCTCTCATGTTACACTAATTGTATTTTTGTCTAAGATTTTGTTTAAATGATTTATTAGATTAGTTATTATCTTAACAGTCAGTTGTAGACTGGAAAACTCTTCTGAAAAATCTTTGAAAGTCATTAACAGTTCACAATTTATCTCTGCTAATTTGTGCCTTTTATGTTCTAATTTTCTGTAAACTTATTTTATAAACTAAGTAATTGATCGAATTGTTTCTCTGTATTTTTTCAGGAGAAATTTGTAATCCCCATTTAGGCAAAACTTTCTTTACTTCTTCAAAGAGTTTTTCTAAAGTATTTACATTTGAGTTAGGTAGCAAAATGTCATCCATGGAATGGTAAATTATAGATTTAAGAAATTATTTTGTATTATATCCAATGACTGACTTACAAAGTATTCTCTCAGGGTGGGACTATTGAGCATTCCCTATGGGAGCAAAGGTCCACTGATATCTCCTAGTAGGCTGAGAATTATTATAAGTTGGCACTGTGAAGGCAAATTTTTCTGTCTTTTTCTTGTAAAGGTATAGTGAAGTAACAATTCTTTAAATCAATAACTTTAAGAGGACATCATTTTGATAATAAAGAAGACAGAGGAATTCCAGATTGTAGAGGGCCCATAGGTTGAATAACCATGTTGACAGGTTTTAAATCTGTCACTATTCTTCATTTACCAGACTTCTTTTTAACAACAAATTCAGGAGAATTCCAAGGGCTGGTTGATTCTTCAATTTGTTGAGCATATAGTCGCTCTTGTATCAGCTCTTCTAAAGCCTGCAATTTGCTTCTGTTAACATCCACTGTTTAATCCATATGATTTCATGGTTAACCATTTTGAAGGTAGGACCATTAGTACCTTTGAAGATTTATTACTTGTTTTGTGTTCTTATACAGCCTGAATGGCTGGTGACCTTTGTTTAAAATACCTTATAATAGCCTTCTCAGTTTTGGGGAACTGCAGAGATGTTAATCTAGGTAGTCCATTGCTTCAGCAGTTCTTGGACCCATAGATTCACTGCAATATTAGCTATATATAGCCTCAGCCTTCATTTCTGTCCTTCTGGCCCTCTGCTTTCAAACCATCTTGTATGTTGTTTAACTTGAGATAGGGTTACAATTCCTAGAAATTGAATATCTAGCTATTGAAAAGGACAATCTGGATGGTAATTTCTGGAGTAATGATAGTCACATCTACACCTGTGTCCAGTAATCCCTCAATGACAATGTTATTTATAGAAATATGCAAAAATATACATTTTCTATTTTCTACTAGAGTTTTTGATTCATCTTCCATGCCTATTATATCATAAAGAACATTGTGATTTTTTACACACAAAGGATTTTTAATTGTTCTGGTGAGACATTTTTTTCGCAGTAACTGGTAATGTCTGAACCGTGTTTGACATGGAGGCCTGTGAAAGGCCCCCCTCCAAGGAGTTTCACAATGGTATCGGTTGCATTGTCTGTCTTTTATTGATCAACATTCATTGGTTCAATATTGACTTTTTCTACACCTCCTACATCTTCCAGAATATTGAGAACTTCTATTTTTTTTTTACCATTCTTATGGGAGAAATTATTTCTAGGAATCCTTGCCTGCAGTCCTTTTCGAATGTTATATTGTACTACGATTAAAACATTTGGCAATTTGGTGTCTCCTCATATCACTGGAAATAGCTTTTCCTACTGAGTCTCAGTACTATAGTCAAAAGTCTCAACATTCATTGTATGCAAGATCCATTCCTCTACTGGTGTTAATCTGACTTTTAATGGCCCAAGTATCATTTTGTTTTCAATGTTGGCATTTTCAAAATCCAGTGAATAATTAAGTACATGTCTAGCTTCTTGTCTATTATTCCTAGTTATACAGTCTTAGTTAATCTTTGTAGAAAGCCATGAAAACATTGTCTCTGTCCCTGTTTAACCCTGTTATATGACTCAATACTGTTTCATGTGAATCATTTCCCAAGCATTTAAAGCTGATATGCTGCATAAGGACAAAGTGTGTTTGTTGTAGAGCCTGGTCCTGAGAACTGGACTAATAGCCCTATTCAAAAATAGGTTTGGGGAAGTCTTAAATTCTTTTGCTTTTTTATGTTTTTCTAATTTTTTTGCCTCTTCTCTCAAATAGCATTGTCATTACAGCTGGGGTCCATCTTCTAGGACCACTGAGACTAATTGAAGTCAATTGTGCGGGGTAGCCTTATTGTTTGAAGCTCACAATTTTTATCATGTTCCTAACAAATGTTGAGTGTAAAACATAAGGCAATATTGTTTGCTTAATTTCCTTTAGATTGTTAATATCTACAGATTGGCATTTAAATACTTAAACTACCTTAGGTTATTTTATAGCAGATGGCTTCTCAGAAGAGGTTACAGATAAGCAGTTAAAACTCTAAGTAAGTCATACCTGACTTTGGCCCATTCTGGTGAGGCTAAATCCTGTTCTTGTACCTTCTCTCTCTGCCCATAACTTCCAATAAGTTCCTCAATTGTATTAAATCTTTTTACTACTGCCTTTTGTAAAGTGTAAATTTCCCTCCTGTGTCCTAGTGCTCTCATTGATTCATTTAGTTTCTAGTCATTATTACGCACATATTTTTCTAAGGTATGACATTTTTGCAATAAAGATAATGACTCATTCTTGAATATTAGCCTTCCTGGAGAGATACCTTACTTATTAACCTAACATAACTTTTCAAGATTCTGATTTAGTGCAGGAGGTCTTGTCTTTGTGTTGCTTTTATTGCTTAGTAAAGAAACTGCTTTGGGCCCTTCATAGGGTAGAACTTAGGTAGGTGGGGAAAATTAAATGGAATGCTGGAAGGAAGAAAGCACTGTCAGAGAGATGCCATGGATCTGCCAAAGACAGATGCTGGAAATTTTACTTGGTAAGCCACTGCCACTTGGCGATATGCAGATTAATAGAAATGGGTTAAATCTAGATTTGAGAGTTAGCCAATAAGAGGTTAGAGCTAATGGGCCAACTAGTGTTTTAATTAATACAATTTTTGTGTGATTATTTGGGGGCTAAGCTATCCAGGGGGCGGGACAAACAAGCAGCCCTCTACTTCAACCAGTTGTCTCACCAATGTGGTTAACTAAATCCATGTAAAACCTGAGAGAATTTGAAAAGAAGTTCTAGACACAAAAATACAGAGTTTAACACAGTTTCTTGATATTTTCTGTTGGCATGCTACAGTTTTTTTTAAAAAACACAGGTTTTCCTGATTCAGCCAAACAGAAAAAAGCCAAGGCCATTTTAAAATGCCAGCTTTCTGGGCCCTGCTAGTGCAAACTCTGACTCCTTTAGGCAGGGGGTCTGGCTACAGAGAATTTGACTGGAGTTTGTGAGCAGACTGCTTCAGCTTGCTTAATGGTGACATGGACAGTTGTGTGCCTGGAAGAGGGGTGGTTTGCTTGGCTCTCAGAGGGCGAGAAGCTCTGCCATGCTAGACTGGGTGGGACTAGCAGGCAGTACTATATTTGGTCTAGGAATGTTGCAGCTTATATTCTTAAGTATTTAACATTTTAAGAAACACTTCTGATCAGAAAATAATTACAGATATACAATAAAAACAAATTCAGATGAAAAAGAACCATAAATGGGTCACAGTGTTGGATAATTTTACATAGGATTGAAAGAGATAAGAAAAGGAGTATAGAAAGTCATAAAATAAAGTTAATGCTTTAAAAAAGTCTTTAAAGAGACAGAGTACAGACAGTCATAGATTAAAAGGAGTAAAGAAATATAAGACATGCAAAAATGGAAAATTCACAGACAGTCTGGATTACATATACTATTGTGTTATCTTTGAATTTTTTGACTGTAAATGAGCTAAGTACAGAGAGACATTACATTGTATGGGCTGCTAAGCTAAACCAACATGCATATTATAAAGGCATCTTGATTCCAAATTTGAGTCTAAGGATATGTTGCTTTGAAAAAGAGGTTTTTCTCTTGATTTCCACAGAAGATGAGAATCTGTGGAATACTTTCAGACAAAACTGGTTTGATAGACCACATCCCCTTGAAAGGTCTTCGTAAATACCCTCAAAAAATTAATTTGCCCAACTGCTGACTGAGATGAACCTACCACACAGATATACCAAGAAAGACCTGATTAACAGCACTCCTAATCAGCAGGAAAAAGTATGGACAAAACTACGCCCATATTTCCAAATATTGTTTATAAATGTTCTTTTACATTTAAAGGAGGATATGCTATAGAGATTTGCGTTGGTATGGATCTTGATTTGTATTGATACAAATTTAAGGTCAATTTTGTTATATTGTGTATATGTATTTCTGATATTGATTAAGGAATTATGTTTGTCCAGCTCTTTTAAAGACATAATGTATAATTACAAAATATTTGTTAATAGATAATCATGAATAATAGTCAAGCTTGTAGTCATGTTAGTTAGGTTTTCTAGATATATAGAGATATATTTCAATTAGTTATATTCTTTAAATCTTTCAGAGACCTTCAGAATATGACATTTAAGTGTTTTAAAAATTTAGTACTTTTCATGACAGTGAGACACATCTGCTCCTGGTAGTACCAATCTACTTCAAGAGGAAGATGGGAATCAAAGAGGCTCCTTATGGATTTGGTTAGCAATTTGGGCAAGAACCTGCTCTTGCCTGAACTGCTTAACTAAACATGTTGTACCCACAGAGAAATGACTGCTGAACTTGCCTAAAGGTGAGATGATCCTTCTTCATGTTCCTGCTTCATGAAAGAGTCTCTGAGACATTTTGTAGGATACATAAGAAAGTGATGGATCTTTAAAATTTCCTGCTTCATGGAAAAGTTTGCTAGATACTATGGGCCTGTAGGCTGAAGATAGATGACCCAAATGTACAGAAGAACTTTGGGTGACTGTACAGGCAGTGAGATGTCTCTGTCAATTCTATAGTTTTTTAAGTTACTTACAATGCACTCCCTGTTTACTTAGGTAATAATATATCCTTCTGGAGTCTTTGATGGAGTTGAAGAATTTATAGTTATAGCTATACTTAGTTATGATAAAAGATAAAGTAGATATAAATATTATAACTGTAATTTTGCTAGATACCTGTTATATGTAATTTTACTATGTTATAGTTTTCCTTTTGTTAATTAATTTTCTTCTGTTATATATATTCAATTTATTTAAACATGCATAATAAATCTATAGATTGCATGTGAGGTAAATCATGATTCAGCCTGAGTCTTCTGAAACTCCTAAGCCCACACATGAACTCCCATAGTTTCACAGTTGTACTATAATGAAAAATACATTTTGTCCAATTATAAAAGTCCCCATAGTCTTTCATAATCTCAAGACCGTTTAAAATCCAAATCTCTTCTGAGACTCAAGGCCATCTTTTAATTGTGACATCTAACAAAAGCATAAAACAAATTTAAGTACTTCCAACACAATTGCACAAAACGTACATTAGCTTTCCAAAGGGAAGAATTATGGCTTGAGAAGAAATACAGGATCCAACAAAATTAGAAACATAGCAGGGCTAACTCCAAATCCTATGAAGTCAGGGAGCTTCCAGGACTCTTCTATTTCAGCTCTACTGTCTGAAGCATACTTCTCTCTCTCTCATAATGGTTCTTCCCTATTGCTGTCTGAAACAAAGCTCTTTCTTGGGCTTGCTGCAATCCTTGTATACATATTTCCATGGCAGATTTCCCACTGCCCTGTTACTTCTAACATCTTAGGTCTCCAAGAAAATCCAAGCTTTACTTTCACAGCTTCACAACAGTTACCTCTCAGGGTCTCCTTGTAGGAATTCTTCTGCATTAAACCTGGTCTCGGTGTTTCTCCTTAGCCATGGAGAATGATTTTACAATCCTATTACACATGTATCATTTATGAATATAAAGCCAGAATCATATGCATAACATTGGCATGTTTGACTACCAACTTGGTGTGAACCTTGACACTTTTAAATTATGTGTAATGTAAGCATTATGTCATTTAATCATGCCCACAGCCCAATGCATTACTATTACAAGTAAGTACTATAAGAAATTTATTTAATTAAGTCAATAAGAGGTATTTATGAAAAATGCACATATATCCAAACATATTTAAGTTAATATTATACATGCGATTATGTGTCATACACATACATCTATTTATTTGTCATATACACATAGATGTTTATATATTTTCAGAAACAGAATGAAAGACATTGCTTTATAATTTATGTTAATTTTTTTTATTTTTTACGTATGACTATTTTTCCTGCACAGATGTCTGGTAACTGTGGAGGCCAGAAAAGTACAATGACTCCCCCAGGATTCATTACATATGGCTGTATGTGCTGGTAATCAAACCCCAATTCTCTGAAAGAGTGACTAGTGGTCTTGACAGCTGAAATGCCTCTCAAGACCCTCAGTTAATGTCCCCTACATTTGGACAATTATAGCCATTATCTGCTTTAATGTTACTTAATTATTTATCTTTTGAGAATTTAATATATGAGTAGTGCATTTGCATCATTCTCTCTCTCCATTTCCTTCCTCAAATTCTTCACTTGTCCCCCTTACTCCTTTTTACATTCATGACCTCTTCTTCTTTGGTTAGAATAGGTGTCAGATTGCAAATCTGTCCTGCTGAGGTCACTTAGCATTGCTCATTTGTTCAGGACTGACCTCTTTGGATTGGGTCTTTAATTAGGACTTTGTCCCTGGTAGAGACTGATTTCCCCTCTGTCAGCAACACATACATAATTGTCTATTCTTCTAGAAGTAAAGCCTTGGGAGAATTGCCCCATCTGCAGTGGTGTGTAAATTGATGTTGTCATTTCAAATTTTGTATAGGCAATCATATTGTTGATATTTCCTGGGTGCAGTTTTCAGATAGAAGACAATATTTAACAGAAAGATTACCATCTTGGGCATCTCTTGTTACAACCTTCCCACACTTATCTCCCACAATGGTTCATGTGCCTTATGTATAAGAATTGTGTTGCTGTTATATGTGCTGGTGTACCCCACAGTCTTTCTATGCCTTTGGCTAGTAGTGAGTTTTTTTGTAATAGTCCTTTTTGGGGGGCAGAAAAAAATTCATTTATTAGATGAGAGAGTATACTTATTAGTACTTATAAGGATAAGTACTTAGAATATAGTTAGAAATTAAGCTAATTTAACATGGTAGCAATAATAAGTACTCCTCAAGAGTCTCTGGGCAATGGATTGCTAGGTTTACAGTACTGGTCATGAATTCCCTCCACTTAGCAGACATTAGGTAAAATTATATGACTGTTGGTTATCTCCAGTATATAAATGCCACTATGGTACCTTTTGTGAAATATTGCTATCCTGGTCAGTATTGCTGTTGGTAGGTATCATAGCATGGTATGGATCCTAACAACTTTTCTCTTTTCTCAGTTTTCATAGCTACTTCTGTTGCTGTGAGGGCTAGTTCTCAGGGAGCTAGCTTCTAGGTCATTCCCACCTGGTATCCTCCATGATTGTTTGAAGTGCATTTTGTAATGCAACTTTATCATAAATCAATAAAGACAACACATATTTGCAGCACACAGAATGACAATACAAATAATATTACATTTTCTGTCTAATTAAAAATGAATGTTTAAACTTTAACATAGTAAAATTATACATAACAAACAGTTATTAAGCAAGAATTATAGTTATAATATTGAGTCTCTTTGTATTTGGCCAAATTAAAGAAATTACTGTATTATCTATCTTATATTTGTGAGTCTAAAGTTTCATATCTAATTCATCTTTTATCCTAATAAGGAAAACTATTTATAACTATCTAGTCTTCAACTTCATCAAAGCCTACAGAAGGATACATTACCTAAGTAAACAGGAAGTACATTGCAAGCAACTTCCAAAACTATAGAAATAACCTAGATATCTAGGTACCTAGACAGTTATCCAAAGTGTCTTCTGTAATGTTGGAACATCTATCTTCAGCCTAGAGGTCTATTGTGTCTGACAGATTACTCAGTAAAGCAGGAAATTTGACGGACTGTTCAGTCTGTTTTGCCAAAATTTGTCAGTTATTTTCTTCTGCCATGCAGAATATCTGGCAAATTCTTCCATTACGTAGAAATCCTGAAGGATTGCTCCACCTCCTTTTGGAAAGTTCAGTAATCATTTCCTGTGGGTTTTGCATGTCTAATTTACATAGCATGTTGTCAAGCAGTCCAGGCAAAGGCAGTTTCTTATCCAAACATCTAGTATTGCCACATTGAAAGCAAACTTCATAAGGAGCTTCTTTGATGCCCACCACCATCTTGAAGTAGTTGGTGCTGCCAAGATCAGACATGTCTTGTTGTTGAAAAAAGTCTAAGTTCTTAAAACATTTTAAATGCCATATTCTGTAGGTCTTTGAAGTGTTTGACAATTACCTATCCATTTAATATATATCTCTGCATATCTAGAAATCCTAATATGACTAAAAATTTGACTATTATAGATGACTATTAATTTGTATTTTAATGATATTTTACTTTTTTAAATGCACTGCATTTAAAATATAATACTTTAACCAAGAGTAACAAAATTAACCTTAACTTTGTGTCGATAAACCAAAATCAATACCAATGTATGATACCATATAAACCAGTTCCTCTTTGGATTAAAGTAGATAAAATAATCTATCTTTTTGTAGTTTGAGGCTTTTCTGCATCCTTCATAGTCTCACATTCACTTAATAAAATAATCACTCAAAGGCTTAATATTAATTTTAATTGTATGGTTGATGTCTCAGTCTTATTACTGGATAGCTCTAACATTTAAATTAAGTCCTTTTTATTAATCATATGACCCATGGCTTACTGTAGATGCTCTGGCATCTTACTCTTCTGGTGACTCCTGGTGTCTCCTCCAAATCTTCCTTCTTTCTCCTTGTATTCTGTTTGGCTATCTTTCCTAGCTATACTCTGTCCTGTCACAGGTCAAAGCATCTCTATCCATCAACCGATACAAGCAACACATATTTTCAACATACAGAAAGACATCCCACATCATTATGGTGTTTTCAGCAATAGGATTTGCCTTCAGTTTCTGGGGAGCAATTCCAAGCAACAACAAAAGCATGTATTGTTTGGGGAATCTTTGAAACTCTCTAGCAACAACTAGTGGTTTTCCATGCCTAGCAATGCCATTGTACTCATTATTTAAAGCCCCTCATTTTTATTTTTTATTTACATTATTAATTTTGATAGGAACTTTTGTATGTAAGAAATTTATTAGCTCAAGTATGTCATAGACTTGGCCACTCCTTGTTCCTTCCTCTATTTTCCCTCACCTGCTTATGACTTCCATTCCTGCTGCTTTTCATTTCATGTGCATCCATATGAAACATAATATTTATACAGGAAAGAAAATATGATTTTTGCCTTCCATGGCTGGCTAGTTTCATGTAATATGATGTTCTCCAATTCTATCCATTTCTCCAGGATACAGTTTAACTCTACATGCTATGAGTAACCAAATTTTAATGACCTTGAACTATTTCAGCTTGTCAGATATCATAATTTTCTTGCCCCTTCCCAGTATTGAATATCCAGTTTTGCTTTCTTAAATGTTAAATGACAAAAATATCTATTTTAGTGAATAATAAATTTACTTGTATGAAATTGACTGAGTCTTTTTTATGTTTCAAGAAAGAGTATGTTCTAGAGTCTGGATAAAATATACAAACAAATAAACAAATACAGTCAGGTATGGTGATGCATGCTTTTTATCCCAGCACTCAGGAGACAGAGACAGACAGATATGTATGACTTGAGACCAGGCTTGTCTATAGCATTAGTTCCAGAACAGTTCAAATTGTTAGACATATAAAACAATATCAAACAAAACCAAAAATATCCCCGAAACAAACAAACAAACAAAACATATGAATGGATAAAAACTAACAAGAGTGAGAAACAAGAGTGTATTTAGGTACTACCTTTCCTTTTCTGAACAGTACTTAGGTCAAGATAGTGCCAAAAGTAGGAAACAACCTCAGCATTAGGAAACCCACCTTGAAAATATTGCTCTCCATTTTGGCAAATATGATAAAAAAAATGTGTTATCACTTTTTCATTCAAAATGCTTTTATTCTAAATGTTAAAACCAATTGCCTAATTTGAATAGGGGCTGGAGACACACATTTGTTGTCCCAAGTATTTGTGAGGCTATGGTGGGATAAAATGACCCTAGGCAAAGGAGACCAACATGAGCAACACATGAGACCCCATGTCAAGGAAAACAGAGAGAAGGAAAAGAAGTGGAATTGGAGGAAAATAGGAAGGAAGGAGAAAATGAAACAAACACCTGAATCTTTTCAGTTCTAAACTTCATTATTGTAAATTTCAACAAAATGGTGTTTTGTAGTAGTTGATACTGATTAGAGCTGCTGTTCGGATGGATTTTCTTAGATTGTCATGATACTTTCTCCTTATTTCCTTATATAATGTTTGACTATTTTTATAAAAAGCATGATCATGAGATTTGAAGAGATGGCTCAGAGGTTAAGAAGAGGCAATTCTTCCAGAGGTACTGAGATCAATTCCCATCAACCACGTGGAAACTCTAAGCCATCTACAATGAGATCTGGTGCCCTCTTCTGGCATGACGGTATACATGCAGAAAGAGTACCACATAAATAAAAAAAAAACAAACTAAATCTTAAAAAAATATTAATATAAAAAGTGTGGCCATTAGTGGTTGAACTCAATTCTAATATACATTTAAATTCATAGTATTTATTATGCTGGAGTTTCTAGATCCTAAATAAAAGTAAGTAGGCTAACTACAGCACAACAAACTATAATTTGTATTTATATTTGTATAGTTCAAACATAAAGCACAGCATATTCATTTCTAGAAAATTCTACTTGTTCAAAACCATCAGGAAAAAGATCTATATTAATTTTCCTTATATTCTCTTTCTTTCCTTCAAATCGTACCAAAGAATTGAACCTCAGCTCAGGATGTAAAACCCAGAAAGTCAAACCTTTTTACTGTATTTATGGAAATATCTACCTGCAATGATGACTTTAAATTCAAATTTTAAAACGAAAAACCATTGATAATGAAAGAATTATGGACAATGTTCTATCTTATGCTGTGGACCATCTCTAAATTGGCTACTGTTTACTGCGGGAGCTACTTCTGCTCCTTCAACCAATAGCCTTTGAGGTACCAGCCCACTGGGGTGTGGTGTCTTTTGCTTTAAAAATAAGCGGCGGCAGCCCTCTTGCTCTCTTGCTTACTTCGGATTCCACTTCTGACTATCAGACGCTTTTCCTGTTCCTGCAGGAGGCTGTTGTCTAGGATGGTGATCTGTAAGTTTTTCTTTTTAAATAAATAATCTTTTATTAATCTTAAAAAAGAACAAAAAACAAAAAAAACAAAGGGAAAATGGATGATGGGATAATAGATTGATATTTGTGAGTTATTGCATTGGCATAGATTTCTATATATGGATACAAAGTTAAATTATATTGTATATTGTATGCATGCATGCTTCTACCTCTGTTTAAAACATTTTTTTATGTATTGATAAATATTGTATTTATATATATATATTTACCATATTGCAGTGTACATTTCTACCTCTGATTAAGATATTTATATATTGTTTATGTATTGATACATTTCTACCTCTGTTAAGATACTTATATATTGTTTATGTAATGATATATATTGTTTACATTTGGAGATAATTACATTTGGAGGTCATTGTCCTCATTTATTGCACAATTGTTTATTCTCTTAGTTTTTAAGTTAGATAGGTATTAGGAATTGTAGTTCAATAATCATCTATGTCTGTCATATTTATACTTAGACTAATCAAGTTCTTTAGATATATATAGATTATACTCTGTATAAATAGTATTCAACCTCTTCAAAGAGCTGTAGAAAATGGTATTTAAGATAATTTAGAGTTCTGTGGTAATGAGACACAATTGCTCCTGGTAGCACCCATCTATTACCGAGAGATTGTTGAACACCAAAGACACTCTACTTGGAGCTTGTCTTCTTGGCAAAACTGGCCTCTGGACAAGGAACTGCTCATACCTTAACTTCTGACAAAATGCATAGTATCTGGAAATGGATAAGCAGAACTGTCAAATATTGCCAAGACAGGGTAAGACAGTTTTGAAATATTTCTTGCCTTTAAAAATATTCTGTCGGGGAAACCCTGACTGCTCTTGGGAATGGTGAGGGAGGAGGAGAGGGAGTGGGGGGAGCGGGAGGGTATTGGGAGGAAGTGGAAAGAGTATTTTCGGATACTTGAATAAACAAAAAAAAAAGAGAGAGAGAGAAAAAAACTTCAAATGAATGCTTTGTAACTTATATAAAATTTTTATGAGATGGATGTTGTATATTTCGCAGATGAAATATATGGGTTTGAAAGAAAAAATTGCAAATTTTCAGGTCCTACCCCAGATTATCTGAACCAGAACTTCTGGGGCTGAGACTCAAGAGTGAGTTTTAAAATGTGCTTCAAAATGATGATTCCAATCATCTTGCTGAAGTCTGAGAAGCTTTGTAACAGAACCACTTCTAAAATGTAAGCCAATAGGTTTATGGGAGGGAGGATGGAGTTAGTTCAATGTCCAAGCATACTAAATGGTTAGATCTACAAGAAATAGAAGTGGAGCTACCATGGTATAAGTCAATAAAGGACTCTTTGGAGCCATAAGAATCCTGGAACTCAACACCTCTAGACAGATGCTACAAAATTTGATGGTCACCTAGATGTAATAGGAAGGACCTTGGACTTACCACAGGGCAGGTTGCCTTACCCTCTCTTAGGATTGGAGAGGGGAGGGGTGGGAGGGAGTGTAGAGAGAGTGGGAGGAGGAAAGGGAGTAGGAATTTACATTGCTATTTTTTAAATAAAATAATAATAATAATAGTAAACTTATACCAAAAAAAAATATTCTATCGGTTATTGTAGGCCTTAGCCAAAGTTGGTTGTGTCAACGCTGCAGACGTGACTTTGGGTGATTGCCCAGGTAGCCAGTTGTCTCTGTGATTTGTTGCTTATTTTGGAAGTTGTTTTATTGCACTTCCTAATGACTAAGGTAACATTATTTCCCTTCTCAGATCTTTGATGGGGTTGAAGACTAGATAAATGTAACTACATTCCTCTCATCACTGGGCCAAGTTATTTATTAAACAAGACTTAGGATAGTTAGAATAGGATATTTGTTCTTATTGTACATAATTTTGTAGTAGGTTTAGAACTCTCTTACTTAAAAGGGGGAGGTGCTGCAGGAGCTACTTCTGCTCCTTCAACCAATAGCCTTTGAGGTACCAGCCCACTGGGGTGTGGTGTGTTTCGCTTTAAAAATATGCGGTGGCAACCCTCTCCCTCTCTTGCTTACTTCGGATTCTACTTCTGACTATCAGATGCTTTTCCTGTTCCTGCAGGAGGCTGTTGTCTAGGATGGTGATCTGTAAGGTTTTTTTTTAAAAAAAATAAATAACCCTTTTATTAACCTTAATTCTGAGTTTGCGTGGGATTGTTTTGCTTTGTGACTTACTACATCAACTGTTCAAATTCAATGTCCCTGATCCCCTGCTTCTAAGATTTTGAGACATAGACATTAATAGTTTAAGAGTTTTGTAATTAAAACTTAAGTATTAGAGTCACTTAAATGATAATCAGATAGTCATATGGGAATATGCTCATGTAACAATTTAATAAATTTTCTCAAACTGTGAAAGCTAGGTATTCCAGCACCTCATCCCTATTCATAGGAGTATTAATATATCACTGTAGTCAAAAGAAAGTCTCTATCCAAATGTCTACAGGTAATAAACAGATAAACAGAATGCAATGCACAAATTCAATGAAAATTTTCCAACAATTTTTAAAGGAATGAAATTTTTATCTATCTTCTAACATAGATGCATGCGGAAATCATTAGGCTAAGTGAAATGTGCCCGTGAAAAAAACAAGCTTTGTCCAGTTGCTGTTGAATCACGTGATTGTTTGTATTTGACCTTCTTGTATGCATCAGTATTGCAGAGTGAGAGACTTTCAAGACTAAGTCAAATGAAGTGATTCAGTGTCCACACAGTTACCTGATTGTATTACTCTTTAAGCTTTAAGGTACACTGAAAACCACTTGACTACCTAACCATGACCATCACTGATGAAGGAGAGTCTTCCATCTCTCTGTTGCTTTCATTGGTTAATTAATAGAGAAAACTGCCTGGCCTGATAGGTCAGAACTTAGGTAGGCGGGGAAGACAGAACTGAATTCTGGGAGGAAGAAAGGAGAGGCAGAAAGCTGCCTGCCTTGAAGCTGCCAGGTCAGACATGCTGAATCTTTACTGGTAAGCCACTACCTCGTGGTGAGATACAGATTATTAGAAATGGGTTGAATCAACATGTGAGAGTTAACCAATAAAAGGCTGGAGGTAATGGGCCAGGTAGTGAGTAAAAGAATACAGTTTCCATGTAATTATTTCAGGTAAAGCTAGCAGGGCAGGCTGCCATTCCTTCTATACATAATCCTATAAGAAAGACTAGATCAGCCCACATGAAGAATGGATAGTAACTTACTACTCAAAAGAAGAAAACTTCTATGACAGTGGTTCTAAAAACTTCTATGACCATGGGTCATGGACACTTGGTAGTCTAACTTCCCTTTCACAGGGTTGCCTAAGACCATCAGAAAATATGGATATTTGCATTACGAGTCACAGCAGTATCAAAATTACACTAAGTAGTTACAAAAATAATTTTATGGTTGGAGCTTTCCAGAATATGAGGAACAGTATTACAGGGTTGCAACATTAGGAAAGTTGGGAACAACTGTATACTGAGTCCTGTAGTGATCTGTATAAGAATGGCCCAATAAGCTCATGTATTTAAATGCTTAAACTTTAGAATAGTGACTAAGAAAATCCCCAAGTGTTTCCTCAATTTCCAGCTCTATATATACTGCTTGACTGTAACCTCTTGAAAGACCTAGAACCTATACTGGTTATTCTTAGGACTTTTTACAGTTCTGATGCCAGAAAACCCATAGATCATAGACAACAACAATTTATCTTTAACCAACTGAGTTCTATAATCATTGCATTTTCTATAGGAGTAGCTGACTCGATGGCAAGTGGCAGACTTCGGAGTCTAAACTAGAGAGTTCACTACTTTATGTGCATTCTGTTTTACTGTTCCTTTCCTTGGGCTAGGATACCACCCAAGATATCTTGCCTTCAAGATATGTCTTGATCATCTATATCTCTCCTATTGAAAAATTAACACATTGTTTTTTACTCATTTGAATAATATTTTTGTTGTTCAAGTGGTATTTATTGTGTCCTACACCACCTTTTGGTTAATAATTGTAGCAAGGTATGTATTGCATGTGTTATTCTGTCTGTGCAGCATTCTCTATGATTTGGAGTTTCAAATAGCTTGAAAATAGTTAGAGAATGTATGCAGAACTCAAGAAACAAAGCACTACTTCTGGATTATTATCTTCATTTAGTAGGTCAATACTGCTGACAATCATACATTTCTGTCTGTTCATCATCCATATTTAAATAGAAGCTCATTTTCTGCATTTGTGTTTAATAAAGAAAATCTTAAGGAAAAAAACAAGGATATTCAGTGTGCCATCTAAAGGGGTTAATTCAAAAAGGATGCAAAATATTCAGAATGGTTTATAGACTCCTTGGGAATTCTAACTTCACATGTTGTGATAAGAATGTTCATGCCTATTTAAACCAGGCTAGCTGTACTTAAAATAACAATTCATCTAAAATTTGGACATTATCAAGGCAAATACAAGTTATTATAACATCCAAACTTCCCACCAAGTTTCTTCCAGTACTGGATGATGAGCAATGTGTGCAGGCGTGGTTTTCTATCCCAAAGCTTCATCAACCTGCAAGATAAACAAATGGCAATCAGACCTTCTGCAAGCAAATAAACACTTCCTTACGGTGGCCTCTGTGAATTACATGGGAGGAAGCAAGCACACTTTTCTTTAGATTAAAGGGTTCTGCTACACTTGAAATAATTAGTAGAGTAATGAAGATATCTAGCAAGGCAATCATAAAATAACAAACGTGTCAAAGACAATCAGCTTGAAGAAATGCTGATCTGAGTTACATTAGAAGTTGTGATTTCATGTTTCCAGCAAAAGTCTAAGACTTATTCCACGCCAGCGTCGACGGAGGGCATTTAAAAGAGTTCCTTGTTTGTTGCGGGTTGGGAGAGCAAAGAGGAATGCAGTCCTGGAATTTCTGTGTATTTCACTCACCAATTTCAGGTTATGTCTCAGTTACTACTCTGTTATGTCTACAATTAACTTGCGAGGAGTCTGACTAGAAAGACTAACCCTGAAATGAAGTCACTTTAATTTGCAATGCCGGTTGGAAGGGTGGGAAGAAGTGCAGAAAGGTCAGCTGAGTGGAAGGCGGCTCTAGAGGTTGAATATCCTGCTCTTTGAGAGGAGCAGGCAGAGGGCATTTGCTGGGCTTCTCCTGGCTCTATTGTGACAGGAAAACTGAAGGCCCTGCCCCTGTTCACACCTGGGTCTACTTTCTAGGAAGTGTGAAGATAAAACACGCAAAAACAGTTAAGAAGTATGCTTTTTGTTAACAGGTTTCCTTTATTCTCCTCTTATTCTACTAGAGAGATGTACATTTTCAAAACATGCTACTAAAATTTAATTCCTTGAAATTCCTTTTCCTGAATTTTCTTTCTCCACTTCACATTTGCCTCCTGTGTCTATCTTTACTGAGAGTTTATAAGATTATCTCCTTGCTCATCATCCTCTACTTCTCTAAAGTTATACAAAAACCAATAAGAAAAAAAAATAAAGGAGAGAATTAAATAAAGAAATAATGGGTAAGTGAAACTCTTGAAGAAAAGTCTTTAAGGTACTGTGTTGTTGCTAAAAGCAGAATATTGGTCAAGGTCAAATTCCTACTCCCACAACAGCCCAACTTTTCTAATTAGGCTTGAGCAATGAATGGAAAGCAGATGATAGTATGGACACTGTGGTGAAGAGTTTCCAAAAAAAATATGAAGAAATGCTCACAAAGAGGCAAAAGAAGAATTATACCACAGAAGAAAACAATACAATATTATACATGGAGAATATCAGGACTTGACTTTTTAAAGACATTATGTTTACACTTATATAAGATGGGAAATCTTAGTGATAATATTGAAATCATTTAAGTGACAATGATTTCTGTCCAAATTTACATAATTTCAGATGGTACTATAAAGTATTTAAGAACAATAATATGTCAGAGCATCATTCTTAGATAAATATCAAAATTTTAAAACTAGAAAGATAAGAAAAATTCTTCAGAGATGTTTTGGTTCAGTTTCATGGGGGATTGCAAGAGCTTGGTTGATATTCAAGTCCTACACTTCTTAAGCAAGTCTTCAATGATATTGTTGTAAACTTAAATTTCATGATGGAACTTGAAGTCCAGTAACTTGGCAAAGGTGTCTCCTCACTGTTCTTTAGGGTGTGTTATGTTTATCTCGGGGTCCATTTCATGGAATACCGTTAAAAGCACTTAAAGAAAGCCTGGCTAAAAAATCCTCAGACCAAATACTGATGTTTATTGTAAAGAAAAAGCCAGTTGGGAAATAAGTTTTGTATGGGATTTTATTGGTACTTAGGACCACACATAAAAATTCTCAATTTTTAAAAGACATTCTAGAAAGATACAGTCTTCTTTGTAAAATTTAAACTATAACTGAACCATCACTAGTAGTAACTGCCCTGGTGACACATTGCATGGAACTGAGTCTGAGGCCTGGATGCCTTTCTTTTCTCTGAAATCCAGCAGGCAACTATGCCTGTGGAAATAGGAGACAGAGATATCCCCTCTCCTAAAATATTTATATCATTTGGAATTACTGACAATTGCCTTTGCACTTACACAATGGAATTATTGTAAGAAATGTTATCTTGGGAATTTTAATAGAAAGGATTTTACTTTAAAATCTTCATGAATTTTATTATGCATTATTATGAAATTATTTCTGAATTACCTAGAGAAATTTAGAGCTATTTCTAAATTTCCCTGTGAAATTTGAAATAGGACCTGTGGGAATTCTCTTACAAACCTGCTTTATTCTTCATTTGGTGAGGGGGCTGTTGCTGGAGAAGAAGAATTGAATGAGTATGCGTTTGTGTCATTCCCGTCTAAAAAGTAGGTCACTTCAAAACCATTGTACTATTAAAACTAAAAGGCATCCTTTGCTATAACAAAATGTTCTATGTATAAAGCTCTCATTGGAAAATCGCTATGTCTTGATTGCATTCATCTTCCCATCTGGGATTTATAACTGAGGTATAAATATTTCATTGAATTTTTAATAAAACCTTAATGTGTATGATATACAGAGAGTACTTTGCTTCTTGAAAGCCTTGGTACATGGAAACTCCAGCGGTTTTGAGGTGGATCAATAAATCTGATTCTGTGTTATGAGGGTTTAACAGCAGTCTTGCCAATAATTTTGTCTATTTCTCAAAAAAAAAAAAAAAAGAAAAAAAACCTGCAATTAGTCTTGGCCTGTGCTTTTGGTATGAAGCCAAATATATTGCAAACATATCACCTCAATGATGTTGATTGCTATTTATACAATGTGCTTGTTGCCCAAAATTTTCTTTGTATTTTGCTAAGATTAAAATCAGGGCAGTGGAATAGGGAATGCTTTTCTGACAGATCATAAAATAAGATAGCAAATAAAGCTAGGGACTTATTTCATGAGATTTATTAATAGACTATCTGGTTATTCAAAGTGATGCAATGTAGGCAGACTTATGACTCCAAGTGGTTCGTTCTCATGGACAACAAGCTCTGATGACAGAAGAGATGTGGAGTCATAGTGCTTCCTACTACATCTGTTGGGGGACTGGTGGGTGCTAAATTTCTTCACCTGTAAAATGAGAGCCTTGAGTAAGACTATTTCTCAGATCATTTCTTGTTTCCAATTTATTCCCGTCCATATTTGTCCATGAGAACAATGTGAAACTCAAAACAGAGTGGGATTGAAAGGTTTTAAATCCCAGAGAGCTTCTATTTCATTCACCTTTTAGTAGAAAATATTTAAGCCTGCCTCCCAAGCCAACAGAAACAAGTAAGCAGTGATCAAGTAAGCACTAATGTCTATTATACATTGTTCAAAATGAGAGCCTGGGATTCAGAATTTAGCTGATGTGTTAATGTACTCACACTATGTTTTAATGAGATTCCAAATATTTATATATGATGACTACACTCTGTAAACTCAATCACTTTACAGAGTGCCTCATGAGAATACATAAATTATTTGCATCTTTCATTTATTTTTACCTGAATTGGGCGGCAGCATCATTTTGTTCATTTTGTGTGCTTTCCTATATAATCTTTCTTTTTTCTTTTCATTCTTTTTAAAAACAGCTTTGCTGAAGAGTAGTTAGAGGTTCTTGCTTTCAATCATAGATTTCCTTTGAGTATTGACTCTTAATCCTATCAAGTCACCTTGAATTTCAGAGTATGAAGAATCTAGTATACTGTGTCAGACTCACTGGCTTTTCATGTCCTATTGGCGTTGTTCTGGAGATAATATCTATCACCAGATTTTATGTATTTTCTCCTCGCTCAGATGTTGGACTAGCTCTTAAAGTTTCAAATAGTTTGTTTCTTAAAATCCTCCATTTTTTCTCTTAAATAAGTGTATTTTTCTATTATAAAACCTGGATGGTGAGTGACAGCTGAAGAAGGTGAACTCTTCAGTGAAGATTAAAGCAATCATGTGTTTAAGTTCTCTGATAGTGTCAATTCAGTTTTAATCTTAGATTAGTTGTTGCATTATAAGAAAGGTCACTGTGAGGTTTTCTGTTCTGTGTGCTCTATTCCACTCTAGCTTCCTTCTAATTCCTTATCGACATTTTAAATGTGAATTACAAGGCACTTCGGTGTTTTAGGGAGAAAAAAGTAGTCTTTAACATGCAAAAATCTCATGTTTAGCTTAAATTTAATTATTTCCTTAAGACGAATATCAGTCAGTTTTATACTCAGTTCAATGTTTTTCATCTTTTTATAATTTATTTCTTTTTATGTGTTAAAATTGGGTTTGTTGAGAGGCAAACTAGCACAGCAAAATTTAGGATAGGAATAGTTTCAATTACATGGAAAATAATGAACTTTGTTAATATATAAGCATTTCTTCTGGCACTTCATAGGTATCTGAAAGCCTTGAGACTATTGAATGTGTGGTCCTGTTTTAATAGTCTCTTATTAATGCAGACCATTTATAAATATACATTAATGTACACACAGGAAGTATCATTATTGCTTTAGATTTTTATTTTCTTGACCATAACTGTGTCGGACGAGAAATTTGTTGTGTATGTTGACATTGTTAAATATTGAGTGCACACTGATGAATTTGCGGACTTGGTTCAGATTTAGTATGCTCAGAGAGTGATTTTCCAGGGGAAGCTGCGTATCAAAGGCCTTACACATCTCTATGCTGCAATGGTTGAAGTCTTTAGGTGTTGATAGTTTCTGTTACTCCAGCAATTCTCGGATTGGAAACCTATTCAGTAATCATTCCTGAGATTTTCAGGATTCTGAGAAAGAAACAAAATAGATGACAAGTGGGAATAAATTCTCAGCCTAATTAAGAGCCTAGGTGATCAATGTCTTTCTCCAGTAAGAGAAACCACAGTGAATAACAAGTCAGAGGAGGCTTTGCCTATAATTAGACAAGAAAACCAATAGATAGAAGTTTTCCTGCCCCAAAAATTGCATGTTAATGAGCCTTAAGAAATGAAAATGTTGGTGAAGATAGAAAGATAAAATAAATATGTTTGAGAAGTTGCAG
Organism: Myodes glareolus; assembly: GCF_982192425.1. Taxonomy (NCBI): domain Eukaryota; kingdom Metazoa; phylum Chordata; class Mammalia; order Rodentia; family Cricetidae; genus Myodes; species Myodes glareolus. The sequence goes on along the minus strand of NC_142041.1, from coordinate 44,272,976 downwards.
GAAGGAAGATAGAAGATGTGCAAAATTTCCATGTTTTTGTAAGAATGCTGGGTGTTTAGAAGTCCATGTAGCAGTCATGTATTGCCAGTTGTTTGGGTCTGTCTCAGTCCTTTTACCTGTCCGAGGAGAAAGAAGCCAAGATAGGGATGGGCTTAAGGCTAGAAAGACTTTAGAATGTGGTGATGTGATTTTCTGTCTTATTTTTTCAGTTACTATTAAAGTATAGCTAATAAAAATTCTACCACATATACATTTTGAAATTACATTTTTGAAATGTGTACTCTCACCTAATAAGTTTCTATCACCGCAATACTTTTTGTTTTTCTTTTGGTTTTTCCAAAGTTTTGCTATATTTATTTGTGTGTGTGTGTGTGTGTGTGTGTGTGTGTGTGTGTGTGCACTGTATTGCACTCCTGATGGTCAGAGGACAACTTGAAAGGCTCTGCTCTCTTGTTTAGTCCTATGGATACATCCCAGGAATTGAACTTAGGTTGACAGACTTGGCTGCAAATGCTTTTGCTTGCTAAGGTATGTTGAGTTGGCTCCATATTCTTCTAAGTGTGAGACCTCTTAGGACATATTGTCTTGACAGAAAGTCAGCTTACAATACAATTTTTATGTATTAGGTAGTCAGAAGTTTTTTTATCTTGCAAAACTGTAACTTGATTTCCTTTCACCAATGTTTCCCCCAGGTTCTGCCAGATGCAATACTCAATGCTTCCATGATTTTTTTCATATAAATATGTTGGCAGAAACCAATGATTTATTTCCTGCAGCTTAAGCATCTATACATAAAGTGTATTTATATAGTATTTTTCTTTCTTGTCTCTTTTCACCAATGACAATACTTTCCAAATGTGTCAACATTATTTCAGGTCACAGGATTTCTATTTTCTAAGGGTAGTAAATATTCTACGTAATGTGTGTGAGTGTGTATGTGTGTGTTACATATAGCAAATGGATAAAGTACTTGAATAGTCATGTTATTTGAGTATGTGTCTGTATGTTTCTAATTTGTTTGACAAATTCATGTGTGATACTTTATTAGATGCAGTTTCCAGATACTTTTCAACTATTCTATTTGTTTTATTCCTCATTCTACTGACAGTTCCCTTAATTGCATAGGATGTTATTAGCTGATGTAACCTGCTTACCTGCCTTCCTCATCACCAATACCAATGTCCAAAATCTTTGCCCCTATATTTCTTCTAGTACTTTTACAGACACAGTTCTTATTCATGAAAATATTTCTTGTTTTACCATTCTCCATTTGATCTGCATCAATTAGTAAGGAAATCATACTTTCTCTTTTAAAAGTTCTCAGTAATTTGAATGAGGATTGGTTGATCATACATTCATATAAAATATGCAGATATAATACACATTAAGTATATGTATATATACTTGGATATGTTAATTTTTTATTCTATTCCAGTTGTCTGTCTTTTTTATGGCAATAGAGTATTTTCTTATCTCTGTAATTTTTTTTATTGCTTTTGAAACCATAATGATGAAAGGGAAGAGTGGCATGCTTTCTCCAGCAATGCCTCATCTCTGACACCTCCCTCAATAGTACCGGTTACTGGAGACTAAGTACTCAAACATATGAGCCCATGGGGAACATTTTCATTCAAACCACCACTACGGTCATTAATTCTCTTTCTCTCTTACAGCCTAAATAAACCATAACATATCAATAATACCCTGGTGTTAAGTGATGATGATAATAAACTTATCTTACACAGCTATTTTGAGGCTAAATAGTTAAACCTACCAAACTCTGAGAAGTCTACTTAATGAATAACAAGCCCTTTCTTTCCATTATTACTGTTGATGGTAATATCCAGAAACTATGGAAAAATAACAAGTTTTATATAGTTTTAAAAAATGAATAAAATAAATATTAATAAAAAGTAAAAATTGTTACAAATTAGCATCTACTAGGATATTTGGAGAAACATTGACAAAATTCTTTGTGGGTTTCTTTTTTATATAAATATTGTAGGCAGAAAGCAGTGATTTATTTCCTGTGTATTAACCATCTCAAATGTCTTCCTGGCTCATTCCTAAAGATAATGAAAAGGCCCATTATTGCTCTTAAGACTGGAGAGGGAGGAGGAAAGGGAGTGGGGGGAGTGGGAGGGTATTGGGAGGAGGGGCAGAAGTGGAAATTTTTATAAATTAATAAAATATAGCAATAAAAAGGCCCATTATTTGTATTTTTCAGTGTAAACACAACTCACCTTCAATGCATTGCCTTTATCATGCTTTGCCACAGTGTTTGGAATAGCAATATGTGAATGTGAGATTTAAATGCATGTTTTATTTTTAAAAAGGTTTCCAAGGCTTGAACCTGTCTCCCAGTTAAAAATTGTATAATGTAGTGAACATACTTTTGGAGTTAGAGATGTTTCAAAGGAAAAATACAAATTGTTGCTTTTCAATTGACTTGAATAGTTATCCATTTTAATGTCACCAGTACAAGTAAGGAAGTAATAAACCAACCATTTGTTATGCAATTAAATTACATCATCTTATTTCTGCCCTCATCAAGCATGCACAAGAACAATTTCAGGAGTGGGTGCTAGCCCGGGCAGCCTGCCTGCCTGTCTGGGAAGGGAGCACAGCCCTCCCCCCCTCAGCTTCTGCGGCAGGGTCTTCGGTGTTCCAAGGGACCCCTCCCCTCCCCCCACTGCTGCGGGCCCTTTGTCTCCTGAGTCCTGGGAAGACCAGCTAGCCCTGTTGCCCTGCTGAGCAGTTCTTCCCAGAGAGGTGAGTGGGTGCTCACCACTGCCCAGGAAGAGAGCACAGCCCCCCCCCCCCAGCATCTGCAGCAGGGTCTTTGGTGTTCCAAGGGACCCCTCCCCTCCCCCCACTGCTGCAGGCCCTTTGTCTCCTGAGTCCTGGGAAGACCAGCTAGCCCTGTTGCCCTGCTGAGCAGTTCTTCCCAGAGAGGGCTGAGGAGCTCTATCCAGAGAGTGCTGTGAAGTCCTACCCAGAGAGTGCTGAGGAGTTCTATCCAGAAAGTGCTGAGGAGTTTCATCCAGAGTGGAAGAAATGGGCAGGCGCCAATGCAAGAATTCCTCCAACAACCTGAAAGGCAACATGACACCGCCAGAATCCAGGGAGCTCGAAACTAGAAGAATTGAACACCCTACGCCAGAAGAAATAGAAGAAATTGACTCTAAGCGCTTCTTTATGAAAATAATAGAGGAAATTAAACAGGAGGTGAAAATGTGCCGTAAAGAAATGGAAGATAAGTATAACAAAAAAATTGAGGAAATGAGTAAAGAAATGGAAGAGAAATATACCAAAAAGTTTGAAGAAATGAGTAAATCCGTAAATGAAATTCTGGGAAACCAAGAAAAAACAATCAAACAGGTAATAGAAACAGTTCAAGATTTGAAAACTGAAATGGAGTCAATGAAGAAATCACAAACTGAGGGCCGGCTGGCTATGGAAAATCTGGGTAAACGAACAGAGACTTCAGAAACAAGCTTAACCAATAGAATACAAGAGATAGAAGAAAGAATCTCAGACTCTGAGGACACCATAGAGAAATTAAACACTCTGTCCAAAGAAAACAGCAAATCCAACAAATTCTCATCACAAAACATTCAGGAACTGTGGGACACAATAAAAAAACCAAATCTAAGAATAATAGGAGTAGAAGAAGGAGAAGAATTGCATTTCAAAGGTCCAGAAAATATACTCAACAAAATTATAGAAGAAAACTTTCCCATCCTAAAGAACGATATTCCTACGAAGGTTCAAGAAGCATACAGAACACCGAATAGACTGGATCAGAAAAAAAACATCCCCTCGTCATATAGTAATCAAAACACAAAGCATTCAGACTAAAGAAAGGATATTGAAAGCTGCAAAGGAAAAAGGTCAAATAACTTATAAAGGTAAACCTATCAGACTTACACCAGACTTCTCTATGGAAACCATGAAAGCCAGAAGGTCCTGGATAGAGGTACTGCAGAAACTAAGAGACAATGGATGCAAACCCAGACTACTTTACCCAGCCAAGCTATTGTTCACTATCAACGGAGAAAACAAAATATTCCAGGATAAAAACAAATTTAAACAATACGTAGCTACTAATCCAGCCTTACAGAGAATACTAGAAGGAAAATCACAACCCAAGGAATCCAACATTCCCAACACTGCCTACATTAACTCAGACATTTAGCGACCCTCCACAAGCACAACTCAAAGAAGGAAAACACATACACGCTACTACCCAAAAAAATGACCGGAGTCATCGATCACTGGTCATTAATATCACTTAATATCAATGGTCTCAACTCACCTATAAAGAGGCACAGACTTAGAGATTGGATACGAAAACAGGATCCAACATTCTGCTGTCTACAAGAAACACACCTCAACCACAAAGACAGACACCTACTCAGAGTAAAGGGTTGGGAAAAGGTTTTCCAAGCAAATGGACCTAAGAAACAAGCGGGTGTGGCCATTCTAATATCTAACAAAATCGACTTCAAACTAAAATCAATCAGAAGAGATGGAGATGGACATTTCATACTCATAACAGGAACAATTCATCAGGAAGAAGTCTCAATCTTGAATATCTATGCCCCTAATATAAAGGCACCCACATATGTAAAAGAAACTCTTCTAGAACTCAAGGCAGTCATCAAACCACACTCACTAATAGTAGGAGACTTCAACACTCCTCTCTCACCAATGGACAGGTCAATCAGACAGAAACCTAACAGAGAAATAAGAGATTTACTGGAGGTACTGAATCAAATGGACTTAACAGACATCTATAGAACACTCCACCCAAATAGGAAAGAGTATACCTTCTTTTCTGCAGCTCATGGAACCTTCTCGAAAATTGACCACATACTTGGTAACAAAGCAAACTTCCACAGATACAAAAAAAAAATATTAGTGACCACCTGTGTCTTGTCAGATCACCATGGATTAAAATTAGAATTCAACAACAATGGTACCCCTATGAAGCCAATAAACTCATGGAAGTTGAACAGTCAACTACTAAATCACCCCTGGGTCAAGGAAGAAATAAAGAAAGAAATTAAAGTCTTCCTTGAATATAATGAAAACAAAGACACAACGTATTCAAACCTATGGGACACAATGAAAGCAGTGCTAAGAGGAAAGTTCATAGCACTAAGTGCCCACCTAAAGAAAATAGAGAAAGCACACATTGGAGACTTAACAACACACTTGAAAGCTCTAGAAAAAAAAGAAGCTGATTTACCCAGGAGGAGTAGAAGACTGGAAATAATCAAACTGAGGGCTGAAATCAACAAAATAGAAACACAGAAAACAATTCAAAGAATCAATGAAGCAAAAAGCTGGTTCTTGGAGAAAATTAACAAGATTGACAAACCCCTATCCAAACTAATCAAACGGCAGAGAGAGAACTTGCAAATTAATAGGATCAGAAATGAAAAGGGGGACATAACCACAGACACAGAGGAAATACAGAGAATCATTAGATCTTACTACGAAAGTTTATATGCCACAAAGTTGGAAAATGTAAAAGAAATGGACATTTTTTTAGATAAGTACCATATACCAAAGTTGAACCAAGACCAGGTGAACAATCTAAATAGACCTGTTAGTCGTGAAGAACTAGAAGCTGTTATCAAAAATCTCCCTACCAAAAAAAGCCCAGGACCAGATGGTTTCAATGCAGAATTCTACCAGAACTTCCAGGAAGAGCTAATACCTATACTCCTTAATGTATTCCACAATATAGAAAAAGAAAAGTCACTGCCAAACTCCTTTTATGAAGCTACAGTCACCCTAATACCAAAACCACACAAAGACACAACCAAGAAAGAGAATTACAGGCCAATCTCACTCATGAACATCGATGCGAAAATTCTCAATAAAATACTGGCAAACCGAATCCAAGAACACATTAGAAAAATCATCCATTATGATCAAGTAGGCTTCATCCCAGAGATGCAGGGATGGTTCAACATACGCAAATCTATCAATGTTATCCATCATATAAATAAACGGAAAGAAAAAAATCATATGATCATTTCATTGGATGCTGAAAAAGCGTTTGACAAAATTCAACACCCTTTTATGATAAAGGTGTTGGAGAGACTGGGGATACAAGGATCATACCTAAATATAATAAAAGCAATATACAGCAAGCCGACAGCTAACATCAAATTGAATGGAGAGAAACTCAAAGCCTTTCCACTAAAATCAGGAACACGACAAGGCTGTCCACTCTCTCCATACCTCTTCAATATAGTGCTTGAAGTTCTAGCAATAGCAATAAGACAACATAAGGGGATCAAGGGGATTCGAATTGGAAAGGATGAAGTGAAACTTTCGTTATTTGCAGACGATATGATAGTGTACATAAGCGACCCCAAAAACTCTACCAAAGAACTCCTACAGCTGATAAACACCTTTAGTAACGTGGCAGGATAAAAGATCAACTCCAAAAAATCATTGGCACTCCTATACACAAAGGATAAAGAAACGGAGAGGGAAATCAGAGAAACATCACCTTTCACGATAGCCACAAACACCATAAAATATCTTGGGGTTACTCTAACCAAGGATGTGAAAGACCTATTTGACAAGAACTTTAAGCCTTTGAAAAGAGAAATTGAGGAGGATACCAGAAAATGGAAAGACCTCCCCTGCTCTTGGATTGGGAGAATCAACATAGTAAAAATGGCAATTCTACCAAAAGCAATCTACAGATTCAATGCAATCCCCATCAAAATCCCATCAAACTTCTTCACAGACCTTGAGAGAACAATAATTAAGTTTATATGGAAAAACAAAAAACCCAGGATAGCCAAAACAATCTTATACAATAAAGGAACTTCTTGAGGCATTACTATCCCTGACTTCAAACTCTATTACAGAGCTACAGTATTGAAAACAGCTTGGTATTGGCATAAGAACAGAGAAGTCGACCTATGGAATCGAATAGAAGACCCAGATACTAACCCTCAAACCTACGAACACCTAATTTTTGACAAGGGAGCTAAAGGTATACAATGGAAGAAGGAAAGCGTCTTTAACAAATGGTGCTGGCATAACTGGATGTCAACCTGTAGAAGAATGAAAATAGATCCATATCTATCACCATGCACAAAACTCAAGTCCAAATGGATTAAAGACATCAACATCAATCTGTCCACTTTGAACCTGATAGAAGAGAAAGTGGGAAGTAGTCTACAAGATATAGGCACAGGAGGCCACTTCCTAAGTAGGACCCCAGCAGCACAGACAATAAGAGAAACAATGAATAAATGGGACCTGCTGAAACTGAGAAGCTTCTGTAAAGCAAAGGACACTGTCAGTAAGACAAAAAGGCTGCCTTCTGACTGGGAAAAGATCTTCACCAACCCCTCATCAGACAAAGGTCTGATCTCCAGAATATACAAAGAACTCAAGAAACTAGACACTAAAACTCTAATTAACCCAATTAAAAAATGGGGTACTGATCTGAACAGAGAATTCACAACAGATGAACTTCGAATGGCCAGAAGACACTTAAGGTCATGCTCAACCTCCTTAGCGATCAGGGAAATGCAAATCAAAACCACTTTGAGATACCATCTTACACCTGTCAGAATAGCTAAAGTTAAAAACACCAATGATAACCTATGCTGGAGGGGATGTGGAATGAGGGGAACACTCATCCATTGTTGGTGGGAATGCAAACTTGTGCAGCCACTTTGGAAATCAGTGTGGAGGTTTCTCAGGAAACTGGGAGTCAACCTCCCTCAGGACCCAGCAATTCCTCTCTTGGGAATATACCCTAGAGATGCCCAAACATACTACAAAAGCGTTTGTTCAACTATGTTCATAGCAGCACTATTTGTAATAGCCAGAACCTGGAAACAGCCTAGGTGCCCCTCAATAGAAGAATGTTTAAAAAAGGTGTGGAACATATACACATTAGAGTTTTACTCAGCGGTAAAAAATAATGACATCTTGAATTTTGCATGCAAATGGATGGACATAGAAAACGCTTTACTGAGTGAGGTAAGCCAGACCCAAAAAGAGGAACACCGTATGTATTCACTCATAAGTGGATTCTAACCATAATTAAAGGTCTTTGAGCCTATTATTCGTGATCCTAGAGAAGCTAAATAAGAAGACGAACCTGATGAAGATTATTTACCTATCCGCCAGGAGGTAGGAAATAGTCAAGAGTCCCAGGTAACCTTGGGTGCATGGAGGGGGGTGGGAGGGTTGATGGAAGGGGAGAGGGTTAGAGAGAAGGGAGTAGGGGAGGAATGGAGAAAGCTTGGTTGACCGGGATGGGGGGAAGGGAGGAAGGATGAATGTGGGATCAGGGAAGAATATATTTCAACTAAGGGAGTCATATTAGAGTTTACAGGAAACTTGATTATATATGGGATCCCAGGTCCAAGGAGAGATCCCCAGATTGTTCTCTGGACAGAGGAGGGGGTGCCTGAACCGGCCTTGGCCCGTGACCATACTGATGAATATTTTGCTTATCACCATAGATCCCTCATCTGGCGTTGGATGACGATAGAGATGGAGGCCCGCGTTGGAGCACCGAACTGAGCCCCCCAAGATCCAAACTAGGAGCAAAAGGAGGAAGAAAATGACGAAGGACTGCGAGGGATACTATCACCCACTGATACAAGGGGTCGGATCTAATGAGAGTTTACCAAGGCCAGATGGACCGTGACTGAACGAGCATGTGATCCAACCAGATTCTGTGAATGTGGCCGGATTTTCTGAATTTGGCTGGCCTGCAGTCTTTCCGAGAAGCCATTGACAATGACACTGGGACTGGTTTCCTCTGCATATACTGGATTTTTGGGATCCAGTCTGTTTGGATGCTCACCTTCCTGGACCTGGAGTGAGGGGGGAGGAACTTGAACTTCCCACAGGGCAGGAGACCCTGACTTCCCTAGGGGACAAAGAGGGAGGAGGAGAGGGAGGGGGGGAGTGGGAGGGCGTTGGGAGGAGGGGCGTAAATGGAAACTTTTTATAATTTAATAAAATTACAAAAAAAAAGAACAATTTCATAATATAGATGCTGTATTGTAATCCTACCCTCCCCCATCACATTATCCTCTCTCATGTCTCTTCTACTCCTACTGAACTCCTTCTTCTCAACTAGTATCTCTCACACTTTCACAATTTTCATTCCTTTGCTTTTTCTCAGTCCTGTCTTATGCAAGTTGTTAAAGCTTTTGTTTGTTCATGACCCTTCCTGTGGCCAGCGTCCTCTTGCTCTTTACAATCTTTCCATCCCTATTCACTGTGTTCCAATGGCCTTGGATGAGGTGATAGAGATATCATGTTTGAAGGGGATATTCATCAGTCACTTATTCTCAGCAATTTGACTACAGACTCCGTTATCAAAATATCAGGAGTATCAGGCTCCATAGAGCCTATGATTTGGCTAAGTTTACAGTGAGATGAACGCACTCTTTCCCACAGAATGGGCTTTACGCTCCATCAGAAGCAGTTAGCTACCTCCGAATAGCCATGCCACTAGTGCATTACTGGAAATACCTTGCCTGGAAGATTGCTATTGCACGTTACAGTGTCCACTGCTGGCTACAGTAGTGAGCAGGTGTTTTACTTCAGTCCCTTGCATGGCACGTTCCAGCATTATAAAATCTAGCCCGGAGAGGAGAAACTTCCGACTCAGTTTCAGCTTGGTTTCTTTGCATCCTTTATCCAAGGTGCGGAGTGACTTCAACAATAAAGAATTACCTTTACTTTATCTGATTTCTGCTCTCAGCAAGGAAAAGTAATCTATTGTTCTTCCTCTTTGTTTCCATTGCCTAACTTATATACAGAGCTGTGAAAACACTTTAAAATTGTCATTGTACTACGTAACAATGTTCTGGCTACAAAAAGCCACTTATACAATAGTAAACACTTACGTTTAAAATATCTAGTGTATCTTCTTTCATTTGTATAACTGCACTCAATGTATTCATCTAGTTATCAGCCTCCTTAGTGATACATTTGATAAAATGTGTCCTTGTTGGTGACTGTTAAATGACTATATAGGATAGACCAAACACAAGAAAGTCAAAATAAATAAATAAATAAATAACCATATTCCTCTTTTTGGGTCTGGGTTACCTCATTCAGTAAAGCGTTTTCTATTTCCATCCATTTGCATGCAAAATTCAAGATGTCATTGTTTTTTACCGCTGAGTAAAACTCTAACGTATATATGTTACACACCTTTTTTAACCATTCTTCTATTGAGGGGCACCTAGGCTGCTTTCAGGTTCTGGCTATTACAAATAGTGCTGCTTTGAACATAGTTGAACAAATGCTTTTGTAGTATGTTAGGGAATCTCTAGGGTATATTCCCAAGAGTGGAATTGCTGGGTCCTGAGGGAGGTTGACTCCCAGTTTCCTGAGAAACCGCCACACTGAGTTCCACAGTGGCTGCACGAGTTTCCATTCCCACCAACAATGGATGAGTGTTCCCCTCACCCCACATCCTCTCCAGCATAGGCTATCATTGGTGTTTTTGACTTTAGCTATTCTGACAGGTGTAAGATGATATCTCAAAGTTGTTTTGATTTGCATTTCCTTGATCGCTAAGGAAGTTCAGCATGACCTTAAGTGCCTTTTGGCCATTTGGAGTTCATCTGTTGTGAATTCTCTGTTCAGATCAGTATCCCATTTTTTAATTGGGTTAATTAGGGTTTTAGTGTCTAGTTTCTTGAGTTTTTGTATACTTTGGAGATCAGACCTTTGTCTGATGAGGGGTTGGTGAAGATCTTCTCCCAGTCAGAAGGTAGCCTTTTTGTCTTACTGATAGTGTCCTTTGCTTTACAGAAGCTTCTCAGTTTCAGTAGGTCCCATTTATTCATTGTTTCTCTTATTGTCTGTGCTGCTGGGGTCCTGCTTAGGAAGAGGCCTCCTGTGCCTATATCTTGTAGACTACTTCCCACTTTCTCTTCTATCAGGTTCAAAGTGGTCAGATTAATGTTGAGGTCTTTAATCCATTTGTACTTGAGTTTTGTGCATGGTGATAGATATGGATCTACTTTCATTCTTCTACAGGTTGACATCCAGTTATGCCAGCACCATTTGTTAAAGATGCTTTCCTTCTTCCATTGTATACCTTTAGCTCCCTTGTCGAAAATTAGGTGTTCATAGGTTTGTGGGTTAGTATCCGGGTCTTCTATTCGATTCCATAGGTCGACTTCTCTGTTCTTATGCCAATACCAAGCTGTTTTCAATACTGTAGCTCTGTAATAGAGTTTGAAGTCAGGGATGGTAATGCCTCCAGAAGTTCCTTTATTATATAAGACTGTTTTGGTTATCCTGGAAGAAAATCATATAGTTATCCCCCTGGATAGTGGAACTAGGCAAGATTGCCAGGCAAACTCGGGTGCATGGAGGGTGGGGGGTGGTAGTAAGGGAAGATGTTCAGGGAGAGGGGGAGGATTGGTGATTGCTTGGGGGAATGGAAGGGAGGGAGGGAGGAAGGATGGCTATGGGAGCAGGGAGGTTTATATCTCAGCTAACGGAGCCATTTTAGGGTTTGCAGAAGATTTGATTCTGGAGGGGTTCCCAGTAAAAATTAAATAAAAAATAAAAAAATAAAAAAATAAAAAAATAAAAATAATAATAATTTAAAAAAAAAGAAAACGCTTTACTGAGTCAGGTAAGCCAGACCCAAAAAGAGGAATATGGTATGTATTCACTCATAAATGGATTCTAGCCATAATTAAAGGTCTTTGAGCCTATTATTCGTGATCCTAGAGAAGCTAGATAGGAGGGTGAACCTGAAGAAAATTCAGGTAGTTTTCCTCCTGGAGATTGGAAATAGACAAGAGTCCCAGGTAACCTCGGGTGCTTGGGGGGGTGGGAGGGTTGCTGGAAGGGGAGAGGGTTAGAGAGAAGGGAGCAGGGGAGGAATGGGAAATGCTCGGGGGACTGGGAGCGGGGGAGGGAGGAAGGATAGATATGGTATCAGGGAAGAATATTTCTCAACTAAGGGAGTCAGTTTAGGGTTTACTAGAGACTTGATTATAAATGGGATCCCAGGTCCAAGGAGAGATCCCCAGATTGTTCTCTGGATAGAGGAGAGGGTGCCTGAACTGGCCTTGGCCCATAACCATGCTGATGTATATTTTGCATATCACCATAGATCCTTCATCTGGCGATGGATGGAGATGGAGACGGAGACCCACATTGTTACACAGGACTTAACTCCCTAGGTCCGAACAAGAAGCAGAAGGAAAGAGAACGTGAGCAAGGAAGTCAGTTTCAGAGGGAACCTTCATCCGACGATGGATGGTGATACAGATGGAGACCCACATTGGAGAACCGGACGGAGTCCCCCAAGGTCCAAACGAGGAGCGGAAGGAGGAAGAACATGAGGAAGGAGATCGGGACCGCGAGGGGTGCGATCACCCACTGATACAAGGGGACTGATCTAATGAGAGTTCACCAAGGCCAGTTGTCTGGGACTGAGTGAGCACGTAATCCAGCCAGATTCTCTGATTGAGGTTGGATTCTCTGAATGTGGCTGGCCCGGAGTCTTTCTGAAAAGCCATTGACAATGACACTGGGACTTGTTTCCTCTGCATATACTGGATTTTTGGGATCCAGTCTGTTTGGAGGCTCACCTTCCTGAACCTGGAGGGAGGGGGGAGGAGCTTGGACTGCCCGCAGGGAGGGAGACCCTGACTGCTATTGGGGATGGAGAGGGAGGAGGGGAGGGATTGGGGGAAGTGAGAGGGTGTTGGGAGGAGGGGCGGAAATGGAGACTTTTGTATTTTAATAAACTTTGAGGGGAAAAAAAAGTAATGTATAATTAGGAAATATAGGTTGTTAATAGATAATCATCTATAATGGTTGAGTTTGTAGTCATGTTAGACTTTCTAGATGTGTATAGATATATTTCAGATAGATATTCTTCATATCTTTCAAGGACTGAAGAATATGGCATTTAATGTTTTAATAACTTAGGGGTTTCCATGACAATGAGACAATTCTGCTTCTGGCAGCACCAATCTACTTCAAGAGGAAAATGGACATCGAAGAGGATCCTTGTGGAGTTGGTTAGCCATCTGGGCAAGAAATTTCTCTTGCCTGGACTGATGCATAAACTGGGCTCAAAGAACCCGCAGAGAGAGGACTGCTTAACTTGCCTAAAGGTGAGATGATCTTTTGGGGTTCCTGACTCATGAAAAAGTCTGTGAGACATTCTACAGGACACAGCAGAAAGTGACTGAATTGCCTTTAAAATTTCCTGTTTCATGGAAATATCTGCTGGATACTATGGGCCTAAAGGCTGAAGATGGATGCCCCAACAGTCCAGAGGAACTTTGGGTGAGTGTACAGGCAGCGAGATGTCTCTGCCATTTCTAGAGTTTGGAAGTTGCTTACTTCTTGTTTACTTAGGTAATATATCCTTCTGGAGTCTTTGATGGAGTTGAAGAATGGTTAGTTATAGTTATAGTTTTCCTTAGTTATGATAAAAGATAAGATAGATATAAATATTGTAACTGTAATTCTTGCTTTATAACTGTTTTGTTATATGTAATTTTGCTATGTTAAAGTTAAAGTCTTCCTTTTTGTTTAAACAGAAAAAGGGGAAGTGATGTAGGTTGGTCTTCTATCTCTCTGTTGCTTTCATTGGTTAATTAGTAAAGAAAACTCCCTGGCCTGACAGGTCAGAACATAGGTAGGTGGAGAAGACAGAATTGAATTCTGGGAGGAAGAAAGCAGAGGCAGAGAGCTGCCCACCATGAAGCTGATAAGTCAGACATGCTGAATTTTTCCTGGTAAGCCACAACCTCATGGTGCTACACAGATTATTAGAAGTGGGTTGAATCAATATGTGGGAGTTAGTCAATAAGAGGCTACAGATAATGGGCCAGGCAGTGTTTAAAAGAATACAGTTTCCGTGCAATTATTTTGGGGGTAAGCTAGCCGGGATCTGGGGCGAGAATACAGCCCACTGTTCCTTATTACAACATCTTCTAAGATCTACAACATCTCTAGCATTGGTTATCCTATGTTGTGTGGATCTTTGTTGTTTTGACAGGGATAAGATGAAATCTCAAAGTTGTTGGATTTTTTTATTTCTCTAATTGTTAGATATGTTGACTATCTTTTGATGTATTTGTATGTCATTTTATTTTACTCTTTTAATAATTGTGTTTTTATTTTTTTGGCCCATTTTTTAATGGTTCCCCTCCTCCTCTTCCTTCTTCCTCCTTCTTTTATTTTTGGTTCTATATGAATTTCAGAATAGTTTCTTTTTTCCTTTTATTTCTGTGATGAATGAGATAGGGAGGTGATTTTGGCAGGCATTGCACGACCAAATAGATTGGTAGAGAGTTTGCAAATAGATTCTCGCAAAATGGCTGTTTTCACAAGGTTAATACTATCACTCCATATGCATAGGATTGAATGTCATTCCATTTTCTAGTGTCTTTATCCTATTCTTCCAAAGTTTAAATTTCTCATTGCACATTTTATTTACTTCTTAAGTGTGTTCCTAGATACTGTATTTTCACTGAGGCTTTTGTGAATGGGAGTATGTTCATGATCTCTTTCTTCATGCGCTTGTTGTTAGCATGCAGAAAAGGTATTGATTTGTTAGTTCTGTATTCTGTGGGTCCTGGCTGCTGAGTATTGTGTTATTTATATATTTTAGATCTTAATCTCTGTCAAATGTATAATTAGCAAACACTTTTTCCCCATTCTATAGACAGTTATTTCACACTACTTAATTTTAAGAGACTTCATTTGTCAGTTATCTGAGCTTCAGTATCACTTTCAGTAACTTGCAGTTGATTTTTGTAAGATGAGATATAGAGACCTAGTCTTGGTATTTTGACTATGATTTATCAATATTTTACCTCAGTATTTTGTCAGTTTTCCCCAATAGCATTTGTGAAAAACAGCCTCTTATTTTCAATGTGTATTTTTGGCATCTTTGTCAAAAACAAACTGACTATAGCTGTGAGGGATTATAGGTGTCTGTCTATTCCATTCCATTGAACTTTATGTCTGTTTGTGCCCATGTTATGCTGGTTTTGTTACAATAGCTTTATAGCATAATTGTGTATGGTGATCCCTCTAGCATTGAACTTTTGCTTAGGATTCCTTTGGTTTTCTATATCCGTAGAGCTTCCATGCAGATTGTATAGTTAATTTTTCTATTTCTATTCAGAATGCCAGTGGAATATTGGAACTTTATTTACAACTATGTTGAACCTTTAGACTGCTTTTGAGAAGATGTTGATTTTCAAATTATCAATTTCTCTAATTTAAGAGAGTGGGACATCTTCCTGACATCTATTTCCTTAATCATTTTTTTTCTCTGTTTTAGAGTTTTTAGGTTTAGGTTTAATCCAAGGATCCAAGATGTTTTAGTTGTGTTTTTTTTTCTATTGTAAATGAAACTGTTTTCCTGGTTTGTCTCTTGTTCTTGTTTGCTATTGCTAAATAGGAAGTGCACATTTTTTAAAATGTGATTTGTGTATTTTGCCACTTGGCTGAAATGTCATCCCTAATTGTTTATCTGATAGAGTCTTTGGGGTATCTTATATATAGGATTATATAATCTGAAAAAATAACACAATGATGGCCATATTATGATTGTACATAACCTTTATCCTATCTATATATGTCCACTTTACTGATGTTTTCATCAACACTTATATAAGAGAAAGCATTATTTTTCCAAAAACATTTTTTGTTATTTCACGAGAGTACATTTATATGATGTATATATGTTAAGTTTACTGTCCTGTGTGATATGAAGCTAATTTGACTACTAAGAATCTTTCTCTTATATTCTTTCATTCAGTTTGAAAATATTATATTAAGAAGTTTTTTTTTATTTGTGTTTCTTAGGGAAGTGGGCTTTAATTTTCTTTAACTTTTATTGTCTTCATTTTCACTTTTCTTATGTTTGTATTACAACATTGTCCTAATCTGAAGAATAGTTTTCAAGCCTCCCATCTCTTTTAATTATGTGGCACAATTTAAGAGCTGTTAGTGTTTGTAGTTATTAAAGACATGATCGAATGTCAATGAATTTATCTGTCCTTGATTATTTTTTAAGTTGACCAAATTTTGCTACTACTTTGATATAGTTGCTTGCTACAACTCTTTTCAATTTCTTCATGTTTTCTTAGTTTGACTTTGAAGAGGAACAGACATCTAGAAATGCATCCATCATTTTAAACTTCTCTATTTAGTGGAATATAGGTTTTTAGGGTATGTTCTTTTGATTTGTCTGTGTTTTGCTGGTATCTATTATAATGTACCCTCTTCATTGCTAATGTTTTAATTGAATTCTGTTTCTTTTGATTAATTTGTTCATGCTTTTAATCTTGTATAAAATCAACTCTTCATTTTATTGATTCTTTAAACTCTATCTTTCATTTTTATGTCAATAATTTCTGCCTTAATTTTATGTACTTCTTTTTTAAAAGCAAGACCTTAAAATTAATCATTAATTAGCTAGTTGAGATCTCCTAGATTTTTTAATTTAGGTACTTACAGATTATTTATATAATTTTCCCAACTTGGACTTCTTTCATTGCATCTTGCAGGTTTTTGAAAATTCTGTTTTCATTTTCATTTAGTTCTAGAATTTTTAAAAATTTCTTTCCTGATTATTTTTAATGATTTCTCCATCAGTGAGTATTATGTTTCAATGTCCTAACCATTGTTTTATTTAACAGAAAGTTCTGTAAAATGCTCAGAAGAATGCATATGCTGTTGTGTTTGAATAGAATATCTAGTAGGCATCTGTTTGGTCCATTTAATCAACAACCTCCTAATGCAAAAAAACCTCCTTTTTCATTATCCTGTTTTCTTAAAATTAATTTAGAAGTTTGTTTGTATCTTCTTTAATTTTTTAACATATTCATCATCATTCTTTTTAATTATTTGCTTGAATTCCATCTAGATCACTTTCATTGAGGTCAGTATTTTGAAGCTGATAACTTTGGGGAAAATATTGTCTTGTTCTTATGGAGCAACAAAGCTAACATGTTGGTATAACAACTTCTGTATCTGAAGTTATGCCAATTTAAAAAAAAAATTACAGGTTACCTTTCTCCTTTCTGTAGAAATTTTTTCAATGCTGATTGAGGTGAGGTTGTAATAAGATTGTGATGTCATTTTCTCCCTCTGGAGAGGTGTTAAGGCATTCTACTCTATTGCCAGGACTCTCTTGAGATTAGCATACAGTTTACAGCAGCACTCAGAATACAGTATAAAACAGCACGACACTGAAATAAAAATCAATCACTCTTCAGCATCTGTCATCTTAGAGGGTAATGCAGCACTGATAGTATCATGAATACTGTTGTATTAGTTACTATACTATGACAGTTAAAATAAATAAATAAATAAAAAGTTATTTTTTAAGATTAAATTTAATGATTGGAATTCGGTTGATAGAAAGTAGAGGAGGAGAACAGAAATAGAAGGGGGAGCTATAATGATAAAAAAGAATAAGGATGAGATGAAGGACTGAAAAACGAAGTAAACATATAACACAATGTCCAGCAGTACTATCTCCTGGGTTGCTGAAACAAAGAGACTGCAAACCAGGTCAGTCTACCTTCTTTGGAGGAGTACAATGAACATGTGAGAAAAAAAAAAAAAGAATCAGCAGAAAATAAAGTAGGAGAAATACGTTGTATTGCAAAAATAGAACAGGACCAAGTTTGCCTGTTAAATAGACATTGAGTATTAAGTACAGGAAGATCAGCTGTGGAGGGGAGAACTGTGTGGGGAAATGGGACACAAAAAGTGATTGTTTTAATACCTGGAATCTTTATCAAGTCTGACGCTATTGGTCCTCCACCTCGTAGAAGCCTGTTTCACCCCCTTGGAGTTAGCCTCTCTGTGTGTGATGACTGTTACCTGATGGTTTGAACTTTTCCTTCCATTGAGTTGTTCTTTGGCTGACCACACCATAGACATGCCTGTCCCCAGTGTCCCGTACTCCACTTGAAATCTGAAGGAAAGTTTCTTATAGACTTTAGTTACTGTCAGGCTTTCAAAGTCACTGATGAGGTATGGTTCAATTTCCAAGCTTCTTTCCCCAGCCTAGAGTTATTCTGCTAGCCAGGTTTCAGACTATAATGCCATAATACCAAATCATTCTCGAGCTTATGATTCCTAGAGCAAGGATGATTACTGATCTGGAATACAGCAAGGTCTTTTGGAAGCACTGCCTCTCTTCTGATCTGTGTGGGGACCCAACGCTCAGCATCAAGCATTGAAGAGAGAATTTTCTTCTGCTATTGCTTTGTTTTTCTTTGTGTAGCCTTTTTTTTTCTAGCTGTTCATTACCTTTCCAATAGCTCTTTTCAGTTTTCGCCAGATGTTCTTGATTGAATGCAATCAGCAATCTTGAAATCTTTCTTCCTGTTGCTTTTCTTGATCTGTCCTGTGGAAGTAAAGCATACTGATTAACTCCTGAGGTGACCACTATGATAATAAAATTGTATAATATATATTTATTATATATACTATATAAAGAAATTAGTGTGATTTTACACACAGAGGAACAGGAACACATATTTGTGTTAAAGTTAAGTTAATGCATATTATGCAATTACAGCTTTATTTCAAACAGTGTTATTATAGAAAGTAAAGAATTGTATTTACAACTAAATTTTATTGCTGAATACTTTTCAAGAAAAGAAAAATAAAATGATTAAATAAGTACTACTAATTTGTTTATGTACAGAATTTATGTATACATTCCTACAGAGATTGCACATAAAAGGCAACTAATCTCTGACCCACCAAGTAAAATAAAATTATCCTACGTTGTTAGCTTTATTCTATCTTCACTAATACTATTTGGTCACATAATGAATTAAACTGTTATTTCCATTTCAGTATTTCACAGATCAAATAGAGTTGAGGTTGTTTCTATACTAAACAATTGTCAAACAGCCAATAAATACAGGTAGAAGGACCAGATTCTGGAAAGATTATACTCACAGACATTTTTCTATACATCAAAGTGAAAACTAATGAAACCTTCTAAATGTAGATCCTAGGGAGAGGTGTTTCGCTTCAGAGTAAGATGGATTTACCATAGTTTTCATGGAGAACAAAGCTAGTCAACAGGGGAGAGAGGGTGAGTGCCTATGAACGAGCTGGCTGACCTCTCGCCCATTTCAGATTTCTCATCTCACCACATCTCTCTCACACATCAGAATGCTCCCACAATGATGTATCTCCCAAGGTGTGAGGCTATCAGTCATGATTCTGTTGCTGTTACCAGATACAAACTTCAAAATAGTGAGATAAATAAATTTATCTTTAACTAGAAGATACAGTCACAGATATTTCAGTATAACAATGGATTTTATAACCTTTCCTGGGGAGACAAAACATATATCTGTTTGTTCCAAATAGTAAGTAAATGACAGAACAAGAAACAATTGCTCCCAAGCTAAGCTTAGTGAAGCAACGGATTATTTGAGGTTGTTTATAGAAGCATATATTAAGGGTTAATTTTACCAGCAAGGGTCACACAATAGTATCTATTCTTCAAGTATTCTAATTTTCAGCCAAGTCACTAAGGAAAAGCTATGCTTTTAGCTATTTCAAGATGCTCTACCATTTATCAATGTTTGGGCCTTAGGTGTGCACATCTCCTCAAAGCCAATCTCCCTATCTGGTGAGAGGAATTTTACTGCCTTTATTCTTGGCATAGGTAGGCATTTTATTTAATAGTGCTTACCAGCCTTGATTTCACAGTTTTCACCACTTCTCTTACCTGAAAAGACTGTTTTGACAGGAAAGGCTCCATGTAGCTGTTTGAAACTTCCCTTATTTGGAGTGGCAGTGGACGGATTTCTCACTGGTAAAGGAAACAGAACAGAAGAGCTTGAATTTTTTTTTTTTAACCAAAGAAGACTTGATGCATGGATTAATTGGCCTACTTTTTTTAAATTCTAAAATGTCTTGGATTTTAAATTCACAATTATCAGAATCATATTGGTGCAGGGAAAGTGCTATCATACTGGCACAAAGACTCAATAAGAATAGTTATGAAATAAAATGATATATTTTGATTACTATAGATCATATAGCTCATATGAAATATTGTAGGACTAACAAGTACAACCTGAAAAAAAGTTCAGATGACCTAATCTTTTTTTGTTATTATTAATAATTTATAAAAATTTCCACTTCCTCCCCTCCTCCCAATACTCTCCCACTCCCCCCACTCCCTCCCGTCCTCCCTCTCCAGTCCTAAGAGCAGTCAGGTTTCTTGCCCTGTGGGAAGTTCAAGTGCCTCCCCCCTCCGTCCAGGTCTCGGAAGGTGAGCATCCAAACAGACTAGGATCCCAAAAAGCCAGTACATGCATACAAAAGCAGTCCCAGTGCCATTATCAGTGGCTTCTCAGACAGCCCCCATGTCAGCCACATTCAGAGAATCTGGTTTGATCACATGCTCGTTCAGTCCCAGTCCAGCTGGCCTTGGTGAGCTCTCATTAGATCAGTCCCCCTGTATCAGTGGGTGAACGCACCCCTCGCAGTCCTGACTTCTTGTTCATGTTGTCCCTCTTTCTTCTCCTCATTTGGACCTCGAGGGCTCAGTCCAGTGCTCCAATGAGGGTCTCTGTCTCAACCTCCATCTATCGTCAGATGAAGGTTCCCTCTGATCCTGACTTCCTTGCTCACGTTCTCCCTCCTTCTGCTTATCATTTGGACCTAGGGAGTTAAGTCCTGTGTTCCAATGTGGGTCTCTTTCTCTATCCTCATCCATCGCCAGATGAAGGTTCTATCGTGATATGCAAAATATTCATCAGTATGGTTATGGCCCAAGGCCAGTTCAGGCACCCACTCCTCTGCTGCCCAGGGGACAATCTGGGGACCTCTTCTTGGACCTGGGCACCCCTCTAGAATCAAGTCTCTTGCAAACCCTAAAATGGCTCCCTCAGTTGAGATATATACTTCCCTGCTCCCATATCCATCCTTCCTCCCTCTCCCCATCCCATTCCTCCAAGCTATCCCCCATCCTTCCCTTCTCCCTTCTCTCTAACCATCTTCCCTTACTTCCACCCCCCACCCCCCGTGCACCAAAGTTTGCCTGGCAATCTTGTCTACTTCCAATATGCAAAAGGATAACTACATGATTTTCTTCAGGTTCACCTTATTTAGCTTCTCTAGGATCACGAATTATAGGCTCAAGACTTTTAACTATGGCTAGAATCCACTTATGAGTGAGTACATACCATATTCCTCTTTTTGGGTCTGGGTTACCTCACTCAGTAAAGCGTTTTCTATTTCCATCCATTTGTATGCAAAATTCAAGATGTCACTGTTTTTTACCACTGAGTAAAACTCTAATGTTTTATGTTTATGCAGACCTTGAGAGAACAATAATCAACTTTACATGGAAAAACAAAAAACCCAGGATAGCCAAAACAATCTTATATAATAAAGGAACTTCTGGAGGCATTACCATCCCTGACTTCAAACTCTATTACAGAGCTACAATATTGAAAACAGCTTGGTATTGGCATAAGAACAGAGAAGTTGACCTATGGAATCGAATAGAAGACCCGGATATTAACCCACAAACCTATGATCACCTGATTTTCGACAAGGGAGCTAAAGGTATACAATGGAAGAAGGAAAACATCTTTAACAAATGGTGCTGGCATAACTGGATGTCAACCTGTAGAAGAATGAAAGTAGATCCATATCTATCACCATACACAAAACTCAAGTACAAATGGATTAAAGACCTCAACATTAATCTGACCACTTTGAACCTGATAGAAGAGAAAGTGGGAAGTAGTCTACAAGACATAGGCATAGGAGACCACTTCTTAGGTAGAACCCCAGTAGCACAGACAATAAGAGAATCAGTGAACAAATGGGACCTCCTGAAACTGAGAAGCTTCTGTAAAGCAAAGGACACTGTCACTAAGACAAAAAGGCTGCCTTCCGACTGGGAGAAGATCTTCACCAACCCCTCAACAGACAAAGGTCTGATCTCCAAAATATACATAAAACTTGAGAAACTAGACACTAAAACTCTAATTAACCCAATTAAAAAATGGGGTGCTGATCTGAACAGAGAATTCTCAACAGAAGAACTTCGAATGGCCAAAAGACACTTAAGGTCATGCTCAACATCCTTAGCGATCAAGGAAATGCAAATCAAAACAACTATGAGATACCATTTTACACCAGTCAGATTAGCTAAAGTCAAAAACACCAATGATAGCCTATGCTGGAGAGGATGTGAAGAGAGGGGAACTCTCTTCCATTGTTGGTGGGAATGGAAACTCGTGCAGCCACTGTGGAAATCAGTGTGGCAGTTTCTCAGGAAACTGGGAGTCAACCTCCCTCAGGACCCAGCAATTCCACTCTTGGGAATATACCCAAGAGATGCCCTAACATACTACAAAAGCATTTGTTCAACTATGTTCATAGCAGCACTATTTGTAATAGCCAGAACCTGGAAACAACCTAGGTGCCCCTCAATAGAAGAATGGTTAAAAAAAGGTGTGGAACATATACCGTTGACCTAATCTTTAAAATGTGTATTTGATAATAGCAATCAAACACTGGGTTTCCAGCAGTTGTATTAAAGGAGGTAAGATAAGAGGCAGACACAAGGAGCTCATACCAGATGATATGGTGTCACACTGAGGAATATCACAAGGAACAGCAAGGGGATCACCAAGGATATGATAAACTGAAGAAAATATGACAAAATAGTATAAACCTAAGTTTCCATGCTTAAAAAGGTCAAGTTAATGTAACTTGGTTTGTTTTGGTTTTCCATCTGGGATATAATACTGATAATGCTCTTCTGGCTTCATGCATTATTAACTAATTAATTTGTTTCTACACTGTGAAAATCTTTGAAATTAAACCTGCCTATTTAAAAGAGCTAAATTTGCAGTTTGAAAGGATAAACCTCTCAGAGCCACTCTTGCATTGGCCTTTATTTTACTGTAATTATAACTTTGACATATTTAAATTTGAAGGCGCTTGTGCAACAAATGCTGCTATGGGAAAAACAAACACACACTTTAATATGTCCTATGGGCAGGAGATGTTTTAAAATGAATAGACTCTAAGTTCTGATATTTAAAAGCAGGTCAGGTGAGAAGAAAAAAATTCATACATAAATTATAATGCATATTTGTAGGTATGTTTGCTATATATATAAACCTCAGTGCACAAAAGAAATAGAACAAATCTTAATTTATGCACACTTACAGTGTCAATTACTGCAACTAAATACATAAAAATATTGTATACTTAAAGTCGTTAATTTTTTTCTTGCTCTTTGTGGACCCATCTCCCAGCTCCCCAACAAACACACAGAGACTTTATCTTACCTCTGAATGTCCTGCTTAGCTTAGCTTGTTTCTAGCCAGCTTTCCAAACTTAAATTATCTCATTTCTCTTTAACTACATTTTGCCTCTGGGCTTTTTACTTTTCTTTGTTCTATATATCTTGCTTTCCTTTCTACTCCATGACTGGCTGTGTAGCTGAGTGAATGGCCCCTAGCCTCCTTCCCTCCTCCTTTTCTCGTTCCTTTCCTTAGCTTTCTCCATGGATTTCTCCTCCTATTTATTCTGTCTGCCCACCAGCCTCACCTGCCTATTTCTCTCTCCTGCCTATCTATTGGCTGTTAAGCTCTTTATTAGACCAATCAGGTGTTTTAGACAGAAAAAGTAACATAGCTTAACAGAGTTAAAAAATGCAACATAAAATAATGCAACATATATTTGCATCTTTAAACAAATATTATACAGCATAAACAAATGAAGCACATCTTAAACTAATATTCCACAGAAACATAGTGTTTACACGCTTGTTTCTTTGCTATTTTGTTTAGGCATTTTTTTAAAACACAGATGCATAGACACAGACACATCTATCTTCCAAAAGTTCCTTAATAAATGTATACCAGGACTCTCTGTCTTATGTCTGGACTGGATTAAAAATAAGATTCTTTTGTCTGTACTCAAGAGAGTTTGGAGCCCTATAGTCAAGAACTTAATGATTGTGTCCAGCTTTGACATTGACAACATTGGCAATGAATAATTACTTTTAACATATGGTAAATATTTTATTCAGAGAGCCTGTTGTTTATATGAATAATTTTTCTAATTAACAAAATAGCCACAAGTCACATTAACAAAACCACAGTAATGCAGTAAGGAAAAGCTGTGTTTCCATGTGCCCTCTTGGTCGTCTTCTAGACTTGAGCAAATCACTGTAATTAAGAAACAATTGACAACTCAAACTCTCACTGGATATGTTCTGATGTGCAAAACTTACCAAATCAATTCTCAAACTTACCATGACAAACAAATTTAGAATAGCCGTATGAAAATAACTCTAACAAATTTCTATTTAAAAGATTGCCATTTATGTTACTAAAAGAAAAAAAATCATGTACTAAATTTTACAACCCTATACATTTATTTTTTAGTTATATGTGACATTTAAAAAGTACATTTTTAATGTTGATCAATTTATTGTCACGCTAGGTAAATAGTTACTTTTGATCTGAAAGGTCTTTATAACTTATATGATTTCTTGCCAGACTAAAAGCTCTGTAATTTCTGTATCTGGATACTAAATTATCAAGTGATTTTTCTATGCCTAAAATGTATAGCATTTAGACAGTAATTTACTCTTTTATCCCTGCAGAAAAGGTTTATTGAACACTGATTAATATCCTTGTATAGACTATGTCCCACAACCCTCATCAGGGGGTTCCAAGGCAAAGAAAATGGGGTAGACTAATGAGTTTGAGGCATTGATCCTTGACATGGTATTACCCATGTCAAAAACACAGTTACTCAGGACTTCTCTTGCGCTCTGCAGGTTGTATGTTAGCTATAATCCCGTATCCATGGGACACAGTGTCCAATGGGGGAAAATTAATGTCTTTAACATAGTTAAGGCTCAACCTAAGGAAAAGGCAAACACTGCTTATAAATTTTGGTAAATTCTCTAGTAAGTTTTCTGCATCTGAGAATGACAACTAAATTCAGTTACTGGGTTGTAGAAAGCTAGACTTGTTTTTTTGTGAAAGTGGCAGGGTTTTTTTTTTTTAATTAAGTAATGGTGGGGTCCTCAAAACAAAGCAAGAACAAAAATAAATCATATCCTATCTTAAGCAATGCCATTTCAATGTTGTCTTGAAAGCTATATGGGTTTAGAAAGATTTTTAAATGCCCAAAGTTGGTCTGTTTTTTTCTGTCTCTGTCTGTTTCTCTCTGTCTCTGTCTCTCTGTCTCTTATTCTCCTCCACCGTGCATTGCATGAGCTGACCTCGAATACCTGTGCTATGATGTTGGATCTAGCTTATATTACAAGATGATTTGACTTCAAGCACGATTGCAGAGCTATAGTAATTAAAACAGCTTGGTATTGGCATAAAAACAGAGACGTTGACCAATGAAATTGAATTGAAGACCCGGATATTAAACCACAAACCTATGAACAACTGATTTTTGACAAAGGAGCTAAAAGTATACAAAGGAAGAAAGAAAGCATCTTTAACAAATGGTGTTGGCATAACTGGATGTCAACATGTAGAAGAATGAAGGTAGATCTATATCTATCACCATGCGCAAAACTCAAGTCCAAATGGATTAAAGACCTCAACATTAATCTGACCACACTGAACCTGATAGAAGAGAAAGTGGGAAGTAGACTGCAACACATGAGCACAGGAGACAACTTCCTATGTATAACCCCAGTAGCACAGACAACAAGATCAACAGGGAATAAATGGAACCTTCTGAAACTGAGAAGCTTCTGTAAAGCAAAGGACACTGTCATTAAGACAAAAAGGCAACCTACTGATTGGGAGAAGATTCTCACCAACCCTGCATCAGACAAATGTCTAATTTCCAAAATATATAAAGAACTCAAGAAACTGGATCTGAAATTTCTAATTAACCCAATTTTAAAAAAAAAAACTGAGTACTGAACTAAAAAGAGAATTCTCATCAAAGTTCAAATGGCCAAAAGACACTTAAGGTCTTGTTTAACCTCCTTAGCGATCAGGGAAATGCAAATCAAAACAACTTTGAGATACCATGTTACACCTGTCAGAATGGCTAAAATTGAAAACACCAATGATAGCCTTTGCTGGAAAGGATGTGGAGTAAGGGGAACACTCATCCATTGCTGGTGGGAATGCAAAATTGTGCAACCAAATTGGAAATCAGTGTTGTGGTTTCTCAGGAAATTCAGAATCAACCTACCTCAGGATCCAGCAATACCACTATAGGGAATATACCCAAGAGATGCCCAATCATACTATAAAAGCATTTGTTCAACTATGTTCATAGCAGCACTATTTGTAATAGCCAGACCCTGGAAACAACCTAGATGCCCCTCAATGGAAGAATGGATAAAGAAAATATGGAATATATACACATTAGCGTACTACTCAGCAGTAAAATATGACATCTTGAATTTTGCATTCAAATGGATATAAATAGAAAACACTATCCTGAGTGAGAAAACCCAGACCCAAAAAGATGAATATGGTATGTACTCACTCATTAGTGGACTCTAACCATAAACAAAAGACATTAAACCTATAGTTTGCAAGCCTAGAAAAGCCAAATAACAAGGTGAACCCAAAGAAAAACATATATATATATATATATCCTCCTGGAAATTGGAAGCAAACAAGATTGCCAGGCAAAAATTGGGAGCATTGGGATGGGGGTAGGGGTAAGGATGGAGGAAGAGGAGATGAGGAAAGAGAGGGAGAAAGGGAAGACTGGAGAGAGTTTTGGGGAGTTGGAGGGTGGAGATGGAGGAAGGAAGGATATAGGAGCAAGGAAGAAGATATCTACATTAAGGGAGCAATTTGGGGGTTGGCAAGAGACTTGGCTGTAGAAGGGATCCCAGTTGTTCATGGAGATGTCCCCAGCTAGGGCCTTGGGCAGCAGAGCAGAAGGTGCCTGAAATGGCCTTGCCCCATTATCATACTGATGATTATCTTGAATATTACCATAGAATCTTCATCTGGCAATTGATGGAGAGAGAGAGAGAGAGAGAGAGAGAGAGAGAGAGAGAGAGAGAGAGAGAGAAAGAGAGAGAGAGAAAGAGAGAGAGAAAGAGAGAGAAAGAGAGAGAGAGAGAGAGAGAGAGAGAGAGCCTCATCAAAGCAATGGACTGAGCTCCCAAGGTCCAGTTGAAGTGTAGAAAGAGGGAAAAGATTAAGAAGGAAGTCAGGACCATGAATGGGTGGTCCACCCAATAAGACAGTGTGCCTGTTCTAATGGGAGCTCACCAAATCCAGCTGGACAGGGACTGAGATCATGCAGTCAAACTGGACTCTCTGAACGTGGGTGACAATGGGGGCTGACTGAGAAACCATTGATAAAGGCACTGGGACTTGTTCTTACTGCATGTACTGCCTTTTTGGGACCCTAATCTATTTGGATGCAAAGCTTCCTAGGCCTGAATGTAGAGGGGAGAGACTTGGACTTCCCACAGGACAGGGTTCCATGCCCTCTTTTAAGGAGGGAGAGGGAGGGAGGAGGGTGAGTGGAGGAGCAGGAGGGGAATGGCAGGAGGGGAGGAAGTTTGAATTTTTGAATGAAAAAAATGAATAAATAAATAAGTAAGAAAGTTAGAGATGAATCTTTTAATATTGCTTAGTACATGGAAGAGATTACTCTGTTGGCATTTTCAATGGCTTAATAATATCAGATCAATACAGAGCTTTTTGGAGTAGACTCTCCTTCTTGGCTGTTTCATGCTTCTGCCATGAGACAAGTAGTATTGCTAGTCTCCAGAGAAAACCATGCTCAAGGCACTGTTTTTGGAGGAAAGGCCAATCCCTTAGCAAACACTGTACCTGCTTATAGCTTGATACTGTTGTTCCTATTCTCCAATACTGCAATCAATACATTTCCTTGCCTTACAAGTTTTCAGTCATAAAGATGTGTTGCAGTACCTCAAAACAGACTTATCCAGCTCATAAATTAGTACATAAAACAACTTAAATCTAAAACTTTTATAAGAAGTGTTGCGGGAGCTCCTTCCGCTCCTTCAGCCAATAGCCGCTGAGATACCAGCCCATTGGAGCGTGGTCTCTCTCTCTTTAAAAAAACAATGGCTGTCCTCCACTCTCTCTGGCTTCCAGCTCCACTTCTGGCTTCTAGACTTCTTTCCTGTTCGCGCAGAGGGGCTGTTGTCTGGGACAGTAATCTGTAATTTTTTTCCCCTTTGAATAAATAACCATTCTATTAATCATAATTCCAAACTGGCATGGGATTGTTTGTGACTTACACCTTCAAAGAAGGCTCCCAATTTATGTCAATTAGTTTACTAGACCTAAGATAGATTAATTCTAAAAATAAAAACAAATTTATATTATATATAATTTGATATCAGATAAACTATTTTTCAACTGACAGAAATGAACAAAATATATTTCATGCAAAAATCATTTGTTGAAATAAAGCTCATTTTGTGCTTTGCATGAATTGTTTTTTATTATTTTTATATCTTATTAGTAGTCTCATAATTGAAGGAATATTGAATTCTAAGATCTCTTTGATCTCTGGCTTCTTGTGCTTTAAGGATGATGCTATGCAATATCTGTCACATGCATTCCTGTGACTTCTACTGCCATCTCTCTCCAAATTGCAAATGTATGAATCTCCAGCCATTCATCTCTATATGTTATTACAATGAATAACAATAAATTACCTGGAAAAATCACAAAGTTTTCAAGAATATGTTTTTATTTTAGTTATTAGGGTAACAATTTTCTTAGAACCCTCACTACTCTGTTTCTTAAATGCTAGAGTATATACTTAAAAAAAACTCTTTGGTTGAACTATCCTGACACAGCTAATTCTTTTACTTGGATTTTTTAACACTTTCTGAAGAAACTGTTCAAGATGGTTGCTCTTCTCTAGGGAATCATAAAGTTGCTCCTGGAAAAAACATGCAAACCAAACAAAGCAAATCTTATAAATATCTAAAACTGTATTTGACAAACCACTAATGGTGTTAGAGTGCTCCACTCTGGTTCTTGCAATAAATAAAGACAACTATCACTAATACAAGAGAGGGCAACTGGAAACGCCACAATTCTGCTGTCAGACTTACAAAAAAAATCTACATACATATATAACACACACATATACATACTAAACACACACATATGTGTATGTATATACACATATACATTCTTATGATAGTAAATCCTATTTGCATTCTAAATACTTGTCATTATCTCATTTATCTGTAATAATGAAAGATATTGAAAGATGAGTACTAAAAAGGGGGATTGGATGTGATAATAGGTAGATACACTAATAATAATAGTGAGTAATAGTGAGACTACTAGTGTGCTATTATTTATAAATAATTTATATTGGTATAGATTCATGTATATCAATACAAATTTAAATTATATTTGTTATATTGAATATGCTCCTATTTCTGTTTACAATGTTTGTGCACCTATGCAACGTTATTTTGTCATACTGTATACATTCAAGTTTCTACCTCAGTTTAAGATACTTTGC
The DNA here is from genome assembly GCF_982192425.1 of Myodes glareolus. Classification (NCBI taxonomy): domain Eukaryota; kingdom Metazoa; phylum Chordata; class Mammalia; order Rodentia; family Cricetidae; genus Myodes; species Myodes glareolus. Next base: position 44,243,411 of record NC_142041.1, on the reverse strand, counting down.
ATATTTATTTAGTTTTAGGATATATTTGTTATATTACATTATACATTTCTACCTTAGATCAAGATAATTTTTTCCACTGTGTTCATTTTTTTATTATTATTACTTTATAATTAATACATGTCAAAATTTCCACTTTCTTCCCTCCTTCAACTTTCTTCCAACTCCCCACATACCCTCCCCACTCACCCCCTTCAGTCCTAAGAAAGGGCAAAGAACCCCGCCCTGTGGGAAGTCCAAGGCCCTTCCTCATACATTCAGGCTTAAGAAAGTAAGATCCTTTCTCCTATATCCAGGCTTAGGAAGGTATGCATCCAAATAGAATAGGACCCCAAAAAGTCAGTACATGCAATAAAGGCAAATCCCAGTGCCATTATCATTGGCCCCTCAGTCTGCCCCAATTGTTAGCCACATCCAGAGGGTCCAGGTTGATCCCATGCTCATTCAGTCCCAGTCCAGCTGGATTTGGTGAGCTCCCATTAGCTCAGGCACACTGTCTCATCTTCTCAAAAACACTGATGACAACTCATACTGGAGAAGATGTGGGGTAAAACGAACACTCCTACATTGCTGGAGGGAGTGCAAACTGGTTCAACTCTTTTGGATATCAGTATGGCGATTTCTCAGAAAATTAGGAAACAACCTTCCTCAAGACCCAGTAATACCATTTTGGGTATATACCCAAAGAATGTTCAATCATACCACGATGTTTATAGCAGCATTGATTATCATAGCCAGAACCTGGAAACAACCTAAATGCCCCTTGATTGAAGAATCTATAAGGAAAATGTGGTACATTTACATAATGAAATACTATGCAGCAGAGAAATTTACAGGCAAATGGATGGATCTAGAAAACATCAGATCGAGTGAGGTAACCCAGATCCAGAAAGACAAATATTATACATACTAATATAAGTGGCTTTTAGACATAAAGCAATGAAAACCAGCCTACAAATCACAGTCCCAGAGAACCTAGCAAACAATGAGGACCCTAATAGAGACATACATGGATGTAATCTACATGGGAAATAGAAAAACATAAGATCTCCTGAGTAAATTGGGAGCATGGGGACTATGGGAGAGGGTTGAAGGGGATGGGAGAAGAAGGAAAGGGAGCAGAGAAATCTGGCCTTGTCCCATAGTCAGACTAATGACTATCTTGGATATCACCATAGAACCTTTAGCTGGCGATGGATGGAGATAGAGACAGAAACCCACATCAGAGCACTGGACTGAGCTCCCAAGGTCAAGTTGAAGATCAAGATACTTGTATATTGTTTATATTTTGAGGTTATTGTTCTCATTTCCTGTACATTTGTTTAAAGACTGTTTACTATGTTAATATGAAGCCTTAGTCTATAAGCTATATAATTATTAAGAATTGTAGGTCAATAGTCATCTGTATTTGTCATACTTATTGTTAGACTAATCAGGTTTTTTAGATGCATAGATACTGTATGGGTAACCTTCAACCACTTCAAAGAACTGCAGAATATGGCATGTAAATAACTGAGAATTCTGTTGATAGAAGGCATGATTGCTCCTGGAAGCACCAATCTAATCTGGAGAGAATGTTGGGAAACCTGTGGGACTCCGCTTGGAGTTTGTTTTCTGCTTGGCAAAACTGGCAAAGAACTGTCTATGCCTTGACCACGGACAAAATTCACAGTGTCTGTACTGTACAAGGAGGATACAAGAAAAAAGACTGCCACATCTTACCAAGACAGGGTAAGATGGTTTTGAAAAATTTCCTGCCTCTGAAAATTGTCTGTCAATTACTCTAGGCCTTAGCCAAAGCTGGTTTCTTCAACATTGCAAATGAGACTTTGGGTGATCACCCAGGTAGCCAATAGTCCTTGTCATTTCCTGCACCTTTTAAAAGTTGCTTGATTGCACTTTCTGTTTACTAGAGTAATATTATTTCCTTTCTCGGGTCTTTGACAGGGTTGAAGACTAGATAGTTATAGTTACTGTCCTCTCATGAAGATAATTGTAGTTATTGTCCTCTCATAACTTAGCCAAGCCATTTCTAAAATAAGACTGAGATTCCTTAGGATAGGATAACTATTGAAACCTTTAGCAAATGATCCTTGATATTTGTTCTTATTGTATATAGTTTTGCATTAGGCTCAGAACTCTCTTATTAAGACTACCATCCACCTAACCCCACTTTAGTCTCCCAGAAAAGAGTAGGTCTCCCAGGGATATCAACAGAACATGGCAAAATAATAAACAATAAGACAAAGCACAAATGCTCAAATCAAGACCGGGCAAGGCAACCCAGTAGGAGGAAAAGTGTTCTAAAATCAGATAAAAAGTCATAGACACCCCCACTCCCACTGTCAGGAATCCCACAAAAAATTCTAAGCAATGACAGCATGTATGCAGAGGATCTAGCTTAAATCCATATAGACTCTGACTGTAATTGCCTCTTCAGTATCTGTGGATATCCATGAGGCCTGCTTAGTTGATCCCAAGGGACATGTTATCTTAGTCTCCTTGATCCCTCTGGCTCCCACAATTCTTCCTCCTGCTGTTTCACAAGTTTCCTGAACTTTGGTTGGAGGAACCCAACACCAAACATGCTTAGTAATCTTTTTATTGTTTTTTTTTCTTTTTGGCCAGTTGTGTTTGGTCTCTATCCTAGGTGTCTTTTGGCTAAGATCAACTGTAGTATCTGTTCTTATCATATTTTTATTTGTTTGTTTGCATATTTTAGTTTTTTTTTATTTTTTCAACAAATAGAGACCATTACTGATCAAAATGCAGAGACCAATTGACTGTGGAATGCCATGTTACAATAACTATATTGACAAAGCAACTCCTGTACGTAAGACTCAGGTTACATGACAGATGGCAATGTACAAAGATTGTAAGAAGCAGAGGACCAAGAAGTCTGTTGTGAGATTGTACCTTCTAGAGAAACTACACCTGGAAGATGTGAACAAATCCAAGAGCAATTAATACTCAGTTGTTGGAGGAAATCTCAGGGGCCCTCACCATTAGGTAAAGACTTCAGTCACTTAATGACTGTTGAGAGAGGGAAAATTAATCTTCCTAGAGATGATATCCTGATTGGTTATACAATTTAGAAAGGTAAACATGCAGGCAATAGCAGGCAATGTTAAACAGACTCAGTAGGTTCTATCTATCTATCTATCTATCTATCTATCTATCTATCTATCTATCTGTCTGTCTATCTACAATGTATCTGATGTATATGTATAATGTGTGTACATACACATATGTATATATATAAACAGTTGTGGCTAAAGACAAAGAAGCTGTGAATTCAAGGGTCAATGTCCAACATGACAGGGATATGAGGGAGGAGAGGGAAAGTAGAAATTATATAACCACATTTTAATCTTTAAAAAGGAATTAAAAAACATACTTGTTTCAATATATGCTTATAGGCAAAATTTGACAATCTATAATATTTTTACTACCTAAGAAATAAAGTAATAAACATAATACATTTATAAAGAAGCATGTATATGTGAATGTGTGTGTGTGAGAAAGAGAGAGAGAAAGAGAGATACTATTTTATTTTCTGAGACTTAGAATCTGTTTTCTTTGTCTCTATATATCATATTAATTAAGTGTTCGGTGTGTAAAATTATATTTACAGAGAGTTGCATAGTTATGATTTGTACACTTTGATTATATCTATATCTATGCACACATATGCTGTCAGGAAAGAGAAGTCCACTTACATATAATATACACAATTGATCTCATTAAAATTGATCTCATGGTTTCAGCTGAGAAAATTGGTCAAACAAAACTGACTTGACAGGAATGAACATACCTGCAATGGAAATCACTCTGAATAAAGGCCTGAATCTAGCTACATGCTGTACAGAATAGCAGACTGTGGACGTATGATGACCAAAATCACTTGAGACATTTCCATGGTCCACAAAGGGGAATAAAGGCCTGAGGTTGGCTTGTCATAAGTTCAGATCTTGCCAGAGAAGCCAATATTTAAGGAGAGAAGCTGCACAGAACAACAGCTTTAGAAGGGCAATGAGCTGTCTATCTCTCTTTTATTTTTTTCTTGCAATTTTCACTTAAATTTTGTTTTTCACTGATGGCTCCAGCTCTCTACTTTTCTCTGATGTTTGTAGGTGATTCCAGTGTGTCACCATCCAATGCCAGAAAGTAAGGTATCTGACTCTGTTCAGGGTTCTCCCATGTGACAAAGGCCTCTACATGTTCAGTTTTGTTCAGCACACACTTGCACCCCTAATGTGTGAAAATAAGCTTGCACCTTCATTTAATTATCAGTACACAAGTTGTCTAATCTAATGACTAAAGCAGCTTTCTAAAAAAGTGTGAACAGTTAAAGAAAATTAACAACTCATAGCGGAACCCATCCTTGCTTTCCATTCTAGTATGTCACTTTCTGGAAACAAAAACAACTATTCAGCCATTCCAGTAGCAACAGGGTACAAATTCCTACAAATCCAAGCCTTTAACTTGTCTCAAAACAATTTGCAAAGAACTTTTTATAGACTTACCTATAGACCTCCTCAAGTTTAATATTTCATTTTAGCTTTAGGATTCCATTTGCCATTTATTTTTTTTATATTTTCTTAGTTACTTTTAAACTCTCAGTTTTGCAATGCAGTCAAAGCAATGTGATAGAGAAGTCATTCGTACCATAATGATACCAACTGGAAGTCTGTAGCAAGAGAGTTCATTTATTCAGTAAATATTTACAGAATCTACAACAGAAAACAAAATAATTCTTCATTGTCACCACTGTGTGCTTGACACTAAGGTAAAAGCACAGAGTGTATAAGATGTACTCATGGCATATTTACCTGTTGTGTAAATGAGAGTTTGGTGAACATTCAGATATTAAAAGTCTTAGACAAAAGAACACAAGCTTTAGTAATAAGCCTATGAAAATCTAAAACAAGTGACAAAACATTGTCTGATATCTGCTAAAATCTCAAATGCTTTTTACAGAGGAAGTTTTACTCACATATTGATATGACATTCGAGGTATTGCCAATGTTTTTACCTCTTATTAAATTAGAAAAATTGACAGTATTCCTGAGATTCATACATATATAGTTTAAACAAAATAATATAATTCTTCATGTGTCAATGTCAATTAGATATTTAAAATGATCATGATAAGAAAATATTACAATATCCTAAATTTAAGCCTAGGATCTCTTTTTGGATTACCATGATCTCGTTTTGCCATGTTATATATTTGAAGCAAATACAGGTAAATATAAACTCTGAGAAGCCTAGCTATTCAACCTTATCAACAGTGGAACTGACTCACAACCAGCTGATAAAATAAAATAAATATACCATGAGCCAGCTTGCAGGGCAAACTCATATAATTATCCTACTGACCTCAAAGGAGGCAAATTTAAAGACATAATAGCCTTTCTGGATCTGTAGTCTGTCAAAAGAAAGAACACACACAGTCTACAAAAGAAAATAATTTAAACCAAAATGTCACTAGTGCTGAGGCCTTATGTACTTTGTGGGTTTTCTCACTGAAGCAGGAAACACATTCAATTTGTAACATACTGGTATGATTATATTGAACTGAGTTGGGCTTTGCTGAAATAAAATGTTTCTCTCACTTTGATTGTGAGGATTTTTATGTTCAGAGAGAAAAATTCATTTGAATCCTATTTGCCAAACTTCAGTATATCCAACAAAATTATAAAAGTTTCACTAGTGAGAGAAAAGAAGGGGGGGAGTAAAGAGACTTCCGTGAAAGTATTAATTTTCTAGGGAAACTATAGTTCTATAAATAAGCAAAATGATAGCTTTCTGGTATTTTTTAAATGGCAAAACATCTACCATTAATCTTTGTAAAGAATTACCTTATAGAAGTCCCAGCTGTAGGCCTCCGATTTATGGGTTTCTTTCTTCTTTGGAAGTAGAACACAGTTGTAGAAACAGAATGTATCCTATCTATCACCCTCATTTAATGGAAAATTGAATTCAATCACAGGAACATTTGAAAAAAATAATTTATTCTAACACAGCAAGGTCTGACAATCTTGTTGACCATCTGTGAGTCTCACTAAAAATAGCAAACTTGCACACTTCCTCTAAGTGAAAATTTCCTCTAACAATCAGCTTTGGTGAGTGTAAAGAAAACTGTTACACACTAAATGATTCCCATTATAGCAGCAAAAGAATTTTTAAAACATACCAAATAGATGCTTTAAGACTTTGGCTACCCTAAAATATTAAAGTTAGAGTTTCATGTATTATGCTATTCCAAGCGATGACTTTCTTGATTAGAACTAAGAAGAATCTGAAACTCTTGACTCCACAACCAAGAAGTCTTTGGCAGTTGTAGTCACACTGGATCATGGAACAAAGTGGCCCTGAATTACTGACAACTCTGTGTTCTCTTGTTTGGGACCAGTAGAAGAATAGGAAATCTTTCTCTGCTCCAACAGCCAGCTCCCAAATAATTACATGGAGACACTCTTAATTATGAAAACTCAGCCTACGGCTTAGGCTTATTCCTAACTTTTACAACTTAAATTAACCTTTTTTAATTATTATTTTATATTCTACCATATGGCTTTTATCTCTATATCATTCTGTGCATCAAACTTTTTCTGTGTTTGGCTTGCTTCTCTGTCTCTCTTCTTTCCAGATTACTCTCTGTTCCTGGCAATCCTGCCTATACCTCCTGCCTAGCCATTGGCAATTTATATCCTTATTAAACCATTCAGAAGGTGACTTGGCAAGACACATCTTCACTGTGTACAAAAGGATTATTCCACCTCATGCAACAATCTTAGTAGCAATATGTTGTCTTCCAAATCAACATGGGCAGCTTCATTTTGAGATAAAAATACCATTTCTCTTATTCTCAAGATTTATATGAAAAGTTAAAATGGGACATTTGTACATGGTCTGTTCTCTAAATCAAACAAGAATTGAAACTAATTATCTCTTGACTGTCCCCATTTGTCTATGTGCAGTATGTTCTCTGTGTATCTACATTGTTTGTTGGTAGACACAACCCAAGTTATAAAGTTGTATCCTATGATGAGGTGACCTACCTTTTAAAGAAGGCTGAGATTTCAAAGGAAAAATAGATGAAAGGCAAAAGAAGTCAGGAAAATAAAACTCCCCTAAAATTTATCTCAGGTGAGTTGCAATCAATAACTGTGAATTTAAATGATTTATTTCAAAGATAGTTGTGAAAATGTGGGTTTCAAAAAACTTACATTGGTGTTTCGCCTGCATATATGTCTGTGTGAGGGTATCAGATCTTGAGTTACAGACAGTTGTGAGCTGCCGTGTGGGTGCTGGGAATTGAACCTAGGCCCTCTGGAAGATCAACTAGTGTTCTGAAATGCTGAGTCATCTCTTCAGCCTTGAACATGTGTTATTGAAAAACAAGTTTATTGTTACTTTGTTCTGTTGTGAAGAACTAAAAAAATAAATCAATGCTGATGTTGGCACAAAACCCCTAGTGTCCCAGTGCTCTTTTAAAACACACTAAGGTGACATAAAATGATGAGCTTATTTGCCTTATTTGTATCCTGAAATACTTGGTGTGGTAGAAGAAGAAAATTTATTTTGGTTCTCAGTTATTGATGTTGTTTCTGAAAAAAAAAACGTATGGAAAGAAAACTGTACCAAATAATAAAGCACATGTTCAGCTTCATATTGGTTGATTAATTCTGAAGATGAATAAACATGCAAAAATGCAATTCATATGTATGGTATAATATAAATATCAATAAATCAATCTTATATCTCAATGTTTTAATATAATATTCAGTTTCAATTTATATATAACACATATAGTACACATATGCATTACTACAATACAAATACATTGCAATTTCAATAATTATTTAATTATTGAAATATGTTTTAAACTTACAAATGGCATAAATAGCATATATAGCTATATTTCTAGCAAGAGAAGATTTTAAATTTCCTTAGATACAGAACTACTTGTAAGGAAATTAACATTTGAAATTTTATTGCGTATTTTCTTCTTGAAATATTATTGCGTATTTTCTTCTTGATGCACATACATTCTACTAAAAATACAGATTGAAAACAATGATAAAATAAAAAATAGTAAGGAAATACAGAAATCAAATTTACTTTGTATTTTTATGAGCATTTATTACTTACATGTAGTCTCAATGCTGAGAAACACCTTATTGTCAATAAATAATAAAGAACCACTTGATTCCCCTATGTAGTAAAATATTAGACTAAGTTAGGTCTGTCAGAGAAAACCAAGTCAACATGTATAGCAAAATTTTAGCTATAATACTGAAAGATACAATTTTAATAGCCATTTACTCATTTCAACATTTTACTCAAAATGTTGAAAATCCCAAAGGTTCAGAAGCATTTTAAGCATCTTTAATGTTTAAAATTCTGAAAGAGAAAAAAAAATCTGCTTCTTGTCATTCTGAAAAAATATTCTTTTTAATCTCTAAAGACATATTTATATTTTCAAACAATATTTTAATAAACACAAAAACAAGACAAAACACTTTACTGACTACTTTGTATAATGAATTTAACAATAATTTATACATATATATATATATATATATACATACATACACACACACATACCCACACACATACATGAACACCTACACACTTGTAGATCCATTCTATCAGGTATACTACAGCAGTTACAAACGAAAAACTACAATAGAAAATGGGCAACACCTGACAAATACAAGTCCCTGAATAGACTGTTTTACAGTTGTGGCTATCAGAAATGCTGTGACCCAAGTTCTTTTCTGTGATCCATCAAACACCATGATGGATATGTAGTTGCCTAAGACTGAGCAAGATACCTGTTGCATATATTTGATTTAGAAAGTAAAATGAATTAGTAAAGATAATTTTAAAAGCTTAATATGTCAGACAGTGCTGAAAAAAATTATTTAATGTTGAATCAAGTTTAAAAATATATTTTGTATTTCTATGGGAGCCAAATTGCTAATGAAGAATAGCCAATATGGTTAAACACATGTCTATCTATTACAAAGGAAATATAATACAAATAAATCTACTTAATGTGTTTCAAGACAGTAGTGTAAATTTTTACCAGAAAGTGTCTGATTTCCGAGATTACATAGCTTGACAGTTTCGCTTGGTTTTCCGACGGATATCAGTTTCTGAAGGCAGGCATGATGCTGTGCATAAAGGGTCAGAGCAATGCAGGAGAGAGGAATTTAGGAGCTGTCTGAGTAGAAAACACTAGTATGTTATCTAGAATCTCTCTTCACATACACTTCATTCTGTCTTTTCCTGGCTTGATGTGATCGTGGTTTGCAGGATTTTAGCTTCCAAATCTAACATTCAGGATTGCAATTCTCTAAGAATATGTTCTTCAAAATTTTGATTTTTAGGAATTCTGGATTTCATCGACTTTGATTCCTCAGGCTATAATGAGTACATTCTGTGCGGGGATTAAGAGCCACATCATTTAGGAATGCTCCTTTATAGCAAGTTGCCAAACTCTAAACAAAACCTCTCATACTTAATAGGAAGTATGTGAAGTAAATGTCACAAAGTTACATAAATTTGAACACAGTCTCATCTTTTATGACATTAATATTATGTAACCCAATATTTAAACAAAGTGAATATAGAGGCGGAAAAAGTATTTTCAGTACATTCTTAGTTTTTCTGAAGTCTGAGTGCTGGTGTGACAAAAGACATATTTATGGTAGAAACAGTGTACACATTTAGTAACATTCCTATGTATGTGACACTTCACAGAACAATGAAAACACAAAGAAGCTGTTAGCCCCAGGGCTTACTTTTCATGCCAGCGGAATGCGGTCAATAGAAGAAACAGACCAGACAGCAGGAGGAGGGATTTAGGCTTCTAGGCAGGTAATTAATAGGGAGATGACTCTAAGGGACAGGGCAAACAGACAGAGGCTTTCTTGCTAGACTCAATTATGGCTTCATTTGTAGTGTCGTGTGCTTCCAGCACCGGGAGTAGCAAACGGCACACACCTTTGCACAAGAGCTCTTCCACTCGTGCTGTTTCTCAGTAAGTTTCTTCTAAAATCAAAATTTTCACATCAGGAGTGTATTTGGGAGTGGGATAGTTGTACATCGGTCCACAGAACTCTCTGTCATCAGCCAACTCACCAGACTGTGTTAAGAATCATGGCGAATAAACAACAATACGATGCAAAGTGGAATGAGTTCAGAAACTGATATGTGCAGTTCAAATTCAAAAAGCCAAAATAAATGCTGTTTTTTGACAGTTACTGTTATTGTTGCACTCAACTGAACTAGGAAGCAACTTACTGCAAGTCTGTTCCTATCCTTTGTAGATGACTCTTTTCTGTCACCTTTAACCACCTGAGACTATTTCCATTATCCAGTTTGTGTAACTGGTGAAATTACTTTCCTTGATTAACAAACAGGAGTGGAAAATAAATGAGAATACAGTGAACACGTTTTAATCAAATTCAGCTGAATATGTATCTTAGATCTGTGAACCCCATTTGATATAAGTGTGAAGCATCATTTAGTCATATATATGTGAAGCTAATATTAATGTCTGTAGATTTCTTTAAAAGACAGGTTATGCTAATTACTCATCTGCTACTGTTTGTCTTTATGCTATATCTTTTGAGTATGTTAAAGTATTCATTTCACAAATGCTCTTTATAATATCCCAATTCTAAACACTCGGCTTATATTTATAGGTTAAAAATTGCTCTTGGTGGAACTTGGAAGCATTCGCACTCCTCTTTCCAAGTAAAGCAGAAGAAAATGTGCCCTCAGAGAGAGCTGCTGTCAGTGATGGTTTTGGGAAAGTTCATGTCACACAGCCTGACTTTCATATCATATTCTAATAGCTGCTTTCAAGAGTCGTGATTGATTAGGGCTTGCTAAAAATTCCAGTGTCAGTTGCAGCTTTAAAGGCAACAATTCTGTATTTCAAAAAAAATCCTAACTCTGTGTCTTTGTGTCCTTCCCTCTCTTCCTAGGAAAGGGGTGATACTGGCTCAAGCAAAAATACTGGAGGAAAGAGCCTTAAATCTTAACTCACGAATAATATTATATTCATGTTTTCATTAACATTTACTCCAAAGAAACAATACTTCATTTTTATCTTTCCATTGTTTGCTTTTTCTTCTGAGAAAATGACGAGAGTAACATTCTGAACATAGCTTAAGGATTTTGACTTAAATCACAATGCAAATGCTTGGCTTATTTTATTTTTGGTTCATCTTTTTTCAGTATAAAACTAATTGTCATTAGAGTCAGTACAGAGTTTGGGTATGTAAGATGAACTTTACAAATAATGTAACAGGATATTTAGCAAAACACTATGGATTTTAAATGAGTAACTTTCATAATATATTAACAAATTTGAACGATAATGACCTAAAAAATTAACAGTTAAGACAAAAAAAACCTTACTATGATTTATTAGAACTGTGCTAGTAAAATGAATCTATCAATTGTAGTTGCTAAATCTCTTATTTGGAAAAATAATTGACATAAAGGTTTGGGGTCAAATATTTGGTATACTTATTTTGAAATGAGAAAGAGATGCCAACTGTAACCAAGCATCCAGTACCCAGAAGCATCCTACAGAACAAGGACAACAGTCTGTTGCAAAAAACTTGCTGTCTATTAACTATGTATAACACTGAATATAAGAAAGCTTTAACATCCCAATGATATATCAAATAATGATGATTTATATCTGATTCTATGTTGGGGCTTAAAGAGTCAGGCTCTATTTCAGGAAGTAGAAAGCAGAATTCACTGGATGGAAACAAACTATACACATCTAGTAAATGTTTTTCTATAGGTTATTTCTGAAAGAAAGCAGATTCTGAAGACCTTGACTGTGGTTAAGTTTTCTTCAGATTACTCACTGATTGATACTCTAGAGAAATTTCCTGACAATCAAATGCTAATCCTCTTCTCCAATGATTGTAAATTTAATGAAAATGTTAGATATCCTGTAAATACTAATATTGCATACAGTAATATATATATATTACTGTATATACAGAATGTATATACAGAAACTTTTCTGAATATTAAAGAAAACAGATTTGCCTATCAGCAATCTCATGGGCTAAAATGAATTCTTAATTTTCATAAATCAGAATCTACTTGTCACTTTACCTTAAAAGTTCATTTATAATGAAAAAATAGACTGTTTCTATACATAAGTAAAGTCTTGTATCTGATTTAAAAAAGAGTTTGGGGTATTGGCAACTACCAAATATGTATTGATGTTCTATTTAAACCATGTGTGAAATTCATTAATGATCATATTCTGCTTGGTTAAAGTATAAAACATGGTAAATAAATTGTATGCAAAAGATAATGCTGTTTGATGTTTCTAGACATAAAATATACCTTACAAAAATATTTTCTAGTTATTATTATTATTAATGAATATTATTGTGTGAACTTACTGAATTTAGTGTTCTTGTTACATAGAGGTATATATGATACAATAGATATATTATAACATAACCTTAAAATATTTTGAGATGCTATTAGATATAAGTTACATCTAACTTTTTCCTGATTGATATGCATAATCTAATGAGCAACAATCACCCCTGCAAATACTGTTTTTCACATTTATTACTTCACTTATACCTGAATCATGAGAACATAAATAATAATAGATAAAATAGATAGAGGTTTGCTTATTTAAGTAGCAGGGATTATCTGGGTAAGAAAAAAATATCCACTTTGCTTTAATTTGCATAGTATTTAATGATATATACATACAGTTTCATATTTGAAATTTCTATTTGTCTCTTAAAGATGTCACTCCAAGAGTCACCCTGTACACTGTAGAATAGGTTGCTGTATGCAGTCTGCAGAGATAACCAATGTCTGCCTAAGTACTTTAGAAGACAGGAGAAAGCACTTCATGTTTGTACAGTTTTATAATGATTAGAGAATTATTTCTTATGCTTAATCAAAAGCTTGCATATCCTAAATTAATTTTAGTTTTATACTTTGGACATGCCCATGCATTTCACAATCTTTTTCTACTCTGAAGTGTTTAATGCGTTTTGAGACAAGCTTATGTTTTACAGGTTATTTTCCCTCTATATAAAGAATTGCAGTTAATTATAACTGTATTATATAGGTCTTTAAAAAAAGTCTTGAATGGAATTTTTAGATTGCTCTTTCTTAAAAATGGAAAAGCAGGTATGTTTATAAGAGTGACAGAAGGTCACGTGATTGCAACAGGCTTATAGTCATGGGTGAGCAAGAACACAGGAGTGTGAAATATAACCGGTAACCACCAGCCCAACTAAACAAATTCTATCTCTTAAATACACCATGCAATAGTTTCTATCTTTTCAATACTTAACATCTCAGTATCTTTAAGAACTGAATGCCAGTGTGTATGTGTGTGTCCGTGTCTGTGTCAGTATGTTTGCTGCCATCCTCCCAATTCTCTAGACGAATTTCTTCAGGAGTTTTATTCCCAGCCTTACTCATATTCTTCAAGATTCTACTTGTGCCCTCCAAATTCCTATTATGTCGAGAGGTAATTCAATTAAATTCTCATTTGGTGCTTTAATTGTCCTTCTTCTATTGTAAATGTGCAAATTTAATAATCCTGTTTCATATGTCTTCACCTGCCATTGATCCAAATTGGTGAGTCTATGAAATTAGGTAGTGGCATCTCATGTACCATTAACAAGTACCAGCACATAGAGAAGACAATAAAAGATGTCTTTTTCTCACGTATTTATCTATCAGCCAAAGGATATTAACCTTTGCAAATGTTTATAACACAAGTTGATTCACAGTGTGGCCAAGTTTCAGTGCCAGTGTGATTGAGAGTTCTTGAACACAAGGGGGCTGGATGATGGTAACACAGAGCTTTTTCATCTTTAGTCTGTTGCAGTTCATGTGTTTAAAGTGGATTTTCTTGGTCTCTGAATCAATGAAAAGTAGAAAATAATTGCTCTTAAAGTGCTGTGGGAAAATATTCATTTGCCATTTAAAGTAGAGGAAATGAAGGTGGCAGACTTGTTTCCATAGGTGTCTTGTCAGAACCCTTGCATCAGATAGATTTAAACACTTTGGACAGAGCATCTTCATTCTTTTTGTTCTTGTTAAGTATTGAGAAGAGTTTTTCAAACAGCTTGTATGTTTAAGTGTTAGAAAAATGCAACAATAAATCAATGCTGTGTCTTGGGAATATCACATAATGAAGTGAAAGGGCCACAAAGGGTGGAGGGTTTAAAAGGAGAGAATTCAGAATGCACTCAGGATGGGACTTCTAGGTATTTTTTATGTGTCCATCAATCATTATTGTGAATTCCACCTTCTATTTAAGTTTTTAAATGAACTTACAGGTCTTTCTGTTGTTTGCTAGTTCCACCAAAAGATAATCATGGTGAGCACTTAAGGAAATATTTCTTAAGCAATTACTACTGTTATTTAGAAAACACTGTTCAGTCCCTTAAAAGTTTTCCCTGCAGTCTCTGCTTCCATATTGGTAATTCATGATTTATTGATATAAAATCCTATAGGGCAGAGTTTACTTAAAGGCTAGTTTACTATCTGAAGTGAAAAAAAATATGCCGTTTTGGTTTACCATGTTTTATGGATCACTTTTCCTAAATACCTAAAAATCACTTGCTTTTTCAGAAGGACCAGGACTGTCGTTGGTTCAAGGGTGAAGCACATTTCTTAACTTTCACATGCAATCGTTTCCTCCCCTACAGAACTGATATTATTCACTTTTAGGCCTTTCACTACTTTCTACCTCTTCAGAGTCCTTTATACATTACTAATAGTGGTTCAAATTTGTAATGACTTGTACATTTGTATTTGTTCCAAGTTACTGAATATTTAAAAAAAAACACACTCCTTCATGTACACTTTTGGCTTATGCTTCCTCCTTTCATTTATTTCAACAGTTTTTTTTCTGAAATGTTATCATAAGGCCCATGTGCCCCTAGCCTGTAGTGAAACCTTTTAAAAGACAAGATCTCCTGAGTAAATTGGGAGCATGGGAACTTTGGGATAGGGTTGAAGGGAAGGGAAGAGGCAGGGAGGGGAGCAGAGAAAAATGTAGAGCTCAATAGTAATCAAATATAAACAATGATCAATAGAGAGAAGCTTGCTAGTGAGAGTGTGCTCTGGAAAGGGATTCTGAGAGTAGAGTCTTTCAGATTTTCCTTTGCTTCTTTGTAACCAGGAAATGAAGAGCTTCTCTACTTCTCAGTCCTGTTTGAAGTACTTCTCATTATAGGCCCAGGTTATCTACCATCGATGCAAACATATATGAGTGCAAGCCAGAATAAATATTTCCTCTTTTTAACTTGATTATATCAGATTTTTGTCACAGTAACCCTAACTTTGACTTAACATAATATTCTTTCTGCCATTCAACAAATAGATATTCCATATATTTCATGCATTGAATTATTTTCACTACAGTATTTAACGGTATACATCCCTTTGTTCTCCAGCATCCAAATAAATTCCTTTGAAAAAATCTAAAGCGCTTTAGACTAAGATTTAGAGGACGAGCTAACAGAAATATATTCAATAAAACAGCATTAGCTAAGGTCCCCCAAAATTGGTGAAAATACATTAATGATATAACCATTCAATTCTAATAAATAAATGTACAGAATATAATTCCAGTTTTCAGGAGGAAATGTATAAATACAAACCCCCTAAATCTCAGTATATCTGATGGCTAAGTAAATATAAGTTAGAATATAAATAGAATGTCTTCTATTAAATATGGAAGAATTTAGGAGTTTTAGAAATTATACAGCTATGAAAATAATGTTTTTCAGATATTGGTAAGCATTTGATCTCTCAAAACAACAATATATGTTTTATATTTCTTGCTTGTAAAATATTATAAAATGAATTACAAAACCAACCACTTAGGTAAAGCTGGAGCCTTTTTCATTTATGATTTGCTGCTAGTATACAATTAGACTACAGTCATTTGTTTAAATGTAGTTAGCTGGTACTATATACAGACATTTAGCTGGTATAAAAGTAGTCTACAAACATTTATTCAATTATAGTTAGTTGCTGCTACATTCAGACCTTTAGCTATTTCCACAGAAACTAGTTATTTATCAACTTTTTCCTTTGTAATATAGACAGTAGAATGCAGGCAAATCCTGTCACCTGAGACTGGTAACATAAAATATAGCTAAAGAGATGGGGATAAAGCCTAGTGATTAATAGTTCTTGCTGTTCCTGCAGAGGACCTGAACTTATTTTCCAGAACCACAATATCACCGGTAACTCCAATTCCAGGATGTCTGACAGCTTTTCTGGATGCTATTGATGCCTCTACATACATGTGAACACAGGCACACATGCATAGACACAAATGACAAAAATAAAAATCCTTTAAAAGCTAAAAACAAACAAACACAATTAGTCAGATCAGGCACTTAAAACAAGAGTACCTGTCTTGTCTTCCACATGCATCTGTCATATACAAGTATCTGATTGGCAAAACCTAAATTCTCTTGAAACGAATCTGCAAGGAAATGCATTTCATTCATACCCTTTCCATGTCTTAAGGAAGAGTTTATAAATTATATTGATGTTTAAACATCATGTCTACTAGAATGGAAAAATTAAGAATTATTTTTAAGTAGAGAAAGATGGGAACTACATTTTGGAAATGGAATTCTTGTTGTTTGCATTAATGTTGAGACATTCTCAGCTTAATGGGAGCAAGGTGCATATGAACATCCTTTCTCTTATTTTGTTGATAATCAGTACTTTTTAGTCAGTTAAATTGTCTTTCATTCTCATTTTTTTCCATTTTGATTCTGCACATCTCCCTTACATATTTCTCATTGAAAGCATTGTGCTTTAACCATTGAAACTGTGGTATGTATGCAATAGAGATAAAAGTATAAATATTTAGTGAAGAAAGCTCTTAATGTATAGATTCTCAGAATTCTCTCACCTCCCAACTCACATTCTCACTCTATCAAACCCTTGAAAGGGATGTATGGAACTCAGATAAAATGGAGACACAACACAGCTAGTGCAGCCCAGTAGACACAGTCAAGCCTCGTGCAGAATGTCTCTCAGAAGCAGACTCTTTCTGGTCCATGCAGAGTAGTGCCAAGCGGTGGGCCATTCAGCATGATGTGGAAAAGGTCGGGTCAACTTAGGGGACCTAACAGGAAAGTTTTGTTTTGTTCAGACAACATAGGATTTTAAGCAGTTGATAATAAAAATGTGTTTGGCTAAAAATAGGATAACTAAATATAGGGTAGACAAAAGGAGAATGGAAGGACAAAAACAGATAGGAGAACAGAAAACTCTTGTGGGATTGTTTCTGCTTTTTATTCCTGCTAAGATTGATGGATACTTGAATGAACAGAGACTTGAAAGAAATCACAGAATTGAGGATAGGAAAATATCTACTTTTATTGACTAAACAACAGGTAAATAATGAAGTTGGTTTATTGAGAGATGGTTTTGGAGTGGAAGCCTTTTTTTCCCATCAGAAATATGATACATTCCTTTTAAGCATATGGCAAGCCTTAGGTGCTCACTCAATTAACATTTGACATGTAGCTGAGTCTTATGCCTGAAGGTACCATTTTCCTTGCTGTTTATTGCTTATTTTATTCACCCCTTCTTGAAATGCTTCCAGTTACTCTCTTCCCTCCAAATCTTAACACATTCAAATGTTAAGTCATGTCATGCCTCAATAATGAAACAACTTGGTTCTCAGTCCTTCTGAGTAATTCCACATTGAACATGCTTTAGCAGATTAGGGAACTTTCTTTCCAACATGATGTTCTCCACTTTTCCACGGCGACTCCAGCTTTCTAAACAAAATGTTGCTTCAAGAATAAAATGCTAACAGCACCAAAAGCAAGCTTACTAATTGACTTTTCTCTCCTTGTGATTTCATTTCCTATTTTGGCAACCTACAAAAAGTAAGTCTGCAAAATCACCTGCATCTTGACAGAATGTTCCCATTAGTGGACAAAATAGGTGATTGTTCATTGATGCTGAAGTATATTGCATTTCACATTGGATTAGATTTCTATACAACCTTCTTTGAGAACAGCTATTAGTGATTTGAATCCGCTCTGACTGAAAAGCATAAACATTGGGAATGTGTAAAATGTATTGGGGGTCCACATTTACTGAGAATTTAAATCATTTTCTAAACACATAAAATGCATAAGGAAAGCATCCCTCTTTAGAATGTAACAACTGTGATTCATATTACAGTAATGACGGAAAACACAGAGCAATGTTCTAAATTAATGACTATCCTAGTGATCAGATTTTGAATCAATCATCCATATTCATTTTAAAGCGATTAAAACCAAGAGTCTCGCAGGAAAGTCTCCTACATGTCTCTACTATGATTCAATGGCAGTTCACTGTTTAGTTGGGAAAGTATCTCACCAAAGTGACTATTTCTAGGTAGTTTTTTGTTTGTTTGTTTTGGGGATTTGGTTTTTTTGTTGTTGTTATTTATTTCTGTTAATGTGATGCACCTTATAGTCATTTGCACGAGAATTCTTTGCTGAGATGATGCCTCCATCAGAATGGCCTATAATCAAGACTGTGCACCATTTTCTTGATTAATGATTGATGTGGGAGTCCCATCTACTGGGTACAACCTCTGGGCAAACGTTGATGGGGTGTATAAGAAATCAAACTGAGCAGACCAGGACTAGCTAGCAGGCCAATAAGAAGTTTCCCTTTGTGGCTCCTCTTTTAGTTACTGATTTCCAGCATCCAGCCCGACTCTTTCATTCCTTATGGATTATGATCAGAACGTGTCAGTCAAATAAAATCTTTCCTCCCACAGTTGCTTCTGATCCTGCTGCTTTATCCCAGCAATGGAAAGCAAATAAAAACACTATTACTTTCTATAGCAGTTTTATTGAGAAGATAGTGATCATGATGAAGTTATCAGCCAACCTTGGTTTTGTGCAATAACCTATATTCTCCACTCTCAAGCCACACTCCTCATTATGTACCATGGATTGGAGTTCACCATGATGAAGGTGCTATGCTCACACTGCTTTGCTCCAGAATAGGAAACTGCGTGCCATGTACCAGACAACTTAAAAGCAATAGACTTTTCCTTGAGTTTAACTTTGAGTTGATCTTGCCTATTACATGCTTTATTGCATTTCATTCAGAATCCTTTATAACTCAGTTTGCCATTATAGCTTCTATTTTGCCAAGAAAATTCAGACAGTCTAATTCATCCTTTGGTGCCAGGGACAATATGAATAATGTGCTGTCGAGAACAAAAGGAAGATGTCATCTACATCCCTTTTCTGAAAACTGGCTTATGATTTTCCAGGCTATGTCTGTTCCACAGGGCACATGGGAGGGAGGGGTCCCTGTGGGTCCCTGTGGAAAAGACTAAGCTGCAGGGACTTCGGGTGTCTCTGTTGATCATTCCCTTTTCTCATTTTACATTTCTTTCCTTTCACATCAATGACATCTGTCATGTTCCAGGAGTAAAACTAAATACACTGACAAAGCAGCTGAGGTTCGGTTGAGGTAATAAAGTGACACAAGCTATAAGATGCAAAATCTGTGGCTTTTCTTATTAACAAGTGTTTTCTCTCTCCTTTCTTCTGTATCAGGAATCTATATACTAGGAGAATGGGATGATAGCAATACCTGCTTAGCGACCTATGCACCAGCTCTGCTCTGACTTATAAGGAGAAAAATCTCTCTTGTCACACTTTCATTTATATAAGCATGGCATAAAGCAGAGATGCAATTAAGAGTATATGAGGTTCTTCCCTACACCAGCATCTAATTCATGGACGAAATGCAGAGTGGTGATTTGAAAACCCTTATATTATAAACGACCAGAGTAAGAACACATGTCTAGTTTGTAAAACTGCTTGTGAGCTGTGTGACATCAGTCAGATAAGGACTGTGGTATAAAAAATAAAATGGTTCTGGTACTTGACAGACATACAATTAGGATGTAATAGGCACCTAGTCAAATTAAATTAATTAATCATGTCAACTATTGTACCAGTTTTCTTTTAGTACAATAATAAATAGCAGAGGTATATTCTTTATTCAACTCACAGTTTTGAAGGTTGTACATTTAAGGTTGTTAACACATTGGCTTGGTGAGGACATACTGACAAAGGGCACTATGGTTGAAATATGTGTGAAAAAAAGATCACAAAATAATACACAAAGCCAAAGGTTGGGGCAGACACCAAAGTCACAAAAACTGATTCAAGATTCCCATAGGTACTGGCCTAGTTCCTTATGAGCAATGGGCCTCCCACCGGGTTCACCTCCTAGAATGGCCACTCTGAGTTCTCATATTACAAAACGCGAGGGTACAAACTCAACTCCATACACAGAGAAGTATTAATTGTGTATTCATTGAATATATGATTACCCTTTTGTATCCTAAGTTTATATCATGAGACATGGTGGAGAAAGAGGCTATGAGGCAAAAAGTATAAATCATAGGAAGATTAGTATTTCTGTACCTAAGTTACAAAATACAAAAGAGAAAACCATTAGTCTAGTCAGAAACAGAATGATGCTTTTGAACCATTCTGATATTTCCCCAGTCAAAACGTAACAGTTTGTAACAAAAATAGTATATACAGCTTGCTCTTATTGGTTTTAATGTGAGAGGATTCTACTGTGGAAAAAACAAGAGAGGTGAACTTTGGCTAAATTTTGTTTGCATGTGTGCAGTGCCTGGTTATCACCTGGTGTTTTGAAAAGAATCTAGGCAAATGGTTTGCCAGAAAAATTACATATCTTACCATTTCTGGTCCCTGAATATTTTCCTTTATAATACTCTAAGTTGTTTTAAACAAAATTCCCATTTGCAGGATGATTGATAAATGGGAACATATTGAGGTCTCAGACTAACTATTCAATTGCACAATGGCCATTTATGGTCCAGGAAAGTTATGCTGGCTGTGTGTGCACTTAGGAAGGTCGATACACATTTTAGCCATCACAAATAATTATGTAGAACAGACCTTTTTTAAAAAGGCCATAACACTGTCAAGATATAAAAATATTTAAGTAAAGTGAAAATAAATGATCATTATAAAATCATAGAACATCATAGCATTTAAGAAGAGGAAAATATTTAAAGCTACTAAATGATGCTTGCTTCTGAGTACTTTTAACATCAAATGTAACACTGAGTTCAGTTTGATTTCAAAGATTCACAAATTATAGAACATAGATAAGCATCTGTAGTAAGAACAAACAGGCTAAGCATAACACAAAGTCAATGCAAAGGTTGGTAAAGGTAGGGATTCTAATTTGTCCATGTGCCGTGTGTGTGTGTGTGTGTGTGTGTGTGTGTGTGTGTGTATGTGTGTGTTTGTAGCATGGAAATTGCTAGCTAAAAAAAAAGTGAGTCAACTAAAGTATCACCAGTTCTTTTCAGATCTGCAAAAAAAAAAAAAAAAAAAAAAAAAGTAAGGCCAAATTTACAAACCAAGAGGTTGATATAGAGGATTGCAACACATTGGAAACAGTGGTCTCCACAGAACCAATTTCAGGCAGGGGGCAGAAGCTGCCTAAAGAACTGCAGGAAGCCATGAGTGGAGAGTGGAACATTCATTCTTATGATTCCAGGAGCCCAGTCAAGTTCACACAGCAAATAATGGAGAAAATCCCAACTTTAGGGGACAGGAACAAGGGAAGAAGAAATATTTAGAAAAAGTGCCTGAAAAACAATTATTTAAAGGCTTCCCGTAATCAGAAACTAGTTAACTGAGTTGAACTCACTGGGATCTTTTTTTTTTTTTTTCTGCAAAAGGGAAATGCTCAGCCCCAGCTGAGCCTAGTGATGTTCCCCTGGAGGAAAGAGAAGCGGTCAAATAGCCATGAGGTTATCCAGGCCCAATAACTCCCGCATTTTAAACTCCGGCACAGACGAGTCACCAACTCAGCCTCTTGAATGCAACACAAAGCTGACCGCCACATCATCATAGCAAAGATGCCACACATTCCACGTTCTTTAAGCAGAGCAGGCGATTCATCATTTCAAAATCTCTTAAGCTATTTGCAGGTCTAGAGTTCACCAAGGAACACTTAATATTTTACTGTACAAAAGTTCACCGTCACTATTAAGAGCACAGGTCCTTCAAATGCAGTTTCTGATAGTTTTTATTCTATCTTTGGTCAATTCCTCCCTGTTCCCCAGAGCTTTAGTTCCTCACTTGTAAGATGAAGAGAGCAAAGGTCTTTTTCATATGAAAAGCTTCAGATAAGGTTATCCCAGATACCACAGAAGGAAAACATTTACAGCGCGCCTGGCATGATTATTAAGCATTAGCTACTATTACACTACTCCTAAAAGCTCTGGGTTATGATGTATGAAGGTTTTTCCATTCACTTAAGAATCAGTTTATGCTATGTGGTCCACAAAAATAATGAATGTGTTTATTCAATATTCTGTACTGTGTCAGGAGAAAATATATTGCTCTGAAAAGCAATTTTGCTGAGACTTTGCCTTGATATATAAGATGATATCAAAGTACACCTATAGTTCTGGAAAATTTTTAACTTCATTAATATGAGGTATATTAGTGTGGGAGCCTTCAGGGATGAGTAGGCTAAAACAATTCTCCAAGTTGTAAATTGTAGACCTTGAATTTAATTAAAAAGTTGAGTAACAAAGCTACCTCAAGTCAACACACACAATTTTATTTTTCATTCATATGAATTCTTATATAAAAACTTTCTACTCAATGATAAAATTTCTCAACTTATAAAAAGAACATTTTTGAAGACACATGTAGAAGTGAGATAGCCATAAGGCTTTAAGTTAAGTGACTAATTATTTAAGTCTCATTAGTTTATTTTATATTTCTTATATTTTCTGTGGTGACCTTAATAGGTGCTGTCATTGGTTGATTCAGACCTTGTATTACTGTGTAACAGCACAACTCCTAATCCTGATATATCTCAGAAGAAAAATTTTACAGCATTCCTCTCAAAGTGATTTCAGTTTTGTTCTGTTATCATCTATTCAAACAAAATTATCAAGCAATATTTTAAATTGTGGGAACAAATTTCATATTTTTGTATGAGACAGAGAAAACACACACACACACACACACACACAGAGAGAGAGAGAGAGAGAGAGAGAGAGAGAGAGAGAGAGAGAGAGAGAACATCACAATTTGGAAAAACACAGAAACTAGTTACTTTTTATATATTGCCACTTCGTACAATATTATTATTATTATTTTTGTACACTCACAAATTGTATCTGAAATAAATCAGCTGATTCCACTATGTGGATTGCAATTTGTCTATACTGATTTGATCAGTTTACAATAAACTCATCAGCCTGATAATTTTGTCTTCCAAAAATTTAGTCTTTAGAAACTTTGTGAACATATATGTAAATACTGTAACGTTTATGATACAATGAAATTGATGAACTTAACTGTAAAGAAAAAGCCTGTTCTATCTATATATTGTATTACTATTGTAACTGAGTTTATTATGAGGCATTTCGCTCCTGATATCAGTGTTAGTACAGAACAAAACATAGATAAGTGCATACTATTTAAATATATATAACCGCCGTGTTCTTATTAATTTGTATCTTTGTTTTTTCTAAGCAACTGATTTTAAGTATGTTTCTTATTTCAACTGCAAAATTAGAATAGTTCCTCATCATTTGCAGGGAATGTGTTGACAGACTTTTACTACATGCTTGAAACCATAGAAAGAATCAAACCTAAAACATACTGTTTGGTTCTAAATCTATATATTTATAACCCTATGATACAGTTTAATTCATAAAGTAGGGACAACTGGGAATAACTTATCATGGGCCTTAAAAATTTCTTCATTTGATTTTGCCACATTTCTTTTTAAGAATATAATTTATTTATCCTAGCATCGCTGTTCCTACACTTTAGAGTCATTATTAAGTAAAACGGTGGCTACTTGGAATTGAGCTCTGCAGTCCTGAATTCACTCGGGAATCCATGACTGCTACTAAGTGATGAAATCGACAGAAAATATGTGATGTTTGGCTGGGCAAAGGATGACTCATATGGAAAGGTGCCATCTTTCCTTATGGTACTCTACATAGAATTTAGGATGTGAATAATTTTGTCTCAAAAATTTTCAGTATAAAAGCTTTGAGTTACAATAGATTAGAAGTAAATCAAATCACAGGAAATGGAACCAGTCAAGGGAATAACTGAACCATCAGTAAGCTACTAAAGTTGATTAAAATTTTCAAACAGAATTTGTATTACTGTATTTATTTTGTCTCCCTGTAGGTAAAATGCTGATCTATCTGTAAGCACAGTTGAATAGCTTAGAATTTAGAAATGTGAAGTGAGAATTGTGTCCCACTTTGAAAACTCTTTCTCTCAGACATACTGTTTTCTTCTTGTGATGTTGCTCTGGGCAAACAGATAGAAAAGTCAGCTCTCTGTGGGCCCAGAACCAGATCTATATTTTACTCTGGACTGTTAAATGCAGTATATTTGGGTAGGATTTGCTGGGACCACTAGGAATATTCATTTTCTTGATTACTTTCCTTATTATATATGCATAGGCACATTGCAGATGCTTGAAGTTTAAATTTATAGTTATATTTAGAAAGGTATTCTGATTTTGAAAATATAATTTTAAACCTTTTAAGGCATGTGTTTTTAAAGTGATTAATTATTTTACAGAGGTTCTTATACTCTCTGTTTCTTGATGTTTGCAAGCTGGAAAGGACGCACCCTTCCTTAGGTCATTTAGTCTATTTTTACTGTAATCTTATCTTTGTTTATCAACACAGACATCCCCGTATCTACAGTACTCTAATGTAACATGGTTTTTATCTTTAACTTGAAGATTTAATGCTTTCAGCAGCTCCATATCCTGTGCTGACACAGCTCATATGTGAAGTCACCACACTGATAATTAGAGCATTAATGGAAGATGTGGGGAACCAGCTCTCCTGTTCTACAGCTACCAACTGTAATTAATGAATAAGAAGTAGAACACCAAAATGCTGATGTTCATTTTTCACAAATTTTATATACATACAACTTTGGTATCTTCGTTTCTGATAGAAAACGTATGCACATGATTCTACTGTATGAGTGATTATCAATAATAGGAGGATGGTAATAGGTATCTATAAATCCCAACGTTTTCAGAGATTATCACCGGAGAACACAGTGTTAGCATTCAACAGATTATTAGCCAAGATTCTCTAGTTCAAAATTGACCATCTAGAGGTTAAATAGGCATATAGACGAGCCCTTACTTAGTTCAAAAAGCTTAGACCTTATCAATTCCAATCTGGAATAAAACCTTGGCCTCTTTGTAAATTGTCATGTTATATCTACATTTAAAACCAAGGACTTCAAATCTTGGTTGTGGGATATATCTAGTTGTAGAATTGAATGAAAATTAAGAGAAAAGTGAAGGGAGGAAAAGGAATCCAAAAGAGAAAATAATAAAGAAAGATAATGAAAAAAGGATGAATAGGAAGAAAGGAAGGAAGGAAGAGAGGGAAGGGGTGAGGAAGGAAAAAGGGAGGGAGAAAAGGAGGGAGGGAGGAAAGGAGAGTGAAGCAGGGAGGTGGGTACAGGAGGAGAATAGAAGGGAAGGAAGAAAGATAGAAAGAAAGAAAGAAAGAAAGAAAGAAAGAAAGAAAGAAAGAAAGAAAGAAAGAAAGAAAGAAAGAAGGAAGGAAAGAAAGAAAGAAGGAAGGAAGGAAGAAAAAAGGGAGGGAGGGAGAATGGAAAAGTAAAGAAACCATATATCTAAGAGATTTCTTAAATACAAGAAGGACTCTGAAGAAAATCATTGCTAATATATTTTAAGAATGGCACATGTACTCACTCATGGGTGGCTTTTAAATATAAAGCAAAGAAAACCAGCCTACTACTCACAATCCCAGAGAACTTAGACAACAATGAAGATACTAAGAGAAGCATATGTAGATATAATCTACATGGGTAGTAGAAAAAGACAAGATCCCCTGAGTAAATTGGGAGCATGGGGAACTTGGGGGAGCATTGAAGGGGAGGGGAGAGACAGGGAGGAGAGCAAAGAAAAATGTAGAGCTCAATAAAAATTAAAAAAGAATGGCATATGCCATTTTGTTTCATGAATCTATTGTTTCTTATGCACAGATAATCATTCTAAAAACACACCAAGTTCAAGGCAACTTGCTTTAGCACCCAACTGATGCTTTAATGTGGATGCCATGTGGTCTGTCAAACATATTAATGCTTAGAACATCCATGGGAACACATTTTAATTGGACGTAACCTAGAGTCTAGAAGTCTCAGAGTTTGCGTCTACAATCCAGGTTCATCTATGACACAATTGAAAAGATGAATGGACTAGATATATAATATCTAATAGGAATATCACAGCTCATAATAAATTCTTTCCTCAAGTTTATAAAATAAAAAATATTTGTAAAACACACATACATACATGTTTATGTATATACATCTATATATAATAGATTAATCAAGTGATTCATATTATTTTTGTCACAGGTGAAAAGTTTCTGTGTGAATACTTTTACCTAACACTCGCTCCACCTTTATTGTTTCAATAAAAACCATTTATTTATATAACAGTAGAGATGTTATAACATTCATTTATATAACAGAAGGGATTTTTTATTGTTATCTGTTTCTGCTGTTGACAGGCAGTAATTTTAAATTCTGAGAATTGGTAACCTTGAGTCTCAGAGTTCAGCTCTCAAGATGATGCACTTTTTAAGGCTTTAAATATTGTTTCAAAGATTCTTACCCAATAATAAAATAGTAAAGAAATAAAGAACATTTTTTCTAGAACTTCAGAATAACCCATATATCCAACAAACAAATTTATTAAGCAATCACCTCCTCAGGACTATAAATTAATCAGATGGCCAAATCCACTGCTTATAAACAACTATTTACTCACCAAAATTCATGCCTTGTCTCCATATATCTTCCAGTACTAAGATACTTCATTAACCTTTTCAATGTAATCCTGTATTGGAAGATTTGCAATAAATCACAAGCAAAAGACATCCTGAGACTGTAAAAATAGCCTTAAACTCAACCCAGGAGACATAGCTAGGCCACTGTCAAGAGGGTGCCACCTTATTGCATCCAATATAAATTCAGGCATTGATTTATCATCAGCTGATGTGTCTTCTCCTATCCTCAAATTGGAGATTTTACTATCACCGAGTACTGCGGTCTACTGTGAGTTCTCTTGGAAACTATGCCCACGATCTAGCCCAAGAGTACAGGAGTAGAATCTATTTTAATCATTATACAAAATGTATGGCAGTGGAGTAAGTGTAAGTATTGTGATAAAGATCTAGCAGAAAGCAGGAGACAGATTTTGGTAATTTATCCAATTTAGTTAACTCTCCTGTTCATTAATGAACAAAATCGTTGATATTCTATTTTGATAATTTTATACAATGTCTTCTGACTATAGTCATTCTCCTTTCCCAAATCCTCTCAGACACACCCACCTATCCTACCTAATAAACTATTGCTGTTTTTTTGGAGTCCTTTAAAAAATCCTTCAAGTTAATTATCATCATAGAAACTTTATCCAGATACTGATGGAAGAATATGAATAGATTCACAGGTAGCACTGGGCAGAGCTCCCAGAGACCAGCTGAAGAGAGGGAGGGGCAATATATCATGAGCAAAGGAGACAAAACCATGAAGGTGTTACCCACAGAAACAACTGACCTGAGTTAGTGAGAGCTCACTAACTCCATACTGACAACAGTGGGACCTGCATAGGCCCAAACTAGGCCCTCTGCTTGTAAGTGACAGTTGTATGACTGGGGCAATCTGTGGGGGCCACTGGCAGTGGGACCAAGATTTATCCCTAGTGCTTGAACTGGTATCCTGAAGTACTTTCTCTTTGGAGAGAACCTTTCTCAGACTAGATATAGTGAAGAGGGTCTTGGACCTTCCCCAACATGACCTGGAAGACTTTGTTGACTCTCCACGGGAAGCCTTATCTTCTCTGAGGAGTGGATGGAGTGAGGTGGGTGTAAAGGTAACTGGGAGCAGGGGAGGAATTGCGAACTGGGATTGGTATAAGAAAAGATGGTTTTTTAAAAAAAAATAAGTTAAATCAAAACAAAACTAAAAACCCATCAAGTTCAATGTGAGCTGCCCATATATTCTTGAGTGTATGGCCTTCAACTGGAGCATGGTTATTTACATAAAACAGAATCAAAACAGAAACAAAAAGCAAAACTTTGGTTCCCAACACAATCAATTGCCAATAATTCCTTAGCTAAGGGTGGAGCATTGAATGACCTGTTCCATCTTCATGCTGGAATTTTCCTGTTTTGAACATGAGAAAGATACCACAACCATTCTCAGTTCCTATGTGCAACTACCTTGATGTATTCAGAAAGTACTGTTTCATAGTGGTTGTCAATTTCATTTGACTCTCATATTGTTCTGACCCCCTTCTTATGATTCATTAGAACTTTGGGAGGAAGAAGTGTGATATAAACATCCCATCTAGGACTGTGTATTCCAAAGTTATTTTATATAACTCAAGCAGGTGTGGATCTCTGTGTTAATTTCTGTATACCTCAAGCAGAAACTTCTCTGATAAAGCCTTATAGATGCTATAATATATGGAAACAATTATAAGTCATTAGGGTTTGGTTTAATGTTGTGTTCATATAGTAGAATACTAGTTCTCTCCTTAGGGCCTGTGATCTCTAGCCATATACTTGGCCCACATAATGATGCCTGGTATGGGTTTCAATTTGTAGAGTCAGCCTTAAATACAGCCATAAAGTAGTTGGTTAGTCCCATAATAATCATGTCACCATTGTACCAGTGTGCATACCTATCCATTCAAGCCATTATCGCAGCTTTAAGAGTTCACAGCTGGGGTTGACTGATGATTGCTTTTTTCCAGGAACACACATAGCACTTTCCCAGCCCTATGTTCCTATGTGAGTTGGATGTAAGCTATGATATGGGGACCAAACTTTCAATAGAGTTTGACTGTTCCATGTTCCTTGATTCTGCAGAAGAGTCTTAATCAGCAAAAGAGTCATAACTTCAAACTCTGAAGAGTAAATAGAAGAATTTGCAATAGCCTATATTATGTGGGTATCTAAGGGATCCCATTGGATAACAACTCCAGAATACAAAAGAGGTAACCAGTTTCTGAGTCTGGTTTTTTTCTTTGTGTTTAATATGTGTTCCAATATCACATCCATCTGTTTTCAATATTTTGCTTTTGTTGTTATATGGTTGGTTGGTATTAGTAATCAAACAATTGCCTTTCACATGGTCCACTGAATTACAAACCTAATTTTCTTTGGCATATTTGTTTAAATTAAATTAATCTCTAAAATCTCTAATTCTATTTGAGGTAGTTGCAAATAAACTTTGGGTTATAAAACAACTTATCTTAACTTAGTCACTTGTTTTAAGTACTAATTTAAAAGGTCTTTGCTTATAGCCCAGGGAGTCTACAATGTGTGCTTCTTTTAAGACAACACTTCTAAACCTTTGTAGTAGTAAAAGCTACAGGGAAATTATTGAATATTTTAAAATATGAGGTACAATTTAAGATTTCAGCAATTTTAGATAAACTAAGATGCAACCTCAACAATATTTTGTTCAAACATTTTTCAGATTACATAGCAGTACTGATAAAACAATGCTTTTGATAAATCCAAATCTGATTGAGTAACAGTGTAAGATGTGTTTGTGGATTTATAACAGTTGGTAATACAGCCATAAAGGGCACATCACTCCATATCAGATTTTGCATTTATAAAAGACATATGTAACAAAGAGTTCTTTTTCTAAGTAATTTTAAAGAGAGACATCCCATTCAAACTAGTCAAAATATTAACTTATTAAGAAAATGCTTATATAAAAGAAAAAAATTCATTTTAAAATTTTAGATTATTTTTAAAAAACAAATATATTGAGACTGGATAAAGATGTGTGATTCTGAAATTCTTTTTTTTTTCTTATAAAGCAATACTTGTTTGAAGTAGGATTCCCCTCTGTATGTTACAAATATCATTGGTTAATAAAGGAATAGTTTTGGACTTATAGCAGAGCTATAGGGGAGCAGAGCTAGGCTTGGAAAAGTAAACTGGATGCTGGAAGGAAGAAGGTAGGGTCAGAGAGAAGCCATGGAGCTCTGTCAGAGATGGAGGCAGGAACTTTAGCAAGTAAGCCACAGTCATGTGATGATACACAGATGAAGAGAAATGGGTTAAATTAATATGTAAGAGTTAGCTAATAAGAAGTTAGACCTAATGGGTCAAGCAATGACTTAAATAATATGGTTCCTGTGTAATTATTTCAGTTCTAGGAAGCCAGGGCAAACAAGCAGCCTCCTCCAACAAATTGGTGCACCAACATAGTTAACTAAATCCACATAAAACCTGAGAAAGCTTAAGAAGGAATTTTAGACACAAAAGAAAAGAGTTAAGGATGGCTTTTGATGGCCATGAATTTTTTTTCTAAGTGGGCTTGAGATGAGCAAGGGCAGGCAGGCTACTTTAAGAGAGGTGCAATAGAAACTGTGTGGCTTTGAAAAGGCAGCTTCCTGGCCATGGGCTGTGCTGCTAGCATGAACTCTGCCTCATTTAGAAGATCAAACATTTAAATGCGGTTTGTAAGCAGCATGTTACAAACTGCTTAATGGCTCCATATAGACCTGCTGCACACTTGGATCTGGAGTGGTGTGCATGGCTAAGAGGCAGTGAATGGACCTCCTCATTTATGTTGAACTAGGCAGAGCAAGCAGGCACTGACATATTTGACCTAGCAATGCCATACCTTAAGTTTTTAAGAATCACTTAGCAAGAAGCACTTCTGGACAGTAAAGAATTACAGATACACAATAGGACAGATTTAGACATAAAAGACCTCGAAATGGGTCACACTGTTGGATAAATGTATGCAGGGTGGGAGAGAGATGATAAAGAATATACACAGTTATAAAAAGAAAGAACAAATAATAGAATCTTTTAAAAAGACAGTAAAAAGAAATAAGCTACAAAAGATGGAATATTCACAGTCTAGATTATATATATATATATATATTCTATTATATTCTAATAGAATATATTCTAATATAATATATTAATATTATATATATATATAATTGTGGGTTTTTTTTAATTTTTTGACTGTGAAATAGCAAAGTACAGAGAGACATTTCATTGTATGGGCTGCTAAGCTAAACCAGAATATATATATTTAAGGGTATACTGATTTCAGAATTTGGGTCTAAGGATATGTTGCTTTGGAAAAGAGTTTCTTCTTTTGTTTCCACAGAGGATGAGAACCTGTGAAATCCTTTCAGACTAATGTGGATTGATGGATCAAGAACACCTTAAAGGTTGCCTTGAACACCCTTCAAAAAATTACTTTGCCCAGTAAACAGCAGGAAACAGTTTGGAGAACTATGTCCATATTTCCAAATATTGTTTATAATTATTTGTTTACATTTAAAGGGGGATATGCTGTAGAGATTTGCATTAGTACAGATCTGGCTTTATTGATACAAATTTAAGGTCAATTTTATTATATGTGTATTTCTGCACAAGGTATTGTGTTTGTGTATCTCATTTAAATATGTAATATAATTAAGGAATACAGGTTAATAGATAATTATCTATAATAGTCAAGCTTGTAGTCATGTTAGTTAGATTTTCTAGATATACAGAAATATATTTCAGATAGTTAGGTATTCTTCAAATCTTTCAGAGACCTTCAGAATATGACACTTAAAATGTTTGAGAAATTAGGACTTTTCATGACAATAAGACACATCTGCTCCTGGCATCACCAATTACTTCAAGAGAAGATGGGCATCAAAGAAGTTCCTTATGGAGTTGGTTAGTCATTTAAGCAAGAAAATACTCTTGTCTGGACTGTTTGATGAACAAGACATGCAGGTCCCACAGAAAAATGACTTCTGAACTTGCCTAAAGATGAGCCAATCCTTCAGGGTTCTTGCTTCATGAAAGAGTCTGCTAGACATTCTGCAGGACACAGAAGAAAATGACTGACAAACTGCTAAAATAGGGGAACTGAGTTTGAAATTTCGTGCTTTGTGGAAAAGTCTGCTGGATATTTTGGGCCTGCAGGCTGAAGATGGATCCCTTACCGGTACAAAAGAAATTTGGGTGACTGTCCAGGCCCCAGGATGTCTCTGTCAGTTCTAGCATTTTAGAAGATGATTACAATGCACTTTCTGTTTAATTAGGTAATATTATATCCTTCTGGAGTTGAAGAATTTATAGTTAAAGCTTTCCTTAGTTACGTGTAATTTTACTATGTTTAAGTTAAAACCTTTCTTTTCATTTAAATAGAAAAGGGGAGGTGATTTGGGATTCCCCTCTTTATTATGTGAATATCATCAGTTAAAATAGGAATTGCTTTGGATCTATAGCAGAGCTATAGGGGAATAGAGCTAGGCTGGGAAAACTAAACTGGATGATGGAAGGAAGAAGGCAGGGTCAGAGAGAATCCATGGAGCCTCACCAGTAGACGGATACCAGAACTTTAGCTGGTAAACTATGTTGTAATACACAGATTAATAGAAATGGGTTAAATAAATATGTAAGAGTTAGCCAATAAGAAGCTAGAGTTAATGGGTCAATCAGTGAATTAAATAATATAGTTTCTCTGTGATTATTTTGCAGTTGAGCAGTCAGGAAACAAATAAACGGCCTTTGTATAACAAATTGGCTCCCACATTTCTGTGTGATTATTTCAGTTCTGGGCCGCTGGGACAAACAGCAGCCTCCTCCAACACTTAGTGACAGATATGTTTGCTTCTATATAAGATTGTTGAGATAGACACTTACAAAAATTATGGCATTATCTTCTTGTGTATGATTTTGTTTCTTGTAGCTATAAACATTAACTGAATTACAGAAGATCAAAACCAATATCTTGGTGACTTTTTTTCTGATTGGTGTATAACTCAAAGGTGGACGCTTCTTTGTATTTCATTCTAAAATAGATAGTTAAATTATAATTTGTTCAACAAAGTACTAAAGTACCTACAAAAGATAATTGCATCAATTATAGCTGATAATGAAGATATTTTATGTTATCATTTTCATTTTTTTCTAGCTGCAACTGTACTTCACACTGATTTTCAAGAAATATGCAGAATACATTAGACATTTTGAAGCAGCCATGATTCAAACAAAATATAAAATGCAGTACCTAGGAAGGCAGTGTCTACTCCAGTTCCCTCAGAGGCCAGGGCATATTGAAACAAACCTCACTTGTGTCAATATCAAGCTCATTGTATGCCAGTTTTCACACAAAGTTCCAAGGCACAGTTTTATTTTAGGTTGTCACATCAAATAAGTAAATTGAACACAGGAAATAATTCATATTACTTAAGCTAAAATTAGCCATGGCATCACAGTGTGATATGCTTAGGATAGCATGTAGCTAATGGAAAATATGGTAATGATTGTATATTGAGTGTCAGTCACACTCTACATTTGGTTTACTAAAAATAATCAATGTAGTAATTCCTTCTGGCTTCTCAACACCAACTTCTTTATATGCATTGTTTCAGAATCATTGCCTATGTTTAATAAAAAAATCTCAAATGTCATATTTACATGTGACCTAGAAGAAGAATCAGAACTCATATTTGCAAAAGCAATATAATTATCCATAAGACATTTTCAGCCTTTTCTTGATGAGAGTTTGCATCTAATATTCATTTCTTGAGAGTAAGCATGGAGCACATCACAGGAACTTGGAAGTCCTCAGAAAAACTTGGAGGCAATGTAAATTGCTTCAACAACAAAAAAAGAAGAGGCCAGTCTTCCAAGGAACTGCCTCCAGATTCACAAACTAAGAATTTTAAAAGTATATGGCTATTTATCTGCCTTATCACATAGTAAGTATCATGGAGGAGGTAGAGGTAGAAGTTAAAATGACCTTATTAAACTTTACAACATGTTGTCAAATTTAAAACCTATGAATATTAATGAACACAAAATTTTCTAGAGAATGAGAAATAATAAAAAATTGCTTTTGCTCTCAAAAACAGAATAACTTTTGAATTATGACTTTGCAGCAACTGTTAAGATAAAGTTTGAGAACTAAATATGATTTCTCCATAAAAATACAATACACTTTATTCTCTGCTAATTGACAAAAGTTTTATGTGTCAATTTTATTTATTTTAAAATTAAATTTATCCTTATCTTCATATGCCATAATTTTGGTATCAAATATGTGAATAGGGTAGAAAGCTTACCATTGAGGCCAATGTAACAGCATTATTAGTGCATTTAACTTTAAACAAACAATTAACACAATTTTTCAATGAAATTCTATCTAGAAGTAGAAACACTGATGCTCAAAAAAATCTAAGTAATTGTTTTGAAGCTAAGTTAGTATATGTTGGTGACAGACTTTAAACCTATCCCTATTCAATTTTAATAATACAACAGATTTTCTATCAATGATAACTTCTCAAAAATAGTACTCATCTTTGCCTTGATCTATATTTATTTTTCTTTGTTCTTGAAATCCAATAGAATTCTTGAATTTATTTTCTTTTTGGTGGATACTCACCCCAAAAGTACTAACATTTCATGCCTTATGAGTGAATATTTTATTTCAGTAAATTACTTATATGTAAATATTCTTGGATATACGCCTGCATGTTGAGAACAGAGCTTTCTATCACTGTCCATTTTAATTCTTGAAACAACTGTCTTCCACTGTTTCACTTACCTCAGTCAGATTAGGTGATACTCACCTACATACAGATTGGCAAGAGGCTTTACTACACCAAAAAATCAGATGTTACCACTCCGTAAGCATCGTCTTGAACTGCAGATGACTGTTAATCAGATATTGTCTCATGGCAGACCAAGAGGCACGGAAGTAAACATCATACAAAATAAACATTGCCTCATCCTTCCTAATTCTCCCAGGTCCTGGAGTGAATATAGCCCTGCAAATAGTCATCATAGGGTCCTCTAGGACAGACAACAAAAGAGATGAAGACAAAAAAAAAATGAAACATGCAAACATTTAATCCCAGCTCCAGGGACTATATGACGGGATAGATCAGCTTTCGTAAATTATACTTTATCAAATCAATTTTGCAGACTTTCCTTTGGATGAATACTCTGTGCTGTTGTTATGTAAATTCAAGGATCCATAAAGTTCTAAATAATTTTTAATGACTTACAAGTATCCCAGTGTTCCTGCATCATTAAGTACTTGCATGTGCAAGGATCAAGAAAACCTAACATATAATATTCTCTAAGGTTGGTCAAAGAAATGGAAGATTTCAGTAATTTGAACAAAAACACTTTTAGTTTATTTTTGCTTGTTTGAAAGTAGCTTATTTTAAGTTTAGCTGTAAGCCACTATATTCTGCAATGATTTATGGTCTCTGTTTTCTTTCTTTCTTTTTCTGAATTGTAGATTTACTGGAATACCAAGTCATGTTTTATTTCCATAGCTATTCAATTTCCTATGGCTGTACTCTGAGCACTAAGACCTTCATCCAACACTTCTCTATGTGCAGACTCTCCATCCAGTATATAACTGCTTTCATATCTTTGTTCACGTCCACACTGTACATTCATTTCCTTTTGCAAAGCTAGCCAAGCAGCACTTGACCCTGACCTTGATATTCTAACTGATAGAGCCTATCCTCTTAATATTTGAAAAAAAGAAACTCAGCCTGTCATCTCTAGGTCTGGACTCCCAGGCCCTCTGCCTGAGAATATGGCTGCAAAAATGTATCAACTAGTATCCACCCTAGTGATCTGTGCTAGGCAAGGTCATGAAATCAATTAATCATTGAATAAGAACACAGACCCATATATTTAGTTGCATCCCAGCTCAATAAAGGTGAGGACAAAATTAATGAGTTTGTAGTTGCACACATCCTGGGGAGATCAGAGTTTGAACAAGTTACAACTTCAACTACTCCCAAGGAGAGAGAGAGAGAGAGAGAGAGAGAGAGAGAGAGAGAGAGAGAGAGAGAGAGAGAGAGGATGATGATGATGTCAGGGCATTGACTAGTAGTGGATCATAGAGGGTGATAATAATATGATAATAACTCCCTTTCCTTCAGGTTTATGTTCTTCTTGACTGAGGTCACAGATTAGGGCATTTATAATATAACTTGGGTTCCAAAAGCATATTTCATATAAATCATGAAAAAATAAGCTATCAGGTAAAAGAAATCATAGTTAATATCATATTTGTAGGTGTAGGAAATGACATTCTGAATAGAATTGCATTTGCTAAGGAATTAATAACAACAATTGATTAAGTTGTATTTCGTGAAACTAAAAGGAGGACGAATCTCTGTTTAGCAAGAGGAAGAGCAAGTAATTTCAAGAGGACAATGGAGGAGACCTGAATTGGAAAGAGTAACAGGTTAACTAGAAGAGGGAAAATAGAGAATGAGGAGGGATGACACCAAAATTGTTAGAAAAACATGAAAGGAATAATATTATTTCATATTTACCTAAAATTGCTTATAATAAATTGAGTTCATCTATATAAACACATACATAAATTATCATTGTTATTAAATAAAACTCAGTTGGACTGACACAAGAGTCATAGACCATTTTATAATAATCCCAGAATAAGTCAATTATTGTTCACGACACTCCAAAATACTTCCAAAACAATACAGGTGATTGATGTTGCCCTTAGTTGCCTCCTAGGGGATAAGCTCTAAAGAAATCTTGTAATTTGTACACAGGGCTTTTGAGATTTGAGCTTGGTCTGACCTGAAATATTCCTCCTAGAGACTAGCTTACATTTTATCAGAATATACTATGTAGGTTTTCAAAGGATGAAAATAAGCAAAAGTCCTACCCAGGTGTGACATATATGGACCAGAATCAAAATTTCTAAAGGTTCAGTAGTGACATTCATCAATTGAAAGTAACCAACCACCATCTAATTGTCTTTAAAATCCACACAGCAGGAGGAAAACATGTCTGGTACTGGAAATATAGCCAACTATTCAGGGATAGTGTGATCATAGATCTTAGAAGCGGACCTACTAC
The DNA here is from genome assembly GCF_982192425.1 of Myodes glareolus. Classification (NCBI taxonomy): domain Eukaryota; kingdom Metazoa; phylum Chordata; class Mammalia; order Rodentia; family Cricetidae; genus Myodes; species Myodes glareolus. The sequence continues at coordinate 44,206,303 of NC_142041.1, read as the reverse complement.
TACCAGGCAACTCTAAATCCTCACTGTATTCTAAAATTTACCCAGAAAGAAGTATGATTTACAGCTCTAATCAAAGAAACTTCTCTTTGCATCAGATGGAAACCATCATAGAAAACCAGAACTTGTCAAAATATAGAGAACAGCTTATCACTGGGTGCCCAGTCAGAGAAACAGGACATATACTATGAAGTCGTGCCTCATAGAAATGACAGGAAATCTTCTCCCATGAATTCTTAATAGCATGGCTACCTAAAAATCATGCAAAGAACAATGACACCAGTAGACACGCTAATGTGGATGAGGGAAATCACAGGATTCCACCTGTAAATGAATAACTACAGGCAATTAAGATGAGAGAGGGAGACTAAGTCTTCCTCAGAGAAGACACTCTTAATTGCTTATCTAATACAAAATGAACTGCCCTGAAATCATACACAAACAATCCCAACTAAGTTCAGAATGTTGTATTTATATATTTGCATGTTTGTATATGTTATGATCATAATCAAAAGAAAAGAAGCTACGAATTTGAGAGGGAGTAAGTAACAAACCACTTCTCATGAGTAGCAAAATTCATAAATGAGAAGGGCTTCCATTGAAGAGAGGAGTAGCCTTTTGTATTCATGAGTGATTAAAGAAAGGATGTGGGATAAGTGTCTTGAGAAAAGATCCAGGAGAAACTTGACCAATGAGGGATTGACTGAGGCTGTGGTTCCTGGAAACAGGAATGAATAGGGTCCACTCTGATGCCAAGTTTCCTCATAGGATAGATATGATTTTATGATCTTTTCCGCTTCTGTTTGTGGGTTAAGTTTGGAGAAGGTATGTGTAGCTTGTTGGTTTGTGTGTGCACCCAGGTGAAGATGCAATGTAAACTTGTTTCCCTCTGATCACTGAAGACTACCAATGCCTTTATGGATACCATCAAATAATGATCTTAAATATCAGCTTCATTAAGAAACTTCTACTTATGAGTGTTGTCTCAGTGTGTTTCCTAGTACCCTCTGAGTCTGAAAAGTCTGAAAATTATCTAATGAATTATAAGGTCACTTTAGTCTTAAAGTGTAAGTCGAGAGACAACCATGGAACCAGTGAAGGCTGTCTTAAAGATTGATTCTTCCTCAGTCCTCAGTAGATCATCAATCCAGAATATCGGTCAAGGTTCAACTTATAATGCCCCATTCATCTTTTACCAAGGAAACCTGTTTCTTGTTTGGCCATCAGAAATGGGTCCCACATGAACTGTTCTTTTTCTCAATACAACCAATACAGTGAATTCCAAGAAAGCTTATCGTATTTATGGAAAACATTTGAATCTTTTTCTGCCATCAGCCCAGAGCCAACCTCAAAAACTGCAATGCACTACGGAAGCGAATTCTTGTTTAGTGGCTGGTTGGAAAATTCAGACATTACAGGCACACGTGTAAAACAACTGGACAGGAAGATAAGGAAGTTGGACCCATGAGACAAGCCCACTGGGTAAGTAAGAGAAGAACACTCACCTTTAAGTCAGGGAGGGCAATTCTCCTGTGAGAAGAAAAGTGTACCAGAAGGAAGCGTGAGAAGCAGCAAAGATTTATTGAAGGCTATTGTAATAAGGTCAAGACTTTTTCATCCAGGGAAACAAAAAGGAGGTATTTAAATGGCAAGGTAAGTTAATGAAAAGGGTGCTTAGGAGGACTTGGAGAGGAGTGGGGTCAATGTGATGAGGTCCTCTTGTTTGCTCATTAATGCTGATCAAAGTTAGGAGCCTAACTTGCCACAGACTGGGAGATGGAGGCTATCTTTTTAATGTTTGCCTTTCAGAGGGATGGCTTGGAGGTCCTTGAGTAAGCCACTCCTGAATCTTTGTTGTACATCTCAAAGGGGTAGGGGAGAAGCTATCTAAAGTAACTACTCCAAGAAAAGGAAGCCAGGAAACTGAATCCATGGCTTTGTTGTAGGGAAATTGAGAGATTTGCTTGATCAAAGAGATGGGGTAGGGAGGGAATCAGGAAGAAATCTGTCACAAATTTAATTCAGTTAATCTGAGGGGTAATTTTAAGGCAGTAATAGAAATCCAAGGCACAAAAGGCTAGGATTCAGAGCTGCATGACCAAAAGGGTGAATTTTTTTGGAGCACTAATATTCAAGGCAGTGTCAGACTCCAAGACACTGCATCCAACTTATTCCCAGTCTAGTTAAGCATGTTCAAAAATCTGTGGCCTCATAGCTGATTCTGGTATCTTTACTACTCTTAGCAGAGCTCCTGACTGTTAAAATGCCCATTTATGGTTTGGATATCCTTGAATCTGAAGGTAGGTTCTTTGCACCATGGAAATATTCCCAGGTGCCCCACATGAGTACAGACAAAGGATTTGTACCTTCAGAAAACTGTAGCTTCACTTAGTTTGTGCTTTTGACATTCCCTGTGGGTTGTTCTGCGGATCATGAGTAGAAATATCGTGAATACCAGAGTCAGCCCAGGAAGAGCTGCCTTACCTTGGTGATATCTGTCTCCACTAGAACCTTAGGGAGAGAAGGCCACTGGATTTTCTGCCTTTCACAAGTTATCCACAGAAAAAAATAAATTATCAGCCACACTGCTCAAGAGAAAGGTACATGGATTTTCCTCATTATTTTAGGAAGACTCAATATTGTCCCTTTGTAATGATCAGTAGAGACAATTGTGCTTGGCTGGCTGATGGGAAGAGTCATCTCTGGGGTTATTGGAATATAGATTTCTAGAACAAATGTTTATTGACTGCATAAAGGAAGGAAAACTAACAACGATAGAGTTGGAGAGTGTCATCTTGATATCTGAGTATCAGAGACGAGATTGCGAGATGCAAATTAAGGCATAAGATATCAGGATTCGTACAAAGTCATTTAGCATTACTTGTGTTTGAACAAATGAGCTCTATGTTTCTTATAATTGTCTCTTTTTACTTTATAATTATACATGGAAAGTGTTTCTGTCACTTAAAATTCAGAGGACTGTTTTGAAATAAGAGACCTGGTTGCTGTGTCCTTATTTGGCTTTTTCCAGGAAACCTGTTTAGCACAATGAGAAAATTAAGAAAGTAGAGAATCACAGATGACAGAAAAATAAGCTGGAGTTGGGTGGTCTGGACTATCTCATGGAGAAATTGTAGCACCCTGAAACCTCATTGTGTTTATTATTTACATACATGGAGGCAGCATTACTACAAACAGATAAACAAAGAGCCAGGGTTATAACACAGAGGTAGATTTCACTAACCGTAACAGGAACTATCTCTGTTGAGAAGCTGTCTTCAGGCTACGGACATAAGGGGAAATAACAGTGGATATTTTCTTTACACACACTCAGACAAGAAAAGAAGTGTTAGTCATTTGCCTGAGCCTAGCACAGGAATGGCTTAGTCCTTTCCCATAGTGTAACTCACTAGTCTCTTTGACATGGCCAATTCTGTCTCAATAATCCACATTTACTCAGGACTTTACTTGCTCCCTATACCTATTACTGATTAAGATGAAGGTACTGTTACCTGAAGCAATTCAATAGCTTAAATGAAAATTATTTAGCAGCAGTTTGGTGTGTGTGTATCCAACTGCAAGTATTCATGCATATGTACATATGTACTTTTGATTTCAGTTTTGGTAAGTTCCAATTTTTACCATATTTCTGTATGAAATGTCTTATGACACATAGGATATTAATTTATGGTTGCCATATGAGATACATTAGTCAAAACTAATTTATTCATATTGAAAGATTTTAGTTATCTTCTCAAAGGTATATAGTCTTTAAGATTATAAAATCAGCTTCCCCAACCCCATAGACTCCCAGGTCAGCCTGCTCTGCTGGCTCCAGCCTGCTAGCGCCTCCGCCAGCCATCCCAACTTCCATCCAGAGGACCTTCAGAGGGGTGAGTGTGCTTCGGGCCCACGGCAGGGGCCCGGCGAGGAGGAGCTAGGACTTTCCCCGACCCCATAGACTCCCAGGTCAACCTGCAGTGCTGGTTCCACCCTGCTAAACTCTCCCGCCTGCCATCCCAGCTTCCATCCAGGTACAAATTTCTATATTTCTCCCCTCCCACTGGAGCCATAAAATCTCCCCAGCTCAGCTGCCTTGCACACTGGGCCTGCTCTGTAGGCGCATCCTGGAAAGAGGGAGTACATGTGCTTCAATAGCCTGCCTGAGGAAAGGTAGGCATTCTATCAGTGAACTCCCTGCCCAACAAGGGAACCTGACCCGCTACCAGAGTTCCAATAGAGAGCATTTGAACGAAGAGATGGGCAGACGCCAAGGCAAGACCTCCTCCAACAATCTGAAAAACAACATGAAAACACCAGATCCCAACGACCCTACAACAGAAGGATTTGAACACTCTAACCCAGATGAAGTGGAAAAAAGTGACAATATGAAAGCAATAGAGTCCCTTAAACAGGATATGAATAATTCCCTTAAGGAACTGGTCGAGAAGTATAACAAAAAGTTTGAAGAAATGAGTATAGAAATGGATGAGAAATATAACAAAAAGTTTGAAGAAATAAGTAAATCCGTGAATGAGACCCTGAGAAACCAAGAAAAAACAATCAAACAAGTAAAGGAAACAGTCCAAGAATTGAAAATTGAAATGGAGGCAATGAAGAAAACACAAAACGAGAACCGGCTGGATATGGAAAACCTAGGTAAACGAGCGGAGACTACAGAATCAAACATAACCAATAGAATACAAGAGATAGAAGAACGAATCTCAGATTCTGAAGATACCATAGAGAAAATAAATGCTCTGGTCAAAGAAAACAGCAAATTCAACAAATTCTCTTCACAAAACATTCAGGAAATCTGGGACACAATAAAAAAACCAAATCTAAGAATAATAGGGATTGAAGAAGGAGAAGAACTGCAGATCAAAGGCCCAGAAAATATATTTAACAAAATTATAGAAGAAAACTTTCCCAATCTAAAGAACGATATTCCTATGAAGGTTCAAGAAGCATACAGAACGCCGAATAGACTGGATCAAAAAAAAAGTCCCCTCGCCATATAATAATCAAAACACAAAACATCCATATTAAAGAAAGAATATTAAGAGCTGCAAAGGAAAAAGATCAAGTGACTTATAAAGGTAAACCTATCAGGCTTACACCAGACTTCTCTATGGAAACCATGAAAGCCAGAAGATCCTGGATAGAGATACTGCAGAAACTAAGAGACCATGGATGCAAACCCAGACTACTATACCCAGCCAAGCTATTGTTCACTATCAACGGAGAAAACAAAATATTCCAGGATAAAAATAAATTTAAACAATTCGTTGCCACAAATCCATCCCTACAGAAAGTAATAGAAGGAAAATCGCAACCCAAGGAATCCAACATTGCCATCACTGCCTACAATAACCCAGACATCTAGCGACCCTTCACAACCACAACTCAAAGAAGAGAAACACACAAACTCTACTACACACACACACACACACACACACACACACACACACACACAAATAATAAACGGAATCAACAACCACTGGTCATTAATATCTCTTAATATTAATGGACTCAACTCACCTATAAAAAGGCACAGATTTAGAGACTGGATAAGAAAACAGGATCCAACATTCTGCTGTTTACAAGAAACACACCTCAACCACAGAGATGGACATCTACTCAGAGTAAAGGGTTGGGAAAAGGTTTTCCAAGCAAACGGACCTAAGAAACAAGCTGGTGTGGCCATTCTAATATCTAACAAAATTGACTTCAAACTAAAATCAGTCAGAAGAGATGGTGATGGACATTTCATACTCTTAACAGGAACAATTAATCAGGAGAAAGTCTCAATCCTGAATATCTACGCCACTAATATAAAAGCACCCACTTATGTAAAAGAAAAACTTTTAGAACTCAAGGCAGTCATCAAACCACACACACTAATAGTAGGAGACTTCAACACACCTCTCTCACCAAAGGACAGGTCAATCAAATAGAAACTCAACAGAGAAATAAGAGAATTGCTAGAGGTAATGAATCAAATGGACTTAACAGATATCTATAGAACATTCTACCCAAAAAGGAAAAAATATACCTTCTTCTCTGCAGCTCATGGAACCTTCTCGAAAATTGACCACATACTTGGTAACAAAGCAAACTTACACAGATACAAAAGAATATTTGTAATCACCTGTGTCTTGTTGGATCACCACGGAATAAAGTTAGAACTCAATAACAATTCGAATTCCAGAAAGCCTACAAATGTGTGGAAGTTGAACAGTCAACTACTGAATCATCCTTGGGTCAAGGAAGAAATAAAGAAAGAAATAAAAGTCTTCCTTGAATTTAATGAAAATAAAGACACAACATACTCAAACCTATGGGACACAATGAAAGCAGTTCTAAGAGGAAAGTTCATAGCACTAAGTGCCCAATTAAAGAAAACGGAGAAAGCATATATTGGAGACTTAACAGCACACCTAAAAGCTCTGGAAAAAAAAGAAGCAGACTCTACCAGGAGGAGTAGAAGATTGGAAATAATCAAACTGAGGGCTGAAATCAACAAAATAGAAACACAGAAAACAATCCAAAAAATCAACGAAACAAAAAGTTGGTTCTTGGAGAAAATCAACAAGATTGACAAACCCCTAGCCAAACTAATCAAACAGCAGAGAGAGAACACTCAAATTAATAAGATCAGAAATGAAAAGGGGGACATAACAACAGACACAGTGGAAATTCAGAGAATCATTAGATCTTACTACGAGAGTTTATATGCCACAAAGTTGGAAAATATACAAGAAATTGATTGGGTTTTAGATAAATACCATTTGCCAAAGTTAAATCAAGAGCAAGTGAACAATCTAAATAGACCTGTTAGTCGCGAAGAATTAGAAGCTGTTATCAAAAACCTCCCCACCAAAAAAAGCCCAGGTCCAGATGGTTTCAATGCAGAATTCTACCAGAACTTCCAGGAAGAGCTAATACGTATACTCCTTAATGTATTTCACAATATAGAAACAGAAGAATCATTGCCAAACTCTTTTTATGAAGCTACAGTTACCCTGATACCAAAACCACACAAAGACACAACCATGAAAGAGAATTACAGACCAATCTCACTCATGAACATTGACGCCAAAATACTCAATAAAATACTGGCAAACCGAATCCAAGAATACATTAGAAAAATTATCCATTATGATCAAGTGGGCTTCATCCCAGAGATGCAGGGCTGGTTCAACATATGCAAATCTATCAATGTAATCCATCATATAAATAAATTGAAAGAAAAAAACCATATGATCATTTCATTGGATGCTGAAAAAGCATTTGACAAAATTCAACACCCATTTATGATAAAGGTGCTGGAGAGATTGGGTATACGAGGAACATACCTAAATATAATAAAAGCAATATATAGTAAGCCGACAGCTAACATCAAATTGAACAGAGAGAAACTCAAAGCCATTCCACTAAAATCAGGAGCACGACAAGGCTGCCCACTCTCTCCATACCTCTTCAATATACTGCTTGAAGTACTAGCAATAGCAATAAGACAACATAAGGGGATCAAGGGGATTCAAATTGGAAAGGATGAAGTTAAACTTTCGTTATTTGCAGACGATATGATAGTGTATATAAGCGACCCCAAAAACTCTACCAAAGAACTCCTACAGCTGATAAACACCTTTAGTAATGTGGCAGGATACAAGATCAACTCCAAAAAATCGATTGCCCTCCTATACACAAAGGATAAAGAAGCAGAGAGGGAAATCAGAGAAACATCACCTTTCATGATAGCCACAAATAGCATAAAATATCTTGGGGTAACTCTAACCAAGGAAGTGAAAGCCCTATTTGACAAGAACTTTATGTCCTTGAAGAAAGAAATTGAGGAGGATACCAGAAAATGGAAAGATATCCCCTGTTCTTGGATTGGGAGAATCAACATAGTAAAAATGGCAATTCTACCAAAAGCAATCTATAGATTCAACGCAATTCTCATCAAAATCCCATCAAACTTCTTCACAGACCTTGAGAGAACAATAATCAAGTTTATATGGAAAAAGAAAAAACCCAGGATAGCCAAAACAATCTTATACAATAAAGGAACTTCTGGAGGCATTACCATCCCTGACTTCAATCTCTATTACAGTGCAACAGTATTGAAAACAGCTTGGTATTGGCATAACAACAGAGAAGTCGACCTATGGAATCGAATAGAAGACCCGGGTATTAACCCACAAACTTATGAACACCTGATATTTGACAAGGGAGCTAAAGGCATACAATGGAAGAAGGAAAGCATCTTTAACAAATGGTGCTGGCATAACTGGATGTCAACCTGTAGAAGAATGAAAATAGATCCATATCTATCATCATGCACAAAACTCAAGTCCAAATGGATTAAAGACCTCAACATTAATCTGACCACTTTGAACCTGATAGAAGAGAAAGTGGGAAGTAGTCTACAAGATATAGGCACAGGAGACCAGTTCCTAAGCAGAACCCCAGGAGCTCAGACAATAAGAGAAGCAATGAATAAATGGGACCTCCTGAAACTGAGAAGCTTCTGTAAAGCAAAGGACACTGTCAGTAAGACCAAAACGTTACCTTCCGACTGGGAGAAGATCTTCACAAATCCCTCATCAGACAAAGGTCTGATCTCCAAAATATACAAAGAACTCAAGAAACTAGACATTAAAACTCTAACTAACCCAATTGAAAAATGGGGGTACTGAACTGAACAGAGAATTCACAACAGATGAACCCACGAATGGCCAAAAGGCACTTAAGGTCATGCTCAACCTCCTTAGCAATCAGGGAAATGCAAATCAAAACCACTTTGAGATACCATCTTACACCTGTCAGAATACCTAAACTCAAAAACACCAATGATAGCCTATGCTGGAGAGGATGTGGAATGAGGGGAACACTCATCCATTGTTGGTAGGAATGCAAACTCGTGCAGCCACTGTGGAAATCAGTGTGGAGGTTTCTCAGGAAAATGGGAGTCAACCTCCCTCAGGACCCAGCAATTCCACTCTTGGGAATATACCCTAGAGATTCCCTAACATACTACAAAAGCATTTGCTCTACTATGTTCATAGCAGCACTATTTGTAATAGCCAGAACCTGGAAACAGCCTAGGTACCCCTCAATAGAAGAATGGTTAAAAAAGGTGTGGAACATATACACATTAGAGTTTTACTCAGCGGTAAAAAACAATGACATCTTGAATTTTGCATGCAAATGGATGGAAATAGAAAACGCTTTACTGAGTGAGGTAAGCCAGACCCAAAAAGAGGAACACGGTATGTATTCACTCATAAGTGGATTCTAACCATAATTAAAGGTCTTTGAGCCTATTATTCGTGATCCTAGAGAAGCTAAATAAGAAGATGAACCTGATGAAGATTATTTAGTTACCCGCCAGGAGGTCGGAATTAGACAAGAGTCCCAGGTAACCTCGGGTGCATGGGGGGGGGTTGTTGAAAGGGGAGAGGGTTAGAGAGAAGGGAGTAGGGGAGGAATGGGGAAAGCTCGGTGGCCTGGGAGGGGGAGAGTGAGGAAGGATGAATATGGGATCAGGGAAGAATATATTTCAAATAAGGGAATCATTTTAGGGTTTACAGGAGACTTGATTATATATGGGATCCCAGGTCCAAGGAGAGATCCCCAGATTGTTCTCTGGACAGAGGAGAGGGTGCCTGAACCGGCCGTGGCCCATAACCATACTGATGTATATTTTGCTTATCACCATAGATCCTTCATCTGGCGAAGGACGGCGATACAGACGGAGACCCACATTGGAGCACCGGACTGAGCCCCCCAAGGTCCAAATGAGGAGCAGAAGGAGGAAGAACATGAAAAAGAAAATCAGGACTGCGGGGGATGCTTTCACCCACTGATACAAGGGAACGGATCTAATGAGAGTTTACCAAGGCCAGTTGGACTGGGACTGAACGAGGACATGATCTAACCAGATTCTCGGAATTTGGCCGGATTCTCTGAATGTGGCTGGCCCGAAGTCTTTCTGAAAAACCATTGACTATGACACTGGGACTTGTTTCCTCTGCATATACTGGATTTTGGGGATCCAGTCTGTTTGGATACTCACCTGCCTGGACCTGGAGGGAGGGGGGAGGAACTTGAACTTCCCGCAGGGCAGGAAACCCTGACTGCCCTAAGGGACAAAGAGGGAGGAGGAGAGGGAGTGGAGGGAGTGGGAGGGTGTTGGGAAGAGGGGCGGAAATGGAAACTTTTATAATTTAATAAAATTTACTCTCAAAAAAAAAGATTACAAAATCATAGAAAGCATAGATATTCTTAATATTTTGAGTGGCTTTTAATGGTGAGTTTTATTTCATAGTACCTTCAGTCTCATTGAAACTAATTTGCTAAGTAAATAAAATTTTAATAATTGAATTGAAATAATTAAAATTTTAACATTATAACTAAAATTTCTTGACAATAATGGCACATTTTAATATTTAAACTGAGACTTTTTCTCATGTTAGAAAGACAGAATAGATTAAATCATAGTATAGCTCATGCTTGGCACTCCAGATTCAAGTAGCCTGTGGATTAAGTCCAGCTCCTATTCATTAGAGAGCTTTCCCAGCAACCTCATGGTTTAGAAAATCTTGGGGTTGATTTATATGCTGTTCTTATTACAATGGATGGTTACTTAGCCAGGAACTTACTCTGCAATTGTCAAGGTCACAAACCCTCTATTGTGGCCCCTTCCATATATAGAGCAGTTCCTAATTCTGTTTAAAAAGTCTTATGATCCAAGTTAAGGTCATATATATGCAAATAGAAAAGTTTCTGTTTAGTAGATTACATAACTATATTTAATCTATTATAATCTCAGTGCTGTTCACAAATGGGACTTTTGAGACATCTAATATAACCTACACATTATTTTACATTAAATATAACTAAGATATTTTTAAACATGTGATGATAAACATGAGTACTATTTATCCAGTATTCCAGCCACCAGCAGAAATAACTCTGTCTTCAAATAGATGGTGTAATGACAAATTAGACAAAATGTAGAAATCATGATAAGGTCCTGGGAAAACTAAACAGATATTTACAGTAAAGTGTTCATGATCACCTTCTACTTACACATTCATAAACACTGGAGCCTTCTATTTCAAGGGGATGCTTACTTTGTGAACGAAGTTTTATTATCTCCATGGGGATGATCAACATTCACTTGTTACCAATTGAAGCATCCCACATGCTATGAATGTGTGTGTCTACAGAATCAAAATATAGAAGTCATTGCTCAGCATCATGAATTTTGCTGCATAATTTAGGCTTCATATTTATTCAAAGAAGGGGCTATTAGACTTAAAATGACAATGCTATACATATTTTCTATACATAAATATAGAAGTATATGTGTATATAGCTAAAATATTTTAACATATATAGGTATATATAAGTATACGTACAGATGTTCTTTTATATATAGTTAAATATTGTTATAACTAATCTTTATTATCAAATTGGTGACTATATTTAGAATCACCTAGGAGATAAATATATATGTCTGTGCACTTTCAGAGAGGTTTTATTGAGGTGAAGTGACCCAATCTAAATATGAATGGCACAAACATGTTGGCTGGCATCCTCAACTGGATAGACAGGAGAAAGCATAAACACCACCATTGTGTTTTCCTTGCTACTTGACTGTTGATATAATGTGATCTGTTGTTTCACACTCCTGTTGCCATGCCATTTCCATCATGAATAAATATGTCCTTTAAGCTGTGTGCCAAAATAAATCCTTCCTTTCTTAGGTTGCTGTGTCAAGTAATGGGCATAACAGTGTTAAAAGTAACTAATGGAAACATGGAGAAAAAGTGGAATTTGACTCAAATTTTTAAACTGTTTGTGATTTTTCTGGGCCTGTCCATAATTTATCACAAATTAGATGGTTTTGGTCAACAGAAATTTGTTCTCTCATTCGCAAAGGTTAAAGTTTGAAACTGATATGTTAGTAGAGATAAACTATTTTTAGAGACTCAACCAGGAACTTATTCTTGTCCCCTCGCATCTGATGTATTCTATGTTCCTTGTCTTGTGTTCCCAGCACTTCAATCTCTGTCTCTGCAATCTGTTTTCTTACATATTCTTCTCTGTGTGCCTTTCTAAAAATTCCCCCCTTGTGAAAATGCATGCAACGATTATTAGAGACTAATGGCACCCACAGAGTATCTAGGATAAGGCCCTTCTTTCCTAATACTGTCATATGTTTAGTAATATATGGCCAGATTCATAGACTTCAGGATACTAGACATGGTGATAACAATCTAATATCATCTTTAGAACCATAATACCCTGTTAAAAATGTACTTATGGACCGAACATACATTTTTCTAAGCTAAAAATTATAATCTTTGTCACACCAAAATAATCCCCATATAGGTATTGTCATATTCACCCTTTAATTTTTCATTCAATGTAATTATTAAACTTATACAATGGATTTTAATATTTGTGTTTAAACCATTTCCCTTTCTTTTTTTTCAAGAAGGAAACTTTTGATTCTAAACTGTTGGGTAAAAACCTTCATAGTTAGATAGCATTTTCGTCATGAGCAGTCTGGTAGGGTAGATCTCAAAGACATAGAGACAAACTGGAACAAAGCAAATGATTACATGCAAAGGTTTATTATAGTGAGTGAATAGCAGGGCATCAGCTGAAATTTCTTATCTAACTTCCTTTCAAATTTGTACAAATTGGTCAGCAGTATTTACATCTTCTACTATGTCTTGTTTCTCATTAATATTTTCTGGGGCTGTGTCTTTAGTATTTGCCAGAGATTTCCAATTGGTATCTGGTAAATATAGTTTCCAGTTTTGACTTTCTATGAGATCCCTGAGTGTTTGAATGAGTGGGTCTTGTTTCTTGTTCCTTTTCACATGTTCTTTTTTTTTCTCATTATTTTCTACAATTTGATTTTTGTTTAACGTATTGTATTTTACTTTTTTCAGGTCCAAAATAAACTACAACAAATGGCAGTGCTTCCTGTTAGTATACTAAAGTACACTCTGGCTTCTAGGCTCCCTCAGTCTCACAAGTACTTGTCACCATTCTCAGGCTCTTCCCCTCCCTACCCCAAACACTGCAGCTCATGAGCTTCATTGCCCCCACCTTCTCACTCACAAGAAACCCTGTTATTAAGGCTATGCATACTTTCTCTCCCTTTCTCTTGCTCCCTCTCTTAGTTTCCTTTGCCTACACTCTCTTTGCCTTAGTCTCTCATTCCTTCCTCTCCATGACCCTGCCCAGTCATGTTCAGTCAACTACTCGTCCTATCTGGTCTGGACTCTTCTCGATGCCTTTTACTCTACTCTCCCTCATATCTAAATAGAATCTATCTAAATGAAGTCAAATCCAAAATAAAACCCTTTCTTTTAAATATACCTTGGAGTGGCTTTGCCTTCAACTTACATAATTTTATTAGGTCACATTGTAATCTCTAAAAAAATAGAATCCATCCACTGATTTACAAAGTTTGAAAATTATTTTTGTGCTTTTCTTTTTATTGTATAGAAGACCAACAACATTTTACTTAAAAGTTTTCAACACACACACACACACACACACACACACATGCAAAATGCAGGCAGGCAGGTACACACACATAGCATTTATTTTGGCAATATGTCAAATGTTTTATTGTCGTATTTTTAATATACTTTATGTTTTATTGTTGGTGATATAAAATTAAACTAGCTTCCTCATCAGTTTTTGTAATAATTCCACTGAGCTATATACCCATTGTTTGTTTTTTATCTATTTTTGCTTTTGTTATAGAACATAGGGTCATGTGCACCATTGAGCTACAAGACAAATATTATCTTTTAGCCTCTTTCTTTGTCAATATTCTACTACTTATATTTTCTAGAGAAATCACAGATTACTAAACTGAAGTCACATAACAGTTCACTGTAATCAAATATCTCCTCAATCAACATTACACACTATCAGCCATGGGTAAAATTGACTTACAGAAATAAATTGTGAACATCTCTCTCTAAAGAGACAGGGTACTTTTTTTTATCAACCTAGGCTGGCCTTGAAATCACAATCTTCTCTTGAGATTTCTGAACGGTTGGGACTATAGACACATGGCACCATTCTTTTAAGTATAGGAGGTATATGTGTATAATCATGAAAATAATTTTGTTCCTGTTATGAATGTGTATGTCCTTACTACAACTTTTGCTGTTAAATATATTTGACATGTATGTACTTTGTCTTCATTTAGAAAACAACCATTAACATTAAGTTATTTTAAAGTATAATATTCACACTGCCATAACTACTCTTGTTGGCCTTTGCCAACACTATCACTACCAAGCACCATATCTGATCCAGCTCTATCTCATTAATGTAATACACAATAAGCTTTCTGTAAAAGGAGGGAGTGGGCTGCGTTCCCGCCCGGATCCCGTCTAGCTTATCCCTGAAATAATTACATGGAAATTGTATTCTTTTAAACAGTGCCTGGCCCATTAATTTCAGCCTCTTATTAGCTAATTCTTACATCTTGTTTTAACCCATATTTAGTAATCTGTGTAGCACCACGAGGTGGTGGTTTACCAGGAAAGATCCTAACCTGCGTCTGTCTCTATCTCGGAGAGGAAAGCCATGGCAACTGCTGCACTGCCTTCTTCCTCCCAGCATTCTGTTCTGTTTACTCCGCCTACCTAATTTTCTGTCCTATCAAAGGGCCAAGGCAGTTTCTTTATTAACCAATGAAAGTAACACATAGACAGATGATCCTCCTCCATCAAGCTTCCTGTTCTTTCTAAGGCACCAGTTACATTCTAAAGTTGTCTTCTCTGTTGTCAAGTTCCTGGTATAACACATAGCTTTACTTTGTGGTATTGGACATTGTCAGTTACATTGAACCCATGGCTTCAATCAAGTGACCAAGAATGATTATTGCATTAAGTTTCATATTTTTGTGCTCCAAATTTGTGAGTTCCATTTCTATGGATTTAATCAATGACAAAAATTTTCAGGAAAAAAAAAAAAACATGGGTCTCTTTTGAATATGCAGACTTTTCTTTCTACGTTTTTTTCTTTAGCAATTCAGCAAAACAGCTGTTTACATTGGGTTTGATTGGTATTAACACTACATGTCAATCAGAGAAGACTTAAGGTTTACAGATGCATATCATACATATGAAAAGACCATGCTATGTTAAACTGAGCCCTAGCAGCCACCAATACTCTGATACACAGGGATTGCTAGGACCACATTACATGAACATGGAGGGACAACTATGTACCACTTTGTCAGTTATATCAGTCATCTACCAGTGGCGGCAAATTTATTTTGTCCTTTATACTTTTGTTTCTGAAACACTCTGATAATCTTTATTGCCTCAAGACTGATATTTGAAACTCCTCGTTCAAAGCTTTTATTTTATAAAGCATTATTTCCTTCTTTATGTGTCTTTGATATTGACATTTCAGTGAACTAAAAGACAACAGTAATACTTTCTAATGCCAAGATATATCTCATTCTCCAGAAGAAAACTACCAAGATCTATGCAAAGATAATGTTGGAAGTTCAGGTCATTTTAATAATTTTATTCTTAGTATGTATTGAAAGCTTACTACTAAAGAGTTGGAAACTTATACTAAGTATATCAAGCATAAATCTTTATCCTCCAAGGAACATTGTAACAATGGAGGTTTATCAGAAATGTGTAAATACATAGAATTAATTAGAATTTTAATATATTATTTAATATTAAACATAATATTTAATATATTATTTAATTATTTTTTAAACAAGGTCTCACTTTCTAGCCCTAGCTGGTCTGGAATTTTCTATGTGAAGCAGAATTTCCTAAAATTTGAAGGAATCCTTTTACATCTTAAATTCTGGCTTTCAGTTACCAACATTTTACTTAGCTTCAGCATTTAGAGAGATTTATGCGTTAATCTCTGATATTTCAAGAAAAGAGTGTTCTATGTATATATGAGAATATTTGATAAGGTAGAAATAATGTCAGAGGTCAGTATAGCTTTAGTATGAACAATTACATCAAAGTATTACTAATTCTATTTTGTACTTAGTGAAAATGTTTGTTTAATATATCTTTCTGTTTCCTTAAATGGAAATAGCATAATATCAGTTAACAAATTCAGAATTTTATCTAGAGTTTGTCCAAAATAGATCGGTCTTGTTATTTAGAAATGATGTCGAATTGTGAGTTTGCTTTGAGTTCATTGAGTGCTCTTGCCTCAATGCTATGATTAGCAGTTCACCTTAAATCTTAGTTAGCTTTCTAGTGCTGTGATTAAACACTATAACCAAAGCAACATAGGAAAGAAAACTTTTTTTCACCTTACAGTTTATAGTCCATCATCCAGGAAAATCAAGGGAGGAACTTAAGGATAGAAACTGAAGGAAGGAGCTTATGCAGAGGGCTTAGAGGATTTCTGCTTATTGGCTTGTTCCCTGTGGTTTGCTAAGCCTGTTAACATTCTCATATCACCAGGGCCACCGACCTAGTGATGTCTCCCACCATGCGATGGCCAGACTCATATCAATTATGACTCAAGAAAATGCTACCATAGGCCTACAGTCTAATCTAGTGTGGGCATTTTCAAAGTGGAGTTTTCTTCTTCGAAATGACACTATCTTGTGACAAGTTGACCATCTTAGAGTTTCTACTGCTGTTATAAAACACCATTACCAAAGAACAAGTTGGGAAGAAAGGATATATTTGGTTTATACTTTCATATCACTATTATCATTGATGGAAGTCAGGACAGGAACTCAAGCAGGGTAGGAACCTGGAGGCAGCAGTTGATGCTGAAATAATAGAGAGGTGCTGCTTATTGTCTTACAACCCATGAATGACTCAGCCTGCTTTCTTGTAGATACAAGACCACAAGCCAAAAGATAGAGCCACACACAATGGACTAGGCCCTCCCACAACAATTTATAAATAAGAAAATACCTTACATGACTTCAACTCAGTCTGATGGAGATATTTTTTTAAGTTGACGTTCCTTCTTCTCAGATGACCCCAGCTTTTGTCAAGTTGGCGTAAGACTATCCAGTCCATTGACATTATGAACTACCCAGAATACCAAAGGTCTTGCAATAGATACCTGCAACTTCACTGAAACTCCTTCCAGCAAGAGGTAGAAAAAAGAAATCATACCAAAAGACCTGATAGATTGACTTGAGATTTCTAGGTAAAGAGGACACAATGCTCTTCATTTTTATCTAGTTACTTAAGAACAATATGAGAAAAGGGAGAGCAAGAACTTTAGATATGCAGAGGACTCAACTCACTGAATTAAAAAATAACATGGCTTTTCATTCCCAGATTCTGAAGATGGCAAAGGATGCTTAATTAAGCAACAGCCTCTAGACACAGATCAATCTAGGACAGTTTTAGGTAAACTTTGTCTGATCGTGAAAACCTTCATGTAGCTGTCAAACTCCTTTAAGGTATCCATACTTAAGTGGTGTCTTAAAAACTTAAACAGACACGTGCACTCTAAAAATTCTTAGTGAGTTCTTGACACAGCATCATTTTGGGGATCTGAGATGAAAGTGAACTTACATTAGGGTGGTTGTCTAGGGATTTTAAATTTAAAAAATTATCAACTTAAACTTAAGTAGATAGAGATCATATAAAGACAAAAGTCTTCCAAGCCATAATAAGCAGCAAAGCATAAAGGTCAATACTCAGGCAGAAAAACATGCTTCACCAAAAATGTAACATGTAGGTATCTTTTATCAAATTCTGAAGGAAATTTTGTTGATCACAGTCACAGTCATTCCTTGGTACATTCCTTGGTCTTCTGCTGTCTTCGCACTTCAAGAGCAGGGCTAAACAACTGTCAATGACTATATGGCCACCATATCCTAATGCATTTACTACTTTTCCCTATAGAGGAAAAAATTACCAGTGTATGGCCTAGAGTAGTACAAGTAGGGCACATAGTGGATGCATAAATTTTACATAGAGTAATTTTATTCCCTAGTGCGTCATCATTTTAAAGTTGGTGTTAACATGCACAGGGAGGTTTCCTTGTCACCTTTTCATACAAATATGTATGTGAGAGTGTTAATCCTCCATTCATATTCCAGATCTTGGGAGGCAGAGACAGGCAAATTTCTGAGACCTAGGACAGTCTGGTCTACAGAGAAAATTCCAGAACAGCCAGGCCTTTATAGAGATCCCTGTCTTGAAAAACCAAATACAAACAGAAACAAAAGCCTCTGTATATGGTTAGGCCTAGTCTCATTTTACTATTGTTATAAAATCCTAAGTGAAAAGCAACTTGAGGAAGAAGATGCTTACAATTCTAGATCACAGTCCATCTTTGTATGGAAGTAAAGGGAAGAATTCAAAACAATTAGTCACAGGATACTTGTACTTACGAACATAGACAAATAAGCACACTTTCACTTTTTGCTTGCTTGTGTTTAGCTCGGTTTCTGTACTCTAATGTGGTAAGGATTCCCTGTCTAGCGTATGATGCTGCCAATAGTGTTTTCTGTCTTTCCATATCCATTAACTCAATTAAGAGAATTTTCCACAGATGATCATACAAGTTAACCCAATTTAGACAACCTGTTTTCCAGACTTTCTTCTTAGGAAATGTTAGGTTGCATCGTTGACAAAGTTAGCCATCACAAGACTCTGTCTTGTTAACTAGACGTACAAAAACATATCAGTTTTAAATAATAACTTTCCATCATTTTTCCTTAAAGTATAAGGTTTATCTAAATATAAAACACAGTCCAGCATTTAAAGAACTTATGTTTTTTAAAAAAATTCTTACACCTTCAAAATCCAAAGTCTTCCAACACTGAACTCCTGTAAAGTGAAAAACATGTCACATATTTCCTATACATCATGGAATAGAGTAAACATTATTTTTCAATAATAGAAGAATCAGTGTATCGCAAGGAAAAATCAAATGAAATTGAAATCAAAATCTTTTAGGGAAAACATCAAATCTTGTAACTCTAGTTTCCAGCATCTAAAACTCAGAATGTAGCCTTGACTGCAAAGGGCTTGGATAGCCTTGTCTTTCTAGTTTTTCCACTGCAACACACAGCTTCCTTTTCCACTCGACTCCCGCAACTCTCCTTTGTAGATATACCATATTCCCAGCAACCCCAGTAACTTGGTGTCACCATTGCAATTGAGGCATTATCTTTAGCAATAGCCTGATGAGAACTATTCACAGATAGTCCCAACCTGCTACACTATGCCATGCATCTGTTACTTTCTATGATCCTAGATCTTGTACCTTTCATACATTTAAATCTGTATAAAGTGAATGATGCTTACTTTATCAAGTTCTTGTTCCAGATCAAGATGTAGCCTAGGCCCATTGGACCGCAGCTGTAGCAGTTTTAGAGTACTGATCCCAAGGAAACATGTCCTTATTTTCTCAGTGAATAGAAGGTTTCACTTTAGTGGTGATGGTCTCTTGAATAATCTTACCTGCTCCTAATAAGATCATCACACACAGAATCTTAGCCAAAATGTCACAGGAATATCCAATATTTCAAACTCTTCTACAAACATTTCTAAGGCATAAAACCCCCACAAATCCAGGTTTATCACAACAATGGTTTTAGTTCCTCACTTTCTATCTATGTTCTTGATTTATTTCTTTTTCTAGAATAATCTGACAAAAACAACTTGGTTGGAAAAGGATATATTTTAGCATACATTTTCAGGTTACCATTGTAGTGGAATCACAGTGGCAGAAACTTGAAGCATCAAGTCAAATCTACAGTAAAGGTCAGAGAAAAATATGCATGTAAAGGTTCATCCACTTGCTTGCTTGTGGTCAACTTGATTTATCTACCCCATACAGTTCAAGATATCCTGGAGAGGATCTCCCACAGTGGGCTGTTTTTCTCACATCATTCAACTTGATTAATACAATCTACAAAGGCATGTCCACAGGTTGATCTAACACAGACAATCTTAATTAAGCTTTCCTTCCAAAGTAATTCTAAGCTGTATCAACATAACAAAGTTATCCTTCACATGAATCCTCTCTGTTACCCATTTGCATCTTTCTTCTTTATCCACTTCTGTATTCTTAATATTCTCCCTTTTACTTAAACCTTATTTTCTCCATTAAATTACACATTAGAAAGAATATGTGTGATGTTGGTCCTTAAAGATCTTGATTATTTGGTTGAACATGATGATCACGATTGTTAGTATTTTCTAGCAAATTTTAAGTTTATTCTTATAATAAGAGTAAACAGGATAAAATGGCAAACCTACAATATATGTATATATGCCATATTTTCTTTAACTATTCATCTGTTTATTAACTGTACAGTTTATTCCATTATTAGTTCCTGTGATAGATATGCAAGTATCTGTGGCATGTTGAATTGTATTCTTTGGTGCATTAACCAGATATGGGATAGATGGGTCATATCATAGTGCAATCTTTAGATTATTGAGCAGCCTCTCTACTGATTCCCATATTGCCTCGAATAATGTATGTTCCCAACAGCAACTGTTTACCTCAATACCCCATTCCTTTCTAACATATCTTGCTTTCTTTGTAGTCACTCTGTGATGAGTTAGAATTACAAAGTAGTTTGATTGACTTCTCCTAGATCTAGATCATGGGATAAATGAATCAAACAGACATTTTTTTTCAAATGAAGAAAGGAAAAAAAAATTAGCTGCTATGGAAGAACAATCTAGGATAAGGATTTTAAATAATTGAGACCATTGCAAAGGGAAATTGCTGGATACAATAGCCACTACCAGATGTTAGAGGAAGTATTGCACCACAGAACATATTCAAGAACTGAGAAGACATGAAGGGTGTTCTTATGCTGACATCTCTATCTTATCTGTGCAATAGTTTTCATCATTGTCTTTTATTTACCAAATGTTTTTCCATGTCTCACCTCAAAGTCCTTGCTCCTTTACATGTTTCTTTTTATTCCCACACTTGAAATACCTTTCTCTATGCAACATTATGTATCATGATTAACCTTCATGCCATTGCTTTTCTTTTCCCATTTGACTCTTTCTTACAAATCATGTTATCAATTAACATTCCTATGCAGCACTTTGCCTTGAAAATCCTCCCAATGAAGATTATCATTGCTTTCCATTTTGGTCTAAATGTAAGTATCCCTTTTTTTCCTTAAGTTGCTTTTGACAGGGTGTTTTATCATAGCAACAGGAAATGAAATTAAAACAATGTTTATAGGCATAGAAATTATATTTTCTCTCCAATGTTTGGCAAAACTACAAAGAAAAACATTTCACTTTTTCAATTATTATTTTCTGATTTCTTTAGGGATATAAGGAAACTGAGGTTGCAGAGCTGTAGAGTTATACTGGATTAATTTTAAATTCTTTCAAAAATTATATATGAACCTTTTCTTTCCTTTTGTTGCCTCAATTTGATTCATTTTTTTTTCATGCTACACATTCGACTGTCAGCACTGGGCATGTTTACATGGTTCTCTACTCTGTTTACTCTGATCTCAGGCAGCTCCTGAATTCTCTAGACTGAGATTTCTTGTTCTGTATCCATAACAGAAGCTTCTGGTCTTGTACTTTGCCAAAGTCCGTCCAACTGCCTTGATAACTAGACACAGAAGCTCCCAAATAAATTCTTTAAATAAAATTAAAGAGACTGTCATTTAAAAAGACAGCACTAAATTATCAATTTTATTTCTACCCCTCTTTGGAAACTTTATTATTAAAAATAGTAAAAATTAGGATCCTCTCTTGCTTTCTTTTTTGCTAGTTGTGTGTCCATGAATAAATAGTTCAATTTTTTATACCTGAAATTTCCCCTTTGTAAGAACAGAAGTAATGGATACGTAGCTTGCAGGGATATTGCAAAGCACAGATTGTATGCTTTCTAATAACCCCAAAGTCACCGAAATGCAAAAGAGCCTTAATTTGAAATTTAGATTCATGTACGCATACTGATTAATTTAATGATTAATTTAATAAACATGAAAAATTATTTCTATAATGTACACATACAAATTGGTTTGCGATATTAAAATGTGTTTTGATTAAGAAAATGGTCATCACTTGTTTGTTGCATTCCTAATTTGCATTTTGTTATCTCTCTTATTGCTTTAGTTCATGACATCCATGCGGAACAGACAACCTCCGTCCTGCCACCCATGTTACTTACTTTAGAGATAGAAAATATTTTCAAAACATGCTGATAACAGGATTTCACCCAGAAAAGGGAAGTTTGTTCTGATAGCAAGAAGCACCTCCTAAGGATCATTTGGGCCCTCAAATGATTCAGGTGCACAGTCTAGAAGTTAGATGTGTTCATGTCAGAAGATCTGTTTAGAGTATACCATTGTGAAGCTACAGATTATGAAAATATTCACTTAAATATACTTTGACACTCAGTTGATTGCCACATTTTTGCTCTCCACCATCAATATGTACTGAATGTAGTTTTAAAATTAAATATTTATATATAATTGGCCTCAGGTAAATTTTGTAAATAGTAATATTTATGTGAGAATTATGTATCACTTCCTAGCAGCTCATTGACATTGCATTTCAAGGAAAATGTTAAAAAATAGCCTTAGGTTTTTGTTTATGTGAACAAACATAAAGAAATGAAGGTGAGTCAGGCAGTGGTGGTGCACACAGCCAGGCAGTGGTGGAGCACACAGTGGGCAGTGGTTCAGAGAGCCTTTAATCCCAGCACTCGGAAGGCAGAGGCAGGTGGATCTCTGTGAGTTCAAGTCCAGTCTGGTCTACATGAGCTAATTCCAAGACATTCTGCAAAGCTACAAATAAACCCTGTCTCAAAAAACCAAACCAAACAAACCATAAAGGAAGTTAGATTGTGTGTGTGTGTGTGTGTGTTACATTTGAAAGCCTAATTTCAAAAGCTAGTGCTATATAACCTAATGGTATGTACATTGTTCACTCGATTAAAACATTTTTAAGAATTCTTTGCACATATGTTTGATGTTAAAAGGGGTCAAGGTTCCAACTTGAATATGGCCATGTTCAAATCAGCTACTGTCCTTTCAAATTATATTTCAAAGGGGATACAAATTTGAATTTTCATTATAAAAAGTTGGCTTTTGTTCATGAATACTTACTTTTACTTTTGATGGTACAACATTATCTCTTTTCATTAGTACTTTTTTCTTAAAAGGTGATTTGAAAATTCAAAATTCCTTGTCAGAAATGTACAGTATCTTAATAAAGCATGTTCGAAGCGATCAAAGATCAGACTCCTGTTTCCTAATTATTCATCATGACATTTAAGCCAATATGCTTGCCTTGGTAGGGATTACATTATAAAGTGAGACTTGGATTTGCTAGAAATGACATTTTTCTCCCTTTGTTACATTCTATTAACAACCAGTCCGGTACAGCATAATTTTTGCTATGCTACCAATTAAGGAAATTGCAATACAGCTCTAATCAACTTGTTTATGGATGATGTGAAACCATAGTTTATCATAGTTCAGTCACAAATCAGGCTGAAATAGCAAATATTTATTGAGATATTTCTATAATTAAAACACTTTTATTTGCAGATATATATATATATATATAATGATTTTATGTTTCAATTTTGTTGTCCTCTATCATCTGTATATATATCTTAGATTTTTTCTAAGATAAAACAAACCTGAAATAAAAGTAAAACATCTCAAAGAAAAATCACACTGGAACCATTAAATGCAGATGAATGTTGCTTTTTTTTAAAACAAAGAAGAACATATCTAAATTATACTAATTCTAACTTCAATTAAATTGAGTTTATGTTCAAATTGGTAGAATTTCTTTTCTTGTAAGAAAAAAACTCCCTTTATATTTTCAAACACTGTAACATAACTCCTTTTATATTTTCAAACCCTCCTAATTGAGCCGCTGAAAAATCATTAAAAGCAAAACAAAACAAAAAACCATTTGGATTTGAGTTTCAGGCATGGCGATAGATATGGATCTATTTTCATTCTTCTACATGTTGACATCCTGTTATGCTAGCACCATTTGTTGAAGATGTTGTTTTTTTTATTGTATAATTTTAGCTTCTTTGTCAGAAATCAGGTGTTCATAGGTTGTGTGGATTAATATCTGGGACTTAAATTCTTTTTCCATTTGTCAATGTCTCTGTTTTTATACCCATACCAAGCTGTTTTCATTACTGTAGCTCTATAATAGAGCTTGATGTCAGGGATGGTGATGCCTCTGGAAGCTCTTTCATTGTACAGAATTGTTTCGGCTATCCTGTTTTTTTTTTTCTCCATATGAAGTTGTTATCATTCTTTCAAGGTCTGTGAAGAATTCTGTTCTGATTTTGATGAGGATTGCACTGAAACTATAGATTGCTTTTGGTAGGATTGCATTTTTATTATGTTGATCCTTTCTATCCAAGAGCATGGAAGATCTTTCCATTTTCTGGTATCTTCTTCAATTTTTTTCTTTCAAGACTTAAAGTTATTGTCAAATAGGTCAGCCAAGTACCAAAAATGAATACTGTATGTACTCACTCATAAGTGGATACTAACTATAAACAAAGGACATTGAGACTATAGTTCATGATCCAAAAGAAGCTAAATAAGGAGAACGAAAAGGGAAACATACGTAGACCCACCTGGAAATTGGAAACAGACAGGATCTCCTGACCAAATTGGGAGCTTGGAGACAGGGGGTGGGAGGAAGTAAAGAAGGGGAAGAGGAGGGGAGAAGAGGAGGGTTGAGGAGAACTTGAGGGAATGGGATAGTCAAGATGGAAGAAGGACAGATATGAGAGCAAGGAAAGAGATATCTTGATTGGGGGAGCCATTATGGGGTTAGCAAGAAACCTGGCTCTAGAAAAACTCCTAGCAATCCATAAGGATGACCCCAGCTAAGACTCTAAACAATAGAGGAGAGGGTGCCTGAACTGGCCTTGTCCTGTAATCAGGCTGAAGATTATCTTAAACATCACCACAGGACCTTCGTCCAACAACAGAGAGAAACAGAGGAAGAGTCCTACATCAGAACACTAGACTGAGCTCCCAAGGTTCAGTTGAAGAGTAGAAGCAAAGAGGTCAAGACCATGAAGGGTTCATCTACTGATACAATTTACATGAGCTAATGGGAGCTCACCAACTACAGCTGGACTGGTATGGAACAAGCATACGATGAAACTAGTCCCTCTGAATGTGGTTGACAGCTGTATGGCTGGGGCAGGCTGTGGGGTCATTGGCAGTGGCACTGGGATTTATCTCTACTGCATGTACTGGCTTTTTGGGATCATGTTCTCTTTGAATGTATTCTTTGCACAGCCTAGATGTAGTAGGGAGGGCCTTAGACCTTCCACAAAGCAAAGTGTCTTACCCTCTCTTAGGGTTAGAGGAGGTGGGGTGGGAGGGTGTGTGGAGAGAATGGGAGGAGGGGAGGGAGTGGGAATTTGGATTGGTATTTTTTTAAAAAAAATCTAATAAAAAGTTTAGACAAAAAGCCAAAAAACAAAAACAGTGAATTAAATAAGTAGCCTAGGACTGAGGTCTTGAGATGTGTTTGCTTCCAACATGAGGACTTGAGTTTGGTCCTTAGTATCCATGAAAAATATGGGGGGGGGGAGTGAAATACTTCCTGGAATTATAACTCTGCAGAGGTAGAGACTTGCATAAATCTGGGGCTTGTTTATCAGTCAGCTTGGCATACACAGCTAGTTCCATACATTGAGAAACCCTGCCTCAAAAAAAGGAGAAAGAAGAAAAAAGAATGAATGAATGAAGGAGGGAGGCAGGAGAGAAGAAGGAAGCAAGGAGAAAGAGAGGGAGGGAGAGGGGACTATTAGGTCACCTGAAGAATGACACCTAGGGTTTTATTTTGAGTTCTAGATAGATATCTGCATTCACATGAACACACACACAGTTTAATAACCAATTATATCTTCTTAATCATGTTTCCCTATTTAATAGAAAAAAGAATATTTTAAGACAACAGTGTGACAATGGCACTGGGACTTGTTTCGTCTGCATGTACTGGCTTTTTGGGATCCTAGTCTGTTTGAATGTTCACCTTCCTAGACCTGGAGGGAGGGGGGAGGAACTTGAACTTCTCACAGGCAGGAAACCCAGACTGCTCTTAGGACTGGAGAGGGAGGAGGAGAGGGAATGGGGGGAGTGGGAGGGTATTGGGAGGAGGGGCGGAAGTGGAAATTTTTATAAATTAATATTAAGTTTATAAAATAAAAAAAATCAGCAGCAAAAAAAAAGACAACAGTAAGAAGGTTTTTATTCACAAGGTAATAGTTGTGGACTAACTTGTGTTATTTTGCTCCAATCAATTTTAAATTGAATGCTTTTCATTGCAATCAGGTGCTGAGAGAGAGAGAGAGAGAGAGAGAGAGAGAGAGAGAGAGAGAGAGAGAGAGAAAGAATGTGTGTATGCATGTGTGTGTGTGTGAAATCTTAGAATGCATACTATTTTGCTGTGATTTTTAGAACTCACTGTATGAATTTCTAATAGTGAAGGTCTTCAGATCTTTACTGCTTATGTTCCAGGCTGTTTAATTTCATGTTCTTGTTGTTTCCCACAACATACTGCATTTCTTCTATCATACATAAGTAGTTCTCTAAACCCACACTGTAAAACCTACATTAATCAAAGTGTCACAATGTTTTGCAGAAAGGAACTCCAAATGTGTTTATGAGCAAAAGTAGGCAGTGCATTTTTAATCAACCTCTATCTCAAACACAGCAACTGCCTTGATCTGTTTCAGATCCACTGAGTTCATAAAGACACATATACACACATACTGCATTTCTTAACATTTTCATATTTTTCTCTCTTGTGATTCTTATTGATTTTGATATTCTTAAGACACAAAGTCTGTTTGGTGTGAAAATGTAAATCCCTTTCTAGAAGTCACTATAAAGGAAGGCTTGCTATCCTCCCAGGATAGTAAGTATTGTCTTCTTCAAGCCAAGGAAATGACAGTTATGGAAAAGGCAGCCTGGAAATGACATGAGTTTGGCTGTGTTTCATCTTCACAAATGTTCCTCTTCATAAATATGGTGGGCTGACAATGTCGTCAAACCCCTCTGTGGTAAGTGGTGCTACATTGCTTTAGCCTGCTGGGAGACAATAGCAACAGGAGCTGCTGGCACGCAACAACTGAAAACAGAGTGGGTTTTTTATGTGCAGAGGTACTGACCATGATTCGAAAAGGCAAGGGTGAAGACAGTGCCAGGTTCGGCAGAGTAGGCATAGCTCCAGTCCTAAGGTTGATTTGCCCCATGTGATACATAGAATGGAATGGTGGTTAGCTCAGGAAAGTCTCAAGCATACTTGTGACCAACTTTTCTAGAAAGGGAATTGTTAATCATTATTTTCAGGGACCTATCCTCGAATAAACCTTGGCATGTCTTTGATATAACACTGGCATATGAGACCTAGAGTCTATTCAGGCTTCACTCATAAATATTTCTTTTTTTAAAACACATGTTGATCAAGCAAGGTTGTACACACTAAAAGATCTCTTTACATAATATATACTGGGGATTCACTTTAACATAGTGTTGAGAGAACACATCCTTCAGCAGAAATTCAATAAATATTTATTGAGTACATATTATGTTTCAAGCAATTGAGTAGCTCCTGGATTTGGGGAAATGAATTTCAAGAGATTTAATTTTGGACAAAATCCAATTATTATTTCCCAAGTTTACTTCAAAATCTATCCCTTTTTTTTGTAAATTCTATTCCATGGGTATTGCATGTATATATGATGAGCTTAGATGACCTTCTCAGTAACATTCTGCACTTTCACCCGAGGGTCTCTTCACTGTATATATCTATGGCCTCATTTGCGATATCTTCATTGGATTTTACAAGTGTCAATCTTGCTGGAAGTATAGAGAAGCTTCATTTCAAAGAAACTGATTAGAGTAGTGTTTGGCGATACCTTAGACAATGACTAATAAATACTTGCTAGTCATTTGGAGAGACATTATTTATTCCAATCTATCTTGTACAGAAAATAGAGTTGTAATTTCCCAGACATCCAAAGTGAATTATTCAAAATAGAGTGATTTTCAAAGAACCAAAAGTGAGCATACCGAATGGATCTGTCTCTGATCTCTGCAAAATACACGCCTTTAATCCAAGCACTCGGGAGGCAGAGGCAGGTGGATCTTTGTGAGTTCGAGGCCAGCTTGGTCTACAAGAGCTAGTTCCAGGACAGGCTCCAGGGCAACAAAGAAACCCTGTCTGAAAAAAAAAAAAAACAATAAATAAACAAATAAAGCCAGCCACACTGAACCTCATAGAAGAGAAAGTGGGAAGTATACTTGAACGCATAGGCACAGGAAAACACATCCTAAATATAACCCCAGTACTACAACCACTGAGAGAAACAATGAATAAAAGGGACCTCCTCAAACTGAAAAGCTTCTGTAAAGCAAAGGACATGATCAGCAAGACAAAACGACAGACTACAGAATGGGAAACGATCTTCACCAACTCCACATTAGACTGAGATCTGATCTCCAAAATATACAAAGAACTCAAGAAATTAGTCTTCAAAAGAACAAATAATTCAATAAAAAATGGAGTACAGACATAAACAGAAAACTCTCAACAGAGGAGTCTCAAATGGCTGAAAGACACTTAAGGAAATACTTAACATCCTTGGTCATCAGAGAAATGCAAATTGAAACAACTCTGAGATTCCATCTTACACCTGTAAGAATGGCCAAGATCAAAAACACTGATGACAGCTTATGCTGCAAAGACTGTAGGGTAAAGGGAACACTTCTCCATTGCTGGTGGTAGTGCAAACTGCTCCAGCCCCTTTGGATATCTGTATGGTGATTTCTTAGAAAATTAGGAAACCACCTTCCTCAAGATGCAGCAATATCACTTTTGGGTATATATCCAAAGGATGCTCAATCATATCACAAGGACATGTGCTCAACTATGTTCATAGCAGCATTGTTTGTCATAGTCAGAACTTGGAAACAACCTAAACACCCCTCAAGCAAAGAATGGATAAGGAAAATGTGGTACATTTACACAATGGGGTTCATTTATTTAAGGAATGTGGATGAGTGTTCCTCTGCAATCCCAGCATAATACTTAATCACAGGCTAAAATCATGCCAGTTGGATAAAAAGGTGAATGACTGGCCTCTCAGCCTGACTGCTCCAAAATCCAGATCCTAACTAAACAGCAGGAAATAACTCCTGCCCATCTTCTTCTCATCCCAGCACTAACAAGGCAACTGAACCCTACTCCCACCTCTGGTGGAAATCCATTGCTCTGTTACAATTCCCACTGGCCTGCAAACCGCTGATATATCTGCCTCCAGGCTGTGCCCCATACCCAACACCCACTGGCCACTGTCCTGTCAATACCCACTCTTCAGGCGAAGCCTAAGTACATGAATACCTTCCCTATAGCCAGCTTGTTGGTAACCAGGCACACTTTGGCCCTGCCCCTTGTAAATTTTGCACAGCATGTCACCCCTCTGAGTAGGGCAAGAAGTTCCCAAGCTGTATGCAAATGCAAAGGTCCCTTTAAGAAAGAAGCGCTGCCTTCTCCCCATCTCTCCTTCTTGCTGCTTTTCTGAAGGGACAGGCAGGACTTTTCCTCTCTTTTCTTCTCTTCCCCCCTTCTCTTTCCCTCTCTCCTTTCCCTTTTCCCACTCCCTTCCCTTCTCCAATAAGTCTTCTCATTTAAGTTCTATCTGCCTATATGGCTTCCTCTCACCCATTATGGGCTCACTGCTCACCTATTAGGGTCCCACTTGCAATCATAACCATAACAAAGACCTCCCTCAGAAAATCAGCAGCATACCAGTTGGAAAAGCAGGTGAGTGACTGGCCTCTCAGCTGGATTTCCCCCAAAGTTCAGACGCTAACTACACCCAAGGGAACACCCTCTGTCTTTATCTTCCCCATCCTATCATGAGAAAGGCAGCTGTGTAAATGGAGACAGTACTTTTGCTTCCTGGCTGTAATTGTCTTTAGCACCGTTGCATGTGAGCTGGCTCTACCTTTTGTCTCAGTCCTCATACTGAGATAGACTTGTTTGGAGTTGTGAACTGTTGGAACTTTGAAGAAAAACAAAACAAAACAAAACAAAATAAAACAAAACAAAACAAAACAAAACAAAAGCCCACTGTCTTTTATTAAGAAAGCTACATTTCAGAACGCGCAATTGTGGCTCCATGGGAGCCACCCCATACCAGACAGAAGAAGACCCAGAAATGGCACAGTTATAAATATTAGAAATATTGAAACTCCAAATTCTTCTGTAGAAAATGCATCTCAATGTTACAGAAACACAAGATTTGAAGTACCACAAACACAGATTTACTGATGACATGCTGCTTAAATAATGTGCTTGAGCAGAGATAAATTCTCAGATGCATTTGCTACAGCATCAGGAATTTGAAATTTCCAAAGCAGGACTTCGGTATCAGTTGGCCTCCGGGCTTCTTCCAGGCCCCGTGTGTGTGTACATAGCAGTTCAGGTTAACTTCTTTTATAATGCACACAGAACTACCTGAGAGTTGCTAAGATGCATAACCATTCCTTTCTTTGGGTTTATCCTTTCACCATATCCTCTTGTTGAATAAATGTCATGAGCGTGTCCAATCACAGTAAAGGCCTCACTGTCATTCTTGCAGACACTGAGTTGAGCATCTCCACAGTAGATGGTTAACAATGCATAGCAGCCTTTGGAGTTGCATCCAGTAAGCAGTTTATTCCTTTGAAGTGTTCCAGTATGCAGATTTTGTTAGTGACACATTTTAATGTCCCAGCACAGTTTCCCATAGATCATATCACAAAGCAGATGACCTATAATTTACTTACAAGTGAGAAAAAAGTGGCTTGGGGAGAAAGGCTGAGTCAGGTAGTGGAGTGGTTACTTGTCTACATAGTGGTCATAAGGATATAGGTATACCCCCCAAATGTTTTCAGGATTCCATCTGAGCTGAGTAACAGGCAGCCTTTTGCTCCCTTAAGTGGTCTGAATTATGTGGGACCTGGTGGCAAATGCAGACCCTCTGTTTTCACGCAGGACTGACTCTACCAGGGTCATATTTCTCAAGGTCTCCAAGTGTTTACACACACACTAAACTTTGAGAATGGCAAGCTCTATTCTACCAGTAACTGTGTTCTTGGTGCACATGAAAATTACTATCTTTTTCTACCCAGACTCACTCTAAAAAACACAAATTAAAACTGGATTTGAGGTTCAGCATGTTTTCAATTTCTTCTTTTACTATGTCATGTGATTTCAGCACATGGTCAAAAACATTAAAAACCATTTCCTGGTTTAGAAAGAACTCCCCCATCTTATATTATTTATAAAAGTGAGAATACACGGCTTAATATGTCACAAGAGGACACTATGATTTCATATTCCTGTCCACATGTAGTATACAAAATATACTTAAATTTCTTTTTAGCTATACTTATATTTCTGTTGTGAATAAAAGCAAAGATTCACAGGACAGCAGGGCAACTATTGTTGACTTTAAGAACGGTACTTGTGCTCTTTGGCTGTACAGAACTGCATTAAGACTAAGTTGGTCAATACTTTTTTTTAATGCTAATGTCATAGTTTCTTCCAACTGCATCAGCAGCCTTGACCATGTTTGAACTGGACTGCAGACAAGATATCCAGGTTCAAAACACTTAATAAATGTTTTCGCCACCTTTATAGAACAGTGAAGGGATGCAGCTGTGTTTCTAACCATCAGATACAACCCCATTAGTTGGTTGCTTTTAAAAATCTCCCCTGCAGTCAGTCACTACTACCTAGCAATTGCATTAAAGGACACTGTCGAAAGGTAGCTGGTCTTCTCGTGATGTGGGTTTACTTTAAATTTCTATTAATCAAAGTTGCCTCTAATGCTCTTCATTTAGTTTCTTAAGTGGAAATACACCACAGAAATCCGCGGAGAGCCCCTGGGGAAGGGGATCATCACTGCATCACTGTAGGGGATCCACAAAAGCAGAGACCGGTAATGCACCTCTGGAAAGAGGCCACCAGGGTGTTACTATTGAGCCTGTTACAGGGGTAAGACCATGCTTCTCCCCAGCCTGGCCACTGTGTGGCACAACACTTGGGACCTGTTGGCTACTTTCCAGCTAATACTTCTGCTAAACAGTTGAATGGCTCATGCGGTAACTTTTAGGATGTAAGTACAGTTTGAGAGCCGCTCCAGTCTCTTCATCTGTCCTCATGTCGCCCTCGGTATTTCAAAGGTCAGGCTTTCAAATTAGTTTCAAAACCAGACTTTAATGAAGTCACTAACATGAAGGTGAGTGGTTGCTAGATACACCTAGAGAAATCAGAAACTAAAAAGCCCAAATAGCTTCCTGTCTGTATCTAATGACCTTGTAGTGAGAAAGGAAAACAGGGAAAGAGACTAAATACTTTCTCCTTTTTGTTGGCTGTATTCAGAATGTTGATTTATTTATAGATTTAATGCTGATGTATTTATAGATTTAAAGTAAAATTTGAGATGTAGTTACACTTTTTGATTCTAGATATTTACCAAAATATATGTATTCAAATTGTTTCTAATGGCATGTTATAATCCTGAAGGATTCTTGGCTCATTATGTGGTCTTTTTGGTATGCAGGAGAGTCAAAGAGGGGAGAAAAAGCTTACTTAATATAAAGAGGTTACAATGGTAAGGTTTAGGAGTTGAAAATACTTTACTTTGTATTCAGGGAGATCACTGTATGATTAAGAATAAAGACTACTATCTTATGTGTGTAATGATAGCATTTTTCTTTAAATTGGACTATTATGTTAAACATATTTTTAAATGTGGTATTCACTAAGAAAATACACACCTTTTAAGTTTTCATTTCCATTTTAATCCTCAGAAAATGACTCTCCTCTTGTGACTACAGTTTTAACTGATTTTTCCCATGGTTCAGCTCCTCAATGGAGGAGGAGGACTGTTGGCTAACAGCTTCCACTGGCTTGACACTGAGTTTTGACTGCATGGGAAAAGGCCAGAATGCTTGTAAGTCAGTTTTCATTAGGTGTTAAGAGAATATCTCAAAGCTACAGCTAAATGAGCAATCTTTTCCAAAGAATATTTCTGATCATCTTTTCCATTGGCCATGTGGATGAAGATGGCTACATATTTTCTAGTTCCACATATGGAGCCTTCTATTCAATGGAAGAGGTACTTGTAATCTTAGATAAAAGCAGGAGAGGAAATAAAAGTGAAGAAATATGCATAAATCTTTCTGTCACCTTAAGAACAGTTACATTACAGAAAGAAATGACAAAGGCTAACGGAAACCGCACTGCAGGATTTGTAGACGCCGCAATTGCCTATTATTTACAGTCCTGTAGACATGAAGTTTTCAGACCACTTTTAAATTTTGTGTGTATTACATACACAATGTTAATGAGACTTTGCACTTTCCGAAGGTGAAAGAGCTGTCACTTTTGTGCTGGAGAAGAAACTTGTCTTTGGGCCAGCATTAGCAAACATAAAGCAAAGTCCTCACTTTTCCCTTTAACATTTAAAAGTTAGATGGCAGTCATACAGTTTTGCTTAATACATGCGAATGGAATAATATCATTTATTCATTTATATGCATAACTAGTGTGTTCACAGAGTTTTGTATTACTTCCCTAACTTGTTCCTAATTTTGTGTAAGGTAAATGATTTTCTCTATGTTTACAGATAGTACCAGAGCTTAAACCCAAAATTTTCAGAGCTTTGTAGTATTTGACTTATTTTTATTTACAACTATGGCTTCAATTTATGGTCTTTTGTTTATTTGGGGGCAATTTATGAGAATATTTGTGGCTGTGCTATGCTGGGAATATAGTCTAGGATATGTGAGGCCCTGACCCCTGTCCTAGTAACGTGAAAAACTGCTGTTTTCCTGGACTACTGTCTAAACCGTATGTATCTGCTCAGTTGCTACTGGATAACTTCTCATTTTCACCAGTTATTAAGAATTGGAGTATGTTCTGTAAAGAGGCCCCCTACAAACAGGTATTTTAATTATCATGATAAATCACAAGTCCATAAAGTAAAGCAGGATACTGGACTTCTTTACAGATTTTATTAGAAAAATAACTAGTTTATTTTACAACTATAAAATATTTATATTCAGAAAATTAGAAAGATTATGAAAAAAATCTCTTGACACTTCCATGTTTCCTAAATACATCTTATACTAAAGGAGTAACATCATCCAGTAGAATCTATAGAAATTACTAATCATGGCTGACTACTCAAATCTTTGTCAAATGGGAAAAATTAAAATGGTCCAAGAAAGGTTATTAAAAGTTTCATCAGGCTTGAGCAAGTGACCTCTGCCGGAGCAGGCATGAAGCAATGACCTCCACTGGAGCAGACACAAGGGAGCCACTGCTGTAGGAGCTGGTCTGAGCCAGAGACATCTGCAGGACCTGGTTTGTATTAGCAGCCTCTGAGGTAGCAGGCCTGAGCCAGTGATCTCCACAGGAGCAGGCCTGAATTAACAATCTCTGCCAGAGCAGGCCTGACCCTACAGGAGCAGGCACAAGGGAGCAATCACTGAGGTAGCCAGCCTAGTGTCAGGGACCTCTGAGGGGCCAGACCCGAGCCAGAGAACTCTGTGGGACTAGGCCGAAGTCAGGGATCTCTGAAGGTGCAGGCCCTAGTCAGGGACATCTGCATAAATAGGCCTGAGACAGTGACCTCCACCAGAGCAGGTCTGAACCAGCAACTTCTGTAAGAACAGTGCTGAGACACCTACCTCCAAAGGAGCAGCTATAAGGGAGTGAACACACTCCGAAGGAGCAAACCTGAACCAGAGACCTCTGTGGAGCTGGGTGTGAATCAGGGACCTCTGAGGGAGAAGGCCCAAGTCAGGACATCTGTGGGGACAGGCCTGAGCCAGGGACCTCAGACAGAGCAGGCCCAAGGCAGTGACCTTCTCAGAAACAGGCTTGAGCCAGTGGCCTCTAGAGTAGGACCTGGAGGCACAGGTACAAGGAAATCACCTCTGAGGGAACAGGCCTGAGACAAAAATCTCCATTGGAGCAGGCCCAAACCAGTGACCTCTGACAGAGGAGGACCTAGTCAGTGACCTCTGCCAGAGCATACCCAAGGCACTGACCTCAGTCAAGAAGCCCCAAACAAGCAACATCCATGGAAGCAGGTCAGAACTACCCTTGATATTTCACAGCGACCTCAGGGAGCCCTGATTGACCTCCAGGAACACAAAGTGACTTCCAGAGTGACTGGAACTGTGGCCCTGACTGCACCAAAATGAGCAACCTTCTGAGCCTAGGATCCACTGGCACCTGGAAGATTGATTACCAGAGAGATAAACAGTCCCAACTACATCAGTCAGAGAAATAGATTGGTAGACAAGGTTAAGAACATATTCAACACCACAATGAACAACACAACAGCAATAAAATCTAGTGGCCCTACAACAGGAAGATTTGAACAACCAAATATACATGAAATAGAAAAAAATGACTTAAAAATAACTTTAGGAGAATGTTTGAGGCTCTTAAAGAGGAAATGAAAAATTCCCTCAATGAAATGGAAGAAAGAATTAAAAATTGGAAGAAACAAATCCCTTAAATAAAAACAAGAAAAAGTAATCAAAGAGGTGAAATAAATGATTCAAGACTTAAAATCCAAAATAAAAACAATAAAGAAAATAGAAACCAAGGGAAACATAAATTATGAGAAAATGATAAGGAACCACAAATGTAAGTATAAACAACGGAATACAAGAGATGAATCACAATAGAGGAAATAGACTCATCCATAAAAAAAAAAACATTTAGTCTAACAAAAGCTTAACGCAAAATATTCAGGAAATATGGGCCACCATGAAAAAGATCAAACCTAAGAATAAAAGACCAAACTAAGTATAATAGGAATAGAATAAGGAGAAGAACTCCAGGTCAAAGGCACAGAAAATATATTCAATAAAATTATAGAAGAAAACTTTTCCAATCCAAAGAAAGATATGCATATGAAGATACAAAACTTACAGAACACCAAATAGACTGGATCACAAAAAAGTCCTATCACATAATAATCAAAACACGAAACATATAGAATAAAAAAGGATATTAAGAGCTGCAAAGGAAAAAAGTCAAGTACCATAAAAAGGCAGACCTATTAGAATTACACTTGACTTCTCAATGTAAACAATGAAAGCCAGAAGGTCTTCATCAAGTGTAATGCATACACTAAGAGACTGTGGATGACAGCCCAGCCTGCTATACCCAGCAAAACTTTCAATCACCATAGATGAACAAAACAAGATATTCCACAACAGAACCAGATTAAATCAATACCTATCCATAAACCTAGCCCTATACAAAGTACTATAAGGAAAACTCCAACCCAAGGGAGTTGGCTACATCAGGAAAAACACATGCAATAGATAATCTCAGAGCAGCAAATCCCAAAGAAGGGAAAAACACACACAATACCATCACCAACAACAAAAACTAAAATAACAGAAGATAGCAATCACTGGCCATTAATACCCCTTAATATAAATAGACTCAACTCACCTATAAAAAGACACAGGGTAATAGATTGAATATGAAAACAGAATTCACCCTTCTCCTACATACAAGAAACACACCTCAATCTCAAAGACAAACATCACCTCAGAGTAAAGGGTTGGGAAAATAAGTTCCAATCGAATTGACCTAAGAAATAAGCTGATGTAGCTATCCTAATATCACACAAAATAGATTTCAAACTAAAATCAATAAAAACAGTCAAAGAAGGACATTTTATATTTGTCAAAGGAAAAATTCATTGAGAGGAAATCTCAATATTGAACACCTATGCCTCAAATACAAGGCCACCCTCATATGTAAAAGAAACACTTCTAAAGCTTAAATCACACATTAAACCCTATACACTAATAGTGGGAGACTTCAAAACCCCACTCTTACCACTGTACATGTATTTCAGACAGAACACTAACAGAAATAAATAAACTAACAGATGTTATGTCTCTAATGGACTTAACCGACATCTATAGAACATTCCATCCAGACAGGAAAGAATATACTTTCTTTTAAGCACCTCAAGGAAACTTCTCAAAAATTGACCACATATTAGGAAACAAAGAAATCTCCAACAGATACCAAAAAAAAAAAAAATGGACTAAACCCATGTGTATCTTATCAGATCACCATGGCTTAAAATCAGAATTCAACAGCAACACTAATTTCAAAATGCCCATAAACAAATGGAAATTAAACAATTCTCACCTGAAGGATCAATGGCTCAAGGAAGAAATAAAGGAAGAAATTAAAGATTTCTTAAAATTCAATGAAAATGACCACACAACATAAACCAAATTTGTGGAACACAATGAAAGCAGTGTTAAGAGGAAAGTTTGTAGCACTGAATGCCTACATAAATAAGCTAAAAAAAAAAAAACCTCACACTAGTGAGTTAACAGAACACCTGAAAACTCTAGAACCAAACAAACTTACCCAGGAGGACTAGATCTTAGGAAATAATCAAATTGAGAGCTGAAATCAACAAAGTAGAAACAATGACAACAAAACAATACAAAGAATCAATTAGACAAAGAGTTGGTTCTTTGAGAAAATTAATGAAATACACAAACCTTTATCCCAACTAACCAAAAGGCAGAGAGAGAATATTCAAATTAACAAAATCATAAAGGAAATGGGGTACATAACAACAGATATGAAAAAATTCCAGACAACTATTGGGTTACATTTTGAAAAAATGTACTACACAAAATTGGAAAACTTAAAAGGATAAGGACAATTTTCTGGTTAGATAACACTTATTAAAATTAAATAAAGACAATATAAGCAAATTAAGAAGAAATGTAACTGCTAAAGAAATAGAAACAGTCATCAAAACTCTCCAAACCAAAAAAAAAAAAAAAAAAAAAAAAAAAAAGCCAGGGGCCAGGGCCAGATGGTTTCAGCTTAATTCTACAAGATTTTCAAAGAACTAACGAGAACTGATAACAGTACTCCTCAAATTGTTTAGCACAATATAAACAGAAGGAATATTGCCAAACTCTTTTTATGAGGCAACAATTACCCTGATACCCAAACCACAGAAAGATATTACAAGAAAGAGAATTACAGACCAATTTCACTCATGAATACTGATGCAAAAATATTCAATAAAACAAATACAAACTTAATCCAAGAACACATCAGAAAAATCATACACCATGACAAAGTAGGTTTCACCCCAGAGATGCAGGGATGGTTCAACATACGAAATGTAATCTACCATGTAAATGAACTTGGAAAAAAAATAGGCCACAAGATCATCTCATTAGATTCTGATAAAGCCTTTGAGAAATTACAACATCCTTTTATGACAAAGGTTTGGAGAGAGCAAGGATACAAGGAACATACTTAAATATAATAAAGGCAATATACAGCAAGCCAAAAGTCAACATCCAATTAAATGGAGAGCATCTCAAAGTGATCCTTCTGAAATCAGGAACAAGACAAGGTTGTACCCTCTCCATATTTATTTACAATAGTTCTTGAGGTTCTATCTAGATTAATAGTACAAAAAAAGGAGGTCAAAGGGATACAAATCAGAAAAGAAGACAAACTTTTGTTATTTTGATGATATGATCGTTTACACAAATGACCCCAAAAATTCTACCAAGGAACTCTACAATTTGTAGTGAGGAGCTGCGGGCAGGCCTGCTTTTCGCCTCACCCGACTCCCGCACAGCTAGCTTAGTCCCAGAAATAACAACACACAAATTGTATTCATTTAAGCACTGCCTGGCCCATTATCTCTAGAGAGTTAGTTACTGACTAACTCTCATATCTTGATATTAACCCATTTCTAATAATCTGTGTAGCACCACGAGGTGGAGGCTTACCGGAAAAGATTCAGCATGTCTGACCTGGTGGCTGGCTCCATGGCATCTGCCTCATTGCCCTCTTCCCAGCATTCTGTTCTGTTTACTCCACCTACCTAATTTTCTGTCCTATCAGAGGGCCAAGGCAGTCTCTTTATTAACCAATGAAAATAACACAATAGACAGATAATCCTCCTCCATCAACAATTTATAAACACCTTTAGTAATTTAACAGGACACAAGATTAACTCAAAAAAAAAAAAAAAACCAGTAGCACTCCATTACATAGATGATAAATGGGCTGTGAAAGAAATCAGAGACACATCACCCTTCACAACAGCCACTAACAGCATAATATATCTCAGGGTAACTCTAACCAAACAAGTAGAACACCTGTATGACCAGAACTTTAAATTTTAATTTTCTTTTAAAGAAATTGAAGAAGACACCAGAAAGTAAAAAGATCTCCCATGCTCTTGGGTAGGTAGAATTAACATAGTAAAATGCCAATCTTACCAAAAGCAATCTACAGATTTAACGCAATGCCCATCAAAGTTCTTTACAGACCTCAACAGAACAATACTCAATTTCATATGGAAAAGCAAAAAAATCTGGATAGTCAAAACAATCCTGTACAAAAAAGAAACTTGTGGAGGCATCACGATCCCTGACTTCTAACACTACTACAGAGCTACAGTAATGAAAATAGCCTGATATTGACATAAAAAAACGAACAGGAGGACAAATGGAACCAAATTGAAGACCCAGATATCATTCCATAAACTTATAAACACACAGTTTTTGACAAAAAGCAAAGTATATAAAATGGAAAAAAGAAAGAAAATTTAACAAATGGTGCTGGCATAACTGAATATCAACATGTAGAAGAATGAAAATAGATTTGTATCTATTGCCTTGCACAAAACACAAGTCCAAATGGATCAATGTCCTCAACATAAAACCAACCACACTGAAACACACTGATAAGAAAGCAGGAGTACACTTCAACACATTGGCACAGGGGACTACTTCCTAAATATAACCCTAGTAGCACAGGCACTGAGAGCAACAATAAATAAAAGGGACCTGCTAAAACTGAGAGGCTTCTGCAAAACAAAGTACATTGTCAACCAGAATATAGATTGGGAAAAGATTTTCACCAACCCCACATCAGACAGTAGGCTGATCTCTAAAATATACAAAGAACTCAAGAAATTGGTCATCAAAAGAACAAATAATCTAATATTAAAAATGGGGGTACAGACCTAAACAGAGATCTCTCAACAGAGAAATCTAAAATGACTGAAAGTCACTTATGGAAATGCTCAACATCCTTAGCCATCAGAGAAATGTAAATCAAAACAACTCTGAAACTCCATCTTACACTTGTAATAATGGCCAAGATCAAATACACTGAGGGCAACTTATGCTGGAAAGGATGTGGGGTAAAAGGTAAAACTCTTCCATTGCAGGTGGGAGTACAAACTGGTTCTGCTGCATTGGTTTTCAGTATGGCTATTTTTTGGAAAATTAGGAAACAACCTACCTGAAGTCCCAACAATATCACTTTTGGGTATATACCAAAGGATGCTCAGTTGTACCACAAAGACATGTGCTCATGAACTTTAGTTTGTCATTAAATGTTTATGAGTTACATTTTCTTTATAAAGAAATAATAAATATATATATATATGGAACCATATGTATATATGTTACTACTATCTTAATTAAATAGTGTTTTAATCAAATTTTCTCAATGAAACAGTGTTTCATTCAAATAATCTATATGAATAAATATTGATCAGAAAAAAGTTTCATCAAAGATGAAATATTATCTCATATGTCTCCCAAATGACTTCATTTCATTACAAAGAGATTTTCAAGGTCATGGTCAGGAACTATGAAAATTATTAGTAATAACTTTCTGTATTAGAAATTAAATGTCTGAGCATAAACATGAATATATTTTGACTGAATGTATCAATAATTTTCCTTATAATTATGAGAAAACATATGCAATAGTCATAAATAATATACCACATTATATTACAGAAAAGAATAATGCATAGAATTGATGAGATAACTCAATGCAGAAATGTGTTTACTGTCAAGCCTGACTAATACATGAGTTCAATCCCCATCACTCACACGGTGAAAGAGAACACCAATGGGCATCCACATATATGCTGTGGCAAGCACATCCTCCAAAGTCAATGAACCAGTGTAACAAATATAACTAATTAAAATCAGAAATTTGTCCTTTCTCAGCAATGTTAATTACCATTTATAGCTACAGATATGTCTTGTTTTAAAAGTGAAGAAATAGTTAAAAAAAAAAATCTTCCAAAGTAGATTGCATTGGATACAGTTAGATTCTAATGTCCTATATTTCTTATCTGATTTGCAGAAAAATGTAAAAATTGTATAATTCATATTATATGACTATTATTTGTAACAGTGTTAGAGTTTTATTATTAGTGCCTTATTTTACAAATCTTTTAGAAGATATCAAATAAAATAATTGAATAGTGATTTATTTTATGATTTATTACTCTTATAGTTGGTAAGCATTTTGGTCCCATGTAGAGGTTACTCTTTCTCAGTTGTTTATTCTTCTTAGGAATATGGTTAATTAGAAAAATATGGTTTTTGATAGGAGGGACAGATAAAGCATCTAATATCGACAGAAAACATAAATCACTGCTGGTGTTAAAAAAGTTTGAAATGGTATTCTCCATAGCAAAAATTTGTAGATAAGTATCATAATAATGTTTAAACTATTGACCTCAATTGTGTTGTTTCTGGCTAAAGCACTGATCCTTAGTCTGAACTTTTGTTCTTGAAGCACACTGAAATTGGTTTTAATCTGCTGTGCAATAGATTACTAGAGAAGACGAAAATCTTTGATAGGATAAAACAGAGAGTTTGGTGTACAGTATAGTAATAAAGAACTTTCAATAATTTTGTAATATTTACATTGAATGATGCTGTAATTAAGTATTTAAATGTTTAAACATCTAAACTATATTGAGTCAGCCCCTACACCTCACTAGTTACAAAGCATACTGCAAGGAAATTAAACATTTTAAAAACTACTAAAAGAAAATGTATGGGAAACATTGAAGTACACTGCAACAGGAAGGGGTTTATGAACAAATCCTCTAAGCAAATGCAAATAGATATAAATATGACTACATTAAACCAAAGTGGTCCTGTAATACAATTAGGATAGTAAAGAGACAATCATCATGAAGAGAGAAATATTTGCAAACTACAGCTCTTGGTAAGAATTGTGGCAGGATACACATTGGAATGGCAAAAACCTAACAATAAATTGACAAATAAAGATCTGAATGGAAAAATGTGTAAGTGGTCACAGAATCCCAGGTATAACTAAGGAGATATTTGTAATTGATAGTTATGATTAATATAATAAAACATAGAGAGAGTTAAATTTCTCTAAGGGTGGTGATAGTCACTCAGAAAGGAGAATTAACTTTTGCTAAAGACGTCGTCCCTTATGTGTTTAACATATTACAACGAATAGTGACGAGCCCAAATATATAGCAACACCAATTAGACTTTGCTGGAGGAGGATCCAAAGTTGAGTGGTCATAGAATGGTACAGGGAGTTGGGAGGTGGTTAATTATTAAATAGAATATATAAAATCCTCAAATAATTAAGAAACTTTAAAAAGGACTATAAAACATACTTGTGGTGAAACATGACTTTTTTTCTACAAATAAGCAACATTTTAATCAGTTAAATGTCAATTTAATTTAACTTTTAAAAATCCATGGTCTACATAAAACCATTATCAATCATAGTAAAGTATGTCTTTAGAAATTAAAAAAACTCATGGTCCTACCACAGTCATGGTCTGTAATGGTGTCCCTATCCTATTTTGTCACCAAAGATCACACAGATGCCAGGGGTCTAGAGCACAATCTGTGTCCATGAGGGTGTCTGAAGGACATACTACCACTGGGTCTATGCTGATATGAGTGACCTCTGCTGTCTCCCAGGGCCGCTGCCAAGGGCCATGTCTGGATTCATGATCCTTCAGCTGCTGAATCTAGGGTGATGCCCATGTCTCTTGTTACCACTGACTACTATTATGGAGATGGCCATGGTCTGGTCAGCCACCTAAGACCATGTTGATGTTCAAAGGTGATGCTGGGGCAGGTTCCATACTGATCTGATTGGCCTGTGTTGCCACAGCAATCATGGTGATGTCTGGGCCCA
Organism: Myodes glareolus; assembly: GCF_982192425.1. Classification (NCBI taxonomy): domain Eukaryota; kingdom Metazoa; phylum Chordata; class Mammalia; order Rodentia; family Cricetidae; genus Myodes; species Myodes glareolus. The sequence continues at coordinate 44,163,179 of NC_142041.1, read as the reverse complement.
ACTGATGCTAAGGACCATGCCGACCCTCCCCGTCTCCCAAAAGTGGCATGGGTGAGGGAAAGGTGCTTTCGTCACTCTGCTCCTTGCATTATGTGGCAGGTGAAAGAGTTGGTCCTAGGTCACAAGAGTGAGAGAACTATCCCTGTCACTCACTAGCTGCAGCACACAGGAGAGCAGGCCTTGCATTCCACCTGGACACCACTAGAGTTGACCATGTTGTCAGGCTGGGCAGCTGAGCCCGTCCTGAGGGGGTGAGAATATGAGAGCTGACCACACCCTTCCCACATATGGCCCCTACAGAGATGAGAAGAGAGAGCTCTGCATCTGGTCTGGGTAAAACAGTAGAACTGTCCCTGGTGGTGAATGTGTGTGTGATTCAGATCCGAGGACCTGAGAGCAGGAAAACTGGCCAAATTCCTTGCTGCCTGCGAGCTTCATTGGGTGAGCCAGTCAAGGCTATTCTGGGGAGTTCCCTTGTTAAGGACTATAAGGGGGATGCTAGAGGACTGACCAACCCAGCTACCTCCTTGGCCCAGAACCAGGACTATAAGTTAGCCCAACCCAACAACTACCTCATCTGTGGCTTTTTGGAGTATATGAAGAGGATGAACATACAGATCCAAAACAACAAGATTTTTCAAACAGGATATTCAAGAAAAGTCAGTGAGAGCCCATTACCAGTGCTGTAGAGAAGCCAGAAGTCTCCAGCTAAACCAATGACTCTTGGCAAAAAGTACTTGCAAGTAAAGATGAATGGACTTACTCAACATGACACACTACAGGTCCAAGATGAGATTCTCCTTCGTTTTTTTTTTTTTTGTTTTTTGTTTTTTGGTTTTTTTTGCTGTTGTTATTTGTCTATTTGTTTTTTGTCTTCTGTTTTGCTTTACTATGTTTTGTTTTTGATTTTTGTTTCAAATTTGGTTTTGTTTTTGGGTGAGGTTGCAAGAAAAGAAGGCAGATATGAGGGGACAGAGGGACACGTGGGAAGATGTGAAATCCTCAAAGAGTCAATAAAAGTTTAAGAATTTTTAAAAATTAAAATGTAATAATTTAATAAATATCCTTATTACATTCTTCTATTCTATAAAAGTTCTATAACCTGGCTACTTATCTATAAACTAGAAACTCGAAATAAGGTATTAGGATTTTATTGAACTGTATCTTATGAAATACTGATGTCCTTTTGATGCATAATTTTATTTTCCTTATTGAAAAATAAAAAAGCTCTCATGATTAGCAATGTGACCTTCAGTGTTTTCATTTCACTTTTCTTAACTTTATCATGTACATATTTGTGTGTGTGTATGTGTATGAAAATAAATATATATGTGTATGTATGCATTCTGTGCCAATTATATGTCACCAGAAATATGAACTACATGTTCAGATAATAATGAGAAAAACCTGCAACAGGAAAGGTTGTATGAAAGCAAACAGCAAACAAAGCCAAGCTGCCCTAGAGCTCCCAAGTACTGCGACAGAAAATAAGAAGGAAAATGTGGTGTACTGGTAAAGAAAGGATTAGGAAAGACATGTTTGAATGAAGTCCAGAGGAGGACATAAGCAGTGAGATCCTCTGAGTTTCCCTAATCAAGTGCATATTTTTCCAGAGTGTTTATGTGTCTACCCTTATAACAGAGTTTTCCACAATACAGAGCTAGTTGCAGCATAGCTTTTTAATGAATAATTTCTAGAACGATGACTAAATGAAAACAAGGATATTCAAAATAGCAAAATACATATCAAAATTTCAGTGTCTGTAGGATTCAGGTGTATCTACTTTTCTTATTTTTTCTATTCATGTTTGAGAATAGAACCTGTTACTAATTGGGATAGCCATAATAAACTAAAAAACAAAATAAATAAAATACAAAGACTTAGAGGCTAAAGAAATGGTTCAGCATTAGAAACACTTGCAGGTGGTCAACAATTACCTATAAGTCCAGCTACAGGGGAATCAGTGTGCTATTCTGCCATCTGTTCTCCTTAGTCCCAAGGCACACACACACACACACACACACACACACACACACACACACACTCACACATGGAAACAGTAATATAAATAATTCTTTGAAGAAATATGAAGACTCATAAATCTATCTGAAACTGAAGAAGTGATAAAGCCCCTTCACATATAACATTTCACGTGTGTAGTTTCTAAGCAAAGTAGGCAGGTGTCACGAGACTGAGAAAGAAGAGCACTGTACCACAGAGAAGCTATGGAAGGATACACTCAGGTGCACTTGCATGAGATTTGTTCATATTGCTATGCCCTCAGAAGCACTTTTTTTTTTCTTATTGGATTCTCACTCCTCCTCATGGAGCTTGAGAGTCCATGCACTTTGTCACCCACATCATCATCCATTATCCATTTTTATCCCTGATCAAGAAAACACCAGAGGATGAAAACACTTTCCACCGGCATTGGGAGATCAAAATAACACAGAAAATCAGCAACCACTTGAGGACCTTATTTCTGATGTGTGATACTGTTGCATTGCTGTTCAGTAGATTGACAGGAAAAGTGAAGGGATGGACTAGCTCACATTTTGCCAATCTCCTGCAAAGAAGACGTCAGGACCCCATGGCCTAAGAGAAGACATTTCTATTTCTTTTTCCTTTTTAGACATTCAGCGAAATACAAAAGTAATAATCATAAAATCATCACATTTAGTGTAGCTATCCTGAAATATTTATTTGGCAGCTAAAAGACCAGGTAATGTGTTTTTATGACACACAGTTTGGTAGAAAGGATTTAAACCAATTGAACAAGAGTGCATATAATAAACATTTGTATCCTTGGGAGCTCTGTAGAACACGGGGATCATATAAATAATATGTCCAAATTTGTCAATATTTTCAGCCCCATTTCTCTAAGAGTGAGTAGTGCAAAACAAAATTCTATAAATCGTAATGTAATTATTGAGTTTATGTCAAAATTTTCATGAAATATTTTATGAGAATAGAAAGAAAAATATGTCAACCCAGAAGCACCCAGGAGCTTGATGCTTCCTCTGTCACTGCTTAGGCCTCTGCTTACAAACATGGCTGCACCTGATCAGGAATGGCCTTGGAGAAAGGCTGAAAACAACTCTGTCTTCCCAAGTCACAGTACAGTGACTACCAAGTATTTGTCATTGTCCATAATAGATGCTCTCCAATAAACTACAGAGAGACAACTCTACTCCAAAAAGGGCACGGATAATTTTCATGTCAAAAATAGACAAAAGAGAATGTCTGAATTCTGACAGACTTTCCGTAAAGACATTTCATGCCTACTAGTTTATAATGTACATCATTTGGCTATCACTGTCAAATTCAAAGATGTTGCTGTGAGGGGAATCAGAGTACAATCTGGTTTTGCCTCCGTTCATTACTTCTGATATGAAGGTTTCCTTAGTTCCTGAGAGAATATTATTGACTTTTGTAATATAGATAAAATGGAGGCAGATAGTGGACATATTTTAGTTGTAGAAGTAGATATCTTAACATTCTGATAGCATCAATGGAAAATGTATCCTTTAAAACTATTGATGATGTCAACTGATTTTCAGTATACTTTTAATAATTGACAACAAAACATTAAGTGAACTCTACTGTGTAATCAATTGTTAGTATGTTACTCTGGAATAAGTAAGTAATGTGCTGAAATAGAGCTGTTAATGTTCTGAAAATATTTGAATAATATTTGGAAGCTTTTGACATTGCGATTTTGAATTGCAATTCAGTAATTCATTTCATGTAATCGTTTTTAGAATTGCATCAAATTTTTCATAAGCTAAAATGAGTCAGGTGAGTATCTGAGTTCAAGGCCAACCTAGTCTACAGAGTGAGTTCCATGATAGCTAGTTTACAGAGAGAAACCCTGTCTCTAAAAACAAACAAATGAAGAACATTCAAGCAATAAACAAACAAAACAATCAAAAATGAAACATATTTATAGTGAATCATAGTTATGGTAAGACACATGTACACATAACGTAATATTTCCATTAGGGTAAATATAACTACTCACTCCATCCACGTTGAACATTTCTTTATATTAAAAACATCATAAATGCTTAATTCTACCTTTCTGAACAAAAAGTATGCTATTTTTCTCTGTAACCTACAAGGTGTAGCAGTATACCAGAACCTGGTCAATGTCTCTCATCCCTCTTTCTTCATGTTTTCACCTAGCCTCATCTTCAATGAGACCAACTATCTTCAATTCTGCATATGGGATGGGGCATTATGGCATTGACTTTCTGTTGTTTCCTAATTTCATTTAATATTATTATTTTAAGAAGCATCTGTGTGAGGAGAAAGAAACAATAACAACAAAGTTTCTGGTACAGAAAATCCTGAGCCTGGTGTAGACCATGACTTTTTAAAAGTTATGTAAATTTAAACCTTTAAAATGCACTAAGAGCTTGTACACAGAAATCATGATCTTACTGTATTTATTTGTTCATATCACCGCTTTCACCGTTCTTACTCTCTGTCAATACCAACACAATTCCCTTGATTTCATGCCTGCATTTTTTTCAAGAAAATATTCAATTTGAATATTGATAAAATAATCTAAGAAGAATACATTCCATTAAAGAAGTTAACAAAATAATTCAAACATGATTGTTAAAGAAATTCAACACATACTGTATAGAAACCAATGTTTGCAAATTCGTTCATCCTTTAATAGATAGAATATTGATATTACTTGTATTTCAGAAAGAATCCCTTCACTAACCAGTCTGTCTTTGCTGGTTTCTGTGGTATGCAACTTGAATGCTCCCATAAAACCATATGTTCAAAAGTTGGCGTTCATACTGATGAATATTTTGCATATCACCATAGAACCTTCATCTGGCGATGGATGGAGATAGAGACAGAGACACATATTGGAACACTGGACTTAACTCCCTAGGTCCAAACGAGAAGCAGATAGAGGGAGAACGTGAGCAAGAAAGGCAGGACCAGAGGGAACCTTCATCTGACAATAGATGGAGATAGAGATGGAGACCCACATTGGAGCACTGGACTGAGCCCCCAAGGTCCAAATGAGGAGCAGAAGGAGGGAGAACATGAAAAATGAAATCAGGACCGCGAGGGGTGTGTTCACCCTCTGATACAAGGGGACTGATCTAATGAGAGCTCACCAAGGCCAGCTGGACTGGGACTGAACGAGCATGCGATCAAACTGGATTCTCTGAATGTGGCTGACATGGGGGCTGACTGAGAAGCCATTGACAATGGCACTGGGTCTTGTTTTGTCTGCATGTACTGGCTTTTAGAAATCCTAGTCTGTTTGGATGCTCACCTTCCTAGACCTGAAGGGAGAGGGGAGGAACTTGAACTTCCCACAGGGCAGGAAACCCTGACTGCTCTTAGGACTGGAGAGGGAGGAGGAGAGGGAGTGGGGGGGGAGGAGGAGAGGGAGTGGGGGGAATGGGAGGGTATGGGGAGGAGGGGAGGAAGTGGAAATTTTTATAAACAAATAAATTAATTAATTAAAAAAAAGTTGGTCCTCTGTCTGTGTGGCACTACTGGGAAGTGGGAGGTCTTGAGTCATGGGCAACATAATGTAAGGAAATGGGACTCCATTTACCTTTCTTGCCTCTCTTTTATGATTGATTATATGGGAACACAGGCCCAAGAGCAATGGGCTCAGCTTCCTGGTTGGAATGTCTAAGCTTAAGAGTTAAATAAACGGCCCATCCTGTTAAGTTGATAAACTCAGGGGTATCTCATCATGAAAGCAAGCTGATTGGCTTGCTATTTTATCAGATAATGGAGTATGTTTGACAGCAGAACTATTAGTATAGTTCTAATCTTCTGTGACTATCAAAGTAGCTGAAAATAATAGGTAATATAGTTTCTAAAAATTAAAGTATTCCTAGATACCATAATTTCTAATAATGTGTAGCCATTTCAAGGAAGATGCCTACAATCTATATACGATGCAGAAATTCAATTAACTCTTGAACATTTAAGCAAATAAATGTGGATAAAGTGGATGGAGTATTGAACCTAAGCACAGTTACTTTTTGGATGTGAGCATTGGGAGACATCAATTAGAGGATATCAAATTTACCTTCTATTAGGTTTAAAAATGGCAGAGGTGAGTTATCATCAACTGAAAGACCTCGGACCCATAAACTAATTGAATAATGAATGGATTGTTGAAAATGTAATGCACCTTTCTTCCAAGGTTTTATATATATTAGATATTGATAATAATAAATTTGTTAAAATTTGCTTTGACCAAGCCAATAATTTTAACATGAAACCAGGATTAATTTTCAGACTTTCATCTGTTAAAATGATAAACTGAATATTCTTTTATCCTTTATTCTGTACAAGGTAAAATTTATATAGAATATTGTCAAGTTGGAAAAACTAAAAACTATATATAATTTAAATACCCATTGTTTAATGGAAATAGATGAAACTATCTGGAACACAACTAAGTAAACATAAAATCTTGTCTTGCTGTTTCCCATTACATACCTCAAAGTATGAGTGTATGTTCAAATAGAATTACCACAAAGGTACTACTGAGAATCAGAGGAGGCACAGTAACATTTAACATTCAAGAAGGGTAACACACATCTATTTCTAACTTGCAGGTTTATATTTCTGCTATGCTGAGACTAAAGTTGACTGAAAGTGATTGATTTTCCATTTCTGAAAGTGACTATCTTTGGCTGGAAAATTGAATTTGTATGGTTTTTCTCTTTGTCTCCATTTCTTTCCTTAACAGACTTTTTACAGGATAATTTACATTCAAAGAAAAGTGTAATAAAAGTAATAAGATCTCCAAAATCTATAGTGTCTATGATTTTAGTCTTCCCTATCCCATGTTGTAAATTTATTGCCATCAGGGAAGAGTGGGGAGTTGCCCATTAAAAGGTATTAACAAGTTTTTGTAGAAATGTGTTCCTTCTTTCAAGAGAAGGCTTTTGTAAAGCAATCTGAGCCCAGTGATTTTTTTCTTTTCTTTGTATGCCTTCCTTCTGATGATCCCTTGTTTTTGCACATCATTCTGCCCTCAACATAAATAGGTCAGAATCTAGTATCATTAAGGTAGACTTTAAGACTCCAGAATCACAAGACAACAATGCCCATATTTTACTAGTAATAAACCACAAATAATGCTGTAAACTGAGAGATGATCAATAGATTAAAAGAAAAAATCATGTGGCTTGACATTATGACACTATGTCATTACTATGACATTATACAAGCATAAAAAAGAATGATGTCCTGTCATTTATCAGTGTGGATAGAATAGCATACATTTTACTCTTCAAAATTTAGTTCTTTAACAATTTCATACAATGTTATAATGCATGCTATTTATTCTTCTTCCCAATATTGCCTATCTATCTTAGTTAAGGTTTCCATTACTGCAACAAAACACTATGACCAAAAAGCAATTTGGGAAGGAAAGGGTTTATTTGGCTTACAATTCTGCATTGCTGTTCAGGACAGAAACTCAAACAAGGCAGGATCCTAGAGGCATGAGCTGATACAGAACCCATCAAGGGGAGCTGCTTATTGGCTTACTTCCCATTCATCTTGGGCTGGGCCCTCCCCAACTGATCACAAAATGAGAAAATGTCTTACAGCTATAGTTCACTCAGGTATTCTTTCCTCTAATGACTATAGTTTGTGTCAAGTACACACACACACACACACCAAAACCACACAAACAAACAAAAACCCAGCGAGTACACTATTCATGATTCTTATCTGTTCCTTTCACAAATGTATAAATTTTGTTTTATTCAGGACTATATCTGTGACCAATGGATTAGGACTATCCTAGTTTTTTTTTCTATTGTTGTTATAAAACACCATGCCACAAGCACTTAGGGAGTATAGGGTTTGTTTTGTTTACACTTTGACATAAGTCTATGGTTATGTGAATGAGAATGGTTCCTAAAGGTTCATATATTTGAATACTTGGTCCCCAGTTGCTGGAACTGTTTGGAAAGGATTCAGAGGCATTGTTAGAGATTATATTATACTGGCGTTATCCTAGAGATTTAAAATCATCCATGAAATTCATAGTTCTCTTTCTGCCTCATGGTTGTATATCAAGATGTGAGCTCTCAGCTGTTCCTTTCCTCTGCCATGATGCACCCAAACATTTTGAAAACATAAGTAAAATTCAACATTGTACTTTTAAGTTGTTTCAGTCATGGTATTTTATCACAACAATAGAGAAGTAACCTTGACAGGGTCCATCATAAAAGAAAGTCAGAGAAGCAAGTCAAGGAAGGAACCTAGAGGCAAAAACTAAAGCAGAAGCCATGGAGAAATGTTGCTTAATCACTTGCTCCCCATGTCTCATTCAATCTGTTTGCTTATGTCACCCATGACTATGGGCCCAGGGGTGGCACTGCACCACCCCTACTTAGCTAGGACCCACTTACACCAACCGTTAATCAACAAGATGACCCATAATTTTGCCTACAGACCAATCTAGATGGAGCAGTTTCTCAGTTCATTTTCTTTATTCCTAAATGTTCCTAGCTTGTATTATGTTGAAAACACACCCAAATACACACACCTACAAACACCCACCCCCCACATACACACAGAAATACACACAAATGCAACCCTAAAGCTGAACTGCATCAGGACAATTGATTGGAACAGAGTAGGTATACAACAATTAGTGCCTGCTGGGCAGACAACGAAAATCAATGACTCCTGCTTTCTCTTAACCTAACTATCCTTAGCATAAAAGTCAACAGTGATGTACAGGGATCCTCTTAAGGCACTCCATATCCTAACATGTCCCAGTGCAGTTGTCTATAGTTACTGTGAGCTCTTGATTGCAGTGGTATATATTACCCAGAAGATGACATTTCACAACTCTTCTGCCTATATTCTGGATCTCATTCTTTCCTCTCTCTTCTGCACTGTTTCCTGATGCTTGGGTTAGCTGGAGTAAATGCCTTGTTTAGGGCTGAGCACTCAGCCACCATTTACCTTCATCAACTGTGTAGCCCTAAGACTTGGTTTTATCACAATTCCCTGAAAAAAAAAATGGTTTTATCTGATTAAAGACGAGGGGCAATTGTCATGAGTACAAGCATACATTAATAAGGTTTCTCAACACTGTCATTTTTTTTAAAAAGACAAAATTAAGCTCCCTTCTAGATCCTTAGACTTATCACACCGTGGACTTTTGAGGACATTTACAGGACCAGGTTTGGGTTTCCTCTTACGGAATGTCCCTCAAAGCCAGGCAGAGCGTGGTTGGTTGTCCCCTATCAGTGGTCACACTATTGCAAACATGAATACTTATTGCCTGACAGGTCAGTGCCACAGTTCAAAGGTCTCACAGCTGTATAATACCCTCAGTGTCCTTTCCCCAAAGTAGTCTAGATAACACCTTCAGACACTATGGAAGCTAGCTGAAAGGAAGAAGTATTTAGTTTAGTTTTAGTGTGATTTTTCTATATCATGCAGTCAAAATGTATGGCATCTTCAAAAACCAGATCCTATCATCGAATTCTGGTAGACAGTCAAGAGCAAATTCAAGAATCTATCTCATTTTGTGGACCTCTGGGAGATCCCTGACTGACAATTCAAAAGGAGTTTTCCTATATATTAGATATGATTTTTTTGTCGGTGTTGTTCGTTTGCTTATTAATCCAACCTTCAATGAGGAGCTATTTCTAGTCATAAAGGATATATCTCATTTAAGCTTTCCTATCTGGTGGTCAGTTTCCAATGACTTTTATAATATCCTCTAAATTTATTTGACCCTGGCCCTACCCTTTAATTTCCTCAATCCATCTCTTCCTTACTTAAATCTTTCCACACCTGCGTTCACAATCTTCTCTTCTGTGTTACAGATTGTCTTTTTCTACTGTCTCTGAAGAGTCCCCACTTCCAATAAATTCTGCAGAAACTCCATGTGCATGGATTCACATATGAGAAAGAGAATGTGTGTTTATTTTTCTGTGCCTCGGTTACCTGACCTAGTTTAATTTTGGTTAATTTCATCCATTTACTGAAAATTTCATTTTACTTTACAGTTAAATAAAGTTCTATTGTGTATATGTATCCGATTTTCATTATACATTGACTGGTTGCTGGGCATCTGGGCTGTGGTGGATAACATAACTGCTATAAATGGAGCAGAAATGAACACGAGTCGGCAAGTTAAAACATATGCAAGTTAATTCTCTCTGTTATGTAGTTCTGAGTTTAAATCCCAGAAGCATGCTGTCTCTATAATCCTTGAAGTTGCCCTGTGGGCAGATCCGCTGCTGATGGTTTCCTCCCGCTTTTGTTTGTCTCAAAAAGAATCATTGCATCTCTCTTCTTTAAGGTAGTTCTACTATACTGCTTGTGAATTCCTTTCCATTCATATTTAAATATTTCTCACTAGCCTCTCTCCTGCATGGTTTTAATTCCTATTCATGCTCCTTCCCAAGAAAGACTTACTTTCCTCTGGCCTGCATAGAACCTTTAAATAGTGTTTTTTAAGTTCACTGATGATGAATAGCCTAAGAATTTTTTATTTGTTTTTTTATTACTTGATGTTCTGTGAATTTTGTGGACTAATTTTAGTATCTATAATCAATTTTGTCAAAAATTCAACCATTACTAAAATATTTCTACTACTTAAATTTCTTTTCTTTTTCTCATATCAAATCCACATGTTACATCTTGAATAAGTGAGTGTTCTTCAGTATTATTTTTAAAAGTTTTATTCATGTGCTTGCTTTTTTTTCTGTCTTTTTTTTTTTTTTTTGAACATATAGAGCCAGAAGAGGGTGTCAGAACACTGGATAGTTAGAGGTGGTTGTGAGCCATCATGTAGGTGCTGAGAATTGAAGTCAGGCCGTCTGGAAAAGTGGTCAGTGCTCTTAACCACTGAACAATCCTTCCAGCCCCAACTTTTTAATGCTATTTTATTTGTCTTCCAGTTTAATAAGTTTCTAGTGACAGAAAAGCAAACTAATGGATTTGCTCTATATTTTTACTAGTCTTTTGGTGAGCCTAGGAAAAATTCTTTTCCTGTCTCCAACCTCCCTTTCTTCCTCCTTCTCTCTCTCTCTCTCTCTCTCTCTCTCTCTCTCTCTGTGTGTGTGTGTGTGTACATGCACACACATGAATATAGATAAGTAGGTATTAATGTAGATTTCATCTGTGAAAGGAAACATGTACTGTCTGTCTTACTAAATATGACTGTTTTGACTCAATACAAATCCAAATATTTTTCTGTAAATTACATGATTTTATTATTTTTATGGCTGAATAAATCCCCATTGTACACATACACACCATATTTTATTTATCTGTTTATCAACTGCTGGACAACATGCCAGGTTTCATTAGTTGGCTGCTGTGAATAGTGAGACATTAAACATGAATGGGCAAAGTTCCTCTGTGACTGTGTGATATGCTGATTTTAGTGCATTGGGGGAGGGGTTTGTAAACGAGTAGAGATATACCCAAATCATATAGTAGTACTGTGTGTTTGGTTTCTGAGAAATCTCTATACTGATTCCCATATAGACTGGACTAATTTACATTCCCATCAGCAATGTATGAGTTTCTTTCCCCTGAAGCTTCTCTAGGATCTTAATTACTATCCTGAGTTGAGTGGGATCGAATTTGAATATTTGTCTTTCAATAATGACTATGGATATGGGACTATTAAAAATATGTATTGATGTCATTTTGACAACTGCTTTGGAGAATGCCCAATACATTCTTCATTTATTTATTGGACTATTGGTTTATAGTGTTATGTTACCGAGTAATTTTTATGTATTCTTGAATTTAATCTTCAGGGAAAAGAATAATTGGTGAATACTTCCGTTCATTCCACATCCTAATTCTTCTCTATTTCTTTGGCTGTGTAAAACCTTTTTATATTTCCTGCAGGACTACCTGCAAATGCTTGCTGTTTTGTTCAAAGTAATTTGATTATTTTTCAGAAAGTTTTTGTCCACATCTATACCATTTGATGTTTTCCTCAGTTTCCTCTAGGTTTTCTGAAAAACCAGCATTAAGGTTTTGGATCCATTTGGAGCTTGGTTTTGCACAGGCTGACTGAAACTGATATTTTAATTTATCTACACGCTGGTGCGCAGTTTCCTCAGTAAATTTTTTATCATTACTGTAAACAGTACTTCTCAATGTGCTTTTAGATTTTTGTGAAAATCAGACAGCTATGACTTTGTGGCCTCATTTCCTTTTTTATATTATAGTCTACTGGTCTCTGTGTCTCTTTTAATGCTATAACTATCAAGTTTATTTTGTTTACTGAATGATTTTTAGTGTAATTAAAAATGAGGAAAGATGACCAGCAGATTTTTGCATTCTGAACTGAAGTTTTAAATAACTCTTGACAATATATCCAGTTTTAACGACAACATTAATGAATATGGGAAGTCCTTTTGTCTTTTACTGTATTCAATTATTTTCTTCAAGTTTTGATAATTTGTATTGTGGAGGGGTTTTATATGGTTTATTCCTAAATATTTTCTTTGATTTTTAAGGAGACAAGTGAATGATAATTTTTTCTCAGCAAATCTATTATTGACATATAGAAAAGTTATAATTTTTTATATGCTGATTTTGTTTTCTTTTTTTGATGAAAGTTATAATGAAACCTTTGGGAGCTCAGGCAGACTTTGAGGTATGAAAAGTATAGAATATTATCTGCAAATAGAGATGATTGACTTCTTATTGTATTTATACCTTTTTTCTCTTTTTATATTTATATTTATTTTCTTTTATATTTTTATATTTTATATTGATATTTCTTTTTCCTGACATATTGTACTTGCTATGAAATACTGGGCACACTTTTCTTGTTCCTGATTTGAGAGCAATTGCTTTCAGTTTTTCTCTATTTGCCATGATGCTGGCCCTAATTTTCTTGTGTATTGCCTTTATCATGTGTAGTTATGTCCTTTTAACTTCTCATTACTTAAGGGTTTTTTATTGTAAAAGAATGTTAAAATTTTTCAACCACAACCAATTCTTATATTTTTATAATATTTCAATTTGTGACATAGTGAATTATATTTTTTCTATTTTTCATGTGTATGCATTTGTGAGGTGTGTATGCATGTCACATATGTGTTCTAATACACATGGGTACTTCTGAGTATTTAGGAACACATTTATTTGTGTAAGCTACACATATACATAATGTATGTGTGTGTGTGTGTGTGTGTGTGTGTGTGTGTGTTCTTACATGTTGGGGAAAACATAGATGTGTATGGATGTGGTGTGTACATGTGGAGGCCTGAAGTTGACGTTGAGTGTCTTTCTCAATAGCTTTTTACTTCATATATTGAGGCAGGATATCATGTGGACTCAGTTTGATAGTTTCTCTTGTTGACCGAGCCAATTTGATCCTGGGATCTTCTTTCTTCATTTCTTGTGCACTTGGATTGCAGGCAGGATACTACACTTACTCAATATTCCCATGGGGATATGAACTTTCTTGCTCATGCTTGCACAGTATGCAGTATGCATTTTATGCACTTAGGTATATTCTTACATCTTGGTATATAATCTTATGATTTGTGCTGTTGTTTCATTTGGTTTGCACATATTTTATTGATAATTTTTGTGTCTGTATTTGTTAGGAAAATTGATCTATATTTTTCTTTAAAATCTGTACTCTTCTCTGGTTTTATTATTAGAAAATACTAGTCCAGGGATGATTATTATTTTTATTGTGAGAGTTTATTACTCAATCTCATTATTTATTATACAACAATTTAATTCCGATTAATGTGTGACTGTAAATATATTCATTTTCTCTAGATTTTGAAACACTTTTTACACTACAGGTTTTCAAATTATTTCCTGGTGATATTTCTGTTTCCATTTTCGTCTATAACTCGAATACGTGGAGGTTCCTTCTGTCCTCTTCTGCTGGGGGCGGGGGGTGGTGTAAGGGTTTGCCAGTCTTTGTTTATATGTTTGACGAACTGATACTTGATTTCACTGACTCTTTGCATTCTTATTTCATTAATTTCTTTGCTGATGCTCATTATTTTCAGCCTACAAGTTATAGCCAATCATCAAGGGAAACTAAAGCAGGAACTCAAGACAAGAGCCTGAGAAAGAAATCATGGTTGCACTGTTTTCTGGCTTGCACTACTGAATGTGCTCAGCTACCTTTCTAATGCAGGCCTGGTCCATGGGCTCAACGGTAGGTATTCCTACAGTGGTCTGGGCCTTCCTCCATCAATCAATACTTAAGGAAATGGTCTACAGAGATGCCCGTAGGACTATGCAGTGCAAGCAATTCATTAGTGCAGATTCTTTCTTCCTAAATATGTCTAGGAATTTGTCAATTTGACCTAAACTAATAGCCATAATATTTGAACTAACTTTGTCGACCTTTGGTTATCGACTATCAAATGATATAACTGGGGTACTGAAATATACTCTGTCCCTTTTTGTTGTATGGCATTTACTTTAGGAAAATTCAAACATTCAGTACATGGGAGTATATAATCATATCTTTTTGATAGTTTGTTTTATTTAATACTGAGCATTACTTTTTAATTTTTCTAAATTCATGTTACCAATTATAAAGAACTTCTAACATTTTTTGCATCAGTTTGCATGATATGATTTCATTTTTTTCAGCATTATACTGTTTCTATACTTTCTAGTGAGGTGAAGTTTTGGCAAGGATATTTGGATGCTGTTTAATATATAATCTCTTAAGCTGATTGTAGTATAGAGTTCAGGTGATTTAAATTTAAGATTGGAGTTTTATTAAGAGAAGGTGACAGATGCTGTAATTTGTGGGTTTCTTTCCTGGCAGATTTTCGCTTACCCTTTATTTGTCTTAGGGGTCATTGGTTTACTGAATTGGACTTGTTTGGTTACTTTCTGGTTATAGAATGTTTGTCGTTTACTTTGTGAAATTTACTCTTCTCTAGTGATTGAGTTTGACTTTTTCTCTTCTGTGTTCCATTGAGCATTTTGTGCAATGTTGGCTTAGTGTCTACAATGAGTTGCTGACCTTGGAAAGTTTTCATTCCTCCGGCAATGTTAAATGATATCTTTGCCAGATATGATTACCTTGATTGACATATATCTATTTCCAGTGTTTAAAATGTATCATCCAATGCTCTGTCATATATTTTTAAATTTTGTTCTAACTAAAAATATATTTAAATAACTTTTCTTATTTCAACCTTTCCTATGACTCCTCCCTCCAAGCTCTAACATGTCCCTCCCTCCCAAATTAATGGCCGCTTTTCTTTTAATTTTTATAGAAACACATGCCATTAAATGCATTTAGTCTTGCATATGTGTATATCACAGTTGCAAAATTGAACAACAAATTAGGGGCTCATATTTGGGAGAGACTAATTATCTCTCTTTCAGCAGATAGTGTTATCCCATAGTCCCCCTGATGATTTCCCCCCTTCCACATTATCTTATCTATCGAAGTCGCCTTTGTTCAGATCTTATTTAGGCAGCCATATTGTTAAGGTATCATGGACACAGTTTCTTGTTATTTCTAGGAGCCACAATTTCACAATAAACTTTGTGTTCCTCTATCTCTTACAAAGTTTTGCCCCATCCCATAATGTTCCCTAAGACCTAGGTATAGAAGTTGTATTGGAAAGAGCCGGGCGGTGGTGGCGCACGCCTTTAATCCCAGCACTCGGGAGGCAGAGGCAGGCGAATCCCTGTGAGTTCGAGGCCAGCCTGGTCTACAAGAGCTAGTTCCAGGACAGGCACCAAAAACTACAGAGAAACCCTGTCTCGAAAAATCAAAAAAAAAAAAAAAGAAGTTGTATTGGAGATCATCTGCTGAGGCTCAGGAATCTTTTTGGTTTGTGTGTTTGCTTTTTTATTTTTACATTCCAACCAATGTTTCCCCTTTCTTCCTCCTCCCCAATTCCTTCACCCCTCACCTCCCTTCTAAATACCTCTCATCCATCTTTCGCCAGTGTTTCTCTTCAGATACAGGTAGGCTTCCCATGGATATCAGCCAGCAAAGGCATATCAAGTTACAGGGAAAGTAGGCTCCTTCTCTTCTATTAAGCTGGCTGAGGCAATACAGCAGAAGGAAAGGGTCCCGAAAGGCAGGAATCAGAGTAAGAGGCCGCCCCTGCTCTCACTATTAGAAGTCTCACAAGAAGGCTACGTTACACAGCTGTAACATTTGTACAGAGGGCCTAGGTCAGTCCCAAGCAGATTTCCTGGTTGTCTATTCAGTCTCTGCGTGTCAGTATGAGCCCAGTCTATTTGGCTCTGTGGGTTTTTTGTGGTGTCCTTTTCCCCTCTGATTATTACAATTCTTTCTCCCTGTTTTCCATAGGGTTCTATAAGCCCTGCCTAATGTTTGACTCTGTATCTGTTCCCATCAATTGCTAGGTGCCCTTTGGTGACAGGTGGGCTAGGCACCAGTCTTTGAGAATAGTAGAATAACATTGGGGATCCTTTCATTGACGTTTTTGTCAACCACATTTGGTTCTATCTTAGGTCTCTAGGATGTCCTACCTCTAAAGTCTGGCCGTCACAATTACGGAATTTCCTCTCAGGCTTTGAGTCTTCACTTGAGCTCGTCATTAGTTGATCACTCTCACAATGTTTGTGCCTTCTTTATCCAAGGACATTTTCTGTATGCCTGACGAACTGTAGGTCAAATGATTTGTGACTGAGGCAGTGCCCCAATCCCTCCTCCATTGAAAATCTTTCTTGCTTACAGAAGAGGTCCGGTTAACCCTCTGTATTCTCCAATACTAGGAGTCTTTGTGAGGGTCACCCTCATAGATTTCTGGTAGTTTCCATTGCTCTAGGTTTTAGCTCATTCAGAGAAGTTCCACGATTCCTGTTGTCTCTCTTAGCACTGTCTCTCTTCATCCTCCTCACAATTAATCCCTTCTAGTATCACCCCGACTCCCACTTCCAGCCCTCTCCTCCTGTCCACTGGAAATTTCCACTCTGTTTCTGCTTTACAGAGAGATTCACAAATTCCTCATCACCACTGCCTTAGCCCTCCCTGTTATTTAGCTTCTCTGAGTCTGTAGGTTGTCGCATGTTTCTCCTTTGCCTTGTGTCAAATGTCCACTTATGAGTGATTACATATCAGGTTTGTTTTTCTGGTTCTGTGCTACCTCACTCAGAATGATCTTTTCTATTTCTATCCATTTGCCAACAAATATCCTGACATCACTGTTTTAAATAGCTGAGCTATGTTCCATTGTACAAATGTACCTCATCTTCTTTATCTATTCTCTGGTTGAAAGACATTTTGGTTGCTTGCAGGTTCTGGCTAGTATGAATAAGGCTGCTATGAACATAGTTATGTAAGTGTCCCTGTTGTAGGATAGAAAAGTCTTTGGGTACAAGTTTCCACTCCCACCAGGCATGAAGGAGTATTCCCCTTACACTGCAGCATCTCCAGCATGAGTTGTCACTTGTGATTTTGATCTTAGCCATTTTAACATGTTGAAAATGGAATCCCAGTGTCGTTTTGATTTGCATTTCTTTTATGACTCAGGATGCTGAACATTTGTTTAAGTGATTCTTGGGAATTTGACATTTCTCTGTTGAGAATTCTGTTTAGGTCTGTACCCATTTTTAAAATAGATTATTTAGGTTTTTGATGTCTAGTTTACTGAGTTCTTTATATATTTTGGAAACCAGCCCTCTGTCAGATATGGGGTTAGTGAAGATCTTTTCTCATTCTGTGAGCTGCTGTTCTTTCCTGTTGCCAGTGTCCTTTGCCTTACAGAAGCTTTTCAGTTTCACAATGTACTATTTGTTAACTGAAAATCTTAGTGTCTGCGTGATTGGTTTTGTGTTTAAGAAAATGACTCTGGACTCTTATGATCAGCTGATCTTTGTTTAGTGACCAGTTGTAGCATGCTCTAATACTGCTATTGGTTGACCTATCTCTTTCCTACAAGTCTAAAGTACTCCATATCAGTTCCTAAGAGGCGGTTTATTTTTTTTGTCTTTGTAGCTGAGTTTGTGCTTTTTTAAATGCAGTTTTTAATATTATTCTTTGGTTTTAATCTTGAGCACTTTGTGTCTTAGAAAGGTCTTCATTTTTGGTTGTATGTGTTTGGGTTTCTTGATACTCCACTTAAGTTTGAAATTTTATACTGTAATTGTGTTAGCTTTTCTATGTGTTTCCCTAGTCACCTCCTCTACTCAAATTTGATTTCATTGCCTGGTTCAATAGTTAATGAAATTCCTGGTAATGTTTTATTTTAAAAACATTCTACCTGTAGGCATATGCTGGGTAGTTTTATGTGAACTTTGCACAAGCTAGAGTCATCGGAGAGGAGGGATTCTCGGTTGAGAAAATGCTCCCATCAAATAGAGTTTTAGGCAACCTATAGGGAATATTCTTTTTTTCTTTTTTTTCTTTTTGAAAGTAAATTTTATTAAATTATAAAAGTTTCCATTTACGCCCCTCTTCCCAACACCCTCCCACTCCCCCCACTCCCTCTCCTCCTCCCTCTTCGTCCCTTAGGGCAGTCAGGGTTTCCTGCCCTGTGGGAAGTTCAAGTTCCTCCCCCCTCCCTCCAGGTCCAGGAAGGTAAGTATCCAAACAGACTGGATCCCCAAAATCCAGTATATGCAGAGGAAACAGGTCCCAGTATCATAGTCAATGGCTTTTCAGAAAGACTTCGGGCCAGCCACATTCAGAGAATCCGGCCAAATTCCGAGAATCTGGTTAGATCACGTCCTCGTTCAGTCCCAGTCCAACTGGCCTTGGTAAACTCTCATTAGATCCGTTCCCTTGTATCAGTGGGTGATAGCATCCCTCGCAGTCCTGATTTCGTTTTTCATGTTCTTCCTCCTTCTGCTCCTCATTTGGACCTTGGGGGGCTCAGTCCGGTGCTCCAATGTGGGTCTCCGTCTGTATCGCCGTCCTTCGCCAGATGAAGGATCTATGGTGATAAGCAAAATATACATCAGTATGGTTATGGGCCACGGCCGATTCAGGCACCCTCTCCTCTGTCCAGAGAACAATCTGGGGGATCTCTCCTTGGACCTGGGATCCCATATATAATCAAGGAAACTGGGAGTCAACCTCCCTCAGGACCCAGCAATTCCACTCTTGGGAATATACCCTAGAGATTCCCTAGCACACTACAAAAGCATTTGTTCTACTATGTTCATAGCAGCACTATTTGTAATAGCCAGAACCTGGAAACATCCTAGGTGCCCCTCAATAGAAGAATGGTTAAAAAAGGTGTGGAACATATACACATTAGAGTTTTACTTAGCGGTAAAAAACAATGACATCTTGAATTTTGCATGCAAATGGATGGAAATAGAAAACGCTTTACTGAGTGAGGTAAGCCAGACCCAAAAAAAGGAACACGGTATGTATTCACTCATAAGTGGATTCTAACCATAATTAAAGGTCTTTGAGCCTATTATTCGTGATCCTAGAGAAGCTAAATAAGAAGATGAACCTGATGAAGATTATTTAGCTATCCGCCAGGAGGTAGGAAATAGACAAGAGTCCCAGGTAACCTCGGGTGCATAGGGGGTGGGAGGGTTGATGGAAGGGGAGAGGGTTAGAGAGAAGGGAGTAGGGGAGGAATGGGGAAAGCTCGGTGGCCTGGAATGGGGGGGGGAGGGAGGAAGGATGAATATGAGATCAGGGAAGAATATATTTCAACTAAGGGAGTCATTTTAGGGTTTACAGGAGACTTGATTATAGGGAATATTCTTAAATAGTGACTAATGTGGGAGGGCCCAGCCTATTTTGGACAAATCGATCCCTGTGCTTGTGGTCCTGAGTGCTGTAGGAAGGCAGGATGAGTGTTGATATTTGGTGGTGGCAGGAAGGAAAATAGCACCATAGAATAGAACTCATGTGGGAGGTTTAAGCTGTAGGGAAGAAAAGGGGCACAGAGCACTGGCTTCTGGGGAGGTATCAGTGGCAAAAGAAAGAGCAGGAGGCAGAAGGGACCTGCCTTTTATACAGGGATGTGGTGCATGCGCACAGGGAGAGCTCTAAATAGTGGCAGCAGCTGATAACATTTTCTGTCAAAACCCTTAGTACTGGCCAGTTAAATGCCTGAGTACTAACAAGCACTTGTGTACAGGGAATTCTCTTAGTGCCTGCAGCTATAGACCCTGAGGGCAGGGCAGAGCAATGTTTGGATGCTAACAATGAGCATGCCAAGGGAAACAAGCTAGTAAACAGCCCCCTTCCATGGCTTTTGCATGAGGTTCAACCTCCAGGTTCTTACCCTGTTTGAGTTCCTGCACTGAATTCCTTTAATGATGAACAGTGGTGTGGAAGTGTAAGCCAAATAAATCTGTTTCTCCCAATGTTGCTATTGTCATGGTGTTTTATTACAATAACAAAAACAATAACCCTAGCTAGGACAATGCAGTATTTCATTGATTGTGACCTTCATCTCATTTATTCACACATATTTTTGATTATGCTACTGATGATCATTACTCTTTCTTACTTAGTTGATTGATCCCATAATTGCTCATATTTCTGAAGGAATACTTTGTAGGATTTCTTTTCTCTCCATTCTAAATTTCTTTTCCATTTACATACCTTTTAATTCACATAACAGATAAATTTATCATTTATCCATATATATGTGTAGATAACCCTTTCATCTTTCTCTTGTACTCTTTCTCTCTCTCTCTGCTTACACTTATATGAATACATGTGCAAATATATATGTATAGATATATATTTATGTCTGCATCGTAACTTACATTTTCTCCACTCTTCTGTCTATTTATTTCAGGTGTGTTGGTTTTATTAGTGGGTAGTTTCCTCCTGGGCTTATAATATTCACTACCAATTTAGAAGCGAGAAGCAGAGAATAGTATGAAAACCAGATATTTGAGAACACACTGCATGATTAAAAGTGTAAAAGGATACTGTGTGCTTTATTTATATCCTTTAAAGTTTTCTAAATAAAGGAACAAGAAAATTAGTAAGGAATGTTGAAAAGTTAGAGATTACTATAATTAAATATATTAATAAATAAGTAGAGAATAGAAGAGGTGAGGAAAAGGAAATAACGTAGATTAGAAATGAAAGAAAAGGGAAATGTGCAAAAATGTTAGAAATAAAGAAATAATTTTTTTTTTAGAAATAAAGCACAGCAGCTGGTGAGAATGGCAGGAGAATCAGAAAATCTAATGCAATGACATAAAAGCTCAAATGGAGATCTTTTCCCATTCTGCAGGCTATTGTTTTGTCTTGTTGACTGTGTCCTTAAGTTTACAAAAGCTTTTCAGTTTCAGGAGGTCCCATTTATTAATTGTTTCTCTCAGTGTCTGTGCTGCTGGGGTTATATTTAGGAAGTGGTCTCCTGTGCCAATGCGTTCAAGAGTACTTCCCATTTTCTCTTTTATAATGTTCAGTGTGACTGGTTTTATATTGAAGTCTATGATCCATTTGTACTTGAGTTTTGTGTATGGCGATAGATATGGGTCTATCTTCATTCTTCTACATGTTGATATCCAGCAATGCCAGAACCATTTGTTAAATATCCTTTCTTATTTCCGTTTGATATTTTTTGCTTCTTTGTCAAAAATCAGGTGTTCAAAGGTGTATAGATTAATAACTGGGTCTTTGATTCTGTTCCAATGGTCCTCCTGTCTGTTCTTATGCCAATACCAGGCTGTTTGCAGTACTGTAGATCTGTAGTAACTTCACATCAGACAGAGGTCTGATCTCCAAAATATACAAAGAACTCAAGAAATTGTTCATCAAAAGAACAAATAATTCAATTAAAAAATGGAAGAGTTTTTGGGGTCGCTGATGTACACTATCATATCGTCTGTAAATAACGAAAGTTTAACTTCATCTTTTCCAATTCGATTCCCCTTGATCCCCTTATGTTGTCTTATCGCTATTGCTAGAACTTCAAGCACTATATTGAAGAGGAATGGTGAGAGTGGACAGCCTTGTCGTGTTCCTGATTTTAGTGGAAAGGCTTTGAGTTTCTCTCCATTCAATTTGATGTTAGCTGACGGCTTGCTGTATATTGCTTTTATTATATTTAGGTATGATCCTTGTATCCCTAGTCTCTCCAACACCTTTATCATAAATGGGTGTTGAATTTTGTCAAATGCTTTTTCAGCATCCAATGAAATGATCATATGGTTTTTATCTTTCAGCTTATTTATATGATGGATAAGGGAATCATTTTAGGGTTTACAAGAGACTTGATTATAAAGGGGATCCCCGGTACAAGGAGAGATCCCCAGATGGTTCTCTGGACAGAGGAGAGGGTGCCTGAACCGGCCGTGGCCCACAACCATACTGATGAATATTTTGCATGTCACCATAGAACCCTCATCTGGTGATGGATGGAGATGGAGGCGGAGAACCACGTTGGATCACTGGACCTAGCTCCCTAGGTCCAAATGAGAAGCAGAAGGAAAGAGAACATGAGCAAAGAAGGCAAGGGCAGAGGAAACATTCATCCGACGTTGGATGGCGATACAGATGGAGACCCATATTGGAACACCGAACTGAGCAATCCACGGTCCAAATGAGGAGCAGAAGGATGAAGAAAATAAAAAAAGTAATCAGGACTGCGAGGGATGCGAGCACCCACTGATACAAGGGGACTGATATAATGAGAGTTCACCAAGGCCTGTTGGACTGGGACTGAACGAGGACGTGATCCAACCAGATTCTCTGAATGTGGCTGGCCCGGAGCCTTTTTGAAAAGCCACTGACAATGACACTGGGACTTGCTTCCTCTGCATATACTGGATTTTGGCGCTCCAGTCTGTTTGGACTCTCACCTTCCCTGGACCTGGAGGGAGGGGGGAGGAACTTGAACTTCCCACAGGGCAGGAAACCCTGACTACTCTAGGGGATGGAGAGGGAGGAGGAGAGGGAGTGGGGGGAGTGAGAGGGTGTTGGGAGGAGGGGCTGAAATGGAAACTTTTATAATTTAATAAAAAAAAGAAAAAGAAAAAAAAAGAAAAAATGGACTACAGACTTAAACAGAGAACTCTCAACAGAGGAATCTAAGATGGCTGAAGAAACTTAAAGAAATATTCAACGTCCTTAGTCATCAGAGAAATGCAAATCAAAACAACTCTGAGATTTCATCTTATACCTGTAAGAATGGCCAAGATCAAAAACACTGCTGACAACTTATGTTGAAGAGGTTGTGGGGAAAAGGGAACACTTCTGCATTCCTTGTGGGAATGCAGCCCCTTTGGATATCAGTGTGGTGATTTCTCAGAAAATTAGGAAACAACCTTCCTCAAGACCCAGTAATACCACTTTTGGGTATATATCCAAAGGATGCTCAATTGTGTCACAAAAACAAGTGCTCAGCTATGTTCATAGCAGCATTTTTTGTTATAGTCAGAACTGGAAACAACCTAAATGCCCCTCAACTGAAGAATGGATAAGGAAAATGTGGGACATTTTCACAATAGAGTACTTCACAGAAGAAAAAAATAAGACATCTTGAATTTTTCAGGAAAATGGATGGAGTGAGAAAAAATCATTTTGAGTTAGGTAACCCAGACACATAAAGACAAGTATTACATGTACTCACTTATAAGTGGTTTTTAAATAAAGCAAAAAAAATTCCCACAAATCCCAATCCCAGAGAACTTAGACAACAATGAGGACACTAAGAGAAACATACATAGATCTAATCTACATGGGAACTAGAAAAGACAAGATATCCTGAGTAAATTGGGAACATGGGATCATGGGAGAGGGTAGAAGAGGAGGAGGTAGGAAGGGAGGGGAGCAATGAAAAACATATATCACAATAAAAACATTAAAAAAGATGAAAAAAATTCCTCAATGTAGCTATGTATTGAAATTTCTCTTCTAGAATACATAGGAATGTTGGCTGTGGTTCTTTCTCTTGAACATTAGTGTAAAGCTTTATCTTTGTTTCTCATTTTCTGGGCTTTCAGGGCAATCTAATTTCTTCTTGATGAATTGATTCATTCTTTAGATATGGTGATGAATTCTATCAGATTTCTTATAGTTTCCTCTTGTAAACTAAAAGATGTATTTTGTTATCTCTGCAGTCAAAAATTAGTTTTATATTTCCAAATGCCAATCTCTGTGCCAGTTGATTACTGTGGATGGGATGAGTGAAGTGGTAGTGGAGGTGTTAGCTGCTATTTCTCATGTAGTGACTACTTAATTACTATGAAGCATTGAAATATAATAAAGTGAAAATAGGCAGACTGCTTGTAAAAATGATGACTATTTTAACTGAGTTATAACTAATGAACTCCAAGTAAAATATATTTTCCCATTTTATATATCATGAAACCTACATTAAAGATGATGTTGCCAGGTAGTGTGTGAGCAGAGACAGCGTTCTCTGTTACTGCTTTAAGTTCTTCCACACAGGGTGACTCTGGTCTAAGACAAGAGGTATGAATGCTAGTGTGTGGAGGTTCCCCTTTAGGCTCTCCCTGACACTTTGCTTTGGCCCTTCTTTTTCTCTCCCTGTGGGTGCTTTTATTGAGAAGCAATGTAACATTTTAGAACCAGTATGAACATTCACCACAAAAGAACAGGTTTAATAGAAGCTTACTTGACCAGATAGCACTGGAATATTATATTATACTTATAGTATAAATATTTCTTTTTTTTCTGTTCTTTTTTTTAAATTTTATTAAATTATAAGAGTTTCCATTTCTGCCCCTCCTCCCAACACACTCCCTCTCCCCCCTCCCTGTCCTCCTCCCTCTCCATCCCTAAGAGCAGTCAGGGTTTCCTGCCCTGTGGGAAGTTCAAGTTCCTCCCCCCTCCCTCCAGGTCCAGGTAAGGTGAGAATCCAAACAGACTGGATCGCCAAAATCCAGTATATGCAGAGGAAGCAAGTCCCAGTGTCATTGTCAATGGCTTTTCAGAAAGGCTTCGGGCCAGTCACATTGAGAGAATCCAGCCACATTCAGAGAATCTGGTTGGATCATGTCCTCGTTCAGTACCAATCCAACTGGCCATGGTGAACTCTCATTTTATCAGTCCCCTTGTATCAGTGGGTGCTCGCATCCCTCGCAGTCCTGATTTCTTTTTTCATTTTCTTCATCCTTCTGCTCCTCCCAGCCTTTATCCAGAACGCTCATCTGGCGATGGATGGAGATGGAGGCGGAGACCCACGTTGGAACACTGGACCTAGCTCCCTAGGTCCAAACGAGAGGCAGAAGGAAAGAGAACGTGAGCAAAGAAGGCAAGAGCAGAGGAAACCTTCATCCGACGATGGATGGCGATACAGACGGAGACCCATATTGGAGTACCGGACTGAGTCCTCCACGGTCCAAATGAGGAGCAGAAGGATGAAGTATAAATATTTCTTGAAGCTAATAGTCTTTGAATCACACTGTAGAAAATACAGTCTTGTGACCTTATATCAGTACCATTTTTGATTTTTCATATTCTCTCATTTTGCCATTCTTCACAAATAATATTTTTGTTGTTACAGGTATTTACTTCTGACTGTTCTTTTAAGCTTTATAATTTAAGATTATAATTTAATTAAAACATTACTCCCTTCCCTTTCCTCCATCTAAACCCTCCTGTATACTCCTCTACACACTCCTTCAAGCTCATGGTTCTTTGTTTTTACATTTCTTAACATTCATTTATGCACACACACACACACACACACACACAGACACACACACACACACACAGTTTTTTTGGTTACACTCTATAATCAATCTTATCCTTAGGACAGGAATAATGAGAGTTGAATTTTGTTCAACACCACTTTGTTCCAGTAATAAGCTTGTTAATACAATAAAAAAAAACCTTAGGTCAGAGACATATTTGTAAATTCATTATAGCCAAGAATGATATGAAATAAGTAATTTGTATTCATTTTTGTTGACCAGTTGTATCAATTGTATTTCATAATTGCTTTATTCCTATTTGAAAATAGAATCCTTAGCTGTAGAGGTGTCTGCATCAGTCAGGCCTGTTACAGATGCCTGCATTTACTGGCATGACTTCTGAAAGGCAGAGACTGCTGGAAAGAAAGCATGTCTTTGACTCCAGTCTTCACACCTGCAAAAGTTCAATTTCAACATAAGAACTCACTTGCAGATTCTAAAGATTAGGATGTCACCATATTTGGGGGGAACCAAAGACTCAATTCACAATTGGGTATAAAACTAAGAAATATTTTACTTAATTTCTTTTTCTCCTAATGGTGATATTGCCAGTTCTTTTTATATGAGAACATTTTTTGCTAAGAGAAAAAGTTAAATTTGGAAATAATCACTCATTAAAGACATGCCAAGTACAAAGCTCTTGAAAGTTTGAACTGTGCCAGAATGTGATGTAGAAATTAGAATGATAGCAGAACGAATGATAAACATGAGTTAACAATTAAAGTTTATTATTATCAATAGTTCTTGCTAGCAATATTCTTATCGTGTCTATCTTTGATAACACATGTGAGTACTAAATTTAAATTTTGTTTTTGAATTGTTTTACTAAATGACAGGTTGCCTTCTGGTGTTTTGTACACCTTCACTTTGGCTGATGCTCCCACACCTCCATTGAGCCCCGGCCATGCTTGGCCTTCCTCTCCAGTTCCTGCTGCTGCAAAACTGTATATGTCACTATCGTGTTCACTTAAGCCTGTCCCTGTTGTCTGTCTTCTCTCGCAGCAGGGCAATGCAACAAACACCCTTTGTGGAGAAGTAAAGAGAAAGAATGGTTTTCAAAAGCCTGTGGTTTTCGTTTTGTGTAGGTAGAAAGGAACCTATGCAGTTTTCACTTCTAGGTTGTTTTCCTATCATATTGATGTGACCAATGGACTTACGTGTAGACATATTGGTAAAGTAACCACTATAGTTTGAAAATATACACTATAGTAATCAACTTAAAAGCGATTTTGATTATTTATTCTAAGAAAATATCTTTAATTTTAGCATTAGGCGTCTTCCTTGGGATAATGGCAGGAATTTATTTATTTATCTATCTATCTATTTATTTATTTATTTTTATTGTTTATTTATTTATTTATTTATTTAGAATTTCCACCTCCTCAGCGGTAAAAAACAATGACATCTTGAATTCTGCATGCAAATGGATGGAAATAGAAAACGCTTTACTGAGTGAGGTAACTCAGAACCAAAAAGAGGAATACGGTATGTACTCACTCATAAGTGGATTCTAGCCATAATTAGAGGACATTGAGCCTATTATTCGTGATCCTAGAGAAGCTAAATAAGAAGGTGAACCCAAAGAAAGTCATATAGTTATCCTCCTGGATATTGGAAGTAGACAAGATTGCCAGGCAAAACTTCGGTGCACGGGGTTGTAGGGGGGTAGGTGTAAGTGGAGATGGGTAGAGAGAAGGGAGAAGGGGAGGATTCAGGAGAGCTATTTATTTAATTATTTAGTAGGTGAACTTGAAAATGATTTTCAAGGATATCTGTATTCAACACTGTTCCTGTCACACAGTCTCTTCCTACATGACATACAAAAGAATAATGCAGTATACTAGAGGGCATGATAATACATTTTTGTCAGATGGGGACTCACTCTGTATACCAGGTTGGCCTCCAAACCACAAAAATCCACCAGACTCTGCATTCTTAGTGATGGGATTGAATGTGTGTTCTACCACACCTAACAGATACTGCAGTTTTAAAGACCAAATTATAAATCAGCTTTAGATATTATGCCTTCCCTTCCTCCTTTCTCTCTCAGTCTCTCCCTCTCTCTCTTCTCCTCACCTTTCATGTTCTCTTTCTCTTTCTCTCTATCCTTCACAGTTTCTTAAGTGGAAGAAATTCCAAGAAGTCTACATAAACTTCATATGCTGAAGAGTGGAAGAATCTGACTAATAGATAATGAAGAACTAAAATATGCCAAGAATGAGACAAGTTTAACCCCAGATAAGTAAATTTTTCAGGTAAAGACAATATATGTTCATTTTCAGATAGATACTTTGTAAAGAAAAGAGACTCATTTAGGTCATATGTAGCGAATGCTGCAAGTCCAAGGTCAATCACCCCATAGATTGCTGTTGATTTCCTGATTAGAACAGCTCAGGGACCTGTGGCCACCAGGACCCATAATTAAAACTTCACCACTTCCTGACAGGGCCACACTGGGGATGAAGCTTCATACACATGGGAGATACAGTGAAGTCATATATACATTACTGAGAGGCTTATGATATGGGACCACACAACTACTCTACTGAGCCACTTCTGGATGCCTGACCCAAGGAAATAGTTTAGACAGCCAATATTGCTTTCAGATTCTTAATATCAGGATAATTTGTTAAGCAATAAAAAGTGGTTCACACTACTGTAACATCAGTAGAAATAGTTGTTTGAAAGGGTGATGGGTACAATCATGAGGCAGTAAATATTATTGGCAGTATAATCACTGCGTTTTAAGTGAATGATATAGAAGGTAAACTCAAAGGACGTAAATAAGGTGCATGGCTCTATTGATGGGTAAACCTCCACAGAGAGGAAAGAACTAAGCTAGGTAGGATTTACATAGATGATCTTAATGTATGCACAAGTCAGTACACAGAAGAAATATGATTTGCACATATGCCAGAGGAAATGAATCTCATTACTTTATTGTTGAAGCACAGTTATCTATGCAACCTCTCATGAATTCCCTCAGGTAATTAGTTTCTTTGAATATTGCTGGGTGATACGTTCAACTTTGCTAGTCAGCACCATGCATGGATACATGAGAATTATGGGATATATCCGCTGGTAGAAAGTTAGGCTAGGATATTTAATTCACAGAAAGTTTATACAATATACATTCCAAAATATGTAAGTTGCTTACAGATGTTGAAAACGGGTAGGGGCCACAGCAATACCACCTTACTTCTCTTAGGACATGCAATGGTTTCTTCTCCCTCTAGTGCTAGGGTCTTTAGGCTTAGTGTTTCTCAGTTTATACAAGGTAAATCTCATGTAGAATAATAGAAGAGGAGGAAATCGGGCATCCAGCAGATCTTGAATGAAATTTCCATAGTTCTTCACATTGAAGATTAATGTTACTCTCCTTTTCAAGTAATATAAGTCCCATGCTCTAATTCTGGTGTGAAGAACCAGGCTTAGCTGAAACACAGCTTTGTCCACATGTTCTGTAGTCAAGCTATGGAAATGTAATGGCAAGGACATTGATTAGGCATCGCTACTGATGCAGAGAGTCAGAGGGAACATGGATGAGGCAGGTGGAATGCTCTATTAGCCCTGTGGTGAGAAATAGCCATCTTTCTTCTGTTCATTCTAAAGTTTTATCTCTGTTTCAATTATGAATAGATTCTTCTGACTGTTTTCATCTCCCCGTGCTACTTCATGGGCTTGTAGAAAGATATTGGAACATTGTACTGGGTATGTAGGTAAATTCCCAGTGCTTTCACAACTTATGTTACAAGGATTTATTAGACAGTTACAGGATTTTTCTGCATGTGAATGGATTTCTCTAAACTATTGAGGCTTTGAAGTATGCATTTCCAATTAAATGCATGCTGCAATTAGATATCTGGTGTAAATATTTTTTAAGTTGTACAGAATATGAGGAATATATTTTCTCTGCAAATTTTCAAAATGATATTCCAGAACCTTGACTTCTCCAGTTTTGTTGTTATAGGTAGATAGCAAGTATGGATAAGTAAGCATGCCCTTCATTGGTGTGTGCTTCACTGTTAAGTCATATCTGTATGCAGTGCAGAACTGGTTCTCTGACAGAGATAGGGAGAAAAGAAGAAAATAAGAAGGGGCAGAGGGCACCTAATCTTACAATCATACAAGGGAGAGATGGCTCTTAGACTGCATCCAGGAAAGCATGTTTATGGGAAGGCTCGGGTTCTTTTCAATTTGTTAGACAGTCCCGATTAGTTGTCACAGAGGTATTGCCATCAACGGTGTCTCAGTTTTAAGTGATCATGCTGTTTATTGGCACTTTGTAAGAATTCATCAGACTTTTCTGTGCTGGGGGGGGCGCTAAAAGTATATTTGACAGAAAAACCACTTAGACTTTTTAGAATCAGATCCCAGCTTGAACAAGACAGCAGCATGGAGAACCACCTTATTGCAGTAAGTAAAGTGATTTCTCTGCCTCTAATTCTGAGCTCCATGAGAGGCATTTCGTGTCTTAAATCCCACCTTTCTGCCCTGTGATAGGTGGCAGTTCAGTGCCCTGACTCAGGGAATTTTCCCTGAAATAATTACCTCACAAAGGAAAATCAAGCTGGCTGCTCACAGTGGCGCGACCGTCTGCTTAGCTACACAACTGGTTGGTATCCACCATTGTCTCTGTGCTTGCCTTGAACTTGAATCACAGCTTTGTGGCCCAAGTTCTTCATCTCAACTCCTGGCCAGTGTGGTTAGTACCTCTCCTGAGCACCTTACACGCATCCTGGGAAATATTCATGCCTGTCATCTATGTTTCTCTTTATCTGCAAGGTAGAACTTGGTGAAGAATATATGGGAAGTGGAGAGAGTTTCCTCCATGCCTTTCAGAATAGGAAATTAGTCAAGGTAGGTGGAAAATAACAAGATCAAACAGCTTAGTGTAGCTGCTGCTAAATATAAATCAAAATAGCAGAGTTTTATATTTGTCCCTTTGATTCTGTTTTCCAGCAAGGCTAAATCATTTTTAACATATTTTCTCCAGAGCTGACTGTGGACAATGGAGAAGCAAGTGAGGCCAATGATCGATACTTGCGTGTAGTTCCATTTACATCTGTTTATTTTCACCACAGAGGCAAGATAAATGTATTGGTCGTATTGTTTATAATCTGTTTAGCACAAAAAAGAACTCATGAAATAATTGCTTCTTTTTGTTCCGCCTTCCTCCTTGAAGATCTACAGTCTCTTTGTGTGTGATGAGCAGCTAATTCCAAGACTTTGCTTTCAGCAGAATCCTCCTTCTGCTCTTTTAATAATTCATAATACAGAGAAAACTGACTAGTCAAGCTGAAAAGGCTATGTGTGTACGTGTGTGTGTGTGTGTGTGTGTGTGTGTGTGTATCACAGTCATTTTTCCATATTCTGTAGCACACACACACTTCCCTTTGAGAAACTGGATAGACAACTAGATTCATGCACTTCTGAAAGCCTGGCATTGTGAACGTCTTTGCACACAATAACTGCAGGTGCTTCTGGCACAAAAATGAGCCTGTGATCCGGCAGCTATTTTCCTTATTCTATGATCATGGTCAGTTCACAGAACACAATAGAGGTAGGAGATTGTTGTCTTCCCCTGGGTTGTCTAAAGTCACGGTACTGCCTTTTGACCCTTAATTTCAGCAAGTTGGATTGCTCAAGGAACCCCAGTGTGCATATTTGGTGCTGGTGTGGTATTTTGCTGTTCAGTTGATTGTCAATACCTGAACCTGCTTGTAGGTTTTAGAACAAAGAAAATGGAATTTCTTCTGCAATCGGCCTGCATGTTAAAACAGTACACAAAGTCAGCGTAAGGAATAAACCGGCACACTTATTTAGAGGAATGTTTTAGGAAAAATGCTTTACGTGGGAAATTAGAGTGTCACTACTTTTTCTCCTTGTGTAGAACACTGCCCACCTTGAGACTGCAGGGTCAGAATAGAAATGCAGTCAGTCTTCAATGGAATGAAGTCAAAAGATGAATTTGCATTTGGTAAAAGTGAAATTATTTTAATAAGAGATTTTTTAAATAAGTAAGGTAACTTGGAATTAAAAATTGCTAATCTAGCTTCATTACTATTCTTGTGTCACATTAAAATAAATTGGTTTTACTAAGTATTTTAATTGTTTCCCCTCCTGATTTTCATTTCCTTACTTGTCATCGGCATCTCTCATCAGCAGGCATTTAAATACACTCTCTCCTTCTTGAACCCATAGAAACTGATCAGATATTTAAAACTGAATTACATTTTACATAACAAATATACTTGATTCTACTTACAAATCTTTTCTAACCTGACATTTTTCCCCCTGCACTAAATGCTGCCTTGTACTAATTTCCTCCTTTGTTTTTGTAAAGGTGGCTTGGTAGATGGAGTTAAATGCCATTTAACCACTAGAGGGAAACATACCAATCTACTATGAACAATTCAGTCTACAAATAGGAAATTCCCTCTGAAACTGTCAGCCATGAACTGTGTTTTCTGTTGATCTTTTCCCTCTGAATATTGACAACATTATAATGAGGAATCAGCAAAGGGTATGTATTGATCAAAATATTTAGTGAAGATAATTTCTTTTTTATTGAATAATTTGGGACCTATTTCTTGCTATAGTAAATTTATTATTTAGGTGAATAAATATCACCGGGTCACAAAGGATGTGCTTCTGTGTTGCAAATATTCGTTCACACACTAATTGCAAAAACCAATGTCCTTTAGATGCTGATGTACTACACTCACGTGAAACCCACTGCAGGAGTCAGCATGGTACTTCGTCATCATAGGTGAAAATAATGCAGACAAATCATGTTCCTTTCATATATCCTACTCTTTGAGTTCTATAGCATTTTATAAATTGCCCTCTGTATTCTTCTAACCTTGCCATATTTTGTTGAATTTATTATTTTCTAAAACAAGCTACAGATGTAGTTCAGTTGGTAGAGTGCTTGTCTAGCATTCAGGAGACCCGGGTCAGAGCCCCCGCACAAAATGAACAGAGCGTGGTGATACATGGCTGTAATTCTCGTACTAGGGAAGCACGAACGGGGGATAAGGAGTTCAAATTCGAGGTCATTTTAGCTAGATATTGAATTTGAGGATAGCCTGAGAACATGAGGCTCTGGCTCAAAAAAAAATTCTTTTTTTTTTTAAGTAAGAGATTGCCCTCTGATACAGATTTACCTAGTTTCCTTTAAACTCCATGGAAATTTTGTATAGCAAATTTGGGGAAATAAGCTAAAGGCTAACACTAAAGACTGAAGTTTATGGCATCAGTCCTGGCTGGAAGTATTCCATACAACTGGAGAAAATGCCAATGTGATTTTTGCATCGCTGAATGGTGAAGAACTTTACAGAATTTAGGGACTATGGACATAGAAAATCTGAGTATCACAGATGACATTTCTAGGTGTGCTAAAATATTTCTAGCATATCTTGTAAAATATTGACCTTTGTCCCTTCTAATGGAGGAAGTTTTATAAATTTTATAAGGTTCAGATATTTTCTGTATATCAGTTCTAGAAACCTAGTTAGTAATTCATGAGAATAGCTGGCTGTGAGTATTCACTGTTTCCATCTTCCCACTTCCTAAGCAAATCTCCTCTTTCTTTATTGTGGTGGTGGGTGAGAATTTTTTTTGTATAAATTAACACCATATTTTTGGCTGAATTAGTTGTTTCAGGTAGTTGCAGTTGAGCCAGCTTGGATATGGCATAATGAATCTCACACCATGATGATAGTATGATAGACACAACATAGGAGAAAATGGAACAGAGACTTGGGAGAAAAGGGAATTAGTGGGATTCGAATTTAGCCTAAACGGGGAAGCCATGTACTTGGCATAAAACCCCTAAACAGACACATTAATTTAGGATAGTTTCTACTGAGTTTCTTTGTCTTTCAATTGAGATTCTTGACTAATATGTTAGGAAGTTAAAAAAAAAGTCATTGAGAAACTTTGCTGTGGATAGACAACTATCTTCCTTGTTTAAAAATAGACTGTTGGTTTCTATCAAAAAAAAGTATCAGGACCATATTCTGTGAACAGCTGAACTTTTTGTAATTCCACAGAGATTAATTTCAAGATTCAGTGTCTGGAATAAAAGGGGCCTGAGATTTTCCAGAGTAAGAAAAATGTGCACACACATTCTTTCCAGAAACATCACATATTCCCTCCCTGGTCTCCCTGATCTCCTATAACATCTTTGGTGCTAAAAAATAATTTGTAGTCATAGAACATTAGTTATGGAAACACTTTGACTCACTAATTTGTGTCTTCTCTCACTGAGCACTATTTTTTTCTGGACCCTTTCATGAGACAGGATGGGACTACTCATAGGATGGAAATGCAATGAAGATGTTTCTTTCTCTGAGCCTTAAAGTGGAGTTCAGAAGTTACCCATGTGAAAAATTAAATGAAATTTTTTCTCAATGTGAACTTAGCTGGTTTAGAGGACTCCAGTCAATGACTTGTTTGTAGTATTTCTCATTTAATAGTGCTAAAGAATGAGAAAATACTTTAATTAATATCTTAAGTGACAAACAGTGAAATATAATTGAGCATAAATCTTCTGTTCCTTTGAACTTCCTCCTCAGGTTAGGTTTGCAGTATTTCTTTTCTAGGGGAGACTAGAGTGTCATGTCCTAGAGGCAACGTCACAGGAGCAGGAGCTCAGAACATCTAGTAACATTGCTTCCACACTCAAGATGCAGAAAGCAGCAAATGAATCTACAACACCCTTCAGCTGACTTTCCACTCTATGCAGTTCCAGATGTTCTACCCAGAGAACGGCCAGGCCGTCATTTATGATGGCTCTTGCAATACTGATGAGCATAAGGAAGATAATCCCTCACAGACATTCTCTGAGACCCCACCCTGGTTTAGTTAATCCCTCCTAGGTGTGCTCAGAGGTTGGCCTCAGGGTTGAGTCTATGTCTGTAAAACTGACAGTCATTGTAGTGGGCTGGCCAGCTTTTTGTCACTCTACAAAAATAACTGACATAATTAACTTATAAAGATAAGATTTTACTGGAGCCACATTTTGGCAGTTATTATTCATTCCTACTGTTCCCAAGCTATGAATTTATGATATTGCAGTTCATAAAAGAAGAGCCTTGACTCACTGTATGGCCAGGGAGTCAGAGGAACAAAAGAGATGAAGAGGGACTGGTGTCTCAAATTTTTCTCATCACGTTACTTTCTTCCTATACATTTTAAATTAAAATTCTAACTTGAATTTTGCTGGTGGGAGCACAAGCTAGTACAGATCTTTTTGATATCAGTGTGGAGATTTCTCTGGAAATTAGGAAACAACTTTCCTCAAGACCCAGCAATACCATTTTTGGATATATATCCAAAGGATGCTTAATCATACCACAAGGACATGTGCTCAACTATGTTCCTAGCAGCATTGTTTGTTATAGCCAGAACCTGGAAACAACCTAAATGCTCCTCGATCAAAGAATGGTTAAGGAAACTGAAGCACGTTTATAAAATGGAGTACTACACAGCAGAAAGAAAAGTGACATCTTAAGATTTGCAGGCAAATGGATAGATCTAGAAAACATCATATTGAGTGAGGTAACCCAGACCCAGAAAGACAAATATCATATGTACTCACTCATAAGTACCTATGATATTTCTATGAATATATGTATATATTTATACATATATGAAAAGTGGTTTCTAGACATAAAGCAAAGAAAACCAGCCTACAATTCACAATCCCAGAGAACCTAGACAACAGTGAGGTTGACTCTAAGAGACTAACAGTGACTCTAAGAGAGACATACATAGATCTAATCTACATGGCAAGTAGAAAAAGACAAGATCTCCAGAGTAAATTGGGAGCATGGGAACAATGGAAGAGGGTTGAGGGGAGAGAAGGGGAGAGGAAGGGAGGGAAGCAGAGAGGAAGGGAGGGAAGCAGAGAAATATGTATAGCTCAATAAAATCAATAAAAATAAAAGATGAACAAATAAAAAATCTAACTTTGTGTAAAAATTCATGGATTTCAAGATAATATCCTAGTTAGGGTTTCTTTTGCTAACACCATGAACAAGCCAAACCATAAAGAAAAAGCATTTAATTAGAGCTGGTTTACAGTTTAGAAATTTAGTTCATTGTTACCATGACAGGAAGCATGGTGATCCACAGTTAGACACAGTTCTGGGAAAGTACCTGAGAGTTCTACATTCATTTGCAAGCAGCAAGAAGAGACACTGGAGCTCGTAGGAGCAATCACAATGCGTTATCTTTAGTGTCACACTTCCTCTAGCAATTCTGCACCCCCTTGATCCTTGTCAAGTAGCATCACTCTCTCATGACCAAGCATTCAAATCAATGAACCTATATGGCCCTTCTTATTCAAACCACCACGGCTAACACTGTCATTTATGTGTACTTTTGGATTTTGACAATATTCACTACTAAATAACTGACTTATGTCATCTCACCCTCCCTGATCCCTTTCCTTCATCCTTCATTTTTCACATCAGAGATCTAACACATATTATTAAATTTAATTTAGATTCACATATGGGTAAAAACATGCAACATCTGTCCTCCCATTGTTCTTTCTTACTCACATCTACCTGAAGCCCTGTGTCCTACTTAGAAGTTTTACCATAATTCAGTTTTCTACCCTTGGGGGTCTATGAGTCTATGGGCCTTTATGGGCCTTTAGTAGATGCTGAGGATCTAAACGTTAACTGTGGCCACATCTAAGCATGCATCATTGTTGATAGCATCATTTTACTATAATGTGCAAAGTATCTTCTAGACTTATTCCTAATTAAAATTGTAAGTTTCTACTTTCTTCATGTGTTCCCTTTTACTTTCATTTTCTTGAGTATATTATCTTCTATCAGATATAATGAGGTCTGAAGCATTATTCTATTGACTATATTTTCCTTTAAAATTTCCATTAAATTATTTGATTTAATTATTTATTATATTCAATTTGATTAGCAGATTTTTAATATTTTTAATGTTTTTTGCTTCATAGTCTATGTTTGTGACTTCTTTAGAGTTATTTCCTAGAGAATTTATTTTAAATTTATTTAGATTTTATCTAAAAGGTTGTTTTCTTGATCCACTGAATTTTCCTGGTTATTTGATTTTAATTTTTGGTTTCTGTTGGTTTGGCTTTGTTTGCTTTATTTATTTTCTTTTTATGTTAAAAATATGACTCTAAATCCAAGATGCAGGAATTCTAATATCTTTGAGCAGGAAGAGTAAGAATATTCTTTTATTCACTTATTTTGTTTGTTTTTGAGATGAAATCTCTTCTAGTCCAAGGTGGCTCCAAACCTTATACTCTGGATGCTGTTGCTTCTACTTTTGAACTGCTGAAGTCACAGGTGAGGTACTAGGTCTAGTTCTGGGGATCTAACCCAGGGCTTTGTACATGTCAGAAGGCACTATACCAAGTAAGCAGTATGGAGAGTCCCGACCAATGCACTCACAAAAACTTGTCCTTGTCATGGTGAACTTCTTTTACTACCTTGTACTGTGAGACTGTCGGTTCATATTTGTGTATTTACCTTTAGAAAATCTGAGAATTTTGAGAGTTTTTTGTTTATTGGTAAGTACCCTGACAGGTTGAATTTAAATGTTTTTATTTATTTATTTTCCAAACACACAAGCATCAAAACAATCTGGTGTCAGTTTAATTTTACTTAATCTTTCATATTTGGGACCAGAATCCTGTTGGAATATATTAGAGCCTCATGGTAATGTGAGTTTCTATTATTCTGTTTTATGCCTTTGCGATAGAATATGTAAAACTAAAAAAAAAATATCCAAAACTGGCATTGATTTCTTGGCAGTTCTGGAGTTTGTATGTATTGGGTGAGGGTGCTATCAACTGCCTGGGAGTTCCTTGCTGTATCATGTCATGACTGAATGTGGACTGCAAGAGCAGTGCCAGATAATAGAAGTGGACAAAACTTTTCACTTTGTAATAAGTGATCTCTCATGCAAATAAAACAACTAGTATGCCATTATTCTGTTTTCTTTATCCCAGTGCTCTGCCTATCAATCATTAAACCTCATTTCTCAAAATTTTCTCATTGGGACTAAATTCGCAGCACACTTTGCAGAGAGGAGTGGGTACAATCAGCTCACAGTCGTGGTTAAGGATTCCGGCTTTCGGAAGTCATATCTGACCTCCAAAACTATGGGCACCGGAGCCTTCTCTCCTAATTCCAAGGAATCATGCAGCTCAAAGCCTAAAGTTTACATATCAGCAAATACCATTAATTACCATGACTTCAGATTCTGCTTATCATTCTATTGTAATGGTTATATTTCACTTCTTTTGGACCTTGCTCAATTCTGTTTGTGGGTATAAATATAGGTGAGGAATAGCACATAATAATGTCACAATTTTCAGGTTCTCGTTGTAGAAAGATTTCACAGACTATATAAGGAGGCGTGGGTATTTCATTATATATTTGGAAATACATAATATAAATTATTCTTTGTGGCTAAAACCTATTCCATGCTTACCTTTGTCTCTTGTTTCTACAATAGTCTGATTTATTTGTAAGCTCATCTTCAAGAAATAAACTCATATATCTCAAAATAAAAGAATAATTATTTCTCCACTCTCATCCTTCAATTGTTGCCTCTAGTTATTTCTGTAGTGTTGAGACCTCATGGGCTTTCCCCGTCCACTCTGTCATGGCTATTGTTGTTATTTTTTATCTCATATTCAGACAGTCGTGTTCGCAACAATTTATGGGGGTATAGTATCTGACAATAGTAGGAAACAGTCGCACAGCAATCTCCCTGTTTTTCTGGCTCTTATAATTTTTCTTCCCCCACTTCAGAAATATTCCCTCTGCTGTAGTTAAAATGGTTATTTTGTAGATATATCCATTAGTACTAGAATCCAAAACTCGGCGTTTTCGTTTGTGATGCTTTTCTGGAATGGTATGAATCTCTTGGAAAATGAGATTTTTTTGTTTTGTTTTTGTTTTAGAAATAAGGATGGGTGAATACTACACTTATCTGTGGACAGTGGGATGAAATATTTATATTGTAGTTAAAGATTATGCTGTTTGACTGAAGTGGTTATAGATTCTTCTCCAAGATCTATGGCTTCACTAGCCTGGAAAGTAGGTTTTCATTACCTGCCATGATATCAGTCCTGCTCAGTGTGTTTTATGTTCCATTAGAGACCTAACTTAGTATAATTGCCACCAAGTTATGCATGACACTACTATACACCTTAGGGTTATCTTGTCATGACAAAAAAGCTCATCAATTATGGTATGAAAACATACATACAAATCACCATTATCCAGATTGATTAGGCTCTTCTTTTCAGGTATTTAGTAGTATGTGTGTTACAACAATTAATGAAAATTAAGACAAGAACTTGAAATGAGAGCACAAGGCCACATTGGAAGGCATTAAAA
The DNA here is from genome assembly GCF_982192425.1 of Myodes glareolus. Classification (NCBI taxonomy): domain Eukaryota; kingdom Metazoa; phylum Chordata; class Mammalia; order Rodentia; family Cricetidae; genus Myodes; species Myodes glareolus. Next base: position 44,124,132 of record NC_142041.1, on the reverse strand, counting down.
GAGGAATGGAAAAGGGAAAATGTATAATATTATTATAATCTCAAAAAAGTAAAAGAAAAAATTAGGAAAGTTGAAAAATTATTTTAGTAATACATTTGGCTTATGACCTTTAAGAATAAAATAAAAATATATTTCATTCAGTAGATTTGCATATATATACATTTACATATATGTATATTTTGTGTTGATAAAAGTATAAAAATACTTCATTAATGATACATGGAGATGAGGAACAGTAGTTCTTTCAAGGTGGCTTATGACTGTCATTTTATAATGCCATCTTCTTAAACCTTGCTATTATTAGATTATACTATGGTGTATATACTATATTTTAAGTTAATCTATGTTCTACATTATTTCTTATTATGTTCTACATCAGTTCTTACAACATATATTGACAGGCTTGGATTATATCAACTCTGACATAGGTTTACTAACTCAATAGCTCTTTAATATCTATTTTAGGCAAAGAAACTTAGAAATCCTCTTGGTGCTCATCAAGTGTGAATGTTTAATTATAATTTAAACTTATCATATTGTAATTGATTATCAACACTTGTATGTTTGCATGTCTCACCAAGAATGTGTGTGTTTGACACATACTGTAAAATAATCATAACCTTATTAATAAAATGTCACCTGAAATAATACCAAATAAACCAACATAGAGGCAAAATACAACATTCCAGGTGACTAAAAACACAAGGACGTTATGTACTAGTACCAGTGTTAACTCAATTTCAGGAATGTTTAATGTATGTTTTGAATCTGAGGAACTATGATTAGGGATCAATCTACATGTACTCTACTGGGTGAACATATTAGAGACGCACATCCCGTGGTAGAATAGCATAGCACTGTGCGCTAATGAGTGAGGTAATTAATCTGATGACTGACTGGGGTTTCCACATGTGAGACAGAAGTCTGAGTATTTGACAAGGTTGATATGCTCCTGCTAATTGTGGTAACAGTTCAGAGTGCCTAGAGTTATTTGTTCAGCGTTCTTTGATGAGTCCATGTTCAGGAATGAAAAGCCTGGATGTCATAAATGAGTAACAATGGAAGAGAATCATAGTTCTACATGCTTCTTCCTGTGGCCCTGGAAACTGAACTTCTCACACTATTCTGCATCAATTCTCCCACTTACCTAGATCAACAGAGAGTGCCAAATGTTTTTCTGTATAAAACTTTGGCCAGGCGGTGGCGGCAGAAGCAGGCAGATCTCTGCAAGTTTGAGGCCAGCCTGGTCTACAGGAGCTAGTTCCAAGACAGGCTCCAAAGCTACAGAGAAACCCTGTCTTAAAAAAAGAAAAAGAAAGAGAATAAAACTTCTTAAAATGTCACTATGTTGTGTAAAAACACTCTAAGTTTTTACATAATGAATCCACTACACTTAATGGCATTGCCAAAATTGAAATTCAACATAACATACTGGACATAAAATCTAAAGGTTATTGCAAATGACATGTGGAATGTCATAAGCAGTGTGCAGTGATCACAATTCAAAAACAACCATTTTTCTTCCTATTCTGATACTTTCCAAAACATCAGAGAAAATAAAATTTAACACTTGTTATTAATAATAATGATCACTGGGTCATAATTTTATGATTCTAGCTGTGTCATGACTTTTCTTTTTAAAGGAGATAGAACTAAAGTAACTTGAGTCAATATTGATCCTAAGTGAGAACTAAACTGAAGCGTGTCTGCTACTAGAAAAAATAATTAAAAGTCAAATTAACATTTATGCCTTTGGAGAAGACATAAATCTCTTCTATTCCTCCAGCTTTTGAGAGACAATGACATGAGGGAAGATGTAAATCAAACAGGAACAATAGTAGCCTGTACAATTTTATTTCATGTAAAAGGAGCAAAATTGACAATGATTATTGATTCTGGCAAATTACATAGCATCTTATGTACCTATGAATATCTTAAATTTTATACTAAACTAGAGGTGAAGGATTTAATATATTCATCCAAAATTATTTAGTATGTATGATATGGTAGATACTCTGTCAGTTTCTGAGAACATATAGATGATTAAAATGAAACTGTTTTAATTGAAAACAGTTTGTAGCTTAGTGAGAGAGACAAATGGAGAAATTATTATGAAAGCAAAAGAATGATTAGAGTATGTTGGTCTTTTTGGAAAATGAAGAACTCAGGTAATTCAGGAAAATTTTAAAGAGACAGCTGTGTATGAAAGGCATAAAGAAAACACCTCCTTAATATCAATGGTCAAAGCAAAAGCAAATATCGATACATTTGTCATGAAGAGAGAGGTGAGGGGCAGTGTGAGAGGAGAAGAGAGACATCCATAGGCCAAAAAACGGGGGGGGGGGAGGTGAAGAGAAGAAAATACTCTGTCACTCTCTGGACATCTCTTCCCTTGAGTAGTGTGTCCCCTTTTTCCCATATACCCATGGCTTACACCAATACCGTCTATGGAAAATCTTTCCAAGAATATTGCTATTTTCAGTTACTCTGTATAGACTCTTCAGACTGCACCAAACAGATAATTCCAATTATTTTAGTTGATTTAGCACTCTAGGAGCTCATAGAAGAGCAAGGGAGGTGGAATTAATAACAGCAAAGTCAAAACCATGAGGATTGAGACATTCAGAATAGAAGAGTAGGAACTGCCTACCTCAAAGGAGCTTCCTCACAAGGCAGGAGCTACTCTGTCATGTGGATCCAGTCTCCCATTGGACAAAGCTTTTCCATTGTAATTTTTTTTAACATCTGGATGTTTGTCTCTTCTCCCTCACATCATCTGAATCTTGGTTTTTGAAAGACTGTGCATATTTGTGTTTATACATTACGTTTATCTTCATTTTTCCATAAGTCTTTTTTTTCAGCAAATTTTTTATTTTTTATTAAAAATTTCCACCTCCTCCCATTTCCCTTCCCCTCCCTTCACTCCCCCTCTCCCTCCCCCTCCCCCTCCCTCTCTATCTCCAGTCCTAAGAGCAGACAGGGTTCCCTGCCCTGTGGGAAGTCCAAGGTCCTCCCAGCTCCATCCAGGTCTAGGAAGGTGAGCATCCAAACAGACTAGGCTCCCACAAAGCCAGTACATGCAGTAGGATCAGAACTCAGAGCCATTGTCCTTGGCTTCTCAGTGAGCCCTCATTGTCAGCCACGATCAGCGAGTTCAGTTTGATCACAAGCTCCTTCAGTCCTAGTCCAAATGACCTTTGTGAGCTCTCATTAGATCAGCCCCGCCGTCTCCGTCTCAGTGGGTGGGCACACCCCTCGCATCCTGACTTTCTTGCTCATGTTCTCTCTCCTTTTGCTCCTCGTTTGGACCTTGGGAGCTCAGTCCAGTGCTCCAATGTGGGTCCCTGTCTCTATCACCACCCATCGCCAGATGAAGGTTCTATGGTGATATGCAAGATATTCATCAGTGTGGCTATAGGATAGGGCCAATTTAGGCGCCCTCTCCTCAGTTGCCCAAGGAACAAGCTAGGGACATCTCCTTGGACACCTGGGAACGTCTCTAGAGTCCAATCTCTTGTCAATCCTAAAATAGCTCTCTTAATTAAGATATATACTTCCCTGCTCCATATTCACCCTTTCTCCATCCCAAGCGTCCCAGTCCCCCAAGCTCTACCCATCCTCCTCTTCTTACTTCTCTCTCCCCCTCTCCCCTTACCCCTGCACCACCCCCATCCCCAATCTCCCAATTTTTGCCTGGCAATACTGTTTACTTCCAATATCCAGAAGGATAACTATATGTTTTTCTTAGTGATCAGGGAAATGCAAATTAAAAGAACTTTGACATACCATCTTACACCTACCAGAATGGCTAAAATCAAAAACACCAATGATAGCCTTTATGGAGAGGATGTGGAGTAAGGGGAACACTCATCCATTGCTGGTAGGAATGCAAACTTGTGCAACCACTTTGTTAATCAGTGTGGCAGTTTCTCAGGAAATTCGGGATCAACCTACCCCTGTATCCAGCAATACCACTCTTGGGAATATACCCAAGAGATGCCCTATCATACTACAAAAGCATTTGTTCAACTATATTCACAGCTGCTTTATTTGTAATAACCAGAACCTGGAAACAACCTAGATAGCCCTCAATAGAAGAATGGATAAAGTGTGAAATATATATGCATTAGAGTACTATTCAGCGGTAAAAAACAATGACATCTTGAATTTTGCATGCAAATGGATGGAAATAGAAAACACTATCCTGAGTGAGGTAACCCAGACCCAAAAAGATGAATATGGTTTGTACTCACTCCTAAGTGGATTCTAGCCATAATTAAAGGACATTGAGCCTATAATTCGTGATCCTAGAGAAGCTAAATAAGAAGGTGAACTCCATTAAGTCCTTTATGTGTATACCGTCTCTACATATCATAATAAAACATTGTAAGTGAGAAGATTTTATTAGATTCATACATAGTCACCATGAAGACAGCAATTTTAGATGCTGTCCTGGGCCCTGTAAGACTTTGGAGAAAATACCAGAGTCCCTGAACTTCCATGACTAAGGTAATAACCATTATGTTAATTAGGATGTCTAACAGGCCATGGCTCCTGTATGTGATTTTCAGGTGAGGGAAATTATCAGACGTTTCTTTTGTTTAAATTCTGTAATACATGTTTTTAATAACTTGCTCTGCAAATGCTCGTTTCCTTTTAAAGGTGTAATTACTTCATAACATTGTCATTTGAACATAAATTTTATATTAATTCTGTATTTTTCATGGGTTTGAGCCTTATTGCGCATGTAAGACATAAGGTTATTGAGTGCATATAATTTTAAAATTCTCATTTGAATTACTGAAATTATTCTCAAATTTATTATGTTTAGTAGAAGTGTGTTGATTTAAACACACCTTACCTTTGCTTATGGCTCTTTTGATTTTCCACATTTGGAGTATAACAGTTTTTTCTCATGTTTGGACAGTGCCATAACACTGAACTACCTCGTCAGCCATTTTATTATTATTATTTTAAAATTAGATAGCCATACAAATCAACAGGTTTTATTTTGGCTTTTTTTTTATAATACTTGGTTCTGGTAGAGCTCCTTCATGCTCTCCTGTGCATTCTCCTCTCTTTCTGGTTGTTCCCCATGGACATTGGTCTCCTTTCAATTTTCATATACCCTATGCTCAGTTACCATTCCCCCCTCTTTTGAAAGACATGTTTCCCCTCTCAGGCCCATTTCAAAAGACAAATTTTATTATAATTTGATATGAATCCTTGCTCAGATTTATCTGAAACTTTCGATACTTCTGCCTCAATGTTAGTTATCTGAGACTACAAATGTATGCCTTAGTGCCTTGTTGTCTATTGTATATATTTTTTTAATTTGAGAATTACATGCAATAAGTTTGATAAAGTTTCCCTTCTCTTCCATTACTCCATAATCTCCTCCCCCTTCTTATCCAGCTTTGTATGCCTTTTGTGACCCAAGAAACCATCAAGGCAGTTTTGTGGTAACCAAATATTCTTTCATATGAAGTCTCCAACTGGGGTATGTTTAACTTATCAGGGGTTGAGTGAGATAAAACTAACCCTTCCCCTCCCAGAAGCTGACAGATGTTAATATCTCCTCAGTTAGAAGTAGAACTTGGTGCCTGACTCTGGTGTTCTGGGAATAGTCTGGTTTGGATGAGAACAGGTATGTGTTTACTGTCACTATTGCTAAAAGCAGGAATTGCAATTCATAATCACAATATTGATAGTGATGTTTGATCAATTGACTGCAATTCATCCTCCAGTATCTCTGGGAATTAGTTCTAGAAGGCTCTCCTCAAACACAAAAATGCTCCAGTGTTCAAATTCCTTATGTGAAATTGTCATAGTATTAGCATGTTACACATACATTCCTCCATGTTTTCAAAACACCTCCTAAAGAAACAGGATATGTAACACAATGTAAATGCTAAATAAATAGTCGTATACTATGGTTTAGTAAATACTGATGAGAAAAATTGTGCATATCAGTACAGATACCATTTTCTTAAATAAATTCTTTTTTCTTTTACTATAAATAGGTATTTTTCTCACATAATGTATCCTGTGATGACAGTTTTCCATCCAGAGCCCCCTTCTAGCTCCTTTCCACCTTCCTTTTCATTCAGATTCATCCCCTTTCTATTTCTCATTAGAAAAAAAAACATACTTCAGTTATATAATAATAAAATAAAATAAGATAAGATAAAAGCACAGTTCACACATAAGAATTTGACAAAACAAACAGGAAGAATAGATACCAAGAAAAAGTACAAGAAACAGAGACACACTCATTCACGCAACCGAGGAATCCCTTAAAAACACTTATCTTAATCTATAGGGTAAAATTATAGGAGACAAAATAATAAATAAAATTAAATGAAAATAATAAGATAAATTTTAAATTAAAAAAAGGAAGAGCCCTAACAGAACCGTAAGACAAATAACTTCCTTAGATACTATTGAGTTCATATTCTGTTGATCATTGACTGCTGGGCATGCCATCTTCCCTTAACTCTTGTTTCTTTACTGTCGTATTCAGGGTTCTATTGTTGTGAGGAGAAACCACGACATGAAAGACATTAAATTGAGCCTTGCTTACAGTTTCAAAGGTTTAGTGTATTTTCATCATGGCAGGGAGAATTGCAGCATTCAGGCAAACATGGTGCTGAAGAAGTTGAGAGTTCTATATCCAGATCCATAAGCAAGAACAGAGAGAACCACTGGGCTTCGCTTCTTCTTTTAAAACCTCAAAGCCCACCTCAGTGACATACTTTCTTCAACAAGGTCATACTTCCTAATTCTTTTAAATAATGGCATTCCATAATGACTGGATATTCAAATATGTTAGTTATTAGGTTCATTTTTTTAAGTCACCTCATTTCCATAGTGATACTCCTTTAGAGGAAGCTAAAGATTTTTTGGTTTGTCTTGTTTTATGGTTTTTTTTTTTCAAATTGGTTATCAGTATCGATTGGAGATGTCTTCTGTGTTATGGATGGGGGTGTGTGTCCACTTCTTTCTTGTAGACCCATGTAGAACCTATGCGTGCTGTCTCAGTTTCTTTGTATTAACCCTGTTGTTCAGGAGGACCATGATTAATTGGGGTCTTTCACACCTTCTGTCTCTTATACTCCTTCTGCCACCTTTTCTTCAGGTTGTCCCAAAGTCTGAAGGAAGGAATTTGATGTATACATACCTTTTAGGGCTCAGTGTTTCAATGTCTTTTCCTCTATGTATAATATCTGGCTGTGGGTGTCTGTGTTTGTTCCCATCTACCATAGAAAAAAATTATCTGGTGTTCCCATCTGCCATAGGAAATTTATCTAATGATGGTTGAGCAAGGGATTGATCTATAAATATAGCAAAATATTAACGTTAATTTTACAGCATATATTGTTTAGTAATATTCGGGTTTATCCTAGGTCTCTAGGATACTAAGTCTTGGGTTCTTAGTCACCCATGCAGTATCAGGTATGGGTTCCATCTCATGGAGTGGAACTTCAGTCAAATCAGATATATGTTGGTTACTCTCAGAAATTTGTGCCACCGTTATACTAGCATGTATTGTAAGCAGAATACCATTGTAGATCAAAGGTTTGTGCTGGGTTGGTGTTTATTTTTCTCCTTTGGTAACTTGCAGAGAGAGTACTGTCCTATGCATTAGCACAAAGGGATGATGGCTGTATGTAGGTACCAGCTTAACTTTTCTCCTTACTGTTAGCTGTGTAGATGTTTTTTTTTCAGTGATGGGACCTTGCCATTAATTTTTGAAGAACAATCTATAGACTTGGCAATAGCCTGTTTATTTAGATATTCCTGTGTTACATCTTTTCCAACAACTCAATTAGATGATTTTCCAACAACCCAATCCCACTACTGGAAGCTTTGTTTGGTAATAAGAGATGACCAATCTCCACCCACCCCCCCAATTATTTGGCAATTTCATTTAGATTGCCTTCACAAGCACATATATTTTAGGAAGCCTCTACTATACCAGGTTTCCATACTACTCCTGAAATATCCCCTAATTTTAGTGGATCTCTTTGTATTACCTCCCTTGTCTCCCTTTTCTCTTTACCTCCCCACTTGACCCTTCTGTTCCAGGACCCCTCACCCATCCATAACTATTTCTTCTAGTTTTTGTTCATATGAAAAAAAAATCTGTCCAGTCACTTGCTCTATACTTAAGCTTTGTAAATTTACAGAATTTTCTTCTATAATACTGTTAAAATTTTTCTGTGCCTATTACCTGTGTTTCTTCTCCTTCCTCTATTCTTATTATTCTTAGAATTTTGTCTTTTACAAATATCCTTCATGTTTTATTTCAGAGTCCTTAGACTCAATATTTTCTTTCACCAGCATTTCCATTTCTTCTATCTTGTCTTTAATATTTGATATTATTTCTTAACTCTTTTGTATTCTGTTGGTGAGACTAGCCTCCTAGGTTGCTGTTCAAGCTCCTAAATTTTGATTTCCAGATTCTCCTAGGTTTTGGTTTGCTTTATTGATTCTGTTTCTACTTTCAGGCATGTTCATCATTTCTTGCCACTGTTTGTTTGTGTTTTAATGGATTCGTTTAAGATATTTACTTTTGTTGGTTTCTTGAGACAAGGTTTCTCTGTAGCTTTGGAGGTATTTACTTATTTCCTACATAAGGACCTCTGTAATATTCATGAAGACTATTTTAAGACTTTTCTATTGTGCGTCAGCTATGTTAAAATGTACAGGGCCTACCGTGTTAGTTATTGGCCTCTTGTGGAGACATATTCTCCAGGATGTTATTTATTATGTTTGCACACTGGGATCTAGGCATTTGGGTTTAGGAAGATTTTAATTTTAAGTACTAATATCTGTTTTTGTCATGTTGGGTGGGTGATTTGTACCTTGGTTTCTTTTTGTCTTCTCCGGTTCTTAGCAGAATGTAGTGACTGCTTCTTCACTGGTAGAAAATTTTTCTGGGATCCTGATAAATGTGACTACTGGGGATTTCTGGTAAGATGTATTATTAGGCATTGTGATCTGACAATAAAGAATGGGATTTGACTAGAAAGGAGTTGCCGAGGGTTCCACAGGTGAGAGGTAAATAGTGCATTCCTCCAGAATCTGCTTAATCCCCTGGGCATAGGGGCAGAGTTCAAGGAGAGGCCACAAGAGATAGTCTGCTATAGAAGTGACTGTGAGACTAGAGAATTGGACACAGTGAAGAGGAGTGAGAAAGAAGAAGACTGCCCCCTCCCCACCATGCTTTGCCGGCCAATTTCCTTCTTTGTCTGGCTTGGCCAGTGAATTCACAGGGAGTAAGGCTTGGGAGAGAAGAATAAATGTGGAGGATGTTTTGAGGACAAAATCTAGATGAGCCACTGAAGATGGGCCGTGTGGTGGTTTGAATGGGAATGGCCTCCATAGGCTCCTATTTGGTCACTGGGGATTGATGTTACTTGACAGGGATTAGGAGGTGTGACCTTGTTGGAGTAGCTGTCACTTTGCTGGAGGAAGTGTATCGTTAGTGGTAGGCTTTATAGCTTCAGAAGCTCAAGTAAGACCCGGCCTCTCTTGTCCTACCGCTAGCAGATGAAGGACTCTCAGCTCTTTCTTCAACACCATGTCTGCCTGCTTGCCACCATTCTTCCAACTGTGATGATAATGGATTAATCCTCTGAATCTGTAAGCCATCCACAATTAAATGTTTTCCTTTACAAGATTTTCCATGGTCATGGTGTCTCTTCATGCAATAAAACTCTAAGTAAGAGAGAGAGTAAGCAATAAAAGCTGAGAGGCTCCCTCAGATGGAAGAAACTTGATCTTCAAAGAAGACCTTCAGAAGAGAAAAGCTGCCTAGAAGACTCTGAGACCAAAACAGTTGCCTGGAAGAATCGAAAACCAGCTGAGCTGCCTAGACGAGGCTCAGATCAACGGAAGCATCTGGAAAGGATAGTCTCCGGCCTCTTGAGCTGCCTGTACCATGCGCAATGTGTTCCAGGTTCCCAGTACTGTGTCTCCCATACTTGGGTGGCCTTCGGTGATGCAGCTGTCCTTGTGTCATTTCTGCTCCTATATGTAACACTTCATCTATATTTCTGAAAATAACCCCCAAATAATTCACCATTTCACCAAGTTGGACTTTTGTGGTATCTTTACATTGGTATATTTTAGGTATACTCATCTCCTTATCTGGGATGAGTAGACATATGTGTTTGCTCTTCTCCCCAGGAAAAATTTGTCACACAGCAACAAGGAATGCCTGTTGGTATTCAAGAAAGAAAAAAAAATAAGTGAGTTGGGGGAAAATGTTGGAGGAGAAAGCCTGCATGATCCAGTAGATATGGGGGTCAGACAGTTTGGGGATCAGAATCCCAGCCACACATAGGCGTTCTGTTACAGATCTAGGGATGAGAGTCGAGGATTAAATCTGAAGGAATAGAGGCATCAATGAAGATTTGTAGTTAGCATACCTACTTCCGTAGCCAGAGTAGCTTGTGAGTTCCCAGGGAATGCCTTCTGGAGATGGAGACAGGAATAAAGGAATGAGGGTACTTTCCCAAATATTTTCAAACTGTTTCCTTTGCATGTGTGGAACAACTGGATGCACAGGATGAATACACAAGTACTTTTTATTTGCCGCAACCATCACTAAATCTGTACTCACAGTACCTTTATGAATCTTTACATAAAGTCTATGAAGAAAAATATGTTCAGCATTTGAGATTGTTTTTTATATGAAACGAAGTTGTCATGGGTACTGGCTATAAACAAGAGACTTAACTGAGAGATAAAAGACAGTGTGTATTTAGTCACAATATCAGCAACTGCGACAGTGACATCATTTGTAACACTTTCTTGAATTCTGGTTCCCATAGAGTAATGTATCAGGAACCAGTTGACATGTGCACGTTCATTGGATTGTGTTACGGAAGCACCCCAAGCATAGAAGAAAATGAGCTTTTGTAAGGAAGCTACTTGCCAACCTGTGAAATCAGCCCTGAGAGAAACACTACTAGCTTTGTTACTCTGGTCGGGGTGGAGGGTAAGTCTTCCCTGTGCCTAGGCCCAGGTATTATCCCTCTTCTTCCAAGACTGTTGCCACAAAAATCTTTCTTAAGAGATCATCTGGGCGAATTTCCAGTGTCTTTCTTAAAAGATGAGCAGAGACAGAAGACACCCAGGGAGACTTATCTCTGAGGATGAGAAAGTGTGAAGCTTTAGTTTATGGATGATAAAACCATGTTTCAGAGAAATTAAGAGCCATGTCTTATTTAAAAGCAAGTTTATAAATGTCAAAGGCATATTGTGACCTCATGCCCTTGACTCTAGGTCTCTCACTTGGACATTGTAAATAAGACCTTCCACCCTGACTTCGACTGCAAATGAGGTTGCTAGCCACTTGGCCCTACTGGCTCTTCTATTATACTGCCCATATTTAGGAGTTAAAATTTTTTTCTTCTCCAACTGCAAGACCAATCATCAAAACTTTACTGCCTTTAAATGTTTTGAACTTTCTTTTAAATAGCAGTGTTTTATCTTTAAAAAAAAAATGGGTAAGATCATTTCATGTAGCCAACATAAACAGATACCTAAATAAACCTTCTCATGTTCATGTAACAATAAATAATTCTGCCTTTGCTGTTAAAATCACACCGATTTTCTTTCAATTCTTCACAAAAATAGAGGCATTTGATTTTATTCCAATTAGAACTGAAGTTTACAAGTGTTAATCCAGCGATGTCATAAGACCCCAGGCTCACACTGGGGAGGACTTTTGACACATGCATTTGGAGTAATTTTTCATGTAAAATATAACAGAATGTTTTTGGAGAGAAAGCTGTGCCTGGACTCTTTCAGTGGCGTAATTGACTGTTTTTATGTGTGTCATGGCATTTCTTAAAACTTTGGCTGGAATTGTGGCATTTCACATCACAGAAAAGGAAATAAAGCTGTGTTGTAGTTTGCTTACATCAGTACCTTAAAAAAAATCCAATTTCAAAAGAGCAAGAGTTTTTCCTTGTGGAAAGCAGGGGTCTGGGTAGCATTTTCATTTCCTGTCATTTTGACTTCCAGCATTCCCCTTCAAAAAGTTCTGAGTACAGAAAGCAGAACTTGCCTCCAGCACAAAACCAGAGCCCACTTTTATTATTGTTGTTGTTTCAGGGCTCCCGGATCTCACGCTGAACCTTAAAATCCTATTCTCAGCTCAGCTGCCTGCAAACTGTGAGCAGCACAGTGAAAAGTGGAAGAAATAACAGGCTTCACCATGCAATCAGGAGTTCCCCCACTGCAACCATATGTCATGCATAGAATCTAGGAGACTTGAAAAGTCTTTAAAAACTGCAAAGCTGCTGGTGCCTACAGTGAGACTAAGGGATGTGCAAGTGCCCATTAGAAGAGATAGAAATACCAGCATCAATGAGCAAAGGAACAACATGGCCTGGCTAAGGAAGGTATCGGAAACAATTGTCCTTAATCGACTTAACAACTTAGCAGCTAATTCTTTTATCTAAGAAATATCTTTTAACCTAGAAATCAAATTACATGTACACAGTACTCCAGAAGCCGTAAGCATCATCTCCGACACTGGGACCAGGGATAGAATGAATAATTATCAGCATCGCCATCATGAATATTTTCCTCTCTCAGTTACTATTTTTAAAATGAACATATCCTCGAGTTAAGCATTGAAATCAAGAAGAGTGATCAAAACTTCATGTTTTCTGGTGAGGAAATACTGTTTGTTTCTTTGAGACATGCTTTACCTGCAGAATGGCAAGGATAATACCTACCTGTAGTTTTGTTTTGGTTTTAATCTCCATTACAGGAAAAGTGTGTGTACCATCATATCAGTTGATATGCAAGAATTCCACAAATACTGCATCATAATTTCAGAAATAATGCTGTATTTTGTGGTACATTTGAAGACTTCTTCAAAGGCTAAAAGAAATACATTTAAGTTAGTGATAAGCTGGATAGAGTTAGTAGAACTATTCAGTTATACAGAGCCCTATAGTGTAATTATTTCACGTTTTAGTAAATCTTAAAATTGTTTGGAGTATAGAATTATCATTAAATTTGTATGTGTATATGTTTACATGTGAAGTGGCTTATGCACCTGCACACATGTGCACACGCACACACACACACACACATGCACAGTATGTCTAGGTCAAAAATCAACATCTGGTCTTCTTAATTCTTCTTATTTTGTTGTTACTGTTACTGCTTTATTTTCAGAAGCAGAATCCAATACTCAGAACAAGTAAAGGCCCACTGTCTCACTTTGCTGTCTTGGCCAACCTGGCCTCTAACTCACAGAGATACACCAGCCTGTGCATAGAGATTTTGGAAATAAAGTCATGTGACACCATACACAGTTTATCTTCTCTGTTGATATTATTTATCATTAGGCCTAGAATTTACCAATTCAGCTCCACACTCTTGCAATCTTGTAATTGCAGGTGCATGCTATGATTTTTGTGTGTGTGTGCAGGTGGGTGCTGCAAACAAATTTCCTCCAAGGCTATCTATTTAACCCTGAGTATGAAATAATTTTATGAATTTAAAAAAGTTTAAAATAAGCGTCATGGCATCTTGACATGTAGTAGGAAAACACTTCTTTTTTGTTGTCTGTGATAATCTAAACAAACCAAGGTTGATTTTTACATTTTGGATAATATTGAAAATAAAATAAAAATTTGGAATTTTAATGAAAATATATTTTGCTTCTAAGTATGCCATTTTATCAACATTAATGTTACTGATAGCTGTAGAAAGTTCACTAACTGCTGCAATTCATGCAAATTTATATAAAGCAAACAATAATACATAATGCCCACCCACACATACATTTAATATTGAGAAGCCAAATGTGTACTTCAGACAATTTAAGCCTGCAATTGAAATGTTTTGTAAAGAGTTATTTTGGAAATCTATTATTGGGGTTATAGAATCCATTCTTTTCTTTGTAAGAAAGACATAAATTGTGGTGAAACTCTCTGATCAGCTCTGAAACTGTTTTACATATAATTTTCTTATAAAATTCAAAAACCATTTTGAATATATACATAGATGTTTACATCAACACACACACATGAGCGCATGCATATACTATAACTATATTTTATGTTTTGTGATTCTCTGATGCAATCCAAAACTTACCGCTTTTCCCACACACAGTGCTAATTATTTAGAAAAGGACTACAAAAATTCACTATATTATATTAATTTACATTATAAATGAGATATAAAGTTCATATTATATATAATGTGTCAATTCTATTTTGCGTTAACTTTTCTGTACTTGCATTTTCATAAGGGATGCTAACAAAAGGAAGTTGCCTCCATGAATTTTGGTTTCAGAGACACCCTACATTGTTTCTGCTACATTCATAAGATTTCCAACATAGATTTACTAAAAATACTCTCATCAAGCCAGATTCAAGAACTTTCGACTTATTTTTGCCTGGTGAATAAGAATAATGGCCTGTACAATATAATATTTGAAGACGTACTTTGGTCTGGCATTTTATTAGATCCTTATAAAACGAAGAGAAAATGCTGTCTGCCTGAGAGCTTCAAGATAGTCATTTACTTAATTGTGAATATCCTACTTTAATAGGCTTAATTAGTGGCTTGCTTTCCTCCTGAAATTTGAGTAAGAACACTAAGCTATTTCCTTTTACGTTTAGAATTACATCAAGAGCTTAGATGAAACACAGTATCCATTGTAGATAAAACAATTTAAAAAATGACAGACAAGTTTAATTTTCACTGTGACTTGGAAATATATCAAAAGAAACTATTGTAACCAGAATAAGGTCAAATTTCTTGATAGAGTTTCAGCAAGTACACATGTAAACAGTAATTAGGAAATAATCAAACTTGGTGACATTACAATAGAAAATGAATAGCTTTGTTATTGTTGTTATTATTAATATTTTTCTGGGTAAGCAACATTTCCCCTGCAACTATTCACATAAAATTTATGGCTGATAAAATGGTAGACACATTCTTTTTTTTTTAATTTACTTATTTATTTATTTATAAAAATGTCCACTTTCTCTCCTCCTCCCATTACCCTCCCATTCTCCCCACTCCCTCTCCTCCTCCCTCTCCAGTCCTAAGAGCAGTCAGGGTTTCCTGCCCTGTGGGAAGTTCAAGTTCCTCCCCGTCCCTCCAGGTCTAGGAAGGTGAGCATCCAAACATACTAGGATCCCAAAAATCCAGAATATGCAGACGAAACAAGACCCAGTGCCATTGTCAATGGCTTCTCAGTCAGTCCCCATGTCTCGATCCACTTTAATGGAACACTTATGTGTGGGCCCATGGTTTAGAGTTCACCAAGTGCTTATTTAATTTTTTAACATAAAAGTTTGGATGATAAGAGAGTACAAAATATATTTTATGGAAAGGGGAAATTAAAGAAAAACAATGTTGTTAACAAAAACATGTTTTCAGATGTTACATAGTTTCTCTTACAGAGTAGATAAGTTTAGGTTGTCTACAAACTTATGTACAGTGAGTGCACAAGTGCCCTGCTGAGGTTCCGCATGACAACTTTTGCATGAACATAACGGTCTCCAGGAAATTGTTCTGCTTCGGAGGTAGCTAAGGCTTGTTTACTAGATCCATATAAGCAGATGACATCTTTCAGGTTGCAGCGTTGGGATTTCCATTTGTATCTTTTAGCTCTGAGCTAGCTTGTCTTTGTCTCCGTTTGCATTCAGAATCAGTAGGTCTTCCTCAAGCTACTAGGTTCTCAATCTCAGTTGCTTTCATTGAAAAGAAGGTAGTGCCTCCAGGAACAATTCTCTGACACAATCACAACACATTACTTACATATAGATTTAATTACTTCCTTTCTCCTCTTCCTTAGTATAGGTTTAGTGGTTTCCTCCTTTCTCTTCCTTCTCCCCACACCTGTGTCTTTTTTCCCTCTAGTTAACAGAAATCACGTTCAAAGTATTAATGGTACTCGCATTCTTGCTCTGCATCTTCTAGTCTTTTACTCCCAACTCATCTTCTTGTTTAAGGGCAATTGCAATGAAAGCTAACACCTGAAAGCTTCTTTCCAATGGAGGGTTTTAAATACAACTTTTGGTAGATCTTGATCAATGCTGTTTGCCAACACGCATTTTTTATGATGCAATCATTCGAATTAAAATATTCAACCTGGCAGAGCCTTTGATTTAGAAGCTCTGCTATTCCTCAAACATATAAGATCATTGCCAAACTCTTGTATATGGCTGTACAATCCCAAGTAATTGCAGAAAATATTGATAATGAAAACTTATAACATAAATTTCAATGTGCTTCCTTATAATATCTTGAAAAGTTATTAATGAAATGATGAGAATATGAAGAATACACAAATGTTCTGTTGATGTTCTTGATGGAGGCAGAGCACTACAGAATAACGATTCTGATTCCTTTTTAAACCATAAATGATCTGTGTTTTATGATAAATAGTATACCAACCAATATTTCTTAGGGTTACCAAGCACCTAAAATGTAGCTAGCCAGAGTACAGGCATGTTGCTAGTGAAAAATAATCAGTTTTAAGGTGTATATTTTAGGTTAAAAAATGCAAAAAATATCCCTTTAAAACCAGAAAATGTTGAATATATGCAAAAATTATCAAAATATTTGGGATTTGATGGATTAATAAAATATAAACTTATTCTTAACTGTTTCATTTAGTTTTCTTTAATGTAGCTAGTAATTACTTTAAATTACATAGAATTCACATCTTCTTGTATTTCTATTAGGTAATATTTTTGTATAATGGACCAAAGTAAACTTTTCACAGAATCTTACTTTGGAATCTAGATAGAAATTCAGTTTGATTATTAACACAAATAATGAAACTTAAGAGATGTCATCATAAATTTAAAAGCTGATGTTTTCTATTAAGAACATATTAAGTATGGGGATAAAATATTTGGATGTGTATAGTCATAGCCTCTGACTCTCCATAATACAAATGTGTTAATTCATATTTTAGTATGTTTTTACACTTTTACATTTTAAAACATTTTTTCCCACAAAGAATGGGTTTTATTATAGCAAAGTCATATACATATGTTAATTTATTTTTCTGTTATCCATCTCCCCCCCAGTGGTCTCTCTCATCATTTCTCTCTATAATTTCTCCAGGATGATGGGTTCATAAGATATGAAAACTTCAAGAGGAAAACATGATGTGTGATTCCCCTCTGTATGCTGCAAATATGTTTTATCACCAATGATTAATAAAGAGGCTTCTTTGTCAGAGCAAAATATAACAAGGTAGAATTTTCCAAGCAGACATAGAAGGCACAGTAAGACAGACACCATGTAGTTGCCGAAGGAGACTTAGCAGTAAACCACAGTCTCATGGTGATACACAGATTAATAGAAATGGGTTAATTTAAGATATAAGACCTAGCAAGAAATATGCCTGAGCCATTGGCCAAGCAGTGTTGCAGTCAATATGGGTTTGTTTGATTATTTGTGTCTTGGTGGCTGGGAAACAAAAGAAATGCAGTCTCTGTTTAGAGGAGCAGGAGGAGGAAATGTTAGTTATGGAGTGCAAACAGAAGAGTCAGTATTTTAGGGGAGAAGGTACTTTATTTTCTCATGCCAAAAATAAATTTGGATTTTAATTATAATATGATAATGCAGCAGTCACATCTTTGTGCCATGGATGTGGGTATAAATAAACTATAATCTTCCCCCTATAGGTATAACCTCAATTTCAGCCAAATAAAGGAAGCCACAAACATAATGGATATAAGTTCCAAATAAAGAGAATTTGATGTATTCGTTATCAATTCCTCGCCAACATTTTCATCCACTTGAAAAAATCTGACTATCAGCCCAGGATCTTTTTGGTAACCTCCACAGTAGAGTCTTGACAACGAAGATATTAAACAGAACTGTCAAATGTGTGTATCTAAGGTATGCAGAAAACATTTTCCAAACAGCCTAAACTTTTCACAGTATTGGCTACATTTCTATGCTCTCTTATCTTTGGTCTTTACTTTCCTATTTCCTCACAAAGTGTTTTTTTTTTCATAGCTTGAGTATGATTTGTAAATATTTCATGATATTTGATTCCATCTGAAGTACTTAGGAACAAAAGTTTGAATGAGATCCTGAGGGTCTAATTTTTTTTAAATAGCTACAATAAAACAATAATAGAGTCATTTTGCCACCTTAGCATGAGGCCCTAAGGAAAGAAGGACTGGGAAAATCATTTTCCTACTTATACAGTAGACCCAAAAGGACTGGTAACTTCATAAATTATTCTGTGGCTATTGTTGAGGTAATTCTTCAGAGTTAGAAACTTCCGCCAGTCTACGGTTACACAAAGAAAGTGAGTGTTGAGACCTGAATATTTTAGACCTATTAAAAAACCATATAACTCATGCAACCAATTGTATTTTAATAATTCTATTAGCTATTGCATTAAAACTTTAACTAAATGATAATTATGCACAAAAGATTGACTCTCCACTTTGTTTTTTATACATGGTAAAATATCCTTCAACATTAAGTAAAACCAAAGTGGTACCACCAAAATCTCTAAAAATGATTTGTTCAAATTTTTATATTATTACCACTCAAGGGGGTAATTGTTGCTTAATTCAGTTTAGTCTGGGCTCATGTGCATAGATAGGGACTTTTCTTCTATTTAGAAAAAAGCTGGGTGTGATGACTAATAATTTCAGTAGTCAGGGTGTTGAATCATAGAGATTGCAACAAGTTCAGTGACAGCCTAGGCTACATCATGAGGTCCAGGACAAACTTGGAAAAGGTATTTCAAAAGATAAAAATAAGAACTGGAATGATGATCCAGTGGTTTAGAGAACTTTTTGTTCTTGATGACAACCCAAGTTCAATTCCCATTAACTCCATGATAATTCACAAACATCCATAAAACCAGGTCCAGTGGATCCTATGCCCTCTTCTGTGCTCTTCAGGTACTGGACATGTTTGTGGTACAGATACATACATGCTAGAAAGAACTCACAAATATATAAATAAATGCACTGTAAAATATTTTAAAAATATATAATAAAAAAGTTAAGTTGCTTTGACTACTTGAATGTTGGTACTTGCCATGAACCTACCAATGGAGGAGAAAGAGACTGAGACTTTTGTCCTTTAGGCAAGTATTGTCCAGTTAATGCCACTGATGATAGGTATTATTTGATCCAGAAGATGGTTATATGGGAGCTCATTTCTAATTTGCCAGATGCTTTGAGTAAAGGTGGAGATGAAAGCTTTGCAGACCCCAGATAATTTGACTCTGGGAAGGAGCTACACATTAATCCCACTCCCAGCAAACAAGTGGTAGCCAGCACAATTGTCAATATTGAGTTATAATGACCAAAGCTGACTTAGTTGTTGGTTGATAACTATGGTAAGGTTGCCAAGCTTGGGACCAAGGTCTTCACAGAAACTTTGCATGCTGGTGCAGAAACTTCTCTGAGTGTTGATCAATTAGGTAGGCACATAAATAACCAGACCAGCTCAAGAACAACAGTTATATTTTTAGTAGCTAAAAAGGGGAAACTCATGCTACATGAGTGGGAGGTCCGAAATCCAATAGGTCCGGTGAGCACAGCTAAGAGAGAGCAGCGTACCTGGATCTCCTTGTCATGATCGCCTCGACCAGCAAGGAAGATGCACAATAAGGTAATACTTGTCGAGTGGTGGAATTCCCTAATCCAAAGCGTGAACTTGAAGGCCGAAGCCCTTCCATCAACATCAATAAGGTAGTAATACTTGTGGCATTACTACCGTTTTTACCGTTGTCCATGCCTGAGGAAGCACCGTATTTATTGTTTGCAGTGCTTGCGCGAGCGTGGCGAAAAGCACATGATTATCGGTCAATGGGTCAAACCAATTACCCACCGAGCTATTTTTCAACCATATACATGGGTTAGAATTATTTTCAAGAGAAAAATATAAGGCTCCTTGAAGAGGAACATCAGTTGCATTATACATAGCCATGCTAGGGTCTAAATTTACGCAGGGTAAGCCTAATTCACAAGTAGTGGAAAAAAGACAGGTAAAACTTTTGACATAGAATGAACAGGTATAGGAATTGGCCATGCTTTTGCTATGGCTCACAAGATTTGTTCATTGTCCTGGATCAACAACGGGGACATCAGGACCATCACCATCAGTAGGATCACAGCCTGAGGCTTCATCTTCCTTGTCGTTCCTCTGCACTTGTACTTTTCTCACCAAGTGCTCAGATACCCAAATAGGGTCCAAATGATCCTGTGGAAAAACACAAACAGAGCCTCGTGCCCATGCCAGCACAGGATCAGGGCCATGCCAGACCCCTGTCAGAGCATCCTTCCATTTTATCAATCCTTTTAAAGGAATGGATGGGCAAGAATGCCTGTCTGCTGCAGACTGATTGGTATTATCCAAATTTAAAAAATTAAGTGTAAACAAAGCTAAGGAAAGTCTAATCTTGGGGGTCTGTTGATGACCTATTCCCCCTTTTTGTTTTTGAAGCAATTCCTTTAAGGAGCGATGAGCATGCTCTACAATGCCTTGGCCTTGTGGATTATAAGGCAGTCCATGTATGAGTTGAACACCCATGCGTCGGCAGAAGGAGTTGAACTTTTGTCCCATAGAAGCAGGACCATTGTCTGTTTTCAGTTGCTGGGGTTTTCCCCAGGTGGCCCATGCTTCTAGACAATGAGCAATCACTTGAGTTGCCTTTTCACCTGTCATGGGTGTTGCATGGATAATGCCAGAGCACGTACCCATGGAGACATGTACGTATTTTACCTTGCCAAACTCAGAGAGATGGGTAACATCCCTCTGCCAAAGTTTAAGGGGGAGCAATCCACGCGGATTGACCCCCAAAGTTTGAAGGTGATGATGTATGACACATTGTGGACAATCCACAACCACCTTGCGTGCATCAGCATGGAAAATGGCAAATTTTTGTTGTAGGGTTTTGGCATTAAAATGAAACTCTTTATGAAAATCATGAGCCCTCTGCAGGGCAGAGGCAAGAAACATTTATTCTTGTCTGGTACACTGATCAACCTTGTCATTGCCGGCGGCCAGAGGGCCTGGCAAACCTGTATGTGCATGAATGTGCTGTACAAAGAAAGGATTCTTACGTTGCCAGAGTAATAGCTGTAATTGTGTAAACAGCCTATGTACCGGGCTGGAGGATTTAATAGGTCCAGCACACTCAAGGTATTTTAAGGCATTAACAACATAACAAGAATCCGAAAATAAATTAAATGTAAATGGACAGGATTTAAACACCTCAACCACGATTGCTAGCTCCACTTGCTGAGGAGCTACAGGAGAAAACTGATACTTAACAGGTTCTGCAGAGTTCACCATGTAAGCACCACAGCCAGTCTTAGATCCATCTGTAAATATAACACTGGCTTCTGGAATGGGCTGCAAGGCAGTGATTTTTGGAAAGACTACCGGATGTTCTTTAAAAAAGGTTAACAATGAATGCTTAGGAAAATGACATTCGATGCGCCCAGAATAGGAGCACCGTAAAATAGCCCAATCATTAATAGTGGCACATAAAATATTAACTTGATTAGTATCATATGGGGTGACTATTACACATGGTGCAACTCCAAAATGTTGCAGGCAATTTTGAATGCCTTGCTGAGCAAGCAAAGTGACAGCAATAGGATATTCTATTCTATGGATTTCGCGGGGGAAATCTTGGGGTGAATCCAAAGTAATGGTCCTTCCTGCCACAGAATACCGGTGGGTTGTAGATTAGTGGGTAAAATGCATAAAGCAATATCCTTTTCAACCTGCACCCGTTTTAAAAAGGCTTTAGATAATTTTTCCTCTACAAGAGAGAGTGCTTGTTGAGCTTCACTAGTTAATTATCTGAGAGAATCTAGAGCTACATCACCAACTAAAACATCATACAACGATTTTAACTCATAATTTGCCATGCCCAAACTGCCCCTGATTCAATTTATATCTCCCAATAATTTTTGAAAATAATTTAATGTATGCAAATGGTCTTTTCTTAATTCCACCTTTTGTGGTATAATTTGATTATATGTTATTTTAGACCCTAATAATTTACTACCTCATCTTGTTGAACCTTTTCTGGAGCTATACATAGACCCTTCCTTTGTAATATCCCCACCAAAACACTGTATGCCTCATGCAAAGTTTGCTCTTTCTTCGCCACCAGGAGAACATCATCCATATAATGGAGACGTTTCACAGTTGGAAATTAGCCTGTAAGGGCTCCAAAGCAGCAGCTATAAATAATTGACACATACTAGGACTATTGGCTATACACTCAGGTAGGATAATTCACTGATATCTTTTATCAGGTTCCTCATGGTTGACTGATGGTAAGGTAAAGGCAAATCTTTCACTGTCCTTGCTATTTAGAGGGATGGAAAAGAAACAATCTTTTATGTCTACTACTATAATGGGCCAACTCTCTGGTAATGCAGATAGCAAGGGGAGGCCATGTTGAACAGGCTCCATATTTTTCATCTGTGCATTTATAGCATGAAGATCATGTAATAATCTCCATTTTCCAGACTTTTTTTTTATAACAAAAATAGGAGTATTCCAAGGGGAGAGGGAGGGTTCGATATGCCCTTCCTCTAGCTGTTCTTGCACTAACTGATGGGCTGCTTGTAGTTTTTCGGAAGATAGTGGCCACTGAGGAACCCACACTGGCTCTTCCGTTTTCCAGGAAATGGGAATTCCTTCCTCAGGGGCCCCTAAGAAAAACTCAACCCTTGTCTGGGTTTTCTTGGTCTTGCCTCTATAGGATCCTTCTGTCCCTGCAAGAATTTTCCCAGGCCAAATTCAGGATGGCAGCCCATGCTTTTCATAATGGCTTTAGCTTTATCAGAATATTTATTACTTAACTTAAACGCCATAGATTTCATAATATTTCTTCCCCATAATGATACTGGGAGCTCTAGGACATATGGCTGTATTTTTCTGGAGTGTCCTTCTTCATTTTGCCAAGTTAACAGGCTTGCACTAACATCAGGGGCTTTTGCATACCCCAGTCCTTGTAAAGTATGCATAGAGGCCTGAATGGGCCACCCGCGTGGCCAATCCTTGCTAGCTATAATACTTTTGTCCACTCCAGTGTCCAGGAGCCCGGTAATCTTGGTGCCATTAATAGTCAATTGTAAGGTAGGCCTCTGATCTAAACTAACATCCATTCCGGAGGAGCCAAATCCTTGACTACCTCTCTCTCTGTTCCGTGCTGGAAATCTATCATGCAAGCTGGGCAGGCTAACAAGCTGTGCAATTCGATCACCTGGAGATAAGGCACTAATACCCTTGGGTGACTCTACCATGATTTTAACAATGCCTGTATAGTCTGGATCAATTATTCTGGGATAAACCCGTAGGTCTCTTAAAGTAGTAGATGACCTGCCTATCAATAACCCTACTGTGCCTGGTTGGAGAGGGCCTTGAGAGTCAGAGTCTATCGTTTGAATTCCCATTCGAGGGGTTAATATGAGCCTGGTGGTGGCACGGAGGTCCAATCCTGCTGAACCCGCAGTGGATCTCTGCGGTTCTGTGGGTGTCTGAATGTCGGCCATTGCTCCAGTTTCCCTTCCTGTACCTGCTCCTCCATTGTCCCATATATTTGAGGGCCCTGAGGCCGAGGGCCCTGCTGTCCATTTTTTGACCTAGTATTAGGTTCGAGGGGTCGTCCGTTGATATGCTTGACGGATCTGCACTCATTGGCCCAATGCATTCCTTTCTTGATTTGGGGCATATCCCTGGATTTGGATTCTGGCTAATTCCTGGTCCCTGGGTATTCCCCTGCCAAGCATTTCCTCCTTGAGGGCAGTTGCACTTAATGTGGCCTGGCTTACCACATCGAAAGCAAGTTCCTGCATTGTCCCCATTTTTGCTCAATCTAAGTACTGCAGCTGCCAGTCCGGCATTGGTTAATGGACCTCCTAATTCTCTACATGCTCTCATCCAGACTTCTAATCCTCTATTTTTATATGGGGTGATAGCCACTCTGCACTCCTGGGTACATTGTTCATACACTAGCTGCTTGACAAACGGCATAGCAGTGTCTGGGTCACCAAAGATCTTTCCTGTCACTTCTACCATCCTAGCTACATAATCAGAAAAAGGCTCCATAGGTCCTTGAAGGATCTTAGTCAAATTACCAATTACCTCCCCTTTATTTGGTAAGGTCTTCCATGCTCTTGTGGCAATGTTATTAATCTGATCATACACTTGAGGAGGATATCCAATTTGCTGGTTGGCAAACCTGCCTTGTCCAAGCAACATGTCTGTGTCCCAGACTGCTTGTGCCCCTCCAGCTGCTAGATTTATTGCAGCCTGAGCATTGGCCAATTCAATTAAAAGGGCTTTCCAATCTAGATACTGGCCAGGGGACAAGCATGCTCGTGCTAGGTTCATCCAATCAGCTGGAGTCATGGCGTATCTATGTAGACATTCCACTTGGGCCACCGTAAAGGGGGCTGTAGTGCCGTAAGTCCGGACAGATTCTGCCAATGCCTTGATGACATTAAAATCCAAAGGCTCATGGAACCGATTGCCTTGTGGATTCTGAAATACAGGAAATGCTGAGGCCGCCATCATTTCTGCCCTGACTTCTCTCCATACTTTAGGATTGAAAGAAATCCCTCCCTTTGCTCCTATAACCTCCAGATATGGGGGCGAAGCTGAAGGGGTTACAGTCCTGTGCATGCCTTTAGATGTCTTATTTTCTCTCCGTTTCCCTTTTTCTTGGAGATTTTCATTCTTTTTAATGTTTTCCTTAGGCTTTCTCTATCTTCTTCATCCATTTCTGTCTCTGTGTCTGGTGTCTCTGGGTCTGGCCCTGTCTCTGAGCTTGAGGAGACAGAAGAGTCTGATTCTTCCAATTCTGACAGGCTAGGATATAATCGATCCTTTTGCTTTTCCTGGGCCCCTTTCTTCTTCCCTCTACCTGAATCTGTATCAGATGCCACATCAGACTTTGCCTTTTTAAAGGCTGTTGTTTCTGAAGCTGCCCTCTCTGAATGTTCCTCCAGTAATATCTCTAAGGCTGCTTGACCATTTTCTACTGCTTCACTGCACTTTTGATCCTTGAGGCAGCTTTTCACTAATTTCCAGATAGGTCTTACTCCAGCCTTAAGCGTTCCCTGTTCTGCAGCAAACTCAAGGTCTCTACCTAGCTTTTCCCATGACGGAATCGTAAGCTTCCCGGAGACTGCAAACCAAGGTGCAATGGTATCACATTAATCCAGGAATCTCCCTAAGATACTTTTCTTAAGTTTTAGATTTTTTGAACTAAGCAGCTCGTTCAAAGCCAGAAAAATTGGGTGAGAAGGAGAATTCCCCATGTCTATTCACTGAGGATTCTCAATACACTCCCTACAGCAATAAGTAAAAATGATGAACAAGAACACTGTATTCAAGAGTACCCAAGCTGCTAAGAGCAAGTAGTAATCCATCAACAGTATCCAACAATTTTACTTTCAGTTCGTCGGGCTAGTGAACCGAATGTGCTCTACAGACTTGTAGCCTGCTGTAGCCTGCTTGTAGTCGGCTGTAGTAGGTATTACTTTCATTTTCGATTTGTCCGCTCTAGTCGTGGTTCTACTTCCCTGCTCTCCCTTTGTTTACAGGCGAGAGCAAATAACCCGCTTTGGTCGGATCCCCAATCTTACCTTGAGGATTTACCTGTGTACCTCCTGACTGCTGCAAGTTCTGGGCTCCAGGGAGAGGAGAGGAGAATCCCCTTATGGGCCACCACTTGTCGCGACCGCCTCGACCACCAAGGAAGACACAACACCGGAGCTCTTCTTGCAAGCAGTTTACTCAGGACCTTGTTACAATAGTTTCTCTCTCTGGGCAAGCTACTCTCAGCCCTTAAGTAACCCTGGGCAGCCAATCCTGGATCGCCACGTGGGCACTGTCCATAGGTCAAGGTCAACTTATACGCAAGCAGCTTATGATCATCGCATGATCCTGGCCTTAGCCAAATAAGGTGTTGTTTACCACTGAGAGCACTCGCTTTCAGGATCGTGGAAGGCAGAAGCCGGTGCCATCTGTTAGTTGCAGCTCCACGCAGCTTTCTACATATCCTAGTATTTTTACTTGCGCCTCAGGTAGCTACACCCTAATTAGATGTGATTGGTTGATGATTTCCCCATCATCTAATGGGCCGATTTGGTTGTGTTCCCTACTTTGCACATTTGTGCTGAGAAAGTGACTGTGGTCACCAATCATAATGATGATAAGCAGTATTCCTGGGAATGGTGAGCAGCAGAATCATTTACAGTGATGACAGAGGGAAACCAGTAGGCCATGGGACAAAGGCGAGTATAACTGGAAACCTCTTTGGGGGAGTAAATACCCACATGCTTTCTTTCCAAGGTAAAATATTAAGAACAAAACCATAAGCTTCCCTAGGTCTTACAATTCAGCAAGGCATGTAAATACCAATCAGTGACCTAATCACATTCTGCTTTAAGTGGTAAGTGTAGAAAAAAATAATTAAAAAAATACTTTACAAGCATAAGTAATACTGATACATTCATTATTCTTTTCTAGACTAACTGTAATTAGAGTTCACTGGATAAAATGCTTGCTGTGCAAGCCTACAGCTAAGGCCATAGATCTACAACCCACATACAACAAAGAAACAGATACAGATGTTGAGAAATAGGGTGACATCATACTAAAATGCTTCTGCAAAGCCAAAGAAACAATAAAACATAG
Organism: Myodes glareolus; assembly: GCF_982192425.1. Classification (NCBI taxonomy): domain Eukaryota; kingdom Metazoa; phylum Chordata; class Mammalia; order Rodentia; family Cricetidae; genus Myodes; species Myodes glareolus. Next base: position 44,097,420 of record NC_142041.1, on the reverse strand, counting down.
ACACAACATGCTTGATTGGAAAAAAGGTTGTCTGGTTATACTTCTGATATAAATTAATGTCTAGAATATATATAGAGCTCAAAATCTGGTAATATAAAAAGTAATCCATTTGAAAATTGATAAATAATCTGAATAGATGTATTTCAAAAGAAGAACAATAAATGAACAATAAATGCTTGAATAAATCTTCAATATCATTATCCACTAAGGGAATGTAAGAAAAAAAAACGATGAGACTCAGTATAATTGCTTTAGATCATCTATCATTTTCAAACATGGTAAAAAGTTGTGATGTTGTGTAGAAAAAAAGGAACTTTGTACATTGTAGGCAGGATTTCAAAGTAGTTAATACAACTATCAAAACAAAATGCAGTCCCTAACAGACTGAGATAGAACAGTATTTGCTGTCTCTCAGTCTTCAATACATACCAGAGAGGAAAATTACACAAAAGAGAGAACTTCTGGTCTGTAGTATTACCCATTTGGTAAATACAGAGTCAACATTGCTATTTATTGTACAGTAACACATCAAGGAAATAAAGCATATACACAAAATGGAATCCCACTCAGCCAAAAAGAAAAGTAAAATCCATCATTTGCAACCAAATATCTGAAATTTTGGTTTATCACATTAAGTTAATTAAACCAGAAACAGAAATGCAACTACCATATGTTCTATTTCATATATGGAAACTTAAGGAAAAACATGATCTAGAAGTAGATAATGATTTTGGGGGAACTGGAAAGGTGCTGAGGATTAGGAAACTACAATAGAGGATAGACAGTTGAATATGATCAGTGAGTGCATAGTATTAGTGTATATTAGTAAATCTCATAGAATCTCACTGAAGAGCCCAACTAAGGTGACTTTATTACAAATGATTTTGACTTAGTCAAGGGATTCTAGAATTTCCCTATTAAACCTAATAATGAAATACATGCTACCACATTATTAATTAAATAATCTTTATCCTATGACCTAGGGTATTGCAAACTTTTTCTATAACAAAAACTAGTGAATATTTTGAACTTGTAGTCTGTTCTGCAATAATTACTCACAATCCTCAATAAAAAGTTAATATGGCTTTATTCTAATGAAACTGTATTTATCAGGGCAAACATGAAGTTAGATTTAGCCTTGTTGTTGATTTGACTCCATATTAAAATAATTACTAAGAAGTTATGTTGGGGGAATACTTATTAACTATAGCAATAAAATGTCAAATATCTGAAAACAATCACAATCTCATGTATTGCTTAGGAAATCTAGAAATTTCAGATGAAAAACTTAAAGAAACTGGATGCATGATCAAAGATACAGAATTGTAGCATTCTTCTATGCTTTTGTTCATTAATTTGTATTGATATCACTTTCTAACAAAATATAAGTTAGTTTTTAAAGTGAAGTCATTGTTACATGCTTGAAATATGTTTATACAGAGGCCATCACTAGACATTTTAGTCAATTAGTTACACAAAATGAAAATTGGGATACAATTCTTTTGTCTGAGGTGTATCTTAAATTAGAGTGTTTGGTGGCAAAGGGTTTGTCTGAAAAGTGAGAACAACACTTCCTTAAAGAAGTGGTTATTGTACAAAAACTGACTAGAAAAAAAAACATTTGTTATGAGAATAGAAAAACCATGGCAGAAATGGAGGAAGACTGAGTTATGTAGGAAGGGTTTCATGAATAATTTCAGAACATGGCAGCTAAACATGAGGTTACTCTCTATGTTCAGTGTAGTGTGTTTCCTTTATAAGATCAGGTGAAAGTCATAAAGGATGCAGCTTGATTAGTCAAAATGAGTGGTGGGAGAGAGAAAGAATGGTAGAAAATTAGGAAAATGTAGAGAATTATCAAATTTTAACAGACCAAACATAATACCATTTTGTAAAAATAATACTAAGTAGATAATAATAAAGAACATTTTCAAGAACTTCATTGGCGTTATATTAAAGAATGAATAAATTTATCATAGACATACCTTCACTGTGATACGGAAGGCCAGCAGAGGCACAGATGCAGTTGCAATGTGCCAAGGTCAGCCACATATCTTGATATTTCATTGAGTGGATACAGTGATAAATTTATAGATGTAGTTTATATTCTGTGGTAGGTCAGAATTTACACTTCTAGTTGCAAGAGAGGTTCAACAGATAAGCCTGCTTACTACTCTTTCATAAGACCAGTGTTCAGTTTCCAGCACCCACTTACCATGTCACAATTAACTATAACTCCAGTGTGAGGGGGTCTTCTGGAATTCTTGGGCACCCACACAAATGTTGTACACATAAACTCAAACTCAACTCACATACTTCCACAAAACTAAAAAAGAACAAATAAAATACAAACTATATACTTCCAATGAAAAATGTCATTGAACATATCAAAACTACCAACCAAAATTGAATCATTGGATGTATCGCTCAGAAATAAAGGAATCAAGAAACTAAAAATTAAATATTTGAAGGATTGATTGATTAATTTTCTGTGTATCGCTATATGCCCAAGTATATATTTGTGCCCCACCCCTGTGTGCAGGAGTCTGTGGAGGTAAGAAGAAAGTAATATAATACATGACTTTGTTCTTCTTTATGTCAACAAAACATTCCTTTGTACACATGTACTGTACTTGTTTATCCAGTCCTCTGTTGTTGAAAACCCTATTTCATACTTGACTCCCGCGAATATTGCTAAAATAAACTTTGTTGTGTAAGTATCTCTGGTGACTTGTGCCTTTCAGATAAATACTCAGACGTGGTATAGCTGAGACATGAAGTCTGTTTTCTATTATTTTGTGAAAGTTCCTTACTGATTTTGATACAGCTTGGTAGAGTTTATATTGCCAACAGAAGTGAAAAGTTCCCTATCTTACACAAGAGCACCAGCATTTGTTTGCTTCCTTATGAGTGACAGTAATTGGAGTAAGATACAATCTTAGTATGGTTTTTCTTTGGGTTCTGTTATGTGTTAGTGAGGATGAACATTTTTCAAAATGTTTACTGGCTATTTATAAAGAATTACACTTTGATGCCATTTAAAATTATATTTATACTCTTTCTGTCCTATGAATGGGTTTCTTTTTATATACTATTTCTGTGTTCACTGAGATTCTAAATGATTTAATTATTATGATTTTAAGCGTTTTCTACCAATAACAATTTATCTTGTGATTGCTCATCCCTTATCATTGGTATTAAAAAAATTAAAATGTGGTCTAGACAGTTATAAGATACAGTGGTAAAATACTAAGAAATTTGAAAATTAATGGAAAGATAAACAATTATCACATATTTCTATAAAGATGAGTTTCCAGAATTGTGTGTCATAAGTAAATTCTGATCAGAATCATGATGTCATTAATATTTTTGTGGGTATGGAAATTGATACCCCAGTTTTAAATTTTATTTTTATTAATTTATTTATTTATTAAAATTTCTACCTCCTCCCCGCCTCCCTTTTCCCTCCCACTCTCCTCCTCCTCCTCCTCTCTAGTCCTAAGAGCAGTCAGGGTTCCCTGCCCCGTGGGAAGTCCAAGGTCCTCCCACCTCCATCCAGGTCTATAAAGGTGAGCATCCAAACAAACCAGGCTCCCACAAAGGCAGTCCATGCAGTAGAATCAAACCCAGTGCCTTTGTCCTTGGCTTCTCAGTCAGCCTTCATTACCAGTCACATTCAAAGTGTTCAGTTTGATCACATGCTCCATCACTCCCAGTCCAGCTGGCCTTGGTGAACTTCTATCAGATCAGTACCACTGTCTCAGTGAGTGGAAGCACCCCATGTGGTCCTGACTTCCTTGCTCATGTTCTCCCTCCTTCTGCTCCTCATTTGGACCTTGGGAGCTCAGTCCTGTTCTCCAATGTGGGTCTCTGTCTCTATCTCCATCCATCACCAGATGAAGGTTCTATAGTGATATGCAAGATATTCATGAGTGTGGCTATGGAACAAGGACAGTTCAGGCACCCTCTCCTCTGCTACCCAAGGAACAATCTGGGGAAGGGTGGATATGGAAGCATGGAAGTAAATATCTTAATTAAGGGAGCCATTTTAGGGTTTGCAAAAGACTTGACTCTAGAGGGGTTCCCAGGTCCAAGGAGATGTCCCCAGTTTAAAATTTTATATGATATTAGAAGAATTACTTAGACATTTCTGAAAGAGGAAAAACAAAACAGACAATGAGAGAATCCACCACTAACAGAGTGAGGAAACTAAGCTCCTTAGATGATGTAAATGCATGTAATATGGTATAAAGGCACATTATATACCTGACAGAGACCATGGGATTAGTACAGGGATGGGCCAATGGGTTAGCACAAGGGATAATGTCTGGGAGAATCTTACATGTAAATGCATTTTGATAAATCAGGATGCTGCCATAGTAGATAATGAAGGAAAGCACTGTGAATTAAGCTTCAGGCTGAGAAGATGGAAGACTTGTGAATGGATAGTGGAGATGGGGCTTGCGCAACAGTGAAAATGAACACAGCATACATAGTTGTATGCTTACTATAGCCCAAATATTAAGTTTTATGCTGTCTATATTTTATTTCACCATAGGAAAAAGGGGTGATTTATCTCAGAAAGAGAAATAATGATGAGAAAGGGATAAAGAAAGGGAGGAGGAAAAAAGAAAGACAAACCAAATTGGAAACAAAGAGGGTTTCCTTTGTTTTTCCAGGTTAGTGTACTGTACCAGGAGAGTACCTTAATCTTATAACTATGTATGTAAGAATTTTTTTTAATTTTTTAACTTTCCTTTTTGTATGAGACAGGATTTCTCTGTAACTTTGCGGTCTGTCCTCTAACTAGCTCTTGTGGACCAAAACTCACAGAGATTTGCCTACGTCCAACTCCAGAGTGCTGAAATTAAAAGTGTATGCCACCACTGCCAGGCTGGAAAAAAATTATTAACTCACGTCATAAACTGCATGGGATCAAAATGTAACTAGGGATAAAAGTTCCATAAGATTCAGGGTAAAATATAAACAAATACAGTATCATTTTACATGATACTTAAAAGATCCAAACTATAATCAAAGAAAATTTGATAAAATAATACTTTAGTATTTTTAATAAATTTTTCACAGCATATCTTAAAGTAAAAGATGCTCAGAAAGCTAAGGAAACCTTTTACTTGTATACTTGACAACAAGCAAGCAGACAGAGTTTTTGCAAATCAATACAGTTAAATTAACCCGACAGAGAATGCCATTACCAGTTGTTATAAGCAACGTGAAGCTCAAATGGTACACATAAAAACATAAAACACTTCATAAAAACACTTTAAAGTATACCAGCATTTAGAAACAGATTTTAAACAACCAAAGTTAGATTTATTTTCACTAAAACAGATTTATAAAACATATAATTTTTGAAAGTATCAAATTGTGGAAATCTGAAATAATTACTCATATATTGTCCCTAGTACAATTAATACAAATGTTTGAAAAATAATGCTAGGCCATTGAAACAGATATAAATATGAAATACTACCCATTAGTAGTGGTTCCACTCTTTTGAGTACATGACAAAAAAAACCAGAAGTTGTGAACAATGAATATTAATAATAAAACCTTTAACAACAACAAAGCAGAAATAATCATCAATAGTAAACTGAAAGAAATCTTCTGTGTTCATAAAGTAGTGTACTTTTAAATATAAAAGCAAATTAATTTTCATTATATAAATACATAAATGAGCCAGGCAGTGGTGAACGCCTATAATCCCCGCACTCAGGAGGAAGAAGCAGGTGAATCTTTATGAGTTCTAGGCCAGCCTGGTCTACAAGAGCTAATCCCAGGACAGGTTCCAAAGCTACAGAGAAACCCTGTATTGAAAAAAGGAAAAAAAAAAAAAGAAAAAGAAAACACGTAGGACACATAAATGAGGTCTTGGTCTATTCCTCATGACTCAAAGCTGGTCACATGTTAGTGTAAATAACATAATTCAACCTAAAAGATGTAAACCAGGAACAAATAAATAGTCTGTATGATGAGCAGAAAGCCATATCATATAATGTTAAAGGAAACACAAGAAGTGCTCATAACATCAGGTACATGCATCTTAGAGTGCTTAAACTTTGTCTTTATTATGGAGAGAGAAAAGAGCATAAGCCAAATTATTAACAGTAATGACCTTTTGCTAAATTAGTACACACATATATATTTAGTACATTTTATAAATATTTTTCCTTAAAATTTATAATCACTGTTTAAAACTTGCAAATAAATAAAAGCATCACATACAAAATTAATCAGATTCAAAATCTGTAGAAATTAATGAACTTCTTTTCATTTAAAATTGATACTTGAATCAGAAACTGTGGAGTTTCACATCAAATTTTACATGTTCAATATATTTTATGTATTTATCCACTACCCAAACCCAAATTCATAATGTTATTGGAACTAGAAATCAATTAGCTTTACTTCATCTCTCATAACTTGTGTCTATGTGGATTCTGTATAACATGAAGAAAAGAGAATTAAGGGAAGTTAAATATAAGGGGACAAGGAAAACTGACATGAGTGGTTAGTTCTGGAAAGGGGGTCCTGGCTAGTGTAAGAAAATGGCCTAAACACTTTAGGAGGAGCAAGACAGTAAGCAGCATTTCTCCTTGGTCTCTGCTTCAGTTTCTTCCTCCAGGTTTCTGCCTTTAAATCCTGTCCCAACTTCCTTCAGCAATGGAGTATGACTTGAGACCTGTAAGAAAGAAGAAACACAACTTTACTTTTGATTATGGTGTTTTATCAGAGCAATAGACACCTTAAAGAAGAATAAGGATTTTTCAAATACCTTCTAAAGATTTTCTTCATTTTTTGTAATGTGTTATAACTATCTCTATTCTATTCTATTCTATTCAGTTGTGTCTTCTTCTTCTTCTTCTTCTTCTTCTTCTTCTTCTTCTTCTTCTTCTTCTTCTTCTTCTTCTTCTTCTTCTTCTTCTTCTTCTTCTTCTTCTTCTTCTTCTTTTTAGTTTGTTTGGCCAAACATTAGAAAACTTTGTTTATTTTTTTATCAACTAACTCACTGACTGGTTCTATTTACTTTCACATTTATTGATTTTGGATTTTAAACAAGTTGGCAATTAGGGGGAGCAAATCTCACCTACTCATTCTCTAAAATCAATTTTAAAGGTTAGGTTCATTTTGTAAGTGTTTTTGAGAACTTTTGATTCTATATTTATAAACAGCATAGACCTGATGTTTCCAGTGTATTTTCTATTCTTTTGTTTTCACTTCCTTTCTTCCTTCCATCCTTCCTTTCTTGCTTGCTTTTTTCCTTCCTTCCCTCTCTCTCTCTCCCTCCCTCTATCTCTGTCTCTCTCTTTTCCTTTCTTTCTTTTCTCGTACATTACATCCTGACTGTAATTTTCCCTCCATCCAGTCTTTCCTGTCCCACCTCTTCTCTCCCCCAAATCGAACTCTCCTCTAGTTTTTTAGAAAATATCAGGTCAAGCCTTCTAGGGATATCAATTGAACGTGTTAAAGTAATACTAGGCACAAACCCTTATGTCAAAGGTGAATAAGGAAACCCACTGGAAGAAAAATGGTTGTGTTGGATTATTGGAGGTTTTTCAGGGGAGTCTTCCTTGATCAAATCTAATTTTTCTTAACCAAGAATGAATCCACAGCCTCAGATTTTCTGTGGAATCAAAAGCAAAACCTCTTCTTCAAAGTAACATATCTTTTGAATTAAATTTTGAAGTCAAGGCATTTTCAAAATATATATGTTGGATTAATCCAGCAGCATTTATAATCAAATATATATTAGCAGTTGCTTCTCCTTCCTCAGTCATCAAGCAATTCAAAGACAACACAAGAACATATAGTGTCCAGATTCTCTGTGTATTTTCCTTCCATCTCTACGTGGCTTTATTTCAAATTCTATTTCTTTAATTTTTAGTTTAAATTTTTGACTTTTTGAAACAGAGTTTCTCTGTGCATCTTTGGATGTCCTGGAACTCACTCGGTAGATCAGGCTGCCTTGAATTCACAGAGATCCACCTGCCTTTACCTCCCAAGTGCTGGGATTAAAGGTGTGTGCCACCACAGCCAACTACTCTCTCTCTCTCTCTCTCTCTCTCTCTCTCTCTCTCTCTCTCTCTCTCTCTCTCTCAAAGGAATGGTGTCCCAGACCAAGCAGGTGAAGTTTTGCCTGGTTACAGAAGATGGCTAGTTCAGGTTCTGTATCTTCCATTACTAGAAGTCTTCTCTGAAGCCACCCTTGTAGATTCCAGGGACTTTACACTGCACAAGATTTTTACATAATCCCCCAAATGTCCCCAATTCCAGTTGTCTATCTATGTATTCTCTCCCTCTATCCCCCATCCTTCCAGTTCTCATTCCCAACCCTATTCATATTTATTGTATATAATTTAGAAAGTAATTCATAGATTTATAAGAACAATTATTCTTATCTCTTTAATCTGATGATTTTGATCTCTTGCAAGTATTCCCTTTAAAATAAGAAATCTCAAAGCAACTTGACAGACTGAAACTATGGAGCCCTATCTAGAAAATAGGCATTTTAGCATGGCCATTATGCTCCAGGGGAGGCTACATGAACTAACTGTATTCTTAAACTAATTCAGTGGAGGGAATAGGTAATACAAAGATTTTTCTGTTGCTATTTTTTTTGTTTAGTTTTTGTTTTTTGTTTTAAGAAAGACTGTTTCTCTGTACAACAGCACCTATTGTCATGGAACTCACTATGTAGGCCAGAATGGCCTTGAGCTCATAGATCCATCTGTCACTGCCTCCCTGGTAATAGGATTAAAGGCATCTGAGCCACCACAGCCCAGCTAAGTTATATAAAGTTTTAATAGGACATGTTAGAGTACCTTTTGCAAAAGATAAAATTAGGTATTTTTTTCATTAAACCCATAAACGTGTCATTGAACAAAATGACTACTTTTCAAAAGAAACTTGATTTTATTCATCTATAATGAATCTTTTATGATGAAGGACCTTAAGCTTAAAATTAACATTTTTGAATGTTCTCAAATTCATTGATGGGACGCACAAATGCAGCTGGGTGACAATTAGAAGGAATTCCAGCCGACTCTTCAGATAATTTAAACAGGGCTCAGTGACTTTGACTTCTTCATCAATTCTGGATTGCAGAAAATTTATTTAATTTCATTTGCATAGGAAAGTCAATTTAAGGTGTATTTGTTATATTTATTAAATTCATTAACTTATTATGAGTGGGGATATGATGTCTACATTACAGTAAGGGCACATGTGTACCACTGTACCTGTGTGAAGGTCAGAGTACAACTATAGGGATTCAGTTTTCTCTATCTCTCACAAGGTCTAGAGATCAAACTTGGACTCTCAGACTTTCCTGGCAAGCATCTTTACACACTCAGCCATCATTTGGGTTCTTAATATGTATATTATGAAGATTCTGATGGCAAATTTGTATTTCAAGAGACATAAAGCAAACTAAAACAAAGAAAATGAAACAACATCATCAAAAATAAGCAAGTAAACTGACTTCTGAATTGAGTAATGAAAGATGATTTTAGATTGATTGAGGAAGTCTTTCAACAAGGGCCGACGGAAATGGAAACACTTATGTACTAGCAACCTTACTGTAACTTTTCTTTCCATTTTTATAACATAAAATTATTCATTCATTGTGATATTTAACGTGAAAGCACATTTACTTTGTGTGTGTACAGTTATGCAATCAACAAGACCTATTGCTGAAAACACAGTTGACATGCTTAAAATTTGGAGATTTGAATACTAACTTAGTTTTTCACCTTTATTTGACATTTACAAACAAATGACTAAATGCTACATGTAATGACTTGAATTTATAATGAGCTCCAGAAGATACAACTTTGTCTACTACTGTCCCATACTTTTGAGAAAATGGTTGTAAAGAATGGGAAGCAGGTATTTTAGGAGATATACCTTCAATTAGTGGCACATATCATATAGAGTGTGAAATTGCATTATAGTGAATATCCAGTCTTATGTTGAAAATTTGACATTTTTTGTCACTACCAGCCAGTAACATATCTAAAGAGATAGGATATTTGAAGCTAGGAAGGGATTTTATATTTTCCCTGGCTGAAGAAAGAAAGTACATATTTATGATAGTGTCTAAAAGTTACTAGTGTCTATAATATAAATTATTTAATCTGGAAACTATTTCATTGTCTTCAATAGCCATCAGTAGGATTTCAAGTTCTGGTAAAATTGGCATTTTAGACTATAAGTTTTGATATTTCTTAAGTGTTTTTAAAATTGGAGTTAGGAGATTTGGGCCATAAGTAAAGTGATAATAAAATCAGTGTGTTTTTAGTTTTTGATTCATTTATTGGTTTACTAGATAAATATTCAAATTTGTATGAATGTGAAAACTAGATATTTTCATTCCATTCCATTGATGAAGCCCAAAGAGTTGATCTGAGTGTACAAGCTTGATGAATCTTGTACCAACTTAAAAGTTATATTTGATTTGATATATTTGTTTAAAATGTTCATAGTTGTTAATTAAAATATATACCAGTCATTGAGTGAAGGTTTTAAGAGATCATGTCTATTTCTTCTCGTTATGCAGATCCATGTATGTCTCTCTCAGGGTCCTCTTTGTCACCTCACTTCTCTGGGGTTGTAGACCATAAGTGGCTCATTCTTTGTTTCATGCCTAATAATCACTTATGAGTGACTATGTACTAGATTTTTCTCTCTGGGTCTTGAGGGAATAGTGATAACATGAGCAAAGGGGTAAATACCATGATGGGGAAACCCACAGAAAAAGCTGAGCAGACCTTCCTTATGGGAGTTCAGTGACTCCAGATAGACAACAGGAAATCTTCATAAGACTCATCTAGCCCCCCTGAAAGCAGGTAACAGTGGGTGGCTTGGACAGTTTGTGGAGCAACTGGTAGTGGGACCCAGAGCAATTCTTAACAAATAATCTGGCTTTTTGGAGCCCATTTCCTGTGAAGGGAAACCTTGCTCAGCCTAGACACTAGAGGGAGAGCCTTGGTCTTGCCTCAAGGTCATGTGACAGAATTCATTGACTCCCCATGGGTGGTCTTATTCTCTCTGAGGAACAGATGGGGGTGGGATCAGTGAAAGAAGAAAAGGTAGGGGGAGTGGTAGAGGAGGGAGGGGAACTGGGAATAGTTTTTAAAAATAAAATAAGAATAAATAAATACTTATATTTGAAAACAAAACAAGCAAGGGCCATGCATGTTTTTACTATTGGAAAGAGTCATATAAAATAATTGAGCTGTTCCTTGTTCCAGTTAAGTCACATGAACTACTGGAATTAGATTTAGATATCGATGAAAAATATTCTACAAAGTCTTCTAAAAGTTGTAATGATTAGGAAGGTTTTTAAAAATATGTTTGAATTACGATTAACTGCTGACTAGCTAGTGAATTTAAAGCCAAATAAAACTATTCAGGATATTCCTACATTGTGCTTAAGAACTTTAAAATAAAGTTTTATAATTTTGTTTTCATTTGAAATTGGAGCTGAATTCATTTAAAGACTTACACTTGGGAACAGTTATCATGACCACTTAGCTTATGAGGATGAGGGGAAATAGCTTGCCCTAGACTCCTTTATTTTGCTGAGGAACTATGTGCTGTAACTTTAAAAAGTCGCACATGAGAGAAAGATGCCACGAGACAGAACTCACATGAAGGAATTTTTATTAGGGAAAAGGAATGTAAAAAAGGGGAAGGGGAGGGGTAAAGCAGGCCTTTAGAGATAGAAGCAGCAGAAGAGAAGAGAAAGGCAGAGGCAGTGGGGGGAGGTAGGCAGAGAGAGAGAGAGAAAGAGGAAGAGAGAGAGAGAGACAGAGAGATACAGAGAGAGAAAGAGGAAGAGAGAGAGAGAGACAGAGAGAGACAGAGAGAGAGAGAACAGGCAGGTGAAGAAAGAGAGAAAAAGGAAAGGCAAGATTCACCTTTTATAAGGGAACATAATGAATGTGCACAGGAGATGCTCTTGGAGGCTGCAGCTGAGGACATTAGTCTGTCAGAACCCCAAAGACTGGTGAGTTATAGATGCCTAAATACCAACATACCTTCCTTTTTATCTACTATAAAAGTTGAGGAGTTATAAAGGGGTAGCAGGTAAGGCAGGAATGAGAACACTGCTCTCAAGACTACTTCCTGCTGACCCAGAGGTACCATTAGACTTTGTGGAACCTGAGGAATCTGGGTTACTGGCTCCATCCTGGAGTATCTGGCTGTTTCACTTTACTGTTCAAACTTTGTGGAACCTTGGATCTGCTTGGACCTGGAAAAATGCTGTTCGAGATGTATCCAAATTAAATCCCTAGGGATTAAATTATCTGATCCTTTCCCATCACCACAGCATGATCCATACACCATCATTCTATCCCATCTGAAAGGAAACACAGGCGTTTGATTACTGAAGGCAGTCATTGTAGACTTAGAACCTCTAGGGCGCTGCTGGCTCTCACCACCCAGACATGTTTGGTGATCTTGTGCCTCCAGCTCTGTGGCCAACAGCTGGTAGTCCTGCAACAATAGATAGTTGGTGTGATTAGAGGTTTTGAACATGTTATTCAGGATACATAGAGAGTGAATTGATGAAGCAGGGTGTGATCAGTGTAAACCGAAGATCTTGGAGCAGTCTGTGTGGTGGGGGAAAGGGATAAGGAAGGAAAGTATGTGGTGTTTCATATCCAGCATGAAACCACATTCGTCTGAAATTGGAGACAAGGCAGTTACTCTCAGTATCCTCTGAAATTTCAGGGAACAGGGTCCTGATAGAGATTTTGTGTGTGAAAAAGAATTAGTATAAGATAGAGGGGTAAAGAGCTTGGGGCACGATAAGTGAATCTAATGAGGGAGGCCCTCAAGCTTACCAGCTATTGGAGTTAAAACAATTATTTTAAAGGGATCCTGTCATTTAATGGAAAGAAGTATGTAAATATAAAAAGCCAGTTAGAAACAAAGAGAAAGAACGGAGAAAGCTTGGAATGATAGGGTACATACTTCGAACTATCAGATTACTGGCAAAAGTTGCAAAGGTTCCGTGAAACATTGGGACCTGGAGGACCAGTAAATGGTCACCTGGCAGTTTCCATGAGTGAAGCAGAGATGAAATCCAATAGCTTTTTATCAAGTGAGGGTCAAATGATAAAGGCTGAATCTGTCTAGCAGCTCATCAACCAAGAAAAGATTGGGGGGCCAGAGAACTGAGCCCGAATGACATGTGAAGATGAACTCTCAAAAGAAATCCAACATTAGTTTAAAACTGAGTATAATAAAGGCTTATTTATTTAGTGGTAGACTCACAGATCACTGTCCTCTGCACTAATGTGGAACAGGAACCAATTCCAGCAGCTGGAATAGAAAAAGTAAGTGTGTGCTTTGTACTGGCATTTGTAGTATAAGAGACCACACTCAATTTGGCTGGTTTCTTAAAGGATATTGGCTGAAGGAGCTCCCACAGAACCTCCTCCTTTTGTTTAAATAAGAGAATTCCATATCTAATACAAAACTATACACACTAGAAACAGATATCAAGTATAAAATTAGAATTACAACCAGCACAAATAATATTAAACAAGGAACATATGCTAAATGTTTTAATAAACACTCTATCTTAAGGAGTCTTAGTCTTGTCTTGGAAATAGTTTGGCTAGATCAAAAGAGCAAGCTAACAACAACTCTTCCATGTCATCAAAGGTCTATGAAGGGAGAAAATATTACTTGAGTAGGCAGGAAGTACAATCAAGCAACTTACAAAATGTGCTGTTGATGACAGACACAACTGGCTACCTGAGCAATCATCCAAAGCCTCATTTGCAATGTTGAAGCAACCAGCTTCGGCTAAGAATATCTGACAGACCATTTTCAGAGGTAGGAAAATTTTCAGAACCTTCTTACCCTATTTTGGCAAGCAAGGTTTGGCAGTCTTTTTTTCTTGTTTTCTGCTTATCCAATCAGAACACCATACATATCAGTGGTTGAGGCATGGGCAGTTCCTTGCCCAAAGGCCAATTGTGCCAAGAAGAAAACAAGCTCCAGGAGGAGTGTCTTTGGTATTCAACATTCTTTTGGGAATAGATTAGTGCTACCAGGAGCAATCATATCTCATGTCAACAGAACCCTAAATTATTTAAATGCCATGTTCTATATATCGTTGAAGTGGTTGAATATTACCTATAGATGAAGAATACAATCTCCATGTATCTAAAAAACATAATTAGTTTTACTATAAATATAACAAACATGAAGGACTACTGACCTATAATACTTAATTTCTATATAACTTAAAGACTAAGACTTCATATTAGAATATTAAACAATCTTTAAACAACTGTGCAGTAAATGATGACAATAATCTTAAAATGTATAAGTATCTTGTCAGAGGTAGAAATATACAATGCAATATGACAGATATATCCTAAAAATTATATCAATATAAAAAATTGCTTAAACAGAGATAGAAACATGCATGCATAATATCTGACAAAATAACTTTACATAGGTGAAAATATTATAAATAGAATAGGAGCATATTTAATATAACAAATATAATTTGAGCTCATATCATTCTACTAAAATCTATACATTTACATACAATTTACATACAAAATGTAAATTGTCCATTAATAATAGCTCGCAAGTATTCACTCTATTACGCACTATTAATAGTAGTAGAATGAGTATGTTCACACTAATCTACCAATTAACCCATTGAATCAATTTTCCCTCTTTTTTTCTTTTGCTTTCAAAGAGATCTCTAGGCCTACAAAATTTCCACCCCAATCCCCAGTTTTATACCTGTTATAATCAACCCCTGAATTGTGTCTCTAACCCTGTGAACAAATATTGTTGGGAGAGGGGATGTGCTCTTCTAGAATTGCTTCCCACTGTCATGGGGGCTATGTTCTTTATATGAGACCCTGTAAGAGTAAAATGTTGATAAAGTTTCAAGATTACTGTCTTTTATAATTGCAAATGGTCTCTGAGTAGTCTATAGGATTTTTCTGAAGATCTTATTAGAAATTCTGGCCAGAATGTTATAAGAATTTGCACCATTTTGCAATTGTGGATTCCAGGGAATTTCTCTAGAGATAAGTATCTGCTAACCCTATAATTGTTGCCTCACTCATTATATCTCTTTCCTTGCTCACATCTCTGTCCTTTTTCCATTTTGACTATCCCATTCCCTCAAGTTTCCTCAACTCTCTGCTTCTCCCCTAATTTTCCCCTTCTACCTTCCCTTCTTGCCTACTTCTATGCTTCCAATTTTGTCAGGCAATCTTGTCTATTTCTAATTTCTAGGTGGGTCTATATATTTTCTTCTTTGAGTTCACCATATTACTTAGCTTCTCCAGGATCACTATAGGCATAATGTCCTTTGTTTACAGCTAGTATCCACTTATGAGTGAGTACATACCATATTGATATTTTTGGGTCTGGGTTATCTCACTCAGGATAGTGTTTACTAATTCCATCCATTTGCATGCAAAATTGAAGATGTGACCATTTACCACTGAGTAGTATCCTAATGTGTAAATGTGGTTCATTTTCTTTATCCATTCTTCAGTTGAGAGATATTTAGGTTGTTTCCAGGTTCTGAGTATTACAAATAATGCTGCTATAAACATAGTTAAACTAGGCTTTTAAAGTATTATCGGGCATTTTTTGGGTATATCCACAAGAGTGGTATTGCTGGATCCTGACGTAGGTTGATTCCCAATTTTCTGAGAAACCACCATACTGATTTCCAAAGTGCTTGTAAAAGTTTGCATTCCCACCAGCAATGGATGAGTGTTCCCCTTACTCCATATCCTCTCCACCATAAGCTATCATTAGTGTTTTTGGTCTTAGCCATTCTGACAGGTATAAGATAGTATCTCAGAGTTGTTTTGATTTGCATTTCTCTGATAACTAATGATGTTGAACATTTCCTTAAGTATCTTTTGGCCATTTGAAATTCTTCTGATGAGAATTCTGTTTATTACCATACCTCATTTTTTATTTGGATTATTTAGAATTTTAATGTCTAATTTTTTGAGTTCTTTATATATTTTGGAGAACAGTCCTTTGTCCGATGTGGGGTTCATGAAGATCTTTTCCCATTCATGATCAGCTATTTTAACTATCAGGGAAATGCAAATCATAACAACTTTTAAAACCACTTTGGAAATGAGTGTGGCGGTTCCTCTGGAAATTTGGAATCAACCTACCTCGGGATCCAGCAATACCACTCTTGTGGATATACCCAAAAGATGCTGAATCATACTATAAAAGCATTTATCCATCTATGTTCAAAGCAGCATTATTTGTAGTAGCCAGAACTGGGAAACAACCTAAATGTCCTTCAACTGAACAATGGATAAATAAAGGGTGGCACATCCACACATTAGAGTATTACTCAGCTGTAAACAACAATGACATTTTAAATTTTGCATGCTAATAAATGGAGTCAGAAAACACTATCCTGAGTGAGGTAACCCTGATCCCTCCAAAATGAATACGATATGTATTCATTCATAAGTGGTTACTAGCCATAAACAAAGGATATTGTCCCTATAGTTCATGATCCTAGAGAAGCTAAGTAATAAGGTAAACCCAAAGAAAAATGTGTATAGATCCTCCTGGAAATTGGAAACAGACAAGAGTGCCTGACAAAATTTGGGAGCATGGGGATGAGGGATAGAAGGAAGGGGAGAGGGAGAAGGAGGGGAGAATGGGAGGGTTGTGGAGAACTTGAGATAATGGGATAGTTGAGATAGAGCAAGGACAGTTATGAGAGCAAGGAAAGAGATATCTTGATTGAGGGAGACATTATGGAGTTAGCATGTAACCTGGCTCTAGAAAAATCCCCTGGAATCCACAAGGATGACCCCACCTAAGACCATAAGCAATAGAGGAGGGGAACCTGGTTTTGACTTGTCCTGTAGTCAGACTGATTATTTTAAATATTATCATAGAACCTTCATCTAGCAACTGATGAAAGCACAGGCAGAGACCCATATTGGAACACTGGACTGAGTTCCCCAAATCCACTTGAAGAGTAGAAGGAATGAACATATGAGCAAGGAGGCCAAGACCATAATGGGTTCACCCACTGAAACAGTTTACCTGAGGTAATAAATAGGAGCTCACCAACTCCAACTGGATAGGGAGTGAATGAATATGGGATCAAACTAGTCCCTCTGAATGTGCTTGACAGTTGGGGCAGACTGAGGGGCCAATGACAATGGACTTGGAAAGAACAAGCCTAGGACCAAACTAGTCCCTCTAAAGGTGGTTGACAGTTGCATTGCTGGGGCAGACTCAGGGGCCACTGGCAGTGGCACCAGGATTTATTTCTACTGCATGTACGGGCTTTTTATGATCCTATTCTCTTTGGATATATACCTTATTCTGCTAAATATAGTAAGAAGGGCCTTGGACCTTCCACAAAGCTAATAATAATAATAATAATAATAATAATAATAGTAGTAATAATAATAATAATATTTGAACAATTCTTAGGCTATGAAGATGAACATATTTCTATGATTTATTCTGCTTCAGCATTGAACGTTCTTCATCTACAATTTAGTTATACATTTTTAGTGTACTTCAAAATTACATCATTTTGTGAAAAATAATGGTCTGGTTTTCTCAATAAAAGTAATAGAACACTATCTGGACATGCAAAAACTCAGATCTTGACTCATCCTGTGGCAGCAATATGGACACTGCTTATTGGGTGCTGAATTTGACTTTTTGCTGTTTTATAAGAACAAGTGATACATAATTAGACTATGTAAGAAAAATATATATCACTTATCACTTTGTCAATCATCTGGCAATTACTTTCCTGCTAATTACACGTAGCTATAAAACTATATTACTATCCTGAACCATTAAAGATTAAAATATGTTATTTAATTAACTTAAAAGTTTTGTTATTATCCATCAAGTAATGACAATAATTAAATTATTTCATGAAATATTTTTAAAGCAAGAAATACTTGCAAATCTATGTACTCTAATGGAGTGGAGTCTTCTAAAACTTTAGATTTAGCATTATTTCTAGTACTCATTCAAAAGAGTAATTTAAAACCAGTCTCATAAAACTTGAAATAATTTCATAAAATTTCCAAGAATTCGATAATCATTATTTTTCAAAGCAAGAAAATCAGTCTGATTCTCTTTTTTATTCATGATAAATTTACAACTCCTTGGCAACTTACTATAGGTTTCCTTTCCTTTTCTTCTCCTTTCATTCCTTCTTTTTGCTTTCTTTTTTTTTTTTTTTTTTTTTTGGACAGGCATATGACTTAGGTATAACTGTCAATGTGGTACACCCTAGAATCACCCAAAACAGGGATAATTGAGTAATTGTCTTTATCAATTTAGTCTATGGACATGTCTTCAAGGCTTGTCTTAATTGGCAATTTTTGCAGAAACACCCAGTCCACTGTAGAAGACACTTTTTCCTGGGTAGGCAACATTGGGTTTTCTATAGAAGCTAACTAAGCATGAACCAGTGAGCAAGGTACCAAACATCATTTATTCATGTTTTCTGCTTCAGATTTCTGCCCTAAGATCTTGCCCTGAATTGCCGCAGAGATGAACTGTGACCTGGAATTGAAAGATGAAATAAACCGTCTCCTCCTCTAAAACAAAACAGCAAAAAGAGAGGGGGCTCTTCCTGATTCAGCAATAATAGCAAAACAAAACAAAATCGCTAAGTATTGAAATGGTAGCTTCCTGGATGATTCTGCCAGCATGAACTCTGGCTCTTTCAGGGGGCCAAGCACTTAAATTAGATTTGTGAGCAGCACGTTACAAGTTCTTAATGGTGACACTGAGTTGCTGTGACCTTGAATCTAGGGCAGAAATAATGGCTCTCAGTGGCAGCAAACATGCCTCTGTCATGTTGGACTGGGTGAAACAAGCAGGGATGACCATGGAGTTTGTCCTACCTAGCCCATAGCATTAAAAAAAATTGTTTCCTGGTCAGAAAATAATTACACATATGCAATAAAGACAGATTCACACAGAAATAAATCTCTGAATGAGTCACAATGTGTTTAAAAAATTTATGTAGGCTTGAGAGAGAGAGAAAGCAGTATAGACAATAAATTGAAATAAACAGTTTAAAAAATACAAGAAAATGTTTAAATAGACACAATACAGACAGTCATAATCCAGACTCTCTCTATATATTTCATCTTTACGTGGCTTATTTTTCTTTTCTCCTTTAATCTATGACTGTCTGTACTGTACAGAGAATGAAAAACCTATGGATTCCTTACACACTAATGTGGTTTGGTGGACCAAGACTCGCTGGAAGGTCACCGTAAATATCTCCAAAAATTACTTCATCCAACAAAAAGCAGGAAAAATCTACACCCAAATTCCCAAATATTGTTTATAAATGTTTGTTTATATTTAAAGGTGGATATGGTATAGAGATTTGCATTGGTATCGATCTTGGTTTATTGATACAAATTAAGATCAATTTTGTCATATATATATGACACTTATGTGTATATATCTTCTCTTGATTAAGTTATTATTTTGTGCAGCTCATTTAAAGATGTAAACCATAATTAATAAATACAGGTTAATAGTTATCTATAACTGTCAAGTTTGTAGTCATGTTATTTAGGTCTTCTATATGTACAGAGATATGTTTCAGGTGGATAGTTATTCTTCAAACCTTTCAAAGACTAAACAATACAACATTTCAAAGGTGTTAAGAACTTAAGCTTTTCATGATGGCGAGACACATCTACTCCTGGAAGCACCAATCTACTTCAAGAGAATGATGGACGAACATCAAAGAGGCTCCTCATGGAGTTTGCTAGCCATTTTGGAAAGAAGCTGCTCTTGCCTGAACTGCTTGACTGGATGTGCAGGACCCACAGAAAAATGACTGCTGAACTTATCTAAAGGTGAGATGTTCCGTTGGGGTTCCTGCTTCAAGAAAGAGTCTGCCGGACATTCTTCAGGAAACACAAGAAAGTGACTGAAAAACTGCCAACATAGGTGGAACTGTCTTTGAAATTTCCTGCTTTATGGAAATGTCTGCCAGATACCATGGGACTCTAGGCTTAATATGGATGCCCCAACAATACAGAAGAACTCTGAGTGGCTGTCCAGGCCATGAGATGTCTCTATTAATTCTAGAGTTTTGGAAGTTGCTTACAATGCACTTCCTGTTTACTTAGGTAGCATTATATCCTTTGGAGTCTTTGATGGAGTTGAAGAATAGATATAGTTTTCTTTACTTATGATGAAAGATAAAGTAGATATCAATATCATAAATATAATTCTTGTTTGATAACTGTTTTGTTATATGTAATTTTAAAATGTTAAATTTAATACTTTCCTTTTTATTTAGAGAGAAAAGGGGGTGATGTAAGATTCCCTTCTGTATGCTGTAAATAAGTTTAATTACTATTGGTTAATAAAGAAGCTACTTTCAGCCTGCACAAGGCAGAATAGAGCTAGGCAGGGAAAAGTAACCTGAATGCTGGGAGTAAGAAGGCAGAATCAGTGAGAATCCAGGTAGCTGCCACTGGAGACAGACATGTTGGAGTCTTGTCAGTAAGCCTCAGCCATATGGCAATACACAAATTAACAGAAATGGGCTAATTTAAGATATAAGAGTTATCCAGAACTATGTTTAAGCTATTGGTCAAACTACTGTAATTAATACAGATTTATGTGTGATTATTTTGGGAGTCTTGGTGGCCAGGAATTGAACAGTCTTCTCCAACAGACGTGAGTCCCAGACACGAGAAGACACAACGGCCAAAGGGTTGAGCCTGAAGGATGCTTAGATCTGAGAGACAAGAAAGGCGCAAGCAGTCCTGTGAGTAATTACATTAAGGGCAGGGGAGTGAGGGACTAGGCTTAAGGGCACATGGGTATGAGTGACATATATATATGGGTATAATGCATGCTCTTAGAAAATATCCAGAGAAAAGGGACTTACTAATTCTCCTGGTATTTCTTTGAAAGGTCCAGTGATACACTGCCCTGCACTTGGCCTCGCCTGCAAGAACCACGCGGGACACAGGATCCTACTGCAGAAATAGCTTTAATGCCCCTTGGGAGAGCGAGCATCAGCCAACATGGCGGAGACCCAGATATGATGGAACCCATCCCTTATATAGGAAACAGACCCTGCTTCGGACGTGTCACTCTTGGATTGGTCAATTGTCCATAATCCCAGGTGAATGCCTCGGGAGTAGGCGGGGACAGTAGTGGAAAAATACCAACACGTGTGAGCTTTCTAGCTCACCTGGCGGTGCAGCGCCATCTATGGTGGAGAGTGTGGTTGCGGCCTTCTACAATACATTACTTGAAGAAGCAAAGAAGTTGTATGTGGACTTGGTTCCAGGATCCTGGCATGCCTCAAGCTGCCTTCATGCTGTAGGAAGTGCTATGAGAGCCTTTCCCAGTCAGGGAAATGTTGTAATTCAAAATTCAAAAAAAAAAAAAAAAGGGTATCAGAAAGATGCCAGGCAAAGTGTTTTTTTTTTTTTTCTTTTTTAATTAGGGAAAGAGAGCATAAAAGGGGGGAAGGAGGGAGAAGACACTTCTAGGGACAGGAGCAGCAGGAGAGAAGAGAAATGCACAGAGAGAGAGAGAGAGAGAGAGAGAGAGAGAGAGAGAGAAACAGACATCGAAGGCCCACCTTTTATGAGGGAACATCGTGAATGTGTACAGGAAGTGCTCTTAGTGGCTGTGGCTGAGAATATATTCTGTCAGTATCTCAAGAACAGAATAGTACAGGTCTCTAAATACCAACCTATGCCAGTTTAGTAGTTACTCTACACTTGCTTTATTCTCTCTGTCTCTCTCTCTCACTCTCTCTTCTCCTATTCCTCCTCCTTCTTTTTCTTACTTTATATAAGTCAATGACTAAGAAATCTGTTCGTCATCTTTCTTAGACAAGATGATTAGGCATGAATATAGAGACCTACATTGAAGCTTGTTTGATTGTAGAAGGCTATACTGAGTGATAATCATTTAAACATTAATTAATATACTGAAGGAAATACTAATTTAAAGCAGTTAAGACTACATCAACAAACATACCAGATGTGGAGTCTACAGACATAAAAAAATGATTCCAGTTAAGTCTGTCTTAGCGAGCAAGTCACTTACAGAATCACAACTGAGTCCTTGTTTACGTATGTGTGGCTGACTCAGTGGTAGCTGCCTCAGCAAAAAGCCAAATTTAGAATAGGTGAGGACCAACTGCTGCATCCCAGAAGTACCCTGCCAGGCTTGCAGCCATCTGCCCTGAAGTCCCCAGCTTCTGAGGGTAGTTTGCTGCTGCTGCTGCCTTAGAAAAGACCTGCAAGAATCTTATGAACTTTCTAGTCTTCTCAGTTGTTTTTGTTTTCCCAAGCAAAGGAAGGAAATATGTCAACTCTAAGGAAAAACCCACAAAACAATTGCTGTATATAAAATTCACTTTGTTGACTAGCTAAAATTTCATAAATGTATAAATGAAACCTTTTAATATTAGCACTTTTGATATCAGATGGCTTCTAAAGAAATTAGGGCCTAAATTTAAGTTATTAAATTGCCGTGGACAGTAAGTAAATCAAGGTGATCTTCAGGCTTGGATGATTCCTTGTGTTTTTTTTTCTGTTTTCTAAATTTCTAGAAAAATGTTTGCTTCAGTTTTTTATCATAGTCAAATTAGACTCCTCTCACGCTTAAAATTATAGTTTTCAGCATTCTTAGCAATAACAAGAGTTTTCTCATTTCATCCCATAATGTTCTTGTGATTTACAGTGCATTCAAAATGTACTAAGGATGAACTCAACCTACATTCTTTGTCTGCATCTGCTCTTGATAGTAGAGGCCAATGTTTTAAACAAAAGAAAATCTTTAAAGGAAAGAAGGAATGTTAATTGTGTCATTAAGTATTGTTCACTATTGAAGGTACTATACTCAGAGAGAAAAGGTGTCTTTTTAACTTCAGCAGTTGATGGTTATATATTCCAACAGGCACTCTTACGGAATCTAGCATTGGCACAAATGAACATTAACGAAATTATTAGCTGAACAATGCCTTAAATCTCTTTTTGTCTTTTTAATCACATTAAGAAGCATGCAAATATATGCATGAGTATGTAAATGAATGACATTATATGAAAGCCAGTAAGTGATTTTGTAGTTCAAATCATTAAAAAATATTCTGCGCATGGTGTAGCTCCATGACAGGTAAAATCTTTCTATTTCCCAAGAGCCTTGCAAATTTCCATACAAACTTACAGCAAGTCTTTGCTACCTAGCCCTTTATATCCTCAGAATCATTTCCATAACTAAATAGGAAGAGCACAATATTAGCTTAATAGCCCTACATTCTTGCGATATTCATTTTAACATTTGTAATCACATAAAGTGGTTGACTATGACACTCAAACAATTTCTAAGGCCACAGGAAGAACTTGTTGTGGTCCAGTCTGGGCTTCAGTGTCTTCCCATGTCTAATGAACATGAGATTGTAAGTGGTACAGTATCAGGCAAACACCAGAATATGTGAAAAATATCACTAAATTCACACTCTATTTATGCTTTTAGTTTTTGCTTGTGTGTTATTAACAGAGTTTTCGGAACACCAGGGACCCTAGTTTGCTCTTCTGTAAAATGATAGAATCATTCTCAACAATTCCTTACATCCCTTTTGCATACAATTGTCTGATTCTAATGCTGGCATTATATATAATTGTAATTCTCAATTAGACTTAGAACCAGGTTATTTTTGGCTTGAAATGAAATATTATCTAGTTTCATACTCCAGCAAGAATGAGACAGCAGGAACACTTAAATGGTATGTATTCCTCACACGCATTTTGCACTCAGTCGCATTTCACAAGTGATAGGGATCCTACATGAAAAATTAAAGTATTTGAAAATTATCTCAGTACCCTGTGTTACACTGGGAAGAGTGGAGAACTTAGTTGGAAGTGTATTGCTTCATACATGGGATTGTTGCCTTGTTGACATTCTTACTGCTAATCTGTTACCGTATTGAGGCTATCACAGCACTGAATTACTGAGTAGCTGACGTGACTATATAAAGGTAATTTGATAGGTTTGTGTAAGAGAGTCAATTTCTCAGAAGCACTTAGCCATACTGGAGAATATTTAGTAGTGTGATAGATTTTGGTTTGTTTGTTTGCTTGTCTTTTTTATTTTTGTTTTGCTCTGTTTTGTTTTGAGACAGTGTTTTTCCATATAATATCTTGGCTATCCTGAAACCTGCTCTGTAGATAGACTGTCATCAAACTCAAAAAGATCCATATGCCTCTGCATCCTGAGTGCTGTCATTAAAGGCAGGTGCCACCACAGTCCCACATTTTTAACTTTTTAAACATGTAACCCTAAAGACATCAATTGTATGTGACAATCAAAGAAATGACTCGAACACTTGGATCAAAATTATTGTTGCTACAAAGAACACATTTATACTACTAAAAACAATTAATTTAGAGCAAGCTTTTAGAAACATTTGTGTTTGCCACCTTAGAAATATTTAAAACCACATATCTGCCGAAAAAATGGTAAGGGTAGTTACTATGTGTGATACTCAAAATACCTTATTATTCTAAAAATCAGTCTAGAAACTTATTCTATTCCTCTATTGATCTATTTTCACCCAATATTTCAAAGAACCAGGAAAAATTTTCTTGTTTACTGAGCAAAATGACATCACTTTGATCAGAAAAAAAAATGCTCCAAGATTTTCAGCAAACCTCCAACAACATTGGGAAAATTTAGAGAAACTAATGATTTTTTCCTAATCATATAGTTCATTATCACTTGAAGGAGATAATAGGATCAACCAACATTCCTTACTAAAATGTTCAGATCACTTCAGGAAAGCTGAAGTTATGAAAAATGGTTGTGAGTTATGTCCTCAATCTTCATAAACATAGCTTGTTGGATCCAGTGGATGAATGAAAGAAACTCTTCCTTTCTTTTTTTCATTAATCAATCAATCCATCATTTCTTTTCACAGTCCAATCTCAATTTCCCTTTCCTCCCTCATCTCCTCCCAGTCCCTCTCCCTTCTCCCAATCTACTCATTTTCTCTTCACTTCAGAAAAATGAAGATCTATCAGTGCATGTCAGCCAGCTATGAGATATCACGTTGCAGCAACACTGGTCACCTCCTCTCCTATTAAGGCAGGGCAACGCAACCTTTCAGGAGGAAACGATTTCAAGAACAGGCATCAGAGTGAGAGACAGTCCCTGTTCCCTCTGCCTGGGGTCACACAAAAAGACCAGATCACAAAATGCAACACTGACTCCCAATTTGTCCTGCCTACAGGATAAGGCTGGGACAAAGGTGGGGCAGAAATTATAGAAGTGGCCAACCATTGAATACCCATTGAGTGGTCAACTCAAACATTGGGTCCAGCACCAAGAATAGAACCAAACATGAGTGGCAAAAAGAAAAAAAGTTAATGAAATGAATTCCTAATGTTATTCTTATATAATCATAGACCTTTTCCTAGCCCATCATCAGAGAGGCTTACCCAGCAATTGATGGAAAAAGATGCAAAGACCCACAGCCAAACATTACACAGAACTCTGGAAATTCTGTGTGTTCTAGGGAAGATTGTATGAGCCGGAGGGCAAAGAAAACCACTTGAAAACACACAGAGTCAACTGACCTGGCCTCACGGGAATTCTGAGACTGAACCACCCACCAATTCTTTTCTTTTCTTGAGCACTGGAAGTATTTCTGACAATTAAAATTGTGGATTATATGTAACATCTCCCACATGTTGAAAACTCAGTATTTTTTCTATAAATGAGTTGGAACAATGGTAGTTTCGACATTACCCCCAATGAGACTTTTGCGTTAGCACAGAAATGAGCATTTTGCAAATTTACACAATGCACAATATGATTCTGAAAGATCTGCACTGTTCACACAGAGGCAAGTTTCTGCTGATAATATAGCCATTTAATATTTACAGTGGTCCATGATAGCTAGGATAGAAAAAAACTCTGCTACCTAATATCTGACTCAATATTTGAAATTTGTGAGAATGAGTATTTAGAATGGGTATTTATGTCATTGCAGAACCAGAATGCCAACGGGATGACTGAAAAGATTTTTCTTTGTTTTCCAGCAAGCAAGGCTCAGTTTTCCTCAGAATGACAGAGGGAAGCATCTATGTAGAAGGAGAATCCATGTTGGAAAGGCTACATTGTACACTTTAGATCTCGGGATGGAGGAGGAGAGTCCAAAACCTAGGAATGAAAGACACATCTAGATACTTGAAAAAAAAATAAATGGATTATCTTTTAGACACCCTAGATAGCAATGAAGTTCCAATGAAAGTGATTTTAGGCATGAGAGTTTCTCCTTAGATTTCTGACCTAAAAACTGTAAGACAAAAAAAAATCATTTTATTTTAGACACTGCAGCTTTGAGTAACTTGTTATAATGAGAAAGGGAAACAGGTAAAATGTGTGATCAGAGAACAATGACTTGAGGTATCATGTGTGCTTTCTCTTTTTTTTTTCTATTTTTTCCTCTCAGAGACTTACTATTTTGAGAGCAATAGTTTTCTACCAGTGATTCACTTGACAGCAAGAGAGTGTTTTACAGCATGGATTGTCTACTAAACAACCTAATCAAAATATTATTAAACAATTACACTGCAGTAGGCTGTTTAATGAAGTGTTTTCAGTGTGGTTTGAGTGCTAATAGCAACAATGTTAAGCTTCTTTGTGCTCTGGGTATCAAACAGCTTGTTGTAATGTGAGTTGCCTAAGAGCCAGATGAATCCTGAAGCACCTTTGACAGACAATTCACTCGTTATGCTCTAAATTCCGTTCTGAATTGTTATGTTCACAGCAATGGAGAAACCACTAGACTTTCAAGACTGTCCATATACTGCACATCACGTTAAAGTCCCTGATCACTAAATGCTCTCCCGTGATCATCGCTTCAAGTGACATACCTATTGGCTTCTCTCAAATTCGAGTTTCATTATAAATCCATAAACTCTGAGGTTAACTCTTGCCTTACCATCTCTACCAATAAAGATCTTAGAAATAGAGCATCGGCACAGTATATTGAAAACAAACATTGTAAAATGGGCAAAATGTTTGTAATCTTATGAGATTAGTTAAAGTGCAAGTATGAAGTCAGCTTTGTCTGATGTCATTCTCACAAGCAGTTTTCACATGCAAAATTTTGATCAAACGTGCTTTCTTGTGTGCTTCCTTGCCATAGATTTTCAAGTCAAAAAGTCTTATTTCAATTACATTTTACTTTCACAATTTAAATTTGAATTAAAAATATAATGCTAAATGTATAATATACTGTTTTATATGTGTGTATATGTGTGAGTATATGTGTGTGTATCTGTGTACCAAACAGCTTGTAGTAATGTGAGTTAAATAATGATATAACATAAATATAATGTTAAATATTATTGATAGTAAAAGAAAATTGGGAAGCTAACAAGGTAGTGCAGTTGGTAAAGTACTTGATTTGTAGCACGAAGACATGAGTTCAATCCCAGAGCAAACATGTGAAATGCCAACTGAAGTACTGAGAATTTGTAATCCCAGTGCAACCCCAGTGTAGTTCTGGCAAGCAAGGCTAGACTAATAATGCTCCAGGTCAATCTGAGACCTCTATCTCACAGAACATGGATATCTTTCCTAAGAAAGTTACCCTACAGTGTCCCCAGGTCTGTCTATGCATAAACTTGCAAACACACACAAACAAGAAAAATGAGAAAATAAATGAGCTGAAATGAATGTAAATGGCTTTGAAGCTACTGAAACTATTCTTGTCTTCCGCTCCTGCTAGAAACTAAATGCACATGAATCACTTCCAATTAAAATTATCTTCCTTTTATTGTAATTGGTTCCAAAGACACTACTTTCTTTAAAAGATGGTACCATAGGGTTGTGTGGTAATTTGAATGATAAATGTCCAGAGGCTCATGGTTTTGATCTATTGGTCAGGTGGGTGACAGTATTTGGGGAAGATGAGGAGGAATCTTCCTCTGTTTCCTGGGAGAAATTTGTCACTGGGGGTGAACATTAAGATAACCTTGTCTCACCTCCAGCTTTTACTTTATCCTTTGTGTTTGTGGTTGAGGAACATGAACAGTCAGCATCCTGTTTCTGTAGTCACACCTGCTATTTGTTGCCATTTCTACCCACTTGGATGAACTCTATAACTCTGGAACCTTAAGGGAACTCTGGAACTAAGGGAACGCCTCTTTCTCTATATTGTGCCTTGCTCATGATATTTCATCAAAGCAACATGAAAGTAACTAATACAAGCTAAATTTTGAGGACACATTTGTATAATAACCTTTGACAAGTTCAAATTCACCGTAGTTATTACTTGACACACCTTATAGATATGTTCCAAAACAAGGATGTCTGTCTGTTCTATTAAGCTTCATGCTCTCTTTAGGGCTGTTCAAGAATTAAAGTGTTTATACTCATTGCATTTAATGATTTTCTATCAGAGCTTCTGCCCACCACTCTTGATCTTTGCAATTTAAGTGAACAGTAAATTACTATTTAAAGTTTTCTCAGCTTCTCTGTTTGGCCCTCTTAATCCTTTTCATATGAGATATTAGAACTCTCTCAACCATTCCTACATCTTTATCTCTGCTATCATTGCCTCTGATTCTACTCCCACTGTTTGTAATCTTAATGCTGAGTACTTTTGAAAAGTCACATGAATTTCTGTTAACTTTACACATCAGATGTGGACAGGAGAAGCTGGGGGAGTAGATGTCACACTAATTCACATTTCACTTGCATCCAATGCATTTCCATAAATCAGATTATAGAGCAGTAGTTGAATAGCAGTCTCCAAATTGTTTTTTTTTACCTTAATAGTTCTGCTGATGTCTCTGTAAGTCAGAATGATTTTTTTTAAGAAATTGAACTGCATTTGCTAGAATGAGACTTTTCTGTTTTCACACTAAAAAGATGTGATTTGTGTCCCAGTTCATGAACTAGAACCCATTCCATCACTACTTGGGTGGCTGTCTTATTTAGGATTTCTATTGCTACAAAGAGGCACCATGACCACAACAATTTTATGAAAGAAAACAATATTGGATGACTTACGGTTTCAGGTGTTTAGTCATTATCATTGCGGGACTTTGGCATCAGGCAGATATAGTGCTGGAGATGGAGCTGAGAGTCCATACCTCTTGATTCTCAGGCAACAGCAAGAAATCTGAAACACTGGGCATGGCTTGAGTATATATGAGACCTCCAAGCCTGCCTCCATAGTGACACACTTCTTCCAATAGGCCCCCACCTACTGTAAAACCACACCTTCTAATAATGCTACTCTCTATGAGCTTATAGGGGCCAATTCAATACAAACTACCACAGTGGCCAAGAACCTGAAAGCAGACAGGATTATAGGGGAAAAAACTAATGCTAGTGTTCTACTTAAGGAACTTAGCAGTCAAAAGACTCCTGACAGCATCTGCTGTCCTCTCTGTAAGATCTGTGTCTTGCTTGTCCATCATCAGAAAAGCTCCCTTCTGCATCAGATAGGAACAAATATAGAGGTATACAGCCAGACAATTTGTAGAGTAAAAAACCTTGCAACTCTCACCCCTAAATCTAATGTTTTCATCAAATTCCTTTCCTCAGGGCTCAGGAAACAATGTGTTGAGCCATAGAGGATGGAAGACCCCAATAAAACAAGACACTCTAGAGCAACATGATCAACTGAAAGAGTATTTATATGAACATGTACAAGAAATAGGGCCTTCTAGACATAGCAGTACCTATGGCCATATGAACTCACAGAGACTGTGGCAGCATTCATCTTGTACAGGGCTGCATTAGATAGGATTTCAGAGTTGGGAGAACTAGATGCATGCCCACATGCTAATCCATAAGCCAGCTCCAATTGATTGTCACATGCAAATGAAGAAATGATTGTTTCCAAAGGAGACTCATGAAACACACAAGTTTTAAAGGTCGGCTCCATGTCTGGCAATAGACAGCCATCAGGAAACAAGTTCAGTATAATCTTTGCAGGTTCCTTTTCTCATGATGTTTCATCAAGGCTTTTTTTCTTTAAAAAAACTATATTATGGCTTCCAGTTTCATGTTTTTATGGGATTTTTTTACTATGCTAACATGCGTCTTTGTGTCTATATGTTTCTTGGGTTTGTTATTTAGCTTTTTTTCTTCTGCTTGCTCTGTTCTATTCCAACTTGCTTTTCTTTTCTGATCTTATATTATCCTTAGGTGTCTGTCTGTCTTCTAATAAGAGGTAGAAAGTGTAGGTCTGAATGAGAGGGGGTGTGTTGAGGAACAGGGAGAAGTTTGGGAGAAGAAGCCGTAATTCTAAAATACTGTATGAAAACCTCTCCATGTGTCTTAAAACTCATCTGCAAAAATAATAAAATGTTTTCTTTCATGATATCCACTTTTATTTTCTCACTGTACTTCTTATTCACTTTTGTCTTGTGTCTGGTTCTGGAGTCCCACTATGCTTCATGTGTTTGTTCTTGATTACTTATTTGATCAATAAAACAGAAACATTTAAGAAAGAAAAAGATTTCCAATAAGAGAAAAACCTGCTCTTGTATAAAAATAAAATCTGCCATTTCATTAGGCACAAATGAATAGGGAAGTTCTTAATTCTTAATCTAATCTTTATTTGACATATTTATATAATCATCTAAATTTTACTTATAGTTTTATTAACTTGTTCTCAAATGCTCAGAGTTACTGTCTTTGTTAACATATGTGCACAGTTTTAGTTTCTACATACACTTTCCATATTATATTTATTGTGTATATATTTAGTACTAAAACGTAGGATATAATTCATAATTACTTTATTAGTCAAGGACTTGGTTATTTAGTTATAATAAATATTTTTACTTCCTTAAAACTTTATTAGGTCTTGGATCAACTTCAAAATATGTACATAGATCATGTTTAAAAACGATACATTAACAATAATTTGGACCTTTCAGGCACTAATATGTTCCAAGAGTTGGAATCTGAGTTGAACTTCTGATAACAACCATTGAGTATTAAACACAGCACTTCACTAGATTCCCTTTTAGGTTTGCAGTAGGCATTTGCTACTCTTTGTCAAAACTTTAAGTCTCAAACAGTGGTGCTATTGAGGCATGACTTAGGGACTTGTGCAGGTATTCAAATATACACCTTAATTATAGTATGTTAGAAAGATTCAATTTTTATTAAACTTTTACCATATAGAAAATTGAAAAACAAATATATTCAACTACTGGTATGATGAGTTTGATAATCTTTACTGCGTTCCCTGTCTTAGAAATTTTGTGAAGTTTGTAATATATTGGATTATATAAGACATTTTTAGAAAATTAACAGGAGCCTTTTGCTTCTATTTAATACTTACCTGTTTATTTATGTTTAAGCATTCATTTGAGACAGTGTTTCCTGTAGTTCAGGATGGCCTTGAACTTACTAGAAAGCAAAGGATGGCCTTGAACTCTTGATCCTTCTACCTCTAGCTCCAAAGTGTCAAGATTACAGGTACCACACCTGGCCACAGTTACATTTTATAATGGTCAAGATATTTGAATATATAGTACAAATGTAGTAATTTTTTACAACCATAAACATGATACATAATGAAATGCTCACAAGACTAGAATGTAATATTTTTAAATAATTATTTTATTTTATATTTTAGAGACAGAGTCTCTTTTAGTCCAAGCTGGCCTTAAACAAGCTTTATACCATCTATAACTTTAAAATTTTGAAAGTCTAGCTCCTACTTTCCCAAGTGCTAAGATTTCAGGGACATACTGTTATGCTTCGTTCCTGAGTTCCAAGTGATAAAACTTCGAGCTTTGCATCTCCTGGGCAAACGCTCCACTGAACTGAGGTCTACAAGCCAACATATGACTTTTATTGTATAAAACTCAAAATTTTAAGAGCAAATTTTATTGTTATGCTTAATTTTCAAAGAAGCATTCATTAAACTCTAAATCTAGAAAAATATGAGAAATATTCCTGCACTTTGCCCAACTGCTCTTATATTAGTTAATGATTATGGCTCTAGAGGTATAATTATTTGCTTCAATGAAAATAGAAGCAATATCCCAAAGAAAGTACTTTTCCAAAAGACTCACATAGATTCTAACTGCATATTAAAGTTGTGTATGTGTGTGAATATTTTGTTTTTGTGAAAGATTTCTCTTCTCACTCTCTTCAGAGACCTAACTTTATTGTAAAGAATTCATAGTCTTTAGTCAAATTGACTAAAACTCGGGTTTTAAAAAAGATTAACTCAGGTCTGAAATTGTTTTGAAGTTTATATTTATATCCACTGATTTTATTATAGATTATCCAGCAATAATATTTGTATTTAAAATCCAGCTTGTTTTATTTTGATATCTGTTGTTAGTATTATGGTTTGATAAATACTTTTTATCTAGGTAATTTTTGACCTATTTATTTTATTCCAATATACACAGACACAGCCCCCAATTCAGAGATGTTAACTTTTTCCTCCTATAGATATTGTAAAGAATCTTAGATGTCACAGGACATTATCTTTGCATATTCTTCCTGTTGGGATTACAAAGTGAACCAGGTTAAGCATGGTGGATTGTTGTTTGAAAAGGCATGACTTATAATCTATTTTTTCTTACAGAATGTTAGAATTTGGAGTCTGTTGATGTGTGCTATTTGCTATGTCAGGCCATATCATTCTCGTACTACTAACACTAGAGATGGTAATACATTACCTGTAGAACATGGGCTTCCCCAAAGCTATCACAACAAGTACTGGAGATGGCTAATATTGCAAATAATCTCTATACTGTCTGTCTGTATGACCAAGGTCAAGCTAAATTCTTCCCATTTTAAATGGGAATATAAGCTGTCTTTTCATTTTGATTATTTATATATTTTGCATATATTGATCATGTGTCAAAGATTCTTTTCCATTCTGTAGTCTTCCTCTTCACTCAAATGACTATTCTCTTTATCATACAGAATACTTTTAGTTTTGTGAGGTTCTATTTATCAGCTGTTGAGTTTAACTCCTTGATGAGATCGAGTCATCACTCAGAAAGTCATTTTCTTAGGCTATAACTTACAGTGTTCTGCATGTGCTTTCTTGTATCATTTTCAGTGATTTAAGTTTCGCATTAAGGTCTTTGATCTGTTTGTAATTAATTTTTATGCAAGGTGATAAACACAGGTTGACTTTCATTTCTCTAAATGTACACACCAAGTTCTCCCTGCATCATTTGTTGATGATGCTGTCTCATCATTAATGTATGTTTTATGGCATATATGTCCAGTATCTGAAAACTGTTGTTAATATGTACTCATATTTGAATCTTCTATTTTGTTCCATTGCTATAGGTCTGTTGTTGCCCAGGTATTATATCTTTTTGTTGCTGTGAATCTGAAAGGTATCTGGGAACATAGAATTGCAACGCCATTTCCAGAATTAAACTTTTTGCCCAATATTGCTTTTGCTGTCCTGTTTTATGGTCCAATGTGAATTTTTAGGTGGTTTTTATATTTCTGTGAAGAATATTCTATAATTTCCATTGAGAATCCATCAAACAGCAGACAGTTTTGTTGGAGTGATCATATCCACAACGTTATTTCTACCTGAGCATGGAAAGACTTCCCAATTTCTAGTGTCTTCCTCAAACTCATTATCCGGAGTTCCAAAATTTTATCTTAGTGGTCATTCACTTTATTACTTAGGTTTGCTCTTAGAAATTTTATTTTCTTTGAGGCGATTGTGAATAGAAGTGTGCCCGTCATCTCTTTTTCAGCATGTTTGTATTTGATGCAGTTGTATAAAAAGGCCATGCTGCAAATAAAGAATTTTAAAATGAAGAATGACCAAAACCACATTCAGTTGACAGGAACAAATAATACAAATTAAATCTGAAATTAATGAGATAGAAAAAAACACACACACAAAAACACCAAGGATTTTATAGAGGATTCTCTGAAAAGATAAACAAGATCAGTAGACCGTTAATACAATTAACCTAAAGAAAGAAAAAAAAGAGGTTTTCTCAAATTAACAGAATCAGAAATGAACAAGGTAACATTAAAACAGACATCAAGGAAACTCAAAATAAGACAATAGCTCAAAAATATATATTTCATTAAGTTAGAAAATCTAAAAGAAGTACATACACTTCTAGATTCACTCAAATTACAAAATTACACAAAGAAGAAAACAAAAAGCTAAACAAAGCCATAATAAATAAGGGTTTTAAAATAATAATAAAAGGAATCTGACTAAAGAAAGAAGTCTAAGTACATAGATTTATAGCGGAACTCTACAAGACCTTCAAAGAAGACTTACAACAAGTAAATACTACATTATTCAAAAATAAACTCAAAGTGCTCAAACTCCTTTATGAAGTCACTGCCACTCAAATACTAAAGCCAGACAAAGACACAACATTAAATTAAGACTATGATCAATATACTTGATGAATACATGTGGAAAAATCTCAGTAAAATATTTACAAGCTTAATGCAGGCGTATGTCCAATATATTATCATCCATTATTATCATGTTGGCCTTATCATTGAGATTCTGTGATGTTTCAACATACTTAGGTAAATAAATATAATAAATTATAAAATTGGACATAAAGCCAGAAATCACATGATCATCTCAGAAGATTCAGGAAAAAAGTCTTAAAGGTAACACTGAAGGAAACATAGCTAAGCATAGTAAAGGCTATATATGACAAATTCACAACCCGTATCATCCTAAAGAAAGAATAACTCAAAACAATTCCATTAAAATCAGAAATGAGACAGGGTATGGCATTATTTCATCTTCTCTTCAATATAGTGATTAAAATACTAGATAGACCAGGAAGACAAGAAGAAATTAAAGGGAAATAAAGAGACAAGAATTAAAATTATCCCCATTTGCAGATGATACAGTATTATACATGCAAGAATAAGCAAATGTTTTGTGTGATCATTTGCAGGCAGAATCAGGAACAATGATGGCAAGCACCTAGCAAGCAGTAAACATGCTGACACTGCCTTTACTTTATGAAGTGATTACAGACAACATCCAGGATGAAGAAAATGATTTGATCACTATTATGATCACATCTTATAGACAAACAATCAAGTCTCTAACAATTGTCATATAGATACTCAGTACATGAATTACTTTAGAAAGTGAAGTGTATTTCATTAATTTATGAGAAGAAGCTTTCTCTTGAGTCATTCATTGTTCAGGGTAGTTCAAAATACTTCTAAAACATTCCAGGCCATTGCTGTTGCTCTTTATTGTCCCCCAGAGGAGGAAGGTAATTCCCTATTGTTGAAAACACAATACCTTTCAGACACAGAGCACTGATCTGGATCTGAACTTAAAAACTTCCCTCAAGCTTTAGCTTTCATTGTACCAGAAAAACTCCACTCAAGCCCCATAGCTAAAAAGCAGCCAAATGTCTTACCCAGCTATGACACCTACAAGCCATAGCAACAACCAGCATGGCAAAATAACCTTCAGGCTACAATAGTGGTATGTTTACCTCATGGTAAAAAAACAGTTCTCTAATTGTACTATAGATAGACTCAACAACAAACTATGCCTGGGCACTGAAACTCAGTGAACCACCCGGGTCTGGTGAGTTAGTGGATCTTGGAAGAGAACCTACTACCACCAATGTACTAACCAGTATTATCCCTAAATACATTCTAAATACATGTCCTTATACCCACAGATTAGAGTAATCCTCATGTCTCTCAAAAAGAAAACAAGCGGACAAAGACAACGCAAAAAAACTTGTATGAATGACAGGTAGGCATGATTACAGAAAATTACAACCAATCAAAATGCAGAGTTGTGGAGTCCAGTCCAAACTGAGGAATCTATAATACAACTTGTTCAGCTAAGGCTCATGGATCTTTGTGGAAGAGGTGGGTGAAAGACCATAAAATCAAGAGAAAAAGGGGAGTGTACTATGAGATTGTGTCTCTTAGGACTCTCAAAAACTAAGCCCCTATAGTTCCCCACCATGTCTGTCTAACATGAGCTGAAGGAGGAAGCGGTAAACATGCTACATTGGAAGGCGAGCAAAAATAGCTCAGGAGACCTCAACCTTACACAAAGAACTGTAAGCAACTAGGAAATACTGAAAATGGAAGAAAGGGCATGCCAATTGTTCATTCAATACCAAAGAATCAGACAAGAAAACATCTATAGAAGCAATGTTACATGGGTTGAGCAGGGATATATATGTATACATATACACACACACACACACATACACACATATATTTCTTTATTTTGTGCATGTATATATGTTTCTGTTATCTATGTGTATGATTATGCACATATATACACATGCACAGATATATGTATGTATGTAACATCAATTAATGAAAAAGGAGGCCATGAAAATGAAAAAGAACAAAGACCGACAGTGCTTAGAGGAAATAAATGGATGGAACAGATTATGTATTTATATCAAAATCTCAAAAAATTTAAAAACTCATTAAGAAAAACCCTTGTAAGCCTCATTTTCATGAATAAAGATGACTTGTTCTCTCATCTAAAAGAATCTGAAGAAATTCTTATGCTATATTGAAATACTATGCTTATAATCTAGTCTTGTATAATCTTATTTACTAATTCCATGACAACTTGAGTTGAAGAATAAGTTTCTTTACAATTATGAGCATAAAATTTGCCCATCTCTTCATTATTTTAAATGTTAGACATTTCAATAATTTTTGTAAAAATATTATAAACATAGAAATGATATTTTAATGTCAATCAATAGCAAAAGACTGTTAAACCATTTTTGGAAGAGATAATTACCCTCATGTGACTATTTTAGCTATATTTGTAGATAAGTAGTCTGTATCTCCAATTTTATAAGTTAATCAATGCATTCCAATATAATGTACAAAGAGTTATCAGTATAAGTTGAGCTATTTATAATAGTATATAATATTTAGTAATTATTTTCAACATTTCAGAATCAATAAAATCTCAACATTATAATAATCAAATTAATACAAATAAATAACATTATATAAAGCATTGAAGTTGGGAAGTGGTGGCACAAACTTTTAATTCCAGAACTTGGGAGGCAGAGGAAGGCAGATCTCTTTGAGTCCAAGGCTAGCCTTGTCTACAGAGGGAGTTCAAGGGCAGCCAGAACTACACAAACAAACCCTGTCGCTAACCCATCTCAAAATACAAAACTAAACAAAAGCAACAAAAAGAATTGAATTAATAAAATTAATATGCAGTAAAAATTTTGTTTTGTACCTCATGAAACTTGGTATTTGACTAACTTATGTAATGAAATTTGTTTTTAGTCTCTGGAGTTTGGAAAACAATCTTCTTAAATGGTATTCTGTTCCAGAATCAAAACTTCTCCTTTTGGTCTCTTTCCATGCTTCACTTTGCTCTTAGCAAAGAACACTATTTTGAGAAACCACAAGTTTTCCTAATGAATTTGTTGATTTTCTTTCTGAACTCTCTCTGGAAAAACAGAGCCTATTAATCTTACTCAATTTTATTATCTATATCAACAGCATCAATGATGGTTTGAGATAAATGTTATTTATTTCCCTTTGCAATCCCCTTGGTTTACCTTTGTGTACCTCTCAGATATCATTCCAGGGACAGAAAAATCATTCCCAGCCTAGCATTGACTCTCATTGAGAGATTCTTATAACATTAGCATGATGACACTACCCACTTTTCTGCATGATCTTGTAGTTTTAGACATTTTGCTTATTTGTAATATTAATCTTATTGTCAAAAGCCTACATTTTTATCAAATTATTGTCCTAAGAGATGGTTGATTTCCTGTAGTTTCTATCACTGACCTATATACTCCAATCCCTCCTCTCAAATTTACAACTGATAGTAGGGTGCATATCCTGGTCTATCAACTATGATCCGTATTGCATATCTATAATTGATAGCATGCCACCCATCACTGGCCTGTCATCTGTAATACCTACTATGTGCTCTGCAAGTGAGAGCATGGGACCCACCTCTGGTCTTTCATGCTTAATTTCTATTGAATATTCAACAAATGATGACATGGTACCCTCCCTTGGTCTGTCAATTGTAATCTCTACTATGTATCCAACAAATAATAGATAAAATTTACAGCAAGAATCCTTCACTTTGGAAAGAAGCTCGGTCATGATTATTAACATAGATAATATAAGTAACTATGTTTATTTACTTTTCTACTCCTTTCCACTCTTTTTTTTCTTCTGACAGGCACTGCAAGTATTTAATCCACATATTATATTGCTACATGTGTCTAGCCCAATAAGGAAGGTGCCACGAATGACAGTCTTCCATTTAATTTGTCCTCGGTTGTCAAAAGATACAGCAATAATTTCCATATTTTATTAAATTACCAAATATGTCTTTCTAAATGGAAAAAATTTCATATTTACTCTCAAAGTTTTACAGGAATATGTGTATGTGTGTGTGGTCGGCCATTATAAACTTGAATTTAAGTGATTCCAATGGTTCTGCTCAAGTACAGATACGCAGATGGATATGGTACATGTGACAAACTCTTTGAATTATTTAGTGTCAATCACTCATTTTCCGTGAGAATATTCAGTAATATTGACATGAATTAATCGGTAGGGAATAATTTAATTCTGTCCCTTCCATATATAGTGGACAATGGCTGCTAATTATTATTAAGATAGTAACTTTTCCCTATCCCGAATTACCTTAGACAGAATTTTAGCAATTATTTTCCTTCTATTTTTTAATTTCATTTTGATGTTCCTGCAAAGGCATGGAGAATAGAGAAAGATCTGAAGTGATTTTATTTTGCTGAAACTATCCAAATACAGAAAATGAAAAATCCATGATATTCAGGCTCTAGGCTCCTTTTCCCTATTATTACAATTTCTATTTTACTAGTATTATGGAAGTGCTTGATTTTTATTTGATATGAAGTGTTAAATCACTTATATGCATTTGAATAATGTAATAGTACTTTCAATTTATATAGAATTATTTTCCCCCAGAGACTTCAGAACATGTTGCAAATTTTTTTTTCATTTGTCTTTACAACAGTTCATTGCTGTGAGGAACTAGTCTGTATTGCTTCTATAGATTGGGAAACATGGTTTCTATTATTACTAATATTATTATGTATAGAAATAAGATAATTCTCTAACCTTTAATCAGCAGGCCTCTAGGATAGAAATCTTGTCATGGCATTCTAGTGATAAATATTATCTGGGAATACAAACATGGCTGTGTATCAGAGTTCTCCAGAGAAGCTCTAGCAACAGAATGTATGGAATGAAGTCTTCGGATTGGCTTAGACTTTGATGGTAATGATGAATAAAGGAGAGTTGTCTATTTTAGTGTCTGTTTAGTCATCTATCCTTGTATGTAAATAGATTCGTACGGATGTATGTATGTATGTATGTATATGTATACATCTGCCTACCTACATACATACACATATTCCTATCACTTATCTATTGAGTTTTAAATAACTGGTATTTGAGATTCTGGGATCTGGTAACTCCATGATCTCTTAACTTGATAGGCAAATGAAACCCAAGAGAAAGTTGATGGCTCAGTCCTGTGACATTTATTACAGGCTATAAACGAAGGTAAAAATTTCTATATCACTGTTTTTAGAAGAAATTATTTTTTAAGGAATATTTGTGTATCTGTGTTTAACTTATTAAATAAGGCTTACTTATGTTATTAAGAATAGCCTTTCTGCAGAATCTGCTGGTGAAAAATATAGATAAATGAAAGAATGAATACCTTCCAGTCAAAATTTAGGCTTTGAGAGAAAACCGGAATATAACAAGATAACTGATCACTTTGTCCAGTCAAGTTTATGTACATTAAGTACCTAGACAATTATACTAAGAGCAGCACTAAGAAGGGAGATGATTCCAATATAGGAAGTAGATGTTGATTTTATGACATAGTATTTTTTATCATCAGTACACTTTTTTTAAAAAAATATTTCATATGAAGATAAATGGGGAGAAAATATATTTCATGAATTTTTTATTTGTATCTTTTATGTGTTAACCCTAATTTATCCACTTTTTAGACAAACAGTTCTTGATGGTTTGCATCTGAAAATGTATGTGTTCTCTCTCTCTCTCTCTCTCTCTCTATATATATATATATATATATATATATATATATATATATGTATATTCTCTCTGATTGTTACCATGAATGTAGACAACCTGAAGACTTCAGTAACATCTTTGCATTATTCTTCTACCCTGTGTCTTGTGTCTTCTCGGCCTCCAAATGACTCTGTGGAACACCATGTAATAATAATTTCAGGTTTCCTCATGTTCTCAGTGTGTTCTTACACTGGTAGTCACATATACACTGCTTTTCCTGCACCCAGAAAGGCCTTTTTTTTAGAACCATGTGCAATTGGTATCTCTGATCTCCCATACTGCATTATCTTTTTGTGAGACATTGTAGGGATGGTTAACATCAGGTCTTAGTAGTGTCAAAAATCAAGGGAGCAAATCTTTGAGCATGTCTCTGAGTGCTTTCTAGATAGGGTTAACTGAAATAGAAGGACCCACCCTAAATGTGAGTTGTACTAGGTCATGAACTTCGGTCACAGTTTGATACATAAGAGGAAACATGTTAAACACAAACATTCATCTTCCGCTATTTCACTTCTGCTTTAATGTGACAACCTGCTACCATGCTCGCATGCACTGATGAGATCTATCCTTGAACTGTCAGCCCAAATAATTACTTCATTCCTTAAGTTGCTTTTTCCAGGAATTTTTCTTGACAGTAATAAAAGTAACTAATACACTTGTCAATGTTCTACAGCCCAGATTCCTATAAATTGAATAAGCACCTCATTAAAATTGAAAATTAGAGTACATTGATATAATCACAGCATTTGGCAGGCTGAGGGTGATTGTCTTGAGTCACAAGATGAGTGAATATCACTCAGGGATTTGAACCCTTGACTTCCAGTTGGTAATGCTGATGTGGTGGTGCTGCCTTGTTGCAGTACTTTGCTGGGGCCTAACTTTAAGAGTGTGGGGCTTTATATCACTTCCAGCTTGCTCTCTGTTTTATAAAACATGCAGTTAAAGATGTGATCTTCCT
This sequence comes from Myodes glareolus, assembly GCF_982192425.1. NCBI lineage: Eukaryota > Metazoa > Chordata > Mammalia > Rodentia > Cricetidae > Myodes > Myodes glareolus. The sequence continues at coordinate 44,056,256 of NC_142041.1, read as the reverse complement.
GATTCTTGCTGCCAACTTTGCCCACTATTATGAACTCCCCCTCCTAAAGCCTAAATAAACCTTTCCATAAGTTACCTTGGTCATGGTGGTTATTCACAGCAGCAACAACAAAAAACAACTAATACACCAGCATACAAAATAACATTTACAGTTTCATTTATTTCAGAAAACTGACCTCTGCAAAGAAGGTGTCCTTGATTCCTTTGATTATACTAATGTGTACCTCAGTTCTTGTTTTATTTGACGCTGAATAAAAAAAACTTTCAGGTATATGGTAACATTAATAACATGAATTCATCTGAATAAAAGTTAGCAAACAGTGGTTATCTAGTGAATTATATTTTATTCTTACTTTTCAGATGATTTATTGAGAATCAAGAAAAGGACATATAATTAAAATGGTCAAATAATAATAAAGGAAGCATATTTCAATGCTTCTAATAAACTTATCCATATATGAGAAGATTTTCATATTTATTGGTCTTCAGGACACCACACCTATAACCAATCCAACAGTGTTGTACAAATTCTCAATACTACTAGAATTGTTGCTATTAGAAGATAAAAAAAAGCTGAAATTAGAAGCTGTTGACAGAGCTAGTGAAAATGCAGAATGATGTTGTTCCTTTGGAAGAGTATGGTAGGTTAAGCAGTTGTCATGTGATTACAATTTATATTCATAGCCATACACCCAAAAAGAAATGTAGAGATATATTCCTTATATACACATTTACATGGCTGCATTATTACTAATAGACAGAAAGAGAAACGGTGTAGATATTCTGCTGAGTGGAGAGATAAAATAAGACACATCCACAGAGTAGATAGAAATGTACAATGTAGCTATCCAATTCAGCAGCAAATAGCAATGTGACACTGACTACCAAGAACAGACAGACATAGCTACTTATTAAAACATTACAATAAGAGATAGTAAATAGTCACAAAAATACTAGATGTGTGATTGCATGTGTAAAATGTTCATATAAGGCAAATTCACAGAATCTGAAAGTGGATTTCTTGACTAGTGAGATAGGCCTGGATGGAGAGACAGAGAGAAAGAAAGAGAGAGACAGAGAGAGAGAGGGAGAGAATCTGCCTTTGAGATGAGGAAAATCTTCTGAAATAGACTGTGAAAATAGTTCTAGAAATATATACTCAAAATCACCGAATTACATACATATTTAAGTATGTGAACGGAATGAAATGTGAAATATATCGTAACAATCCTGTACTACAAACAGAGATTTTATTTTGTTGCTCTCCTCTCCGACTGACCTTGTAGAATTACCAAACATTTGACAGCTGCAAAATCACTTTAAATTCTCTATGTTCCACACATATTCAGGATATAGCACAGGTTATGCCTTTGTTATGAAAATACCAGAGAGACACTATTCAAGGGCACTTTCTAAGCTTGATATGTGGAGGACACCCATGATTATTGTAGATTAATTCTATTCTTTATTCTGGTCTTAATGTCACTCACTAAAAGGAAATGAAGAATGATCATTGAGAATTACATTTAATTGCACTCATTGCAGTTCATACATTGTTTGTAATGATTTGGAGATTTTTATTGCTGTTATTGCTGTAGTTGCTTAGGATAGTTTAAAGAGAGACCCTACTATGTAAACTGGTGCAAAATGGTCCAGATGCTTTCTGTCCTCCTTGGGTAGAAAGAGTGGAATATTGGGAATAAGGTGAAAGTTGGAACATTTTTATGCAGTATAATAGAGCAGGCTAATTGGTATTAAAATTAGATATGAATATTACTTTCAGCCAAACAAACTTTGCTGAGAATAATGTCAATTTTGAGAAAAAGAAAAATAATAATAATGATAAATGATATTTGTTATTCTTACAGTTTCTCTTGCTGTAAGGAAACATCATATGCATAATCAAGTTGAGAAAGGAAAGGGTTTATTTGACTTAAATGAGCAGATTACACTCCATCATTGGAGAAAGTCAGGACAGGAACTCAAGCAGAGGTAGAACCTGAATTCAGGAGCTGATAAAGAGACCATGAAGGTATGCTGCTAACTGGCTTGCTATCCATGGCTTGCTCAACCTGCTTCCTTATAGAATCCAACATTCCGGAGATGGCACAACTCACAATGGCCTGGTCCTTCCCAAACCAATTACCAAGTAAGGAAATACCCTACAGTCAGATCATATGGAGACATTTTCTAAATTGAGTTTTCCTCTTAGATAACTAGTTTGTATGAAAGTGACATAAAATTAGTTGTAAAAGGAACAGTGGGATGCCTTCCCATCTGGATCCCAGCTAGTTTACCCCAAAATAATTACACGGAAACTGTATTCTTTTAAACACTGCTTGGCCCATTAGTTTCAGTCTCTTATTAGCTAACTCTCACATCTTGATTAACCCATTTCTAATAATCTGTATATCACCACGAGGGAGATATACCTCGGAGAGATTCAGCATGTCTGACCTGGCAGCTGACTGCATGGAATCTGCCTGCCTTGGCTTTCTTTCTCCCAGCATTCTGTTCTGTTTACTCTGCCTACCTAATTTTCTGTCCTATCAAAGGGCCAAGGCAGTCTCTTTGTTAACCAATGAAAATAACACACAGACAGAAGGCCCACCTACATCATTTCTCCTTTTTCTATTTAAACAAAAAAGAAAGGCTTTCACTTTAACATAGTAAAATTACATATAACAAAACAGTTATCGAGTAAGAATTACAGTTACAGTATCTATATCTATTTTATCTTTATCATAATAATGGAAAACTATAACTGTAACTAACCATTCTTCAACTCCATCAAAGACTCCAGAAAGATATACTATTACCTAAGTAAACAAGAAGTAAGCAGCTTCCAAACTCTAGAAATGACAGAGACATCTTGCTGCCTGGACAGTCACCCAAAGTTCCTCTGTACTGTTGGGGCATCCATCTTCAGCCTTTAGGCCCATAGTATCTAGCAGATTTTTCCATGAAGCAGGAAATTTCAAAGGCAGTTCAGTCACTCTGTGCTGTGTTCTGCATAATGTCTTGCAGACTCTTTCATGAATCAGGAACCCCGAAAGACCATCTCACCTTTAAGCAAGTTCAGCAGTCCTCTCTGTGGGTTCTCTGTGTCCAGTTTATGCAACAGTCCAGGCAAGAGCAGTTTCTTGCCCAAATGGCTATCAAATTCTATAAGTAGCCTTTTTGATGCCCATCTTCCTCTTGAAGTAGATTGGTGCTGCCAGGAGCAGACGTGTCTCATAATAGCCCTAAGTTATTAAAACATTAAATGCCATGTTCTGTAGTCTTTGAAAGATATGAAGAATGCCTATCTGAAATATATCTATGCACATCTAGAAAATCAAACTAACATTACAACAAGCTTGACTATTATCGATGATTATCCATTAACAACCTATATTTCCTAATTATACATTACATTTTTAAGTGAACTACACAATCATAATAACTTAATCAAGATCAGAAATACATATACATATAATAAAATTGACCTTAAAATCCATACCAGTGCAAATTATTCATATCTATATCCTATCCCCCTTTAAATGTAAAAGAACATTTATAAACAATATTTGGGAATATGGGCATGTGGGAGAATTGTCTATATTCTGTCAATCATATTTTAATAAAACGCCGATTGACCAGGCAAGCAGTATAGGCGGGAAAGCCAGACAAGAAGTAGAGGTGGAGCAAAGAGACTGGGAGTATTCTAGGATGCTCCCTCTTCCAGTTCTGCCCAGACCACCAGAGAGGAAAGATGTAAGCTGCACAGTTGAAAAAGGTACCAAGCCATATGGCTAACATAGATGAGAATAATGAGTTAATATAAGCTATAAGAGTTAACAAGAAACCTGAGCTAATGGGTCAATCAGTTTATAACCTAATGTAGACTCTGTGATTTTCTTTGGGACTTGCCGGCTGTGGGGTACCCGGGCAGGACAGATACCCCAACAAGCTGGCACTCATGTTACAATTAGCCAGCACATTTTTGTCCAGTTTTAGGAAAGTATGATGGGAAATACAACATAGTTGTTTCCAATCACATATGAACTCAAAAGAAAATAAAATGTACAACACTATCTTGAAACATTGCAGTTTTTTGAATGTTTTTCTGTTTTATCTTAGAATATTTTTGTGAACATTTAGCACCATTGGCACAAAATTTCTTTGCTATTGCCTACGACTTTACGGTCCAATAAAATTTGAAATAAATATTACAATTTCAGGCTAATAAGAAGCATACTACTTAGTATAGCTTCTTTGGGCTTATGAAAATTTCAGATGCCAGAGATATATCTTATGAGATGAAAAATTTTCCCCATAGGTATTGCCAAGATTTGAGTGATCCTTTTTCTTTAAGGTGGTGGAGTTGATATTGTACTGGATGCCAGTAGCACACACTGCAATATATTCAGAATCCCTGGGCTTCTAAAGCATTTCCTCCTAAGAAAAATGTTGAACATGACATTGTACTCATTTTTCTGGAATTTGTTATGTTGGCTTTATATGTCAGTTAGTGAAAATCTAAATTATAACTAACATTTGGTGTTTGCTCAGTGTAGAGTCAAGAAGTCAATGTTTGCATGAACCTTGTCTTATTTTCTCTGGAAAGATTTCTATGAATGAATACTAGTGTTTAAGAAGTCAATGTTTGCATGGACCTTGTCTTATTTTCTCTGGGTATATTCCTATGAATGAATACTAGTGTTTTAAAACATTTTGGTAAGTTCTATTTGAAAACTTTGAAAAGTAACTCAATGCTGCCTTACTATGAAAACTGTGTCCTAAGATAAGGGATTTGAACTCACCATTCTCTATGCAGGGTTTTATTGTATAGACTTCATGGAATTCTGTCTTGAGAACCTATGTTGACATCTGGTTATTTCTTTTCTAATTCAGGAGAGCTCCTGAATTTCATTCATAGAAGTGAAGTGAGTTTTCTAAAGCTGCATTTTGTTATTTCCATTTTGATGTGTTTCAAAAGGTTAGTGAGATTATGAAAGATGTCTTAGCAAGAAAAGATACTTGTCTCCAATCTGACAACCTAAGTTCAATCCTCTGAACATACTCAAGTGAGGAAAAAAAAACCCCTCCTGTGAGTTGTCCTCTAAGCACATGCACAAACACACACTCTCTTTCCCTCCCTCTCTCTTTGTCTTGCTCTTTCTCTCTCTGTCTCTCTCTTTCTGTCTCTCTCTCTCTCTCTCTCAAACACACACACACACACACACACACACACACACACACACACATAGATACACCAACTACACTAATGTTCTCTGGTAATTCTAGCAGTTGTAAGCAAGTGATTAGAGGATTAGAAATTCAAAGTCAGTCTTGGCTATATCACAAAAGTCAATGTGGAATATATTAGACCTTAGCTCAAAAACCAAACCAAAGGAAATTTTAGTTTTATATAAGTGTGTATAAATAGATGTTGTGTTTAGCTAAGATTATCAAATGTCTGATATTATTTTAATTTATAAAGACTTTTTATAACCCTTGAGATATAAAATCACATAAATGTGCTTTTCGTCCTGGGCTTTACAGTGGAAGAGCCTGGCTGTCCTTACTTCCAAATGTTGGTGAGATGTTTCTTACCTCTGAATGTTGCTTAGATTTTAGCTCTGTGTTCATAATGTTACTAGTTCCTTTGCTTTGCTAAAAGCAACAATAAAAATACTAAAAATTCCCAGAGGAAATCAGGAGATCAAGCCCTAAGCACTTAGGAGCATGATTATGGTTTTGAAAAATTTCCTAACAACATATGTTCAGATATTTTATATTTCATAATTTCTTTATATAGTGTCCCGATGCTTCACCATGTCCATCAGCTTTGTTTCCCTGCTCCCATAATAGAAAACTTAATGCTATTAAACTCTATGCTTTTTAATACAAATATATATTGTAGACAATATAAATCAGGCCAGAACTGAGGATATTTTAAAGAAGCTCTTTCTGTCTACCAAATTTCTAGACAACAAAACAACCTGTATGAAAAATGACCTTGGATATACAGAAAGAGAAAACCATCCACAAGGGCATCCAGCATCACAAACTCATGCCTAGAGAAGTGAACATTCTCATATCAGACCTTCTGTCATTATCTATCAATGTCAGGTGTCTTCTTGGTGAATTAAATGCATATATGTCCTTTCTACTCCAGCCTGTTTCCTGCTTACCTCTTCACTTTGCACTTAATTAGAACTCTTTTAAGGTTATTGAATAAACTTAAAAGGCAAAGATATTTAAGCAAACACATTTTGTATTTGAAAGTGCAAAGTCCATTCATTTCTCATTAACACACAGAGAAAGAGGGAGGGGAGAGACATACTAACATTTTAGGTTTTAAGAAGAAATCATACTACTTCATGCTATATAGTTATGCAGATTAAAGTACTATGGCTTTGGTTTAATTTTACTAGCATTTATGGATAGAATTATTAAGTACAGGACTGAAAGACATTAGAAGGTTTTTTTGGAAAAAGGTAGCTAGAAAGTGTATTAGCCAGTGGTAAGCTTGACCTCATTATCAGTGACTATATCATTTTTTCCATTTTTCTGTTCCTTTGGATATTGAGTTACCAGGTAGGTGGATGAAACAGGGATACAGATAGGAATAAGAGAAAGAAGATCATTTAGGCAACTTATTTTTCTTTATAAGCAATGCTTCCCATGCTGTTAATGGCCTGCACATATATAGACCTCCATCAGCTTCCATGGTCTCATGGATCTATATCCCTGTACTATATACCTGTGAAAATAAGGCTAAAGGTTCAATTGCTTTTCAGATGGGACTCTTCATCAAGTTTGTGTCTTAATTGGGAAATATAGCTTCTTGTTGTTCTCCAATAATAACCAAACCCATAGATTATTTAGAATTCAATTCCCAGGATAGATATGATAAAAAGACTCTCATTTCTTCAGAACAAGGTATTTCTTTTGAAACCACTCTTACTCTTAGGAATCTTTCTAGATTGTCTTTAATAAATCTCTATTTACTCTGCTTATTCTTTTTCCAGAAATCTTTACTATTTTGGGCATGAGACAATAAACTTGAAAGCTAATGACTTGGAGTAGCTCTGTGCCTATTGACCTAGATTCCCGAGGTAAGCTCACCTAAAGCCTATAAAGTTTCTGTAGTAATGAGGAGGCCTGCTTGTTGGGGTTTATGTCCTGCCAAGTTCCCCACAGCTGGCAAGCCCCAAAGAAAATCACAAAGAGTTCTCCATAAGTTATAAAACTGATTGACCCATTAGCTCAGGCTACTTATTAGCTCTTATAGTTTATATTAACGTATTATTCTCGTCCGTATTAGCCACATGGCTCGGTACCTTTCTCAACGGGGCAGCTCACATCTTACTTCTTCAGTACTCTGGGCAGAACTATGAAAAAACTTCCTTCTTCCCAGAATACTCCTGTTCTCATCGCCCCACCTCTACTTCCTGTCTAGTTTTCCTTCCTATACTTTCTGCCTGGTCAATCAGCATTTATTTAAAACATGATTGACAGAATACAGATAATTCTCCCACACCAAGTCCCCCTCTTTTTTGTTAAATAAAGGAAAATATCCATAGTCCATTTCTTTGGAAATGTGGGTGTAATATTCCAGGCTACTTCTGTCTGGTTGGGGGCACTGATAATCTTATGGAGACCTAAAGAAAATTTAGAATTATGATCAAGTCCTGAATGTTTTGTTATATTTAATTTTACTATGTTAAAACTAACGCCTTCCTTTTTGTTTCAATAGAAAAAGGGGGAAAGGTGTAGGAAGGTCTTCTTTCTATGTGTTACTTTCATTGGTTAATAAAGAAACTGCCTTGGCTTTTTGATAGGGCAGAAATTAGATAGGTGGAGTAGACCTAACAGAATGCTGGGAGAAAGAAAGCAGAGTCAGGCAGAAGCCATGGCTCTCCTCTCCAAGATGGTCGCTGGTTAGACTCATGCTGGTAAGCCACAGTCAAGTGGTGATACAGATTATTAGAAATGGGTTGAAACAAGATATGAGAGTTAGCCAATAAGAGGCTAGAACTAATGGGCCATGCAGTGTTTAAATGAGTACAGTTTCTGTGTAATTATTTTGGGTAAAGTTAGCCATGTAGCCAGGTGTCAGGACGCAGCCCGCCACTCCTTTTACAACAGTTTCTGCTACTTTTTAATAAACCACTTTTGTTTTACCTGAGCTATGAAACCTAAAATATTTAGGGGTTTCAACAGACTGCTCTGGGTGACAGTTTAGAGCTGTTTCCAAGTCCCTCTCACTGCACTGTCCCTGTCATAAGCTAAAGAATAATGCTGTGTGTTTTGTATAGGTATTCAAGAGAATCAGATCTCAGAATCCTGTGCCAAGTACTTTACACTAGGATTATTAATTGATATAATGTAGTATAGATTATATTAATCATGTAAGTTTTAATGTTTTGCTCAAAAGGAACTTTAAAATTATTGTTTTAGACTTCTGAAATGGATTTTTTGCTACAAAAGTCTTTATATGTTTAAAAATATTTAGACTCATAAACAACTTAATATATTGTACAAAATTGAATGTGTAAAGAAAACAGTGGCATTATATATTACAAAATTTGAATTTAAATGAATACTTAAAAACAGAACTGTACCTTCACTTAAAAATTCTTTTAATAATAGTAGAGAATATAATAGTAGAGAAAATAAAAGCAGCTGTTTTACAAGAAGATAAAAGAGAGAAAGAATTTAAAATCCCTGGTAGTGTCAAGAAAGCACAATATGCTGCATACACACTCTAAGATGAACTAACAGTAACTTATTTTCAAGTCAGAGAACATAAACAGGAATGTTGTGACATACAATGTTGCCTTGTTATGTGTGAATAGTGCAGGTCAGTGAGCTGGATTTATCTAGAAGAAACTAGCCTGTGTCTTTGTACTTTAGGAATTGAAGTTTTGTAACTTTGCTCAAAGTTCCCAGGGGAATAAGAGAACTAAATACACTGCAAAACAGAGAGTTAGGAATACCACTCTCCTTGATGCATTTTTATATCCAAGAGATTGCACTCATGTTTTTGAGAAAAATATTCTTGGATAATAAAACTTAAAAAAAACTTATTTAGTTATTCTTCTAAAAAGTACAGACTCATTGCTAGGAATGAAAAAAATACAAAATTTCTAAAAGTGTCAGGAAAAGGAAGGGTCAAAGTTTATCTTCCTTTTTTTCTTTTTCATGTGTTTTTATGGAGTGTGTGTGTGTGTTTCTGTGTTTCTGTGTGTAAAGCCATGAAAATGACATCAAGAGTCTTCCTTAATTGCTTGCCACCTTATTTATAGAGGTGGGGTCTCTCAAGTGATCCCAGAACTTATTCATGGATCTAGTCTTGGTCCTTTTGTCCCTGTGATTCCTGTTTCCATCTTTCAAATTCAAGTACTACAGACAGGTTGCCATACTTACCAAGCAAGGGTTTTAAATACTGAGTCCACCAGTTTTCACAAGGGCCCAGTCAGTGCTTAATCTACTGAGTCAACTGCCTAACATCCTCTTCTTACCATACTTTTAACATGGAGAATCAAATGCCCTATTTTTTAATAAAATTCTATTTTTTGAGAAGTTTTACAATCCATTAACTATAGACTGCTCTCGTTTCTTCCCCAGCTCAACCTCAAATTTTCAAATTCATAGCCTGTTTTAAATTGCACATATATATATATATATATATATATATACACACAATAAATTAAATAGAAACTTTTATACTTGTATATCATATAAATTATATATTATTTATAATAATAAACATTATTCAAACAAAATACACTCATATTTTATATTATTTGTTAAAAATTTATACTATGTAATAATATATCACTCATATCATTTGTCACTCTATATTATATATCTATATTATGTCTAAATTGTGTATAATTGTAATTGTATGACATGTAAACATATATAAAATATCTAATAAATATTTATTATATTATTTTGCTTTATTGTAAAATACTTAATAAATATAATTTTATATATTATAAATTAAATAATAATATTTAATTTATGTACATATATGCATATATAAACATATATTGTTAATGATTTAATTATTAATACAAACATGTATATATATATACATACTTAGATGCATGTGTACATATAGAAATACAACCTGTTCAGTCTATCTTAAAAATCTTTTATGTAGATGTTTTCAGCTGAAAATTTGGCTTTGCATAACCAGTTGATGTGTTTTTCTCTGGGGAAGATTATTTCTTTCACTCCCAGAATTTCCTAGTTCTCTGTAATTCTTTCTGTAATTCTCATGAGCTTTCTGCCTTCCACATTTGCTTATCTATTGTTGTGATCCTTATTCAGGTCATGCTTAGGCAGGCATGTTGGTGAGACCTTATGAGTGTAGCTTCTCTGACATTTCTAGGACATAAATTCTCACTGAAAATATTCTGTTCCTCTGGTTCTCACAATCTTCTTGCTTCCTCTTATGCTATGATCCTTAGATTCAGAAATTGTGTTGTAGATATGTTAGCTGGCTTTGGACTCTATCACTCCACATTTTGATCTTTGTGGTTTCCTATAATTGCCTTCATCTGTTGCAAAGAGAAGTTTCCCGTATTCTGTAGGTATAAGAACAAATACTTAGAATGTCATTAGGGACTATGTTAATTAGTAAAGTGGTAAAGTGTCAGTTGTAATTTCTCATCTAAGTGTGTAGTAGTTGCCAGGTTTCTGTGAAAAGGCAAGATTTCCTGCTTGTTGTGAAACCCTTAAATAAATTAGAGTGGTTGAATTTCACCAAGGTTTGCGTGTCATTATTACACCCTTAGTATTATCATGCCATATTAATCTTGTTGTGGAATATTTGAGTCATGACAATATAGGATTTTAATTGCTACTGTCCTTTGAAGCTTGCATAGTTCCATCTTGTAACACCAGTGCTAGACTTCAGAGAGGAGACTTTCAGATAAGATCTAGATCAAGCCCATGGGGACCTGTGTCTGAAATGCATTGTGTCTTCCGCAAAAGGAACTCACTTTTTACATCTTTGGCACAATCAAGGACAACAGCAATAGCCTATTATTTGTCTCTTGTACAATCCAGATAAGAAACTCAAAAGAATAGTTGAATACAGAGAAAGAGGGAACAAATCAAAGTTCCAGTATGACTATCACGTAGAGACGATATTGCAAAGTAAAAATGTACATCTAGCTGAAAACATACAGCATTTGATATAGCAAAGATTTTCCCACTCTGCTATAAGCTTCTTACCTTATGTCCCCAATATACTTATTTTGTTTCAATAATATTGCAATATATTTCAAATTACCTTAATTAACTTATTTTTGTTTGTGTTGAAACAGAGGAAGAACCAACTATTTAAGTGTTATGAAAGCTACAGGAATTGGGGTACAGAAAGTTCATGCAAACATCAATCCCCAATGAGTTTCTATCTTAAAGATCTAACAAATTATTTTCATGGATCACAGAGTATGTAAGTTTTAGAAAGGAATTTATCATAGATATATATGTTCGAGTTTACAGGAAGAAACTGTGTTGAAACGTGAGGTGGGGATATAAATCCAGTTGGCTCATCCATATAGTGTCCATGTGTCTTTCCATCACAGGCATATCTTGGAAGTTTCATCAGATTCACACACTCAGATACACTTCCAGTACCTGTGTAAAAAGGAAATAGCTAGCGAGGAACTACACCCGGAATAAGAGCCCTCTAGCACTTCTAGGATTTCTGGTCTTTGACTATGACAAAACTAAGCGCGTTTCCAATTTCTGGTCAAAACCAATAAGGAAAGTCTGTGTCTTTAAACAAGCCATTTAAAGTTTCTCTCTTCTGTTTTTATCATTGCTAATGCAAAAACTTCATAAAAGCATTGTCACATGGGAGCATCGTACTTTGGTAACCTAAATGCATGACCTCTGGCCATCGTCAATGATGTTTGGTTCCAGAACAAACTTTTATTCAGTTTGCAGTGACAGACATATTTTTGACATTATCCATGTTATCTTCTCTGCAACTCATTTTCCTTCTTCCTCTTTCTCTGTGTATTCCATATTCATCAGTTGTTATAAGTTTGCTCTGGTATTTATTCAGATCCTCTATTCTTTGCTATCCATTTATACAAGGCATTTATTACAAGTGACCACTGTATGGTATACATTGTAAGGTGATTGACAAGTCCATTTGGATTGACGCTTATCAGAGGGAACAATAGTATGCAAAACCTCCTGCTAGATGTAATCTTATGATATTCTGTGCTGTTCATAAAGCAATATCTTTATCCAGGGCCAGTGTTATGATGCTGATCCCAAAAAAAAGCTGTCTCCAGCTACTTTTATGACACTACCACCATTTGCTGTCATTGTATTTACTCACTTGTTTCTCATTCAATTGGCCAATTCAATGACCCATTGCTTCTCTATATTCCTAGTAGGAGTTCAGCTTCATAAAGCATCAGCACCTCTGTTTCCCTCAACGTTAAGTTTAAAAATGTCAAAGTAGAGGTTCATAAGGCATTTGAGTGTTTATTGAACATTGTATAATTGACAGTTATACAACTGGGATGGAGGGGTGTGGCTATGAGCTTCATGGATAATTGAAATCCTTTACTATCCATAAAAGGATACTGGAAATGGAAATTATGGAGAAGGATTTAAAGTAACCAGAAGATTAAGCTATGTGTTCCATGGAAAGAATAGGCTGAGCCTATTGTCTTTAAGGGCCCATGAAAAACCAAGATGGCTCCATTTGCAATAAAGACAGAGCCTACTGGACTCTGCAGGCTTGATGTATGGAATGGGAGTTGCCTCTCTTTTAAATGTAGAAAATGTTAAAATAGAAAATTTGGCAGAAAATCTGCTTAGAGATGAGCACAGGTTTTTGGAATTATGAAACAGATGCTCAGGAAAGTGGTTAAATTAGAAAATAATTTGATATTAAGTGTCAAACAGGTGAAATATCCATAAGGCAATTATTGTAATATAATATGACTTGACTAGAGTTCAAGAAAAACTACCCAATAGACTGTATGTAATTGCAGACCTAATGTTTAAGTTTACTCTGGAATCAAAATTTATATGTAACGATGTGCATATATTTAAAAACATCGCTCATTTATTAATAATAATAATAATAATAATAATAATAATAATATTATTGTTGAATTTGCTTAGCAGGACATGTTGAAAAACTGAAATGTTTATTTTTTTTGAATGTTCAGTCTTTATAAGATTTCATCTAATGCCATGTAGGGCCTTCAAATTCCTTTATTTTTGCCAATTTACAGATCAAAGTAAAACTATTCAAATATGAAGCTATCATTTGCCAAAGTAATATTTAACACCAGAAGACTAAAGATGTCGTCATATGCATTAGTCTCAAAGTGAAGTGTTTCTTCTACAAAGCAGTTCAGTATCTGATTAGAATATACTTCCAAGAGAGAGGGTTCCTTCAGGGGAGGATTAGAAGGACACCAGAGAAGGGATGGAAGGAATGAGGAATTATGTGACTCTCCTAGATAACTGGAGCTTATTGAGAATCAACTCATACTTTGATTTAGTCAAAACAAATGCATTGTATGCATTTGACTTGCACAGCGAGCTAAAGGTGCTGTTTATGTGGCTTCTATAAAACTAATTTTGGTGGCTCCAGGTGCTGTACAGCATCTGCTCAAAGTTATTAATAGTAAGTGAGTCACTTTGGTGTAGGCAAAATATCGCTTTTAATTTCAGTTTTAGACTTACACAGTCAGTTCCAGAGGTGGTCTCGAATGCATTCTGCACTAGCAGATATACATAAGCAGATCGCAGACAACATTTATCTTCCTCCTGACATTTTTTTATTGATTTTATTTCACTATACATTTTTCTCTGCTCCCCTCTCTTCCTCCCCTCTCCCATTCTCCCCTCTCCTGTGACCTCTACACTCTCAATTTACTCAGGAGATCTTGTCTTTTTCTTAGATCCATGTATGGATCTTAGGGTCCTTGTTTGTCTAGGTTGTCCGAGGCTGTGGACTGTAGGCTGGTTTTGCTTTGCTTTATGTCTAAAAGCTACTTATGAGTGAGCATATATTAAATTTTTCTTTCGGGGTCTGGGTTACTTCACTCAGTATTTTTTTATTGAACCTCCCATTTACCTGTACATTTCAATATGTCATTATTTTTTATCACTGAGTAGCACCCTATTGTGTAAACGTACCATATTTTCTTGATCCAGTTTTCAGTTGAGGGGTATCTAGGTTGTTTCCAGGTTCAGACTATTATGAATAATGGTGCTATGAACATGGTTAACCATATATATGTCCTTGTATGTTTGAGCATCCTTTGCTATATACCCAAAAGTGGTATTGCTGGATCGGATCATGAGGTAGATTGCTTCCTACTTTTCTGAGAAATTGCCATACTTATTTCTAAAGTAGACATACAAGTTTGCACTCCAACCAGCAAAATACTTTTAAAAACACACAAAAATATGCATTTTCTGTCCTTTCCATAAGACTATTAAGTATTTCTCTTAATGCATCATCTAACATAACTAGTATATTTTCTCATGCAATACTGCATAACTTCATTCATTTTCTTCTTTGAACTCACAACTAAAAGCATCAGAACTCAAATGAACTGCAGTGAAGTCTGTGTTGCCTTTACACTTGACATGCATTATGTGTGGGAATAATTTTTCAAGGCAAAACTATTAAGTTAGACTCTGTGATTAATTATCATTTTTGTGCTCTATTATTCTTTGCTTCATTTATTCTATACTCCAATTTCTTTTAATTTTTTATTTATTAAGAAACTGAGATGATTTCATTACTTTCCTTGAGTACTGAAAACTTTGAAAAATCTATATTATTAAAATTGTTATGCTTTTAAATTGTTCAAACATCTAAATAAGATAAATATCTTCTAGGACAACATATAGCAGGGAAAATAAAAATTAGTTATGGTTAGAGGGTTGTGTCTTATTTTGAAATAAATGACTAAATGTGCTATGCTAATTTAGTAAGAATTTGAACTAAATCTTCTAATCTTGTTTAACCCACTGTATGATGGACTCTTCTCTAAGCAAGTTCTGTGATGCCTTCCTGACACATATCTCAAGCATTATGAAATCTGTGCTTGGGATAACAGGAAATCTAGGCTTGGGTGTTAGCCATTATTCTTTGCAGAACCAGTTAGTCTGCGGATTTGGAAGATAAAATATACCTCATTTACATGTCCTGAAGACAGATTATCTGGAAGAAAATGTTTCAATTTTTTGAGCATCAGACTTGAAGAAACGCCAATTTTTATTATCTCCTTCCAAAAATCTGTATCGGTGTCCCTCAGAAAGAGAATGAGCTATCTTCCTTGGTAAAACAAAGAAGAAATTTTCCTCTGTTCATGGCCATTTTCCATTATTAGTAATATAAGATTTTTAATCGAGAATGGAGCATCTACTTAAATGGCTAGACAACTTTTAAAATATTGCAAAGTGTGCCACTAGATGCAATTTTGACAGTTCATATTGGAGGGAAAAATCCAATATTCCCAACACCCTCCAGCATGGCAGTCCATATCTTTTCCCTGTTTTAGGGAATAAACCATTGTCTCCTTTCCACATTGTGCTCTAGGTCTCAATTTACTTTGAAGCATAATGTAAGCAGCGTCATGTTTCTACTGGTCTAACTACCTTTCTTTCTCCATGACTGTGATGACTGTGGTCCTGTAAAAAAACAATATTCCTTAAAAAAAAAAAAAGAAAAAAAAAACTGATTTCTATTCCCTGGGATTGTTAAGAGGATTTTTTTTTCTTTTCTTTTTTTTTCTTTGCCAGGAGGTGGTAGCACATGACTTTAATCCCAGCATTCTGGAGGGAGAGGTAGTTGGAACCCTGACTTTGAGATTAACTTGATCTCCAGAGTGAGTTCCAGGACATCCAAGGCTACTCAAAGAAATCATTCTCAAAAAATATAATAATGGTTTTTCATAACCATTTATAATCTACATCTTGGTTTTCTTTAATATAGAATTTGAAATCTGTATTTTCCTGAATTTTTGGGCTAGGTTAATTCCAAAATTCTTGACAAATTCTAGTTTTTAAAGGGTAGAATAAAATGGATACAAAATTTGACTTATCAGCTAGGTGAGGGTTAATGAGAACTTCTGAGTCCTGGGTAAAATGTGGAATATTGAGTTGTGTTGAGAGCAGTTAGAGAATGTGCTCTTTAAAACATTCTGGTTACTGACGAACGACACTCATGTCTAAAACAACTGCAGATCCATTTAGTCACACACTTTCACTTGTAATGGATTCAGTGCACAAAACATCATTCCATCTGTATAAACTGAATGGCTTGATGGAACACTGCACACTCCCCACTAACTGCCCTTCAGAATTGTAATCTGGAGAAAGGTTGTGAAACCGACATGACTTAGACATCTTAACAGCCAGAGAAGATGACTGTGACACACTTTCTAACAAACTGTCATCTTCCAAGATACATGAGAATCAGTTGTATTTACAGTACCAGATCTTTTTTTAGAGCCAACTAAATGACAATGTCATGCTTGTACTGCTGCATGCATAATTCAAATCATTTCTCACCACATCGCTCCCGGTAGCCTAGGTGGGTGGTCCCTCAGGGAACAGTGTTCTCTCTTTGACCTTGGTTGTGAATTACCTATCAAAGGTGAGACCTGCTACTTCAGAAGAGATTATTCAAGGCTTTCCACAAACATGATCTGGGGAAATCAAAGCCATTCTTTGCCTTTCTAAAGCTTTCTGTAAATTGATTGTGGAATTAATCAACAGGCTCATCAGAGCTGCAAGAAATATATAAGGGAATGCTATGCTGTGGGCAAATTTTAACACTATATATGAATCATACCAAGTATCAGTGATTTGTACAACAGCAATAGAATATTGGTTACATTAAAATTATTCTGCTCATTCCCTTGCAGTTCTCATTCATAAAACAAGAGAACATTAGATAAAACAAGCAGCAAATGAACAATCTGCTACAAACTTTTTTTAATAAAAATCTATTGGGTGAAAACAAAATAATTTTCAGTAATCTTGTGTGTCTTTCTTTTCACATTTTGAATTTGTAGTTTCAGTGATTCATAGTATAAATGCTTCATTATTGCTGAGGAGTAGAATGATAACCATATATGAGTCCTGAGCCAAAGATATTCTCCAAGGACCTATGTACTAGCAGATTATACTGGTTTTATATTGTAAAAACATATATTCAAATATCTACTTTAAGTATTAAGAACAATAGTTTAATTTTTGATTGAAAATATAATGCTGTCATATTAAATATTCAGTTAGTATATGTTATGTGCAATTTTCAAGTATTTTAAGACCTATGAGAAGTTACATTAAATAAAAAAATTAGAAAGCATTGCAAATATGCTCATATATGCACACACTGTGTACACACATATGTGTAAATGATGACCGATGAGCTTCTGATATTTACATTACCACCCATTTTATTTTTAATAATATTAGTTAAAATAAATCATATATGGAATAACTAGTGCAGACTCATTCTGTTGTAGCTAAATCAAATTTTAGAGCTGGGGTTTAATTAGTCCAGGTTTGTGAGTCTTATATGATATAAAAGAAATCAAATGTATCAATTTGGGGTAGCTTTTTAAAAGCATATCTTTCATAGCATATCTGGAGCTATATTTAAAAAGGTAACAATACATTCGCTATTCAGAAAATAGCAATTTTGTACAGGTAATACAGGAAATACTTTAAAAACACTCATAGTTTTCATATGTAAATTTATAGAAGTATATTCAATGACTTAATGCTTATAGTAATAAATCACCAGAAATAACCTTTATTATCATCAGTCTATGAGCAAAGGGCAGTTTTCATCATAAAGTGGAATATTGTACACCAATTTTTTAAAGAAAAATCTAGAACACAAATAAATCTAAGAAACATTGAGGAAGTGTGTTGAGTGTTTCAAATTCATCCCATTTATGAATGCTTAATAATTTCAAATATATTACAGCAGTTTATGGCTCTGTTTATAGTGGTTTAGAAGACATCGTTTGTCTGTAAGGGTGCATCAGCAGTAACTCCACTCTATAACTTCAATAAATGTCTTCCTTGATTTTTTACTATGTTTGTAATATATATTTTATAACTGTGTTGATGTATAATGTTTTACCTATTCATTTAAAAACTACATTTATCCATATATCTTTATGTGCAAGTCTTCATTAGAACGAGTCATTGGTCAGGTTCAAGGCCTCGGGTTTCTACTACACTATCAGTGCTAGGCCTTGGGCATCTTATATTTTCCCTGTGTAATGGAGAGTCTGCAGATTTGGGTCTGCAGGCCATCCCCTTCATGTGCTCCAGCAGATCATAGATGGGGTAGATGTTGGGGTGGGCCGAAGACTCTAGAGGTGAAAATATTTCTATTCCTTTGATGAATATTCATGGTCTACAACTGCTCTTTAAATATTTATCTTTAAATTCATATGCCCTAGTTTCCTTTTTGTTGTTCTGAAGACTATTCTGACAAAAGTAACTTAGGGAATAAAGATGTATTGTCAATCATAATTCCAGGTTGCAGTCCAGTATTTCAAAGAAGCAGCCAGGGTCTTGAAGAATCCTATCCATAGTCAAGATCTTAGAGGGAATAAATGCATTCCTACATAGGACTCAGCTAGCATCTCCTACACCAAAGATCCAAACAAGGGAATAGCAGTACCCACCTTCAGTTTGTTTTCCCACATCAGTTTGAGTAATAAAAACATTTCCCCAGGGACCTGCCTAGTGTAGAAAGTCATTCACTAAAACTCTCCTCCCATATGATATTAGGTTGTATTAAGTTGACCTAAATTAATGTTTCTCTCAGACTTCATCAAAGAAAATCAGTTTTTAAATGGATGTTGCTTGATACAAAGACTCACAACCCGTCAAAGATCATAGAATAATTGACTGTGAATGCTCAGTCCTAAGTAGCACATCAGTGTCACTACTACCCTAACTCTCATTTTAGATGAAGAGTTAGAAAGAATGTAAGAGTCAAGGGTTGCATATGAGTGTTACAAAGTAGTATCTTCTGGGCATGACAGGGCTATTATACTCATGAACTCACAGAAGATGTGGTTAGCTCCAGATGACCTGTACGAGGTTTGGACTGTCAACATCTCATCATAGAAGGAAGAAGGTCTCATGAGGCAAACCTAATTAACTCAGTAATTCATACACTCAAAGAAGACAAGAAAAATAGGGGGAAGAATGCCTGGGAAAAAGAAGGGTTTCAGTGAAGATCAAGGGAGATTGGATTAGATAAAGTTGAAGAAACAAACTAAACTTCATTATATACTCATATGAAATCATCTAAGAATAAATATATATGTATATTTACAATTATATCTATCTATCTCTCTCTATATATATACTGTTGTGTCATGTTTTATTTGTAAACTTTTTTCATATATATATATATATATATATATTTGAAAATTGCGAGTGTGTGTGTTTCCTGTTGTAAGTATATTTCCATACGAAAATTGAGATCTATAGTTCCATAAACTAAAGCAATTTTTTATGTCTTTGACAGTATTTTAGAGTACTTCATTTATAAGTCATTATTATCAAAAGTGTTCAGTTGGTATAGAGATCACACAAATTTATTTGGAAGATTACTGTATTTTGTTGAAATAGTTTCTTATATTCACCCTAATTTTATCTTAATTTATTTCCCAGAATATTATTCTAGCTATACTATCATAAATCATCCTATTCCCTGCTGAGTACTTATGTATCTCCAATATAGGAGAAAATTGCATATCTTCTTACTTTTAGGAAACCTAGTGTGTAGTTACTTTTCACTGTACTGGCAAGTTTAGTGTCTTGTCTACATAATGCAAAAATCTAGGCTGAAATTCTCATGGCATCTGTTTCTTTTGTTTATGTCTCTATTTTGAAAAGACATAAAATACAAAAATCATTATTATTATTTGACCTATTTACGCATATTAAATTTTACATTGATTAAATAAACACACACACACACACACACACACACACATATATATATATATATGTATATATATTAATTTACTGGTTAGATAAGCAGTTGGCACAGATATATAATCTCTAACTATTTATTCTGAATTATTTAACATAATTATATAGCTCTGTGATTTTAACGTCAATAAGTATATTTTAAAGTTTTATGATAAAAAACAATATTATTTGTTTTTAGTATTTCTGTACTAAAT
The DNA here is from genome assembly GCF_982192425.1 of Myodes glareolus. Classification (NCBI taxonomy): domain Eukaryota; kingdom Metazoa; phylum Chordata; class Mammalia; order Rodentia; family Cricetidae; genus Myodes; species Myodes glareolus. The sequence continues at coordinate 44,036,023 of NC_142041.1, read as the reverse complement.
CACCACAAATTTAGATTTTTACAGTATACAAGTTTATTATTTGTCAGCTCACATTCTAACACGGGTCTTATCAACTAATATCAGAATATCATCAGTGGTAAATAATTTCCTGAAGGACCAAGGAGTAAATATTCACTTTTCAGAGGTTAGTCCCGTTTGTTGACTCAATTCCTTTATCCATTTTCAAAGTAAATTACATATATCTGTTTATTTCTGCTTTATATTTTGATGGGATTGCTCTTATGCATGCCTTGTGCAGATTGCTGTAGCCATTTTGACTCGATACAAGTATCAATAATGTCATAGCCAGAAGAAATCATTTCAGAATTCCCCCCTTTATATTCTGGCTTTTACATTCTGTCTTTTCTAATTTAATATTTCCTGAATACTGGGATAGGGAATATTGAAATAAACTGCCAATATATGGCTTACCACTCAGACCTTTATTAGCAATTTGACCAATAATGAGTCATTTACATTAATGATTATCCACTGATAAATCAGCTTATTTGAAAAATATATGAGCATAAGCATAGATGTTTAAAAACTAGTTTGATAGAAAGATTATTAGTGAATCAGCACTTTTTATGCCTGCTCTCGGGGCCTATATTGTCCTTCAATCACAAGTTATTGGCAATGGTTACAGATCAGACATGAAATCTCCTGTATAGTGTAGATCTTTAATCCAATGAGAAAGTGGTTGGCCATCCTCACAGCTAGCATGCTGCCATTGAGCCAGTGAGCACAATTTCTTGGTGGGTCAGTACTGTGGTATAATGGTCCTAGCACTATAAGTATGCTATTATACTGAATAGAGCCCTCTCAAAAACAGAGATACAAATGTTTAGTAAATACTTAAAAAGGCATTCAAAAATTTTTGACTATTCGGGGAATGAACATTAAAAACTATCTTCAGGTTCAATCTCATCCCATATATCAAGAATATAAGCAACAACAAATTGACATAGATATGATTAAAAGGTTAGCCCTAAACACTGTCAAGGGTAACAAAAGTAAGTGCAACCTCTTTTGCTATTAGTACATTTATCTGCTTTTTTATTGCTGTGATAAAGTAATATGCCCAAAATCACCTTGGGGAAGAAAATGCTAAGTTGGCAAAAATGTTACAAAGTATCTTCAGGGGAAGTAAAGGCATGAAATATCTGATGATTTAATGTCAAAATTTTCTTTAAAAAAATCAACATCTTACCTGCGAACTCTAGTAAATTCCAAGCTCAGTTATATACAGTTTTCCCCATGAAGAGAAAAGAACCAGTGTACAGACAATTACAATCAGTTCAATATAAAACTAAAATACAACAGAGTAACAAACTCAATGTCTGACTTCTGGAACTTACTCATTATCTTGTGAGTTCAACAATTCTTGAGGAGCTAGAAATCCCTGGTTTGTCTGTCACACCATACCCACATTTTCTGGTCAACTCAGGCTGGCTCCACTTTATATGTTTTCCTGTTTTTCATGATTGTATCACAGTCTAATTATTACCAATGTGCTGTAATCTCCATTGCAACTGAGGCTATACCTTGACCAGTACCTTCCTAGTATCCCCAAACCTGCCACTGATCTAACTACTTCAGTTTCAGATTTCCTCTGCAGTTGAGATTTTACTTTCTCCAAAGACATTTTCTTGCTTCTCTTCAATATCATATAGTTTTAAGTTGCCTTCTGTAGATTCTTTATAACGTCAAAACCAGTAACAAGTGGTAATATGCAATAAATTACATTGTTCAATAAACAGCTTGAGATGCAGCATCTAATACCGTGTCTCAGAGCTTGTGTGCTGACTTTGAGGAAATATTTCCCAGGAGATTTTATTTCAGTGACTCTGGTCTCTTATTAATCACAAATAATTCTTCAGCCACAGAAATCTGACTTCTACTGCTCTATAATAAAACAAAGGAGATTCACTTTAAAAGGTTCTTATTCCAAAATATAACATACACAGTCATTAAAGAATCTTTGATTTTCTCTAAGTTTCACAAGTCAGGCCTCCATTTTCTTACTTCTGTCATCAACATTATCTCTCAATATCCCAAAAAAAGCACATTAAACTTGGATCAATCAATTGCTAATTTATTGACTGATTATCCTAATTTATTGACATGACACACCAAATAGATTTAGCAGCTACCAATGTAATATTTTACCTAAACACTGAAGAATAAACATTGTACTTAGCAGCACATAGACACTTCTTTGAAATGGAGCACATCCTGGGCCACCAAATAATCTTTATGAATTAGGAATGATAAAATAAAGAATTACAGGTATAAATCTAATTTTGTTGCAAATAGAGATCTTCATAAATTTTCAGAAATTTGCCTGCAGGGTAGGGCTTATGTGGTTCAAGATAAAACCTATAGAACTACAGACATGACAGATATTACTCTAAATGCTCAATTAAGTGGGTCAGAATGAAAGGATAGCTTACTGTCATAGACACTGCTGAGAGTTTGGCAGATGGATTCGAATGGTAGCATGTTCCATAATCAGAAAAGTATGCTGCCCATTAAATCAGAAGAGAGCTCTTGTCATTCTTTTAACTTTCAAACAATTTACGATGTTGCAACTTTTATGCCATTTTATTACAGGAGGATAAAGAAAATATGCATTTTCAAAGTATCAACCTTTCCGTGATCTTTAGCATCTAAATATTTTATAGGGCTTACACTGTTTTATTCAATATTTGCCATTGATTTATAGCCCATGGCATATAGTAAGTGATTTAACATAAAAGTATTTAAACTTTTTGTATATTTGCATGAACACTTGTAACTTTCTTATTATTTTCTTGTTTTCAAAATTGTTATCGAAGCTCCAGGGAGTAGCTCAGATTTAAAAAGGCTTACTTTCCCTACGACTGTATTTGTGTGCAGCAGGCACACAAGCCATTTCCGCAATGTCAGGGATAGGTACTCCCATGAGGTTTATGCCAGTCAACACATAAAGAGTTGTTCATGCAATTTTCCACAGAAGCAATCATGTAGATGAGAGTATTGCACATATCATTCCTTGTGTGAAAACCCTAGAGGAACCAGGGAACAAAGTGGGAGGAGGATGTGAGGTACTTGTGACCCAGCACAGTCTGTCAGAGCAGAGCTAAGCAGTCTTCAGGGACTCCTTCTACCCCATATTCCTGTCTCTAGGCTCAGATAGATGGAGAAGCAGTCTTTCCTTACATGGGCTATTTTTTCATCTTTGTGAATATCTATACTCGTTCTCAAGTGATAGAATAAAAAATTAAAAATTAACATGTAGTACTTACTACATCTGACCCCATGCTTAACTTTAGATCTTATTTCATAGTATCTAAGGCTACCTGCTATGAACTACCTTAGTTCTTCTTTTATCTTTTATATTCATATTTCCCAACCTTGACTCTGAGGAATAAGATTATCTCACTCCCCTGACCCCCATCTCTTTCTTCAGTGAGAAGAGTCCAGGGAGTTTCAACCAATCTCCATTTCACTGCCATGACTGCTAATTTGCATTCCTAAAGTTGGTGGTACTGTGCATAGACGATGCATATTCAGCCTTACTGCCTACAGCTATGGGTCAGATAGGGTTATTACATTAATATTAATACATATTATAGAAATAAGTAGAAATCTTGCACCAGAATGTCCAAGAAAATCTATATGAACATAATTCTAATCATCACTTTTTACTTCTCCCAAGAACATGGTTACTTTAGAATTACACACTCAGCCAGTAATATTATTCCAAATGTTAGGAATACATCCGTATAATTGCACCTTCTTTATAAGCTCTTTAGTAGACAGAGAATGAGTACACAGAGAGTTTGATTGATAAAGCTATTGCTAGATTCAAGGAAAGTCATGGCTTTTATATACAAACATTTTATTTTCCCTTTATTTTTTCAAGTTTTACATGGGTTACATTTTTTCGCTCTACATTATTCCATTTATAATGCTAATTTTGTAAGGCTGGTGATGAGAGAAAAGAGACAAAGAAAAAACATTTTATTTGTTTGCCTTTTTTGTTAAATAATAGGAAACTTTGTTCCAATTCAATAGTGATCAATCCCCTAACAACCAGTTGGCAGAGTCAGTGTGATTGGTTATCAATTAACAAACACAGATGTCTTACTTGCACACAGATATGTTGGATAGTGAGACTGCCTTTGTACCTTATTACCTGGGTGAGGCTACTTTTAGATTGATACATGATGACGGACACTTAAAAGAAATCTCACAAGCTCAGAATTGAGTATAATAGAGTATAATTGAGTATAATTTATTTAGGGATAGAGCCACTGATCACAGTCCTCTGCTTGAATGGGAAATAGCAATCAAATCTCACAGCCAAAAGAGAGACCAAATGTGTACATTACATTGGCATTTATAGTATAAAAAACTACTCATAAGTGGGTGGGTAACTTAAAGGCTACTGGCTATGGGGATTCCTACATCACATCATTCTTTTGTTTAATTAAAAAAAGCTCTAAGCCTACTACAAAATTATATACAATAAGAACAAATATCAGGTATAAAAATTAGAATTAGAACCAGGATAAACTACATCAAGCAAGAAACATGTGATAAATGTTTTAATAATTATCCTATCCTAAAGATTTTAAGTCTTGCATTATAAATAACTTGGTCAAGTCATGGGAGTAAAGTAACTACAACTATCTAGTCTTCAACCCCACTGAAGACCCAAGAAGGAAAATAATCTTTCTTCAGTAAGTAGGAAGAGCAATCAAGCAACTTCCAAAATGTGCAGCAAATGACAAAGACAACTGGCTATGGGGCAATCACCCAAAGTCTCATTTGTAATATTGGAGCAACCACCTTTGGGTAAGCCCTAGAGTAAGTGACAGACCATTTTCAGAGTCAAGAACTTTTTCAAAACCATCTTACCCTTTCTTGGAAAGATTTGACAGTCTTTTTCCTCGTATTTTGTTTGTCCTGTCCGGATTTCATGCATTTTGTCAGGGATCAACGCATGGGCAGTTTCTTGTCCAAAGTCCAGTTTTGCCAAGAAGAAAACAAGCTCTAAGTGGAGTGTCTACAATGCTCATCACTCTCTCATTAATAGATTGGTGCTGCCAGGAACAACCGTATTTTGTGTCAAACAGAACCTTAGGCTATTTAATTGCCATATTCTACAGCTCTTTGAAGTGATTAAAGATTACCTATCTATGAAGAATACAATGTCTATGTATCTAAAGAACCTGGTTAGTCTAGCTATAAGTATGACAAAAATGCATGACTATTGGCATATCATTCTTAATATCTATGTAACTTAAAGACTATGACTTCATATTAGAATATTAAACAATCTTTAAACAACTGTGCAACAAATGAGGAAAATGACTTCAAATAGTGAACAATGTATAAGTATCTTGATCAGAGGTAGAAATGTATATTGCACTATGGTAAATATATCCTAAAATTGTATCAATATACAAAGTATCTTAAGCAGAAATAGAAGCATACATGCATACAATATGACAAAAATAATTTTGCCTTGGTATATAAATATTGTAGACAAAAATAGGAACATATTCAATATAATTTAAGTTTGTATCAATATACAAGAATCAATACCAATGTAAATTGCCTACAATAACGGTTTACATGTATTCACTCCATTACTAATTATTATTATTATTAGTGTAAGCTCACTTTACTCTATTATCCCACCAATCCTCCCCTCCTTTTTTTTTTTACAAATAGTCAAATGTCTTAATGTTCATTGTATGCAGAATCCATTCATCCATTGGTACTTATCTAACCTTTAAAGGCACAAGTACCTTTTTCCATTCTAAGTTGGCATTTTCAAAAGCAAGAGATTCAATTAGTACTAGCCTAGCACCTGGGTCTGTTACTCCTATTTGTATAGCCTTAGTTAATATTTGTAAAATGTCACTAAAGTGAACATTCTGGCCCTGTTTAACCTTGGTATGTGATTCAATTTCTTAGTTCTTGAATCCTATCCCAAACATTTAAGACTGGTTTGTGGCATTGGGACAAGATTTGTTAATCATAAAGAGTTTGAGCTTTTGGGCACAAGTGCCCTCAACAATAATTTGATCTATAAGTCTCAAGTTCTTTTTGCTTTTCCCTGTTGTTCTAAACTTTTAGCCTCTTCCCTGTAATAACATTTCCACATCAGTTGAGGCCTGTCATCCTGGACTGCTGAAACGAACTGAAGTCAATCTTAGGTTGTGGCTTTAATGCTAGAAGCCCATGTCTTTACCATCCCCCTAACAAATGCAGAATGCAAGTCACAAGTTACTACTGTTTGTTTAATTTCTTTTAGATCATTCAGTTTTATAGATATCCATATACCTTCTCTGGATCCTTTTGGGCATTAAGAATTTGATGCAGAGTCACAACTATTGGAGATGCAACTGGTGGTGACATGAAAGGTCCTGAGCCTCTTTGGTTTCCCCTTGGTGCTGGATAAATACTGAGAAATATGCTTTGCTTGTCAAATTAAAAGCAATTCAATTAATTCTGTACACAGAGCAAGAAGCCCAGAACTTACAGGCAGGGAGTACAAACCAGAAGCTGTACAAGTCTCCATGATGCAGGGAATGCAGCAATGTCAGAGAGAGATGTGTTCGAACTTGGGCAGTGCTGCACACACTGTGGTGGGGTTTTACAAAAACCACTTAGTCAGTAAAAGCAAACCAACGAGGTAGGGGTGGGAGACTTTCTGGGCTGGGGACCAGTTTGGCCTTTAAGCCAGTTCACCTGTTAGGTATGGAGTTCAGGTCCATGTGGGAGACAGATGATGATGATGCTTAAAAGAAATCCCAAACTAGCTCAGATTTGAGTATAATAGAGGGTTATTTATTTAGCAGTAGACTAACAGATCACAATCCTCTCCTCAAACGGGGAACAAAAACCAAATCCCACAGCTGGAAGAGAGACCAGTGGCACACTTTACATCGCATTTATAATACACTAGGCCATGCCTAAGAGTACAGGAAACGTAAAGGTACTGGCTGTAGGAAATCCTAGAGCACATACAGGTGCTTGAAGCACAGCAAAGATATCTTCCTAGAGTCTTTCAGCTAATGTGTGACTTTCAGGGCATTTCTTGAAAAGGTAAGTCCATCAATACTCCATAACCATCTCATATAGCAAGTGGAGCCCTGTCCATGAAAGTAGAATGTGTCCATAAAATTTTGGTGTTATGTCGATAGCATTTATGTTGGAAGATTCAAATTAATCCAACAAATTCTCTTATTTGTTTTGTAGTTGTAGTTTGATTTGCTGTCTAGACTTTATCCATGCTTAAAGTTGGACAACACTGATTGTGGATTCAAGAAAGAAGGGATGCTGAAGAAAATGAACAAGAATAAGGAAGCAAGGAATGTTCTGTTTAGTAGTGTCATTTATTCTAGTTACAGACAATGTTCTTCATAAGTAGAACACACATAAACAGCATTATCCTTGTGTTTTAGTGAGTGGTAATTGAATGCTTTTATCTTTGCATATGAGAGGTACCCAATCAGTATGGAGTTTAATGCTTAAGGCCCAGATTTACATTACTATTATTAATCTAAAAATAAGTACTATGCTGTGTTTTAATGACTTTTATTGTCTGTCTAACCAAGTATTGAAAAGAATGTAGGAGGTACTTAAGCATGCTAAATAATTCAAGGTTTGTGCAAATATTTAATTTCTAGGTATTTTGTTATTTTTTCTGATTAAAATTGTAAATGAGTCTGTTTAATGTGTGTTTTTCTGAGAAAACATCTTTGGAAGCAACATTATTCTTACATCATGCATACTGAGATCTATACATATAAACATATCTCTATGTCACTTTTTTTTAACAAACCATATTTTAATGGTAAAGGAACAAATGTCAATGACATCATTTTATATGTTTAATAAATTTTAAATTGACAGTAAATTCTACTTATTTGTCCAAAGGAAAAGTATTATTTCTTTTGACATATATTTATGACATTCAGCATTCCAGATGTCACACAAAATGCTAAGATGTTAATTTATTTGATCCATAACCCAAAATTTTAAAAAGGCTTTATTACATGCAGACAGATAATTGTAAAACTTGATAATATACAGTAAATGATTATAATTATAATAACATATGCCCTAACAGCTAAAAGAAAAGAATCTAATAAGACTTCAAGAAGAATATGCATTTTGGTGAAACAAAGAATTCATATTAAGATTGTTGCATAAAAGTATAATGATATGGGATTCCCCTCTGTATGCTGTGATTAACATTAATGAATAAAACAAACTGGCTTGGCCTGACAGAGTAGAACAGACCTAGGCAGGGAAAACTAAATGGAATGCTGGGAGAAGGGAGGTGGAATCAGAAAGAAGCCATGAAGCTGCCCCCAGAGACAGATGTTAGGAAATTTACCTGGTAAGCCACTGCTATGTGGTGATGCACAGATTAATGGAGATGGATTAAATTAATATGTAATAATTAGCAAATAAGAAACTAGAGCTAATAGGCCAAGCAGTTATTTAATTAGTACAGTATTGTGTGATTATTTTGGTTCTGGGCAGCCAAGATAAACAAATAACTTCATTACTATGATTGGGGCCCAACATGGGGCATTTCCTCCAACAGTATAGTTTTGATGAATAAATCAAAAATAATGAAGAAAGATTTTTTTTTTTTAGAAATTACAAGCTGGTGGGTTTCAGAGATAGTTCAGAAGTTACGAGCACTTGCTTATATTGCAGATAGTTCAGAAGTCATGAGCACTTGATGATAGTGCAGAATGCCAGATTTGTTCCTAGTGCCTACGTGATAACTCATAGTAATTCCAGTTCTAGAAAGTTTGAAACCCTCTTTTGTCCTATGTGGGCACCAGGCAGATATGTGATATAAATGCATGTGAGAAAAAGACTCATGCACAGAAATCAAAAGTAGGTAAATTCTTAAAGACAATTTCTGTAATTTAAAAATTAGCAATGCATTTTTCCTTTTTGAATAACCTGTTGGAAAATGGTTAAACTATAGATCTACTATGTCTGTCCTTGCTTGCTGTGGTAGTTTGAATGTAACTAACCCCTAAAACCTCATAGAGAGTTGCACTTCTATTAGATATGGCCTTGTTGAAGTAGGCATGGTCTTGTTGGAGGAAGTATATCACTATGAGGGTGGGCTTTGTTGTTTCCTTAGCCCAGATTTCTGCCCAATGGCACAATCAACTTCCTGTTTCCTGCAATATGTAGCACACTCAGAATTTCTCCAGTACCATGTCTCCTCTATGCTGTCATGCATCCTGCCATAATAATGAACTAAACCACTGAACTATTAACGACCATTGCAATTGAATGTTTTCTTTTATAAGAATTGCTGTGGTAATGGTGTCTTTTTAGAGCAAAAGAAACCCTTACTAATACAAATACTCAATGCAAGTTGCTTTTTTTTTCATCAAAGTAAAGGGGAAAAAGTAAAGATTCTTGAGAAGATATTTATTTTATTTTATGTATATGGATGTTTTCTTGCATGTATGTGTGTATAATACATGCATGCCTGATGTCCCAAGAGATCAGGAAATGATATCAGATATCCTGGACCTGGAGTTAAGTATGACTGTGAACCACTATGTGCGTATTTGGAATCAAATATGTGTCATCTGGAACAGTAATCAGTGCTCTTAACCAATGAATCATCTCTCCATACCCCAGAAAAGTTTTTGAAGTATTTAGACAGAACTATGCACATATTCCCAAATATTGTTTATAAATGTTTGTTTACATTTAAAGGGAATATGCTATAGAGATTTGCATTGGTATGAATCTTGGTTTTTTGATACAAACTTTTTTGTTACCTTTTTTTCTTTTTTGTGTTTATTTTTTTAATTATTATTTTTCCTCATTCAAAAATTTACATTTCCTCCCCTCCTCCCATTCCCCTCCCTCTCCCCCACTCACCCTCTTCCCTCCACTTCCCTCCTTAAGAGAGGGCAGGGAACCCTGCCCTGTGGGAAGTCCAAGGCCCTCCCCCCTCCCCCCAGGCCTGGGAAACTTTGCATCCAAATAGACTAGGGTCCCAAAAATTCAGTACATGCAGTGGAAACAAGTCCCAGTGCCTTTATCAATGGCTTCTCAGTCAGCCCCCACTTTTCAATCACATTCAGAGAGTCCGGTTTGATCACATGCTCTTTTAGTCCAGGTCCAGCTGGATTTGGTGAGCTCCCATTAGAACAGGCACACTACCTCAGTGGGTCGACCAACCCCTCGTGGTCCTGACTTCCTTGCTCGTCTTCTCCCTCCTTCTGCTCTTCAACAGGACCTTGGGAGCTCAGTCCAGTGCTCCAATATAATATTATAGCCTTCTGGAGTCTTTAATGGAGGTGAAGAATTTATAGTTATAGTTTTAGTTAGTTATGATAAAAGATAAAGTAAATGTAAATATTTTAACTGTAATTATTGCTTGATACCTGTTTTGTTATATGTAATTTTACTATGCTAAAGTTAAAGCCTTCCTTTTATGTAAACAAAAAATGGGAAGTGATGTGGGATTCCCTTCTATATTCTGTGGATACCATTGATTAGTAAAGGAACTGTTTTGGGCCTATAGTGGAGCATTCGGGGAACAGAGCTCGGTGGGGAAAATTAAACTGAATGCTGGGGGAAAGGAAGTGAAGTCAGAGAGAAGCCATGTAACTCCAACAGAGACAGATGCCACAGCTTTACCTGGTAAGGCACAGCCGTGTGGTGATACACAGATTACTAAAAATGAATTAAATGAATATGTAAGAGTTAGCCAATAAGAAACTAGAGTTAATGGATCAAGCAGTGATTTAAATAATCTAGTTTCTGTGTGATTAGTTTGGGGCTGAGCATCCGGGGACATGCAGCCTCCCTTCAACAGTGTAGAGTGAAAGAAGCAAAGTACAGTTTCTGCAGTATTAATTAAATGTGTTGGAGGTGTAAGCAGGGGCTCACCCAATTAAGGGGACAATCATCTCTAAATTTGTCAATAGGAGACAAAGTAAATATGATAAAAAATAGGAGAAAATAATAGGGACATTATTATGTCATTTGAAACTCAATATGGCAAGCTTCTTGTCTTTGTATGGTTTTTACTTTTCTTTGTTTTTGTTTTCTGAAGAAAAAATCCAGTGAGGGAAAGGCCAACAGATGATTCTTAAATCAGTCAGTTAGCTGCAGAATTAGAGTAGAAAACATTTTATTTTTCCCCAGCTAAAGTTCTCATGTTATGTTTCTTATGAATGAAAAGAATTCCCATGGCATCCTAGCATCATATTCTTTACTGGAGGGTAATATCTCTTGAATTTTATAGGTTGTGTGTACTACCTTAGCAGTTAGGCTAAATTATTTATCATTTTATGATGATATTCAGTGAAGAAGCTCATATACTCAACATGAACTCTTGTTTTGATGTGTTGACATATGTTACAATGGTCCTCCCATTTTAAAGTTTAAAAAAATTGATATAGACACCAAGATCTTATGTAGAGAAGAGGCAAAAGGAGTCTACACAGGGGAGAAGGAAGATGGTGGGGACTGAAGAACTGGAGAATCAGTAGAAACAGTGTTACAAAGCGGTTATGAAATGCCTAACGTCATTCAAAGTGGTTATGATATGCCTAACGTCATACAAATATCATAGAGAAAGAAAGCAGAGAAATAGAATATTAGTTTCGTAAATATACACATATGTTAAAGTAACTATGGAGAAAGCAGGTAGAGGTGGTTCTGTTGATGCTGCATTGTGGGAAGAATGTTGTTGGTTTTGAGTAAAGAAAAGATATTATTGAATGGGAAGAAGCAGAACATGCACTTATCAAAAATCAAACTTAAATGAAATATATCATATATTACTTTATTATAAAAATGTTGGTGTTTTACTTAATCATCTCATATAATAACATTATTTTATGGTTTCCTTGATATCATAACTTTGTAAAAAAATCTCAATTCATTCATAGTTTTTAAATGTTGAATGTTTGTGCTTCTTTTTGTAGGAAACATAACTTTCATGTTAGCTTTAATATAATACTTGATAAAAGAAAGTTATTGAGTAAATTTGGATTCTCACTTGGAAATAGTCAACCTCTATGTATTAAAGTCAACTATCTCAAAGCAGAAAAGCAAGAGCAGTACAATGTTTTATAGATTTGGCAAGAAAAATGTTTTGTGTGTGTGTGTGTGTGTGTGTGTGTGTGTGTGTGTGTATATATATATATAATTTGCTTTTATTTTATTCTTATTTACAGAAAAGTTGTAAATGAAAATTTCTTTTTCAAATTCAAGACCAAACATGATATAATGATGTAGTTCTTATGAAACCGAGTCATTTTTATTTGTAGCAATTAGCCCATACCTTTTTTTTTCTTGAATAAGTGTTACCTGTCCAGTGACTCTTCCTGTCCATACATCTCAGAGTATGATGCAGTCCTTTAAAAGAGCACAATGGCAGAGCTCTAGGCAGCAGGCTGGACCCAGATATCTATGCCTTTGAAACATCAAATGAAGCAGTGCTGAACTGAGCAGATAATAATTTTACTTTACTAGTTTTCTTTGAGTTGAAAAGCTCAGTCTGGGCCACAGAATGTTTAACTTATTGTATTTCAGAATTTGAAGAAATTAATTATTCTTAACTTTGGAAGCAGGTTTATGTTTCAAAAGCAATAAATGTATTCTAGATATTTTTAATTGTAAATTGTTAGCCAATTACTATTAACTATTGCTGTCAAAATTATGAAAGGTATTTAAAGCATGGTGTTTTGATACAACATTCAAAGTGTCATTTAGTTTATGATAGATTTTTAAACAGCTGTAGAGCTTAAACAAATTTAAGCCTATAATATAATACTGTAATTATAACAAAATTAAAACTATTTGGAACAAATTGATTTATACTGAAACATAGACTAAGAGTTTCATTGTAGGCATGGAAGTCAGATGCAATTTTCTTAAGATGCTTTCATAATAAATTAGTATGAACATATGTTTTTATTTAAAAATACCAACAAATAAAGAGACACTAAAGAAAATGTAGCATACAATTTAATACTTTTCTGCTGTATACTCAATACATATATAAGGAAATACATTCATTCATGATCTTCTAGTTTCTCCAGCCTAGAGAAAGCATAAGCTTGGTATGTAATTTTATGTGTTCTCGTATGTATTTATATGATGGAGAGGGTAAAACTGAAAATGTCTCTTCTATCATTTCAAGATAAACAATTTGGGAGTCTGTACTAGAGAATCAATATTTCTATTATAAAGTTATAAGCTCCAAATGCCTTTTAAATATCCAAGATAAAATTGCCATAAAGTATAAAGACAAGATATACACTACTGACTTCAGAACAACTGATGGCCTATAACATAAACATTTAGATCAAGAGCATTTGGATGATTTATAAATATATAGCTACAGATAAGATAATTTAGGTAACAAATGTAGGTAGCAACAAGAATGGGCATCTTGGCAGGATTCCAATGAGTTTTAGTACTAACAGACCAAGATTTGAAGGAGAATCGGGCCCAGGAGGCTAAGAGAGATGAACCACTGAGGGACCAGGACAGCAGCAATTGGTGGGATAATACAAACCACAAGGGGAAAAATGTTTCAGACAGGAAGCATTCATCTGACTGAAAACTTTTGAAAGGCTGAGAGTAGTTAAATTTATATATTTGAGACTGATTGGAAAGATCACTATTGCTTGAAAATTTGGACATAAAGTTTTATCTCTTTGAGCCTCGGAAGGATAAGGAGGGAGCAACAATCTATGTTAATGATAGGTTGTGACATTTTAGCTATTAATATGGACTAATTTTAAAAGCTCTAGGACAGAATTTGGCATATAATTAATTCACTCAATGTTATTGGAATGCGTGAAAATATAGAGATGATGCCAATAGAGACCATTCACATGAAAGTAACCAATAACAGTGAGAAATAAGTGTTCCAGAACATCCACAGGTTTTTTGCTTTCTTATCAACATGGAGTCACCATAAAGTTTCAGTATAGTCATGAATACATATTACAGGAAGAAGAAAAATCACTAGAAACTATTGAGAGTCCTTCTTACCTTCAAGAAGTACATTCTTGATACTAACATGTTTCTTCAATAATATTTGAAAATTATTTTTTTTCTAGATTGGAGGCATAGATGTAAGTGATGCAAATCATATGTTCTTAAGCTACACAATCTTGGTTCCAATTCCATGTTATAGTTTCCATAATGTTTATCCAGCCCTGCTTTTCCATAGAGCCATTCAGAGGTGACAAAAAATGAAATTGACGGCATTCATTTCCCAAACGTACAGAACTTTTTCTTTTCATTTCTTTCTTTTATTGTTTTATGTTCAACCATTGGATATTGAACAAAGGACCTTATGTTTGCAAGCCAAGCACTCTATTGCTGAGTCTTATGCACAGTCACAAAAACAAAACAAAACAAAAATCAGCCAAAAATACAAAGCAAAACTTTCAGTAACAAAATTTCAGCAATGTAGATTACATCAAGTTCAAACATGATGTCCTCAAAGTAAATCAGAAGAGAAAATTCAAGAACTATGTAACATTGGAGATAAAAATCAAAAAGGATTGAAGTAAAATATATAAGGCCTGCAATCACACAAACTTTCCCTTATACATTAAAATTCTTACAATTAAAGTGATGGGAAATAATGTTTTGACAGAGGAAAAGACATCAATTTGAGGAGGTATTGAGCTTTATGTACATAAGTTGAGAAGAAAAGACATGAGAAATCTATGACTCTGCAAAGGGATGGGCATAGGGGTTGCTAGGTGGGTGTAAGGCAGAAAAACTAAAGTCAAATACAAAAGGGACTGAGGAATGACTACAAATTTTTAAGACCACAGGATAGTAATTTGGGACAATAAGAAATAGGCAATACTGGGTGACAATAAAGAGGATCCAGGAAAAATTTTCTAGATGAGTTTTCAGGAAATACTGACAATAGGTAATGTGAAAAGAAAAATTGTTAGCAATTGAGATTTACTATGCCATATTTTACAGAGAGACCATTTGTTAGTCAACCTGGCATGTGGATGCTTGATAGAATGAACATATGTTTAATTTTCCTAAGATGGTCACATTAATGTTTATTATCTCACCTTCACATATTATGCATAACTTTTCTTAATTTTAGTTTTAATTTTTGGGAATGTAGTAGGCAGGCATGCCGCCTGACTCTGTAACCTTAGTACTTAGAGATGAGGCCGGAGAACTGCTGTACTTTCAAAGTTATTCCATGCTACAGTGTTTCCCCACCAGGATAAGCTACAGAATGAGATCCTGTCTTTATCCCGCCTCCCATAAATAAAACCAAACTACAACATGACAAAAGAAACCAAGTTTTATAGGGTTATGCAATTTGACTCTCTTATACTTTTCGTTTATCTCTGTTTGCTCTATTAGTATATGGACACATATATAGAACAAAGTGTTTACCTTGACAAATAGTTCAATGTGAAAAAAACAGCTGTCATTAACCTCATTCCCAACTCCCAGTACTTTCTAGATATAATTTCTCTAGCTGTCCACTCAAAAAAGCCCTTGTATATCATACTGATACATCAAATTTCCCTTGACTACAAGCAGCAAAAGGGTGTCAACACAGATCTAAGGGGATGAGTTGTTAAAACCAAGGTCTCCACTAGCTGTTTAATGTCATGTTTTCATACTTACAGAGCTGTAAGCATCCTGCAAGCAAGACTGTTGGGAAAGTCCACTGACTAGAGGCATATTTGAAAGCAAGGAGTTACATAGAAATACTGTGATACTGAAAAGTTCATGAAACTCAAAAAGAAAGAATTTAATAAAGTGGTGGTTACATTACTGGAAAATAAATAGTTATGACTTCATCTCAATATAGCACTAGGCTCTATTCAGCTATAGAAATATGGCATGCTTTATTGCGTAAAATAAGACTTTTCACTTAGATTAAATAATTTCTTAATTAATTTACCTGTTTTCAATTTCAAATACATTTATGCATAGATGGAAACGGAAGCAATAACTGTATCTTGCTTTATTTATAAGACATTATACTTTAAAATTTTTCCAAGATAAAGTACATTTTAATTGATAAGATTTAGCATTGTGAATTCAAATAAATTCAACAAACTGTTTTCAAATCCTTTTTGTTGAAGGTGAAAATTGAATTTTTTGAAGTATTCCTTGCTGTAATGTCACCCTTTTATTATTTATATTTTAGTAAGCAATGGTATGATGTAAATATAGATCACAAATATGGAATTTCAAATGATCTGCAAAAGTATTCATGCAACAGAGATTCAGTGATATAAATATATGTATGTGTGTGTATGTATGTATATGGATGTATGTATATATATCATACAGATATTTATCCTATGCAACGCATCAATACATTATAGACTATACATTTATCATGTGTAATTCATTCCACATATAACATTAATGTGATATATTATATGTAATATCACATGTTATATGTATAACATATAAAATGATATTTTGTATGTCTATATAATATATGACACATATAATTTATAGTAAAGCATACCTCATAATTGCCTTAAGAATGCTTTTCTTTTTCTTTTTCTTGAGAAAAGTAATTAATTATCATTGGTCAGATGCAAAAGACACGAGGATTTGGGAATAAAGGAAGGAATGACAGTGTTCATTATCAATGTTCATTACCTTTATTACAATATTTTCCTTTATTTTTCCTATAAGATATCTTTTTGGATACTTCAAGAAAGTGCATAACTGTTTAAATAATGTATATTTAAGAGTGTATTCAAAGTAATACACAACTGTATAAATGTTACATACAACTTTGCATTCTCAGAAATATGTCATTTGTATTTAGCAAGAATACCATTACTAGTTTAGAATTTATTGACATAAGTTAGGAGCTTCTCTTTATCTATCTATAAAACAAGAAAATAATTTCACAGTCACAAACTCAACAATTTCGTTGGGTTCCAACTGTGTTCTTGTCAAAGCTGTAGGATCCCGTACAGCCCTGACAACACTGTTTGTACTAACATACAAAAGTTAACTATCCCTGTTCTTTTCCCAACCCCTTGTGTGTTTCCATCAAAGCTCAGTTTCCTAGACAATTCCATTTTGGTCCTAACTTCAAAGAGCCCTGGACAACATGCATAGAATAACTTACATTACATTGTCAACGGAAAGAAATGTGCAAGCAGTGGGATTGAAAGAATGTGCATAAGCAACTAAATAGGCTTTAATATCACCCAGAGGAAGCCTTTTGAGTGCCCTAAATCTAAAGAACATATTGAATATTTTGTCCAAGAAAATCAATGTATTCAATACATCACCTTAATTATTTTCATGCTCAGGTATTTAGAGTTCAGGAAACTATTCCAAAACAAAGTATGGCAGCAGATTTCACACAATTATGTTCTTCTTATTGAGTGATCAGCTAGTGTGAGGCATAAAACGCTAAAACCAAATTAGACACAGCTTGGAAAACACGAGACAATACTCCTGGGAAAACCGATCTTAAGGAAAGTGCTAAACTGATGGTTTGGAACTGAGTGATAGATAGCCATATAGGTAAGGCAAGAAAATTGAGGATTGGAAATCTGATATAAATGATCCAAGTAGACAAAAAGGCAGTGCAATGGTACAATAGGCAAGAACTTCCTATAAAGATTTTCTTCATACAACAGAATGGAGTTTTCCTCAGCAGCTGGAGAGAAATGTCTTGAGTATGACATCTGCAGAGATGGAGAGGTAGGCTACTTAAGCTTTATGGTAGCAATGGCAAAGGTGGCTGTGCTTATAGGCATTAATTAAATGTCATACACTGGTTGCTTGCTGATTTGAAAAATATGGGATTCTGGTCTCCCAAGGGTTGTAATCAGATTCAATCCCAGCTTCAGTGTTTCTGTCTGTGGCATTAAAACATTTGGATTTCAGAACATTTTAATTTTGTTGAATATCTATTTGTCTACTTCAACATTATAGCTTTGCAAGCTATAATAAGGAAGTAAGTTATCAGTTCTACATGGTTCTATTAATTAATATATAGAAAATACTAGTATAATATTATATAAAATTTTAAGATGAACTTAATATATAAACACTATTTCTTTTCTTAATTAAGATTTTTTTTAATACAATCTTTTCTCATTTTACACAGCTATCCCCATTCCCACTTCCTCCACACCTCCTGTCCAACTTTCCCTCAACCTATCCCCGCATCTACACCTCAGAATGAGTCAACAAAATCTGATACTTCACATTCAGGCAAGACAAAGTTCCTCCCCCCATATCTAGGCTGACTATGGTATCCCTTCAGAGAGAATATGCTCCATGGCACCAGTTCGAGAACTAGGAATAAATCCTGGTCCCTCTTCACAAGCCTCAGTGGTCCTAGTTTGGTCCTATACAGGTTCCCTGCTATCAGTTTGGTGTCAGTGAGCTCTCACTAGCCCAGGTCAGTTGTTTCAAACACTATTTATATGTGTATTATGATATAGTTATATGAAAACCTTGAATTATGAGAGTGAACATTTATTTCAAAATGGAAGATAAAAATTAAGAAGTAATACTAAGAGCAATGTTTATGTGTTTAAGTGGCATGTTGATGTATGTTTCAACTTTCAGTTTAAATCAATACTTTAATATTATTAATAAAAAATATCAATATTACTGCTTAATATAAGTAATACCTTTAAATTTTAATATTATATTCAAAATTGTTAATATTGGTTTTAATATTATTTTTATATTTAAAAAAATTTTATTTACAAGTGTGTATTTGTTTCTGTGTACATCATATGCATATCTATTGACCCACTACCTACCTACCTATCTATGCATGTGTAATAAAGTCAATTTGTGAAATCAATTTGTGTGCTGACATTTAAACCAGCACATGCTAACACAGGAAATCAAGAACAAGAAAATACTATCTGATAAAGAACAGATAAGAAAAATGTGGTACATTTACCCAGAATAACATTATTCAACTAGTATTAAAAATGTTATGAAAATGAAAAGTAAATAGAAAGAACTGAAAACAAAAGTTCTGTATGTTGTAACATTGATGTATAAAATCCATGGAAATGTATGTTGTATTTGAAATACCCATAGAGGTCAACAATTTAGTAAAGGGCCATGAGAATAGAAGGACTGAAAAAAGATACTTAACTACACTGTAACATATAGGGTTAAAAGAATAATTTTTAGAAAAATGGTTAAATTGGCAAGAAATAAAAAACAAAATGCAAGGGTATATAAATACACTGAAAATATTTTTTGAAAGCCATATAGAAACCTACTACTATAGAAGCTACTGAAAATATTCATTCTTATGTATGCAAATAAAAGGCTAAAAGGAGTTTTCACATAAAAGAGCAAAACTCCTCTCTCTAGGAAATAAAAACTCAGTGCCAAAATGGTAATGTCATTGGTAAATTATACTCTGTAAACCACCAGACATTATGGTTTATTGTCATCCATCTTGCTTATTCTTTAGCACTTGATGGTAGAACACTATTTATGAAGTTATCACAGCATATTTGAGTCATTGAACACAGATAAATCAAGCTAGTACCCATCTGGAAGCCTCATCCCTGATGGTAAGTGGAATGCATCCTAACAAGAAGGAAAATAGTCATCAATATTTTCATCCATGAACCCTATGAGCAACAATAATAACCAGCCTGAAAACATATGCCCACTGTAAAATAGTTGCACAATAGTTCAACAACCGTCATGGGAATAGGAATAAACAATCACTTTTTTAATGAGATTTAAGGCCTGGCCCATAAAATGAAATCAAAGTTGATAAATGGAACAAAGGAAAGAATAGAGAAAACAAGAAAGAAAAAGAGAAGAAAAGAAAAAAATAGAGGAACTTTCTACTATATAGCTTGTAGACTCTGAAAGAATCTACTATTTTTATTCTGCTAAATAGACATAGTATCAAACTGGCTCCTAGTGATACATGTCTTTACATATAGGTTAGTGCTCATCTCAACCTTCATCAGAGAAATTTCTATTTGCTATAGATGGTTATTAACACAGGGACTCATAACTGGATGAATTTAAGACAGTGAGAGGCTATGGAATATCCTCTCCTGAATGTAACATAAATGCTATACCCTCTGCTTTCAATGCTCAAACATCATTGCAAAGGAAGTAGAAAGAAGGGATGTAAGAGTCAGAGGAGGTGGATGACTACAAGAACATGGTGTCAGTTAGACACAGCTGGGCAGTTACACACATGAACTCACATGTGTGACAGCATGCACAAGCATGTTTCGAAGCAAACAAAATTTCACGATGATGGGGATGAACAGGAAGCTATACAACTAGCTAAAAAACTACTCTTAATTGATAACTACAGAAAGGAAGAGAGTCAATCTTTTTAAAAGTACACCCATTGGTAAGTTAACCATTCTAGTGGGAAATCTCACATCCAGGCTCCAACCATACTTGATGAGGAGAAAAAAGACAAAAAGTTGGTCAGTGAAGTAAGTTTAAAAGGATCTGAGAGTAGTTGATGTTAGGGGGCAAACACGATCAAAATACATTGTGTCAGAATGTCAGAGAACTAATAAACAAGGGAGAAAATATAGGCAAAATGTCAGCATGGAGTATGAGATGTGAGCTCACAGTCCAATTCCTAGTTAGGGAGCTGTTGGCTTGTGATAGATCCTGGGAGAGAATGATTCAGCCATCATTAAGGATGGGAGCCCTGATACTTTGTTCTCTCTATAGGGAGAACTCCACACTGAAAAGCATTTGAATAACTCAAACTGGAGTTGATGAGTTAAAAAGAGGAAGAAAGTGAAAATGGGGTAAATATGATCAGAACACATTTATGGAAATACAAAATTCAATTTAAAATAAACAAAAGACCTCCATTTAAAACCATAAATACTGAAACTTCGAGAAGAAAATCTCAGGGAATACCCTTTCAAATGTCTGAGTAGGTAAGAATTTTCAGAACAGAGAGGAGAGAAATAATACTATAGAAATGGACCCAGAGTATTTGTAGATAGGAGCACATGTAAATAAAAAGTATCCAAATAGCAAAAGTAAATGACAGCAAGGGAATCAGCCAGGAAACAGGAGAATAGGTTTATCAGCTATGTTTCAGAGATGGGGCTAAAATCCAGCATTTACAAAACTGCACACTGTATATATAAATTATATATACAATATATACTATACATATCTATGTTAATAGTTGTATGAATGGTCTACAAAACTGAATTAATAGTTTTTTTTTAAACAGAACCTGACAATAACTATTTTGTAAATAAAAAGTTTCATATTCTTAACAATCATGAAAATGCAAATAAAAATTACTTTGAGACACCACCTCGTCTTAGACAGAATGGCTACAGCAAGAATCCTGATGGCTAGTACAGATAGACTACAGAGAAAGAGAAATGCTTATACACTTCTGGTAGCAGTGCAAAGTAATACAGCTATTACAGAAATCAGTTTGGAATTCCTTCATCAAATTCAAAAGAGAATTGTCATATGACCAAGACATTTTACTCATGGCCTTAGACTCAGAACTTCGTACCCTTACCATTGATATATCTAAAAAAAAATAAAACATATTTATTGCTGCTTTATTTACTGCAACAAGGAAATGGGACCAATCTAGTTGTTCTTTAATGAAAGAATGTATAATGAAACTTGGTACATATAAACTACAATATTTCAACCCAATAGAAAAATAAAGTTACCAATATATAGTAAAACAGATAGCTGTGAGACAATGGTCTGGTACCCTATAAATGCTTGTCACTTATATTTATTTAAAAAAACACTGATTGGCCAGTAGCCAGGCAGGAAGTATAGGTGGGGTGGTCAGAATAAGAGAATTCTTGGAAGAGAAAATACTCAGTCTGCAGTAGTCGCCCAGACACAGAGGATGCAAGATGGGAATGCCTCACTGATAAAAGGTGCCAAGTCACATGTCTAACACAGACAAGAATTATGGACTAATGTAAGATGTAAGAGTTAATTAATAAGAAGCCTGAGCTAAAAAGCCAACCAGTGTATAACTAATGAAGGTCTCTGAGTATTTCTTTGGGACTGAACAGCTGTAGGGCCAGGCATGACAGAAACCCCTGTCAACAATGGATGAACTTATAATATATATTAAATGATATATGCTGTTGGAGCTCCATTAGCCAATAGCTGCTGAGATACTAGCCCACTGGGGCATGGTCTCTTTCTCTTGAAAAAGCAGTGGCAGCCCTCCACTCGCTCTCTTATTCCAGCAACTAGACTCTTTTCCTGGGTGCCGTGTAGGATGGTATTCTGTAAGTTTTTCCCCTCAAATAAATAACCCTTTGAATCCAAACTAGTGTGGGACTGTTTCACACATTAGTAATGTGGTACTAATAGGAAGTATGTCTTTGTTGAAGTAGGTGAGGCCCTGTTGGAGGAAGTGTGTCACTGTGGAGGCAGGCTTTGAAGTCTCATATATGCTCAAGCTATACCTAGTGTCTCAGTTCACTTCTTGTTGCCTTGGTATCAAGATGTACAATTCTCCAGCACATGTCTTCCTGCATGCTGCCATACTCCCAGCGACTGTGCTCTCTGCCGTGATGATAATGGACTCTGAAACTGAAACCTCTGAAATTGTAAACTAAAACCTCAGTGAAAAGTTTTCCTTTATAAAAGTTGCTGTGGTCGTGGTTTCTCTTCACAGCAACAGAAACCTTAACTAGGTTAGTTTATCTACAACCTCCCTATCCTAATATTAGGTACTTTTCTATTTACTGGCATAAACTCTTCTTTCTGGATATACGTGCCCACTACTAGCTTGTGCTATGTTTAGAACTGGGCTAAGTGTCTCCCCTACTGTGAGACCACTGATATATGTCACACAATCTCAGAAAGAAAAACTCACATGTCCTCCCTTATATGCAGCTCTAGGCACATGTGTGGAAAAACAAATGTACATCATATGGGCAAACACATGGAGAAAGAAGAACAAAATTGGGTAAAAGATGGGTGATGAGGAAGAATTGAATACAGCTAAAGGAAACATGAGTTTTGAAACAAAATATTTTTTCTTTTAAAAATATCTTTCTTTCAAATAAAGAAGATAATAACTTCTCTAATTTTAAATTCATCATGGATAATTTTGAGTTTTCTGTTTGCTAGTAAAAGTTGAAAGTCCAATTTGAAGCTCCACAGCTTCAAAATGGCTATTTTAACTGTGTAAACATGTATTAGCACATACAAACTTCTGATCTGGCTAATACCAATTCTTTAAGACATTATTAGTAGTTTATCTACAATACAATTTTAATGATCACATAAAAAGTAAATAAACAAATGTAATGAAAATGCTCTTTAGTGCCTGAATTTAAGTGATTTTAGCTCTCCAAAAATATGCTTATATATTTCTCATCCTTCAATAATTAGCGTGTTTTAGTACATTTTGGTACTCAAGTATAGAAACCATAATGCTATACTTTAATATAATTTATCTTTGATATTTTTCAGATGGCAGAAAAAAACTAACAAATCAAGATAATTTACAAGAAGTTAAGTATTTCTTGAGATTTGCTGGATTTGCTGGAGGTTATTCAACTGTATGCAGAAAAGTCTATCTGAGCTTCACTCATCTGACTTCCAAAATATTTTCATCTCTGAATATAGCCAAAATCATGAGTAAAGAAACAATTTAACTGTGAAAAATTATATCCCACTACAATTTTCTCTCCTTAAAAACTCAGAATCTGCCAACCTGTTGTCAGACCCATGAGTTTTGTCAATGTGAGCAACTGTGAAGCTTCTGTCCAGATACAGAGAGAGAATATGTCTACCACCCTCCCTCTCCTAACTAGCACTTATTCTGAATGAATCTTATTTGGCTTTTAACATCTATGGAAGTTAAAATTTCATAACATTTAGTTTCTTTTATGTTTTTGTATTTTACATTTTTTCTGGTATTTCACAAAAGATTTCTGAGATTCATGTCTGACCTTGTAGGTAAACCTAGTGTTCATTTTTTCTTTTTTATTGTTGTATGTGCAATATATAAAATATATAAATGCAATATTTAGTCTATTTACTGATGCATATACATATATTCAAATCATATATAAATATTTTAAGACCTAGTCCTTGCTGTGAGATAATGAATGAGAGGCACCATCTTTGAGAAAGAATGATTCTCCCACCCTCAATGTTCGTTAATTGTCTTCAACTCTTCATCTAGGAGTGGGGCCTTTTGAAATTTCTTTCATCTGTGTTGAAATATCAACTGATGCTATTTCTGTTCAGGTTTTATTTAGACTACCATATTGTTGAGATTATATATAGGTTCTATTTCCTTACTCTCTACAGAAGAAAAAAAAATCTTGCAGCATATGTCATGGTCCTCTGACTTGTACACACTTTCAACCTCCTGTTCTGAGATGTTCTCTGAGCCTTAAGTGTAGGGGTTGTATTTTAGATGTACCAATTAAGCCTGAGCAACTGTGAGTCACTTGTCATCTGCATTTGACCAATTGTGGTTTTCTATAATGGTATACACATACTGGATAAAGTAGTTTCTTTGATGAGGGGTGAGAGCTACCGTTATCAGTGAGTATATAGGTAAGCACTAAAAAATGGAATTTGAAATATTCCTGATTTAGCAATGTGGCAGTAGTATATCTTCCTCTAGTTCTAATCAATGACCTCACCAGTCATGGATACTGTTCTAGGATTACAGTACCACGACTTTATTCTCCCTGACTGAACAGACCAGAAAACTAATTAAACAGCTTTTTTTTAACCTTCAAGATTGAAGAACTATTAATGGACCTTTGTGGATCTCCTATTTTGCTAGTCATTATTGTGGTTTATAGGTATCATATCTGGGCAGGAGATATCTGCTTTCTTTGCTTCCTTGACTGCTACATCAGAATGGCTAATTACCAAGCTAGTAACTTCCAATTAATGCTGGCAAAAGAAGCCAGGACTAGGAGGAAGACTCCTAGTTCAGTACTGATAAGACTGCAAACCACTGCAGCCTCTCTGAAACCAGTGTGAAATCTCAAAAATGAAAAAAAAACAAACAAATGTACCATATGACAAAGATGGAGCACTTCTTGACAGGTGACTAAAGGACTGTAAATTCTACTCCAAAGACACTTGCTCAGTCATTTTCATTGATACTGTCTTTATAATAGTTATTAAAGGAAAAGAAACTAAATGCATCCAATGGATGGGTGGATAAAATATATGTGATACAGACACACGATGAAATTATATTCAACTCTAAAGAATAATGGCATTAGTATGTATATAAATGGACTAGAAAATATGATTGTGAATAAAATCAAGAAGTTTCAGAAATATTAATATCCTATATTTTCTCTTTTGTGAGTAACCATAGAAATGGGGAAAATAAAAAGGAACCATAGTAAAAGTGAAAAAAACTCTGGAGAGGGGAAATGTGCAAGTGACTTAACTTTGAAGAACCAATAAAAGAGAATACAGCTGGGCGGGGGGGATAAAGAATGAACAATACTAAGCATGTTTGAAGAAAAGACTTAGTAATAATACACTTTTTATGTGTACATTAAGTGGCACGATAATGCCCCCTCAAAGAGCAGTATTTTATCTAACAAACCCCCAGTAGAAAGCATGAGAAACCCCTCTTTTACTTGTTACATGGATTCTAGAACTCACCAAAAATCTACACAGTCTACTGTTGTTTCCCTTGGTTTCTGAACAGAATTCGAAGTTAAGCCCCTATTGCTGAAGACATAAATACATTTTAAAGAGAGTACTTAGAAGAATGGAGCTGCAAAACAATAGAAGCCCCTTCCCAAAAGACTAGCTCTCAAAGACCTAATAGATAATGATTTATGACTTTGTCATATACAGCCTTTGTTACACTGGGATATTTCCTCTAGTCCTACTAACTTTACGATGCTTTTCATAAAACCACATTGGATTTTGCCAAAGGCCTTCCTTCAACAATTGTGTTTATCATTTTATTTTTCTAAGCTTAGTTATATGACTTATTATATTTTTAATAAATTTACTTTTTACTTGAAAATAGATTCTTCTCTCATATAATACATCCCAACTGCATTTCTTCGTCCTCCACTTCTTCCAGATTTCCCCCAGCTCCCCTCTCTCCAGCTCTGTTTCCTTGTCAGAAAAGAGCATACCTCCAAGAGATGACTGGACAAAACAAGAAACAAGGCAAGGTAAGAGCTCTCTTATTGAGGCTGGAGGCGACAATCCAATGACAGGTAGTCTCAGGAGTAGACAAAAGTCTTGGAGATAATACACCTGCTCATCCTGCTAGGGTTGCCACAAAAGCACCAACCTAACAGCCATAACATATATTGCAGGGGATCTCATACAGACCCATGCAGGCCTGTGCTTGCCAATTCAGTCTGTATGAGCCTCTGTGAGCCCTGATTGTTCAACTTGGTGAACTGTGATCTTCTGGTGACCTCCCTCCCTTCTGCCTCCGAAAGTCTTTTCTCCCCTTTTCCCTGGGGGTTCCCCAAAATCCCAGAGATGGTAGAACCAAAGAAGACCTTCAAGTTAGGCAGTCTTTCCTCATAATGTCTGGTTGTTGATTTTTGTACTTGCTCCCATCTGATGCCAGAGGAAGCCTCTCTGTTGTTGATTGGGCAAGGCATCAATTGGTTTTTGTGCTATCCAGTATCTAGTTTCTGGACATCCAAGCCATGTTCAGGATACGATCACTCTTATGGGTACAGCCTCAAGTTAAATCGGATATTTGTTGGCCTCCCACAAGTTCTGCACCGTCATTGCCCCAGAACATCTTATAGGCAGAACAGATTGTAGGTTTTGTAACTGGGTTGCTGTCCAGGTTTCTTTTCCTTTAGCCTGCAGAGTTCCTTCTCACACCGAAGAGACTAGAATCCATAAGGGTGAAAGTTTCTTGCTGACACAAGCTTGACCTGCCAGATATGACAGCGGTATCGGTTTGTTTACATTAAGAGTGGACATTTTTAACCATACTTTTACTTTACAGTGGTTCCTATCTTTGCAGATAACAGAACAATGGACGTTGTTTCTTATTACATTCAACAAATTTTAATTAGAGGGTTGGGGCCATTAAGATTTCAAGTTGTTTTTGAGAGAAGTTGTATTAATTATTGGAAAGTGTGTGTTAATATTAGTCATTTTATTGTATTTTTCTCTTTATTATTTAGATGCTGCTGTTTATATTATTAGTTGTACTTTGTGTTTCAGTATTATAGCTTCAATTTTCTGGACACCATCATCTAGTTTGGCCTCATGGTATTCTGGAACTTCAAGTACCCTGCATCTGGTACCTCTGTCCTTTAAACTTTCCAGTGAGAACCCAGATGTGATTCTGATGTGTTTTTCGATATGTGTGACTTGTGACTTTTTTTCCTCTTTCAGTTTTCAATATTTTTTGTTCTGTATATTTAATGTTTTGTCTATACT
The DNA here is from genome assembly GCF_982192425.1 of Myodes glareolus. Lineage (NCBI taxonomy): Eukaryota > Metazoa > Chordata > Mammalia > Rodentia > Cricetidae > Myodes > Myodes glareolus. Next base: position 44,008,561 of record NC_142041.1, on the reverse strand, counting down.
ATGACACAGGAGTTTATTTTCTCATCCTGTCTATTTAATATTCTGTGTGTTTCTTGTGTATGTATTAGTTTCTTCCTATCCTTAATTAGAGGAAGTTTGTATGATACTGTGAAGATCTCCCTATTATCTGTGCGTTGACTCCTTCTCTTGAAGATAATTTGAAAGTTTGTTATTTTTAATGTTGTTTTATGGCATGTTCTTGCACACCCTTTTAATGTTTTCTTTTAAATTTTGAGAGTCTTTGTTTTGAGGTCTAATTCTAATAGTCTTTCTCCAACCTGACCTATATTCTTCTTGAAAGGAGTTTTTGAGTATTTTAACAGTGCTGTTGAATTTTTCAATTCAGCCTTCATTTCAGCTTAAGTCCCTGTTAGTATTTCTCTTTGCTAATTTCAATTTTCATATCTTAGGTTTGTTTGTCATTTCATTCAGTCATATATTTGTGTTTTTTTTGGACTAGTCATTAATTCTAGCATGGATTTTACCCCATATCTGCTAGCTGTTTCCACCATTTCTACAACTTTATATGCTTATCCTATTCAGATGCTACAGTTCTCACTTTCTTCCCTTGTATTCTTCCAGGACTTAATTGTCTTTTTATGGGACAAGAATAGATGCTGGCAGATGTTTAAAAGTATTGCTGATTTCTCAACTCTAGAATCCTAACCTTTTTTTTCTTGAGATGTTAAGTTTCATTCTTCTGCCAGTTTGTTAAAACATAAGGAATTCAGCCTCACGAAGATTTTCCTGAGTTCCAATCTCTTGCACTAAGAAAAGTGAGGGTGGGATAAGTGAATCCATTGACTTTAGATTTCCATGCTCTTCATCCAATTTGTATGTCTTGTCACCTCAGGGACTCAGAGTTCTTCACACTCTTTGGTGAGATCTAGCTCAGCAAATCACTGATGCTTGGTGTGTGTGACTTCACTGGGTAGATTACTGGTGGAAAAAATCACACCTATTTTTATTTAAATTTTCTGTAACTTTTTTCTTGATTAATAATTTAATCGTACTTTCCCACACACATACATCTGGCTTCAAAAACACTGCTGATCTCCTATTTGACATAGAATCAATAAGCACATTTGGGTTCCTTTGTGAAGCTTTATGACCTCATATCACAAAGATATTATCTTTTCTTACATGTAGTCTCTCCTCCTTTTTGTTTTTCTTTTATTTTCCACAGTTGAAAAAGATGTTGGATGAACTCTCTAGTTACAATTGTTTTCCTTTTTCATCAGTTTCTTGTTATAGAAAAAAAAATTCTGTCCCAAATAATCCTGAAAAAAATTGTGACAATGTCCATTTTTTGTTTGTTTATTTTTTGTGGTATTTTGATCGGTAATTGAACCTTAATCCAACTCAAATCTTTAAGCATCTCTTTTAATTTTAGATGACAGAGAAACAAAGAAAATAGGTGCTTTTAAAATAGAAAAGTTTTAAAGAAACTTTCATCTTCAAAAATCTGAGAATTTGCTTTATGTGGTTTCTCGACAGTGTTTAGTGTATTTCATGCCAGGAAAAGGTAACTTTTAAAACTAAAAGAAGCTGGTAAAATAAGTGAATATGGGAATCTAAGATAACAAGTGAATGGTGTTGAGCTTAGATGCATATAAACGAGTGGTCATTCGTAAAGTGAACACACATACTGTCCTCTTTTAAATTTAGATACTCCACATGAGCAAACACACACAACTAACATGTCTTGTAGTAGACACTGATGTTTGACTGTTAAACTGTCAACAAATAACATCTGTTTGAAATAGTCAGAAAGTTAAACCGAGTTTCTCAGCAGCTTCTTATCTTGAAGCAGCTCCTCAGTCCTGAGATGAGTTATTAAGTCAGCTCTGCCCAGTTTTTCTTTTGAGCTCATTTGAATTTGCTTTCTTTAAAGACAGCATAGGTTTAACAGACATGTGAGAGCGTTGCTATGAGCACAGATTTGCACAATCTGGCATTTTCTTATATCAGGTTTGTACATATTAAAGATGGTTTTCATAATCATTTTTATTGGGAGCTGGATAAAGTGGTAGTAAAGTGAAAATATTTTTGATAACATATATTTAATGCTATATATTTAAAACATAACCACATATATGGTTATATATATATATGTGTGTGTATATATACATGTATATATATAGAAAAATTTATGTCCAAATCTAACACACACACACACACACACACACACACACACTAGCTTTGGAATACTTTGTGTTCAACTTTTCACAAAAGGGATATTTTTAAAGCACCACACAATGCTCTGATATTTCAAACTACACTTCTGAAATGTTGTTTTTTTATAATTATTTTTATTTTATATGCATTGATGTTTTGCCTGCATGTTTGCCTGAGCTTGACATTACAGACAGTTGTTAGCTACCATGTGGTTGCTGGAACTGAACCTGAGTCCTCTGGAATAACAGTCAATGCTCTTAACTGCTGAGCCATCTCTCCAGTGCCTGAAATGTTCTTAACATGTTTACAGAGTTTTTTTTATAGTTGATATATAAAAATCAGCTGATAGTATGAGAGGTATTTGTAGACATGGGGTCAATACCAGCAGAGTTTTAGAAGATTGATTTCCCTGAGGCAAACCTTGTGATTTTCATGTCCTACTAAAATCCAACTCTAGATCAAAATTGCTGATTCTGTAAAAGTATCTTTAAGAAGCATTGCTAAGATTAGTTCAAAAAAGCTGCTAAGGAAATAAGAGTGTGAAATTCTACAATAAATGCTGATAAGAATATATAGTTGCCTAAGTAGAAAGAAATCAGCTCATTCCCCCAGGCTGCTAACACTAATTGCCCTGGGTAGGATGGAGAACAAGAAAGACGTACGATTTAGAATAAAACACTTGCTGCCACAGCCCTCTCTTTAATTTAGTTAAGCAGTAGATAGTAATGGAATTTTCCTCCCCCAAAACCATGTCTCAAATCAATTAATTTATTTAGGCAATGCCATTGTTTTTTTGCTTCATTTCCCTCCAGATGAAAGTTTTCCTGCAACACTCCAGGCAATTCAGCCTCAAATTCCTTCTGAGAGTACTGTTCGTGTTGAGAGAGGGCTGCATTGTCGACATGTTCTGCAATATAGAAAAATAGAGGCAAATGCCACACAGAACCACTGGATCAATACATAATAAAAACTAAAACCACAGAAGATTCCAAACTTTAATATTAAGCTTAATAGGAAGCTGACATTCATGGGTACAGAACAGAATAAAATAAACACGGAGGTTTTATTTTTTTTTCCTCTCACATTGCAATTGTAATGAGCTCATTAGAAGTATTATCAAATCAACTTTGTGTTCACGGTAGAATGGAAGAACTAACAAAAAAGGGAAAATAAAGAAGATGAATACAGGAGGAACGGACAGGGTGAAATGATCAGCATATCATTAAGAGATTTAGTTTTGGTTTTACCCTATAAGTAAAGTCAGTAGACATTTTCCCTCCAAGAAAACACTAGAGTTTAAATTTTAAACTTCAAAACATTGTTTAGTCAAAGAACATCATGAAGTACGAATGCTGGTCTCTATTAGGTTACTTAAATATTTTAATTCTTATGTCAAATATCTTGCATAATACAATCCGCTAAAATTGAAGTGAAGCAAAGTATTGTATTTCAATTTTAAGATTTAGATTTATATTAAAAAACCCCTATCATGATTTCATTTTTATTCCAGGGTTATAAATGCCTTTGGTATGTTTTGTTTTTCAATTTGAGGATATTTTCAAAATCAAGTACTTTTGAAAAGCATTCTATGATTTTAGAAAATAGTTTTTTAACCATTATTGTATTAACTTCCATTGAGTTTAACATGTAAAGAATTTCTCATTTTATATTATATTGTCCAAAGTGTGGTTATTTTAAAACTCTGAACATCATTCATCATTTTAGTATTAAAAGGTTTAAAAGAATGAAACACAAATTAGGGAAACTTTGTTCCTTCACACTTGCGCAGTTGAATTATTAGAGCCACACTTATGATTTAATCTCTAAAGCATATGGGATACCACAGCTTTCAAAAATGTAAAAGATTATTGGCTATTCATGTAATGACCTCTGTAACATTATTTGTACTTACTCTGTAAAAATGATAAACTGTTCATGAATCTGCTATACTTATTGACGTCAAATATTTGAGCATTTGATATTGTGGAATCTGCTACCATCTTTTCACTATGAAAGATAATTCTTTTCAAACCATTATACACTAAATCTGTGATGTTCTCTAGCATGATAAAAACAGAATATTTACTTTATGAAGTATTCAAAAGCAATGACTGTTCCCTAACTCCTTAGAATCGTCTATCCAGGGTAATCATGCTGTAACAACTACTTTATGCAGTAAAACTGCATGATATTCCTAGTAAGGTGCATTCCTACATTCACAGTATTAATACTTATCCATCAACCACAGTACAGTGATGAGACTTCACCTCATAGCAGCCCTGACATCGCCCTGATAGTTACTCGTTCTGCTTGTCAGCACTTTGTGTCATTAATGGACAGGCAGTTGAAACCAAAATCTCAATTTTTTTTTCTTAATGCAAATTTTTTTCTGCTCAATCATCTGTTCATGTGGTTTATATGATCCCTGAGGGTACAGAGCCAAATATAGGTAATAAGGCTTGTTGAGGTTGACTGACTGTGTCCCTAGAAATGTCTTATTCAGCTAATTTGACCCTGCGCAGTTAAAAACAACATCAAAACTAAGAATAAGTACTTCTGTTAAATTTTTCTGTTAATATACACTCAGTCCCTATAAAACAAAGATCAAATATTTACTTTCAGTCAATAATTTGCATAAAATTGAAGAATAAAATATTTTACTGCAAGTAGATATTTAAAAGAATGTAGAAAAAATCCCAGAGTTAGGTTATAAAATCAAATTACATAAGCCTGTAAACTTCCTAAATAAAAACTGATGGTTTGATTTTTTTTATACATGTAACATTTGTGTCTTAATGCAATGAACTAGGTGTGCAAAATAAAGGACACAATAGCAAAGTGTTCCATCTGAGTATCTAAATATAATTTGAATAAAACATTCCATTTGAGTGTCATAAGTAGATTTGGTTTAAAAACAATACATTATCAGAGAAAAATGTATTTTTGCATACTGTTTAGGAAAAATGGTCAGAACTAGAGGCCAGAACATACCTAGGTACCTGTGTGGAGACATTGCCCACCACCTGCTAAACCCCCTTAAGCCTGTTAAATAACTCAGACTTCACTCCTGCTTCTGGGCCCCATATTGCAGCCTACTTCTTTGGAAGAAGTCTTTGACTTTACCAGAGGCAAGATAGTATTAAAGAGTCCGAGGTAAAATACTGCCCACAGCCAGATTACAATTCTTAAAACCCACCCAATAACTCAGACTATACTCCCTCCCCTGGGCTCTTTATTAGGGCCGACAGTCCTGGAAGCCTTACAGGAGTGCAGACTGGTCCTGGTAACCCAAGTAGGACACTGTCCACCACCTGCAAAATGCCTTGAAATTCTGCTCAAACACCCCAGTTTATAACCCCCCCAGCTACCCAATCCCCACACACCATACCCTGGTCTACAACTTCGAAAGAAGTCTTCTGCTTTATCAGAGGCCGTGCTGGACCTAGGGACCCAAAGTCTACAACTTCAGAAGGATCAAGCTTTACTGGATGGAGCACAGGCCAGATCTAGGTACTCCAGTGCTGGCAGGTGTACTGAAGTTCGGGTTGGTCCTAGGGAATCTCAGAGGCCAGACCATATATAGGGATCCTAGTCTCTACCCATTCCCCTAGGCTCCATAACCTTATCTACAACTTTGGAAGAGGATGCCGGTCTTACCAGAGGTCAGGCAGAATCTAGCGATCCATGTTCCAGTGGGGACAACCTACTGAACCTGAAGATATGCTGGTCACCAGAATGATTGGCCGTTTAGGACAGAAGACAAGAAAGAGAATTCAAGGAAAAATCAGACATTTGGCAAGACAAATATAGTAATCAACACATAGACATAAAATCATGCCTAAATGTCAGTGTAAGAATATAATCACTAAGCCATGTGGTGGTGACTTTCAATCCCATTTGGATGGAGAGACAGGTGGATCTCTGTGAGTTCGTGCCAACCTAGTAAACAAAAGCTAGTTTCAGGACAAGTAAGACTGCTCCACAGAAAAACTCTGCCCCCCCCCAAAAAAAAACAAAAGAAAAAAAGATTTGATTGGATAAAAGGCAATATGACATCACCAGCGCCCAGCTGTCTTATAGCAGTAAGATCTGAACAATGCAGCAGAGTGGAATCACAAGAAAATGAGCTTAAAACTTACTGTAGACAGATGATGGAGGTTATTAAAGATAATATGATCAAATCTCTTTTAAAAAATTGAAAAAAAGACAAAAACAAATTTGAAAGAAATCATTAAATCACTAAAAGAAAAACAAGAAAAAACAAATAAAGAGAACTATACAAGATATGAAAATGGAAATAGAAGCAATAACAAAACAATAACAAAAAATAAAAGCAATAATAAAAAATAAATGAAGGAAATCCTATAAATGGAAACTCTGGGTAAGTGAACAGGAACTATATATGAAAACATCACCAGAAACATACAAGAGATGAAAGAGAATCTCAGACATCGAAGGCATAGTAGAGGAAATAGATTCATCGGTCAAAAAAATTGTTAATTTAAAAATTTCCTAATACAAAATACCCAGGAAAACTGGGAAACTATGAAAAAATCAAGCATAAGACTAAAAGAAATACAAAGAGGAGAAGAAACTGAGCTGCAAGCTCAAAAACCCAGAGATTTTTAAGAAACTCATAGAAGAAAATTCTCCCAACCTAAATAGGGACATTCCTGTAAAGGTACAAGGAGCTTATAGAACACCATATAGATTTGATCAGGAAAGAAAATCCCCCACCACATAATAATCAAAATACAAAAGTTATAGAACAAAGAAAAAATATTAAAAAGTGGAAATGGAAAAATACCAAGTAAAATATAAAGGCCGGACTATTAAAATCATACCCAACTTCTCAATGAAGACCCTAAAATCAATCCAGGGGGCCTGGACTAATGTCTTGCAGACACTTCTCAGCCCAGACTACTACACCCAGCAAAAGTGTCAACCACTATAGATGAAGACAACAAGATATCTCATGACAAAGTCAAATTCCAACAATATCTATCCACAAGACTAGCCCCACAGAAGGTACTAGAAGTAAAAATTCATTATCAAGAAGTTAACTACACCTGCAAAAATGCATGCAATAGATAATCTCACACCAGCAAAATCCAAGGAAGGAAAACACACAAAAACACGTACACACGGACACACACACACACAACCACCATAAATAATAAAATAACAGGAATTAAGAATAATTGGTCGCTAATATTCTTCCAAATCAATGGACTTAATTTACCAATAAAAAGACAGAGGCTAATGGATTGGATATGAAGATAGGATCCAACATTCTCCTACATACAAGAAACACAATTCAACATAAAAGTAAGCATTATCTCAAGTAATCATCAGGAAACATATTTTTCCAGTCAAATGAACCTTAGAAGCAAGCTGGTGTAACTATACTAATATATAATAAAATAGACTTCTATCCAAAATCGATCAATAAAGAAGGACATTTTATATTCATCAAAGGAAAAATTCACTAAGATGATTTCTCAGTTCTAAACATTTTGCCCCAAATGTAATGACAACCGCATTTCTCAAAAAATATTTTGAAAGCTTAACTCACTCATAGAACCCTGTGTAATAACTGGGGGAGACTTTAACACCCAGTGTTCATCAATAGACAGGTCGTTCAGACAGAAACTAAACAGATAAGCAATAGAACAGAAATTTATGACTGAAATGGACCTACAGATCTTTTCATCCAAACACACAAAAATATATACCCTTTTCTGAGCACCCTGTGAAACCTCCAAAATTGAACACATACTTGGATCCAAAACAAATATCAAGAAATACAAAAAAATTTAAATAAGCCTCTATATCTTATCAGACCACCGCAGATTAAAGCTGGATTTCAACATCAAGAGGAAGCATACTAACCAATAGAAACTTAACAAAGTTTAAAAACTCTGTTGCGTTAGAAATGGGTCAAGGAAGAAATAAAGAAGTTTAAGATTTACTAGAATTTAATTAAGATGAATGAATAATGTCATAGTACTAAGTGACTGAATTGAGAATTTGGAGAAGTCTCATACTTAGCAGCATACTTGAAAGCCAAAAAATAAGGCAGACACACCTAAGAGGAGAAGACATCAGAAAATCATCAAGATGTGTGCTGAAATTAACAAAAGAGAAAGAGAGAGAACTGTACAAAGAACCAATGAAACAAATTCTTGGTCCTTCAAAAAAATTAAAAAAATTGATAAACACTTACCCAACATAACTGCAAGACAAAGAAAGAATATCCAAATAAACAAAATATAAAAAAAAACATATACCATAATAGCAAACTCTGAAGAAATACTGAAAATCATTAGGTTATACTTCAAAAACTTGCATTCAATACAACTGGAAAATCTAAAAGAAGTGGACAAATTTCTTGTAGATACCATTTACATAAGTTAAATCAAGATCAGATAAACAATTTAAATATACTAATAACTCCGAAGTAAACAGAAGCAGTGATTAAAAGTCTACAAACCAATAAAAGCCCAGGACCAGATGATTTTAGTGCAGAATTCTACCAGACTTTCAAAGAAGTGCTCATACCAATACTCCTCAAATTATTTCACACAATAGAAAAAAGAAGGAACAATGCCAAATTCTTCTTTCTCCCTTTGATAAATTTTGTATTAATACTGATTAAGCACTGAAGGAAAATTTTTAAAAAGCAGTTTCATGATAAAAAGAAACAATTTTACATAATACAATCACTGAAGCAACATAAACGTGTACTTTACATTCAATCAAAAAAGTAAGAGGGTCAGAGTATAATAAATAACCAACTTTTTCAGACTCCAAATATGTGGGCATTCAGTAAAGAAGTTTCATTAACGAAGAAAATCAAGTTTTCACTGGAGTGCTGAGAAAAAAAAAGTGATCCTGAGACAAATCCTAATGGTGGATAAAGGTCAGACACATGTGAACTGAGACACAGCTCAGTAGCTATGACTTTACATGAAGGCTGGAGGCAAGGAGCAGTCACAACACAGGCCTCCAGGTGCACACTGAGTCTCAAACCACTCACTTTTCCTTATTCTAGCACTATACCAAAATACCAAAACTTTGAATAAAAGCTATTACTTATTGAAAACCACTAAAAATTGCAATGGAAAAAAGGAAAGCCTTAAAATTCAAAACAAGGAAATAAATAACAGAATTCTCACCAAGCCTGTGAGGCTACAGTTACCCAGATACTGAAGTCACATGAACAGGCAACAAAGAAAGAGAGTTACAGACCAACATCCCTCATGAATACAGATGCAACAATACTTAATAAAACATACTGGCAAATCAAATCCAAAACAAATTAAAGAAATCATCCACTTTGACAAATAGGCTTTATCCCAGAAATCAGAATACTTGCACGACTATGTTCATAGAAGCTTTATTTATAATACTCAGAAACTTAAAGCAACCTAGATATTCCTCAACTAAAGAGTGGATAAAGAAAATGTGGTATATTTACATAATCAAGTGTTACTTGACTGTTAAAAACAATGAGACTAGGAAATTTGAAGGCACATGGATGGAACTGGAAAAAATCATCCTGAGTGAGGTAACTCAGAACAACAATGACAGATATGGTATGTAATGAATCATATGTAGATATTAACTGCAAAATAAAGGATACCTATGCTATAATTCACTGACCCAGGGAGATTAGGTAAAGTGGAAAGTTCTTGGGAGAAGACCCAGATCCTCCTGGGAAGGGAAATTAGAATAGATTTTGTGAGTGGATTGATGATGGGAACATGAGTGATTAAGTTGGAGAGATCATGGAGGTGAAGATCGCTGAGGGGAACTGTTGAGGATGGGGCATTTTGGAGTTGGTGAAAGCATGACAGGAGAATCTGGATCTATGGGAGGACCCCAGCATAGACTCCTAGCAACATCAGATAAGTAGCCCAAACTGGATGCTTCCTGTGTCCAGATTGGTACTAGACCAATTTTCATCACAGACATGTCAACCAACATTTGATGGAGGCAAATGCAGAAATCCATAACCAAACATTGGGCAGAATCTGGGAATCCTGCTGAGGAGGAGAAAGGAGTTTATGTTCCAGAGGGGTTCAAGGATACCACAGGAAGGCTCACATAATCAGCTAACCAGGGCTCAGAGGGGCTCAGAAGACTGGAAGAACAACCAAGTAGCATGGAACTGGCCTACTATGCATATGTGTTACAGTTGTGCAGTTTGATCCCCAATAGTGGGAACATGTCTTGTACCCTGTAAAGATTTTTCAGTTGCATTGGTTTAATAAAATGTTATTTGCCCAGTAGCCAGGCAGGACGTATAGGCACGGTAACCAGAATAGGAAAGTTCTGGGAAGAGGAAAAACTCAGTCTGCAGCTGTCACCCAGACACAGAGGAGACAAGATGAGAATGCCTTGCTGATAAAGGGTACCAGGACATGTTGCTAACACAGATGAGACTAATTGAGTTAACTAATAAGAAAGCCTCAGTCAATAGGCCAACCAGTTTATAATTAATGTAGACCTCTGAATGTTTTTTTGGGACTGAATGATTGTGGTACCTGGAAGGACAGAAATCTGAGGCAACAAATGGCACCAACGTGGACAAGTACATCCACATAAAACCTGAGAGAGTTTGGGAAGCAATTCAAGGCACAAAAGACCAAAGTTTGGCATGGCTTTTGGTAGCAGCATTCTCTTGGGTCGGCTCTGTTTGCTAGACACAAGTGATTCCCATTTAAGAGAGGATTCCTGACTCAGTTTTAGCTGCAAAAATCTTGCAGCTCTTTTAAGAGATCCCTCCACCAAACACATAAATGGTGTTTATAAATAGCTGACAATATGCTTGTAGGTGGTGGCACAGACTTTGAAACTCCATAAAGGTGTGGCAATAAACATGGCTCCAGCCAGTACCTTTGTCAGACTAGACTCTTAGAAAGCTAAGGAATGTGGGTGGATCCAGCTGTCAAAGTCACAACTTTAATCCTAGCTATATCACTTAGTAAATTAAAGACTCATGTGGTCAGGAATAGAAAGATATACAGTAAAGATAGATTCAGAATGCTTCAGATAAAATTTTAGGTCCTATAGCAGGCTTTCCTCCCCTACTCTCCATCCCAGTCCCATCCCTCACTTTCTCTCATTCCCTCTCTCTGTCTCTGTCTCTGTCTCTCTCTCTCTCTCTTTCTCTCTCTCTCTCCTTGTACTTATTTATTAGTGATTCATATGTAGTGTCAAGACACATCATATGTGTCTTCTGCCCCTTCCCTGATGCCCTCACCTCCAATACAGGTCAAGGTAAATAGTAATCAGTCATCTCATTTAGAACATTTTTTAATATTTCCTTAAGTGAAGATTGCCACATAGTGACTTCCATGAAGTGATAGGCAGAGAGGCAATGCTGCTGTTAACCATCACAGCAATGGTTTTACAGAAACTTTAAATGTATACATCAATATTTTAATACCAAAAGTAGTAAGAAAGAAAAATAAAGGATTGAGTTTTAAAATTCCGTGTGAGTGTGAAAATGATGATTGAGAAGTGATTTCTTTCAGAGGTTTTTAAAATTGGAAACAGAGTAATTCATATTATAATCAACTCCATTTGTTCTGTTTCCGAATGTTTCCTTTACATTATCAAACTCAAGGTTATATTATCAAAGAAAATTCCAATGTCTATGTCCTTCCTGGAGGGGACATTTCTATATAATAGGATATTTGTATTATTTGTAAATACTTTAAATCCCTAGTGTAGAACTTAGAGGGACTTTCATGAGATATTCATCTTATTATATAAGATAATATATAATAGAAGAGAGAATAATGAAACTATCAATTAACATTCCTTTTTTCAACACTTAATCTACTCATATTCCATGCTTAAGTTTAAAGATATGGTTTTTACTCCATCTCTCCTCTTCATGGTTGTCAGATTTCTTTTAACTTACATTATGTTCTCTCTTAAATTAACTAAGTTGTTTTTTAGCTTCACAAAAAAAAACCCACGACATTTAAGAAATAAAGCAGAAAAAAGACTGGAGCCCTTGGGTTTGACAATGACTTTTAGATACAACATCAGAGGCATTATTTATAACTGGATAATAAAACCATGGTAAGGAAGACACCACACAGTTGTTTGTAAAATACAGAGAAATCAGTTAAAACCAAGCTGGAAACCTCCCTTCTTGCTAAATTTTAAAGACTCACAGGGAGCTTGAGTTCAGAATTTTTGAGAAAAAAAAAAGAACATCACTAATTAGTCTTTCCTTACTGTGAAATTTATTAAGCAAAACCATGGAGCTAGTTGTATTGGCCATTTCAGTTGCAGCAGGACTATGACTGGGGACACCAATAACCATCTGATTGGATGAGTCCCACAACCACAAATCAGTTTAATGGCACAGGACTGGAGTAGTCTTAGGCCTAATATGAAACTTACTGTTGTTCTGAGGTAAATTAATACACCATCCAACTGCTTTCTAAATATTGATTACTATACCAATGGACACAGCTGTTCTTCGTTTTAGTCAGAGAAAGTTTTTTATACTTTCTTATGATGACTGATGGTGAAGTAAGAGACATTTGGTTGCTCAGGAAATTGAGAAACAGAAGTGACAGTGGTAGGCTTGTCTCTAAAACAAACATTTATACTATCCCTCTTAGCATCAGGGAATAGGTTGAAGAAAGTTAGGAAAGTATGTAAGATCCATATGATGGTTATAGCCATGAAAGGCTATAAAAGGCCATCTCCTAGAATCTGTATATAGCATAAAACATGAAAGGCTATAAAGGCCACTTTCTGGCATCTATATAATCATTAAAATTATAAACTGACAGAAATATGACTGTATTTATTTTGTCCTCAGAATGCTAGTCCTGTAAACAATCAGTTATAGGGGTGTTCAAGTAGAGGTCAAGACACAGACTGTGACTACAAAGAGTGTCACTGACTACCAAGAGGTGAGTGACAGGACCCCAAGCTGGCCAGCCCAGTCTCTAGGCCCAAGGCCCCAGGACAAAACCACAGCCCTTCCTTCACCCACTTCAGTGGCATTAATGCTCCAACAATGCTCATAGGACCCTGTAATGTACAAGTTCACATCTTCCCTCAAACCCACCCATCCCCCATGACCTCAGTGATGCTCCGAGATATGGATAGTGGTTGCACAGAGAGAACCAAGAGTGGATCGCTGAGACACAGACAGCAACTGCAATGATCCATCCAAGAGAGGATTCCTAAAACACATACACCAACTGCAAAAATTAGACCAACAGGCTAAGACACTGCCTGCACCAATTGGAGAAATAATTGTGTAGGCACCAATGCAAGAATACATTCAACAACCTAAGAAGCAACATGGGAGCACCAGAGCATAGTGGTCCTACAACAGTAAGACCTGAACATCCTAAGCTGGTAGATGTAGAAGGAAGGAACCTTAAGTATAACTTTATGGAGATGATATAAACACTTAAAGAGGAAATGAAAAGTTCCCTAAGAGAAATGGAGGAGAAAGCCAACAAAAAAGTTGAAAGAAATCAATAAATCTCTTAAAAACAATCCAAGAAAACTAAGAAAAAAACGTATTAAACAGGTGAAGCAAACAGTTCAAACAGTTCAAGAATTGAAAAGTGAAATGGAGGCAGTAAGTAAAATACAAATTGAGGGAATTCCAGAAATGGACTATTTTGGTAAATGAACAGGAACTATAGTTATCAGCATGACCAAAAGAATACAAAGGATGGTTTAAAAAAATACCAACTATGAATGAGTACATGTGATAATTGTCTTTCTGTGTCTGGGTTACCTCACTCAAAATAATGTGTTCTAGCTCCATCCATTTGTCTGCAAAGTTCAAGATGTCATTATTTTTTTTTCTGCTGTGTAGTACTCCATTGTGTAAATGTACCACATTTTCCTTATCCATTCTTCAGTCGAGGGGCATTTAGGTTGTTACCAGGTTCTGGCTATGACAAAAAATGCTGCTATAAACATAGTTGAGCACATGTCCTTGTGGTATGTTTGATCATCCTTTGGATATAGTCCCAAAAGTGGTACTACTGGGTCTTGAGGAAAGTTGTTTCCTATGTTTCTGAGAAATTGCCACACTGACATCTAAAGGGGCTGTACCAGCTTGCATTCACACTAGCAATGAAGAAGTGCTCCCTTTCCCCCACAACCTCTCCAGCATGAGTTGTCATCAGTGTTTTTGATCTTGGCCATTCTTACATGTGTAAGATGGAATCTCAGAGATGTTTTTAAACATAAAGAAAAGAAAACAAGCCTACAAAGCACAACCCCAGAGAACTTAATCAACAATTAGGACACTAAAAGTGACTTACATAGATCTAATCCACATGGGAAGTAGAAAAAGACAAGATCTCCTGAGTAAATAGGGAGCATGGGGACCTTGGGAGAGGGTTGAAGAGGGAAGGGGAGAGGCAGGGAGGGGAGCAGAGAAAAATGTAGAGGTCAGTAAAAATCAATTAAAAGAAGAATTTAAAAAAGGAGATAGAAGAGAGAATCTTAGGAGTTGAAGATACAATAAAGGAAATAGATTCATTAATCAAAGGAAATGTTAAATCCAGCAAGTTATTGATACAAAACATTTAGTAAATCTGGGAAACCATAAAAGAAGCAAACCTAAGAATAACATAGAAGAAAAGGAGAACTCTAATTCAAGGGCAAAGAAAATATATTCAACTAAATCATAGTAGAAAACTTTCCCAACATAAAGGAAGATATGCTTATGAAGGCACAAGAGGCTTACAAAACACCAAATAAACTGTACCAAAATAAAAGGCCCCTTGCCATGTAATAATCAAAACAATAAACATAAAGAAAAGAAAGACTATTAAGAGCTGTAAAGGTAAAAGGCCAAGTAAAGGCAGACCTATTAGAATGACACCCAAATTCCCAATGAAAACTCTGAAATTCAGGAGGTCCTAGACAGATGTGTTGCAGACACCAAGAGATCACAGATGCTAGCCCAGATCACTATACCTAGAAAAACTTTCAATCAACATATGGAATAAACAAGATATTTATTTCATAACAAAACCAAAGTTAAATAAAACCTATCTACAAATCCAGTCTTACAGAAAGTACTAGGAGGAAAACCCCAACTCAATGAATTTAGTTGCTGCCATTTAAACAACAGCAACAGAAAACCTCATAGTAACAAACCCCAAAGAAGGGAAACACACAACAAACAGTACTACGAAAAATAACAGGAATTAACAATAACTTGTCATTAATATCTTGTAATATCAATGAACTCAATTCACCTATAAAAAAAGTCACAGGTTAACAGAATGGAGACAAAAACAGGTTTCATCCTTCTGATGAATACAAGAACTACATCTCCACTCAAATGAAGGGGAATGCATCAGATTGGGGGAATCATGAATCAAATAATTCCACACTAGCTCCGAATAGGGTATAACATAGTGATGTTTATTAAAGGGAAACTCATGGATTTTAACAAGGAATAGGTACAGTATTCAACATCCAGCTGTTACAAGCAGGGAAAGAGAGAATGAGACCAGATCAATGAGTTTTTGGTACCCAAAGCCATGCCCAACCTTGTTCAGCCTCTCGAAGGTTTTTGGCTAAAGGAAGTTCCCCCTCATCTTCTCCTTTTATCTAAATAATAGAGTTCTAAATTCAATATAAAACTATATACAATAAGAACATATATCAAGTATAAAAATTAGATTGACTATCAATATAAATAATATTAAGCAAGGAACATATGCTAAATGTTTCAATAATTATTGTATACTGAGGAGTCTAAGTCTGAGAAATGGTTTGGCTAAGTTAAAAGAGGAACTATGACTATAACTATGGCTCTCTAGTCTTCAACCCTTAAAAAGTCTAAGGAGGGAGATAAAATTACGTTAGCAGGCCGGAAGTGCAATCAAGCAGTTTCCAAAATGTGCAGTAGATGACAGAGAAAACTGGCTACCTGGGCAATCATCCAAAGTCTCATTAGCAACGTTGGAGCAACCACCTTTGGCTAAGACCTCGTATAAGGAGCCACCTGAAGAATTCACCATTATAAGATGGCACAGGTGGTCCTGCAGCTTGGAGGTAAACAAATCCTTTGATGTTGCTGGGTGGGGCTGAAGCACCCTTTGCTTAACCTTGCCCCTGACCAAACTCGAGGCCCTGGGCACCAGCAGAATGGTATTCACCCAATCAGGACAGTATCCGAGCCCCTCTCCACCCTAGAAAAGCAGCTGCCGCTTGGGCTTTTTTCTCTCTTGCTTCCTGCTCTCTCTGGCTTTCTGATCTTTCTCTCTCACCTTTTCTCTCTCTTCCTGCTCTCTGGCTTTCTGCTCTCTCTCTCTCTCTCCTCCTCTCTCTCTCTCTCTCTCTCTCTCTCTCTCTCTCTCTCTCCCCCCCCCCACCTCTCTCTCGTCCCCCATTCCCCCTTCAACCAAGAGGCTCCAAATAAAGTTGTGATTTGGGAAGGATTCTCGATTTTGTGGTCGTCCCTGCTTGCTGGTCAAGAGGTGCATCTCACAACCTCGAGTAACTGGCAGACCATTTTCAGAGGCAGGGAATTATTTAAAACCATCTTGCCCTGTCTTGGCAAGGTTTGGTGGTCTTTTTTGTTTGTTTGCATCTTGAGTTGCTGGTACTAAATCTGGTCTTAAAGTAGTGCTATCAGAAACATGACATCATATCAACCAGGTAGAATCATTGTTGTGGGGGCCCATCTACTTCCTGGAAGTTTCAAAGATTACTGCAGGAAAATCTATTGTTCATTGTGGAAAACTTTAGACATTATTCATATAGGCATATATTCAATGCAAGATATAATATAGACAAAATAGGTATGGAAAGTAATAAAATTTTTCCTAAATTCTTTCTTCTCTCTGTCCCATATCAGATGGCTCCTGACATTAGATAGAAACTGTGAATTTATCTTTTTAATAATGTGCTTGGATTTAGATAAAGATAGCCATTACCCAACTCCAAAGACAGCTTTGTTTTTAAGTCAGTCTATAATTCTACTTGGTAGAATTTTAATTCTCTCTTTTCTATTTGTATATATGTGGGGGGGAGTGAGAAAGAAAATTTTACCCTGAAGATGAATGAAATTTTACTTTGCAGATGACCTGTCCTCATAAGTCATATTCCTCTTTGCTTTGTAATCCTTTCTGGATAGTTATTTTTCCTCTTTACGTACCCAAATGTACAGGGTCTTTTGAGTTCTTGAAGATGAGTATTTTCCTGCAAAGACAAGAGCAGAACCATGAGTAAAGGGTTGCAAAAAGTTATCTCAGAGTAAAGGACTGCAAAAAGTTTTTCCAAATAGACAGACCTAAGAAAAGAGTGGGTGTAGCTATACTAGTATCTAATATAAAATATTTCAAACTAAATACAATACAAAGGATGGAGAGGTACACCACATACTCATTACAGGAAAAATCCATCAAGATGAATTCTCACTCATGCAATTTATGTCTCAAATATAAGAGCAATCACAGATGTAAAAGGAACATCATTAAAGCTTAAATTTAACATCAAACCCCACACACATATATTAAGAGACTTCATTATCCCATGCTCACCAAAAGACAGGTCAACCAGACAGAAATTTAACAGACAAATAAGAAAATTAACAGATGCCATGATTCAAATGGACTTAACAGGAATCTGTAGAACATTTTACCAAAATACGGAAAAATATAAATTCTTCTCAGCACCTCATGCAACCTTCTCGAAAATTGACCACATACTCCATAACAAAGCAAGCTTCAAAAGATTTTAAAAATTTGGAATAACTCCTGTATCTTATCAAAGTTGGAATTCAACAACACTAACCACACAAAGCCTACAAACTCATGGAAACTGAACAATTTTCAACTGAATAATCCCTAAGCCAAGGAAGAAATTAAGAAATTAAAACCTTCCTAGAATTCAAAGAAAACTGAGGCACAAAATACACAAATCTAAGGTATACTATGAAAGCTGTGCTATGAGAAGATTCATTGTACTATGTGCCTACATAAAAAAAAAAAGTGGAGAAATCTCACAGTAGCAACTTAACAGCACACCTGAAAACTCTTGGCCAAAAGGAAGTACACTCGCCCAGGAGTAGTAGACACAAGTAAATAATCAAATTGAGGGTTGAAATCAATAAAATAGAAACAAGCAAACAAAACAAAACAAAGAATCAATGAAACAAAGAGATGGTTCTTTAGGAAAATCCACAAGATAAACAAATCCTTATCCTACTAACCACAAGCAGAGAGAACATCCAAATTAACAGAATCAGAAATGAAAAGTGGGACATAAAAACAGACACTGAGGAAATCTACTGAATTATTAGGCCAAAAATAGAAAAAAAAAACTGTAGTCCACAAAATTGGAAAAATCTAAAAGAAATAGAAAAATTTCTAGAAAAGTGTCATATACCAAACTTAAATTAAGACCAGACGAACAAATTAAATAGACCTATAACCCCAAAGGAGATAGAAGCAGTCATCAAAAGTCTCCCAACCAAAAATTCTACCAGAATTTCAAAGAAGAATTAATACCTATATTCCTCAAAATGTGCCAAACAATAGAAACAGGAAGAACATTGCTAAACTCTTTTTATGAGGCTACATTTACCCTAATACCCAAACCACACAAAAAGTGAACTAAGGAAGAGAATTATAGATCAATATCCCTCATGAACATTGATGTAAAAATACTCAATAAAATACTGGCAAACAGAATCTAAGAATGCATTCAAACAACCATCCACAATAATCAAGTTGGCTTCATCCCTACTTGAAGCAGGGATGGTTCAACATATGGAAATCTGTCAATGTAATCCACCGTATAAATAAACTGAAAGAGTAAGGGAGACACTTGTCCATTGTTCGTGGGAGCTCAAACTCGTATCATCACTTTGCAAATCAGTACGATGATTTCTCAGAAAAACTGGGAAACAATCTACCTCAAGACCCAGCAATACCACTCTTGTGCATATACTCAAAGGATGTACTCTCATATCACAATAACATTTGTTCAACTCTGTTCATAGTAGCATTATTTGTAATAGCCAGAACCTGGAAACAACCTTGATGCTCCTCAACTGAAGAATGAATAAAGAAAATGCGGTACATTTACAAAATGGATTACTACTCATTCGTAGAAAACAATGACATCTTGAAATTTTCATGCAAATGGATAGAACTAGAAAAGAAACATCCTGAGCTAGGTACCCTAGACCCAGAAAGATAAACAATGTATTCACTTATAAGTGGATATTAGACATAAAGCAAAGAATAAACAACCTATAAACTACTACCCCAGAGAAGGTAGGTAACAAGGAGAATCATAAGAGAGACATAAAAGAATACCCCTGGGAAGAGGAAATAGACAAGTTCTACTGAGAAAATTGTGAGAGAGGAGAGAAAGGGCGGGCAGAAGAAGAGGGAGAGAGGACAGAATAGGGGAGAAAAAGATAAAGGAATTGAATATTTGAGATGGGGGGAGGAGAGAGGGAGAGCAAGGAAAGAGATACTTTTTAAACTTTTTTAAAGATTTTTTTTTAACACCATCTTTTCTTGTTTTACATAGCTTACCCGGTTCCCACTCCTTCCCCTCCTCCTGCTCGCCCCTCCAATCTACTCATTAGAAAGGGTACTTCCCAAGGGAAGTCAACAAAATTTGTCACTACACTTTGAGACAAGACCAAAGACCTCCCACCTATATCTAGGCTGAGTAAGGACCAGGATTTATTCCTAGTGTACTGGCATCTAGGAGCATATTCTTTTTTGAAAGAGATATCTTGATTGACAAAGCCATTATGGGGCTAGCAGGAAACCATCCCCAGGAATCCACAAGCATGACTCCAGCTAAAACCCTACACAATAGTGGAGAGGGTACCAAAACTGGCTATCCCCTGTTATCAGATTGATGACTACGGTAATTGTCATCATAAAACCTTCATTCAGCAACTGACGGTAACAGATGCAGAGATACAAAGCTAAGCACTGGGTCAAGCTCCTAGAGTCCAGTCAAAGAAAGGGAGGAGCAATAATATGAGCAAAGAGGTCAAGACCATGATGGTGATACCCACAAAAGCCCCTGATCAGAACTAGTGTGTGCTCATTCAATCTGGAATGACAGTGGGGAAACCTGCATAGGACCAAACTAAGGCCTCTGAATGTGGGTGACAGTTGTGTGGCTGGGGCATTCTATGGGGACACTGGCAGTGGAACACATACTTATCCCTGGTGCTTTAACTGGCTTTTTGAAACCCATTGTCTTTGGAGGGAATCCTTGCTCCGCCTAGATATAAGGAGGGAGGGCCTTGGTCCTGCCTCAAAGTGATATGCCAGGATTTTATGACTCCTCTTGGAAAGCCTTACCCTCTTTGAAGAGTGGATGGGGGTTGATAAGGGGAAGGTGGCAGAAGCAGGAGAAGGAGCGGGAGTGGGATCAAGGGCTGGTATGTAAAACGAGAAAAGATTGTTTTAAAATAGAAAAAGGGAGAGGTTACATGGCCTTACCCTCTACTAATGAACTATAGTTTACTAATAAATTATTACAGTCAAGGAGTCATTATCTAAGCTAGTGCCCACTGATAAGCCCACAAGACTCCAGAAAATAGCTTCTAACCCACAGCTACATAATCAGCCCTGGTTAAACTCAATGGGTCACAGAATAAAGAATAGAGGTTAACATGTGAGAGTGAGATGTGGGGAGGATCAAGCCTAGACAGGGAGATAAACAGATAGTAGAGAGGGAGGGAAGGAGGGATAAGAGGGCTCACTGTACTTTCTGTACATGTGCAAAGCTGCTTAAAAGAAAAATCTTATTTCAAAAATTAAAAATACGTGTGCCATATACAATAAACAAAAATTGAAGATAAAGGCACACATTGGGATCAACTATTAGACCAGACATATCTGGTAAAGAACTGCATCTAAAACATGAAGAACCATTAAGAAATAAAAACTCTAATGATTTAAAAATGGGACAAATACCATAATCCATGTCTGAAATAAGACAATACATAGCAAATAAACATTTGAAAAGCAATCCTACATTATATTTTATCAGGGATGTGCAAATTGAAAAACAGTGATAAATCATATACCTATCATGATGCTCAAAATCCTAAACATGGACACCGAAAGCAGATGAAGATATGAAACAGCAAAACTCTCAACCATTACTGAAAGAAATGGCATGTTGAACAGCCACTGTGTAGCAGGGGTTTGAAAATTCCTTCCAAACTACACATATGCCAACATATTGAAAAACTCTTGTTGACACAACAACAGAACTATTTATGGATCCTTTATTCATAATTGCAACACTGGGGAACAAACTCAATAGGTGAAGTGAAATATGAGGTTTAATCAATGCAATGGATATTATTATTCCACACTAAAGAACAATGGGATGACACTTACAGAAAATATGAACTAGGCTGGCCTCAGACTCAAGAGATTCACCTGCCTCTGCCTATCCAGCACAGGGCTCTTGGTTCAGTCCTCAGCTCCAGGTTGGGGGGTGGTGAGATACTGAGTGAAATTGCTAAGTAAATGACAATATGAAAAATTACACTGTAGTTTTTATTCTATGACATAGTTGCAAGAGTAAAATTATGGGATATAAAAACATCAGTGATTTCAGGGTTATCAGGTAGAAAAGTATGAGTAGGAAGAACACAGGAATTTATGGCTGGGGAAACACTCTTTGTGATTCTCTTTAATAGCACAGGTCAGGGTATATTTGGGCAATTTCATAGAATACACAATGCCCTGTAGATTTTGGATAGTGATGTGTCAATGTAACTGCATTAATGTCCGTGTATATAGGACTTAGATATAAATTGAGAGCTGATGCTGAGAGACTATTGCGGGTATCAAAAGAAAAGGTCTTATTGTAGTTCCTAGCTTACTGAGAATAAAAATTGTTCTGATAATTAAGTTATATAAAGAAATCTCTCATCAGTGTTCAGTTGAGTAAGTAGTTTTCCTAATGGATCTATTTTGGATTCTTTTCCATAGATTACATGTTTATTCCACCATTTTCTTATATTTTTAGTCTAATTATCTTGAAACTTTAAACGATGCTAACATCTGA
Source organism: Myodes glareolus (assembly GCF_982192425.1). NCBI lineage: Eukaryota > Metazoa > Chordata > Mammalia > Rodentia > Cricetidae > Myodes > Myodes glareolus. The sequence continues at coordinate 43,986,295 of NC_142041.1, read as the reverse complement.
GTGGGTCTTATTTTCACTGTAATAAAAATGCATTCTTAAATATTTCACTCATTGCCGTAATTGAATTTTACTTATGAATTCATTACTGTCCAATTAGTACTCAATTAACTAACATTTCTTATCATAGTTCACTAAAAACATTGCTTTAATTGTCTTTCATTTGTTTCCCTGAACTTGTTAGCAGGGGTTAGCTTATATTCAGCTTACGGTGCATCATGGTACTCTATGATGGTACTTATGTCAGAGACCCCTAAGGCAGGTTGCTCCCTCCTGGCATCTTTAACATGAATAAATATAACCTACCCTACACTGATTACAATATGAAGAAGGGAGTCTAGTAGAAAATAAATGATGTAAAAAGTACTTACACTGCCTTTCTGTGCACAATGTAATTGTGAGCTACAGTTAAATTTCTATTTATAATAATACCAATCTCATTTTCTTGGCAATGCAATGAAGAATGTCAGCTATGACCATTGTAAGTGCCATGAAGGTTCATGAGAGAGTATTTATGTAGAACTACATAATATCCTGGAATGATCATATTTTTCTAAAAGCATTTATTATCCAAAAAGACATATGAACAAGACTGGGCTTATAAATTATAGAAGCATAGGAAGAAAAGGGTTCTGAGGACGAGGCAATGGTAATTCAACCAGTCCCTGCTCTCAGATACAGCCAGAAAACTTCTAAAAGAGCTAGTACCAAAAGAAAGCTGATTTCTTTTATTCTAATTTTTTTTCTTTTCAATCATGGAAAGATATTTATTCCACTGGACCCTAACAATATCTCATATCTCAGTAAGATTAAATAAGAGCATCAAATTTCTTCTTAATCAGATCAAAATTAGTGGTTCTGTACATGAATGGAGGAAAAGGAAGCGAGGAGCCACACTGAGGAGAGCAAGGCATGCTGGGTGCCATCTTACCATTCTTTCCCTTCATGATGCAGCAGAAATAGAAGCAGCAGTCAGTACAGAATAAAAGAGGGAAGCCATGCATTCGGTGCCCAGGAACAGAGGATGAGTGTTCACAGCATTAGAGTCAGTGAGTGGAAACAGGCATTTAGGCATTTGCTGTATGATGATACAAATATTTGAAATGGGGTTCACATTCAGTTTCTTCATAGGCTTGTACTTGCTTCAATACACTACAGAAATTATTGCATGTCTTCTGACTGTTGTGTGTGTATGCTGTGGTTACGTAGTCAGAAAACTTTCCAACATCTTTAGTTGAATTAGTATTGCTCCCTTGGTTTTGGAATGAATGGCTTGTAGATTGATAAAACTATGTATAATTCACTACATAAACAGAGCTGTTTGGAGCTAAAACTCTAAAATCTAACACATATTTAATATGGACATAGAAAGTTTTCAATCATTTATCTTGCAGGTATTTAAAAATGATGTTAACAGATTCTTACTATGTAGCGTAGAAATTATTTTTCTATTAGACTGGACTTGAAATTGTCATGATACCCTTGTCTCTGCATACTAAATATGGTAATAGTGCACATATGTAACCACACTAAGTTGAAAGAAAGTATCTTTTAAAAAGGTTATTAGTCAATGTAAAAATTATATTTGTTAACTCCTTTATAGTATCTCTGAGTATTATTGAGCCCATTTTAATTAGTGGGATTTGAAATTCTTTTGCATTTCCTACTTTGTGTTAATATTTTGTAATATTTAAAAGTTTTTACTAAATGTTCTATGATGCATTGATATTATTGGTACATGTAAAAATAAAATATATCTCTTGTAATTAACGAGTTACTGATTTCCCAATCTTGATGGATAACATAAACTTCTCATTTTTTCCTTATCCAATTACAACTTAAGTCCTCTGGAAATGATAGTCAATAGCTTTAAGTTTTTTTAAAATTAATTTTTACTTCCAGAGATATATAAATAATTAGGAGAAAGGTTTTCCACATGAGTTTGATTTTTTTCAGGCATGTAGATGCAATTTCATACGTGAATTTGATGTATAAATTAACTACAAAAGGGCTTATAATTATTTGTGCTAACTTTTCTCTAAGGGAATATAAAGTATTTCATACCAATTCATTTAAAATGTTTAAAAAGCCTCATTTAAAGTTTTTACACATAATTTTACTCAAGTTATAGTTTTATTATTAGGGAAAATAAACTATATTTTATACATTACTCATTAAATCAATGAAATATTTCATTGCTCACCTCTGTAAATTGAAAAGCTATCAAGGATGAATAATTATTCTGTTTTTTTCCACAACCGTTTGACTCTCATTTCTGTTATTCTTTTAATGGTTACCCTAGAGATTACAGGTTGCATCCTTGACTTATTACAGTTTATACTAAATTAGTTCTTTAAATACTTTCTTACAGTAAGTACTTCAAGGAATTTAATTATATATTAGTTTTATAATATCCCATACATTTCATATACAGTAAACTCACAATCATGCCATTGTTATTTTTATTTAGTTGTTTATTTTTGTGAAGCTATATTTCAAACTCAAGTCCTTGGTAGGTAGCAAATGATTCTCACACTGAATGTTGCACACAAATCCTATTATTTTTATTTTAAAATCAAGCTTATGTAGTTGAGGATATCCTTATCCATTTATTTTTCAGCTCCTGACTTCCATTTATGGTTGTTTTTTAACTTGAAGACTATCTGTGACATTTATTGCAGTACCCCGCCCACTGGCTATTAACTAATAAAGACTGTATTGGCCTGACCTGAAAATATTCTGACAATTCCTTCACTTTGAAGAAATTTGAAATAGGTATAAGAGTTTGCAGGAGAAGGTATTTGGTGATCATTTTATTTAATATTCTAAAGAATCCATGTCATATCTTGGATTTCATAATGTACTACTGAAAAGTTAGTCATCAATTTGGTGTTATTTTTAAAGATAATTTTATATATTTTGATTTATCTTTCATGCTTTAATTTGAACTTTACTAGGATATGCCAAAAATATATAAATCTTTGGATTTTTTTCCTTCTTAGAGCTAACAGAGTGCATTTAATCTTGATTAATGTATATAATTAATATAAGGAATTTTTTTTTTACTCTTTTCATGGAATTCAAATTTTAGTTCTGCTATTATTATCTTAGGCTTAGGAATTATGATCCATTTTTATTTCCTTATTTCAATACTTATCTGTAGTTTTGATTTTAAATAAATATTTTCTTAAATTACTTTTCTTTTTTATTTTGGTCATTTTGTTATTGTTAGACTCATCCAATAAATTAATTTCAGATACATAAAATTCTGTTTGTGCATGACTTTGATAGTCAACTTCACAATTTATTATTCCATCTTCTCACTCATGTTATTATTTTATCTTTTTCTATATTTCATAAAGTATTAAATCTAGTTAAGTTCATGTATAACAATGCTAATATTCATTTCTAGTATCTATTTTATCTAATTTGGTTTCTGTTTATGTGTTTCTTACATAGCATATTTCTAAAAATGTTAGTGAATAATGCATATTATTGATATAAATCTAAATATTTATTGATGTTGAATTTTCCTCCAAGCAAAGTGACTTTGTATTTATGTTTACTGGTTAAAATATCAGCCAATATAATACAGTAAAAAACTAATCTTAATCTTATCTATGTATGATCTGTATCTGTTTTTCACAATCATCTGTGACATATTTCTTCTTGTCCACATGATTCTTTTAATTGATTATTTGTGAATTTTACATCATGCAAACAATCACACCCACCTTCTGCTCCTCTCAGGTCTGACCCCATACACTAACATCCTATTGTCAAAATAAGAATAAGAGAAAAAAATTAAAAAAAAACAAGTCTAATTTGTGCTTCCCATAGACTCTTTAGATTGTACAGGGAATGAGAGATTGGGATAGGTAGTAGGACTATCTAGTTCTAATGTGCTTCTGTAGAGTAGTATCACTGTATCTACACTGTCCATACCAGAGGTCTAGAAGAAGAGACTCTAGAAGATTTCTCTACAAACAGGTGATAAATTAACTTTTGATGAGAAAGGTGTGTTTACCCTGACCAAAAACATTGAATAATGCTTACATATAGAAAAAAGAGGATGGGTAGTCATTGTCTTTACTTGTGTAACTATTAGATAGATGAGAAAAGAAGACTCCTAAGTAATATTTCCAAACCCATGATTTTACTGATACACTTGTTTAAAAATCTGTATGTCACACACATACACACACACACACACACACACACACACACACACACACACACACAAATACACATATACACATGCACACATATGTGGTGGTATTTTCTTTGTGCTGTAACAGATAAAGTTTACCTGAAGAGCAGGGTGTGGAGCTACCACATTACTTAGCTCTAGAGGTCAGGAAGTAGCAGCACACACCTTTTATCCCAGTACTTGGGAGAGAAAGACAGATGGATTTAATCTGTGAGTTTAATACCACCATAGACTAGAGGAGATTGAATCAGTCTAAAAGAGAAACAGAGTTCACACTTTTGATCCCAACACTTTGAATCAAGGCTTGTGTTTTTAATCCCAGCTCTAGGGAGGTGGAGACAGGAAGGATATGGCTGGGCAGAGAAGATAATGCAGGAGGAGACTGAATCTCAGAGCATTCAGTCTGAAGATTTGTGGAGACAGGATCACCCTTTGGATCTGAAGTAGAGGTAAGAACTAGTGACTGGCTGCTCTGCTTCTCTGATCTTTCAGTTTTTAACCCTAATAGCTGACTCTGGGTTTTTATTATTAAGGCCAATTATAACTCATGCTACACACACACACACACACACACACACACACACACACTGTCATAAATACATGAATGTAGAAAGGGAATTTGATAGGGGTTGGTAGGGATGGAAGATAGGATACACATAGAGGGTGAGAGAAATCTTAATGCATTACATACATGTATAAAATTGTCAAAGATCACTTTAATTTAAAATTGTCAAAGATCAATTTAACTTAAATAAAAGAAATCTCAGCTATGAGCTCATGATACTCACAGATTGGCATTTTAATGTGTAGCTTTTCCTGGTTCACTTATGCAGACACTGCATTAGTGTATAGCAGAGTTAATGAGTTCTCTTACCTATAACTTTAGAATTTTTAGCAGTTTATACTTAATTTATAGATATCATTATTTTATATCTTTCAGAAGTATACAGATCAAGTTTAGGAAATCATGATCAAACTATGCTGTAGTTATATATAAAACTTATATTTAGATTTGAAGAAAAAATAGACAGAATGCAGTCTTACAGTCCTACAGGAATAAAACAAACTAGCAATTCTCCCTTAATAAGACTCTATTCTTAGGCTGGAAAATACACATGCTGAGGAGTAAATTAACTGCTATTATTATTACTCTGACCCTATTATTTAAAATTAGGCTATAACATTATCAAAGCTACCTAAATTGAATCACTTTAAATGAATCACATGGTTTTCTTACGTTTTATTTTTTCATAAACCCCGATTTATGAAACACTATATTTTCTATAACGATTACAGTAGTGTCCAATTTCACAATATATAAGAGTTCTTCTTTCTTTTGTGATTTTTTTCATTTTTGTTAATAGCTATTCTAAGAATGAAAAAACATGCTAACACAATGTTGTTTTAATTTGCATCTTATCCAATGATTAGTAACATTTTAGTAGTTTTTTATGTCTTAACCATTTCTATGATTTTTTAGAGAAATATGAATTTGAAATTTTAGGATATTTAGAAGAAACCATGCTGTTAAAATGTCCATACTATCAAAAACAATGAACAGACTTAGCACATCCATCAAAATATAATATGTGGGTCTTTCAGAGAACTTTGGTTCTATTCCCAGCATTCACTTGGTAACTCTTCCTAATATAAGCCTATAACAATCAAGACATTACGATATTGGCATTAAAGGAGAACATAAAACCATAGAAATTGCCAGGTAACCCACAACAACACCTGACATTCACAGTTAATTGAATTTTTATTAGCTATGTTCATTGTAAAATCAGTGGATGTTTTAATATTATTTCTATGCTTTCATATAATATAGCTGGTTCATTCCATCTCCCTTTTGATTTTATGTCACTTTTTGATACATTTTAATTGAAATGTGATCTTATCACTTTCTAACTTTAACTTTAAATTTTTAACTCTCCAGATTGTACAAAGTTCCTTCCCCCAAACTTCTTCCATGCCTTTCACTCTCAAATTGTTAGCCTTTTATTCTTCATTATTGCTATATATTTACTTGTGTGTATAAGTTTGTGCAAACATATGCATTCTATCTGCTGAATTTGTTTTTATTGTCTCTATTTATATAGTTTCAGGGATTACTGCTATGTTTTGGATAACCAGCTGCTGGACTTACCTGCTTGTCACAGCAGTCATTTTGTTGTGAGGAACATAGTGAGTGCACGTGGTACAACTTCCATTGAATTATAGTCCAGTCTTGGCATAGTCCGTCGTTAATCCTAACATTTGGTAGAAAAAAACAGGTGAATATGAGTTCAAGGCCAGCCTGGGATACACAGCAAGTTGCAAGTCAGGTAATGCTACATAGTGATATCTTCACACACACACACACACAAACACAAAACACCACACTACCTATATATTTATTGTCTGTGATTTTAAGTAAACACATCATACTGTAATTCCTTGAGACTTTATCAAATAACCTTAGTGTTAGTTTCTCCTCCATTCTTCTACTTCAGCCTTGACTTCTTTCCCTCCTTCCTAGTTAGAATCCCCTTTTCTATTTTCTACTTCATGTCACTTAAATATATTTATTCTCCTCTCAAGATCCTCACTCCATCTATGATCCTTTATACATTTCTTATTTCTGTAGTAACTCCATGTAGCATACTCACAGCTAATGATTTAGAGATAGTAACTAGATGAAAGAGAACATAAATTGTCTGTCTGTCTCAGTCTGGGTTACCTCACTCAGTGTAATGATTTCTGGATTCTTTTGTTTTCCTGAAAAATGTGATTTCACTTTTCATTATAAATGAACATTATTTTTCTGTTTATATGTACCATATTTTACTACCGATTTATTTGTTGAAAAGCATTTAGGTTTGTTTACTTCCAGAGTATTAAGAATATAGAGTCAATGAATATTGATGACCAACTGTCTGAGAGGTAGGGTGCCAATTCCTTATTGAATATATCAAGGAGTGATGTAATTGGTGATCATATGATAGATTCGTTTTTAGTTTTTTGAGGATTATATATGTTGATTTCCAAGTTTGCTTTCTCCACAACTTCTCCAGGATTTCATGTTTGTTGTTTTGTTAATTTTATACAATCTTCCTGTGCTGTGGGACATTGGTCTGTATCCTGTCAATTATATTTTAAGTAAATGCTGATTGGCCAGTAGCCAGGCAGGGAGTATAGGCAGGACAACCAGACAGGAAGTAGAAGCAAGTCAATGAGAACAGGAAAATTCTTGGAAGAAAAATGCTTTTTCTGTAGTCATGACCAGACCACAGAAGAAGAAGTAAGATGTAACTGCCCCACTGAAAAAGGTACTGAGTTATGTTGCTAACATAGACAAGAATAATGGGTTAATATAAATTATAAGAATTAGTAAGAAGCTTGAGCTAATGGGCCAATTAGTTTTATAACTAATGTAGACTTCTGTGTGATTATTTAGGACTGTAGGAACTGGGCACCACAGAAAACCTCAGGTAACATTCCTGAGGTAGGATGGAACCTATAATTTGTATTTTTATAAATTTTAAAGATGATGAGCAATTGTTGAACAGTCTATCCTGAACTGACTACATAAATATGACTGAAACAATATCAATATCAATAGAGATGCTAATGCAGAAGAAAAATCTTCAGAGGTCCCATCCTGACACAAAAGAAGTATATGGATGTAATGACTGCTGAGGGGAGATGAGACCCGCACATGATTATTCACTAAATAGTGATCATCCCTGAAACTATATATATAGACAAATTCAGTAGATTGAAAGTATATATTTGTACATATTTATACACACAAATATGTAACAACAATAAAAAAATGGTATATCAGTTCAAGAGTGCTGACTTTGATTCTTTTTGGTGTATCTCTAGAAATGGTATGACCAGACCATATAGCAACTCTCCTTTAAGTTCATTCAGAAACTTCGGTATAGATATCCAGAGTGGCTAGATTAAATTACATCCCCAACAACAGCCTATGACATTTTCTTTTACCCCATATCTTTGCCAGAATTTACTATTTTGTTATTTTATATTGTTATCTTCTTTTAATTTTTGCATAGAAATTATAAATTTGCTACATTATATTATCTTTTAAATATATCATTTAGTGTTAATAATTCATGCAATGGTTTTGGATCTAAACTACCTGATTCCCTCCAGTTCCTCCACCACTTTTCCTTTAATCTTTATGCTCCCTCTTGCTCTCTCACTCTCATCCCCATTATAAGAGAATCCAAGAATGGAGTCATGTGAAAGGAATTCTGCGTGCTTCTGAGAAAACAAAATAAGAATCTTTCGATCTCAGTTTCTTTAAAAATGCACAATTATTTGGGGAATGTAATTTTGTGCTCCTCCCATGTGTAGTAGGAAGTAGTGAGCTCCCTTTAAATTATTTATTACATCTGGCTACTGATATTTGGATGCCTCTATGGAAATGCACGGTTTTTGCCACATGTAGCTTGTCCTCATGATTATATACCTTAATCATGTGATCTTCTTATCTCTCAGAGTATAAATTATCCTGAGTCTCTGAATAAAACTGACTATTGCATGAGACTTTTGCTAGGCTCCACTCTCCTTTTTAAAGGTGTTCCACCACCTTTAAAGCAGTGAGCAATGGATCTGAAGTTGACAATGAGATAAGGGAGTGGGCAGCCTCTCCAAAGGAGGTGAGTTTTAATAATGGAACCAGGGAAACTGGGGGTGGAGGGGAGGATTTGCCTTATGTCAACCTTGTGTATCAATTTTTAAATAAGACATGAGAACAAGTGTTAATATCATAACTATTAATCTGTTTGCCTGCTATTTATAATGATAATCCCTGGTTTTCAGTCGGGGATACTTTAGATAAAGAAGTATAGGACAATGTTCAAAAGCATATGAAAAAGACATGTAAACAAGGGGGAATATCCCTGTTGAATATTGGATCACATGGGCTTAATTATCAAAATGCTTAAGGAAGACAAAGAGGATTTTAAGTATAAGGGAAACATGACTAATTTATTCAATTAATATAAAATGGATGATCAAACCCTAAAATTTTTAAAGATTTCAGGACTTAGGAAAAATGAAAAATAAAACTAATATTAGAGAGAACTGTCCTGCTTACGACTTCCCCAGCTTCCTTCTGGGAACCTCCTTTGTATCCATAGCCTATAAGGCCTGAAGATGATCCTGAAATGTGTGGGAATGTAAGGAACTCTGGCCAGCATGGGCCTGGTAAACATGGCTCTCCAAGGCCTTGCCCTTCTTTCCATTCCCTCTGCCTTGCTATAAATAAATAAATAAATAAATAAATAAATAAATAAATAAATAAATAAATAAGGTTGCTTTCCTAAAGCTAAGCCCCAATGTCAGTTTTCCTTATTTGGCCACTTTAGGCTTACTGCTAAGGTCCAGTTATAAAAAATTAAAGTCCAACGATCAAAACTCCCCTTTGACTCACCTAATTAACATGGCCACTTAAAATGAAATCCCTTATCCTAACACAGGTTTCCCCTTTTCCTTCATAAACTGCCATTTTCGTCTGTGTCGTGCCTGTCTTGTCTCTATCAAGAGGCAGTACTTTGTCCCACTCAAGGACAAATACCCTTCCTTCTCACCCTTGTTTCTTTCTCCTTCGTCCTTGTCTTCTATCTCCTCTCTTTGTCTCTTATTCTGTGCCTCATCCTTCACCTCCAACCCTCCCATCCACATCGCTCTGGAACAAATAAACATCTTTCATACTGAGAACTTGGTCTTGGGGTGAACTGAACAGATATTTTTTTTCTTTCAGTGAAGAATTTGATTAAAAATTGTAATATTAAATTCTTGATGGGGATCTAGTGGAGCCTAGGAAATCGGAACTTTACAACCTACACAATTTAGGACACGACAAGAAAAAGGAATTCATTTATACCTACTGATGTAGTAACCGATGTATTTAAAATCCTAGAAGGAAATCAACATTGAATAGTCCTCATATGTTATCTCAAAAGTCAAAGGAAGTACTGTAGCTATTTGAATCTAGACTGAAAGATGCATTTGTGTATCATGTTGATCCTTCACTCCTTTTAAACTTACTTATTTTAACTCACTAAGTTGCCTCCCGCATGTATTACAGCTCAAGAGGATAAACCTTTGGAATGGAATAATTTACACTTTAAGGGCCATAAAATACCATCTGTTTACCTTATTATTTTTTGCTCAATTTGTAAATCAGGAGAGGATCTGATGTCAACTGTTATATGCTACATATATTACCCTTAACTAATAAATAGTTTATAAGAGTGTTCTAAACTGTTATTCACTTTCAAATGAATATGGAAGGGTAGGAAACCATTATCTAGCTGGTAAACCGGAATTTTCTCACAAGAATGCAATTTGTGAATCCCAAAGTTGTTGGATATCTAGTTTTTCTTGTTGACACTTGTTAAACAGACAGCCTTGTCTCCAGTGTATGTTCTTGGTAACTTTGATAAGAATGAAAAGGTGCCTCTATGTTGTATTTATATCTTCTATGTAATTTTGATTGGTTTGTATATGATTTTGCAATTATGCTGTTTTAACAACTTTATTTCTATAACGTTTTTGGAAGACAGGTAAAATGATACATTGAGGATTACTTGTGTGGCTCAGAATGACTTTGACTTTGACCCCCTCTTTGTTTTCCCTTTTGTAGTGTGGGAGTATTGTGATTCCTTGTGCATTCTAAGTTGTTTTGGTATTCCTGTTAACTTAACTTTTAATTGCTATAGGAATTGTAAGTATTCCTCATATGACTTTCACTGATTCCATCCTTTAAATAAACTTTTTAATTCTCCTAATCCACAAACACAGTGGGTCTTTCTATTTTTTATTGTCTTCTAAAGTTTTCTTTAAAACATTTAAGACATTTAAAACATGTGGTTAAAGTTGTGTCTAATTTTTTAAGGTTTCTTAATATGAAGAATATCAGAGCACATCCAAGAATGGCATTATGCAAACAAAATTCTGAGTGCTTTCTCAACCTCCAAGAAAACAAGTCTTATGATCTCAGTTTCTTCAAAAACATGGAACTGTTCTTAGAATGTGCTTTGGTGTCCCTCCCAGGTGCAACCAATAGGTGTGAATTTACTTTAGATTATTCATCAGAGCTGGCTATTGTTTTTTTTATTTGTTTTATTACTATTATTTTGATTTTTCTCTTTCCTGGGAATATCTCTATAAACCAGTGTAGCCTTGAATTCACAGAAATTCACCTGGTCTACAGAGTGAATTCCAGAGTGCTAGGATTAAAGAGCTGAGCCAAAACCACCTGGCTATTTATTATAACTGACTATTGTTACTTGTTTACATTCCTCTATGGAAATACGTGGTTTTGCCAAGTGCAGTTGATCCTCGTGATTCTTGTGTATATAAGCACAGCTTGAACCTATGAGAAGTTTCCTCAGGTGAATTTCTTCACCCTCAGAGTATAAATTGTTTGATGTTCTGAATAAAGTTGACCATTGCATAAAATTTAGTCCATTTTTTTTTACTCCATTCTCACCACCAAATACAGGAGTACACAAGAGGCTTTCTGGATTTCCTCAGAAACCTCATTTTCACTATACAGAAATTCTAATAGATTCCACATGTTTATTTTGTATCCAATTACTTTTCTGAAAGTTTTTATAAATACAAAAAGTCTTTTGCCAGATCTGTGGAGGTCTTTTAAGTATATATCTTTTAAATAAGGAGGTCTTTTAAATAAGAAAGAAAAGTTAGTTTCTTCCTTGCCTATTCATTGTACTTTATTTATTTATTTATCAATTTTCTTCTTTTTACTCAGCAAGAATAAGGACAAACATAATCAATATTCTTGCTTTGCTAATTATTTCCATTTTTTTACGCCTAGTAAAATGTTAACTATCAGTTAGTCATTCAGTATCGTAATTTTCATATGATAGATTATTTCTATTAATTTTGTGGTTTGAATTTTGACTGTTGTGGTAGTTGAATAGTAATGATGCCTCAAAACTCATATATTAGACTATTTGATCATCAGAGACAGCACTACTTGTTGAAATAGATGTATCCTTGTTGAAAAAAATGTGTCATTTGGGTGTACTTTGGTATTTCAGGAGCTGAATCCTGTCCCAGTCGCTCTATGTTTTCCTGATACCAACAGATCAGGTTGTAGAATTCTCAACTACTTCTCTAGCACCACATCTGCCTAAATTCTGCAATGCTCTCCTCCATGATGGCAATGGAATTAAATTCTGAAACTGTAAGCCTGGGGAGTCTGTGTACCCACTGAAAGAGGGACAAAGATTTTTTTTAAACAATTTTTTTATTGCCTGCTTTTGAGAATGGTCTCAAAGAACATCTCTTTAGATTTTTTGTATATAGTTCATGCTAACTGCAGGACTCTCTCACAGAAATATTTTTTTATTTTAGATTTTTTTTTCCTTATTTATTTATTTAAAGAATTTCCACTTCCTCCCCTCCTCCCAATACCCTCCAGCTCCCCGCTCCCTCTCTTCCTCCCTCACCATTCCCAAGAGCAGTCAGGATTTCCTGCCCTGTGGGAAATTCAAGTCGTGTCATCCCCCACGTCCCCCCCCCCCCCCCCCGCTCCCTCCAGGTCCAGTAAGGTGAGCATCTAAACAGACCAGGATCCCAAAAAGCCAGTTCATGAAGACGAAACAAACCCAGTGCCATTGTCAATGGCTTCTCAGTCAGCCCCCATGTCAGCCACATTCAGAGAATCCGGTTTGATCACATGCTCGTTCAGTCCCAGTCCAGTTGGCCTTGGTGAGCTCTCATTCAATCAGTCCCCTTGTATCAGTGGGTGAACACACCCTTCGTGGTTCTGACTTCCTTCTTCATGTTCTCCTTCCTTTTGCTCTTCATTTCGACCTTGGGGGCTCAGTCCAGTGCTCCAATGTGGGTCTCCGTCTCTATCTCCATCCATCGTCGGATGAAGGTTCCCTCTGGTTCTGCCTTCCTTGCTCACGTTCTCCCTCCCTCTGCTTCTCACCTGGACCTAGGGACTAGACACTAAAACTCTAATTAAACCAATTAAAAAATGGGGTACTGAACTGAACAGAGAATTCACAACAGATGAACTTCAAATGGCCAAAAGACACTTAAGGTCATGCTCAACCTCCTTAGCGATCAGGGAAATGCAAATCAAAACAACTTTGAGGTACCATCTTACACCTGTCAGAATAGTTAAACTCAAAAACACCAATGATAGCCTATGCTGGAGAGGATGTGGAGTGAGGGAAACACTCATCCATTGTTGGTGGGAATGCAATCTTGTACAGCCAGTGTGGAACTCAGTGTGGCGGTTTCTCAGGAAACTGGGAGTAAACCTCCCCCAGGACCCAGCAATTCCACTCTTGGGAATATACCCAAGAGATGCCCTATCATACTACAAAAGTATTTGTTCAACTATGTTCATAGCTGCACTATTTGTAATAGCCAGAACATGGAAACAACTTAGGTGCCCCTCAATAGAAGAATGGTTAAAAACGGTGTGGAACATATACACATTAGAGTTTTACTCAGCGGTAAAAAACAATGACATCTCGAATTTTGCATGCAAATGGATGGAAATAGAAAACGCTTTACTGAGAGAGGTAACCCAGAACCAAAAAGAGGAATATGGTATGTACTCACTCATAAGTGGATTCTAGCCATAGTTAAAGGTATTTGAGTCTATAATTTGTGATCCTAGAGAAGCTAAATAAGAAGGTGAACCTGAAGAAAATCATATAGTTATCCTCCTGGATATTAGAAGTAGACAAGATTGCCAAGCAAACTTGGGTGCACTGGGGGTGGGGGGTGTAAGTAAGGGGAGATGGTTAGGGAGAGGGGAGAGGGGGAAGATTGGGGATGGCTTGGGGTAATGGGATGGGGGGAAGGGAGGAAGGATGGTTATGGGAGCAGGGAAGTTTATATCTCAACTAAGGGAGCCTTTTTAGGGTTTGCAAGAGACTTGATTCTGGAGGGATTCCCAAGCTCAAGGAGAGGTCCCCAGATTGTTCCCTGGGCAGCAGAGGAGAGGGTGCCTGAACTAGCCTTGGCCCATAACCATACTGATGAGTATTTTGCATGTCACCACAGAACCTTCATATGGAGAAGGATGGAGATAGAGCCAGAGACACATATTGGAACACTGGAGGGACAAGGATTTATACCTAGTGTATGATCTGAGTTTTTGGAACCCTTTCCCTAGGGAGGGATACCTTGCTCAACCTCAATACAAGGGCAAGAGGCATGATCTTGCCTCAACTTGATGTCAGACTTTGTTGACTCCCCTAATGGAGGCCTTACCCTTTCTGAGGAGTAGGTGAGAGGTTGGGTGGAGAAAAGGTGGCAGGGGTAACAGGAAGAGGGAAGTGAGGGGAAACTGTGTTTGGTATGTAAATCAAAAAATGAAAAATTAAAAAATAAATCCCTCAAAAATCACTATGAACTATAACATTCTGTCTAACAAATAAGACAAATAGTTTAAAAATTTTTAATATGTTATAATGAGATTTATGCCCTAAGATAACATATGTTTTGGAGAAATTACATTGACTGTAGAGAAGATTGAGCGTTTAATAGCCTTCATTGAATATTTGTTAATTAAGAACTATATTTTCTATACTGTTAATTTAGGATGAACCATATTCACTATACTGTTAATTAAGTATGAACTATATTTACTATGAAATTTCTCTGTTGATAATTTTAACTAAAATCTCTAGGTTAATTATGCTAAGATATGAAAATATTTTATTATTGTCATAGCTGGACACTTGTAGCCCTTATGTCCAGTAGTCATTGATTTATAAAATTGGTTATATCAGTACTGGGTTGAACTAAAATATATGCATAATAAATTTATTTTCTTTTAACTTAGTATTTGATAATTTGATGATATTTTAACATATTTTTCATTTTCTCAATTCTGGCCAAATTTTCTCCACTCACTAGTCACCCAACTAGTAATGCTCTTTCTTTCTATTACAAATGAAAACTAAACAGAAGATTAAATATCACTGACTATGTTGGCCAGTCATTCTATATCCTAGCCCAGGAATGTGCTGTATATACACAATGTCTCTTGTGCATGCTGTCAAAGTCTCTGTAAACTCATATGTATGCCTGATCTGTTTTTTCTGTGTTACCTAACTAAGGATAAGTGGCTTGCATCCCGTCCGTCTATTTGCAGACTTTGTAAACTTATTTTTCTGAATATTCCTCTAGAATATTATATTATTTAGGTTTTTAGTACTGTAAACACAGTTTTAAAACAACATGTATGGCTCCTGAATTCTGAGGATGTAGGTGGTAATTACTATGACTGTTTAGATATAATGATATTGCTCCAAATTGCTATTCAAGTATTTAAGTTTGTCCTGGTAGACAATCACTACACTTAGCTTTATTCAGTGAGACATCACTTTGTAATAAACTGTAGAAAATGCCAAGAAGTATAGCTAATCAATGTGCTTTTCAAAAGTGATAGTTGTGTCATCAGCCCTCTTAATACACTTATTCCACCTGCTTTGAGGCTTTGGAAACACTGCAGAGATGGAAACAGAAAGAGTGTAAGAACTGGAAATGAAGGAAAAGCATTGTATAGTGTCATCTTCTTGGCATGACATGGTCATTGTGACTGTGACCTTATAACCCCTATAGCTGCCTGCACAAAAGATTAATTCAGGCCTACCATGATTAGAGCCATGTTCAAAGACAATATCCATGCTAATGATGGATAGAAGCTATTGTTGGCTGCACTACACAAGGTGAAGATGGATTCTAAACAGAAATCCCACACTAACTCAGAACTGAGTTTAATGAAGGATTTTTTATTTAGGCATAGGCTCACAGATCACAGTCCTCTGCTTGAACAGGGAGCAGCAACTGAATCCCAAAGCTGGAGTATATGGTAACTGTGAGCTTACATAGGCATTTATCGAATAAGAGGCCATACCGAAGTAGCAGATAAATATAGGATACTGGCTATAGGAATTCCTACAGCACCTCCCCCTTTTATTTAAATAAAAGAAGTCTAAGCCTAATACAAATTTATATAATTATAATTATAAATTATAATAAGAACAAATATTAGGTATAAAAATTAGAATTACAACCAGCACAAACAATATCAAGCAAGAAACATGTGATAAATGTTTCAATAATTATCCTGTGCTGAGGAGTTTAAGTCTTGTATTATAAATAACTTGACCAAGACATGACTGGAAAGTAACTACAACTATCTAGTGTTCAACACCATCGAAGACCCAAGAAAGAAAATAATATTACTTGTGTAAGCAGGAAGTTCAATCAAGTCACTTCCAAAATGTACAACAAATGACACAGACAACTGACTAACGAGGGAATCACCCAAAATCTCGTTTGCAATGTTGAAGCAACCAACTTTGGTTAAGGCCTAGAGTAAACGACAGACCATATTCAGAGGCAGAAAAAATTTTAAAACCATCTTACCCTGTTTTGGCAAGATTTGACATCTTTTTTCTTCTATCCTGTTTGTCCTCTCTAGACATTGTGCCTTTTGTCAGTAGTTGTTGCATGGCCAGTTTCTTGCCAAAGGCCAGTTTTGCTAAGAAGAAAACAACCTCCTAGTGGAGTGTCTTCAGTGCTCAACATTCTTTCGGGAATAGATTGGTGCTGCCAGGAGCAATCATGTCTCAGGTAAACAGAACCCTAAGTTATTTAAGTGCCATATTCTACAGCTCTTTGAAGTGGTCGAAGATTACCTATCTGTGCAGAACACAGTCTCTATGTATCTAAAGAACCTGATTAATCTAACTATAAGTGTGACAAGTATGAATTCTATTAACCTATAAATCTTAATATATATGTAACTTAAAGACTATGACTTTATACTAGAGTAGTAAACAGTCTTTAAACAATTGTGCAGCAAATGAGGACAATCACCTCAAAATGTAGGCAATGTATAAGAATCCTGCTCAGAGGTAGGAATGTATATTGCAATATGATACATATACCCTAAAATTGTATAGGTACAAAATTTGTTCATCATAAAGAGCTTGAGCCTGTGGGCCATTATAAGTGCCCTCACCGAGAATTCTTCTCAAGGACTTTTGCTTTTCCCTGTTGTTCTAAACAAGAATCTCCTGGCCTATATATATTTCTTAATGGATACATCTACAATACAGCTTCAGCATCTAAAGATTAGGGAACATAGGAAAAGACAATCAGAAAAATTGTCAGAAGCTATACCAACAAGACTACCTAAACAGGAGCTAAACTAGGGCAACAATAGACATGATAAAGTTGATGGGGATGCCCAGCAAGCCAACACTCCTTTTCATTGAAGCAGGGTTTCTCTCTAATATAATTCATGATTCACAATAGCATGAATTTTGCTTCTTTTAATGTGATCTTCAGTCTTTGTTTTCCATTTCCATAGGAGTGTTGGATTACAAATGATAATAGCCTTCCTTCAATTCAGACCCATCTCTATGTCTCTGACCCACCAATTTTGTGGGGTATTTTTAAGCATGAGTCTAATTTGTGTTCCCCATATTCTCTTTGGTGTGTGGTTATCCACTGGAGAGGTATCAACAATTAGGAGCCACATCCTTAAAGAGAACTGACACTTGTGGATTCAAAGATCAAATTCAGGTTATAGACTTGTGTGGGAAGGCCTCTTACCCCTTGAGCTGTCTTGGCCATTCTAATATTTTCTCCTTATAAATAAAAGGAAAAGATTTCTTAACTTGAAATTCAATTTGAAGTTTTAATTTATGTAGAAAATTGCATTATTTGATTATTCATACTTAAGTGAGAAGATATCAGTAGAAAATCACTGACATGATTTCTGTATTTGAAGTTTAACATCAGGAACCATGAATTTTGTTTATGGGTTGTAAATGAAAGATACTCATTTGAATTTTTCATAAATTTCTACTGTCATAAATGGTATTAATTATTCAGAATGTGCCAACTGAGTTCAATGCTAATGCTTGGTGACTATGAAATAATTTTTCCACATTTGATTAATCCAGTTACAATATACAATGAAAGTTTCAATATCTAAATGTTAGCTTCATATTGCTAATTATTAATATTTGATACTTTTTCTTGAAATCATTTATGCAGCTTGTTCTTCACAGGATATCTTTTTTTATTTCCCTTATGAAGTCAAATGATGGGTGTAGTACATCAAAAATTTAAAAGCTAATGTATCTTTTCAGTGATGGTAATGAAGTTCAGACAAACATATTAATAATAATAATTGAATATCAATAGTACCTGAAATGAAATGAAAAAAATCTGATACTTAAATTGTTGCAAATCTAATCTGAAATGTATAGAGTTTAATTGGTGCATTATATATTGAGTAACAGAAAGCTCTGGTCCTTCCTATTAGGACTGGAGTGATAATGGCTAAAGTTCTAATCTGGTGTACTTGAAAAAGAGAAATTTTCACATGAAAAGCCTCACTTACTGATTTCAATATCACTGAAGATTCTAGTTCCACAAATGGAACCTTCTAATTACTTAAGAATACTTGTCATAAGGAAGAAATAATACAAAAATTTGCTCAGTATTCATTACTGCAGATGATTTAGAGGAAGTTCATCTGCTGCTTTTTATTTTCTGATTTCTGTTGGTTACATAAAACATTTTTGGTGGCATTTATAATTCTGTACATTGCAGAGTGTACTCTACTCTTTGACCTTATATAAAGATAAGTGCCCTGAAGAGATTAGAGCCATGGTCTTGCATGGGGATGTTTATTTATCATTTTTTTTCAATATGGTTCTAGCACCCTTGATTACTTAGAAATAATGGAGAATGGATCATATTCTTACAGAAAAATAGTTCTATTTACCATTGACTATGTGATTAAAATATTGTAGGAGTATTAAAACATTAAGCCAAACAATCTGAATATTTTCCTCACATACTTAAAGAGTCAATTCATAAGTTTTCATACATTTGTAAAATGTTATTTTAATAATAAAAAGCCAGAGACAGATATTGAGGTTCAAACTGAAGATCACAAAATCAAAGTAGCCAACTACTGGAGAACTCTTACCTCTATGAAATCTTCAGATTGAGAGAGAGCAAATTCCTGCCTGATCCTCCTAATATTCTTCTCTAGTGCTGGGATTAAAGTCATGCAGCACCACTATCACCTGACCTCTATGGCTAACTAGCGTGACAGCTGTAATTAAAGGTGTGTGTGTTCTCTGTCTGGCTTGTAGGGATGATTGGTGTGGCTATTTTGCATGCTGGTCTATAGGGAAGCAATGTGTGATAAAATACAAATGAAATATCACAACATTTCCCCATTTTGCCTAAAATCTTAAAAAGGTTATAACTAATATAAAAAAACTATATACAATATATACAGGCAATAAATATATCAACAAAGTCTAGAACATTTTTATTTGATAAATTCAGAGAAAATATTCCATATCTATCCTATCTTGGTGAGTGCAAATTCTTGTACCTAACTTACTTTCTATCATAACTTGCTCAGGAAAATTGTTTTACTGAGTGATCCCATCATGGTCTTGACCTCCTTCCTCATATTCTCATTTCTTCCACTCTTGAACTGGACTTCCGGAGTTCAGTTCAGTGTTCTGATGTGGGTCTCTGCTTCTGTATCCATCAGTTTCTGGATGAAGGCTCTATGGTAATATTTAAGATAATCATAAGTTTCACTACAGGGAAAGTCAAGGTTGGACCCCTCTGCTCTATTGCCCAGGGTCCTAGGAGGGGTCATCCTTTTGGATTCCTGGGAATTTCTCTAGAGCCAGGTTTCTGCTAACCCTATAATGACACCCTTAATCAAGATATCTCACTCTTTGCTCTCATCTCTGTCCTTCCTCCATGTGGACCATCTCTTTCCCTCAAGTTCTCCTCTACCCCCCTGTCCATGAAGCCACTACCAGAGACAGCCATGCCAGATCCTTGTCAGTAGTCCATGAGCCTCAGGGTAAAATATAAAATATTAGAAAGAGGCTAATCAAAGATATAAGAGCTAGCTAATACATCATAGAGCTAATAGGCCAAGCAGTGATTTAATTAATACAGTTTCTGAGTGGTTATTTTGGGAGTCTGTGTGGTGGGGAAATGAACAAGCAGCCTCATAATACAGCTACTGTTCCTTTTTCACTAGCATTTATAAAACACAAAGTTAATAAAGCATTTTGCAATCTATTTCTGGGAGCATTTGTCAGTCTTTCTGTTTATTTAACACTTCCTTTAGAGTTCATTTGATTTTTCTATAATTTCCTGTCGTGTAGGATTGTGCAGTATACCTGTAATATACTTTATATTATAATAAGCAAAACAAGTTGTTTAATTTTCTTAGAGACATATGCTGGAGCAATGTATGGCTTTATTTGTACAGGTATACCCATGATGGTCATAGCTTCTAGCAAATATGCAATTACTGAATCTGTCTTTTCCAAACTCAAAGCAGTTGCTCACTGAAAATGTGAATAGGTATCAATGGTGTGGTGTACATATTTTAGTTTTCCAAATTCTACAAAATGAAGCACATTAATCTACCAGATTTCATTTTTTTGAGTACCATTTGGGCTAATTCCTGAAGGTTTTATAAAGAACAAATAAGACATTTATTAAAAATTTCTCTGGCTTGTTATCACATGATAGAATAGACTATTTTAAAACCTTTGCTATTGATGTGATATTTTTTATAAAATTCTGAGACCTTCAACACATTTCCAATCAATAATTGATCAATGTATGCATTACCCTGTACTAAAGGGCATGGAATATCTATATGGAATCAGAAGTGTGTTAAATGTATGGAATTATTCCTATTTCTGATTGTATCTTGTACTTGAATAAATAATATAATTAGTTCTGTATCATCTGGTACAAATTCAGCAGTTTCAATATATAAAACAAATATTTTCTGTAAATTTCAAATCAGTAATTATGTTTAAAGATTCTATAATATCCCTCAGTACCATAAAAATAGCATATAATTCTGACTTTTGATCAGAATCATAAGGACTCTCTTCCAATTTACTTAAATTTTCTGATTTATACCTGTCTTTCCTTATTTGCATCAGTGTAAAATGTAGGGGCTACAGTTATTGGTGTGTGCTGTTCATTGTGAAGAAGTATCCAATTAGTTCTCATTATAAGTTGAATTCTCTTATTTTTGGGATAGTTGTTGTTAATCTCTCCCAAAAAATTACTACAGACTCTTTGTCAGGGTTCACTTTCTTTCCATAATTTGTCAATTTCCTCGTTATTAAGAGGTACTATAATATCTGCTGGGTGTGTTCCTATTTGGTCAAGTCTCAATTTTCCCTTTTATAATGAATTCAGAGACATTTTCCGCACAAGTTTTAAATTTTATATCAGTTTATGTGGTAGGTCAAAAGATCGATTATAATTCCTGTAGGAGAATGTTTAGAGGGTAATATGTCCAGAACACAGCTATGGTTCAAATACACACAATCCACATGTGCCTTCTCTAATTTCTACTCAATCAAGGCCAATTCTCTCTTAGCTTCGGCTGTTATTTTCCTGGAACTACTTAAGTCTTTGTCATCTTCTAAGGTTTTATTTAATTTATCATGTATTCAGATTTTATCCCAACAATGCACTGTAGATGAAAATTCCTCTTAACAATCTTTGGAAGTCATTAATAGTCTGCAGTTGATTTCTTTTTATTTGCAACATTTGGGATTTAATTTTTTGTATTAGTAATACAAATAATAATACAAATAATTTTATAGCCTAAATGATAGAATCTCCTCTTTGTATTTTTCAGTATCAATTTGAAATCCCCAAACAATACTATATTTTCTTTTCTTCTTCAAACATTCTAAATATCTACATTTGAATTAGAAAAATATCATCTGTGTAATATTAAAGCATATATTCAGAAAATTTTCCTTAGTATCATTTCCATGGACTGATTTATAAAATATTGGTACAGATTGGGGCTATTTAACATTCCCTGTGTGAGAATTTTCCATTATTTTTAGCAGGCTGAGAATTATTATAAATATGCACTGAGCAGTCAAATTTCTCTCTGTCTTTTTCTTATAATAGTATAGTAAACAATCTTTTAAATCAATAAGTATAAGAGGCCATCCTTTAGGCAAGGGAGAAGGCAACAGAATGCCTTACTGTAGCAAATTCATTGGATGAATCACCTTATTAACAGATCTTTGTTTTGTTTCCATGCTCCATTTTCCACATTTTAAACAACAAATACAGAAGAATTCCAAGGACTGGTTGATTCTTTAATATGCTGAGCATATAGTTGCTCCTGTACAATTTCTTCTACAACCTGCAGTTTCTTCATTGCTAAAGATCATTCTGTCAACCATTTTAATGGTAGGAATGTTGGTACCTTTTAAATATCAGCAAATGTTACACCCTGTTTTTGTTCAACCAAAATGGCTGGTGTTCTTTATAAGATTTTTATAATATTTTTCCTGGGAACATGTTAATTTATGATTTGTTTCTAAGATTGGGGGAATGTTAATCTGAGTATTCCCTTATTGTAGCAAATCACACCCCCTCAAATCCATTGCTATGTTAGCCTCTTATGATTTTAAAATTCCTCTGGGTCCTTCTGGCCCTATACATTCAACCTTTCTTGCACTAAGCTTTACATGAGATAAAGTTCTAGTCCCTAAAAACTGAATATTAACATCCTGAAGAGGCCAGTTTGGATGCTAAGACTCAAATGAAATTAATGTTAAATCTTCACCTGTTTCTATCAGACCTTCATTGATTTCACTTATTGTATTTTTAATTTTTGGAATGTGGCTGACATGGGGGCTGACTGAGCCCCCAAGGTCCAAATAAAGACTGAGAAGCCATTGACAATGGCACTGGGTCTTGTTTTGTCTGCATGGACAGGCTTTTTGGGATCCTGGCTGTTTGAATGCTCACCTTCCTGGACCTGGAGGGAGGGGGGAGGAACTTGGATTTCCCACAGGACAGGAAACCCTGACTGCTCTTGGGAATGGTGAGGGAGGAGGAGAGGGAGTGGGGGGAGCGGCAGGGTATTGGGAGGAGGGGAGGAAGTGGAAATAGTGTTTTTGTGTTTTCGGATACTTGAATAAACAAGTCTAATGGGGGAAAAATCAGAAATGTAAGGCATTGAGAAACAAACATTTAATTAGTATCTTTAGGAGAGAAGACACAAACCTTTAATCCAGATCTTGAGACTGGAAGATACAGTTCTAATAGAGCCACATCTTCTGCTGGAAAATAAAAGGACTTGGAAGGATATCTTGTTTTCTCCAATGATTGTGATTGAAAGGTTTTCTGGGTACAGTAGTGTGAGCTTGCATCTGGGGACTCTTAGTATCTGCAAAACATCTGTCCAGGACTTTCTGGATTTCATGGTTTCCATGGAGCAGTCAGATATAATTCTGATAGGTCTACCTTAGATGTTACTTGACCTTTTTTCTTTGCATCTCTTAATAAACTTTCTTTATTCTGAAAAAAAAAGTTTGCCAAAATATGTGCTTTATGGTTTCTCCTGAATTATTTTGTTCCTTCTTCTATAGCTGTTCTATTACCCAGAACAGTATGGTTTTTACAATAGGCATTAGGTTATTTAATTGCTCTGGGAAAATGTTTCATTTATGATAGCAGGAAATGACTGAACTGAATGTGGCATAGGAGCCTGAGAGAGGCCCCTCAGAGAGTTTCCCAATGGCAAAGAGTTACCGTGAATATTCCTTGTTGACCTACATTCATTAGTCCAATAGATCCATTTGCCATACTTTCTGCATAATCCAGAAGGGAGTTGCATCCTAAATGGACAATTCATAGAAAAAAATATCATCATTTCTAGAATTGCCCTGTCTACAATCTCTTTTAAGGTGATCTTGTTTGCCACAATTACAACATTTGATGTTTCAATTTTTCCCCCAAACCTCTGGAAATCCCCTCTCCTATCCATGAATCATCATTGTCATGAGATTCAATCTTAATTGTATCTTAAATCCATTTCTCCAAAGGATCTGCTCTTGCTTTTAATGGCCTAATAATCTTTTTGCATAGAGAGGTGGCATTTTCAAAAGCCAGAGATTCAAGTATTATTTGTCTAGCTTCTGAATTTGGTATCAGGCTGTTTACTGCTGAAGTCAGTCTTTCTATGAAATGTGTAAAGGCTTCCTGTAGGCCAAATAACTTTAGTGAGTCAATTTTTTTTCTATTTTCCAATTATTTCCCAAGTATTCAAAGCTGCTGTGTAGCATAAATTCAGGGTTCAATCAACATGTACATCTTACCTTCCTATAATATCACAATCTTCTTCTCCAAGAATTTGTATTTGGGAGATTTCCCTACCTCCAGTTTAACTCCTTTGTTCAATAATCTTAGACTGTTCACTGAGCCAGGTATTCCATTGCAATTGTGGACCAGGCTCTAAACTATCTTTAACCAATTATACTCAGTCTTTAGGGATAATTCTATTACAAACTGGCCATGAGTTTAACATTTGCTTCACAAAATATGAATGCATGCATATGAGACTGTTGTTTCCTTGAATCTCCTTAAATCTAACATCAGCACAGGAGTCCAGTTAGCTGTAACAGTGCTTCTACCATTTGGCAGTTTCTGTAAGGTTTCTGGATATATTAAGGTTGATTGTATGAAAGCCTTACGTGGTTCCTCTCTATTCTTATAATGCAGTGTGTAAATTGACTCTCCATTAAATTCCTTTGTGTTCTGTTTTATTAGGTTCTCTAAAGCCTATATTTTAGCACTCAGATTACCTAACTTTTTAGTGGTAGGAAAAAATGATCAATCTGATGATGTTTACAATTGACATTAAATAAATCACATCTAAGTAAGGTATCCTCTCTATTCATTCTATTTTCAAATGGTCTAGCATAGTATCATAGAGAGACCCAAGTTCCTACATTGTAATGGTTTCTCTATTTTTAATGTGGGAAAAACTGTCTTTTTAACTAATTCCTCCCCTTAATAATTCCCAATTGACTTACCAAATCTCCCTACAATGTTGATGAAGTTGTGAGGCTTATTGCTGCTGCAAGGAATAGTAAAAGCCTGACTGAATCTCAAAGCAGCTACCTAGCTTGGCAGCAGCCCAAGAAGGGAATTCTGAGAGAGTCCACAACCTATGTTACATAAATGTATGTGTGTGTGTGTGTGTGTGTGTGTGTGTACAACCTGCTGAGTTCACTTAGTATTGTTTATATGCATATGATTTCAGAATTGATCATTTACATGTTATTTGATAACTAGGAGGCACAATACTGGAGAAGACTAGTTTTTTGATTTGTTTGTTTTTTGTTGTTTTTTTCTTTTTCTTTTTTTTTTTTGGTTTGGGTTGGAGCTCCATGAGATTTCCTCTTTCTGCTTTGTCTCTTGGTGTTGTCCATATTTTAGTTTTTTAAAGCAACTATCTTGTCAAATCATCATGGGTGCAGTTCACTTATTTCTAGGAGACACAGTCCCACAGATTTCCTGGTAATCTTGCTTTTTACAATCTTTCTTATCTCTCATTTGCGATGCTCCTAGTACGTTAAGTACAGGATAAGTACTGAAGATGTGAACTCTGGGAGAAGAATGGCAATTGGGACCTCACAATGGAATGTTAAGGATGGAGTGGTTGTCTATAGATTATTAACTTCCATGGAATACAGTGATATTTTCTCTTTTGTTGTTTTCTGGTTCTAGTCATATATTTTTAAAATTTTGGAAATTTGGATTAGCAAAATAGAATACTATGCATAAGACATAAATTGTTTCCTGTTTGGTGACTATTTAATTTGTCACAGGGTTTACATCATCATTCTGGAATAGAACAAAATTTTAATAGTCTTCATTTTAATACTGACTGTCTTTTGCAACTCTTTTTTTTTCAAAGTTTATTAAATTATAAAAGTTTCCATTTCCGCCCCTCCTCCCAACACCCTCCCACTCCCCCCACTCCCTCTCCTCCTCCCTCTCCATCTCTAAGAGCAGTCAGGGTTTCCTGCCCTGCGGGAAGTTCAAGTTCCTCCCCCCTCCCTCCAGGTCCAGGAAGGTGAGTATCCAAACCGACTGGATCCCAAAAATCCAGTATATGCAGAGGAAACAAGTCCCAGTGTCATTGTCAATGGCTTCTCAGAAAGACTCCGGGCCCGCCACATTCAGAGAATCCGGCCACATTCAGAGAATCTGGTTGGATCACAGGCTCGTTCAGTTCCAGTCCAACTGGCCTTGGTGAACTCTCATTAGATCAGTCCCCGTGTATCAGTGGGTGATCGCACCCCTCGCGGTCCTGATTTCCTTTTTCATGTTCTTCCTCCTTCTGCTCCTCATTTGGGTCTTGGGGGGCTCAGTCCGGTGCTCCAATGTGGGTCTCCGTCTGTATTGCCATCCATCTTCGGATGAAGGTTCCCTCTGGTCTTGCCTTCTTTGCTCACGTTCTCTTTCCTTCTGCTTCTCGTTTGGACCTAGGGAGTTAAGTCCAGTGTTCCAATGTGAGTCTCTGTCTCTATCTCCATCCATCGCCAGATGAAGGTTCTATGGTGATAAGCAAAATATTCGTCAGTATGGTTATGGGCCAAGGCTGGTTCAGGCAACCTCTACTCTGTCCAGAGAACAATCTGGGAATCTCTCCTTGGACCTGGGATCCCATTTATAATCAAGTCTCTTGTAAACCCTAAAATGACTCCCTTAGTTGAGATATATTCTTCCCTGATCCCTTATCCATCCTTCCTCCCTCCCCTCATCCCAGTCCCCCGAGCTTTCCCCATTCCTCCCCTACTCCCTTCTCTCCAACTCTCTCCCCTTCCAACAACCCTCCCACCCCACCCCCATGCACCCGAAGTTACCTGGGACTCTTGTCTATTTCCAATCTCCAAGAGGATAACTACATGATTTTCTTCAGGTTCACTTTCTTATTTAGCTTCTCTAGGATCACGAATAATAGGCTCAAAGACCTTTAATTATAGCTAGAATCCACTTATGAGTGAATACATACCATATTCCTCTTTTTGGGTCTGGCTTACCTCACTCAGTAAAGCGTTTTCTATTTCCATCCATTTGCATGCAAAATTCAAGATGCCATTTTTTTTTTACGGCTGAGTAAAACTCTAATGTGTCTATGTTCCACACCTTTAACCATTCTTCTCTTGAGGGGCACCTAGGTTGTTTCCAGGTTCTGGCTAGTACAAATAGTGCTGCTATGAACATAGTTGAACAAATGCTTTTGTGGTATGATAGGTCATGCAACTATTAACATTCTTTTTTTTCTCTATGTTTAGTGTTTTTATTATTATGTTACAAGGGGACTTTCTTTTTCGTCCATGTATTTTGTGTTCTGAAAGCTTCTTCTATCTTCATAAGCATGTTTTTCTTTAGGTTGGAAGCGCTTTCTTCTATGATTTTGTTGACAATATTTTCTGTGCCTTTGAGATAGAATTCTCTTTCTTCTATCCCTAATGTTCTTAGGTTTGGTCTTTCCATGGTATCCCAGATTTCCTGGATGTTTTGTGTTAGCAATTTGTTGAATTTAACATTTTCTTTGACAGATGAATCTATTTCCTCTATCATATCTTCAAAACCTGAGATTCTTTATTCCATCTCTTTTATTCTGTTGGTTATACTTGTGTCTATAATTCCTGTTCATTAATCCAGATCTCCTATTTCCAGAATTCCCTTAGTTTGTGTTTTCTTTATCGCCTCTATTTCTGTTTTTAAGTCTTGAACTGGTTCCTTCACTTGTTTTTATCTTGGCCTTTTAAAAGAGATTTATTGCTTTTTTCCAATGTTTTATTTCTCCTTTTCTCAGTTTCTTTAGAGGAATTTATTATTTCCCTTTTAAGTAAATAATTTTCTTATTTAAGGAAAATATTTCCTCTTTATTATCGTCTTCATGAAGTTATTCTTAAGGCCATTTTTTTTTGCTTTATCTACACTGGGATGTCCATGTTTGTTGTTGTTGAACCACTGGGTTCCAGCGGTGCCATATTTCCTTTTATATTGTTGAATGTATTCATGCATTGGCTTTTGTCAATAAGGGTTTGGGATAATTATAGGTACAGGTGTTGATTCTTGTGAAGTTTTTGTTGGATGGGTCTTTTTTTTTCCTTTATCATCCATTTCATTTATTGACCTTTGCCCTGAATGGCCAAGGGTTCTGGTGATTGGCTTGTTATCAAGTCCAGTAGGGTTTCTGCTCAGGTTTTTTTGGGGTTTGGGTACCTAAATCCAGTCTGTCTTCTGGTTCTTCTGACTGATGTGGGTTTACTCTTGTATACAGAGTCTCCACTTCTTAGTGGTGTTGGTTGTTTCTGTGCCTATGAAGTCTGTTCTCTCAACTGGTATGGATGATACATGTGCCTATCCTTCCACCTGTTTTTCCTACTGACATAGGTGGTGCATGTAGTGATAAGAGCTACTGATCTTGTTGGGAAAGCATATCCATGTGGAGGATGCTGGAGTAGGTGTTCTTGATTGACAGAAAGGGTCTTGGGGTAGTAGGTTCTAGTAGGTGGTGGTATGGTCTACCCTAAGATCTCTTATTTGCTGGCCACCAGCTGATTGTATTAGAAAAGTGGAGTTTATCATGAAATAGGGGCAGGGCACAGCTGCCTGGCTGGGGATGAGATGGGAGTGGGAGGGGCATGGGCTAGATGATATTGTGGGGAAAGTCTGACCATAAGGAGGATGTTGGGGTACATAAAGTTGGGCAGTGTAGTAGGTAATAGGGAACAGAGTACAGTAGGTAGCAGGAGGTGGGGTGCAGCCTGTTGCAAGTCTGTAACCGGCTACTAGCAATACACTTTTAAAAATTGCAATTCCATAAAGCATGGGTATCAGTAAAGACAAATAAAATAATACTTTCCTTGTTATAAACACAGCCATAGGTTTTTATCAATTCTACTTGTATTGTTTTGTCATTTTAGTTGTATAGATTGTATTTTCAAAAATTATTACTTAACAAAGAGTTTTTATATTGCTATTATTAGGAATATGTACCCTGGTTATTCTGCAATTGACATTCTTTTTCTATTTAATTGTTGCCTGCTCTAGAAATACTTTAGGCAATTAATCTCAAACTTTATGACAAAGGTCACCTTTCCAACGTTATCTGTGCTTTCATTTATTTAGTTATAATCAAAATCTATTCCGACACATGAAAGATGCTCTCATTATGGAAAAAATTCTGCATCAGCATATTAATGTTAAAATATTACTGTCAGAGTCTCCTTTCATGAGTAGAACAGGTAGGCCTTCTATTCCTCCCTTGAGGGTGGCACACAACAGAATGGACCTGACACCACATCATGCTCTCTCTTTAATTATGTGCTGCTTTCAGGGCCAGGAGCTCTCCAGAAGTATCACCCACATTGTAGTTTTTTGTAAACAGTTCCCTCTTTCAGAAAACAAGCAGCAACTTTGTGAAAATAAGGTCCTGTCCATGTACATTCAAATTGTTCTCAATACTTTATAAATGAGAACTAACCTCTTATTCTAAAATAAACGGGAAGTGAGGATGGTAAAAAGAAAGGCATGAATAAAATATGTAATAAATCAGTGAAAAGAATGTGTTTGGAAAAATATAATTTTCATTTAAAAACACCTTAAATGAGGCTTACGCTCTACTTTGCTTAGTAGTCTCCAGTGTCTCATTCTGATTTACTAACCTCTTATTTTTCCTCTAATCTTGAAGTAGTATTTGTCACATTATATATTTATAGTACCAGAAACATCAGCACATCCTTATAAATGTGCCAAAATAGTTTTAAAATGATGACTCAAAATAGTTTATCTCCTTCTGAATTTCAACACATTATAATATCATCCTACAATTTCACAAATTGTAGGGTTTGTAGCCATTCTGAACGATGTGATTGCTCTGCTATACAATAATGAAAGGAAAAAGAGGGAGAAAAAAACTTTTATAAGTAAAGGCTTTCGGAAGATAATTTTTAAAAAACATGTAAAGGCAAATAAATTCATTCTGATTGCCCCTAAAGGACATAAACTAAACATAATCAAAATTAGTCAGTGCCAAGCATGGCACAACAGTAAACACATGTTTATACATTTGAAAATCTCCAGACAGGTTCTGTTTCTGGCTTATGTTTTCTTTTAGTGGAATAAATGTTATGTGTCTGCTTTAAAAGACATGTAAAACAATTAACAATATTTTCAATGGAAATCCCCAGGGTAATATCTTGAAGGTAGATAATGAGTATAATCATTGCTTTCTAATTCCAGCTATAGCACAAAACATAAAACCATATGCACTAGATCATTGGACAGAAGGAGAAGATCAAAGATAGAATGTAACACACAGAACCACCAAGGTAGAGCTTTTAGCTCTGCTAAATTTTTCTGTTTTCTGTTACACTTACTTTCTGTAAGAGTAAGTTTGCTCTGGGAACTTGATCTCTACTGTGCACACTTCCAAGAATTTATTTAATGCCTGGATATATACCATAGTGCAAATACTTATGATACATACATAGATGAATGATATAAACACATCAAAGAATCATGAACTGTAGTTCGGGTGAAATATTGCCATTTTAACTATTTTTAACAAAACATAGGCCAGAAAAAATAAAAGATGCTTTAGGTATAACAGGCTTGTAGTGAAAAATACAGGCACAAAAAGTTGTTCCTAGCTTTGTTTTCTCAAAAATTAGTTGACTATATTCGCTATCTCAAAGCTTTCTAAGTTGAACCTGAGAGAGGGAAAACAACAACAATAACAACAAAATGGATGTCGATAAAGAGTTGCCCAGCATGTCTTCCTTTGCAGCAAGCAATGAGGTTTGCAGAATAGTTTTGATGATTCAAAGAAGGGATGGGAAGTGCAGGGGACAACTTTCATTCATAGGAGTTGAGGAATGTCTTATAGTAGTTTTAATGTAAATGACTCAATGGAGACTGGGCTGGAATGTTGAATGTTCATCAAAGGATGTAGCAAGTTCAGATATGAGTTCACCCATCCTCTGGCTCAATTTCACATAGAAGTCCTGACCAGAGAAGCAGGTCATTGCTTGTTAGCAGATAGTCAAAGAGTTTGTGGCCCTATCATGACTGACATACATATCACACCAGCTGAACCCATAGAGTGACAGACCTCTTACAATCATCTTACCTTCAATCTTCCATGTGTAAATGCTTATTATTCTTTTAGAGTGCAATTGTATCACATTTCCCTTTGACTCTATTACTTTTTGGTATACAGCTCCAATTATCTGTGGATGCCCATGTCTCTGAATGTACATAAAATGGACATTTGATGCTTACATGATATGTTCTTGCAATAATGAATTGCTATGTGTATATATTTCCAAATTAAAGAACATTTATATATCTTTAATTTACTAATATTAATTGGCATTATTTCCATTAATGAATCTGGCAAAGTTTTTTAATAGTTTGAAGAATTTATTTACATAAATCACAACTTGTATTTTTCAGGACATTGTTCCTTGATTTCTTCTTCCTTCCTTCCTCCCTCCCTCCGTTGCTCCTTTCCTCCTTCTCTCTCTCTCTCTCTCTCTCTCTCTCTCTCTCTCTCTCTCTCTCCCTTTCTTCCCTTCTGTAACATGTGTTTGTTTAGTCTCACTCATGTTATTTTATATGGGAAGCAAATAAAGCCCTGGGAGATGAAGGATGTGGCCCATGACCTATTTATTTTCCTCTTCCTTTTTTGTAGTCTAGATTTTTAGTGCTTTTCATGGGTTTTCTGGATTTTTTTTCTTTTTCTGCTGTGGTGGATGGTAAGACCTTCATTGAGTTCTCATGGCCCTGGGGTTAATGGCAGGGTGATTCAGAGAGGGCTACACAACACAATAGTAACCAGTACTGTGTAACACACACAACTTCAGTTCTGTCCATGTTTTTTTTTCTTCTTTTCTGTCACTAAGATTTAAATTTACGACTTTCACCTAAACTATAAAATACAGTTTGACTTAAAAAGTTGGAATTTATGATCGGTCCAAGTCTGCTTTCATGAAGCCAACAATGGGACAGCATTGATCATTAAAACTGGCCAAAAGACATTAAACTCCAGGGGATGTGACCGGGCATTCTAAGACCCAGTCACTCCTCTTGTGCAGACAGTGTCTCTAAAATATGGAAATGTTGAATCACATTCTCTTATGAGAAACAGCTGTGGGGACATGCAGTCTCAGTTTGCCATAGCTAGCTAAGGAAGTGATAGAGCTACAACCTAGTGATGTGCAGTGTTGGTGAAACTAAGCTTTCCTTAGAAGGAACACAATTCTGGTGCTTGTGTTACAGCCTCTTCCTTGAGATCAGTAAGTCTAAGAGTCCTAAATCACTGAGTGAAGGTTGATAGAAAAACTTAAAATATCCTTTGTAAGAAAAAAAAACCCTTTATTCCTTTTATTTATTAAAAAATTTTCCACTTCCTACCCTCTTCCCAGTTCTCTCCCACTCCCCCACTCTCCCTCCCCCTTCTTCTCCAGTCCTAAGAGTAGTCAGAGTTCCCTGCCCTGTGGGAAGTCCAAGGTCCTCCCCTCTCCATCCAGGTCTAGGAAGGTGTGCATCCAAAAAGACTAGGCTCCCATAAATCCAGTGCCATTGTCCTTGGCTTCTCTGTCAGCCCTCATTGTTAGCCATGTGGACATTTTTTAATAAATAAATAAATAAAATGTAAAAAATGAAAAAAATTAAATAAGGATTAAACACAAAGAAAAGAAAAGAAAAAAAACATTGGGAATATTGAGGATTTTGGCTAGAGGCATTCTCTTAGAACACAATGCTAAAAAAAAAATCTTCAGTAAAACTAACCTTAATGAATAATGAAGCTAGCATCTACTATTTATCTCGTTTTATCAGCAGTTTTCTTTTAGATACAATTTGGTTAGTCTGCATTCCATCACAGATCAACTTTTTATCATCTTGTCATAGTTTTGCACTAATCCTTTTGCTTATGAGTTAGCTAAATATCATT
Organism: Myodes glareolus; assembly: GCF_982192425.1. NCBI lineage: Eukaryota > Metazoa > Chordata > Mammalia > Rodentia > Cricetidae > Myodes > Myodes glareolus. The sequence goes on along the minus strand of NC_142041.1, from coordinate 43,953,176 downwards.
TTTGTTCAAACCCGAGTCTCAGTCATTGTTTTTTCTTGAGTATTAAATAGGGAGAAATATTCATCTTTGGAAAATTGTTATTTCTTTGTCCATTAAGATATCATCAATCCTTTTTATGAAACAAATATTAATCACCAGTATGTGTAATCTTCAAGGATCTATCTGTGGACATTTCATTTTTGATATGCCTAAAGTCAAGAGTACCATGCTACTCATTCTTGTGTGTTGTGATTCCATAGTTTCAGAATTCAATAGTGTAGAAATGGCATTTGTATCAGATACAAACAACAATATTTAAAGGGAAATTTGTAGTCTCTACAGAATTAAACCTGAGACATTGATTTGGAGATCTTAAAAATTATTTTTTGTGTTATAATGGTCAAATCTTGAAAATTCAGATTATTCTGCTCTCAAATTTGGGGCAAATATAATGAAAATATGGAATTGTTCTTGATAGGCTGGATGCTACATATAAAGAGGCAGCATACACATTTATCATACTACATTCATAAATATCTTTCTAAATTTTTCAGGATTTTAAGTTCTACATTTAGTATTAAAATCAATGCCTTTTTAAATTAAGATTGTTAGACTTAGAGAAAGAAATAAAGCTACCTTTACTGTTAGTCTCAAAATCTAGTCTTATAAAAGAATGTACAAAGGCAGTCAAAAAAAAAAGATTTATCAAGACACCTAACTCATTAATTTCCATTCTCATTTCCAATTTATATTCTTGCTATTGACTAAGAATATAAGAACTGTATAATCATCAGTTTAAATACTCAATGTCAGGTTAATAATTTGGGATTCATTACCCCGTATCACCTAGCACAAACCAGTCTTTGACACAATTTTTTCAATGCCATCTTCTTCATCACAGAGACAGCCATACACACATTAATTATAGACCTCTACAAAACAACCAAGTAGGAAAGGAACCTAAGCATTGGTCAACTGGTATATTTATCGAGAAAATAAGGTACCCATTTATAGTGAAAATTCAGCAATAAATGATCTCAGTGATTTGCACCCATCTGAAAGGAACCGGAGTTTGTGATGTTAAATGAAATACTACAGGAACAAAACAAGCTCAGTTATGTAACATCTACAGTCCCAGTATCACAAAATTACATGTAAGATGCTTACTATGATAGGGCGGTGGTGGCGCATGCCTTTAATCCCAGCACTTGGGAGGCAGAGGCAGGTGGATCTCTGTGAGTTTAAGTCCATCCTTGTCTACAAGAGCTAGTTCCAGGACAGGCTCCAAAGCTACAGAGAAACCCTGTCTCAAAAAACCAAAACAAAAAAAAAATGCTTAATATCAACGGATGAAGATCATGTCTGTGAGGGAAAGGGTGTTATTGTCACAGACCTACATGAATGTCTGGCACAATATTAGATTGTATACTTCAGAGCCAGATGAATGTAAAATGATTGAATATCATGTATCTGAAAAAAATCTTAAAGAAATTATTTTGACATTATTTTTATGATAAGTAAATATTTGAGAAGATAAATGTGTTGGCTTTATTTAAGCATTAGATAGTACATAAAATATTAAAATATCACACATAACTCCATTTCTATGCATATCTGATGCTATTTTTATTTCCTGTACATCCTCTGTGAAATAGCTGGAAAATAAAATAAAATGAAGAAAATTTTATATTCTATTTGTTACACTTTTCATCTTCTGCATGGTTGGCAAAATCCGTCTGTGAATGGAAGCAAAAAAAATCCAGAATGAGTAGAATTCTGAATATTTTTAACATGGGCATGACTGTATCAAAGATCTAATCACCTCATTCTCACAAGAAAATGGCAAAGCCTTCCCACGGTGGTGAGCATTAGAAGGAAAGACTTCTTATGGTATATGTGTATTGAAAATGTGTCCAAAAAATATCACCCAAAGTTTGATAAGAAGATTACTCCCCTACAGAGATTTCATCTAGTGAGATTTAGTTATCCCTGTCTCTAGTGTCCTTGTTTTGTGCATAACAATCTTACCTCCTTATGTACCAGTACATGATAACTTCCTCCCTGTTCAGCTGTATGTAATAATTTTATTTACCTGTTTACTTCTACTGACTAAATAACATGAGATTCCAGGGTACTGTGCTTTCTCCATTTGAGACTCCAATACATCAACACACAGCTTTTGTATGAGTCTATGTATTTGTCTTTTCTTCATGCCCCTGTATTTGCAATAAGTTTCATCTTTAGAGCTGTGGTGGACAGAGAACTTCTGGTAGACACATCTATATTTTGACATCTAACGTAGTGCCTTTGAACTACCTACTCAAGTTTTCTGTGCTCGGGCTTCTTCATTTTGCAGTTTAAAATTTTGATAAAAAGTAGGGAAAACACAAAAAGAAAAAGAAAGAATTCAAGACCACAGAATATTCAGTTAAGTACTGGTACTTGTTTTTCCTTTACAAATAATTCTAGGACAGAGAATCATATGTTTAAATAAATGAAACCTTCATATGAAAGTTCATTTACTCATGTACTCAATGAACTAACAAGAAGCTAAAAGCACAAAGAGTAGAGACTGCTAGAGATGCAAAGAGGCTAGCATGGTTTTACCCTAAATAGACACTGCGCCATAACAAAATGAGGAGTGGCACTTACTTCTGATGCTAGGAGTCAGCAAAGAAGATATTCATGTTCTGGAGTCAGCATAGAAGAAACTCATGTTCTGTTACTCAACAGAATTGGAAAGATCATTTCTCCTCTGACTCACAGAAATGACATCTAGGGTTCAGTTTCTCTCTCTCTCTCTCTCTCTCTCTCTCTCTCTCTCTCTCTCTCTCTCTCTCTCTCTCTCCTTTGTTTGTGTGTTCAATTTTCCTGTACATTGGAGCATCAATTGGCAAATTCCTGTATTTTTGTAGCATGGCCTTTGACCTATATTTTATGTACTTGTACAAGCCAGAATCCCAAGAATGTTCATTCAGTAGAAGGCAGGGCTTCACAATTTGTCAGCACAAGCTACAGAAAGCAGTAAGGCTCTCTTTTTCGGGGGGGGGGAGATTCTGTAATATTATAAAGGACCAACAGATACAATTGTTCTTAGCAGAAGGAAGAATGGAAGTCATTTGTACCTTTCAAGATGAACAAAGTCAGAAAGGGAAAGGAGCATGCAGTACTGATGTTAGACGGTCACCAGCTCTCCCAACAGAACTTATGCAGACTTAATTTCAGTTTGGAAAACAAAACAAAAGATATTTCTTTTGTTCCATGTTTACCAACACTCTGCATGGCCACATAGCTAGGACCTCAGTAAGTTGAGTCAGCTCTAATAACTAATTTAGAAATCAAAGCTGCCTGCTCTTAGTTCCATGTACATCCTTGGTATTACCAGGTTTGTTTTACTTACTTATTTATTTAGTTAGTTTAGGAAAGTTTGTTGAGAATTCCAAACACCTTAAGAAATGTTTCTAGACACCAGAATTCCATAATGTACATTAACTTGTATTCAACAATTCTGAATATGAAAAGTCTGTCACTATTTAGCAACAGGATTTGGAGTGATATCTATGTCCTGTACTTCCTACTACTTAAACTGCATCAGTAGGGCATTAATTTGGAGTTCCTGGAGACCTGGTAACTGGTAAACAATACTGTATAACCATGCAAACTTAGGTTTGTTTCTGTAGATTTTATGTACAATTTTCTGTCTTGACTATGATAGGTCCACTATAAAATTAAACAAGTTAAACAAGTTAAAATGCACTAAAGCAGGCTTTTTTATTTTTTTGCATTATATTGAGTAGTCTTAAACTAAGGACTGTTGTGATTAAGAAAGTAAATAAATATAAAGGACCAAAAAAATAAAAAAAATAGAAATAAATCAATAAATAAAGAACACAATAAAAACAAGCAATCTGCGCTGGTTAGTTTTACATTGACTTAACACAAGCTAAGGTCATTTAGGAAGAGGAAGTCTTGATTAAGAAAATGTATGCCTCTATGAGGTTGGCCTATATTTCCGTGGTGCATTTTCTTGATTGGTGATTTACATGGGAGACCCTAATTTTCTGTTGCAGTGCTACCCCAGGGCTGTTGTTTCTGGGTGTTTTAAGGAGGTAGGCTGAGCAAGCCATTGGTAGCAAGAGAGTAAGCACCATTACTCCATAATCTCTGCTTCAGCTCCTCACTCCTAGTTCCTTCATTTCTTCCGTTCCAGTCCTGACTTTCTTCCCACAGGGACAGAATGTGACCTGAAAATTCTAAGGTTAAAGGATCCCTTTTCATTGTATTGTGATTTGAATAAGCAAGGTCCTCATAGACCTATATCTTGAATACTTGGTCCCTGGTTAATGAAACTGGAAAGTATTAGGATGTGTGACCTATATGGAAGACACGTATCACTGGGGCCTGTTTTGAGGTTTCAAAGTCCATGCCATTCGTAGATGCCATTCTCTGCCTGGTAGTTGTGCCTCAATATATGAACTCTCAGGTACTGCTCCAGTGCCATGTGTGCCTGCCTACCGCCATGTTCCCTACAGTAATAGTCATGGTCTCGAGTCCTCTGAAACTCTAAGTTCCAAATAAACACTTCCTTTATAAGTTGACTTCATTATGGCATCTTATCAGGGCAATAAAAAAGTAAAGGATACCTCTGCAAGTTGCATTTGGTCATGGTGTTTCATCATGGTAATAAAAATTCTAGCTCATATTCCTCCATTTATTCTAGAGTGTCGTTTCCCCATATGCTAACATTTGCCCATTAAATGCTGTCCTGAATCTTGTACAGCACACGTCTTTAAGTGCAGCAGTTAGGTATAGATCTTTTAAAATATGAATTAAGATTCCACCACTCTTTAAAACATTTAATAACTAGAAACATCACAACAAATGGATTGGGAAAAGGCATAATTTCAAAATATCACTGTAAATAAAGGGTGGTTGTTCTATACATTTTGATGTAATTATCATTTTATTTATTCCTTCTTATGCTGGAACAAACGTATTATTGTAAGCAGTTTTGGTTACTATGTATCCCATTGAGCATCACTAAAGCATTTTAATTTATGAGGAAATTTTCCATGATGTCACAGGAGAAATGGCTATATATACAATATACATAACTGACATTTTATAAAAATTATGTGCCTTTAAAATTAATGAAAACGTGAGCATGTTGTCATTACTAACAAATGCAGAATATAAAAACACAATTGTTATTTTAAGATGCTTTTCTAACTAGAAGTTATTCATATCTTCATTAGAATAAAATAATTTACACAATATGTTAATTTCCCCTGTATGTCACATTCATTTACATAAAACACTGGCCTAAAATCTGACTTTTAACTGTGAGTCATTAATTTATTTATTACATTCACAAGGCTGCTATACACACCTGGTAAATTATGAATTCAATTGTTCATTTGCCCCTTATTGCATGGTGTGTGACATCTTGGTCAGGCAATTCAATTATGCTTTGGGGGCTGCAGGTGAGAATAAAGGTCTACCTGAGAGGGGTCTCAAGCTTTGGCCCAGTGACAGAAATAGTCAACATCTGGTATTCCAGCCTTTTCTATTCAAACTATACTTTTATATTAAAATTGCACGTAGAAAACATAAAGTTATGCTGCCTTTTAAGCCTCAGGAAAAGTATCACATTGCTTCCTATACAAACATAACACTGCTGGCTGGGTGGTGTCATTTTGGGATTCTGTATGTGAAGTGACAAGCAGAGAAACATGACTCCATTAAATGTCATTATGTTCTATAAAATGTGACACACTGATTGAAAGAAAAACAGTCATTTTCAAACTTCATTCATATATCCACTGAAAGAAGTTATTCCTCACTTTGTGTTTTTCACAATAAGCTCGACAATTTGGGGTAATATATACGTGATTACAGCATATTTTAACTTTATGTGAGCTATAAATCAAATACACAGAAATATATGAATGTTGCTAAAAGAAAATGAAGCTGAACATTCCTAGGCAAACCATATCTCACGATGCAGAAGCTAAAGAATTTCATTTTCTTGAGAAAGTACATAAAATTCCCCTAATGTTTTGCCACCTTTGAGAGCAGTTAGTCCATGTAAACAATGGAAAAGGAAGATCTAATGCTAAAGCTCATAGTTAAATACCTAAAAGAGAGCACAGCTCATCCCCAGAGAAAAATCTGCAAACGATTTTGCTAAAGATTGACCCATAGAAACCAAGGAATTTTTATACTTTTCACTTAGAAGTGATAGAAAAGTATAATCCAGGTGTTTAAAATTATTTTATTTTACTGAAAATAAAAGTTTCTCAGTGTTACTACTGTGTGATATAGCAGTATGTTATCTAGACTATGCCTAATGCCTTCCTGATGCCACATTCAGGCTACCACATGTATGCTCTGGTTGCCAAGAGTTGAATATTTTTAAAGATAACTGAAAGTGTCAAAAAATATTCCTCAGATCTAGTTCTTGGAGTCACATGTTTATATATGACTTATATGATGGCTCTAATGTCACAAACTTTTCTAATCCGAAGGGAATTTTTATTCTTTCATTTGATTATTTTTATCCTGTATTATAATTTAGTATTTTATTCATCAGAAGATTCATTTTTCCAAAATATCATTCTTTTACTCTCACTCAATATTTTTTACATACCCCATAATCTACTAATCATTTTTCTTGGTGAAGGAGAATCCATTTTATATATTTTCCTTTATTTACAAAGTACAACTTTCAAAAAAACATAGAAACCAAACAATAATTTTCTATTAAAAATCACTGAAAAATTCACAGGTTTTTGATACCTAAATTTGTAATCAAACTTAATTTTATTTGGTCTACTATACCATCTTGGACTTGAAACACAATTTTAGAAGCCACATCATAGAGGAGACTATCATGAGTAATTTTATGTTGACTGTCTTAGGGTTACTACTGCTATGATGAAACACCATAACAAAAAAGCAAGTTGGTAGGAAATGGTTTACTTTTCTCATACTTACACATCAGTCTATCATTGAAGGGAGTTAGGCAGGAACTCATACAAAGTAAAGACCTGGTTGCAAGTGCTGATACAGAAGCCATGGAAGAATTCTGTTTACTGCTTTGCTCTTCATGGCAGGTTCAGCCTGCTTCCTTACAGAACACAAGACCCTCATCTCAGGGATGGTGCTGTCCACAATGGGCTGGTCCTACTCCACCACTACTTAAGAAAATGCCCTCCAGCCAGATCACATGCAAGCATTTTCTCAATTGAGGTTCTCTCTGTTCAGATGTCTCTAGATTGTATCAAGTTGACATAAAATTAGTTGCACAGTAACCAAATTTCACAATGCCTTGTCCGAATCTCTGATAATCTCCAAAGAAAGCTTCCATAAATGGAAGTGGTTGATTTATCATGGTGAAATGTGACTAAAGGATTGTCATTCTAAACTTCACATAGGAAAAATGAACCATCAGTTCCCATACCTGTTTTTCAATAAAATATTTATTAGAATATTTAAATTAGCAAATGTCAGGTTCTGACTTTCAGAAGTTCCAACACAATAGTATGAGTTAATCTGCACAGAACATGAACACAGGGAATTAAGCTTTCAGTTCTGTTTGGGTTTGAATATTTTCTTAACAGATTAGATTACACTCTAACTGTCCTTCATCGGTAATAGTTCCATGGTCCAAGCTAAGTGCAGAACTAAACATCAGAGAGTTGTAATAGAAACACTATGGGTCAAGAAGATCTGTAATAGTGATAGAGAAGTATATTGAGAGTAGGGAAAAGGTCTCAACACCTGTGAGGCTGTGGGGCATGATGTAATTTCAGCAATAAAGTACTCAGTAAAGACTGTGCATCTCAGATGAGACTGGGTGGCACCTAACAGGACCCTGATTTTGAGAAAGATAATGAATAGCAGCACTTTCTTTTATAATGCCCTGACAGGGTGGCTCTATAGCAACAGGCATATCTAATGAGTACCTTTTCCATTATTCCTCTAATCTGGTGATTTTCTGTGGATTCAAACAGATTTTCCACATGTTGTATTCTTGAATTTGTTATGCATATATAAACATGTGGAACATTTTGTCTGAATTATTTTTATGACTATGATTGCAGAGAGCATGCAGTTTGTCAAGCACAACATGCATGTAGTTGGTTAAACTATTCATTCACATAAGCAATTAGTGAAAGCTTTGATATAATAATAACTTTTCAATAAAAAAAACAGTCGCATTATGTCTTAGTCTTTGTTCCATTGCTGGGAATGATGCTACAACTAAGCCACTCTTCTAAAAGAAAGAATTGGGTGCCTATTTAGAGCTTCAAAGGTGAATTCCATGATCATTATACAGAAAGGCATGGCAACACAGAGACAAACATGGTGCTAGAGAAGTGACTGAGAGGTCTACAGCCATATCTACAGACTTGAGGGAAAGAGACTGGGCCTGGCAGGGGCTTTAGAACAGTTGAAGCTCATCTACAAGTGACACACTCCATACAACAAGTCCACACCTCCTTTTCCTTCTAATCCTATCAAAGAGTTCCTTCCACTATCTGGTGACTATTTGTTCAAATTTAGGAGTCTATGGGGGCCATTATTTAAAACCCTGCATTCCATTCCCTGATCCCCATAGGCTTGTACCCATATGAAAAAAATCATTAATAAAATCATTAATAAACAAAACTGAATTCAGATCAACTTCAAAAGTCCCCATAGTCTATCACAGTATCACATGTAGGCAGAGTTTTCCTGTCCTGACCACTTTACCTCAAATAACTGATACAAAGAGTTAATATTCATTATAAATGTTTGGCTGATGGCTCAAGCTTGTTACTATCTAACTCTTACATTTAAATAACTAATATTTATTATCTGAGCATTGCCATGTGTCTCACAACTGGTTACCTCAGTTCTATACCTCATAGACATACAAGCTATATGTCTTGACAGCTAGCTGGCTTCTCTTCTCTTATCCCCTCTTCATCCCTGTATCATTGGTTTGAGAGTCTCGCCTAACTTAATTCTTTCTTGCTATAGGCAATCAGGTTTTTTTTTATTTATCAATAAAAGTAACTCATATTAACAGTGTTCAGAAGGATTATTCCACAGCATTCAGTACTGTCCAAATTTCAAATTCTATTCTGAGACTCAGGGAAATTTCTTGAGCGTAATCTCCCATAAAGTCAAGATAAAAACATCACATTACTTCAAGCATGCATTGTCTGTATATATATTATCATTCCAAAAGGGAGGAGAAGCCAACATAGTGAGGAAATGCTGTACCAAAGCAAGACCAAAATCGAGTTGGGAAAACTCTAAATTCTGTGTCTCCATGTCTGGTGCCAAAAGTTTCTTTTGATTTTCAACTAAAGCTACTTTTAGCTTTAGTGATGGCAACATACTTCTCTTTTTTGGACTAGCTCCCTACCCAGTCTGCAATTTTCTTGCAAGGTAATTCACTACTTTGACTTCTCCAACATCATGAGGTATACAATGCAATCCAGTCTTCCCCTGAACAGCTTCATGCAATGGCCTCTCTGGGCCTCCATGCAGGTACACTTTTGCCACATGCCTGGCCTCAGTATCTTTCCTTTGGACAGAGTTCTACAACCACTTTCCTGAATCTTTGACACTAAGGCCTGAACCAGATGGCCAAGTCTGCCAAGTTCTACTAATTGGTTGGTATGCAACTTGGCTCTCTTGCTCAATTACAGTTTCATCAACTTCCTTTTGTTGATGGTTTCTTTCACAACTTAATTTTTTTAAACTTCTTTACAAAAGTGGAAAGCTTAGCTGGGTAAGATATTGCCCTCACATTACAACTCCCTTTATTCTATTGAACAACAGGCTTTTCTATAAAAAAAAAAAATTATCTCCTTGAGCACTTAGCAGCATTATACTTCCTGGTGCTCTTTTCTCTCCTCAACTGTATATTTTGTAATTCTCTTTGTCCTAATAGGTTTCCATTATAGATCTGTATATGTGTGATTATTAAAAACCACATGACTCAATCCCTGGTGTAGGAGGTCCTTCTGTATTTGTGTTGCTTTCATTGGTTATTAAAGAAACTGCCTTGTCCTAGTTAATAGGGTGTAACTCAGGTAGGCAGGGAAGACAGAACAGAATTCTGGGAAAAGGGTCAGAGTGTCAGATGCCATAAATCTCTGGCCTGAGATGGACGTAGGCTAGAATTTTGCTGGTAAGTCACAGTCACATGGTGGTACACAGATTTAATAGAAATGGGTTAATCAAGATGAGAGAGTTAGAGAATAAGAGGATAGAGCTAATGGGCCAGGCAGTAATTTAATTAATACAATTTCTTTGTGGTTATTTCAGGGGTTAAGCTAGCCAGGCAGCGGGATGTGGTCTGTTCGCCTTACTACAAATCACTACTAGGCTGTCTTGAAATCTCCTCTGCCAAATCTGTTAGTACTAAACTCTTCAATTTCACTTCAGGCAGACTTTTTTTTTGACAATGCTTTAAAGCAGCTATATTCTTTGCAAATTATCAAAAAAGTGGCCTCTAGACCACTTACTGATATTTATCCCCTGTGAAGCTTCTTCAGCTGGTCCCTCCAAATTCAAATTGCCTTAGGCATTGTCTTTCATGCTTCTACTAGTATGGCCCATTATGTCCCACTTAAAGCATTCAACTGCTTTTCCAAAGTGTCAAAGTTCAGATTCTCCAAGAAATAAGATGGTCAGGCCTCTCACAGCAATATCTGCTCTTTGGTACCAACTTTCTGTCTTAGTTATTATTCTACTGCTGTGAAGAATTGCCATGACAATGACAACCCTTTTTTTCTGTCTTTAACATTTTTAATTTTCAAATCTATCATTAAGACAAAAAGTAAACAAAAGTTAGATTTGTTGCAAATTTTATGATTTTTTTTCTGAGGGAAAAACGTTATAGTAAAAAGAACGCCACTGGGTGTACAATAAAGCACCACAACACACATTACAAATGGAGCTTCCTGTTGCTGCAACACAGGAGAGGGACCGTCCTCCCCACTGCTCTGTGTTAATCAGGACTTCATTAAAGGAAAACTATAAAATCCCCTAGGTTAACTAAGTCAGACACGGTCTGGACCACAGTGCTTGACAAGGACGATGCTGACTATCTGTGCTAACAGAAAACATTTCAGAAGGCCCAAAACAATCAACCTGGAAACCAAAACCTTATTTTACCTAGATAAGCAAAATTGAATACGAAAGCAGTCCCACCTCCCAGTAAGAGCAAAGGTTATTTTTGTTTGTTTGTTTTCTTCCTTTCTTTCCAGTTGGAGGCAGGGGGCATGGTCTGTGCTGGCTCTGGGGATCGCTGGCCTAGTTGGCATCCAGCTTGGCCATTTCCTGCACATAGATGCCTATACTCTCACTGTCAAAAAGCACAAAGCACACGATTTTGATGGAGGAGGACATAGTGCACAGAAGTGATTGGAGATGGCCGTCAGAATGAGCTGGGCCGCCGTCTGCTTCGGAAACCCATTCCTACCAGTACCAATGGATGGGAAGGCGATGGATTTCAGCTTTCTGTCATCAGATAAGGCCAAGCAGTTTTTCACCGTCTTTTCCAGAAGCTCTTCACGCTTGTCTGTACCCCAGACTGGACTATTACAGTGAATCACGAACTTGGCGGGCAGGCCACGGCCTGCACTAACAGCAGCTCCAGCTGTTTCCAAGGGTCCATTCTTTTTCCGAAGTTCCAGAACAGCTTCTAAAAACTCCTTGCAATCCTTTTTCTCCAGTATGTTTCCTAGATTATCTTTAAGGTCAATGTCAGCATTGGTAGGATTGATTATGGCCGCCTCCTCAAAGTCGGCTAAATTACTGATCTCACTGTGAATAAGGTTCAGCTTCTGGCCGAGGAAGAGGCTCTTGGTGGAGAAGACAGTAAAGCCATCCGCAGGCGTGCCCTCCGTTGTACTGTCTGCGCTGGCTGCCTTGCTGATTTCTCCCCGCTTCTTCTTAGACTTCCGGGCCCCCTTCTTGCCTCCTGTTTTCTTAGCCACTGGCTTCTTCTGGGATGGAGACTTGGCCTTTTTGGCCGGTGGAGGCGTGATGATGGCTTCCAGCTCTCCCTTGGATCCTTGCTTCTTCGCTAGCAGCTCAGGATGGATATTAGGCCACACTCCCCCGCTGGCTATGGTGACTCCGTTGAGCAGCTGGTTTAGCTCCTCATCATTGGCAACAGCTAACAGGATGTGCCGGGGAGTGACCCGTCCCTTCTTGTTGTCTTTTGCTGCATTGCCAGCCAGCTCCAGGATCTCAGCAGTCAGGTATTCCACGATGGCAGCCATGTACACAGGTGCCGATATTTAGGGTGGCCTTTCTTATTGTACCGCAGCATCCGTCCCACTGAGAAGATGACTCCTGCCTTGGCTGACCGGGAGGTCTTGGTAGATTTCTTCTTCCCACCACGACTCTACACGGTGGTGGCCCAGAAGCAGATCAGCCGGCCTGCCCAGGCCTCCTCGCTTCCTGCCTGCGGGTCCTGCGCTTGCGCCCTCCGCCTGGCTCCCCAATGACAACTCTTATAAAAGAAATAACTTAATTGGGGACTTGCTTAAATTTTCAGAGGCACATTCATTTTTATTACAAGAGGGATCATGGCAGCACACAGAGAGACATGGTGCTAGAGAAGTACCTTAGAATTCTACATCCTGATCCTTAGACAGTAGGGAGAAAGACTGGGCCTGGCAAAGATTTCTGTCACACTTTCTTCAACCCTACCACATTTTCTAATCCTTTTAATCCTATCAGAGTGTTTCTTCTACTCCGTAGTGAGTATACATTTAAATATTTCAGTCTATGAGGACCGTTCTTGTTCAAGCCATCACACATTATATCACAAAGCTGGATAAAAATAATTCCTGATGAACTTGTATTAATAACAACACAATCATTCATGCTGATGTGGCTCATCCAAACAAAGAGATATTTTCATTTCCAAATTGGGTTCTTTGAAGGTCAGTGCACTTGTCCATGTAGAAAATAATAGACATACTTATTTATTCTCCAAAATATAACACTTCAGAGTATTTCAACTAAGTTATAAAAGCTGACGTTAAAATGACAAGCATAAAGCTGAATGCCATTTAAGTAGATGTTACAGAGACAGACTTCTACTTTTTCTATTTTTGCATTGAATGAAACTGATTCCTTCCACACTGCTTTTATTCTTACAAAGTAGTAACATGTTCAAAAAATTTTACCATCATGTTTTTCTCTCCACAAAACTAAAACAGTATCATAAAATAAACCTATATACATAGGAGAATAATCTCAAGGAAATGTTCGAGGAAAATGTAGAAATAAAATAAAATATGAGTGTTATTGTCCAAACTGTTGTTTTAACTGTTAATAAAAAATGACAAACCAAAGTATGTGAAATTCATAAATTGTTGTGAATCATCAAATCAAGCCCATCACACCCTCAAAAAGACAGAACCTCCTCCGAGAACTCCAAAACCATTGTTTCCTGGAAAACTAAGGCATCATTAATTAGAGTACAGAAACAGGATAAAAGGTAACAGATACAAATCAGCTGCTTTTGTTTCACAAAACTTATGAAATGAAAATAATCAGGCATTCTTGTTATTGGAGAGTAGTTCTGTTTTATGCCCACATTTCTTTTTCTCTAGGTATGTACATTTCAGAATATATTAAGTTCTTTGAAATAAAAGTTAACTTGGAACAAATAATAAATCCAAATCTTGAATATGAAGCCATAAATTTCTATGCTCAGAGGCAAGTGACAGACTTCATCTAAATACAGGTGAAGCAAAGGAGGAAGTTCAGTTAGATTGTATTCTCAGTTGTACCACCAAATGTAAACACTCAAATTATTCTGAGTTTGGAATGCTATTAAGATCTCAGTGTTTTTTTTTAATTCCAGGTTTTTAGAAAGAAAAAAATTTATTAATATAAATTTAAAGATTCATTGTCTAATAAAATGCTGAATGTAAATGATCAATTTTATATAGCAACAATACTTAGAACATATTTTGTTTTAACTCTTAAATTTGGAAGATTCTCACAAAGAATTAATTTATTGTAATCATAGGAATTTGATTAAGAAATAAATTCATCGCTAAGAATTGTATGCTATATTTAGTGTTTTATTTTTTATTTGACAATTGGGAATATAAAGACAACTATTACTTTTTCTTGGGACAAAACACTACTGCATATTAATGTCAGAGTTCTAATTCAGGTTTCTCTCTTTTTGTAGAAAATGTGGTTTTTGATTCTAAAATAATGTGAGTATATTTAGATAATTATATACATGGATACATATATATTTGTATGTATAAATAAATGTATATTGGTATATAGATACTCATATCGAACATATACTTTTAAATGTAGAGAAATTTGTTTCAGTGTTTCCAGAATTCAGGTATTAATAAATAAGAATAAATAAGATTATAACTACAGCATTAGGAACATAACAAGAATTAGCATTTAACTCTAAGGGTTTTTTTCTCCAGCAATATTAGATAATCAATCTGAGTCAATTTTTGCCATTTCTAATATATTTTAATGGTGATTTGTATGCTTATTCCCAGCAATTCAACCAAGGCAACCTCTACTTGTGAGCATTAAACATTTGATCAATATAAGAGTTTCACTGTAGAAATGGTGTTAAAAGTTTATTCATTCAGTGCACTCTTTAGAGATGATTAACTGTCTTTATTATATTAAAGCAAACCCAAAGCCATCTGCCAAAGGCGATTGTGTCCAAGCACTGAAACCATTTCATGTGAAAACTCATTTTCAGGCTCCTAATTATTTTTCATTACAGTGGCAGTGTGGAATAGATTGGAATTGGACAGTAATTGCCAGGTCTGAGCAGTGTGGACCATTGCAATGTATCAGTTTAGATGAAGTGTGACAAGGATACATCTAGCTACTATATAACTTCCATTAGCCAACTTCCCTGTCCCTGATCATGTAACACTTCATAGAATGTGGTCAGCACAAGGTCATAATAATGGCTTTCTGAGTGACTTCAAGTATTTTGTACAAGTGCAAGCTGTTAACCCCCTATGTTAACACTGTTGTAGTAATATCTGGTATTGTAACTGTCAAAATATCTATTCTTCAGAAGGAAGAAGTAAACTTAAAGTGTGGCTTCAAATTTAAATTTGGTTTCTTACACAGATGTCTGGAAGCAAAATTATGCCAGAAATTGAGATAATGATTTCTTATGGTATTATCTTAGGTGAAAATTATTTAGAACTATTCAAAAAGCCTTGTACAATAGTTATTAAAGTTGTATCCATGAAGGAAGGAAATCGTCTCAAATTATGTCTATCTGTACTAGCAAGTGATCATTTTGTGGCTACTGTACTGATAGAACTAAACGGCTAAAAAAAAAGTCCTTGCATGAAGTTTTTTAAGCAGTGATAATTAATGTGAAATGTGATTAATAATCCATTAGATAACCTTCATCCTATCCACAGCTTTTGAAAATCTGGATTTACTTATGTATATCACAATAGAGCAGATGCTATTGATATTTACTGGGTAAACTTCAATGATGCAGTGAAACATCGCTTATTTCCCAGAATAGCTTTCAATGATAAATGGCCTGTTTTGCTGATCCAAAATATCAAGATGCCAAACATATTGGATATGATTCTGTGTGGGTGCTGACTTTGTGATGTGAAGAGGTGCAATAATTTGCTTTCAAGCCAGTACTAGGTTTGTTCATGTAAAAAATTATGTGACTATTTCTCAAATATTTACAACTTTCTATTGTATATATTTTGAGTCCTACCATAGTTATGAATATAGGCTGTACCACACATATTCATTTACATGTTTGAGCTTTAAAATATTATTTTCTGTTTAAAATGATTGCCAGTTGGTCTTTGTTTGTAGTTTCTGATTTTGTTAATTTGTTCTCTCTTAACATGCTTTAATTTTTTCCAAATCATATGATATCAAGACAAAAGTTATTTTAGCTAACTTGAGAAACTACCAGGTCACATATTTTATTATTTAACAACTGCTAAATTTTGAGAAGTGTCTAAGTAGATGTGTAAGTAAAACATTTCTTGAGAAAACTGAAGGTATGTCTTAGTTTATATAATTTCAATTAGATTTAGCTGACTCTGAAAAAATTAACTATTTGAGTCACTAATTTGAAAGAACCACATTTGATGAACGGGATAATTCAAGCCACAGAGCCATAAATCCCCACTTTAATTTAGTAGTTCTAACTCTCAGCTCGACCTTGTCCTCTTTCTAGGTAGCCTATTATGAGTTTAATCATAGGTTATAAATATATGTCACAACTAGGGTGAACAACACATGGATCTATCTATGCATAGCAGAAAGTACATGACACCATGACCCAAGTAAAGTGCTACTGTTCAGAAACTGCATACTGTGGATATTGAACATCATTTGTACATGTTCAATTCAGCTTTGGTTCATAAAAAAGCCATACTATTCTCTATATGTAACCATTCATTAAACGATTAATATATCGTTTGAGATTTCACCATCTTTGCATACATATCGATAACAGTAGTTTCCAACCTTAATCAAGATAGCAGTAATACTGTTAAAAATGAAATAATGAATAAATAATGAGCAAAGAACCGGCAAAGATTTTAGGAGCATGGAGTTGGTTTCAACATATTAAGTAGCAAATGCTTTTGTACACATAGAGACATGCACTAAATAGATAAATAGGATACATGAGATCTTGATGCCTAAAGAAATGGGTCCCTGGGGAAACAAGCACCAAAATAATTTCTTAGTATGAAAAGGAAAATCCAAAGTGTAAAAGTGAATACTTTGTACACTAGTTTTTCTTTAGTATATACCTTAAAAGGTAGTAAATCTATAGGGGTGTAAATTTATTAATAAAACAGAGTTAAGTGAGATATATATATATATATATATACACATCGTATGTATGTATGTGTTTAATCAAGATTATTCATTGCAAAATACAAATATATTTTTATAATGCCCAATTCTTTAAGCAATGTAGCATTGTCTTAATAACAAAAAATCAAAAAAGGATTAAAA
Source organism: Myodes glareolus (assembly GCF_982192425.1). Taxonomy (NCBI): domain Eukaryota; kingdom Metazoa; phylum Chordata; class Mammalia; order Rodentia; family Cricetidae; genus Myodes; species Myodes glareolus. Next base: position 43,936,157 of record NC_142041.1, on the reverse strand, counting down.
CTTAAAATATTTTAGAGTACTTAGGATGTATTTTTATATTTATATATATGATCACTCTGCTGACTATTGTATGTGTAAGGGCCCACAGTGTTGTGAACCTGTTCTAACTTGCCTGGACGTCAGAGAGTTTGAGCTTATTGTTACTCTCTCAGAGTTGACCAGAGGTATGACTACAAATGAGAGATTCTGACATAGGGTGTACTTAATTAATATTTTGGGTATAGAGGTCGAACTGCTCCACCTAGAGCATTCAAGTCTATTCTTTAGATCATGTTAATGAAGTCTGTTACCTCTGCCCTGGCATTTTGGAGTGAAATATATAAGCATGAGGAAAATAAACAAGACAGATTCAGTATTGACTAAATGTCCCTGCTGTTGCTTTTCTGTGTTTCTGTCTCTTATTTCTCTTATATCTCTGTTCTTTTGGTTTAATAATCCTAATCCTCAAGCTTCTACCCTGCACGGTATGAGTTTTGATGAATCTGGTCTTCTACATGTATAGACAACTGTTATTATTTGCCAGAGGCATATAAATATTTATAAAGAACAATAATAAAATAACCAAACCCCTAAATCTTCAACACTGTTAGCCATTAGGGAAAGGAAATTAAAAGTACTTAGAGATTTCATCTAACCCACTCCCTTTGGATGAGATCAACAAAACAAATGGCACCTGATTCTGGTGAAGAAGTAGGGTAAGGGGAACTTTGTTCAGTGTTGGCAGGAGTGACAAGTGGCACAGCTGCTGAGGAAATCAGTGTGGGAGTTCCTCAGCATGGCTTACGACCATTTTCAAAAAGATCACTTGAACTGAAACAAAATAGTTAAAATTTTTCATGATGGTGAACAAAAAGACGTGGGATCAGAGGAGAGTAATAAAGCATGATGTTTTATGTCTGGTAGCAATCACTTTTCATTTTATCTTTTTATATTGAAGTTATTTGTATTGTACTGAATAAAATGAAATAACAGATGATATGGAAGGATGATGTGAATTCTGTGTTTGCAAACATGACATTTAAGTGTCTGACCAATAGGCCAAGAATAGGGGATTTCTCTCTGAGGTTTAGCTCTTCCCTTTACAGAGAAGGATCCAATCTTAGTCAAAGAGCAAATTCCCATCGCTCACATGATGGCTTTTGAAAGCAGAAATCCATCACTATAGGCTCAGCCAGGGCAACTTTTCTGATTGTTTGTAGCTTCAATAGATAGCATCATTCTTTATGGGTAGAAAGAAACGGTACTATCAAAAGACCTGGTTATATGACACTGATACGACTCAGATTCTTGTTTTCTTATTTAACTTATTAACCAAACTCCAATTCATCTTGGCTTGATAAGAATGATTCTTTGTAACTAATCCTAACTCTTAATTTAAGATTAGTAGCTTTCTGGATCTGCAGCCTTACATACTAAGATAAAGCTGCCATTGGCCATGGTATTAAATCAAAGCACAATGCCTCCTTCGCCACATAAACTCTGACAGCAGGGTTATGTAGAACTTTAATGATTTTAAAGAGAAGGGTTTTGTTGTTGTTGATTGGTTGTTTTTTTTGTCATTAAAGTTAAAACCACTGAAAATGTGGCCTCAAATTTTGGAGAAGTAACAATAGCAAAAGTCTCAAACTAACATTACACATGGAACATCTTCAAATTTTCCTTGTTTAGAAAAATATGACCAAAATATGTAAGTTCAGGGACTGCTTCACATAGAACTGAGCCATCAAGAGCATGATAAGCATCCTATACATTTATGATGCCTTTACACCATTAGGCTTAAAGAGTTTTGAGTCTGCCAACCTTGGCTCATAGCTTCTTTCAGTCTTGAGCTTTTTTTGGTGACCTTGAACAGTACAGACTAAGAGTAATTTCACACTGTCAAACTTAGCTAATGTCACATAGATTATTAAGTACAGAAGATTTAGGAAACACTTTAATGAATATTATCATTAACATCATAATTAGGTACAAATATCTAAATAGAGACATAAGTACTCTTTCAAGTATATATTTATCCCAAAGCATTGTAGAGTCTGGGTGACTTCACACTGCTACCAGGGGTCCAGCCTAGAATTAAATCATGGAAAGGAATTCCAATTATGTTAAAAAAAAGTTACCACCAGAATTCAGTCTTTTTTATTTCTAGTCTTTTGATGAAATAAAATGATATTGTAAGGTTTTTTATCTTTATGCCCATTACTTGATATTCTTAAATTTCCTGTAAAGCATTTCAAGTATTGTGTTGAAAAGTGTTTTACATGTGACCAGTACTCAGTTTGAAAGCAAAAAAATAGACCTTTTACCATGATAGTGGCAGCCAGTAGTATTTGACACAAAGACAGTCACAAATAGATGGAATATATGGAATGACCTCTTTCTTTCAGAAAGCACACTTTCTTATGTGTGAGCTAATACTCGGTATGAGGGTGTTTAAAGATATGAACAATCCATCGTAAATTCATTCTCTTGGGTAGTGATCTTGGGTAGTGAACCTTAAGAGTTTCATTAGGTGTCACTCTGACAATATGTTTCTCCTTTACACTTCTGGAACCGTTATTCTTCAGCCCCGACTCTGGTTCCACTGGCAAAAGGTGTGGTTTTAGTGCTACAGTCAACTTTGCCTCTTGAGTAAGGCTTGGAGGTGTAGTGCTCAGTTAGTGGAGGATTTTTCTCAAGATATGACAAGAAGTAAGAAAGCCGAGAGAAGAGAAAAAGAGGCATAGAAGAAAAGGAAAAAGTTTAGACATAAGCACACATTGTGCACAAAATACTGGTATTTGGTCCTCCACACTGGAAAAAGAAAAATCAATTAGTAAAACAAGTAATCATAAGAAACTAATTCTAGGTTTATTTATAGATGTAACAAAAAGATTTATAGATGCCATGAGGACGCATGCTTTACTTTATGCTTGTTTTTGTGTTTTGTTTTTGTTTTTCTCATGATTTTCCTTGGGTTACAGACTTCTAGTGAGGTAAGAGGCATAATGACGATCTCTGCAGAGAAAAACTTCCTTTTCTTCTTCAGCAATAAAAGAATTGATGATTCTGAATAATTATTTTCTTTTAAATTTTCCTCAATCTATGTTCCTTTTGTAATTCTGTGAACTACTTAATTAGAGGGATAAAATTAGATGGGCATTTAAATGAATAAACAAACCAAACTTAGGTTCAAAGAAATTGAAGAAGCATTCAATACTATCACCATTTCAGCCTAAACTGCCATAGGACTGTCTGAGTATGTCTCTCCATGGGAGTCACTGGGCAAGGCTAGAATTTAGCACAAGTGTTTACTGAGCTCAGACCAATTCAGAATTTCAGATCAGTGTCCTTAAAAATCATAAAGATATAGATAATTTGCAAAATAGTAAAGGGTGTATGAATATATAAACATGTATAGTGTGTGTCTGTGTTTCTACAGTGTGTGTGGTGTGTATAGAATATGGTCTGTATGTATGAACTTATTATATATGTGCAATTATGGTTTTTGTGAATGATGACTGTGTTTGAGTGTGGCCTGTGTAATATGTAGTGCATATAATCTTTTGTGCTCTCTATGTATGGGTACATGTTTTCATGTGTGTGTGTGTGTGTGTGTGTGTGTGTGTGTGTGTGTGTGTGTGGTAGATGTATGTTGTTTGTGTGTGTGCAATTATTGACTGTATATTTTTTATGTTCTGGATGGCTTTTTTGTGTATATGTATACATGTGTGCATGCATGTGTACTTTGTGAGGATGTGTGCTCGTACACATGCTTGTGTGTATGTGTGTGTTCATTTTCCTTTGATACATAGCATGGTGCTGAACAACCTGACAAAAATGTACCAGTAATCCATAGTGAATCACATTTCTTTCAATTTTTCTTGTACTACAATGACAAGTTTGCCTCTCGAAACTCTGTGCATGCTTCCCTTGGAATGAACAAGAATACCAAAATGTACAGGAATACTATCTTCATTAGAAGAAACTATTTTAAAAAGCATTTGCCTTCAATTTTCTGTCAATTCAATCACCAATACTCACATTTTTATACTGAAGAGAGAACCACAAAGACTTAACTTTGAAATATTCACAAATGTTGTAGTTAGATTTTGAATTCAGTGAAATATTTTAAATCTAGGAAAGTGTCTATTTTCTTTGTAGTAAACTAATAAAATACTCTCAAATATTGTTTTGATAACTAATTTTATCACTAAGTATTTTGAAAAAAAGCTGTTTAGGTTAATTATTACATTTGTACATTTGTATAATCTTGTCAGTTTTAAATGAAGTATGTTTCTATCTAATCAACAGAATATTAGACAAATGTCACTATATAAGATATTGTGGGCATCTTATATAAACGGCTGTATGTTAGGTTCTTCACACAAAATATAATTAGCACAGCATTATTCTTAAAAAATATTTTTATAATTCTTGAAACATTGAAAACTGTCAAGTAATTGATGTACTCAAAATGCATCTGTTGTTCTTACTATGCAGGAATTAAAAATTACAACAATAAATGTTTCCAAGGTTCCTACATGGTTACAGACTCAAGTACTAATTTTCTGTGCAAAATTCCACGGCTATTATATAATTCCAGAGTTTCAATAAGTTTAAATGTAAACATGGAGAAAGAAAAATATGCTCTGTAGTGACCTTTATGCTCCAGGGTTTATTAAGCCCCAGTCACCTTCCTAGCCTTAGAAAACTGTTGTTCTTTAATCCAGTCACACCTACCAGATGAATGTCATGACATAAAATGCAACCCTGCAATAATCACAGCTCCAAAATGCTGAATAACACTAACTGTTGTCACCACCAATGCCTTGGCCCTTGAAAGGTGAACACCAAGGGCATTGCACTTCTCCTTTTAACCTTGGAAGTAAAAACATTCTCTTGGATCAACATTCAGTCTCTTTCCCTCATGCATGGCCTCTCTTGGAACTTACTTTGCAAGCCTTCACATAGACTGTTGGTATAACAAAGGTCAATGAGAGTTTGTATGCATAAACAGATTTTTATCTGTGGAGTCTACCTGATATTTTTTCACTGTCACTCTTTCATTTTCAAGTGATGTAATTGTTCTGTAACCTTGAGAATTCCCATATGCTTCTGGTTATATTAAACTGATTATATATGCCCATCAGCAAGAGATCATGCTTTACATGCAAAATGAAATCCAGTTCATACTTCTAAAATTGGCTTTAAGAAATATATATATATATATATATATATATATATATATATATATATATATTCATTCAATAAATTTGGTCTCCATGTCGATTTAGTGAGCTACAATCTATGCAGCTGTATATATAGAATGTAGATTTTGAAATTTCTATTATTTGTTACCCTCAGCATGTATTGAGGGTTAACTTTTTTTTTTTTGAGGGTTAACTTTTTTTTTTTCCTGAAGTAGGTCCTTGAAATTCTGCAACTTTCCAGGTGGAAAATGAAAACCATATACTCAGATGATTAAATTATACAAATATATTACATATCAAAGCAAAACACATATTTCTCAGATAAGAATGAGAAGATAAAATTGCTATTGAAAACAACTCATTTTGAGAAGAATTATTTCTTCATTTTAAAATGGCGTGGTTTGAAATTTAATCCACTATTAACATAATTGCTTAGTAAATACAAAGCCTCATATTTTTTTCTTCATCAGCAGAAAAATTTCAAAACATATAAATATTTCATGTACATATTTTTGAATTCACAAGATGGGACTGCCTAGGGTATCAGATACAAGAGATGATTGCAAAGTTGTTTAATTTACAATATCAGTAAAATTGATGGTATTTAAATCATTATAACTTAAAATACATCATTATATATTATGAATAATTATTTTTAGGAAACTATGTCTCAAAAATATCAGTTTGTTTTATAATTCGATCCTGAGTTTCATGGTTACATCATATTTATTTTTCTTCCTGTAGTTTCCAATTCTGTGGTCATAATAACGAGAATTTGCATGTTTGTCTTACACTTGACATTTTGTTTAGTTCGGAGTTTTGTATTCCTAAGTTTTTTATGTCACTAGACATTATAACTTGTATTACTAATGGTAATTTTTATTGTATGACTGGATGCTTACTGGGACATGTATGAATTTATCCACGCCTCCATTTTACCACTTCAGCTCTGTCCATCTCACCTCAACATGTCCCTATTCCAACTTCATATTATCATCTATTTTTGTGATAGCCCACTAAATCCAGAGAGTGTTAGCCACATGCCATGCGTGTGTCACCACCCTTTGGAACATAGGTTGTATTTTATTGTGTTCATGTATGCAATTCTCAAATCATAAAGAAATACAAAAGAGAAGACCGATGAATACAAACAATTTTTTGACACCTTATCATTCCCATGATTCTCACATTAGTAGTGTATGATACCTCTCTTTTATAACTGTGGAACATTATTAGCTGATGTCTCTATCTCATGAAATACCAGATCCACTTCATTAATCTACCAAATTCCTTTCATTTCTTCTTCCTGGAACATATATCTATCAATGAAATATTTGTATTAAAGTGTGCATTGTGCACTTTGGAAAGTTTCCTCAGGAATTATGATCACTTGTTGCTTTTGTAGAGGACACGGGATTAAACAGTAGCACTTAGTGGTAGCTCCGAAATTTTCCATCTCCTGTTTCAGTGACTCCACATCCTACCTGGACTTCTCGGGGACCAGGACAGTAGGCAGTACACAAAATAGACACAGAATTTTATGATTTCAAGGAGATGCCCCCCACAAAATTTGAGCATTTATACTTGTTCCCCAGTTGATTTCTGTTTGGAAAGCATGAGGATATGTGATCTTGCTAGAGGTCATATGCTACTGGGGGTCTGCCTTGATACTTCAAAAGACGTGCCACACCCAATGTGGTGTCTATAAGATCTGTTTTGGATTAAGATAAGAGTTCTCAACTGCCCTGCTACCTCTGTTGCCTTGGCATGGACTATTATCTTTCTTAAAACATAAGCTTCCAAAACACACTTTACCCTATAAGTTGTCTGACTCGTGTTTTTTTTTATTACAATTGAAAAGGAATTAATAAATAGGGAAACACCCACACAAACAAAATAAATGGATATTTTAATGTCCATTATAATTTTTCAGCATAAATTTAAACCCAGATCTCATTCAAAAGACCATTTGTAAACTTCCTTCTTTTCCTCTTATTGTATCTATAGAGTACTTAATCACCTGGGTAAGCCTTCTTATCTCAAAGGAAGGACCATCCTAATGGGGCTTTGTTTACATTTCCTCATTTCCTCTCCCCTACCTAGTTTTCATAACAACATGATATCTATGTTTCTAATAATTTGGATGTGCTTGATGGATATTTATTAAATGTTTGATTGTCATGCTATCCATTCTGTTTTATGTCACTATACAACTAAGTGTTGATGGAAGAAACCATATCTTGTTCATTTACATTCCTTGTGATTAGTAGAATGGCAGACATTTAGAACTACAGAATGATCATTTGTAGAAGAACTCAGAGTATTTCAACACATTTGAGACTAGCTAGCTTTTTGACAATGTATTATAAAGCCTTCACTTATTATCTAACTGAAGGGCAGTCTTACAGCTGCAGATATCTAGAACAAGTGAATATATATAATTCACTGAAACATATGTGATGCTTTCCAAATTATATAATCTTCCACAAGTTATGTGGTTCATTGTCTTTACTAATTAGATAATTATTTTTAAGAAGTTTTTTATTCACATTTTTAAATTATCTTTTAAATTATCTTTGGATATTGGTCTTCATGATATTTCAAAGTATTATAGATACTATATCGCAAATTTTAAGCATAGCCACAAATTTCAAATCACACAAATGCTCCATAACAATGTGAAATGGGAACTTGATAATTGTTCTAAAATAATTACTAATAATTTCATTCTAAATAATTTTATTTATGAATTAGAAAATAAATTCTTTTACTTTAAAAAAAGGTTTTGCTAATCTGAGTATCCTAATATCTGAATTTTCTTTTTTCTCTTTTTATCTCTGCTAGGAAATGAGCAATGAGCAAACCTTTTTGACATAATTACAATATGAATTTCTTCTGTAATTTCAGGTATTCAAATTTAGAAAATTTAATTAGACATTAAATTGACACCAACAAAATATTGGTGCAATCAAATTGTAAAACTGACACTTGTTTTCTTACTATTGCATTCAAATACTAAAATAAATTATAAATATTTATTGATTATTTCAGGGACTACATGAATTTTTTTCTCCACCAAACAATTCAATTACTGGCTTATAACATAACCATAAAATTTATAAAATGAATTGGGGAATACTAAAGAAAGTTTTCACTGCTTAATCTTTTGTATAAAAAGCACAAATGATAGTTGGTTTTGCATAAACAATTCTTCTTGTTTGCAAATGACTTATGTATATTTTTTCTCAAATCCATATATATATATATATATATATAATTGTACTTAGTAGATATTTATTATTCACATAGTAGATATTTTATTATTCATTTACTTTAAGTATTCTGAAAGAATTCAATGATCCTTAAAAGTGATTTTCAGTATAAATTAGATATTATATTTTACTAATGCTTTGTTCAAAATGGCATTTTTTTATTTTCAAAATTCTTACTTTCAGGAAAAACCAAAATTCAAAATCTTTTCCTTATTACTTACATTTTCAAAACTTTCCATCCACTGACATATTTTCTCCTTTCCATGGAAAGACAGCACAGCTTTCTATGATCTTTGCCCATTTCTGCAGAAACTGACACATGATAAACACTCATATTTTCTTTCACTTGGATATTTCTTCTGGAAATAAATTTCTCTTAGTTCTTATTGTTTGTTTGTTTTTGTTTATCGAGACAGGGTTTTTCTGTAGCTTTGGAGCCTGTCCTGGATCTAGCTCTTGTAGACCAGGCTGGTCTCAAACTCACAAATATCTGCCTGCCTGTCTCCCGAGTGCAGGGATTAAAGGTTTATACCACCACCGCCTGGCTCTCTTTGTTTTTTCTTCCCTAGAAATTATCTGACTGCTAACATAATGCAGTTAAGAAAAAGATTTCTTCCAGGCATATGTTTATTTTTTTTTGTATATTTTCCTTCAGTCTATATTTTCTGGATTTTTATATTATATTTTCAGTATCCCTCATAAGACTGTAATTTGAATGCTTGTTCTCAGTTAATGATGCTATTTGGGTATATGTGGAGCCTATAGAAAGTAGAACTTCACAGTAGAAATATATTAAAAGAGATTGGAATTTTTTTCAGGCTATACTACCTTTAATTCTTTCCCATGCTGATTAGTCTTTTGTCTTCCATGTCATGAACAACTACCCTCCAACCTCCTCCCACCACAGAAGACTCAATACACCACGTCCTATGATCTGTGACAGTGTGAAACAAATCTTCTGAAAACATTAACAAAAATAAACTGTAACTTCTTCAGTTATTTCTGTAGGTGTATGTGTGTGTGTGTGTTTGAAAATTATCTAAGAAATATTACACACGTGATTCTCCATAATGAGACTACTTATTAGCTACACAAGACTGTCTCAAACTAGGCAATAAGCCTCTTTTTCCTTTGAAAATAGGAACAAACATTCACATTGTAGGATCCTGTGTGGTCATTATGGGAATATTCATTGGTGAAGGGCGTACTTGACACCTCAGCCATGAGACACACAGACCATTTAGTAATGATAATTGTTTTAATGAGATGACTAGTGCAGTTCTTTGATGAAAACATCAGCTGTTATATTTATGAGATACCATCAGGAGTTTGATGTATGTCCAATTTTGCCTTCAATTGCTGTGATAGAGACCAGGATGGAAAGCATGTTGGGAATGGAAAGGTTTATTTATCTTAAACTTTCTAACTTCCTAATCACAGTCCATGACTGAAGTAGGACGTCAGCAAGGACAAGAAGCTGGAATGGAAGCAGAAACAGTATTTACTGGTTTGTTACTGTAAATGGTTTTTCAGCCTACTTTTTTAAACATCCCAGGAAACACTCCAGAGATTGTATTTCCTACGGTGGGCGCAGTCCTTTGACATCAATCATTAATTAAGAGATTGCCCCACCATCTAGACTGCAGGTCAATATTATGAAGACGTATTCTCAATCAAGTTTCTCTTGCCAGATGACTCTAGCCTGTGTAAAGTTGACAAAAAGCTATGTAGCACACTGTTTCTGTTTAACCATTTCATATCTATTCTCTCTCTCTCTCTCTTTCTCTCTCTCTCTCTCTCTCTCTCTCTCTCTTTCTCTGTGTGTGTGTGTGTGTGTGTGTTTTGCTATGGTGCTCCTGATTTAATGTTTAACAAAAATTATTTCTCATGACTATGTGACCATAAGCATTGGTGCTCTTTCTCTGTGTTTTGTACTCAAATCTATCTGTTCATAAAATAATTTAAATTTAAAACAGTAAGCAAATTCTTTGTCAGATGTGTTAATTTGCTTGTTATTTTCCATGCATCTATAACTGTTAACTATTACTAGGGAATATCAATTACTCTTTTCCTTTTAAGACACTGGTCAGTGATTCTTATCACAAATATTTCTTGATTGACTCAATTATAGAAAATATATTAAAACCAAGGAACATAGGAAAGGGTGTTGGGGAATTTGAAGCATGACAAGTAAAACAAGAATTTAGGCATATTACATCCTAATTCATTAATCTTTATTTCAGTGTATGCTAAAATTTCTAATAGGTACTCAAGTGAGTAATTTACATGAGTTTTAGATTAAAGACTAATACTATATATTAAAATTGATACAGAGATAAATAACATCCAACATATTCACTGGAGAAATGTAGAAAGTTTGAGCATTACAAAGCAGAAACATAGAAAATAGAAATATTTATTTGTAAGTTTATTTTCTTATGTATTTCACTCTACCAAAACAGATTATTGCAAAGTGTATGTGTTCAATAAAATCTTTACTTAAATTATGTAGCAACTACAAGCTAAATACAAATTAGTTTTGTAAGTAAAAGTAATGAAAGAATACATCTTCTTAGTTTAGGTTACAGTTAAAAATTTCACAACTTTTTATTCAACACTAACTTTTCATTGCATGAAAAAGAAAGTGATATGTTCCCAGACATATTGTCTTTGCAATATAGTACTAAAAAAAATCATTAATATAATTAACCTTCCCTCATTTCTTTTTTCTTTTTTGCTGTGCTGTCTTCCTTTGCCCTCTTTGTCACTGGAGAAGTATTTTGTGCAGTGTATTTGTGATCACATGTGTGATCTATTTATCTAAGCTGGATTTGTATTAATCAAGGACAGAATATGTTTATGTCACACATTCAGGAGGAATCAATAATCAGGAAGTAGTGGAATAAATAGAGAACAAAAGAGAGAAGAGAGCAATAAATTTAAAGTATATATTTATGGGTTCCTGGGATTTTGGTCAAACACACGAGGGATCATTAGCTTTGAAGAGTGGAGGATTCTCATACAACAGAGAGTAATGGGTAATGATGAACAGAAGAGGAGCTATGGAGAACATGAGCTTGAAAAAAAGGACTTTTACCGTACTTATTTCGGTATTAAATTTTGTCTTCTGCTGGAGTCAACACCGTGTCTTGATGCTGGCATATCACTCTTAGTTTTATTCAGCAGGAGCTCTCATTGACATCAGTATTCTTCACTAAGTTTTCTTTATAATGTTTAGCTGCTTTCCAGATGACTGGGACCACCTGCATCTACCAGCAACATATGGTTCTCCAAACTTTCTGATACATACCAAGTTTGAAGTTCTTGTTGTTCATTGACCCATGGAAATGTTGAAAGTAAATCTCTTCTCCTTGGACTATAGTCTCTTGTATGTTCAATCTTAAAACAACAAAATCTCAATTGTTTTAACAAAATTAAAAATGATAAAATGTCTAATTTAAGATTTTTTTCTGAATAAAGTCATCTTATGGAAAATGTAGCAAACAATAACATATTGATTATGCACTAAAGTAGGCATAAAGCCGCTTACTTAATAGTTCTAAGATTTATGCTTTGCAGAGTTTAAGGTCATGCAGACAGATGTCAAATGCAAAAAGCCTGACTTCATGAACCTTTCCTTTTTAATGTTTAATTCCATCCCTATTTTAAAGGAAATTTAATTTAAGAGAATTATATCCATATGATTCTAGTTCATTTGTATTTAGCTGATCAATGTGCTATTTTATAAGGCTCGTTTGATGTCAAGGAGGCAGCCATTCCCTTCTCCCCTTAGGCTTTTGAATCATATTTTCTCCCGTTAGAAGCATTTGGCAGTTTATAAAACCCAAGGACCAAAGACTAAGCTTGGTTTAATATTCAGAGCATGAAAACATGGCCCAAACATTAACAAGAGCACTAAGTTTCAATTACAGAAAAACCTTTAACATAATGATTTATATATCATTTGCTTATTTTAAATATTAATTAGAAAATCAGTTTCCTAAGACAAAGAAACATTTTGTGAAAGATTAGAGGAAGGACAGCTTCGTGACCCCAGAAGAGGAGAGTAATAAATATTTCAAAACAACCTGGCTAAAACTTTCTGATTACCCACTTCCTTGAAAAGAAAACAGGCTACATTTAAAAAACCACAGACTTTGAAGATGGGTCTATCCTATTCTTACTTTAATAGACATATTGATTCCTATTCTTATCTAAAGTGACACATTCTGGTTTGTTTCTTTACAAAAGAAAGAGAATGTCACAGATCCCTAAGGTACTCAATGTGAGTACACATCTTAACTTCTACCACGTGGCCCTCTGAGGTAAGGCTGGATCTAACATTCTCTTTTAATTTGTAGTGTTGGAGTTCAGCTCGATGTTCTTGACTTAGAGTACATTTTATACATTGTCTTTCTGTCTTGCTCCCTTTGTCATAAATGGTAGGTGGAAAAATTAGGTTTTACACATCATCAGGTTTTCTAACCATCTTTTTTTCTTAACCAACTTTTCAGGATGGATAGTATCTGTAATATATTTCCTTCATAAATTGTGGTCTAGAATAATAATAAATTTTAATAAAATCATTTAAACTTTAAAAGATATTCTCTATTTCTCTTTCATAGCTTGCATTTTTTCTTTAGTTGTGTTTCACGCTGATTTAAAAGATTATCAATTTTTGAGTCAGATATAGTATAGTCTACAGACCACAATATAGAAACAGACACACAAAGGCACACACAAAGGCGTACACGCACGCACACACACACACACACACACACACACATTCTTGTACAAATCCAGACAGTTTCTAAATTTTGCTCTAGAGAGTTCAGGGATATGTGGTATAGAAAGTCCTTCTGTATATGTGCTGCTTTTATTGGTTAATGAATAAAAAAGCAGCTTGAGCCTAAGGCAGGGCAGAATACAGCAAGGTGGGAATTCCAAGCAGAGATAGAGGAGAAAAGAAGGCAGAGTCAGAGAGACGCCATGTATCTGCCAAAGAAGAAAGATGCCCTTCGGAAATTTACTGGTAGACCATAATCCCGTGGTGATATACAGACTAATAGAAATGGGTTAATTTAAGATATAAAAGTTAGCCAGGAATATGTTTGAGCCATTGACCAAACAGTGCTGTAATTAATATAGTTTTGTGTAATGATTTACATCCAGACAGTCGGGAAATAAATGAGCAGTCACTGTGTATAGATATGAGTCACTAAGTATTAAAGCAAAAGCCTGGCTATGCCAAAAGGGAAGCCAGCATACAAGGTGCTGTTGTGACTACCCTGGTGTTAGGAGTCATTTTCTTACATCCTTTACTTGGTTCCACCTGTGTTCATCCTTTTAAGACTAATAGGTAGAACAGAGAAACTAAGGTTAAGCGGAAGAAAGAAAAATAGATACATAGCTAAGAGTCTAAGTCCTACAACATAATCAAGAAGAATTGATTTACTGTAGGCAGCCTCAATCTGGAACCCTAAAGTTTTGTGTAAGGAAGAATTATTGTACATGTCAGTGTCAAGAATTCTGGAAGGATGTATACTGGAAAGCCCACCATTCATTGTCTGTCATTCCCAACTTCTGAATGTATTTGGTACTCAGGTACCTCCACAACCTCCCTTCCACTCTCTTCATTTCTTTCCTCATTCTTTGTCCTTTGCAATGGAATTTTTTTTAATATTTATTTATTTATTTATTATGACAATATTCTGTCTGTGTGTATGTCTTCAGGCCAGAAGAGGGCACCAAACCTCATTACAGATGGTTGCGAGCCACCATGTGGTTGCCGGGAATTGAACTCAGGACCTTTGGAAGAGCAGGCAATGCTCTTAACTACTGAGCCATCTCTCCAGCCCCTGCAATGGAATTTTAAGCGTATTCCATCCACATGCAGAAGTATATTTCAAATAAGGAAAAGAGAAATGGAACAGTTGGATTTATGTTACCTACAAATATCACTGTAAACTAGTACATAGCCGGTTGTAGTTAAGTATAGTAGAATTCCTGTATTAATATTGAATTTGAATGCTATCATATTAATCAGTGTTTTCATTTCTCAATTTGAAATATATGAGGCAGGTTGTTCATGTGGCTGCCTGTTTCTCTTAGCTATTAAGTTATACATCCCAGTTGTAGTTATTAAATTGATTATATTCATAAGTAAACTAGTGAAATAGAAGAATGAATAGAGATTATTTCAATTAGTATTACTAGGTTTGAAAAACTCAAAATCAAGTTAATAAATAAAAACATAAAACATAACTTTTGAAGTAGGTACAGATGAGAGAATTAAAATGTGCTTTACAACTTCATCATCTAAAACCCCATTTTAAGTAATGTTTCCTTTACTGGCTGTTATATGCAAATGTCTCATGTACGGAAAAATCACACCACACACACACACACACACACACACACACACACACACACACCCTTATTTATTGCATATAGGGAGAACAAGACAGACTAAACTCCAACTTGGAGAACTAATAAATATTACTGGGATTTCTTACAGATATATGAGTGAGGCGTTAGTTATAGATGCAGAAATTATTCAAAGTTAGTTGTATAACCAACCAGAGCCCACCCAAGGATGGGTGCCAGATCACTTAAATCTGGAGCATACTACAGCCTACATGTTGCCTAACTGTTGTTAGAGTCTTCTCCAGAGAGACCAGTTGCTCTAAACCCTTTATAGGCAGCTCATCTCACCTTTGGTTTTGTTTTAGATTTTGTTTTACTGTTTGTGTTTTTCTAGGTATTTTGGTTTTCCGTTTCTTTCAGACAGCCGGAGTTGTCTGAGAATCTTATTTGCAGCTTGGCTTATCTGAGAGTGTCTCTCAGCAGTCTGTACTCTTTACTTTGGGGATGGTAGTAGCCTAGAGAAACTGATCATTTTCAGGGACTTCATGAGTGATTTTGATTTGTTTTACTTCTTGTCTTAAGGAGTTTGCCTGTGGTATGTCATACCCCTTTAGAATATCATACTGTTTCACCGCCCTGAAAACACTCTGTCTTCAGAAGTTTCCCTCCAAGATATAAGGTCTTAACCTCAGAGAAAGCTACTGCTCAATGCTGACTAACAAGTGCTCCACATTGTGCTGTTAAAGGAAGCGCTTTTAGGTATTTGGTGAAAACATAAAGTTAAGAGAAGCATCTGGTTATACTGAGTTGACTTTCTCTACTTGGCATCAATGAAGTTCGATTAGGTGAAGATTAACTGAATGCAGTAATAAGATTTACATTTGACATAAATTTGATTCTCCTAGAAAGAGATTTTTAAGTTTACTTTTGGCATTATCATTAGAACTGGTAGTGTTTTCATTTTTACCTTCAAGCAAAAACAACAATCTGATTCTATTGTTGCATGCCCACAGTCATCTCTTTGGAATTACTTCTTGATGTCAAGTACACCTGCATTAAAGGAGACCCCTCCACAGTGTAGGTTCCTTCCTAGATGCCAGTTTAGGCACAAACCACACCGAAATGACTATTTTCACAGAGATATCCTTTATTAAAGGAGAGAAGAAAAGTTAAAATAACTGCTTTTTGACTCAGGCAGAAAGACAGTTGCAAATGACCTTAAAGGTGTGATTTTTATGAAGAGAACCTGGGCAGGGCTGTGTTAGAATGGGCTAGAATGGCAGAGTATGTCTTAATTGTGTGCGTTAATTAGGTGACCTAAAGGGGAATCAATTTAATTGCTGGACTTTAATACTTTGATAGCTGGACCTTGGTAGTCAGCCTCAGATGGAAGAAGCAACCAAATAAAGGAAAAGACCTTGGTGGCTAGCTTTAGAGAAGGGAATCTAATTGTTTTTAATAAGGCAGAAGGACTTGGGGAGAAGGGAAAGACCTGCCAGAACCATGCTTGCCAAGTTCGAACTGACCTGAGTCCCCTCATATTCCCTGTGTATGTGAAATCTATGGCTCCTTGGACTCTGATTACCCTTAAATATTTCATGCTTGTGCATATGTCTACCCTTTTTTAGCCTCTTCTTTAGCCTTAAGCTTTCCGTCTTTCTAGCTGCCTCAGCAAGGAAGGTTTCTTGTCTTTTCTTCCTGTTTGTAAATCCAGTTGGCATTTTTTTTTAATTTTATGATCTGTTTATTGTTGTTTTAGGTAAATGAGTTTGCCTAATATATTTATATGCCCCAAGAGCAGGCCTGGTACCTACGGATGTCAGCAGAGGTCATCAGATGCCACTAAACTGAGTTATAGACAGGTGCTGGGAATAAAATCCCAGACCTCTGCAAGAGCAGAAAGTGCCCTTGAACCCTGCAATATTGCACACACAGCCAGTATGTCAGAATTCTTTTTCATGTCTTGCCTACTGCCAGCAAATCTTGAAGTTTTTGTTTCTCTTGTGTATGGCCAAACGCCCAAGCTCAATTCTGGGACTTGAAATCCTACCAATGCCTGATCCTAAAAATCCCCCAACCCCTGGATTGTTCCCAAGCTCAGGACTAGAAATCCCACCAAACCATACCCTGGAAATCTCTACACTGAAAAACTCGAGCTCCATCAAAGTCTAGATAAGCCTGCCACCCACTGCTTTACTGAAAGGGCTTCTAGCAGGCTAGAACATAGCAAATGTGACTCAGTCAGATTTTGCCATTTTCCCCTTCCCTCTGCCTTGCTAAAAACTGTTAGAGTGAATTTCTAAGGCTAGCCATCAAGGTCTATTGCCTTCTGTGGCCACTTCTTCCTCCTGAAGCTGACTACCAAAGTCTACTTATCAAAATTTTGAAATACAGCAGTCAAAGGCCCCCTTTTGTATACTGCAGTTAACATGCCCAATCAAAATTAAGCAACTCACCCTAACATGGAGTTTCCCCATTTCCCTTAAGAAACTGTCATTTGCCTATGACTCTGTCTGTCTCCTCTCTATACAGAGGTAATACTTCATCTCTCAATGGCAAACATCACTTTCCTCTCTCCCTTGTTCTTTCCTCTTCTTCCTCATCCTCTATCGCTGACTTTTTCTCTTGTTCTCCTCCTGTTGTCCCTCTGAGGTAAACAAATCTCCTTGGTGTTAAAAGCTTGCTCTTGGGGTGTCTTGTGCGGATACCAACCCCTACAGTTACTCTGCTACCTGTTCTCCAAGCGGAGGCAACAGCCCTCATGGGGTTTTCCCAAATAATGTCTTTGTTGTGCAGTGTGACTTTATAGTTTTTCTTGGCTCCTGACTGCCAGGATACCTTTCCTTTCAGTGCTGTACCACTGACATCCTGTGGGTTAAATGGCCTTACCACTGAGTTATCTGAGATGCTGCTTTGCTTAATTCCTTGCAACAGTGGGTATTCATGATTTCCACGTCCCAGCTGGCCTTCTAGAGTTTCATTCGGCACTGTGCTCTTCATACTGATTGCTCGAGGTGTGCATTAATAAAAGGTGAATTTGTCATGCTTGTGGTTTCCGTCTGTAACTCTAGTGTCTTAGGAGAGAAGCAAGAGATCATGACCAGATTTGTCTGCACTACATAGGAAAGGCAAGATTAATTTGAAAAGCAAAATATGAAGGGAAGAAGCAGAGAACAAATTGTTAAAAATCAGAAATGAAATGGGAACTTTAAAGCAAAAAAAAAAAAAACACCCCAAGAAATGTAAGAAAAATTAAAAAAAGAGGAAAAGAAAATAATTAGAATGCAGTTCAGTGATAGAACACTTGACTAGTGTGGGCAATCTCCTAAGTTTCTTGCTCAAAGTAGGGAAATTAAAAAAGCTTCCTATGAGGAAAAAAAGCTTAAAGTAAACTGAAATATAGATTGCAGTTAGGATCTGTCAAGACAAGAAAACAAAACAGTAAATAAAAGATCCATCAGCCATGTGCATTATTAGAGAATTTCTACAAGAATTCTGTTCTATACCTGTATCAGTTAAGATTCTCTGATGCTGAGGAGATAATGGTTCAGTGAGTATAGTCTTTGCTACCCTATCATAAGAGCTGAATTCAGTTTGGTTCAATTTCATAATTGAAATTTTTCTTTGGATGCCACACAGAAATTACACAAAGCACCCAAATAAACAAGTTTTTAAAAGTTTATTCTCCCAGGTTACCTGCATCAGTAAGTAACATGAGAAACTGTCAATGCTTACAGCACAAACATAGCTCTGCTTGAGGATAAGTAAGACCTAGGGATCTGCCTACTCACCATGGAGCCCTGCTCCCAAGTTCCGTGATGACCTGCCTGTGCCATCATGACGCCTGGGTTTTGTTTTTTGATGTATTTATTTATTTACTTTTGTTTTTTTCAAGACAGGGTTTCTCTGTTGCTTTGGAGCCTGTTCTGAAACTAGCTCTTGTAGCTCAGGCTGGCCTCAAATTCAGAGAAATCTGCCTGTCTCTGCCTCCCAAGTGCTGAGTTTAAAGGTGTGAGCCACCACTGCCCAGCCCCTGGGTTTTATTTAGATGTTAAAGTGAGAACTCACCTCCTCATTCTTGTCTGGCACATATGTTCCTGACTGGGTCATCTCCTCATCTCCAGAGCCTTTACATTACTGTTATTTTTATTATTTCCATGTTATTTATTTCAACTTTTTATTACCCACATCTTTTTAAATACAATTTCTCCATACACAGCAAGCTCAAAAGAAACTTAGATATGCATGTGCAATTTA
The DNA here is from genome assembly GCF_982192425.1 of Myodes glareolus. Lineage (NCBI taxonomy): Eukaryota > Metazoa > Chordata > Mammalia > Rodentia > Cricetidae > Myodes > Myodes glareolus. The sequence continues at coordinate 43,917,073 of NC_142041.1, read as the reverse complement.
TTTATCAAAGACTTATTTTTAGACAGTTTTTGACATTCTGCTGATTTGTCTTACCTCTCAAGGATTCATTCAAGCCAGCCTGGGATAGGATGAGAAGAGAACAGTGTATTTGCTATTCAGATTCTTGTTCTCTAACTTTTGATGCTGTGACTCACCAGTGAGGTTTAAAGCATATCCAGAAGATGTGGTTCATGCTTAAAAGTACTGTTCATCGAGTTTTTGTGTTCCTTTAAAATGTTTGTGGGGTTACACTTGAGCCACTCAAGATTATAATATGTGTTGTGATTTCGATGAGAGGATCTTTGAGAGCATATGTGCTGAGCTGGTTTAGTATCAGTATGTAAGAAGGTGCTACTGGACAATAGGTTTGCAGGCTGAAGTATTCTTGAATTTTTAAAGAACTACAGGGATGCTGGAGCTGTCCAGTGTTTTGCATTTGGCATTTGAGAAATCCCATGATTGTTTGGATGACTCCCATGGCTGGAATCATTGTGAAAATGAGAAATGACTAAAGTTCTTAGAAACCTGAGAAGATTGTTTAATTATATGAGGAAATGTTCTGGCTTCGGTATGTTATTCTGTGTCTCTCCTGCGGGATTTTGCGTTGTTTGAATCTGTGTCTGTTTTTGCAATTATCATTAGTTAATTGTGCAATTGTTTCAGCAGTGTCTGCATGCCTGCCTATCTCTGTGTGTGGCTACTTTCCCTCCTTTATTTTTCTAGCCGGGAAAGTTTTGAACAGCCTTACTTTGACGTTATATTTTCAACTGCCCCATGATCACAGGAGCATAAGGCATTCCAAAATTCTTTGGACTTTCCTGTTTCCTACCTTTTCTAACAAAGACAACCTCGATACTTTCTTTTATACAATGTCCCCACAAAAAAACATTTGTCTTGGCTTATTTGGCTTTTTGTTTTCTTGTGTGAATCTTGAAAGAAATTTCCCAGGTGCCAACTCATTTCCTGTGTGCCTCAAAATTGCCTCATTGTTGGTTTGTTTTGTTTCCCTTTCTCTTTCTCCTGTACTTAAATTACATGCTAACAACTCTGTTCTCTTAAAGTATAAATTTCTCAAAGTCAGAGCCATGTTTTATTGATCACTTGCCTATAACATGTAGTAGGTAACATAAATATTTATTGACTTACTATTTCTGTCTGATCCACAACAATATCTAGTGTATAACACAAAGTCTAAATGACAGACAACTAGTTTGTGAATGGAAGATCTAAAGTGAATCTAATGTAATTTTCTATATATGTCTTCTTCCTGCCTGCTACAGGCTATAAACTTCTCAGAACAGGTCCTACCCACGTTGCTCTAAGGGTGCTTAAAATTTCATGTGTTTTCAGCATGATAGGAATTCAGTCCTATTGTTCAAACTAAGTTGCACATCAGCCAGCAGTATTTTAAGTTCGTGAAAATTTTTAAACTCTTCGTTCATTTGTTTGTTTGTACATTCTTTTGTTCCTTTCTTCTTTCCTTCTTTTATTTCTTTATTTCTTTTTTCTTTATCTTCTTTTATTTTATTTTATTTTCCATATTGTTGTCCAGTTCAATGTTTGTGCTCTAGCTCTGCTGTTTTAGGGGTATCTCCATCAAAGCCCAACAATGGACGTCCCACATCTCAGCATCGCAGTCTCCAGTGGATAGGATGGAGGGAAGCAGGAATGTCTGTGACTAGCAGATGACTCAGGTTTCAGGAAAAGTTTATATTAACAATCCTGACAAAATTCTTCCTATTTTATGAGAACAGACTATTATAAAGTTCGTGATTTAAAATTTTAAGTAGGTTTTACTGTTTTACAAAGCAGAGGTTTGAGTTTCATTGAGCTAATCTTTTTTTTTTGCCATAATCTCAGATCAAAAATCCCTGTCTTTAAATAAATGTTAAGTGTTGCTTTTCTTTTGCAATAGGAAAAGGGTGCAGATTGAGAACAACACACTGCTGTATAAAACCAAGTTTAAAAGATGATTTCATACCCTTTCCCCAACTAGGAGAAGCTTAATTGGAATTTTTTTTCTGTGTTTTATTTGCAGAATGTTTTGCTTCCACACGTTATTTTCTTGGGGGTGAATTATGCAGAGGTAACTGGTTTTTTTGCTGGAAAATACTTATAGCTGCACTAACCAGTTATTTCCTTTCAGTTCTGCATCAGTTGCATTGTTAACATCTACTCTTGTTAAGTTCAATACAGATATCTAGTTAGTTTAAAAGAATATAGGATGTCTTAGTACTCAAAACATCTGCTCTGTCAGCAGCACTGGCACATCCCCCAGTCCTTAACAAACTGGTTTGTCTTAAATGCAGGATATCTGGGCCTTCTGGTCCTCTCCCTGGATAAGGTTCATTGTCTGGCTTTCTTTCATTGCAGATCTTTAAGGCTCAGTGGTCCCAGGGTTCCCTTGGGTTCTCCTTCATATTCTTTCTTGTCACTTTCATTCCTTGATGTCTGTGTCCAAATCCTGGTTAATTAACTATATGTCTCTCCATCCTGTTTTAACAGGCAGCTCTGGGGGTTAGATACTCTCCTCTCCCCCACCAATTGCTAATGTTGTATTAGCTTGAGGAAAGGCGTGGTGAATCTTTCAAATTTCAGGACATTCTGTAACTTTCTGAGTTTGGCTCACCCCCTGAGACATAGAGAGACTTTCTCCAGGATGGACTGTTTCAATTCAAGGGAAACAGCCCTAAAACCGACCATTTTATCTGATAATATATATTTTTAAAAAATTCTCTTGAGAAAGCATACATAGGATATATTGAATTCAATTTAATTCAAAGTGTACAAAGGCTTCTAATGCAGCCTTCCTTTATAGTTTCTGTCTCTGCTTCTGCCTTGAGTTTCTTCCCTTCCCTCAAGGATGAATTGTGACCTAGAAGTGTAGATCAAATACTCCTCCCTCCCCATAATAAATAGAAGTCATCCTTTTATTACTTACTTTCCCATTCCTTCTTCTCTCTAAGACAAAGTAATTTCTTCTAAGGAGCTGTAGAACTCGCATCTTTACCTGTTGTTGCTCAGCATTAGAGTGTGATCCAGAGAAGGATGAGTGTGCTTGTTTAATCTCACATACACCAACCAGCAACAGTTCTCACAACTATGTACCTTATAAATATTTTAAATTACAATATGTGGTAGTTCCAATGATTATTTTTCACAAGGCTGTGAAAGCTAGCTTTCTTTTTTACTTGTTTTTTGCTTGAGTGGTTGGTTTTATTGTTGCTATTGTAGAGGATTTTTAAAGACAATGGAACCACATTGGCTTGAAAGTCCTTGCAGGATTGTTTAAAGGAGAATAATCCAGGATGTTCAGGATGACTGGATCTTACAATTTAATATATTGATATTGCATACTTATTATTTTACTGGTAGAAATAAATTAACACTCATAGAGATTGCCAGAATTATTTTAGTGCCTTGTCATTGGTTTTTGTCATCAGACTCAGCATTGTTTTCTATGTTTTATTTTTTGAACTACAGTCATCATTATTATAGTGCATAAAATGATAATTTAGTGTTTCAAATGGTAACTCATAGAAACAACACCTAAGGGAGTTGCCACAGTTTTCTTTGGAAGTGGGAGACATTGCCGTTGTACAAAGGGGGAGATTTGGAAATATGTTTACAGACAGATCCTGAGCGGAGAAGAATGTAGGGACTTTGCTATTTATGAATGGAGAAGTTCCTGCCATTAGCAGGACATAGACTTGAATCATAACATAGGGACCTGACCTTGATCACCCTAACAGGTCAGGAACTCCTTGTTTGGGCACCTATTGTTGGAACTTTGTATCATATTTGGGGCTTTTCAGGAGGAGATCAGAACTTCTAATAGAACACTTTAATCTGTAGTTGTTAATTTCTAAGTCAATTAGATTTCATAAAGTGTTTTGTACAGTCAAGTTTTGATTTTACAATGTGCAGAGGATAAGGGATTTTGTATCTATGCTTGAGCCAAAGAAATAAGGAGGAGAGCCACTGAAGCCCAAGAGATTTCAAAATCAACTCGGTGTCCATGAGACTGCAGGAGCGGAGTAACAGAGAGAGGCCTGCAGCAGAGAGAAGCCTAACCTTTAACTGTGAGAAAGGACATGTTTGTGGAACATATTAGCGCTCCACAGGGATCTCTATAAACATTCTTGGAAAAGAGTATGCTAATTCATTAAACATTTCTTGGAACAATGTTAGGAGGTTCAAGCTTTATGAGCAGACATTAAAAAGGAATGCGGCTGATGAGCCACTGACTTAGTGGAGATTTCTGTATATTTAGAACTTAAAATGTCCCGAGGCTATTTTAGGCAGCGCAAAAAGGATGAACTAAAAGGCAAATTGAGAGCATGAGAATAAACTTGATTATGCAGAGAGTGAAGAACAAACCAAAGAAAACAACATCGAAAAGTATACTGCCGAGACTGCTCAATGGAAAACAAAGGTTATTGATCACATTAGAAAAGAAAACAAAATGAATGGATTGCCATCAGCGTGAAGTTTCAAAACTCAAAAGAAATTGTCTTGAAACACATTATTCTGTGGGCAGGGTGGCATACGGATTTAATCACAGCATTCAGGAGGAAGGAGACAGGTAGATCTCCAAGATTGAAGCCAGCGTGATGTTCATGGGCTGTTCTAGCATAGCCAGGGTAGTATAGCAAGACCCTGTCTCAACCATTCTCTCAGACCAAAATGATCAATATATATTCTTCCTATAAGATATACAAAAATACTCTGGAGTGTGTGTGTGTGTGTGTGTGTGTGTGTGTGTGTGTATGTAATCAGGTTTATGTCTAGAATAACTATATTGGCCCTCTAACATTGTTGATGATAGATGTATGTAATTCAGTAGTTACTCAAATGCTGTGATTTATTTTATTATATCAATTTTTAATATGTATGAAAATGTTTGTAAAAAGGAAGATAAGTAAACATTAACAAGATGCCAGTATCTTTCAATTCTCAATGAAGTATTTCTTATGTCATTCATTGTATTACATGAATGAGAAAGAATCCTCTTAATTTTCTCAAAGAAATTAGAAAATAACATGTATATAATAATTCATTTGAAGGATTCTGCATGATTTCTGGTCTGTGGAGTTGAGTATAGTCTTAGACTTCGTTTTGGACTTTGAAGCTAATATTTCCCTGACTGTCTGAAGACTCCTGTATTTTCAAGGGTGGTGTGGGCGAATTATCTGTATTCTGTCATCATGTATTTTAATAAAACGCTCATTGGCCAGGCAGGAAGTATAGGCGGGTCAACTAGACAGGAAGTGGAGGTGGGGCAATGAGAATAGGAGAAGGCTAGAGAGGAGGAAGCTCTCTCTGCCACTCCTGTGCAGACCACCGAAGAGGCAGCATGTAACTTGCCCAGGTGAGAAAGGTACGGAGCCATGTGGCTAATGTAGATAAGGATAATGGGGTAATATAAGTTATAAGAGTTAACAAGAAGCCTGACCTAATGAGCCAATCAGTTTATAACCTAATGTAGACTATGTGTGATTTTCTTTGGACTTGTTGGCTGTGGGGTACTGGGAGGGACAGATACCCCAACAAGCCATCCCCTTCATGATACACAAGGGCACATTTTTTTCAAAGGGCAATGGCCACTAAGTATAGAAAAGTAATGTCAGTACATGGACCATCTTAAAATACTTAGATTAAAGGACGGTATTTAAATAATATTATCTTTAACTTAATTTCAGATGGGACTTTTATTAAAATAAGTTTTAGCATTATAATTTGATTGATATCTAAATCAACTCTTCTATAATATGTAAGTGATAAAAATCATACTTTTTTGATTTATCAAGACAGGGTTTCTCTGTAGCTTTTATGCCTGTTCTGGAACTCCTTTGTAGACCAGGCCGGCCTCGAACTCACAGAGATCTGTCTAGTTCTGCCTCTGAGTGCAAGGATAAAAGTCATGTGCCACCACTGCCTGGCAAGATCATAGGTTTGGACTGACAGTGTTTAACTCAAAATTTTAATTTACTGTTAAAATTTTGAAATTCAAAGTTGTTATAATCCATCTAATATTTTCAAATCCATATAAGTTATTTCTATTAATTCTTTGCGAATTTTATGTAATATGTTTTGACTATATTCACAACCTTCAACTCTTCCCAGATCCAACCTCCTTCTCTACTCATCAAAATTTATTTCTGTTTTTGTTTTTGTTTGTTTTTCAAATTCACACAAACAAATGTGTGCTTCCCAAGTACTATTGGGCATATGGGCTTTCACTGGTGCTTGGTCAATATATCACAATGTCGCGAGCACTACTGAGTGGGCCTTCTGGCCTTACTTGGAGGTCTGCAAGTAAATGACACTCAGAATTGCAGTTCTCTGCTTTGTCCGAACTAAGTTTATTGTATAGGCACTTCAAGATCTTATAATTGTTCTGGCACAGCCAATAAGCAAGTATCACTATCACAAACAAAAATACATTATCACACAAGCACATATTCACTTCTACTTCAATCCTATCACACCGAGGTGGCATTCCTCGGTCAGTATATATTTCTAAATCCTAGGCAAGGCATTGCTATATTCTATCTAATAAGGCATTGGGGTATACTACCTGATGGCGGTTCGTGACTCTCGACGTAGACCTCTGGATCAGCAAGTCTTGATCTGCAGGCAAGAGCTAGTTCTCTGGCTCTTGGAAGATCTCTGGTTCGGTTTCTCGTTGATTGATTGATTGATTGATTATTGATTCTCGATGCTGTAGAGGTTCTCTGGCACCTCTCCGACAGAGTCTCTAGTTGATCATCTTGAGAATGTCTTCTGATCATTTCTGCCCCATATTTATACTACTCTTAAGCATTTTCTCTCTTTCTTTCGTCACACTTTTGATTAACACTCCTGTCTGCCTATCTATATTACGATGTCACTCTTATTATCACTGCACACATTTCTACTAGTGTCGTCTCTCCTGGACTTGTCCTGGACTTGTCCTTACAGACTCATAACACATAGGCTATAACTCTTAAGAAAACTGGCTTCCCCAATACCAGTTGCTAACAATAGCTCCAGACATAGGGGGTGGGAGTTCATGTTCAACTCTCCTATACATATCGCTATTTGGTCTTGCTTAAACTTCCACATGTTTTCTTTCTTGTTTGTTTGTTTTTGTTTGTTTGTTTGTTTGTTTTTGACTGTCACATCCTCTGTGAGTTTATATGTGCACCTGTCCTGCTGATTCCTTGCAATTGTCCATTCCCTCTGGCTCATGGTTCATCTAGTCTTTCTGCTCCTGTTTCCACAATGATCCCTGAACCCTGAGACAGGGTGGCACAATATATATTTATTCAATTTTGAAGATGGTTATTTTGCAGTATTTCCTCCTGTTAGGTTTTTCTTAAAGACGAGCTTCTCTACCTCTCTGGTGGGTAGTTTAAGTAGCCTGTCGGAGTTGTATTAACCCTTCTTGTGAGGGGTCAGGTTTGCTAGGCTTCCTTGACCCTCCCTGGGGAGGTGGAGTTTGGACTGAGGTAACTCTCAGAGGATGGGGCTTGAAATGGAGTTTTGTGCCCAATATTCCAAAGATGGATGCTGGGAACTGGGATGACACCCCAAATTAATACCTACACCTTAGCCAGTTGTGCTGATTACCATCTACTACAAACAAAATGTCTTTATTATGTATGGATCTATGGGTATAAAGGTAAGTCACTAGGAGTTAGTATAATACTATGTCCATTTAGCAAATGAATGTAATAGGTACTCCCTTAATGCCTTTGATCTTTCTAATTACAGGTTGTTGGCCCAGTACTGGTGTCAGGAATGGGTTTTATCCTGTTAAGTGGGGCTGATAGAGCAATGATATCGTGGTTCCTGTTGATCCTGCCATAGTCATATCTGTGCCGTGGTTGCCAGTGCAGTCATTATTGTTACTGGATGAGTCTGATTGGTGATTAATTTTCTCCTCCAGCTGTTGACCTTGCATGCTCCAGCACTTTGAAAGCTCGCCTATAAGGATGAAGCTACCCTGTCAGCATGAGCTTTATTTTTCCATGTTTTATTACTTAAGAATATGGTGTCTTCAGCTTCCCAATCAAGTGATATGGCAGTAGCCTATAATGTTTGGTGGTCTGTGGGATTACATCGTACAACAGCTCTGGAGGAACTAACCTATTCATGACATTGGACTTTTATTTGTTACTCTGCTTTCTTTCTTTCTCTCTTTCTCTCTTTCTTTCTTTCTTTCTTTCTTTCTTTCTTTCTTTCTTTCTTTTTTAATGGCTTTCTTTTTTCTTTTATTGATTTTTATTGAGCTCTACATATTTCCCTGCCTTCCTCCCTGCCTCTCCTTTGCCCTTCAACCTTTCTCCAAGGTCCCCATGCTCCCAATTTACTCAGGAGATCTTGTCTTTTTCTACTTCCCATGTAGCTTAGATCTATGTCAGTGTCTCTTAGAGTTCTCATTGTTGTCTCTGTTCTTTAGGGTTGTGAATTTGTTACTCTGATTTCTTATAGGGGCGTCTCTTGCCTTCTTATAGGGTTACTCTGTTACAACTCTTTCTACCCCAATACACACGCAAACCCAAGCACACACATGGGTATATGGAATATACATACTTTAGGAAGCCTACAGTAATAGTTTTCCATAAGACCGTTTGCTCCCAAGTGTTGTTTTCCTCTCCCCCCACTCCCCATAGCAATTTAACTCTTCTAACCTGTTTGAACTGTGAGGTCTAAGCTCTTCTTATTTACGGCCCCCTTTTTAACTTCCTGATTTTACAAGCATTCCAAATGTAACACACATCTCTATAGGTACAATGCTAGTTTCAAAGTTAACACCCAAAGGTGAGATAAAAAAATGTAATATTTGTTTTCCTGGTTCTGGTTTGGGTTACCTCTCTCAGAATGGTTGTTTCTAGCTCCATTCATTTTCTTTCATATTTCATAATTTATTTTTTCTAGTGGTTGAATAGACTTGTGTTGTATAACCATACCATGTTTTCATTATCTTTTCTTTGTGACTGCAAAACACAAATATGAAATACATCCACATGGGCTCTAGGGCCAGAAATCAACACAGTCTAAATGTTCATATGACTTTCTTTCAAGCTGATATTTTTACTTGATAGTATTTTTTCTTTCATTGACTTAATTTCACTCAAATGTTTGTACAAATTTCATAATAGTGTTTTAGTATTCACATATTTAAATTAATCTTGAATTTCAGTGTTCTCATTTTAAGAGATATGATGTTTTGTCCCAATATTCTTTTGCATTATATTCACATAATTATTGACTTTGAAAAGAACTTTAGAGGAGACAATATGACAAGATTTTGATTTTCAAAAGTGATATAACTAGAAAGCAGAAAGATATGCATTACTTATTAGCTGCATATAATTACCTTCAATATTTGCATAATGCATTGATGGGGCAGTAGCTAGGTTCATTTTCAAGAAGTGAACAAGAAAATGTCAGACCCAGATGGTGTACAGCCACCATAATTAAGATAATAGATATTATTTTATCTTCTTAATGTTAAAAAAGATTAATAGATGTTAAAAGTAGCATCTAGACTTCCCCCAAACTCTCAGGTGCTGACAAAGAATTCACAATATTTTCTATTTACTTACACGAGAGAAAGTGAGAGGATGCTCTACCGGTACTCTTTGTGATACAGAAAATCTTGAGACACTTTGGGCTTGCATTTCTCTCTGGTTTCCTTTTCTCCATATAAGAAAATCAGTGTTCTCTTTAATGTAATAATATTGCTTTATTTCAGAAAATTCAGATCCTATGGAGGAGCTAATTTTACTTTAATGAAAATGAAAAATTCCATGAGAACTAAAAATTAGAATCTGAAATCTGTAGTTAAAAGACTTTCAAAGTAAAGCAGTGAAATCAGTTTGTACTTAGCTAATAAATCTTAATGTATTCCCACTTTCGGAGAAACCAAAACTCCTAATCAAGTTAGAATGGAATTATGAAGCTTTCTTGAATCATTGACAAAAGTTTAGCTGCTTTAATATGATCATCTTCTGTCCTTATGCTCCACATATATTTCTTTTTGAAGTAGGTTTACCGAAGCTCAGTGTTGCATTGGAATTTGGACACATGTTTTCTCTGGGCTGCATTTTCATTATCAGTCAAATGTCAACAATATATTTTTTCAGTTAGAAAGTTATTTGACTATAGGAGATAGAGGAACATAGTAAAGAAGACGGAAGGATTTATAACTATCTTAATATTAAATGGAGATAAACATCTCAGATTTGGTAAGTGGATCAAATTTGACATCAAAATTGAAGATAGTTTCTGACTTTGTCTGTACTAAGAGGAGGTATTTTTCAATCCTCAAGGGGAAAAGAAAAACCAAGTCAATGTATAAGACTTTATGCAAAGCCTGTGGGCTTTATATGAGAAATACTCTGGCTCCTCTGTCTGAGTAAGACAATCATTGTTGCAAAAAAATTAATTTTATAAGATATATAGCCATTTTTAAATGCCTCTGGAAATAGTTTAAAGGACATATGGTACACGAAGAAAATTAGGATCATTCCCTAAACATCTCTTTAAAAAAAAAGCAAGGATCTGTATCCTGTGATGCCTAGTCTTAGCTTATGTACAGCTATCCAAAGGTCTGGCGCTTTATTTCCTGGTTAGGATTGCATTCACAGGGCAGAGCCGCCTGTAAGAACAAGACTAGAGGAGAGAGTGTTGTGTCCTTACAAATTCCCATGCACACAACAAGGCCTCACTGTGAGAGAAGAGAGCTGCTGTTCCTGTTCCCAGTCCCAAAGACTTGGCAGAGTGTCTACAAAGGAGGGAAAGCTTATAAGAATCGAGTGTTCACCCTGAGGGACTGGCTTTAATTGGAACACAACGTAGAGATATTAAAGTCCACAGAGAGTGGTTATAAGACATGAAGATTCAGTGAGAAACACTCGAGGGGGTCCTAGTTCCACAATGACATCAGTGTGTGAAACATGAACCTGTGCAAAGGTGAAACTGGAATAGAGAAACTTGATGAGTCTTCTAATGTGGGTAAAAGCCAGCAAGTATAGTCCTGAAATACAGTCTGTATCTCATAGAATCATACTGATGGATAGTTTATTTTTTCTAAGCTGTTACAGAACAGACACCTAATATCCCTACGAACCTACCCAGAAGAAAGCCTAATATTGGATCGCTGGCGTAACATAGAAATAAATCATAAGTCAATAGATAAAGACAAAAATTATTTGCAAAACAAATACTGTAACAGTAAACCAGCAGCCAGTGGGACCATCAGGTTTATGTGATTCTGATAGGAGAAACCATATTTGCAGTCAATTTGAATTTCTTTTCCTCCTTTTTTTTTGTTTAATTTATGTATGGGCCATGCTTCCGTGTAGATGTGTAGGTCAGGAGACCTCATACAAGAGTTAGCTCTGTCCTTCTATTATGCGAGTCCCACTGATTGAACACAGATTGTCAGGCTTGGCAGCAAATGCCCTTTTCTGATGAGCATTCTCACTAGCTCACCAATTTGAATCTTAATAGAGAGAAGATAGAGTACTGAGGACAGATGAGCTGAAGTTATTTATATGCAACAGGGAAAGAAAAATCATGGTGACAGTGCACATGACTATAGGATATATGGAGTCATCAAAGCCATATACCACCAGAGAAATTATTCCATTCCAACAGTCTACCAACATTATTAAGCAAGGAATACACAAATAATAACAATAGATATTCTGAACATATCTGAGATCATTTCAATATACTATCTTAAATATTCGGTGTTTTCTATTGCTTGAGAATTTATGATTTTGTATACTATGTCTCGATGATGCTCAGCCCCCACCACTTTTTACATACAAGTTCATGTACTACTTGTTAAACATACTGAGTTCACTTAATGGTGCTTATATATTCAGTTTTATATTGATAAAGAAAGAAAAGGGAAAGGAAGAGAGAGTGGGGGAAGACATAATAGAAAAGAAGGAAAAGTGTAAAGGGAGAAATGTGGCTCACACAAAGAAAAAAGAAAAAGAAGTGGAAACTAAATCACGTAGGGAGCAGAATGATTTAATTACATTTTAGTTAAATGAAAATAAATAAATAAACAAAGAAATAGATTTTAAAAGGACCAAGTTATCAAATAGTGTTAAAAATATAAATATGGCTATGGAAGCTATGATGATATTGTTTCCTGAAACTGAGTATATTAAATAGATATTATTTTTAGAAAGAAATGGAAAATCTTTAGTTGAAAAGAACAGTAACAAAAATGAGAAATTCAGAAGAGAGCACAGCAGTAGAACTTTGACTGACAGGGATGAATATTGAGGAGAATTATAGTAAGAGAAATAAAATCCCCTTCTGTGGAAAAGACTTTAATCCAATCAGAAAGTGGTCAGAGAAGCAAGAGGACAATAGTCAAAGGAAATATAAATAACAATTCAAAGCACTAAGAATAAGAGACTAAATGTTCAGTTACTAAAAGCACAAACATATTTTCCTGACTATTTCCTTAATCAGTATAAGCACATTCTTTATCTCTTCTTAGTAGTTCTAGCTTTCTTAGTAGTTCTTAGTATTCTAAATACCAATGTATTGAGTGCTAGATCTAGCTTGAAGATAAGAAAATTGATGCTTTGGCTATTGTCCTCTTGATTCTCTGACCAAGCCTGGTATACAGCTATATAACATTGACAGTTTGACAATTTAATAAAATAGTAATAGTAGTTTCTATCCTACGACCTAGGACCTTCCCAGCCATAGGTTAATGAGAATTATAGTACGAGAAACAAATTTTTCTTCTGTGGAACAGACTTAATTCCAATCAGAATGTGGTTAGTTACCGCTTTACAGGTATACTATTATTGCATCAGTGTGCATAGCGTGCCATTGGCCTGTCAGGTTGCTATTGCAGTATACTGAGTAAAGTACTAGGAAGATCACTGAAGTCAATTCTCTCCCAGCAGCCCACATAGCACCTGTCAACTATATAAAGCTAGCAAGAAGGCAAGAAGTCTCTTTGTCAGGTTGCAATTGATTTCTGGGCATTCTACAGCCAAGTGCCTTTAACAACGTGAACCTACTATGTAGATATGATGTGTAGGGAAGGAGCCGTGGCAATAAATTCTTCTTTTGATGACCCCTGGGGTTTCTCTACCATAACTTATGAGAAGATTGTTCTAAAAATCTCAAGTCAAGTGAAACTCAAGTCATTTTAAAACATTTCATTTTTACTGTTACATGGACCAATAATTGAGAGGATATAATTAAATCTTTACTAATAACTAATTTTTTATGTTTCAGTTCTTAGCTTTTAATTCATTGACTCTGGAAAATCAATATTTATATAAGTTATAATACCTGAATGCTTTGACCCTTTTATAATTATGGAAAGGTTGTCTTTAGCCCTAGCAATATTTGTTTTGCTCTAATATTAATATATGTCATATCTGATATTAATAAACACAGTCAATCAGCTTTTAACTCTTTATAATTAAAACAACATATCTTACAAAATTTTTCTATTAATATTTTATTCCTTTTATCTAAAATGTATCCCTTATGGCCTGAAAAAAATCTGTTCTTGTTTTTATATGCTTTGAATAATTTCTGTCTTTTAATTGATATGCATGGGCTATTAATATTTAAAATTATTATTATCACAATGGATAGATTTAACAACTCAGCCTATTTTAGATTTATTGTATTTTTCCATATTGAAGGTGCTGCTCCTTTACGACATTCATTAAAATGATTAAAATTTTAAATATCTAGCTCAAATTTGGCTTATTAGCTGAAAATGTTCTGATGTATCATTGAATATTATAGTAATTAAAATTTATTTATTCATCCTAGCCACTTAAATATACCATTCTTTGTAAATATGCATTATTTTTTCTCTAAAAAAAGTATTATACATTTACTTTTGTAAATATATAAACATATGCCAATTTTTAAAATTATGTGTTTATAAACTACCTTTTAATGTTATATAAATGATAAGAAAAGCTCACAATATCTCTCACCTGTTACAATTCTTGTAGAAACTTGTATTTTCAAATATTTATATTCTTGCTAAAGATTACCTCCTCCTCCTCCTCCTCTCTCTCTCTCTCTCTCTCTCTCTCTCTCTCTCTCTCTCTCTAAGTCATAGGTTTGTTTTCTACAAGTTATTTGAGCACTTTTTCTGAAGGAACCTTATGCCATCTTTTAAAGTATATTTTCAAGGCTCATGGAATACTAGGGTTATAGCATTTTTTTCTTTCATTATTTTAAATGGGATTCTACTTACTGTCTTGATAGAATATCTTCTATAAGAAGACTATTGTCAAAAATTTCTCTTTTCCCCTATGTTATGTAGCTGTTTCTCTGTGATTTCTAAGATTTTCTTTTGTCTGATCTTGTAACATGAGGTCCTGCTTGTTGGGGTTTATGTCCCTCTTGGTCCCCCAGCCATTTAGTCCCAGAGAAAATCACACCGAGAGTCTACATTAATGATAAACTGATTGGGCCATTAGCTCAGGCTTCTTATTAGTTTTTGTAGCTTATATTAACCCACTATTCTTATCTATGTTAGTCACATGGCTTGTGTACCATTTTCAGGTCACATCCTGCTTCTTTGGTGATCTGGGCAGGACTGCTGAAGAGCTTCCTTCTTCCCAGAATAGTCCTGTTCTCATTTCCCCACCTCTACTTCCTGTCTGGCTACTGGCTAATCAGCATTTATTTAAAACATAATTGACAGAATACAGAATTGTCAGGGTTTCTGCTTCAAGAAAGAGTCTGCAGAATATTCTGCAGGACATAGAAGAAAATGACTGGACTGTCTTTGAAATTTCCTGCTTAATGAAAAAGTCTGCTGGATACTATAGGCCTGTAGGCTGAAGATGGATGCCTCAATGGCACAGAATAACTTTGGGTGACTGTCCAGGCAACAAAATGTTTCTGTCATTTCTAGAGTTTTGGAAGTTGCTTACAATGCACTTCCTGTTTACTTAGGTAATATATCCTTCTGGAGTCTTTGACGGAGTTGAACAATTGATGGATTGTTTTATTTTGTTATGATAAAAGATAAAATAGATATAAATTTATAACTCTAATTCTTGCTTGATAGCTGTTTTGTTAAGTGAAATTTTACTAAGTTAAAGTTAAAGTGTTCCTTTCCTTTTTAAACAGAAAAGGGGAAATGGTATAGGAGGTCCTTCTGTATTTGTGTTGCTCTCATTGGTTGAAAAAAGAAAATGCCTTGACCTTTTGATAGGGAAGAGCTTAGGTAGGCATGGAAAAGAGAACTGAATGCTGGGAAGAAGAAGGCAGAGGGAGAGAGCCATCATGGAGCCAGCTGCCAAGTCAGACATGCTGAATCTTTTCCCGGTAAGCCACAACCTCATGGGAAAATACAGATTATTAGAAATGGGTTAAATCAAGATGTGAGAGTTAGCAAGTAGGGCGATAGAACTAATGGACCAGGCAGTAATTTAATTAATATAATTTCTGTGTGGTTATTTCAGGGGTTAAACTAGCCAGGTGGCCAGGATGAAAAACAGGCCCCCTCTCTCCTTCAACATGATTTCTTTTCAACACTTAGCTGTGCTGAAGTTTTGTGTATCTTTTTAATCATGTGTAGTGATTTTAACTTAATTTCATAGACATATTTTTTTGTTAAATTTTGAGTTTTTGGTGTGGTATTCTCTTTAAAACATTTTTTCTCTATCTTTTACTGTTAACACTTCCCCATTCACACTGAGTATTTAATTTGAGATACAATAAACTGAGGTGGATTTTTCTGAGTACCTCCTTCTTATTTATGTTTTTCTTTCTGTGTTCTGCTTTTCAGTAATTTCTACTGTCATAATTTCAAATTCACTGTTCTCAACTTTTGAAATATCTAGTGGGTTATTCACAAAATATAATGTAGTTTTCACTTGACACACTATACTTTTGATATTAAAATTTTAAATCTGTGGCTCTTTTTATCAGAATATCATTTCTATTTGAAAACAGACTGCCACTCACAGTTGCAAATACTGATTGAATGCCATTGCCTACTACCCAGATCTTCTGTTATTCCATGTTAGTGCTCATTCTCCTCATTGTGGACATGATAAAACATACCTGTCATGCTTTTTATGGCATTAAATTATAATACAATTTTAATTTAATTTGTTTAATGAGGAATGTTTGAATTCAATTACAGAACAATTAGAACCTTTGAGATTTTGTGTTTTTGTAAGATTGGCTGTTAAAAATCAGGTAAAGCACTTTTGTCAATTCTATCCTGTGGTTCTTGAGGATGCCACCTGATTGGAGAGAATAGCATGTTTTTTCTGGTATGCAGAAATTTCTAGATCCCTTCATTTAGTCTTTTTATAGGAATCTTAGTTGTTCTCCCGAGGTCTTTTTATATCTCCATTCTCCTTTCTTACTGTTGGGATTTTACATCAGTCAGTTTGGCTACCAGACAGTAACTCTTTTCTCCCCAACTCAGAAACACACAAGTTTTGGTTTTGTTTAGGTTGCTTCTCTGGAGTTCCCCTAACCTATTAGTCCAAGATAGGTGGGAGATCCTCTAACCAGCAAGCACAGTACCATTACTAGGGCTTCTTCAGAGACTTCCTCTTGGACAGTTATCACCATTCTTTCACTGGAGGTCTGTTTTTCCTAATGGTGAATTATACATAGTTTTGTTATTTAAAATAAGAGGTTATATCTGATTTCTATAACTCTGTGTTATATCTGATTTCTATAACTTCCTGACAGAAGTTTGCATATATATATGCATATATATATAAATGTATATATAGTATAGATAGATAGATACATAAATAGATACATAGATAGATAGATTGATTTAGTATAAATATTAGCTGTGGTACTCATTTTTAAAAATTGATCAATAATTTCATATGCTGATCAAATTTAAGAGTTAAAAAAATATAATCATGATCAAGTTCATTTTGTGAGGTGTAATGCTACAGCTCCTTTTCCCCAAAGCTTCATGTCACTTAAAGTTTCCTGAAATCAAAATGATGTATTGGGCAATGAAATAAAATATACACATTTTTATTATATGTGTTGTGGAAAAAACACTGCCACTGAATTAAATTTTTCTTTAAAACTTGAAATTACGTTAAATTCAATAAATAAGAAAAAAAATCAGTGGATATATTTCTGTTAGCTTCTCACTTCTTTCTTCCTTGATCTCTTCCTCCCTGTTTTTATTTTGCTTTGCTTTGCTTTGGTTTTGGTATACTTCTATTGATCTGGTCTTTGAGGCTTGATTTGGGATTAAGACTTGTTTAATATGAAATAGGCAAAAGGGGGGAGGAACTCGGGCTTCCCACAGGGCAGGAAACCCTGACTGCTCTGGGGGATGGAGAGGGAGGGGGAGAGGGAGTGGGGGGAGGGGGAGGGTGGTGGGAGGAGGGGCTGAAATGGAAACTTTTATAATTTAATAATAAAAAAAATAGGCAAAAGAGTGATCTATGTGAAGAAAATTATGCGGTCCAGAAATTTTACCAAAATGATGATCCTGATTGCACAGACTTGTTAAATTGGATTTAAAGCTCAAACTCAAACAGTAAAGTTGCATCTGTAAGAGTGAGTCAGAATTACTTATGTCACTTAGAAAGTGGCATGCAGGTATAAAATTAACTCATACCTACTAATTTTAAGTCTCCAGGGGGGAGTTACTTAGAAACCATCTGTTCTGTAATATTTGAAACTCTATAGGCAACTGTGATAAATGGGTTTGAGAACAATTCAAATAAAAAATAAAAGATATGGGTATGTAATCAATATTACAAGCCTTTATAAATACATACATATCTATATAAACATACATATATACGTAATGCACGCATGCAGGCATGCAGACATAGATACAATATTTACATCCACGTTCTCTAGTTATATTGAATCACTATGAGTCATTTAACTGGGTGTCCTCTACCTTGCACTTTGTTTTTACTGCATTTTTAACAGCTTACATTTAATTTTAGCCCAAGCTAAAATTTAAATTGCCAAGGGCAGTGATAATTATAATGAGACAAATTCTCCCTGAGATGTTAATATATTGAACTGAATTGCTTTTAATATTAATAGGAACTCAACAGGGAGATGACAGTGATAAGTATGTAATATGAGTTTTCTCCCTAAAATAAAAGGCAGTAAAAAAAAAGTAAAACATTTTATTTTTTTGGCATAATAGGAAATTTTCTTAATAGTTTGGGGGAATTAACTAATTTAAAGTATGTAACATATTTTTATCCTTAATATTATCTTTTCCCTTTTAATACTTTAAAATTAATATATAAAGAGAGCTTATCATATATGTAAACTAGAGAGGTATTGGGGGATGCAATACATCTTCATGAGTCACTATAAAAGGAATGTGAAAAAACACTGAGTATTTCTTGTCATTAAATAATAGAAGTGACTCTGTGTGTTAGATAAGAGGTTTCTTTTAGCTTAGAGCTTCAGTGGGCTAAGGTCCATAAATGGTGGGGAAGAGTGGGCAAAGAAGGGGAGCAGGGAGTAGGGAGCTATATGGTTACATCCCCAGTGAGACAGAAAATACAAATAAATAGGTAAATAGATAAGTAGGTGTGCAGATATAGATGGATAGATAAACAGACAGACAGACAGACAGACAGAAAACAGAAGTGTTATAGCAGGAAAGCAATGTAGCTCCCTTCCCAATTATCATTTTTCCTTGAATGAGGCTCCACCTACAAAGCATTCTATAACAAAGAGAACTACAACTTATGGTCACATATTCAGGTATCTGAGGTAAACCAGGAGCATTTCTCATTCAAACCACTATATGCTGGTAAAAAAAAAAATGGGGCATATTTCCTAGGTGCTGAAATTATTTTCTACTCTTAGAAACTTAATTTTGCAAATATACTTACAATTTTTAAAAATTATTTGGATATGGCATTGGCATTACAGTTTTTATTAAATATTTTTATAAACTCACACTTCATATACAAGATAGATTATGTTTGTATATTTTATAACTCAAGACATAGTTACATTTTCGTTGCTACCTTTAATCCCCATTGAAGATCCTCTTAAACATTGAAATATATTACTAATCCAACTTAAATGATGACATAAATTTAACTCCAACATTTCTGTAGGTACCACAGATGCAGTTTACTGAATGTGTGTATCCTCTGGAAGGTTAATGTATACCATGAGTTTAATAAACCCTAGAATCATCCATGGAATAATCATTGGAATAAATGTGTGAGGTATTACAAATTTGATAAACCTCTTGGTACACTGGTGGGACATTTTATAACTTTTTAAAAATTTATTTATTTGTGTTTTATGAGTACGAAGGCTTTGCCTGTGTGCATGCATATGCTCTGAGCGTGTGCAGCTCTAGAAGAAGGTGCAGGCTCCTGTGGAACTGAAAGTTTTAGCTGCTATAATGTATTCTGTGAACTGAAGCCTGATCCTCTGGAAGAACAACCAGTACATTAACCATTGAGTCATCTCTACAGCCCTGTGAGGGTTTTTGTTGTTGTTGTGTTGTTTTGTTTTTTACATTGACTGAAGTGGGAAGAGCCACTGTTAAATAGGTTGACACCTTCCAGGCAGAAATTACCCCGATATAAATAAATGTCTGACTGTCCTGCCAGGGCAAACTCTGACTCTTTCAGGCAGGCAGTCCGACTGAGTGTGGTCTGTGAGCAGAATGCTCCAGCTTGCTTGCTGGCACTGACCTTGAAATGCCATAGAGTTGTGGCAGTAAAAGGCTCCAGTGGTACCTCTACCATGAGTCTGGAAAGCTAAGGAATGGACTGGATCTAGCCGTCAAAGCCATGGTTTTAGACTCATGTGGTCAGAAAAAGAGAGATATACAGTAAAAAGAGATTCAAAGAGGAAGAAAACCTCTAAATGGTTTACTATGAGTTAAAAATATATGCAGGTTAAAAGGTTAAAGTCATTAAAAATAAAAAAAGAAAGGGAGATATAGGGTGTGGTGGTACACACCTTTAATCCCAATGCCTGGGAGGCAGAGGCATATTGACCTCTGTGACTTCAAGAGACAGAGGTAGAGATTGAACTCTGTGACCTCAAGGAGTGGTAGTACACACCTTTAATCCCAATGCCTGGGAGGCAGAGACAGATCTCTGTGAGTTCAAGGTGTGGTAGCACACACCTTTAATCCCAGTGCTGGGGAGGCTGAGACAGTGGGATCTCTGAGTTCAAGGACAGCCTGGTCTACAGAGTTATTCCAGGACAAAGATATACAGAGAACCAGTCTCAAAAAGTAAAAGTAAAAATAAAAGAAATAGAGGTTAAAATAAAGCCATCATAAAGATGGAAAATACACAGAGAATCTTGATACTGTATGCTATTATACTCTCTTTGAATTGTTTGAATGCTGAGGAAGGAGCAACAGCAGCTAAAAGATATTTGTTTATAAATGCTGCTGAACTAATGCAAGATAGATGTTTTGAAAATACCTTGACTTCAGAATTTGGGTCTAAGAATATGATGCTTTGGAAAGGAGGTCCTTCTTTTGTTTTCACAGAGGATGAGACCCTGTGGATTGCTTCTATCCCAATATGGTATGATAGACCACGTCCTCCTGAAAGGTTGCTGTGAACACCCTCAAGAAATTACTTCACTCAATTGCCAACTGAGATGAACCTGGCAGACAGGTTTTACCATGAAAGACCTGATTAACAGCGCCCCTATACAGCAGGAAGAAGTTTGGAGAGAAATAACTACGTCCATATTCCCAAATATTGTTTATAAATGTTCTTTTACATTTAAAGGGGGATATGATATAGATATGAATAATTTCATTGGTATGAATTTTAAGGTCAATTTTGTTATATATATATATATATATATATATATTTCTGATCTTGATTGATATATTGTGATTGTATAGTTCATTTAAAAATGCAATGTATAATTAAAAATATAGGTGGTTAATGGATAATCATCGATAATAGTCAAGCTTGTAGTAATGTTAGTTTGATTTTCTAGATGTGCATAGATATATTTCAGAGAGACATTCTTCATATCTTTCAAAGACTACAGAACATGGCATTTAATGTTTTAATAACTTAGGACAATGAGACACGTCTGCTCCTGGCAGCACCAATCTACTTCAAGAGGAAGATGGGCATTGAAGAGGCTCCTTATGGAGTTGGTTAGCCATTTGGGCAAGAAACTGCTCTTGCCTGGACTGTTGTATAAACTGGACACAGAGAACCCGCAGAGAGAGGACTGCTGAACTTGCCTAAAGGTGAGATGATCTTTCGGGGTTCCTGATTCATGAAAGAGTCTGTGAGACATTCTGCAGGACACAGCAGATAGTGACTGAACTGCCTTTGAAATTTCCTGCTTCATGGAAATGTCTGCTGGATATTATGGGCCTGAAGGCCGAAAATGGATGCCCCAACGATACAGAGGAACTTTGTGTGACTGTCCAGGCAGCGAGATGTCTCTGTCATTTCTAGAGTTTTGGAAGTTGCTTACTTCTTGTTTACTTAGGTAATATTATATCCTTCTGGAGTCTTTGATGGAGTTGAAGAATGGATAGTCATAGTTTTCCATTATTATGATAAAGATATAGTTATAAATATTGTGACTGTAATTCTTGCTTGATAACTGTTTTGTTATATGTAATTTTACTATGTTAAAATGAAAGCCTTTCTTTTTTGTTTAAACAGAAAAAGGGGGAATGATGGAGGAGCGTTATCTGTCTATTGTGTTGTTTTCATTGGTCAATAAAGAGACTGCCTTGGCCCCTTGATAGGACAGAAAATTAGGTAGGCAGAGAAAACAGAACAGAATGCTGGAAAGAGGGCAATGAGGCAGAAGCCATGGAGCCAGCCACCAGGTCAGACATGCTGAATCTTTTCCGGTAAGCCAACACCTCGTGGTGCTACACAGATTATTAGAAACGGGTTAATATCAAGATATGAGAGTTAGTCAGTAACTAACTCTCTAGAGATAATGGGCCAGGCAGTGCTTAAACGGATACAATTTGTGTGTTGTTATTTCTGGGACTAAGCTAGCCGTGTGGGAGCCAGGTGAGGCGAAAAGCATGCCTGCCCGCAGCCCCTCACTACACCTGGCTTTCACCACAACGTTGTGGATGTTTAGGTATCCAGTTTTACATACTAAGGAGATACAGTATTCTCTATCTCACTAGTATCTTCATAGACATTTCAAGACTTACCCAGATCATTTATGCAAGCTGTTTTGTTAAACCCCGTTCTACTATATGTTCATTCTCTTTGCTCTATTTCCCAGGTAAACATAATCAATATATACTCATTTTGAAAAAAATACCACGTGCACACACATGCGCACACACACACACACACACGCACACACACACTCGCACACACCCCACAAGCACAGTTCATTCACACACCCCACAAGCACAGTTCATTTCTTTCAATCTATGGAAGTCTAGAACTATCATACTGAAAATTTGTTGTATGCATTATCTTTACATATGCTTCAAAACGAATATATGTTTGCATGTATATTGATTATTTAAAGCAAAACAGCTACAACAATAAAACAGAAGTCAAAAACTGTAAGATCTCAGTCCAAATAAATGCTTACATTGCTTTCTTGTGTTGCAGTTTAGACCTATTTTAGAGCCTTGTTCCCAGATTTTAGATCTTACCACAATCTTTGTCATCCTCTTTAAGACTTCTCTTTAATTACAGTTGCTTGAAGCTAAAACAAAGGGAAAGAAGGCATAGACAACTCAGCCACTGCTCTGAGCCTTCACCCAGAGATGGTACTTCTGGAAACACTCAACACACAGGCAAGAAGATTGCCAGGTGTTCACACCAGCTTCATCACTTAGTGTTAGAGAAGAGAAATCAGCATTATAATCTACGTGGATAGCTTTATGCCATGTATTATTTCATTTATTTCAAACCTACTCTCCTTTTAGGATGAGTCTATTAGTACTAACTGCTGCAAAGTACATCCTCCATGGTATCCACCTGCAGTGGGATGATGATACCATCTGTGGGAAACTGTGCTATTCATAAGTGCTTCATGAATAAAGTAATAATTTCATCATATAGCAAACATACACATGAATAAATAATGCTGTACTTAAAGATTTATGAATGCTTATCCCAATTTTATACTTTGTGATTATAGAAAAATCATATGCACGTGCACATAGTGTAAGTGATACTTTGAAATTTGAGTTCACTTTTCAGACCAAGGATACAAAAATAAAATCCACTCTGGTGGTGGTCTATATAGTATGCTTTACCTTCCCATTTATCACTCCAATATAGGGAAAAAATCTTGACATGCTAAGGCTCTGTACAACTAACCTGTTATATATCAAAAAAAGAATAAAGGAAATTCTAGAGGACATTCAGAAAAAAAATGCAGCAATTTATTCACAAGGACAAGGGCTTAACTTTGAGCATATTAATTCCTCAGTAAAAATGTATATATAATGTACTATTACATAGAATATACTGTATAGTTTATATAGCATTATAAATATGCATATATATACTCATGCATTCATGTGTATGTATGCATATATTATGGCCAACCTTTGCCTTAATATTTGAGTGACACTCAGTATTTATAAGCACACACTTCTTGCATATAGTATTTTGCAGAAACAATGCTAAGACAACTCCTTGCAGCTGAAGCTCTAGATGAAATGTAATCTCGCTAATTCCTGCATCTGTTTCTGAAGACAGGCAGCTAATCCAAACAACTGACCACAGCATTTCTGTCTACTCGTTGTCTCCCTGTGAGTTTCATAGTATTTTGGCTGCATCAATGGCAATTCTTGATCTACGTACATATGGTGAACCTTGACAAAAATTTATTCCTGAAGTCTGTTAACTAAAGAAATAAATACACTTCCTATTCCATGTGTTAGTGTTTGCTATCCACTATGAAGACACTGGTCATGTTCTCCTCCATGTTTTATCTATATTTATGCCTGTTAAACAACTGAACTTATTACTACATTAATTTCTTGTAGTAAAAAATCTTTATGCTTAGAATACATTTAGGCTCATGCCAAAATTGACCAGAAGACAGAGATTATATGTCTCCTGTATTGTGGGCCCAGACTTCTTAACTATTAATGCTGCAAAATAATGAAATATTTGGTTGAAATGACAGCCCTGACTTGAACTATTTTTCACTCATGGTTGACAGTTTAAATTAGAACATTTTAAAAAATTCTTTTATTTTTTATTTATTTTGTAAAACTATGTTTTCTCATTTTTCATACCAATTCCAGTCCCCTCTGCCTCCCCACCTCAATCTTCCCTGGCCTTCCCCCACGCAATCCCCCCCAAACACTTCTCAGAGAGGGTAAGACTTCACATGGGGAGTCAACAAATCCCACTCTGTCCCCAGACTCACACATTCCCGGGACCTCAGCATCTCTCTAGGAAACAGACTGGGATTGCACAGAGCAGATCAAGAGGTGAGTGACCATAAGCTCAGCTGGACAGCCCCGTCTCTAGGCCCTAGGTCCCAGAGCAAAACCCCAGGCCCCACCCTCACCTGCATCAGCTGTCTGTGTTTAAAATATATAACCTGTAAGTACACGGTGTGATTTTACTACCAAGAAATCATCTTGGGTGCTCAGCTTTTGAACCTCTTCACGGTTTTTGTCTTCACAATGTGACATAGTAAAATCCACACAGTATTCACTTGTTTTCTACGGGCTTATTTTTAACGTATAGTAAATCTTTCAAATCTGACAATACCTCATTTTGCTTCAGCATTAAATAATTGTGTAGTGTATGAACTTACCACAATATTTACAGGACAGTTTGGTTGTTTCTAAGTTTTTCTATTTATGAATAATGTAGCTCCCTACACCCTTGTAATGGATTTCACATGGGATTGGTTTTTAATTTGTTCATTTGAAGAAATACCAAGGAATGCAGTTGCTGATTCAACTGGTAAATGTATATTTAGATTCATAAGCAACTGCCAAATTCCCCTCCAAATTGTGTCATTTTGCAGTCTTAGTAATAGCAAATGGTACAGCCTCTTGCTTACGTTCCTTCTGGTCAATGCTGTCACTGCGAGTATTGAAAGAGATATGAAGTGGCTTTCCCCTATCTTCTTTCTATGTTTACTAATTATGTGTGATCCTGTGCTTTTTTTGAAAGCATTCTTTGCTGTCTATCTCCTTAGGTGAGGTGTCCGCGAAGGGTTTTATTTCTGTTGTAGTTTTGTTTTGCAAGACGAATGCAAAATGTCAGAACCTGGTGGATGATAGTTAGATAAGCTACATCCCCAAACACTTCTTGCACATTAGCAAAATGAGCTTGCTAATTCTCAATTTGCTGAATTTTAGGAGCTCACTGTGTATTTTTAAAACAACTAATTACAAGACAGGCATTTTATAAATATTGCATTTGGGCTTGTTTTATAAATATAACAAGTCTTTGCCAGCTTAAATTTAATCCGTATTGTTTGGTTATTTGTGAAATGCAGACAGGTGAGTTGCTTTATCCTCTTGTAGATTTTGGTTTTTGGTGTTGTATCAGAGAGAATCTGCAGTCTGCAATAACACCTAAGTTTTCTACTATGCTATCTTCTAATCATTGATATTTTAATTACACTTATCAATAGGATTCCTTTTGGTTAGTTTTTATAAACTAATCAAAGAACTGTAAGAACTATCTTTAAATTTACTTTTATTTATGTGACTATTCAGATATAACAACAGCATTTGTTAAAATAACTATGTATTTTCCCCCCAATTTTTAGCCTTTGCTTATTTGTCAAAATCAGTAGATTATACTTGTGTGGGTCTGTTACTAGTATGTTTCTATAATGTGTTCTGAAGATGTATTCATCTGTTTATTTGTCAATACCACACTATCTGGAGTTCTGCAGCTTTTTAGAGGAAGACCAGATCAGAATAACTTGCTCATTTATGTTCATCTCAGAATCATTTTGGGTCTGCCAAATCTTTTGTTTCTCCATAAAAACTTTAAAATAATTGCATTCATATTTTCAAAAATTTGCTGTATTTTTATTTAACTTCCCTTGTTCTATGACTCAACAGAGATAAACATGTAACACTTAGTCTGTTTACCTTTGGAAGAAACAAGTTCCTTTTCATTAATTTTACTTTGGCCTTTGCCATAGATTTGTGACTTTCTGTAGTACTTAGAATTGATTATTTTATTTATATCAAAATGTTTCATTTTGGGCTGCTAACTTAAATGATGTGTACCTTTATTTTGTAATTATACTTGTTTTATGCTGGTCCATAGGAAAACCTCGGTGTCTGTTAATTGCTTTTCTCTTCGGAAAGCTTGTTCTAATCACTTCCTACTTTCAGCAGCATTGTTGTTGGCTTCTGAGCATTTTCTATGTACATAAGAAATGTTACCTAAAAACAAAATGTTACCTAAAAACAAAATGTTACCTAAACACAAAATTGATTTTATTCCCACCTCCCCTACCTGTATGTCTTTTCTTTCTTTTCTTGTCTTACTGTGCTAATAGGGACTCCTGGGCAGATTCTGTTAAGTTGAAAAGGAACAACCTACACGGTTACTGATCTCATCACAAAAAAATATACTCCCCGTCCTTTAACTTTGTATTAATGATTATTAATTGGGTTTATGATTTGTGAATATGCTTTATCAAATTGAAAAGATGCCTGTTCTGTTTTTAATTTTCATTATTATAATGATACATGTTATATTTTCTATGGCTTCTTTTTTACATATATTGATATGATCACGCGACCTTCTCTGTTCATATGATAAATTACAGTGAATGAGCTTCAAAACTCGGAAATATCCTACTTGTAATGGCATACAATTTACTTATTCTTTTAAGCTCTTAATTTGTAAACCTTTTGTTTAGAATTTTGAAATTTGTATCATATCCTTGAGAATATATTGACCTGTGCTTTTGTTCACTTGGAATAAAGACTTAGGATAATGCTGTCTTTGTAAAATATGTTAAGAAGTATTCCATCTGTTGATATAATTTCTTCCCAAAACCTTTGGTAGAATTTGTCAATGGCTCTATGTTTTCTAATGTCTTAGGACTTTGCCATTAATTAATTAATTAATTTATACTGTTCTAATTCCTTTGGTAGATATGGGTCTTCTCAACCTGCCTATTTCTACTTAGGTTTTCAGATTTCGTTTCTCAGTACTTTGTTCCTTTTGCACAGTAATGAAGTACACGGGGACAGAGGTGTTCACAATAGTCTTTTTCATTATTGCACTACCAGTGGTTCCCGCAGGATTGTCTCCCTTTCATTATGTGAGGAACCTGTGTGCTTCTTAACCTCACGTCCATGACAGCATAATGACAGTGTACCTGACTTACTGGTTATCCCAGAAAACTACATTTTACTTTTATTTATTTTTGCTACTTTTTTCCTACTACAATTCTACTGATTTATGGTCCATCTTAACGTTTTATTTTTGGTTACTTTAGATTTGATGTTTTGTCAATTTCCTAAGGTAGAAATAGGCCATGTTTTCAGTTGCTTTTCTGTCCTGATACATGCATTTGCATTGACTACTATAAATTTCTGCCTAAGGCTGCATGTGTATTAGTGCAGTGTTCAAACGTTGAGACCTTATATTTAATTTCATTTGATTTAACATATTTAAAAACTTGTTCTGTAATCTCTTCTTTGGTTTGGCCCGGTGTGTGATCTAGAAGTGTGCTGACTTATCTCCAGGCAGTTTGTAATTTTTTCACTGCTTTCCTCTTATTGATTTCTAGTTTAATTCTACTGTAGTCTGAAAGCAGAACTTGTATGATCTCTACTCCTTTCACTTTGTTAAGGAGTGTTTTATAGCCCCAAATGTAGTCTATCATGGTCACTGTTCCATGTGAGTTTTCAAAGCATGTATAATCTGAAGTTAGGTGAGAAACTGCTTTGCTGATGTCTGTTGCTTGCAGTTGACTGGTGGTCCCATTGGGTTCTCCTATGGCACTGCTAATTCTTTTCGTACTGGAGCTGTCCATTTGTAAAACGCTGTTAGAAATCTCTAGTTGCAACAGTGGACTCATCTATTTCTCCTTGCGGTTCTGACAGTTTCTGCCTGAAATGCTTTGGTGCTCTGTTTTAAGGAGTGTTAGGTCTACTTGGGGTGTTGACATTTTATCAGTTTGCAATACTCTACCTCCTCTAGCTTCAAGAACCCATTCTTAAGTTTGGTTTTCGAACATTGACGTGCATTTACTTCTATAAATTTCTGCCTAAGACTGCTTGTACCTTAATGCAATACTAAATTGTTGATACGTTATATTTTATTTCACTTGTCTTAGCACATTTAAAACCATTTCCTTCACTTTTCATAGTATGTTATCTAGAAGTGTGTTTACATTTTGAGACTTTTTAAATTGAAATGCTTTTAAATATAAAAATTGATTTATTGTAAATGGATAAACTTGGGTGTTGTTTCCTGTTTCATTTTGAAATTTCTCCATAATTCCTGGGTTTAGATCAGTGCATTAGATTCCTTTCTTGCATTTCTTAGAATACTGATCACTACTCCTTTTAAGAGCACGTAAACCCTCTCCCATGATAGGAGGGGAGAGAAGCGTAGAAAAGTATATAGCCCAATTAAAAATAAAAAGCAAAAATGAGCAATTATAACCTAAAGAATATTTAAATGATTTTCATTTTGAATACTATTTTAAATACTATTTCATTTTGAATACATATCGTATGTATTGATTGTATAGTGTAATAATAATTGCTTACTTGTAAGGCTGGATAACTGGCATCATATTCCTTCCATTTGTATTAGTATGGCAGATTGCACCAGAAAGATAATTTTAAGAAGAGAAAATTTTAGATGACTTTTTTTCAGTTGATGATGAAAATATTTTATTTTATTCTCTTTTCACCTGTTGGTTTTCAGAAGAGGAGTCAAATGTAGTGTATATAATTGTAAAGAAGGTGATGATTATGTTCTTTTGGATTTTTCAATAGTTTTTATTTTTCTTGATTTTCTCTAGTTAGAATATATATGCAACTATACTTATTTTTCTAAGATTATATGCACGTTTTTCCATTCTGGTATCTTCCAAACTAGTTGCTCTTAATTTTGACAAGTCTATGTTCATGTGTTCCTTATTGCTTCATGTGTATTCTAGTAAAGCAAATATAATTAAGCACACAGTTTCCCTGTGAATTCCTAATAATGCCTCCTAATAATATAAAGCTATTAAATATTGGTCAGTTAAGAAGTACATTTATAAAATGATAATTTTCAAACTAGTCATTTTTAAAATATTTTCTCTTGTTGATTATGTTCTGTGAAACATTATAGTTGCTCTCAAAGAACATGAATGATGATTTTTAGATTGAAGAATGTCATTCATGTAGGCAGACCTAAACGAAGAATGGGCTTGGTGTCTGGGTTACTGAAATTTGTTTACTTCCTTCTAAGAAACCTGTTTGAGTAGCTCAAGTAAAGATCAATAGCATCAAGCTCGTCTATTGGTGGACAGCTATTTTTCTATTCTTAATTGCTCAAATTTAGCCAGAAATTGGTTTATTATCACAAACCCCTTGACACCTGTTATTTAACCTCATCTGCTGTGGAGTCATATTAGAAAATCTGGTGAATATCCTGTCCCAGTGATGAGAAAGAGTTAAGAGCAAACCACCAGATGGATTATCAGAGATATCGAAAGAGAATGACATACAGAGACAAGGGAGAAATTTCCCAGAACTAAAACATGAATCAGGTTGGATATAGTACTGTTTTCTTGCAAGCTCAGCACTTTCAAAGCTGAAAAGAACTCAAGAACTCAGAGAGGACACATTTTTTTTTCCCCTAGAAAAGAGATTTTATGGAGTTTTGGCAACTTATTATATCACCTTGTAGAATGGACTGGAGTTGAAATTATTGGTGAGTTTATGCCTTTATTTGAACTGTTTAGTTTTTCACACCTGTTGCCTTTTATTAAAAAATATTACTCATACCAGAATCCAGGACAATAGTCTTGAAGGATATATAACTGGACGTCCTTTTTCTTCTTTCCTAAATAGCCACACTAAATAAATATATTTCCTCTGCTTTTAATGGTTATTTGTATGTTTAATTGGTCTATTGAGAACTGTGTTTGAGCCCAGGTTTTAGTACTATTGGGGCCTGGACTCTGATCCTAATAACTCCAATGTGAAGAAGAAATTCTTTGTAAGAGTTAGAGAGGTTAGTCTTGGGAGACTTGAAAGCCATTTAACGAATCTCACCGAATAGGACATCCTATAACGCATATTTATCATTCAGATACTCTTTTCTCTTTTCTTTAACCATGGAGATGAAGATTGTTCTGTAAAGTGAATTAAAAATAAATAAAGAATACTGAATGTGGGGTTGTATGTCAAGGGAATCTTTGCTAACACTATGAACTCTAAAAATGTTAGGAAAATTCTGTGATATGGCAAGTGTTGCTTTGTTAAACAAGTTTCAGTTGTCTCCTTATTACTTTCAATTTTTTTGACTAGAGGGAATTAGCTTTCTTTTGTTATAAATAATGTAAACAAACAACAGTTTCATATTAAAAGCAAAAATATGACTAAGGCCTTAAGCAATTTTCTTGAAATCAAAGACAGTATCAAATCAATTGAAGAAGTAGTCCAGAAAACCTGTAGCTAATCCATATGTTCTATGGAGCATATGGAAGAAGGCTAGACTTCTTAAATAATGTGCTTTTGAATATATTTAAAACTTAATATGAAATAAATTATTATAAGAGGGTGAGAACCACTTTTTAAATATTTCATTGAAGACTTCGTTTCCTTATTCAAACTTTTATTAGTCTATATTAATTAATATGTGTTTATCTCTGACATTTTATAACTGTATGTAATGTGCTTTGTTCATATTCACAGTCTTTAATCAGAGCTCAGTTCTTGTTAGAACATCAGACGTGAGGTTTTATTCTTGAAATATCATGCGTTTTGAGCAGCACCCAATATTATCAAAATGTGCAAATAATTTTAGAATGGTGCACTTCACCCCATAGTTTACAAATATCACTTAGTAAATAGAAAAGTTATGCATAGCATTCTCACACTATATATGAAAATCTACAATTACATAGCCAAGTTCGGGATGGCTTTTCGAAATTTGCAATGACTATATAATGGGTAACTTTGGTTTTGATAGAATAACAAATTGGGTATATGCTCCCTGGAAAATGGGGAAATTTTCCAAAATCATCAAGCTGTATACCAACATGCATTAGATCTATGAAATGCATGGATTTCACTAATATTTCACTGTTCCTATGATTCTAATTGCAATCACTGTTGGCATGCTAGTGACTTTAGCTCTATATACATTTCAGTGATAATCAATGACAGATTAGTTTATGCAGTCATAACTTTATTCAGGAAGAATTTGATTCCCCTGTGAACAAGGTCTATTTTTTTTCTCTCTATGGAGTAGCAGTGCATTTCCTAGGAGAAATCCTTGCCCAATGCCAGCAGTCTGCTTCAATTTCTTACTATCCAGGGATCCTGAGAATCAAACATCTGTGAAATTTCCAATGGCTTCTTCATGCCAGTGGAAAGAAAAAATTTCGTGCTTTGATGGTGTTTCCAGATGTTTTTAATGCTGCACATATGGCACGGACCATTTTTCGCTAATAAGCTGAGGGTTTCAAAGAATCACACAACACAACTCAAGTGTGGCAGACCCTGAAATCTATCTATACATTGACTTTATCTGAAAAGCATTTATATTCTTGGCAACTAATGTAATTATCCCAAAAACCTACACATGAGGCCTAATGCAGTCATAATGATGAAACAATTCATAAATTACACT
Organism: Myodes glareolus; assembly: GCF_982192425.1. Classification (NCBI taxonomy): domain Eukaryota; kingdom Metazoa; phylum Chordata; class Mammalia; order Rodentia; family Cricetidae; genus Myodes; species Myodes glareolus. The sequence goes on along the minus strand of NC_142041.1, from coordinate 43,885,268 downwards.
TGGTTTGCAGCAAAAGGAAATGCCTTAATTGCTAACAAGAAACTTTACTACTACTTTTATTTAATATTATGCTTTTGTGTTGTAGCCAACCATTTGTTCAAGTTTGATTCTCTATTGATGTGATGAATGCCATTACCAAAAGAACTGGGGAAGAAAGAGGTTTTTTTTTCCCATCTCAACAGTTATATATAGTCAGTCATCAAGGACAGCCAAGGAAAGGCTCCAGACAGGGACTCAGGGGCAGGAACAAAATCAGAGTCCATAGCAAAACTTCACTTTCAATGATGTGTTCACCTTGATTTCTTATGCAACTCAGGCCCAAGTGCAAAGGAGTGGCACTCCCCACAGTGGTCTGAGACCTTGAATATCATTCATTAATCAGAAAATGCCTCACAGATGTGTCTACAGACCAGGCTGATGGAAGCAATTATTCAATGGAGGTGCCCTCTTCCCAGGCGACCCTAATTTGCGTCAACTTGACAAAAGTTAATTGCACTATTGTCCCTCTGGCCAACCTGAGAGACAATGGATGAAGATTATGCCATAAGATTTTCCTGTGTGTTTCTCCTTAAGATATTATAGTATTATCACAATAAAGCATAGAATAATTTTCAAAGTCCCACAGTCTTTAAAAAAAAATCAAATGCTTAAAAATGTTCTGACTCTCGTTCAAATATCTTCAGTTTCTTATCTGGGTGGTCCCGTGAAATCAAGTACAGATTAAACACTTTCTTGCACAGAAAGGGAAGAAGTGGTGCAAATCCCAAGCCCCATCTGTGTATCTCCAAGTTTTTATCTCAGCGCCTGATATCTGACTCTCAGTCTCTTCTGGACTCTATGTCTGGTATGTGACACTCATTACCTTCTGCACTTCCTGTCCGATATAATACACTCACTATCCTCGGGACTCCAAAAGGCTTGGACAGCTCTATTTCTCTTGTTCTGCCATCTACAATACATTTTACATGTCTTTAGGCTGAGGCAAACTCCACTTCACAACAACTACTGCCCTGGGATGTCATACCATGATCCTGGCACCAACAGTATGTTGAGATCTCTTCTACAATTGAAGCAGCACCTTCACCAGTGGCTCCCCCTGGCTTCTTGAGGGATTCTAACTGTTGTATGATGCTTACGATGTCAATTTTTCTCGATTATTCCTGCATGCATTCAAAACTATTACAATGTGGGAGACCATTGCACATTAACAAATTTATATACTAACTTGAAATGCAGACATGGTTCCTGTTGATAATTGCTTTTGTATGCTAACCAGGAAAACTTCCCAGAAGATTTTTGTCTCAATGATGTTGGTCTCTTTTTATTCACAGGGAATGTTTTAACTCCAGTTAACTAGCATCCATTATTCCAGTGAAGAAAGGTTTCACATCCATAAGTTTTTAAATCCAAAATATCATATAAATTAGCCTTTATATTATCCTCTCTTCTGAAATTTGACAAGCCAGACCCATCTCTGTCAAAATTCTAAACTTTCAAGATCCTAATACAGTTCTTTAAGCTGTGAGCACTCAATGAAATTTTCTAGCCCCAAACTCTAAAGTTCATCCATAATCCTTCCAAAAATCAATATGATCTGGTCCACTACAGTGATACACCATCCTTTAGTAACAGTTATATCCTGGTGTGCCTCTCTGTGGCTATAAATATCATGACCAAACAGCAACTTGGAAAGAACAAAATTTCTCTTATCTTACCTATTACAGTCAGTTATTGAGGAGAGCTGAGGCAGGAGCGGAAGGCAGGAACTGAAACAAGCCCATGGGGGAACACTGCTTCCTGATTTGCTCTTCCTTCTCTTCTTATGCAACTGTGGACCCCATGCCAAGAGGTGGTACTTCCTGCAGTAGTATGAACTCTCACAAATCAATCATTATTCAGGAAAATGACCTGTGGACATGACCAGAGGCTAATCTGATGGAGAAAAATCCTTAATTGAGGCTCTTTCTTCCAAGAAAACTCTAGGGTGTGTCATTTTGAACAAAACAAAACGGTACATGCTGGGATGTACAAATGTTGTGATCTTGTACCTCCAGAAGTGACACCACCTTGGTTTATTACTTTGGTTTGTAACAGGTCCTTTTCCAAACCCTCAAATTATTCTATTAAGTTATTGCGTTCTTACCTTTTAATAAAAAATAAATATAATTGGGCGGGAAATGTATCATTTTTATTCTCTTACAAAAAATTTAATTCATTATCTATTAACTTTCACGTAACTGGCCAAACACTGCCCTAGCCTTATCCTTGCTCCCATTCCTTTGTCGACTGACACAATTTTTGTAAAGCAGCCTCGCAAGAGCAGCAGTAATACAATCCCCTGGATACAGATGCCTTCCCTGGATATATTCTGGAATTCAAGAGCATGGGGTGTGGTTTCTGATATAACTGTACTGTGAGTACTGTTGAATCAGCCTAGAAAACTGTAATGGGGTGTTTTACTGGATTCCTCTGCCTGCTTAGAGTAAGAACAATTTTGAGGAGAACAGAAAATTTCAACAACCAAATAACCATCATTTGCCAATTTTAAGAGGATTTTTTTTTAAAAAGTGTCCAGTTTGAGAGGACCAAGTTCTCAGAGAAACACACGTTCTCTTTAGTACATAGAGAGTAAACCTGAGTAATGAACAGTAGGAATTAACAGTAGCAAGCAAGGGTTACTCAGAATAGGGAAAAGATGCTTGTCTCTGCCTGTCTTTTAAAGTTGACTCTGGGAGTTTTACCCTCAGCAGGAAGAAGTCAGTGGGGTTTTTGAACAGTATCACCTTTGACTGTCTCTGGGAGAACAGTTTTAACAGTAATGGAGCAGACCAAGTCATAGTGATGGTAAGAGAAAAAACAGTAACCACCTGAGATAAAGCCAAGAACTGATGAGGTTTTCAGTTACTAATGATGGAACAATAATTACTAACGATTATGGCATCAAAGACTACATTTGACTGAAGATAGTGAACAGAGGAAGAACTGAGAATAAATATCCTCAAACATAGCACCGATCTGTTGGGCTAATGACCTTTCTCATAGTCTCTGAAAAACTGCAGCCAACTAGTATAAAATAAGATTTTACGGTGTGTTAATGCACATGGATCTTGTGATCTATAAGATATGACACATGAAGGTGGTAAATAAGGAAATATTTATAAAAGAAGATATTAAATAAAAAATAAAACATGGGTTAACACAGTGGGACAAATAGTCCCATTGCATTAAAAGAAAAAGAAGCACAGTGAAATTTCAGAATTCATAAAGTGGTTCCTAATAAGTCAAAGAGAGTTCAGAAGTACTGTGTAACTCTTGATAACATTTTTCCAAGCTGGTAAGAAGTCTGTAGATGGATAAGACCTTTCCTTTATAATACCAAAAAGAAAAGATAGAGTCCTCTAACAAAAGAATCACTGTGCAAATTACGATTGATTTTTTTCAAAGTTTATTAAATTATAAAAGTTTCCATTTCCGCCCCTCCTCCCAACACCCTCCCACTCCCTCCACTCCCTCTCCTCCTCGCTCTGCAGTCCTAAGAGCAGTCAGGGTTTCCTGCCCTGTGGGAAGTTCAAGTTCCTCCCCCCTCCCTCCAGGTCCAGGAAGGTGAGGATCCAAACAGACTGGATCCCAAAAATCCAGTATATGCAGAGGAAACAAGTCCCAGTGTAAAGTTCAATTATTACTAATATTTTTTAGAATTTAAATAATATATGAATTTTAACAATTAAGTTATTGTACTTCCTACTCACTCAAGTAACATTATTTTCCTTCTCAGATCTTCCATGGGGTTGAAGACTTGATAAATGTAGTTACTTTCCTCTCATGACTTGGCCAACTTATTAATATACAAGACTTAAGCTAGTTAGAATAGGATATTTGTTCTTATTGTATATAATTTTGCATTAGGTTTAGAACTCTCTTAGTTAAACAAAAAGGGGAGGTGCTGCAGGAAGGTTAACCCACCTACTGGGGCATGGCCTCATAGACTATTTACCCGGATGCTGAAGTGCGTCCATCCACTTCTTCTCTCCACCCTCCTTGTTTCTGTTTGCTCTTTAGGCTTGTTTTGGATCCCATATCCATCCTTTGTTCAAGCAGAGAATCCTGATTTGTAAGTTTTCCCCCTAAATAAATAACTGTCTATCTCTCAGTTCTGAGCCAGTATAAGATATCTTTAAAGTACCCAATGTCTCTGTCTTTAGATAGTTTACACATTCATTTTACTACAAAGAAATACAAATTTTGGTGAATCAGCATTAAGAGGTTTTAATTCTGTATTCATTTCACTGTGATTAGAAAGTAAGTCATGTGCATACATTTGTGTGTATGCCAGCATGTAGGTGCTATCAAATTAGGTGCATCCCGAAGAATAACCGTACAAGTATTATTTGGAGATTTTTCTCTGAACATTACACCACTAAGTATACTTCTTTTAATCAAGCCTTATATACAAGCAACTATACCCGGTAGAATGTACTTTTATAGGAATCAAATTCAGAGAAGGAGGATTTACTGCTTTTATTTTCTTATTTATCTATTGATTTTTTATCAATGGCTAAGAAGTAGACATGTCAGAGAAATTGGTAGAGAGAAAAAAGATGTAAAGAAAGAAAGATAAAAAAAGAAAGATGAGAAAAGAAGAAATAAGTATTCCTATCCATGTGGCAGGAACAAGGCAGGTCATGGCAAAGAGACAGGAGATGGTCCCACATAGCCTAGCCAGAGACAGAATATATAATTCTGGGGACCAGATGTGCTCCCACGGGAATGCTGGCTGCCACTATTCCTAGACTAGAATTTGAGGTGGATGAGTTCCCTTTGCATCTGGAAATCATCTCTCCATGGATCATGAGACCACCCACATTTATGCTCACTTTATGTTTTGCATATGTTTTGTTTAGATAAACATGAAAAAAATCAGCTTTCCCTTGCTTAACATAGCAATCTTTGTTTTGGGTTACTGAGAAATGGTGGAAAACAACAGTAAAAACAATATCATAAAACAATGAGTGTGATATAAAAGCAATATACAAGAAAATACACCAATCATAGAAATGTCACAGACTTGGTAAAGTGGGTTTTGTCGCAAATTATGTGTCTATGAGACATAAAATATGATGCACAGTAAATAAGCTTAGAATCTAATAAAATGTCTTTATTTCAAATTTTATCTCATCTTTAGTGGTGAGATGTTGGTGCATTTGCTCCTATTTTCTTGATCAAGTTAAACATGATGGATCTTTCTCCATTTAGAAAGTTGTTTGTGGAAACTAATCGTCATTGTCAACAATTATTGAAGATAGGACCTCCATGAGCGTGCCTGGGAAAAGGCTACACTGAACCAAAAAAGACTCAAGTCTGTGCAAGTGGCACCATGCCTCAGACAGTGGCCACAGAGTGAGCAAAAGGAGGAAAGCAAGGCCAGGCAGTGGTGGCACACACCTTTAATCTCAGCACTTGAGACAGAGGCAGGTGGATCTCTGTGAGTTCGAGGCCAGTCTGGTCAACAAGAGCTATTCCAGGACAGGCTCCAAAAGCTACAGAGAAACCCTGTCTCGAGAAAGTAAAAAAAAAAAAACAAAAGGAAAGGAAAGGAAAGTCCACTGAGGCTTCATCCCTCCCTGATAGACTGGTGATTGGCGATGTCAATCAGAACCAGTTCTTTCTTAAGCTGCTTTATAATTGCAGCAACAGGAAACAGAACCAATACAACGGGTTTGTGAATCTGATAATTCTTTTGTTTATTTGGCCTTCATGCATTTAGGAGTATTATTTTTAGCCAGCATAGTAAACAGGCAACAGAGGGGAGTTCAAAAAACCCAGGTCAGTGTGTGCTCCTCTGTCAAAATAAAATGCACCAAGGCCTGATTCTGCAGTGAAAAGCAAGGCAGCTTTGGCTAGGTCAGTGGACACAGTTGCAGCTCATTCTTCTCAGCACCGGTGCTCTCCTTTTGGATAGAGGCATTTACTGTATCTTCCTCCTGAAACCACTGCAGTAACTACAGCACTGTAGTTCAAACCCAGGGTCTTCTTTGATCTGTAATGTATGTACAGAACCTGAAGCGACTGACTTGGTTAAAAAGACAAATCACAATAATGAAAATTATAAAGATGTCATAAAATTTGAAAGACTTTGAACTTTTGTAGCTGTGTCTGAAAAATCATGTTTGATAAATTAATGAGTTATTAAATCCTCGATTAAGCAAAAGGTTTTTTATGGTTCTTGTTTCGTCTGTTTCTTTGTCGGCTTGATTTTAGCATCAGTAGATGTGTGAACTTGAAGCAATCAATTTTTATGACTGTGATAATAAGTTATTTCACAATCTCTCTATACAGAAATAATATAAAATATTCATCCAAGTACTAATGCTTTTCATGTATTTCCAATTTAGTACCTATAATAAATCATCTTTCATAAATCTATATGATAATCCTGAAAATATTTATCTTTCTACTACTAAAATTTCTACTTTTTAATTCTAGGACCTATTTGTTTTCAGACCTAATTTTGAATCATAACTGATGCTAATATACACTGTTTACTGCTAGTTTGTTTGTCCTAGAAAGTCACCTGAATGAAGTTCCTCCTTTCCCCCAGGTCTGTCTTCATCTTTCTTCTTCCCCTCCACCCCTCTCCTTCGTGATATATCAGCTGCCTGAGGATCCTGTGTCCATTCTGTCCCTGTGTAACTCTGGATGTGAAATAATAAAAATACTTGCAATAATTTCAGATTCAGCCTTCCTGGTTGCTTCCATCCTTCATAACTTTAGCAAGAATTGAAGCTCAAACCTATTAATCAAATTTAAAAACAATTCATCATTGATTCCTTTATCAATTGATAGCATGATTTTATAAAATTGATTTAATATATAACTTAATTTCATATTTCTATAAACTTATTAATGAAAATAAAATTAATATTTTTGTGAAACAGTAAAATCTTTGAATGCTTAAGTGGTTAGATTAAGAAAGATAGTTTTTTTTTAATCTGGGAAGTTTAGTGTACAAGGCATATGTGTTCAGAGAGAATCAAGCAAGGAAAAATAACCAAAGCGACATATTTACATTGAGAAATGACTGTGACAATGGCATTAAACCTCTCTGAAAATAAATGTATAACATAAAAAATTAACACAAAACCTTCAAATGGACAAAAATAAAGTGGAGTGGAAAATTTCACTCTTGTGGTCAATTTATAATTCTGGTGGCAATAATCACATTAGTAAGCAAAACAAAAGAAAAAGAGAGAATGTAATATCAAAAATGTCATTATTGTATTACATAACTGTTGTATGAATTGAAATAGATTGTCTTATTCCATATGTGCAGATTCATGTGCTAACATTTAGCGAGTCTTCTCTCAGGAGAACAGGTGGAAGGAAATTGAAATAAGTGCTGTACATCTATGTCCATCACAAATGGTTAACTGAATCCTCTTGATAAGTGCAAAATGCTTTTCCCCTCCGCAGTGGATCAAAAGGTCTTTCTAGCAAACCTTTGATAGGATGGTATGCAAACACTCATGAGGATGAGGCACGGAAGGTACTGTCAACTAATATTTGCTGTAAAATGCTTAATGCTTCTGTAAAGAAAATAGGGAATGAATACTGACGGGTGCTTAGAGATATCTTTTGGAATGTTTGTGGGTTTCTGGACAAAGGTGACGCTGAGTTGTCAGAATGATTGATTGTGATTCGTCATATCTGTTAGTGCCATGCAATTGGAAACGATAGATGGCATTGGTAAAGCTGATGGACCGTACGTGTTTAGCTTTACACCACGATGATTTGTTTGGGATTTGCAACTCTCTTAATTAGGGCTTATTTAATAAACATAAAGGAAGTTCAAAGCTTAGGCCTTCTGTTGAGATAAACAATAGCTTCTTGCCTTTATATAACTATAACTGCAAGATTGACTATTCTCATTGAATTGAGTAATTTTTATTTTATTTTTATCCAACAACAATTTTAAGTTTTATCTTCTTTCACTGTGTTAACTAAACACACTGTTTGTGCTAAGTTACTTGTATGTGGGTATCTGTGGTGTTACTATTCCATGTGAACTTTGGAAATAGGTAACGATTTAATTCCAAATTATCCTGCATCCTCCAAAAATAAATGTCTTCTTATTTTTCCGTGGTTTCTTTTAAATTCCATATTAATAATAGGGACTATAGTGGTACTAATGTCTTATAGTTATCTTGAGAATTAATATGGCAACAGATTTGAACAGTACCTAGCATAAAATGAGCATATGAAGTATTGTATATCCATAATTCATATGTTTCTGTTTATAGATGAACATATACACAAACTCTCACATCAACTTTTCATATATAACTTTGCTCAACATATTTAGCTTGAAATCATATTAAATTAAAATGAATCTTAATTAATGTGTTTAAGTTGACTTACTGCTTAGAATCATGTAAAAAATAAACAGATGTTGATAGCCTATGTTGTGTCAACTTTTGACAAAAAAAAGGCCAACTCAATTTTAAAATGTAATTATTCATTCTGATGATGGGTACCAGGCATTCAGTTTGACTGCAGTTTTGCTTAATTGCTCCAATAATTGGGCTTTTGGAATATAGAGCCCAGAACGGTCAAATCTGATGCTACTGAACGATTTGCTTGTTTAGATTTGTCATGACTCATTAACCATAAGTAGCCACAGAATTATTTCTGGTTTCCTGCCACTCACAGAAACAAGTAGTTTGCAGAAAATTTCCACAGTGAGAAAATGTTCCTTTTGTATCTGGTTATACTTCATCTGTGAAAATACGAGTTTTAAATAATTGAATATTTCATTTGGAGATAACATGTTTTATATGCCTATACACAACCAATATTACCTGTGCATAAATATGTAGTATCTGTATGATATACATTCATGTGTGTATAATAAGAATGAAAGTAGCATTTATTATCTGAAATAGCCTTATAAGACAAATGAGACAGACAAAAGGGTGAAATTTGTTACCTTAATAAACCTTGATAAAATATCTTTTTATCAATCCTGAAATGTTTGAAAAGAAATTATTTCTATTAATTGCTTTAAATGACACAGAACTGTGTTGCTATTTTCATTATGAATTACACAAAACAAAATAATTAGTCAACAAACATACAAAAAGGACATTTAGACAATTAAATTCTTGTCACTAAATACAAGTCAAATTATTTCATAAGTGTTTTGTATAATTAGTCTTTCCATTATAATCAGTATCCAAGGATTTTGGTCCCAGACAATTTGTTATGTTTCATAATACAAAATAGACAGATTCTGAAGGAAATTCCTCTCTGTGTGCAGAAATAAATTAAAAAAGAATCACTGCTAGAGATATTATATTTGAACATATTTTAAAATAACTTTTAAAGAGGAAGGAAGCATTTCCCTGATTGCTAAGGATGTTGAGCATGACCTTAAGTGTCTTTTGGCCATTCGAAGTTCTTCTGTTGTGAATTCTCTGTTCAGATCAGTACTCCATTTTTTAATTGGGTTAATTAGAGTTTTAGTGTCTAGTTTCTTGAGTTCTTTGTATATTTTGGAGATCAGACCTTTGTCTGATGAGGGGTTGGTGAAGATCCTCTCCCAGTCGAAGGTAGTCTTTTTGTCTTACTGACAGTGTCCTTTGCTTTACAGAAACTTCTCAGTTTCAGGAGGTCCCATTTATTCATTGATTCTCTTATTGTCTGTGCTACTGGGGTTCTACCTAGGAATTGGTCTCCTGTGCCTATGTCTTGTATACTACTTTCAACTTTCTCTTCTATCAGGTTCAAAGTGGTCAGGTTAATGTTGAGGTCTTTAATCCATTTGGACTTGATTTTTGTGCATGGTGATAGATATGGATCTGCTTTCATTCTTCTACAGGTTGACATCCAGATATGCCAGCACCATTTGTTAAAGATGCTTTCCTTCTTCCATTGCATACCTTTAGCTCCCTTGTCAAAAATCAAGTGTTCATAGGTTTGTGGGTTAATATCTGGGTCTTCTATTCGATTCCATAGGTCGACTTCTCTATTCTTATGCTAATACCAAGCTGTTTTCAATACTGTAGCTCTGCAATAGAGTTTGAAGTCAGGGATGGTTATACCTCCAGAAGTCCCTTTATTATATAAGATTGTTTTGGCTATCCTGGGTTTTTTGTTTGTCCATATAAAGTTGATTATTGTTCTCTCAAGGTCTGTGAGGAATTTTGATGGACTTTTGATGGGGATTGCATTGAATCAAAACAACTATGAGATACCATTTTACACTGGTCAGATGAGCTAAACTCAAAAATACCAATGATAGCCTATGCTGGAAAGGATGTGGAGTGAGGGGAACACTCATCTATTGTTGGTGGGAATGCAAACTTTTGCAGCCACTGTGGAAATCAGTGTGGCGGTTTCTCAGGAAACTGGGAGTCAACCGCCCTCAGGACCCAGCAATTCCACTCTTTTGAATATACCCAAGAGATGCCCTATCATACCACAAAAGCATTTGTTCAACTATGTTCATAGCAGCACTATTTGTAATAGCCAGAACATGGAAACAACCTAGGTGCCCCTCAATAGAAGAATGGTTAAAGAAGGTGTGGGACATATACACATTAGAGTTCTACTCAGCGGTAAAAAACAATGACATCTTGAATTTTGCATGCAAATGGATGGAAATAGAAAATGCTTTACTGAGTGAGGTAACCCAGACCCCAAAAGAGGAATATGGTATGTACTCACTCATAAGTGGATTCTAGCCATAATTAAAGGTCTCTGCGCCTACTATTCATTATCCTAGAGAAGCTAAATTAGAAGGTGAACCTGAAGAAATTCATGTAGTTTTCCTCCTGGATATTGGAAGTAGACAAGAGTGCCAGGCAACATTGGGTGCACGGGGGCGGGAGTGGATGGAAGGGCAGAGTGTGAGAGAGAAGGGAGTAGGGGACGATTGGGGAAAGCTTGGGGGATCTGGATGGACGGAGGGAGGAAGGATGGATATGGGAGCAGGGAAGTATATATCTCAACTAAGGGAACCATTTTAGGGTTTACAAGAGACTTGATTCTAGAGGGGTTCCCAGGTCCAAGGAGAGATTCTCAGATTGTTCCCTGAACAGAAGAGGAGAGGGTGCCTGAACGGGCCTTGGCCCATAACCATACTGATGAATATTTTGCATATCACCTTAGAACCTTCATCTGGCAATGGATGGAGATAGAGACAGAGACCCACATTGGAACACTGGACTTAACTCCCTAGGTCCAAATGAGAAGCAGAAGGAGGGAGAAAATTAACAAAAAAGGCAGGACTGTGAGGAGTGTGTTCATCCACTGATACAAGGGGACTGATCTAATGAGAGTTCACCAAGGCCAGCTGGACTGGGATTGAACGAGCACGTGATCAAACTGGATTCTCTGAATGTGCCTGGCACAGGGACTGTCTGAGAAGCCATTGATAATGGCACTAGGACTTGTTTCCTCTGCATGTTCTGGATTTTTGGGATCCTAGTCAGTTTGGATGCTCACCTTCCTAGACCTGGAGGGAGGGGGGAGGAACTTGAACTTCCCACAGGGCAGGAAACCCTGACTGCTCTTAAGGCTTTAGAGGGAGGAGGAGAGGGAGTGGGGGGGAATGGGAGGGTATTGGGAGGAGGGGTGGAAGTGGAAACTTTTATAAATTAATAAAAAAATAAAAAAAATAAAAATTAAAAAAGGAAGGAAGCCTTGAACCAATAAAAGTTGTGATTTAAAACACAAGAGAAGCTTATGTGTGACTCCAAATTCTATATTTTTGTTCTTTTATGTGAATCATAATTACAGATAGATTGTTTTCAATTGGACTGTCAAAATAATTCAAGTTCTCTCTCTCTGCCTCTCTCTCTCTCTCTCTCTCTCTCTCTCTCTCTCTGCCTCTCTCTGCCCTCACTAATAAAAATATTCTTATGAGCAATAAATAAGTGGAGATTTGCCATCTAAAACACAGCTTCTTGAAACAGAAAAACAACTCTGTACTGAAAACTCTGATGTGGTTGACCACCACAAACCGCTAGTGGATCCGGGGAGGAAAAAAAATCACTTTAAGAAGCTGTTTTCCTTTGAGACATGTAGTAACTGAGGAAAGTCTGAACTATTTATCTTTTTGGCTGGAGCATAGAGTGTATGAATCTGATGTGTCAAAAATATTTATAATAGATGACTTGAGGCTGGATGCTGCAGCCCTCAGGCAGTCAAACTCCAATTGACATCAGCAGGCACTTTACTTGTACAAGATCCAGCTGCCTTATGCCTTTAGGCTAAAAAGGAAAGTTTAAATGAAGCATGGGTTCAGGGCTTCGGGAACTATGGATCATCAGAGGCAAAAAGACATAGTTATCAAAACGTAGAACTCTTTAGTTGGCTGCCTGTCTGAGAGCTTAGATTGACAAAGGTAGCCTGACCTACCTGGAAAAGAATCAGTTTGGTTGATTGTCTTCCACTTATGAACTTAAGTCTGTAGATCTAAGTGTTAAAGTATGATAGGAACTTCTCTATGTGCATACATTCCATTTTGATGTAAAATATTAAGTGTTCAGGAAGAATTCACCAGCCCTCTAGACTCATCAATTAGAGTGCTCAAAAATAGAAATAAATTACGAATTTAAAAATGCATTGCAGGTAGTGTTAGAAAAATTACCATTCATAGAAATTAAAGAAAAATTTATCTGGACAATTTGTAAATTACTATGTATATAACTGAAAGACACAATACACGAAGACTGCCTTCCCATTGTATAACTTTTTGGCAATTAGATGTTGTCATCTGGCTTCCACACATAAACTGTAGATTTCCCACCCACCCACAAACACATGCGAGATAAGATCATAAACACATAATAAATAAAATAGTTAAAAGAGTAATAGCTTTTATTTTGAAAGAAGCATATAGTGAATGAAATATGGAAGTGCATGTGTGTGATTAATTTATTTTAAAATTATTTTTAAATAATATATTTAAAATATATACAATATATTTTGTTTATATTGATTTCCTTCCCTGAACTTTGCTTAAATAATAACCACCTCCATACCCCTCTCTCTCATTCTCTCATTTTCTCTCTCTCTCTCTCTCTCTCTCTATCTCTCTCTGTGTGTGTGTGTGTGTGTGTGTGTGTGTGTGTGTGTGCGTGTGCTATTTAGTTCCATCTATTTCTCCTAACTCTACCCTAGTTCCCAGGTAACAAGTACTCTCATTTCTTAGATATTTTGAACTGGTAAACTCACCATCATTTGAAGACAGCACATACTGAATAACAACTTAAGGTATACAAGCTTCCAAACATCATCAGTGAGCCCAGCTCAACTTACATAAGTAAGAGCATTTACATTAGCCTACATTTTAGAAAAATCAAGCAACACAGAAAGTTCTTTATAATAAAGTGTTTATCATAATATAATTACTTAAATATCTCTATAAAATCCTGATAACAATGTACAGCATATGTATTGATATGTTAGGTGTTTGTAGAAAGCAGAAAAGGAAGATTTACTCAGTGTGACCACATTGGGAGGAGTGAAAAAGGTCCAGTAATCACACCTTCCAAGTCCATCTTCAAGAACTTAACATACGAGTATTTTTAAATAGAAGGCAAGAGACCCATACTTAAATAAGTAGGACTGCCTTTGTGTGACCCTCACCAACTACTAGTGTCTCCATTTCAAGTCTATTCTTTAAGAATATATGACAAGTAGTGACTCTTTCTAAATTCACCAAGATCCTCCTCTTGCTTTCCAGGACTTTAGACTTTTTTCCTCTAAATGCATGTTACTGAGAAAATTCTCATTTCTTAGGGTTCATTGTCTCAATAGTCCGTTATCAAAGTAGAGAAACATATCTGTCTCTTCGAAATATATTTCTTCTTTCCAGATGGCCTGTTTTATTTCCTCATTCTTTTTCTATTATTTCAATCTTAAGGTGAAATATGACTGTTCCTAAAACAAATATGAACAGAATACAAACAGGAATCAAAGCTAGAATATAGTGTTGACAACAAGTTATAAAGTAAGAGTATTTCCTGAATATCCCATGAGTTATTGGTGATTACTCTTACCTTTGGAATGGCTGGGATGAGTAATTCTATCTATTTTGTTTGAGACAGGGTCTCCCTTAAAGCTTGGATTGATCTGTTTCAGCTTCCTAAGTATTAGAATAACAAACAGGTGTTACCATGCACATCATGCCCACTCTAACTTCATTTAAATTATGACAAGCCCTCGCTTTGCATTTGAACAATAATCTCTGCATACATCAATGACTATCCATGTTAATCTTCTAGTTTTCATAATTATCAGGAAACTGATTTGTCCCAGTTTATTCCATATAAGAAGGGTAGAGAGAGGAAGTGTGGAAAGTAAGCAACAGGTGTTAAGAAGTTAGTGTCAATGAATCCCTTAGGCCAATTTTTAAGCAACTGAAAGGAATAAAAGGAATGACTCAGATGTTAAATGGATGTTCTGACATCCATTTTGCTTGCTGTATGGGCCTGTTTCAGTATCTCAAGAAGGTTTTCCAGATCCCTTCTCAGACTCTATTTCTGCAGGATGTTATAAATGGGCTAGTTTTAAGGCATTACAAAAATACAACGAGAAGCGGGATAGGGAAAGCTAATTCAAAAATTAAATAATTGTATACATGTTTACAAATATCCAATGTCTATCACTCTCTACTTTTGTAGTACAAAAGACATGTATGTATACATCTATATATAAAGGATCTCAGTATAAAGAACTGAAAAAAGTCTTCAATCAGTTGTCTATAAAAATAGATATTTAAAGTAGTTCAACACAATCTGATGATTAAATAAGCCTTGACTCTGTTGAGACAATTTTTCAAGAAGTCAAAAGTATGAAATGCAAACATAAATAAAGGTTTAACATAATATCAAATTCTTATCTATTAAGCCAATTACTACCAATATCAAGAAAGATATCAAGAAAGATATTAAGAAAGACTTCAAGAAATTCTTGATTAGAATCAGCGATTAGGTTCAAGGTTCACATTGGTGTCCTTATATTAGAACAATGTTTTAAAAATGAATGAACTTTGTCATATTCATTTTTTTCGTGTACATTTTGCAACCTTGTTCTAAAGACAGACCAAATTCTACTAGTAAATATAGAAAACCCCAACATTTTGAATTATTAATATTCAGTTTCAAAGTGTCAGAGGATTATAGGCAGTCTTTTTGGCTCCAGGCTGCTACTTTATATTTTCTCAGTTTGCCAACAGATACATATACATGAAATACCCAAATTGTATTTTAAACAACTGTATCTACCAAGTATTATTTTAAGAGCCAAACAATTGATTAGTTGTCTCCACACCTTCATGTTTTTCCATTGTTAATAAATAATTAATGAATGACTGGGAAAGATAGAGCAAATTTTCAATATCACATTGTTAATATTTAAAAATTTGAATTGAATCTAGACGAAAAAATAGGAACATTTTGTGAACATAGATGGAAGAGAGACTCTCATCCTAGAGTCACATTGAAGCCTCTGCCAGCTACGAAGCAAGAATTGAGAGCATTTGCTATAAAGACTGAATATTCCTTTTACATATAGGTATTTTATGTCAAAATAGCAATGACCCAGGCTTGAGGCTTGAATTTATATAGCCTCAGGCAGGGCCTCTTCCTATTCCCAGACATTGCCTGAGAATCTCAAACAAGCATAAACCTACATGAAATATTTTTGCACCCCTGCTTTATTATACTGGCTACTTCTGCAATTCTGTTCAGCATCAAAGCTGCAAATCCAGGCTACACCTGACTTGAGGTCTCTAAAAGTCTGAGGAACCTCCTGAGAAAACCAAGCATAGCAGTGAGATGTGTTATCTGTCCCTTTATTACAAAAAACAGAATTATATTCCATTTTCTAAATTCACCAATATTTTAAGATGTTTAAAAAAGACAAAAACTTTTAAAAGCTATTTATCTCCTATTACAACCAGAGAATAGAAGATGGCCACTTCAGCAGTCTTTTCTGCTACCAAGAAGTCTTTCTTTGTACAAAGGTTGTGTTAGCAAATGAAGAGAAGCCTGAAGCTGTTTCTAGGTATGCCCATGGATCCATTTTGGAAGGAATATTGATGAATTTAACTTATACTCAAAGCACACGGAAAATACCACAAATGCTGTTTTTATTAATGCTTTCATTCTATAAAAATATTCATCTTCTTCTGATGGGAATTTACATCTAGCTATCTAACACTAATATAAGCATTAACACAGTGTCATAATTTTTTAAAAAAATACACATGTAAGCATCAGATTAAGGGTAAAGTTTTCTACCAAAAAGTTGTAGTTCACCAAGAAAATGGAGTTATTTGAACAAAAAGCAAGGGTAGAGAAGGGGGAGCTGCTTCTTTATAACACAGGTATGTATGTTATTAAGAGCAGTAAAGAAAATATAAGGTCCTAAATTAAGTTTAATGTTTATGCTGATGTCCTATCATAAGCTGTCAGAAAAATTAATATACACATCTATATTAATTGTTCTTGATTATAAACCTATATGACATGGAGTGGTATATGAGAGGTTTCAGATGGAGAAAAGAGAAGAGAGAGAATATATGATTATAATCTTAAAATAAAAAAGTAAAAGAAAATGAAAGCCTTAAAGCCTTTTTATAATATGTTATTATTATTAATCATCATTATTTCAATTGAAACCAATTTTCATGCAATATATTCTGATCACAATGTACCCTCTCCCAACTCTTCACAGATCCTCGATACATCCCTACCTGCACAACTCTATGTATTTCTCTTTCTTTCTCTTCAAAAAACAAATAAATAAAATAAAAAACCAGACATACACATACACACACAAACTCCACAATAAGAGGACCCAGAATATATAAGCAAAAGACCAATTAATAAAAAGAATTCCCAAATAAAGAGAAATGAACTGAAAAATCTACAAAACACCCCAGATTCCATTTTGTGTTGGTAATCTATTGTTGTACATAAGGTCTACATGAAATATAGGTAATTTACCCAGTAAGACAAAACTGGAGAAACTAAATTAAACAAAATTTTGTTTTGAAAGTTGGTATCAATTGCACAAACAGCTTTTTGGTCAGAGGTAGAAGCCCATGTCCATTTTCCCATCTCAGTTCTTTGACTCCACCTGCCTGAATCTGTGTTACTGTCAGCATTTCCACACGTTCATATGTGCATTAGTCCTCTTATTTCTAGAAGGCATGTTTTCTTGGTGTCATCCATCATCTTTGGCTCTTTCAACTTCCTGCTTCCTTTTCAGCATGAACCCCTGAATCATGAACAAAAGGTTTTGGATGACTGTATCCCATTTTGGGCTGAATGCTCTGAAGTATCTCACTCTTTGCATATTCATTGTCAAGTTGTGGATATCTCTAATTATTCTCATCTATTATAAGAAATAGTTTCTACGATAATACTTGAATGAGGCACTAGATTTAGGATATAGCAGAATGCCATTAAAGGTATTTTATTGCTGTGTTTGTTTAGCAGAACAACAGGTTTGATTTTTTGCTACATTCATTACCTACTCCATATCAGGTCCTGGGTCACATTAGCAGAATCCAGTCAATTATGGGTTCTCTCTCATGGAGTGGGTCTTAAATCCAATCAGAGCTCCTACAACATATGTGCCACTATTGCCCCAGCATATCTCATAGACATTTTACTTTTGTAGGTTGTAGGGTTTGTAGTTATGTTGATGATTATCTTTCTCATTTGGTAGTGTGAAAAATACATTTTCAGTATGATGAACACAAGTCGGTGGGGGTTATGTCTATACTTAGGTAATACCTAGACTTTTCCATATTTGATGACTTATATGTGTCTTGTCTTCAGCAGCAGGCCATTACCATCAGATTGTTGAGAACAATCATTAAACTTTCAATAACATGGGTTGTTTGGGGTTTTCCATGGATGTACATAGTTCAAAAACTCAACAACATACTGCTTGTTCCAGAAACTGGAGGTTTCAGTTGATCACTTGAGATAATTTTTAAAAAATGAGCAAGCTGTCAAATAGTATTCCCCTCATGTTTAATCAACTAAAGTGTCATAGCAAAACAGTGGTGCCTAAAATAAAAGTTTTCTTCATAGACTTAGGTAATAGAGCATTTGTTCTACTGTTGCTTGTTCTGTTGGTATAGGTTGTGGGAGACTGAATCCTTCCTGAATGAAGTATGTCACTGATGCGAGGCTTTGAGAATTCATATACTTGTCCCATTTATAATTTGTTTTCTCTGCTTTCTCTTTGGAGTTAATGATGTGATCACTTAACTTTTTGCTCTGGGAAGCCTGCTGTCCTGTGTATCACCATTATGGGGTCCTTATGAAACCTTAAGCCCAGATAAGCTAGTTCTTCTTGAAGTAGACCCTCATGCAAATCTCCACAAACCGAATATGATAGACATCTCATTAAAACCATCTCACACACACACACACACACACACACACACACACACCCCAATAGATAAATAAGACTGTCGAACATTGTTCTTTGTGGGAAAATACTGATTTTGTCTTAATTATTTACAAACTACATTCTCAAAAACGTGTGAAGCTAGACTGAAAACATTGAGTGGACTTAGAGATTTTTATACTTTTAATTCTGTTTTCGTGATAAAACACTGATTAAAACATTGATGAAATGTAATTTGAAGGAAAAAAGTTTTATTTGACTTACAATTAGTGTCCACCACTGAATAAAACCAATGCAGGAATTCAAAGGTAGTAGAAAGATGTTTGAGTGAGGCAGATTTCACAAAAGCATGCTGCTTATTGGTTTGCTCCACATAGCTTGCCCTGTTTGCTTTCTTATACACACCTGAACCATGTACACAGAATTGACATGCCCTGGTGTAACAATTATTTATAAAGAAAATTTTCTACAGACTTGCATACAAGCCAATCTGATGAAGGTAATCCTATAAGTATGTTTCCTTCTTACATATAAATCCAATTTTGTTCAAGTTGACAAAAAAATTCAACAACACATAGGTCAATGAGAACAGGCCCTTCTATCATAGTTATAGACCTTCCCTTGTACTTATAATACACACACACAAAAAAGAAGTCTGACAATTGCTCTTTAATAAAATTCAACATACCCTTCAATAGAAGGAAGGTGGTGGCATCAGAGATTTTCCAAGGTTTATTAATGGATAGTTGTTTTCTCTTATCAAAGGAATATAATCTAAATTTTATCTCTGGTCTTAAGTAGAGATGCCCCAATCTGCATGAAAGATTGTAAAATTATATACTGTTCTATCCACTATTTGGATACAGTTATTTGTAGATGCTATTCTTAAGCTTGTCTACTTTGTTGAATTGTCCTCAGCACCATCAGAGACATGAGAACACACCATTACCTGAGTAAACAGGAAGTTCAGAGCGAACAACTTATGAAACTAAGGAATGACAGAAACAGCTGATGGCCTGAATGGTCACCCAAGGTTCACTTGCTGTGTTGAGGCTTACCGGCCTAGAATATCTGACTGATATTTTATGAAGCAGAAATTTTGAAGCACAATCTGGCTGTGTCTTGGTAAATTTAGTCCACTGGACTGAGGCCCACCTACGACTTACTGCATTCTTAAAAAAATTGTCAGCAGTCAAAGCAAGGGCAGTTTCTTGCCTAGTTGCTAACTTTTGTTACAAAGAAATCAAAGTCCATTTGGAGTTTCGTTGATGCCTATCATCTTCTCTGAAGTAGATTGGTATTGCAATGAGCAGACTGGGCTCATTGTCATAAAAACTGTCTATTTTTAAAACATGTTAAAACTTGTCTAATTTTTTGAGAGACAACTCAAAAACAAAACATCGGACCTTAACTTTTCTTTAGCCCCTTCTCTTCTTCAGACACTGATTCATATCCTGAGCATGTCTGCCTCACATTGACTTTTCTTCACTGTTTCTGAAAAGCTCCATTCCTCCAAGTAGCTTATGCTTGTTCTGTAGTCTACCTGCTTTTCCATTCTCTCTCACCAAACTGTCTCCAAACTTCCTTTTATGTACTGTTTCTATTCTCACATCATTTTAATTAAGAGCCTATAAAGAATACCCTGATCTCCTGGAAAAATATTTAGCTATCTCAATAAATATTATAATGACATTATTTATGAGATAAAATGTTATCTTTTTAGGAAATATTCCAAAGCAAAATTTAACTCATATCAACACTGATAAATATCTGTTCATTTTAAATGGACAAATGCAGAAGTGCTCTGACATACAGGTCAAGCCTACATGTAAACTTATAATTTATATTTTAAGTTCATCTAACAAAAAAATCAAAACTTTCTCAATATTTAATGAAATATTTTAAGTGTCTTTATATAGTCTTA
Source organism: Myodes glareolus (assembly GCF_982192425.1). Lineage (NCBI taxonomy): Eukaryota > Metazoa > Chordata > Mammalia > Rodentia > Cricetidae > Myodes > Myodes glareolus. The sequence goes on along the minus strand of NC_142041.1, from coordinate 43,864,909 downwards.
ATCAGGTAATCAACTTTTTAGCCTGTTTATAAATTTAATATTTCAAGCTACCATACCCAACTCACTATGAAGCATAAATTTTATATATCTTTTAACCCTATTAACTTGTAAATTTTCCAATTCTTTTAATTCTTTAAGAATTTTGTACAATGTGTTTTTATCATGTTTTCCCAATCCTTCATCTCTGCCCAGATATAAAGCCCTTCCTTACCTAACAATTTCTGTCCTTTTATCCTCATTGAATTAATGATGTTCAATTTCTGTGCTCTATAAGTTTTTGGATATGTGGTTATCCACTGGACTGTGGCCCACCTACCACTTGCCACAAAACAAGTTTTCTTTTGTCTCAAATTTAAATTGCATCCAAATCCTTGTACATTAGTTTACTTCAAAACTAGACACAGAAACAATAGCAAATATATCCATACATACAATCTACAACAGATTTCAAAGTTGTCATGCCAACATAATTTTCAGTGCACAATATTGAAAAATATAAATAAGAACATGCCAGAGATTTCTGACTCAATTATTTTCATTCTCTATACAGGCTGTGTTTGTATTTCACCCCCACTTCTGTATTGGGAATCCTTCTAAATCAAAGAGTAATCAGCTACTATTGCTCTCAATAGAAGATACTAATGGAGTAAAGATATTATTTTCACTGCTACATAATCACAGAGATATTCCTATACCATTTTATCTCAAAAAGTTCCACAGAACTCCATTGAGTTACTAGACCCCCAAAATTTCCTGCCAGGTGTCTGATGTCCCAGATCAGTCAACAAAACTTCAATTTTGTGACTAAGAGTTTTCATGTTATCAAAAACCTGTCCTAAAATTGACGTATTGTTGTATTATGGGGCTGTCCCTATAAGACTACAGTCACTCTAGAAACTCTTATGGCACAGTCTGAACAACTCAAGTAATATTCCCTTTAAAGCTAAGGCCTTTCTCCGAGGGCTAAAATCCATAGTGCTTGGCAGGGAAGAAATAAATTGAAGACAAAGGGAACCTACTGTGTTTTTCTTAAATTCCTCACACTTAAGTTTCCTACTGTAAGAATGGCAGATTCATAAGGTATTGCCAGCTCCTAAAATTCTATCCCTACTCTTTTATCCTTTCCCACTCTGGCATCTGTATTCCTTTACAATATTACAACACACTGAAGAGTTCAGTAGGAGAAACTCAAATGTCAGCCTTTTAAAGAGTTAAAAGCCCTAAAGAAGAAACAGATCTTTCCAGTATATTTGCTAACCTGGAAGGTATATCCCACTAATTATTATACCTCCCCCTTTAGTACGGTTTGTGGTGAATCTACTGGAAGGAAGATGTGACTCTTTGAGGGGTGGTCCCTAAGCTGATCTTTGACCCTCCCAACTGAAATGTTTGGTGTTGAAGAAGGCCAGAGATTTCATCATCTTTATGGTAGGAAATAATTTTCCATTAATAGATCTTTAGGGCTTCTATGTCAAACTTCCAAATTTCTCCAATATTTCTGAAGACAAAAAGCAAAGCAAATCCCCAGCCTCATGTTCAGCAATCATGAAAAAAATATACCAAGCCTAGGCTTTCTCAAGAGTTTAGAATCAAGAACAGGTCCTCTCTTCAAAAACAGGTTAACAACAGCAGATGCTGGCTCAAGTGTAAAGACAGAGAAATATTCCTGAAGAAACATCATTGCTTCAGCTTCACAGAACTCCTATTGATCTCCAAACCAGGCTGGCTTGTTGCAATTGGGGCAGACACATTAAAATGTACATTTGGACCCTTAATGGTTAATCTACTACTACCAGACTTAAATGAAATAATCTGTGCCCCAACAAGCAAAGTTTAGTCACCAATCTTCAATAAACCAACTAAAAGAGCCAAATTTATAGTGAAAATCAGGAAAAGGAAATTTGTTCGGTGTTGTCACATTTAAAAGTGGTACAAAACCGGACATGCCCATGTTTTTTTCGCCATATTTAAGCATTCACTGTCATGTAACTGACTGGGAGATGCAGTGCACCCTTCAGCTGTTCAGAAAATAGAGAAAATATATTCAATAGATAGACTATGTAGCAATGTATTTCTCACCTGTGAAGATATCAAAGTTCAATCTTAGAGTGTGGTTTCACCTTCTCCTGGATACGAAGTAGTTTTATACCATGATAAAACAAAGGCATGAGTTAAAACACAGTAAGCCATGGGCTAATTCTTTACTAGGACAAATATTTCATTTTGATTAAGAGGATTTCCATTGGATCAAGCAAATCAGACAAACTATCAACTGCTTAATTAATGGATCTTGAACTGGTTTCCATGTCTATTAAATAAACTGATAAATTTCTTGATTAGTTAACTTTATATTTTAATTAGGTCATTTTAACAATTTTTACTTCTTCAACATTATCTTAGCTGAACTCTTCCTGGAAAAAGACAAACACAGAAAAACAACAACAGTAAAATTAACAGAGAAAACAACCACATGTAATTAATAGGGATGCAAGGCCATGCCAAACCTATTCCAGCATTTAGTATTCCAGAAATGATGATTCATAAGAATTCAGAGTTTTGGAATTCAGAATGATAAATGTACGTTTGTTTTGAAAATCATCATATGTACTTTATACAAACCGCATGCTTTTTAAATGATCATAAAAACCCATTAAACATACTGGAGATAAGGGCTGGAGAGATGACTCAGTAGCTAAGGAAAACTCAGTATACTCCCAGTACATGAAGAAACTCACAAATCACCTATACCCCCAGCTCCAGGAACTCCAAAGTTGCATTTTGACATTTGGCACCTGTACACACAAGGAATACACTAACAAAAATGCACATACAAATCAAAATCATATAAGTATTAAAATAAATACTGGGTGTAACTCAATATGTAGATTTTAAAACTCACTACTGGGACAATAAAGTATGTCACTTGGTAAAAGTGCTCTAGGGTAATAACCTGAGTTCAATCCTTGGGACCCACATGGTAAGTAAACAGAGTAAAATTATATCACTTGGCCTCTAATCTCTGCATAAGTCCTATTGTACTAGCATGCCTACATGTTTGCACATGCACAAATAAATAAATATAATAAGTAGCCAATGCACAAAAATATAATAATTATGCACATGCACAAGTAAATAAATATAGTAAGAAACACTTTAAAGCCCAACGACTGATTTGCATAGAATGTTAAGTAAACAAAACCCTAACCTTTGTACCTACTAGCTTAATGAGACAGGTATTTAGGAAATGTAGTATCCTAGACAGGATGACAGGACACCCATTGCTTTGTTATGAAATGATCACCTTAAAATGAGTTTAGGAACCATGAGAAGAGAGTGAACAGTGATATAAGAAAAAGGCTTTCACCAACAGGACTAACAGGGACACAACTGATGTAAGACACTCCATGATCATTGTCTACTCTCTCCTGTGTGCCATTTCAGAACTCCGTAGACATTTTACCACTTAATTGGAATTATATAGATATAAAAATAATTCTGTACTCAATAACAGTGTTTCTGTAAGCCACATTAACAGAGCGAGACCATAGATCATTGGGAAACTTTAATTTTGGTTTCTACATGAGTGCACAAGCCCTGCTGGTTCTGATAGACATTTTTTATGATGTACTTTATTAAAGCATAGTATTGGGTAAGATTATGAGAAAAGTAAAACCCACTTCTGTTATTACACCCTACCCCTTGAAAGGACAGAAGGAACACATTAAGAACAATCCATGTTATGGATGAACAAGATTATAAGACGTTTGTCTTGTTTACTTGGAGTTTTCTCAAAATGTCTCAGAAATTTCCTCACACAGCTTTATTCATGGACCTTGTTCCTATATTCCCAACCTACTCTCCATCTATGCCCATTCTGTGTTTAATTAGAACGCATCTGGCTTCTAAGGACTCATAATATATGATGTGGTGTGATATGATATGTATAATAATATAGTAAAAAATACCTCTCATAACAGAATTGGACAGAACAAACAACAGAATGATAAGATCCCAAGGAAAAACACGAGAAACAGATACTAATTAATTTTCACGCTGAGAATCCCTTAAAAACCCTGAATGGGAAATCATAATATATACATAAAAGACCTATAGGTTAAATAGAGCAAGGGATGAATATGAATAAAATATAAATAAAAAAGATAAAATTAAAAATAAGTAAACAATGAAGAAAAGCATTGACACAACGTCTTGGCACAAGGAAACTATAAAGAAGTTATTAAGTTCATTGTCCAATGGCCATCTACTACTGGGAATGAAGATTACTCTTAAGAGAAGTTGTAAGACTCTATTGGACATAACTAAGTTTCATTTGCAAGTGGTTATCAATTAGAGATCGCTTCTGGTTAAGATTGGGGCCAGGTGACCACTTCTCCTCTCAGTTCTAGGAGCCTTTCTGTTGCAAACCCATTGCAGGCCCTTTTCATGTGGCCTCTGTTTCATATAGCTTCATATATTTGTTGATTTTGTTGGATTAGAGGTGTTATCCATCCCCTCTGGCTCTTACACTCTTTCTGCCTCCTCTTCTGCAGAATTCTCTTGGACCTGAAAGGAGAGATTTGATGGAAACATCGGGTTTAACGTTGAGTGTTACAATGTCTGTATGTATACCCTGTGTGCAGTGTCTGGCTATGGTCTCTGTATTTGCTCCCATCTGCTGCAGGAAAAAGATTCTGTGATGATGCCTGAGAAAGGCACTGATCTCTGAATGTAACACAATGTCATTAGAAGTGATTTTATTGCTACACATATTGGTAGAAGAGTAGCAATTGTTTTCTCTAGGATCCCAGGCTATCTAGTCTCATTTTCTGAGATGACAAAACATCATTGAGTATTGGTTATATCTCATGGAGTGGGACTTTATTCTCTCTAGGACTTGGATTAAAGGTATGAACCACTGGGATAAAAGGTGCATGTCAATTAAAGGTGTGTATTATTGTGACTACTAGAATTAAAGGTGTCTGCTATTGTGGCTACTGGAATTAAAGGTATGAAGGTGTGTGTTACCATAATTTGGTCTATAAGACTGACTAGTGGGACTATTTTATTCGAAGGTATTCATGTAGTCTATACCTGTTAAAATACAGCTGAAATGCCAATACATTTCCCCTGTTAGTCTAAAATAAAAAGTAAGGTTTAACTACTATGTGAAAACTGATTACAATAAGTCCAATGACTGTATATAACATGTACAGGATAAATACATCAACAATGTCTAGTCCATTTGCATTTGACAAGTTCAGAGAAAATATTTAATATCTATCCTATTTTGGTAAGTCCAAAGTCTTATACATAATTTACTTTCTATCATAAGTTGCTTTCTGTGTCTGATAAACTATAACAATAGCTATCTATTCTTGAACAGCTCCAGAGACCCAAAAAGGAAATAATGTTAACTGAGTAAGCAGGAAGTGCAAGCAAGCAACTTCCAAAGCAGAAACAGCTGGTTGTCTGGACAGTCACCCCAAGTTTCTCTGCAATGTTGGATCACCCAACTTTGGCCAAAGGCCGGGGATATTCGACAGACTTTTCTGTGAAGCAGGATATTTTGTGTCCTTCTTGTCTAATTAGGACAACATAATGTCAGAAGTTGAGGCAGGGGCATTTTCTGAGTGAGCAAGCTGAGTGGCTTGCTTTTGCCATAAAGAAAGTAAACTCCATTTGGAGTTTCTCCAATGCCCATTATCTTTTCTGAATTATATTGGTGTTGCCAGGATCTGACATGTCTCACTTTCATAAAAAAAAAAGAAGAACCTAGGTTTAAAACATCTTAAATGCTATATTCTGTAGATCTCTGAAGTGTTTAAAGATGACCTATCTATCTAAATAATATCTTTGTCCTTGAAAATATACCTAATGTGACTACAAGTTAGGTTATACTAGGTGATTAACTACTAGCTTATATTACTTTATTATCCTAAACAGTTGATAATAAAAATTTTCAAGGACTAGAAACTTGCATTACATTGTTAAATGAGCACAATACCTTGAACAAAATTAGAAATGTATGTACTATATATTTTACCAAAATTAATCTCAAATTTTTATCAATATACAAAATTTGCATACAATATACAAAAGTAAAACCAATGTAAAACATTTAAAACTAATAGTTGCTTTTAAAAAGTAGATTCAATAATCTATTTTTTGTTATCATATCTATATTCACCCTTTTTCTTTACCTTTCTATCATATCATATCTATATTCCTTTTTTCTTTTCTTCCTTTTTTCATTCTATCTCTCTGTCTTTCTCTTTCTCTCTCTCTTTCTCTCCCTCTCTCTCTCTCTCTCTCTCTCTCTCTCTCTCTCTCTCTCTCTCTCTCTTCTTATTTATTTGTCTTGTTTTTTTCAGACAGGGTTTCTCACTAGCAAGCCCGTCCTAGAACTTGCTCTGTAGAGCAGGCTGACCCTGAACTCACAGAGATTCATCTGCTTCTGCCTCTCAATTGCTGTTATTAAAGATATATGCCACCAATGCCTGGCCTTTTATTTTTTTTCAAAACAAGAACCTTGAATCTAATTTCCTTTGTTTAGCTTTGTTCCTGATCATTATTTATAAAATTTGTACCCAACACATTAAACAAAAACAAACATCCATAATCCATGTGGGGGTGATGCAGACATTGTTTTCTAGGCTACTTCCTGTTGATTGGGGCATTAACAATCTTATGGGGATCCAAAGAAAATTTAAGAGTATATCTATTCCTTACTGGAGTATTCTATGAGGCTAGATCATTTCAGCCAGCAGTTTTGAAGCTGTTCTGGATGTAGAACTCAGAGGAAAGTACAACAAATTTACTGTAAAATGTTAGATCATCTGGGTCATCTGTTCCCATTGGAGATTTTTCAGGGGTTCTTCCTTGATAGAACCTTAATTTTCTTAACCCAGAATGAGTCCACAGATTCTCATTTACTATGGAAACAAAAGCACAACCTCTTCTCTAAAGTAACATATCTTTTAAATAAATTTTGAAATCAAAACATTTTCAAAATATATAAATTAGATTAATCCAGCAGTACTTATAATCAAATGTGTTTTAACAGCTGTTGATTATTCCTCAGCAGTCAAACAACTGAAAGACAACACAGCAACATACATTATCCAGATTCTCTGAGTATTTTCCATCTTTACATGGAAGTTTAACTGTGGCAGATGGGAACTGGCAGTGCTAGTTTTTTCTCCTGAATCAAAGTGGCTAGGTTTGGATTCCAATTCGTAGAGCTGACATTTCAAACCCAGCTCTGGCCTGGGCTGGTGGCTAAAGAGCCTCTGGCAAATGGCTTTTTCCATACATTCATGCCACAGAAAGTTAGGCACCAAATAAAACTCATTGAATAAATTCAGGGTCAGAAATTAGGGGTTCAACCTGAAGATAGGAAAAATAAAACATCCAGTCATGGGCTCTTACCTCAACGTAGACTGAAATGATGATTCTGCCTCCTGGAAATACAGAACAAGATTGTCTGTCTGCAAGCTTTCTCCTCTCCATTTTGTCCAGGGCTGGGATTAAAGACATGCACCATTGGGGTTAAAGGTGCATGTCATTGTGGCTACTAGAACTAAAGGTGTGTGTTATTGTAGTTACTGAAATTAAAGGTGTGTTTTACCATTATCTGGTCTATAATAATGACAAGTGAGACTATTTTACTCTCAAATCTTCAGGTAGTCTTTATTCATTAAGATACAATTGAAATGCCACTACAACCATTTGCAAAAAAATATTCTTTGACTTTTCTAATTTCTATACCCAGAGTCTCCTTCAGTCATTTTATTGGTCCAGCTAAGACTTAAAACACTACATTGAATAAGTGTGGAAACAGTGAACCTTGATTTTTTTTTGATTTTTGTGAAAGTGTTGTGTAACTCCATTTCAGTTGAAGTTGCATATGTATTTGCTGTAAACTGCCTTTATAACACTGAAGTATATCCTTGTAACTCAAATCTCTCCATGACTTTTAAGCAGTTGTATTGGATTTTATTAAAGACCTGTTCTGTATCTGGATCTAGAGTCTATTGTTGGATTCTCTTTCAATTTATTTATATGGCTATCTACATTTATTGATTGCATTTATCTAGTATATTGAAACACACTAGCATCTCTGGGATAAAATTTCTTTGACCATGGTGGATGATCTTTTTGATGTGCTTTTGGATTTGGTTTTTAAATATTTTATTGGAAATTGTTGGATCTAGGAAATCTTTAGGAAAGGGAACTTGATCTGTAATTTTTATTGTTCATTGTTTCTATGATTGATATGGGTATCAGGGTAACTGTACCTCATAAAATTAAATAGATAATGATCTTCTTACTGTTGATATTTTGCGGAATCATTTAAAGAAGGTTGGTAATGTGGGATTCCCCTCTGTGTGTTGTCATTAGCATTAATGAATAAAGAAACTGCCTTGGCCTGTTGATGGGACAGAACTTATATAGGTTAGGAAGATGGAATTGATTAATGCCAGAAAGCAGAGTAAGGGAGACACCATGTATCTGCCTCCAGAGATAGACGTGCAAGAATTTTGTTGGTAGGCCACGATCTCATGGTGATATATATAGATTAATATAAAAGGGTTAAATTAAGATGTAAGAGTTAGTCAATAAGAAGTTAGAGCTAATGGGCCAGGCAGTGATTTAATTAATAAAGTTTATATGTGACTATTTCAGTTCTGGGTGGCCGAGATGAGCAAGAGGACCCTCCTCCTACATATTGGCATTAATTTTTCTTTGAAAGTTTGGTCAAATTCTGCACTAAAACCACTTGGCTTTTTGGCAATTTTGTTTGGGAGAATTTTAAAGACTGATTCTATTTCACTAATGGTTACTAAGTCTGTATAAATTATTTCATCTTGACTTAACCTCAGTAAATGGTATGTATCATTAAAATTATCCATTTCCTTTAGATATTCTAATTTGGTGGAGCATAGGTATTTTTAAAATACTCTTACTCTCTGATTTCCTCCATATCTGTTGTCATGTCCTTTTCAAAATTGCAGTTTTTTTTAATTTGAATATACTTTCTCCATTTTTATTTAATTTGTATAAGGGCTTTTCAATCTTATTGATTTTCTTAAAGAACCACCTTTTTTTAAAAAATTGATTCTTTAAGTTGTTCCTTGGTTGCTATTTTATTCATTGCAGCCCTGAGTTTGATGATTTCTTGCCATTTATTCCTTTTGGTTGGGATTTCTTCCTTTTGTTATAGAACTTTCAGATGTGCTGTTTTGATATTTATAATATCCAAAATGGATTTTTTCTATTCCAGACTATTTCATGTTTTTTATATGTCTTGTTTTTTGATAGGTGCTTTCTCCTATAAGTTAGGGTTGTTTTCTTCTATAATTTTGTTAAAAATATTTTCCTCAGCAGTTATTGGCTGAAGGAGTGAAAGGAGCTCCTACAACATTTGCCTTTGATGGAGATTTCCCCCTTCCTCTATTCCTGTTCTTCTTAAATTTTATCTTTTCAGACTATTCCATATTTCCTACAAGTTTCATTCCAAGAGTTTTTCAAATTTACCATTTTGTTTTACTGAAGTATTCCCTGCTTCTATTTTATCTTTGATATTTAAGATTTTTGCTTCTATATATTCTATTCTTTGGGTGAAACTTTCTACTCTGAGATTGCTACTTGAGTTCCTGTAAACAGAGGCTGTACTTTTGTTTCCCAGTTACCCAGACATGAATAATGAAAAAGAAAGTGTATTGATTACAATACTGATGGGTTGACAGCTCAGGCATATTTCTAGCTAGCTCTTATGTCTTAAATTAACCCATTTTTATTAGTTTATGAATTGCCATGTGGCAGTTGTGTTACCTCATTTTCTACATGTCTTGTTTTCTCTGTGGCTGGTTAGCATCTACTTGACTCCACCTACTTTATCTGTATATCTCTGTTCATATTTCCCATCTGGCTTTTTTCTGCTAGCTATTGGATGAAACAGTTGTATTCATCAATCAATAAAAGCAACACATATAATATAAAAGCAACCTATATAATAAGGGCATCCCATGTCAAGTTCCTAAATATTTTATTTTTATATTTCCTTTAGGTTGGGTTTTCTCTATTGATTGGATTATTGCTTTTAGGCTTATACTTATTTTCACATCCCCTGTTTATTCTCATAGATTTCTGTAGGAAATTTATTTATTTTTTAAATACCTCTATAATATTAATAAAGCCTATTGTAGGATATTTTTCATTGTGTTCAACTGTGTTTAAAAACTCAGTGCCTACCATTGTGGGGTTGCTGAGCACTAGAGGACACATACTGTCCTGGATGTTACTGATTCTATTTTCATGCTGCAGGTGGTCAGCTGGGTTTGAGAAGCATACACGTGATGACATCTGATGTTGCTTTGGTTGGGTGTGTTCTTTGTTCCTGGTTTCTTTTGCCATCTATTATTCTTAGAAGAATGTAGAGTCTGTATGTTACCTGGTAGGAAATTCTTCTGGGTGTGGCAACTGGCAGTTACAGGTAAAATGTGTTTTCTAGGTATTGGTAACTGTCACTTAGGAATGGGTATACAACAGGAGTAGGTATGCTAAGAAGTTGCAAAGGAGGGGTTAAAAGTCACCGGGATTTGCTTAGTCTCATGGGAATGGGGACAGAGAATGAGACACGGCTAAAGAAGGTGGTGAGCTACAGAGCTGGGATCAAGACTGGGTGGGTGGCTTTGGAGAAACTGAGGGAGAGTTGTTCTGTAGTTAATCTACCTGCTTGACTGACTGGAATGGCCTTCTGGTTCCAAGGGAATGCCTAATAAATTTGGTGGTTGAAATAAAGCTATGATTTGGAGTGGGGAGAAGTTTGGTGGGTAATATCTGTGTGATATACCAGAGAAGGGGGCAGAAATCTAATAAAGGCGGAGTTGGGGATGAGACTGAGACACTGGATTTGAAGGATTTGAAGGAAAGGTGAAGATATTTCCTTTTCTTTTGTACATTCTAATAATTTTTATTTTAACCAACAGTATGACAATTTTGTTTACTACTGTATTTTAATGTATCAATAATAATGACATTCTAAGTTCAGTGGGTTTTTTTCCTTTTTCCTTTAATTTTATATACTGACCACTGCCCTTCGTTCTTCTCCTTTCACCTCCTCCCCCTACTTCTACTCCATGCCCCACTTGTCAATCCACTCCTCATCCATATTCACTCTGAAAAGGACAGGTTACCCATGGGCATCAAAAAGGGATGACATATAAAGTTTATATAAAATTCTGCACTTCCATCTTTGAGACCAGCCTCAACTAAAACACCTCTTGTCATGGTAAGTGCAAGGGTTTTTTGAATTATTAGTAAAGAATATGAATATGTGAGCTTCTGCAGCAGGGTCTTCGGTGTTCCACGGGACCCTTCACTGCCCCCACTACTCCTGCTCATTTGTCTCCTGGGTCCTGGAAATACCAGCTATCCCTACCGCAGTGCTGAGGAGTCCTATCCAGAGAGTGTTGAGGAGTTCTATCCAGAGAGTGCTGAGGAGTTTCATCCAGAGAGGAGGAGATGGGCAGGCGCCAATGCAAGAATTCCTCCAAAAACCTGAAAGGCAACATGACATCTACAGAATCCAGGGATCACGAAACTAGAAAAATTGAACACCCTTCTCCAGAAGAAATAGAAGAAATCGACTCTAAGCGGATCTTTATGAAAATAATAAAGGAACTTAAACAGGAGGTGAAAATCTGCTGTAAGAAATGGAAGATAATTATAACAAAAAGATTGAGGAAATGAGTAAAGAAATGGAAGAGAAATATACCAAAAAGTTTGAAGAAATGAGTAAATCCGTAAATGAAATTCTGGGAAACCAAGAAAAAGCAATCAAACAAGTAATGGAAACAGTTCAAGATTTGAAAACTGAAATGGAGTCAATGAAGAAATCACAAGCCAAGGGCCAGCTGGCTATGGAAAATCTAGGTAAATGAACAGAGACTTCAGAAACAAGCATAACCAACAGAATACAAGAGATAGAAGAAAGAATCTCAGACTCTGAGGACCCCATAGAGAAATTAAACGTTCTGACCAAAGAAAACAGCAAATCCAACAAATTCTCATCACAAAACATTCAGGAAATGTGGGACACAATAAAAAAACCAAATCTAAGAATAATAGGGGTAGAAAAGGGAGAAGAATTGCAGATCAAAGGTCCAGAAAATATATTCAACAAAATTATAGAAGAAAACTTCCCCAACCTAAAGAACGATATACCTCTGAAGGTTCAAGAAGCATACAGAACACCGAATAGATTGGATCAAAAATAAAAAAAAACATCCCCTCGCCATATAATAATCAAAACACAAAACATTCAAATTAAAGAAAGAATATCAAGAGCTGCAAAGGAAAAAGATCAAGTAACTTATAAAGGTAAACCTATCAGACTTACACCAGACTTCTCTATGGAAACCATGAAAGCCAGAAGGTTCTGGATAGAGGTACTGAAGAAATTAAGAGACCATTGATGCAAGCCCAGACTACTATACCCAGCCAAGCTATTGTTCACTATCAACGGAGAAAACAAAATATTCGAGGATAAAAACAAATTTAAACAATACGTCGTTACAAATCCAGCCTTACAGAAAGTATTAGAAGGCAAATCACAACCCTAGGAATCCAACATTCCCAACACCGCCTACAGTAACTCAGACATCTAGTGACCCTTCACAAGCACAACTCAAAGAAGGGAAAGGCATACACTCTACTACCCAAAATAAATAAATAAATAAATAAATAAATAAATAAATAAATAACCGGAGTCAACAACCAGTGGTCATTAATATCACTTAATATCAATGGACTCAATTAACCTATTAAAAGGCACAGACTTAGAGATTGGATACGAAAACAGGATCCAACATTCTGCTGTTTACAAGAAACACACCTCAACCACAAAAACAGACACCTACTCAGAGTAAAGGATTGGGAAAAGGTTTTTCAAGCAAATGTACCTAAGAAACAAGCGGGTGTGGCCATTCAAATGTCTAACAAAATCGACTTCAAACGAAAATCAATCAGAAGAGATGGAGATGGACATTTCATACTCATAACAGGAACAATTCATCGGGAAGAAATATCAATCCTGAATATCTATGCCCCTAATATAAAGGCACCCACGTATGTAAAAGAAAAACTTCTAGAACTCAAGGCAGTCCTCAAACCAAACACACTAATAGTAGGAGACTTCAACACACCTCTCTCACCAATTGACAGGTCAATCAGACAGAAACCCAACAGAGAAATAACAGAATTATTGGAGGTATTGAATCAAATGGACTGAACAGACATATATAGAACACTCCACCCAAATAGGAAAGAATATACCTTCTTCTCTGCAGCACATAGAACCTTCTCGAAAATTGACCACATACTCAGTAACAAAGCAAACTTCCACAGATACAAAAAAATATTAGTAACCACTTGTGTCTTGTCAGATCACCATGGATTAAAGTTATAGTTCAACAACAATGCTACCCCCAGGAGCCAACAAAATCATGGAAGTTGAACTGTCAACTACTAAATCACCCCTGGTCAAGGAAGAAATAAAGAAAGAAATTAAAGTCTTCCTTGAATTTAATGAAAATAAAGATACAACATACTCAAACCTATGGGACACTATGAAAGCAGTGCTAAGAGGAAAGTTCATAGCACTAAGTGCCCAAATAAAGAAAATGTAGAAAGCACATACTGGAGACTTAATAGCACACTTGAAAGCTCTAGAAAAAAAAAAGCTGATTCACCCAGGAGGAGTAGAAGACAGGAAATAATCAAACTGAGGGCTGAAATCAACAAAATAGAAACACAAAAAGCAATTCAAAGAATCAATGAAACAAAAAGCTGGTTCTTGGAGAAAATCAACAAGATTGACAAACCCCTATCCAAACTAATCAAACGGCAGAGAGAGAACATGCAAATTAATAAAATCAGAAATGAAAAGGGGGACATAACCACAGACACAGAGGAAATTCAGAGAATCATTAGATCTTACTACAAAAGCCTGTCTGCCACAAAATTGAAAAATGTAAAAGAAATGGACATTTTTTAGATAAGTATCATATACCAAAGTTGAACCAAGACCAGGTGAACAATCTAAATAGACCTGTCAGTCGTGAAGAATTAGAAGCTGTTATCAAAAAACTCCCGACCAAAATAAGCCCAGGACCAGATTGTTTCAACGCAGAATTCTACCAGAACTTCCAGGAAGAGCTAATAACTACACTCTTTAATGTATTTCACAATATAGAGACAGAAGAGTCATTGCCAAACTCTTTCTATGAAGCTATAGTTACCCTAATACCAAAACTACACAAAGACACAACCAAGAAATAGAATTACAGGCCAATCTCACTCATGAACATTGACGCAAAAATTCTCAACAAAATCCTGGCAAACCGAATCCAAGAATACATTAGAAAAATTATCCATTATGATCAGGTGGACTTCATTCCAGAGATGCAGGGTTGGTTCAACATTCGCAAACCTATCAATGTAATCCATCATATAAATAAACTGAAAGAAAAAAACCACATGATCATTTCATTGGATGCTGAAAAAGCATTTGACAAAATTCAACACCCCTTTATGATAAAGGTGTTAGAGAGATTGGGGATACAAGGATCATACCTAAATATAAAGAGAACAATATACAGCAAGCCGACAGCTAACATCAAACTGAATGGAGAGAAACTCAAAACCATTCCACTAAAATCAGGAACACGACAAGGCTGTCCACTCTCTCCATACCTCTCCAATATAGTGCTTGAAGTTCTAGCAATAGCAATAAGACAACATAAGGGGATCAAGGGGATTTGATTTGGAAAGGATGAAGTTAACCTTTCGTTATTTGCAGACGATATGATACTATACATAAGCGACCCCAAAAACTCTACCAAAGAACTCCTACAGCTGATAAACACCTTTAGTAATGTGGCAGGATACAAGATCAACTCCAAAAAATCAGTGGCCCTCCTATACACAAAGGATAAAGAAGCAGAGAGGGAAATCAGAGAAACATCACCTTTCACGATAGCCACATATAGCATAAAATATCTTGGGGTAACTCTGACCAAGGATGTGAAAGACCCATTTGACAAGAACTTTAAGTCCTTGAAGAAAGAAATTGAGGAGGACACCAGAAAATGGAAAAACCTCCCCTGCTCTTGGATTGGGAGAATCAACATGGTAAAAATGGCAATTCTACCAAAAGCAATCTATAGATTCAATGCAATCCCCATCAAAATCCCATCAAACTTCTTCACAGACCTTGAGAGGACAATAATCAAGTTTATATGACAAAACAAAAATCCCAGAATAGCCAAAACAATCTTATACAATAAAGGAACTTCTGGAGGCATTACCATCCCTGACTGCAAACTCTACTACAGAGCAACAGTATTGAAAACAGCTTGGTATTGGCATAACAACAGAGTAGACGACCTATGGAATTGAATAGAAGACCCTGATATTAACCCACAAACCTATGAACACCTGATTTTTGACAAGGGAGCTAAAGGTATGCAATGGAAAAAGGAAAGCATCTTTAACAAATGGTGCTGGCATAACTGGATGTCCACCTGTAGAAGAATGAAAGTAGATCCATATCTATCACCATGCACAAAACTGAAGCCCAAATGGAATAAAGACATCAACATTAATCTGACCACTTTGAACCTGATAGAAGAGAATGTGGGAAGTAGTCTACAAGACATAGGCACAGGAGACCACTTCCTAAGTAGAACCCCAGTAGCACAGACAATAAGAGAATCAATGAATAATGGGACCTCCTGAAACTGAGAAGCTTTTGTAAAGCAAAGGACACTGTCAGTAAGACAAAAAGACTACCTTCTGACTGGGAGAAGATCTTCACCAACCCCTCAACAGACAAAGGTCTGATCTCCAAAATATACAGAGAACTCAAGAAGCTAGATACTAAAACTCTAATTAACCCAATTAAAAAATGGAGTACTGAACTGAACAGAGAATTCACAACAGATGAACTTCGAATGGCCAAAAGACACTTAAGGTCATGCTCAACCTCCTTAGAGATCAGGGAAATGCAAATCAAAAAAACTTTGAGATACCATCTTACACCTGTCAGAATAATTAAACTCAAATACACCAATGATAGCCTATGCTGGAGAGGATGTGGAATGAGCGGTACACTCATCCATTGTTGGTGGGAATGCAAACTTGTTCAGACACTGTGGAAATCAGTGTGGCGGTTTCTCAGGAAACTGGGAGTCAACCTCCCTCAGGACCCAGCAATTCCACTCTTGGGAATATACCCAAGAGATGCCCTATCATACTACAAAAGCATTTGTTCAACTATGTTCATAGTTGCACTATTTGCAATTGCCAGAACCTGGAAAAAACCTAGGTGCCCCTCAATAGAAGAATGGTTAAAGAAGGTGTGGAACATATACACATTAGAGTTTTAATCAGCGGTAAAAAACAATGACATCTTGAATTTTGCATGCAAATGGATGGAAATAGAAAACGCTTTACTGAGTGAGGTAACCCAGACCCAAAAAGAGGAATATGGTATGTATTCACTCATAAGTGGATTCTAGTCATAGTTAAAGGTCTTTGGGTCTATAATTCGTGATCGTAGAGAAGCTAAATAAGAAGGTGAACCTGAAGAAAATCATATAGTTATCCTCCTGAATATTGGAAGTAGTCAAGATTGCAAGGCAAACTTGGGTGCACGGGGGGTGGGGGGTGGGGGGTGTAAGTAAGTGGGGATGGTTAGAGAGAAGGGAGAGGGGAAGGATTGGGGGATGGCGTGGGGAATGAGATGTGGGGGGGAGGAAGGATGGATATGGGAGCAGGCAAGTATATATCTCAACTAAGGGAGCCATTTTAGGGTTGGCAAGATACTTGTTTCTGGAGAGGTTCTCAGGCCCAAGGAGAGGTCCCCAGATTCTTCCCTTGGCAGCAGAGGAGATGGTACCTGAACTGGCCTTGGCCCATTACCATAGTGATGAATATTTTGCATATCACCACAGAACCTTCATCTGGAAATGGATGGAGATAGAGACAGAGACACATATTGGAACACTGGACTTAACTCCCTAGATTCAAATGAGAAGCAGAAGGAGGGAAAACGTGAGCACGATAGGCAGGGCCAGAGTGAACCTTCGTGCGACGATGGATGGCGATAGAGACAGAGACCCACATTGGAGCACTGGACTGAGCCCACCAAGATCCAAATGAGGAGCTGAAGGAGGGAGAACATGACAAAGGAAATAAGGACCGCGAGGGGTGCGTTTACCCACTGATACAAGGGGACTGATCGAATGAGAGCTCACCAAGGCCAGCTGGACTGGGACTGAACGAGCATGTGATCAAACAGGTTTCTCTGAATGTGGCTGACATGGGGGCTGACTGAGAAGCCATTTACAATGGCACTGGATCTTGTTTTGTCTGCATGTGCTGGCTGTTTGGGATCCTAGTCTGTTTGGATGTTCTCCTTCCTAGACCTGGAGGGAGGTGGGACAAACTTGAACTTCCCACAGGGCAGGAAACCTTGACTGCTCTTCGTACTGGAGAGGGAGGAAGAGAGGGAGTGGTGGGGGGGGAGAAGAGGGAGTGGGGGGAATGGGAGGTTATGGGGAGGAGGGGAGGAATTGGAAATTTTTATAAACAAACACATAAATTAATTAATTAATTAAAAAATAATATGAAGATGTGTGAAAAATAATAAGACAGAAAATATAAAAATTATCAGGCAGGCATTCCAGAAAATACTGTAATTGCCCATATTTATTTTTCCATATACTTTTATTCCCAAAAACAAAAGGGGATAGAAAATGTAACAAAAGATTTTATTAGCATGATACAAAGAACAACTCAAACAGTTAATTGTTTTAATGCTTTGAGACATCAAATCTTTCTCATTCTGTTGTTTAGGCAGTAAAGCTTCCCTAGATCATGTATCTGGAAGGCAGCCACTTCCTGGGTGACCTCAGAGTTATCAAAGAAGGAGCAGAAGTACATTTTCATATCCTGACCATCTCTAAAGATTGAATGGACCTCCTTTATCAACTATCTTAATTTCAAAAGAATCAAATGATTACACCCTGAGTTGGGACATGCAAATGTATTTGTCATCAAGTTGAGCAACCTCCAGATCTCTAACCATCTCTCTGACCATCAGACAAGGTGGAAGTAGGCTCACCTTTTTGGGCCGCCACAATTTTTTCCTTCTTAGTAATTTTAATATAGTCCATGCTTTTGTAACAGGGCAGATGGTCATATCTGTCTTAGGTGAACACTTTTTAATTTTTTAAACTTAACTGTCTTTGGTACGTGTATTTTAACCATGCATGTTATGTCTAAGCCACTTGGGAGGTAAAAGGATCAAACCCATTTATGACTGTTGACCTATGTAAATGAAAGTTTAAGGGAGAAAGTACCATTGTTCTCTGTGTCTCTGAGTCAAATTTTTGTCAAGAAAGTTTATCTGCAATTAGGTAATGTTTTGCTCCTCATGGCTACAGTTTCCTCTTTTTTTAGTTGGTCTCAAGTGCTTCTTAACAAATTTTAGATGTATCATAATTTAAATTTTGTATTAAATATGTCAAATCCAAACACTCATAGGAAATACCAAAATTTTCTTAAGATCTTATGGTGAACTAAAACAGTTACAATTATTAACCAGTCAATACCATAATTCTATAATGGAAATTAACAATAAATTTACAACTGTCTCATCACAATTTTCTTAAATGCATTTTAATGATAGCATATGCAAAGAATCTCTGATGGGTGAGAGTCCAACTACATTGCTACTTTTAAATAATTGCCCCAGTCTCTGAGCAACAGCAAAAACCCTTAGCCTACCATCCTCATATTTGAAGAGGGGCTTTAGTCACTCATTGAAATGAGTCCTTTTTCTCCTGAGGGGGAAAACTGATGTCTCAGTTCTCAGGTCCTATATTTTAACAGTAGATTGAATAAAGTACTGTCAAAAGGAGTTCTGTGTTCCAAAGAGTAAAATAGCCAAATGTTTAGGTCTGGCATCAAGGTAAACAGGACTCATTCGGTCTGGAAAATCAAGAGACTGGGAATCATCAGTTATCATCATGATCTTCTTTCCCTTTTTAGACTGCAGCAAGTTGTAGTAAGTCAGGAACATTGGTTCAGGTAGCTCTTTGCCCCGCCTGCAGCATGGTGGTATGAGAAAGTTGGGGTTACTGGTTAAGGGACCTCTTTCCATTTTTCCTATGGAGTCATTAGTGGCTACAATGCATTCGGGTTGCTACTCCCCGGCTGTGTATGTAGTCATCTTATTCAGCTTTATATTCTTCCTGTGAAAAAAAAAAGCACAAACATATCCTCGACCCCAAATTATTGCAAGGTCAGGTCTTTTCATAATCCAGTGTAAGGGGTTTTTTTTGTTTTGTTTTTTTTACTTTGCCTTAGCAAAGGTAGCCTTGATGCCATCTTGCCGCCAAAATCTGCATGTAGAAGATTGCTCCCATGCATCTATAAAAGGTGTATGACTTAAAACATCATGTGTACATTTTTAATTCTCCTGTTTTTACCGTTTTAAGCTATTTTCAAGGAGCCCTGGGCATGATTTACAATTTATTTTTTTTTTTACATTAGCAACATATGTAACTCTTTATAGGAAGAACCATTTGCAAAATTTAGTGTGATATATTTTAAAGGATCTTTTGTTGCTACTTTAGGAAAAATAAAGGAATATAGTTGTGTGAATTGCAGAAACAATTGGCCAGAAAAAAAGATTATTGTTATGGCCTTTAAATTGAACAAATGCAATTGCCCAAGAAACACTATTTTGAAATAATCAATTAATCTGTTGCTTAGTATGAGGAACATTGATTACAGAAGGATTACTGTCAAAATATCTTCTAGATTTTATCCTGGCTGGGTACTTGTTTGGCAGCATTTGTAAGCTATCTACTTGAATTTCAATCACTGTTCCCTTAAAGAATTTTACATAGAGGCCCAACGTCTGATGTAGGACATATTAAATAAGATTTTAACTGTTGTGTGTCTTATTAAAAGTTTGTAAGCTATCTTTTTAATTTAGGTTTCCAGAGTGCCTAGCAAACAGGAAAATGGGGAAAAGAAAGCATATTTTAAAATGGTGTTGGCATAACTGGATCAGCATATATAAGAATGAAAATAGGTCCATATCTATTGCTATTTACTGAACTCGAGTCTAAATGGATAAAAGACCTTAACATAAAACCAATCACATGAACTTTATATGTGAGAAAGTGGAAAGTACATTTGAGCACATTGACACAGGAGATCACTTTTTAAAATATAACCATAGTAGCACAGACTTTGAAATAATTAATAAATGCAACCTTCTAAAACTAAGAACCTTTTGTAAAGCAAAGAACATTGTCAACAAGACACAACAGTAGCCTATAGAGTAGGAAAGATCTTTACCAACCCTATATTGGACAGAGGACTGATCTTTAAAATATACAAAGAACCCAAGAAATTGTTCATCAAAAGAATAAATAATCCAAAAAAATGGTTATAGACCTAAACAGAGAACTCTCAACAAAGGAATCTAAAATGGCTGAAAGACACCTAAGGAGATGTTCAACATCCTTAGTCATCAGAGAAATGAAATCAAAACAACTCTGAGATTCCATCTTATACCTGTAAGAATGGCCAAGATCAAAAACACTGATGACAACTTGTGCTGGAAAGGTTGTGGGGAAAAGGGAATACTCCTGCATTGATGGTGGGAATGCAAACCTGTTCAGCCCCCTTTGGATATCAATGTGGTGATTTTTTCAGAAAATTAGGAAACAACCTTCCTCAAGATCCAGCAATACCACTTTTGGGTATATATCCAAAGGATTATCAATCGTGCCACAAGGACATGTGTTCCACCATGTTCATTTCAGCTTTGTTTGTCATAGTCAGAATCTGGAAACAACCTACATGCCTATTGACCAAAGAATGAATAAGGAAAATATGGTAAACACACACAATGAAGTATTATACAGCAGTAAAAAAATAATGACATCTTGAATTTTGCAGGAAAATGAATGGAGATAGAAAACATTATTTTGAAAGAGGTAACCCAGACTTAGAAAGACAATTATCACATGTACTCACTCATAGGTGATTTTTAAACATAAAACAAAGAAAACAAGTCTAGAAACCATTATCCCAGAGAATTTAGATAACAATGAGGACACTAAGAGTGACTTGCATAGATCTAATCTACATAGGACATAGAAAAAAGCAAGATCTCATATGAAAATGGGGAGCACAAAGACCTTGGGGGAGGTTCAAGGGGGGAGGGGAGAGGCAGGGACAAAGCTGATAAAAATGTAGAGCTCAATAAAAATCAATAAAAAAATCAAAAAATATTAAAAATAAAGTAAAATACGTTTAAGCAACTATACCAATAACTATTTTTTTTGTTTTACCAACTAAGTAATATTCCATTATATAAATGTACCACATTTTCTTTGTCCATTCTTCAATCAAGAGCTGTTCCCAGGTTATTAATATTAAAATAAATATTCTATGAATATAATTGATCAAAGTGTCATTATATTATGATTGGGCCTCTTTTTATATTCCCAAAACTGATATCATTCAATCTTTAGAGTGATTGATTCCCATTTTTTTGAGAAACTGCCATATTGATCTCCAGCATAAGCTGTCATTTGTGTTTTGTACTTAGCCATTCTGACAGGTATAACATGGAATCTCAGAGTCATTTTGATTTGGATTTCCCTGATGCGTAAGGTTGATGAACAATTTTTTAAGTGTTTCTCTTGAATTTGAGAGTATTTTTCTTAAACTATGTATCACCACAAGGCTGTGGCCTACTAGTAAGTTTTACCATCTTTGTCCTTCAGCAGCTAGGTGGCATATCCTTGACTATTCCTTCTTGTCTCTCTCTCTCTCTCTCTCTCTCTCTCCCTCTCTCTTCCTCTCTCTGTATCTTTTCTGGCCTGGTTATATTCTGCTAAGCCATTGGCTCAAACAGCTTCCTTACTAGCTTGTCACTGTGTGTGTGTGTGTGTGTGTGTGTGTGTGTGTGTGTGTGTGTGTGTGTGACTACAAACACGGTCATATGTTTATGTGTCTGTCTGTCCACCTGTGTGTATTTGCCTTCATATTTAACTGAGCATGTATGTTTGTGCAATGTCTGGGGAAAACAGGACTGTAAGGTCTCATGGAATTAGAGTTATAGAAGGTGATTAGCTATGTGCATTAGTGATGGAACCTTGACTTACTTCCAGGGTTCCGTCAAACAGACCAAGTCACACAACAGTCACCCACATGCAAAGGACATAGTTTAATCCCATGAAGGCCCCTGTTGTTGGTCTAAAATTTGTGAGTTTCCACTAGCTTCATGCTGTGGTTTCTATGGACTTCCCCATCATGATCTTGACCCATTTTGCTATTATAATCTTTCTGCCCTCTTTGACTGGACTCCCAGAGCTCAACCTGGTGCTTGATTGTGGATCTGTGCATCTGCTTCCATCAGTTGCTAGATGAAGGTTCTATGATGACAGGGTTTTCATCAGTCTGATTACAGGAGAAGGTCAGTTCATGCAGCCTCTCTGCTTTTGTTAGGACTCTTAGCTTGGATCATACCAGTGGTTTCCTGGGAATTTCCATAGCACCAGGCTTCTTTTTAACAACATAACGATTCCCTCTCTCAAGATATTTCTTTCATTGCTCTCCCATTCCTTCCCTCCTCAAACTCACCCATCTTATTCCCTCACGTTTTCATCCCCATCCCTATCCTTTTATCCGTCCCCCCCAATCAGCCCAGGAGATCTAATCTATTTCTCTGTCCCAGAGCAATCCACGTGTCCCTCTTAGGGTTGTTACCTAGCTTCTCTGGAGTTATGGATTGTATTCTTGTTATCCTTTGCTTTACATCAACTATTCACTTATGGGTTAGTGCATACCTTATATGACTTTCTGGGTCTGGGATAACTCACTCAGGATTTTTTTAGTTCTGTACATTTACCTGAAAATTTTATATTGTCTTTGTTTTCTTACAGCTGAGTAAAACTCCATTGTGAAAACCACATTTTCTTTATCCATTCTTTGGTTGATAGACATCTAGATTATTTCCAGGTTCTGGCTACTACAAATAACGCTGCTATGAGCATCATTGAACTTGTTCTTGTGGTATTATGGAGCAATGGGACAATGTTACAGTCTATAGATTGGGAAAAGATCTTTACCAACCCCACATCTGACAGAGAGCTGACCTCCAAAATATATAAAGAACTCAAGAAAGTAGACATTGAAATATCAAGTGATCCAGTTAAAAGATGGGATACAGATCTACACAGAGAATTCTAACCAGAAGACTCTCAAGTGACCAAAAGACATTTAAGGTATTGTACAACATCTTTAGTCATCAGGGAAATGCAAATCTAAATTACTCTGAGATGCTATGTTACAAATGTCAGAATGGATAAAGTAAAAAACCACTGATAACATCTCATCTTGGAGAGGATGTAGAATAAAGGGAACACTACTCCACTGTGGTGGGTGTACAAACTTGTACAGCCACTTTGGAAATCAGTATGACAGTTTCTCATAAAATTAGGACTCAATCTACCTCAAGACCCAGCATTACTACTCTTGGGAATATACCCAAAGGAAGCGCAAACTTCCTACAGTTTTACCATTAATATTATTATAATTTCTAAAGTTTAGGTCTTATGTTAACTTTATTCCTATCTATCTTGCTTCATTTTATTTTTAAATTCTGGGGCAAGACATTAAATTAATTGAAAAAGTCATTAGTTACTCATTTCACGTTTATGCAGTGATTATACCTGTGGGCACTTCTTAGCAGTGCAGTAATTATTGTAGGTCACAGGGTTCATAGCTGGATGTGATTACTGATTACTTTTCTCCTCCAGTAGTATACATAACACTTCCCAGCACCATGAAAACTCGTCATCTTAGATGAAGATTCCTGGTTACTATTAGCAAGTTATTACCATGCTCTATGCTTCAAGTATATAGCTCTTTTGACAACAGGATCTTACCATGAAGTTCTAGAAAGTGAGTAGGAACATTAGCAATAGTTTGTAATGTTTAGTTGGGGGGTAATACTCACTTGCCAACAGTTTCAAAAGAGGTAACCCATGATTGACACTCTTTTTGAGCATGTGGTGATAGTAGGGGCATTAGTGGCGCATTATAGGATAAACCCATTCGAGTTTGTGTGTGTGTGTGTGTGTGTGTGTGTGTGTGTTATGAACTTTGTCAGTAGTAGCTCCTGAGATTTCTGTAAGACAATGACAATGAATTCAATGATATAAAATAGGCTTTAAGCATATTCATCTGCATTTCCATTCACTTACTAAGGCAACTTTCATCTTGTGCCTACTTTGAAATGATGCATGTGGTAAATGTTAGGGAATGAATGATAAACACAAGGCATGTGTACACAGAATATGGAATCATGAATAAAATAATTTTCATTATTTTTAAAAAGGCAACATTGTAACTGAACAAATATTTCTGTTTGCAAATATTGCGGTTTTATTCCCATATTTTTCTCTGAGCACTAGTGACAGTGCTTGTCTATTGAAAAGTAAGCAGAATGAAAGAGTAATCAAACCATAATAATTTTATTTTATGTTGAAAATTGTAAAATGATCCCCAAAGTTATTTTGTCACCAATGTAATTAATTTAAAATAGCAACAGGAAACTTTAAAGGTACTTGGGGCCCATTATTCAGAATTCATTGTCAACCAAAGCATTTAAAAAACTGTTTTGGCACTATAAAATGAGAAAAATAAAGCTTCAGAGAAAACAACTACTGATAAAAGGTACAGGTAATGTTTCCTAGTGGGAAGATATATTACCTTAAGAAGAATACTTACCATAAAGTATTCCAGAGGGGAGTGATTGGAATTATGTCCCCTTCTGCTGTGCTTTCATAACTTGAAAATGGCCATTTAAATCAGTTCTGATTGATAATTGTTCCTAATAAAACAGCCAGGCAGCAATTGTTGATGTCATTCACCTTTCAACTTGCTGGGAATTGGGGAAGAAAGCTCAAAGTCTGTGTTTTGCCCACTTGTGGATATAATTTCTCTTAAAATTTCAATTTTGACTTCTTTTATAGATTGTTTTTATATAGGATAAATATCCTTTCCAGAGTAAAAACTGCACGTTTCCTTAACTATTTGATACTTTAATTTTATATGATATTATCCTCCTGGAAAGGCAAATTGATGCAATTGCTTATAGACGTGAAGGTTGTGTTAAAAGAGGATAGAGCCAGCAAGCTGCTGGTGACTGGAATATAATCAGTGTCTACGCGTAAGAAGCAATGAGCATCAGTATGAAGTCTCTACTCTAGATCTGCCTCAGCTATCTTTGCTCTGTTAGGATACTTCCTCCCTCAAATAATCAATGTACCAAAGCCCTGCTGATTTTTTCAAGTTCTTAATTATAAAGTTCACCCTCAGTGTTGGAACATCATATAATCAAAGGAAATTATTTCACAAGTATGGTGACCTGATTTCAGATCCCCCAGAATCCATGCCAAAAGCTATGCAAAGTGGTGAGAACCTATAAAGCAGGGATAGGGACTGGAGGGTGGAGACAGGAAGACCCCTGTGTCTTGTTGGCCAGTTGGTGTGCCTGAATCATGAGCTCTAGGTTCACTGAGAGACAGTGACCCATAAAATGAATTTCAGAAATGATTGAAGATATCTGATATCAATCTCTGTCATGCACATGCATATGAATAGGCACACATGCAACCCCATGAAGAAATATGCATAATCCCAAGAGAATTCACATATATTGCATATCAGGTCTTAATCTCTCTTCCTCCCTCCTTGATTTTTCTTCATGCCTCATTTTTTCATCCTTTCTTTTTAATTATATAGATTTACAAAGTTTGTAATCTTTTATTGGCTTGCTTTATAATTTCACACATACTTCATATTTCTGATCCTTAGTTAAATAGAAATTTAATATAAATGAACTTAAAACTACCATTCTCATCATCAAAGTGAGTACTTATAAAATTTAAGATCAGAGATATTATTATGCAACAGAATTCCAGTAACAACATTCACAAAGAGACTCACAAAATTCACACTTTAGTCACTGAGTTACCCAGCTTCTCTAAGTTGTGATGATTTGAATTCAATGCTAATAAGTATCAATAGGTACTTACAGTCACCACTTGAAATATGGTGCTAGATATCCAGGAACATTAGAATTCCCTTTGTAGGATTATTTGCATAAAGTTGGTTTTGGTTTTGCCATCTTTATCAAGACCTATGGTACAATCTGATGTGCGATATTTATTTTGGGTGATAATCTACTTAGAAAGAATAGTCACAGAAAATTGACAACTGTGATGTCTTACGTAGAAAACAAAGAATTTTATCAATGATATAAACTAAAATTCCTGTGTGCCCGATGTCTCATTAATTTTACTAAATTCATTAATATGATTTGATGAATCATGACACATCAAAAAACAAAATTTCTAATTGATTTTTAGAATGGATTCAGTATTTATTAGTAATTTGTGAATGGGGAGAATGGTATATGTTGACTTAGAATATGAACTTTAAGCTGAACAGAAGAAAGAAAAGATTTCTTAAGGTAGAAAGAGAGCCAAGGATATGACATTCAAGATGGTTCAGTGAGTGCAAGTGCTTATTACCTGCCCTGATGATCTGATTTTGATTTCTGAGTTTCACATGATAGAGAAAGTTTACTGAGGGTGGTTATATTCTAGGACATGCACTCAGGAAGGAAATTCATAAATATATAATAAAGTATTGTCTAAAAGAAAAGATAAAAAAAAGCTCAATGGACTAATCAACACACTGATTAACTTAGCTTACTTTCCTATATAATATGAAGGAGGCTTTAAAATATCTACTGAAACTGGTTTATGGGAAAACTTAGTGTTTCCTCTCCTAAAAGATCTAAGAGGTTTCATGAGCAGCTTAATTTCAAGTTGAATTTGTAGAAATCTATCATTTTTGTTCAACATATTCAATCTCCATATAAGAAAAGAGTCAAAAAACAGTCATATTCTATAAATATTATTACAACCAAACATCGGTTTTGTTTAAGGTGACTAGAACATTTCTAGAATATTGTGTAATTCTCATCCTACTTCGCACTGACATTGTCATCCTTAGTCAACACTCTATTTACATCATAACTGCTGTGTATTAGACAGTAATGTATCACTAAAGTATGTGCTTTCTGAAGATCAACTTATGACCATTATAACAGATACAAAGTTTTTCAATGATTTTATTTCACTGATACAAATTCCCAACAGTATATATAAGTCCCTAAAAATCTTGAAGTGAATTTTCAAAGATACATAGAATATAAGAATACCCACATTACAATAATGAATTGCATATTTCCAGATACTCCCTATTTTCCTTTCTAAAATCAAAATCACCTACATTGTTATTCATTTCTTAAAAAATATAAAATATCTTTTAAAAATATTACACACTGGGTATATCATCTCACTTTGTTTACTTCAATTTAATTTATAATCATTATTGATAGAATAAATATTCCTTTTGATCATAACACACGAACATTTAAGTCACTGTGGGATAGAGGTACTTTAAGTGAGCTTTGACACAAAATTATTTCATTTTTTTAATTTTAAAATTAAAAATATAATCATATTGTTTCTACCATTTTTTTACCTTCTTCCACACATCCCACATAACCCTACTGTCTCTCAGTGTTGTTGTTACACACACACATACGCACACAAACATCATGAAAACACACACACATTTATATATACACACAAATACAGAGACTCTTCTGGTTTGGAAAATATGTTTTTATATTTATACTCTACAGATAGATCTATACATACATACATACATACACACACACACACACACACACACACACACACACATATATATATATATATATATCCAGTTGAGTCCTCACTGTGACATATATATGTGTATACATATATGTATATAGGTTTGTAAATAAACTCATAGATATACATAGATATGACAGGAAAGTTACACCCACAAAAACCTCTACAATATTACTCCCCTCAGGTACAGGCAGTAGAGAATTACCCTTAACCTTTCTGGAGACCAGACTCGACAGCAAATTTAGCAATAAGAACACAGAGACCATGTGAAGCTTCTCGAAGCCCCTCTAAGCCAGACAACCTACAATCTGATCCCTTGTCTGTTAGACAGCTCTCCTTTCTGCTCTGCCTGGAGTAGTTTTTAGTATTTCAGCTCTCAGAGATACTCAGCATCTATATGTACATTCATATACTTACATTTGGTAATAAACCTGAAAA
Source organism: Myodes glareolus (assembly GCF_982192425.1). Lineage (NCBI taxonomy): Eukaryota > Metazoa > Chordata > Mammalia > Rodentia > Cricetidae > Myodes > Myodes glareolus. Next base: position 43,836,560 of record NC_142041.1, on the reverse strand, counting down.
AAATTAAAAACATTTTATAATCCACTTTTGGAATATTTCTTTGACATCTCTTATCCTGTCAATATCTGACTATTGGTTGCTTTCTAGGGCCTGCAGAACCTGTAAAGCCCATGACATATTATCTTCTCTGTGCTGGCTCAGTCTCAGAATGCATCGTAATTTTAAACTCTATTACACCTCAAATACATTTATATATCTTTCTTATTGAATGAGAAATACATAGTTTCTGCCTTTAAACAAATTTTATGTTAGTGGGCAATAAAATACATTATAAAATAATATACAGAAAGATTATTAAGTGCCAGAAAGAAATTTCATTATATGGAGTTTCCTAGAAAAATGGAGAATCAGAGAGGAAACAAAGAGAATGGGTGTTACAGAAAATTTTGCTAGAATAAAAATTCTCCACATTTTTCTCAAGTCAATTTTCCAACCTCTGAGATTTATACAGTTTAACAGTAACACAAAGAAAGCCTGTGTCTACAAAATTGCTTAAAGATTAAACAAGATGAATGAGTAATACACTGAAGTATTCAGTGAAAACAAAATATTAGGTTCATTCATACTTGGTCAGGAGCTCAGAGCATTTACAAAATAATTTAGAATATTATTCAAAGGAAGAAAAAATATGCATTATAAAAACCATAGTGCAGAGTAAGCAAAGCTAGGAAGAATTGCATATGAATAAACAAAATCTGTATGTGTGGTATTGTCTTGGTAACTAGAACTACTGAATGATACAAACTCTCAAGTGCCATGCAAAAGAAATATAAAACTGGCTGGCAATATTCATTTCTATATCTGCCATATTTAAATGGTGCTTACTACTGAATTCTTACTGTACGCATACATAAAATATATCAGACACAAAATGATGTGTATACATGTATATTTCATTAATTATGAAAATTATGTCATCGAAACTATTATTATTTTTAGCTCTCATACATGTGTCTGCAGTTCAAGCAAAAGGTCTAAAACAACTCTGAGCAGAGCACTAATGGTTTTAAGTTTATAGCGGAGAAAATAAATCACTGCTGGACACATATTAATCAATAATAATAAAATATTGTGCTTGAAAATATAGACTTAAGAACAATTTTTATCGATGCCTTCTTATAAATCATTTTATCTGATAAAAAAATAAGGCTTTCGTGAGAATACAGAGCTGTTCATGTGCAACTTAAATGTCCATTTTGCCTAGTTTCCTCTTGAGAACCTTTCTTTTTAAAATTCCTTTCGTCATTTACATGACTGTCTTGTGGGAGTAAAATTGTGAAAAGTTCTTAGGCTTTATTCATTTCTGTATCTTAGGAAAGAATAAACAGAACCCACCACAGACTTGGTGTTCCATTAACAATTACACAGTGCGAACAAATAAATTGGAATATTTAGGAGAAACTTTAAGTGACTGTCAGAATGACATGCTGGTTTTTAATGCATGGTCTTTCATATATGTAAGGACCCTGTTTGGGAATTACATGTTAATTGTTTTATTTAATGCATGAGAAAACTAAAACTTAGCCTATCATACATATCAAAGTAAAATATCAGACATGTAAGAAAGTCAAACCATATCTGTTTATCAAAAACTATGAAGTACTTTTTCATCACTTGTATGCTTTGTGCAATTTTAATCACATCTAATAGCAAATGTACACGCAGGTAAATGCAGAGACATTAATTTATTTTTATGATATTTCTAATGAAAAGTTTTTAGAAATGAGGCAGTTGAGATGAGAAAAATTTTGGTGAGCAGAAGCACATATATGGACACTCCAAATACTCCAATATTAATCATTTAAACCTCTACATATATTGAATAGTTCATTTCATATAAGACACGTGAAGTAAACACAGCCCCAGGGTACTGAATTTGTTCTAATGAGCATTTATCATTTACTTGCTTTATCTGTAGGTTATGCTAATTGCTACCAGGCAGGAAACATTTGTTGATATACACACACTACTTTATACAAATAAATTGAATTCATAAGTGATAACTGTCTCAGTCTTCTTAAACATCGTGAATATGAAGCAATATTTTTGTCTATACAGCAAAATATATGATACTGGAGAAAAATTATTTCCACTTTATCTTATGGAATGTTTGAGAGTCATTTATTTTATGGATGAATTGAAACAATATCATGCTGTACTTTCTTAAAAACAAACAGTATGTACTTTGGGAAATAAAAACCAACAAATATTTTTTCTGCTGACACTTAATTCTTCCAAAGCTAAACCATGGAGACTAATAGAGTTGTCTAGTAGCACTACAATGAATAGACATGTACTGTGGTTATCTATATATATGCTTTTCTGAAGAAGCACTCCTCAGCACACCACAGCTTAGATACCTCATGCACATATCTGACACACAGGCACACTACATGTTGAAGGTGTTCAGAAAATAATTTCAGTTTGCAAGTTATTAACATAAATGTTTGAAAGAAAATTTCCCAAATACTTTCGCCTTATGTCACATTAATAGATACCATGAAGAACATTATTTTTGTTAGCAAATACACATATTAGTTCAAATACACTTATTAATAAACATACAGAGAGGGAAAGGAGTTGGATTAGTTATAAGTTATAAAAGTTCACATACACACCCCCACCACCACCAAAAAGCAACCTAGAAGGGAAGAGTTTACTTTCACTGACTGTTTCAAAAGAGGCAAAAGTCAGAATAAGGGACTCAGGGCACAGGAGCAGAAGGCAGTGAGGAAGCAGAGAGATCACATTTCCGCTGTATACAGGAGGCACACGGAAGAATAGGGAGTGGGACCAGAGTACTAAACCTCAAAGCCTTCCAGTGATACACGTCTTCCACAAGAGTCTGCCTCTTCAAGTTTCTATAACATCCTCAGAAAATTCCTTGAGATAAGAAGAGAGTGTGCAACCATAATTCTATGCAGGGCATTTTACATTCATACAGCATTGCAGTGAAAGACTAACAAGCTAAATTGTGCCAAGTATCCTTCGGTAAAATCATAAGGCCAGATAATCAGTAACTGAAACAAAAGGTGTTACAATACCGGTACAAACAACTTGAAAAACAATTTGCACAAAGTCTTTTTGTAACAATATACCTTTGTTAAGTTGTCATGACCGCGCCCCCCAGGCTGTCAGTCATAGTTAACCCACATATCAAAGCTTCATAATTCTGTTGGTGAAAAAAGCCTGTATTTTGCTGAAATCTCACCAGCAAGTCTTTTATTTTTCTTGAAAATTGGGCAAATGTTATAATCTTTAAAATCTTATTTTTAGCATTAAATGCTGTATTAACACATTATGTGCTCAGTACCGAAATTCTAAATTTAATGTGCACAATACAAGTAAAAATAGGCTCTTGTGTATTTAGTTAATGGAAACTCAAATTGTGTCTATTCTTACTGAGGGAATTAGAAGCTATGTGTGTGTGTGTGTGTGTGTGTGTGTGTGTGTGTGTGTATGATATCATGTGATTAGCAATTCTAGGAATTTTCTTTAATATTTCATGAAAAATATTTGCAAAAAGTAAACTACAATGATGATGTCACATAATTAAAATTCCAAAGCTTGTGTATTCAACCAGAAGTTTCAAAGTATCGCTACTGATAACAGTGATTGCATTTTCTTCTGTGTTATGATAAGAGTATTTTTGCTTTAGATGCCGTAATCATCATTCATTTGGTGTATTTTATACTACATTATGCATTATTCTAGATTCTTAATGAACAAACAAAATACCTAAACATTCATGACTGTATGGACTTTATAAAAAGTCTTTTTTATACATTTTATGAAATATAAAATTTCATACATTTTATGAAATCTGTACAGAATTTCCAATGTAGCTGTAGTTTGCTATGATGATTTTAGTTAGTTATGGAAATATAGTATGAAACATATGTAAAAAATTTGTGAAATAATCAATTGATAGCTTTTTGATGTCTTTATCATAGTGAATTGCCATTCTCCAAATCTTTTATTTTGCTATTAACATTTGCTATTGCAAAAGCATTAGTATATCACTGGGCAAAGCTAATACAATAAAGTATATAATTAGCATATAAAATAGTACAAAACATTTGGGGCATTCAAGACTGTCTTTGGGTCAGGTTCCTACTGGATATTTTTAAATGTAAGGATAGGAGTTATTCTATTATTGCTACTTTCAACATTATATCACCAATTATGTAAATCAATGTATAGGTTAGATGACTTTCCTAAGGATAATCAATTAAGAGGATGGAGAAATTTAAACCAAGCCAGGCTATTATATCTATCAATCTATCTGCCTATCTGTCTGTCTGTCTGTCTGTCTATCTACCTATCTATTTAATTTTAAAGACAGGATTTCTCTATATAGCTATAACTAACCTGAAACTTGCTGTGTAGACCATGCTAGCCTTAGAGTTGAAGAGATATACAAATGTCTGCCCCTAGCTGCTCAGACCTAGGACACGTATCACCACGCATGGCTTTTAGATTATATTGGATTAGTTCAAAATGACCTTATAATGATAAATACGTGTGTAAATATGTGTATATACATGTCTGACTATGTGTATATTTCTGTACATTATAGACATATTTTTACATCTTTTAATGATATACACAATGTAACCATTTCAAGTAAGATCATAACATTATTTTGGGATTAGATTGTAATCAAACTTTGAGATGAAAGATAACGTTTCTGACGGTTGATTTATCTGCTAACAAAATATTGAAAGGTTGTAGAAGTAATAGCTTTAGTTATAAAGATATCATGCAATCATATTTTGCTGCTCTTTATACAAGGCTTTGTACTAAAATTATTGTTGTTGTTATTGAATGGGTTTCACAGCCCTTTCCCCTCCAGGCTAGAATTTTATTTGTTTGTTTGTTTGTTTTTTTCTATCTACCCATTAATTTATTTGTTTATTTATGAATTTATTTGCTGCCTGGGGGAGCTATAATCCAGTAGTGAAGATCTCCATGTTATCCACTGAGTTTGTATACAGTGTCTTTTTTTATTTGAGAGGTTAAGGAAAAAGACTCTCACACTCTATCATGATTGTTTATTTCTTTATTCTTCTTCTGCATTGTTTTATTCTGTGTCATAGATTTTCTTTTCTTATCTCTATCCAGAAATAACCCTTCTGTCTCTCTAGATATTTCCTTCTAACTGTTGATGTTTTTCTCCTAATTCTCTTATTCTTGATATCCTTCTCCTATCTTTATTCTTAATGTCTCCCTTCTAACTCTATATTTTATTCTTGATATTTTTCTTCTAATTCCTTCTAACGTTATCTTTTTTTGTTCCCTTATAGCTTACCTGCCACCATGAAAGCTTTCAGGCATTAAAAATATCACAATGTGATTACATTCTATTTTTTCAAGCTAATGATTGTATTGAATATAAGTTTTAAAAAATATTTTCCTTCAGTACCAGTCCTGCTGGATTTGGTGAGCTCTCATTAGAACAGGCACACTATCTCAGTGGGTAGACCAATCCCTCACGGTCCAGACTTTCTTGCTCATCTTCTCCCTCTTTCTGCTCTTCAATTGAACCTTGGGAGCTCAGTCTGTTGCTCTGACGAGGTACTTTGTCTCTATCTCCATCCGTTGCTGGATGAAGATTCTATGGTGATATTCAAGATAATCATCAGTGTGTTAGTGGGGCAAGGCCAATTCAGGTACCCTCTACTCTGCTGTCCAAGTACCTAGATGAGGACATTCCTGTGGACACCTGGAATCCCCTCTAGAGCCAAGTCTCTTGCCAACCCTAAATTGACTCCCTTCCTGTAGATAACTTCTTCCCTGCTCCTATATCCGCCCTTCCTTTATCTCTACCCTCCCACTCCCCCAAGTTCTCTCCAGTCTTTCCCTTCTCCTTTCTCTCTCCCCCTCCCCCCAAACCTACCCACCCCTACCCCCACCCCCATTCTCCCAACTTTTATGCCACCAAACCAGACTCTCTGAATGTGGCTGAAATGGGGGGGGGGGCTGATTGAGAAGCCATTGATAAAGAACCTTCATCTGGCGATGGATGGAGATAGAGACAGAGACCCACATTGGAGCACTGGACTGAGCTCCCAAGGCCCAGATGAAGAGCAGAAGGAGGGAGAACATGAGCAAAGAAGTCAGGACCACGAGGGGTGCACCCACCCATGGAGACAGTGGGACTGATCTAATGGGAGCTCACCAAGGCCAGCTGGAATGAGACTGAACAAGCATGTTATCAAATTGAACTCTCTGAATGTGGCTGACAATGAGAGCAGACTGAGAAGCCAATGATAATGACATCAGATTTTAATTCTACTGCATGTACTAGCTTTTAGGGAGCCTAGTCTGTTAGAATGCACACCTTCCTAGACCTGGATGGAGGGGGGCCCTTGGATTTCCACAGAGCAGGGCACCTGACTTCTCTTAGGACTGGAGAGCGAGGGGGAGGGGGAGAGGGAGAGTGGAAGGAAAAAGGGAGGATGGGAGGAGGTAGAAATTTTAATAAATAGATAAACAAATAAAAAAAGAAAATGAGGCAAAAAGTTTTCCTTATTCTTTACATGATTAACATTATATTTATTATATATAAAAAATAAGTTATCTCAAGACCCCAAATTCATGCATACTCAAGTAGTTTAATATACAATAACAATACAGGCAAACCAGATATTCTTTTACTGGCAAGCTTAATGTGCAATTACAAGGAAAGGACCAGTAACATTATTACTTATCTTGAACCACAAATTTAAACTTTTATATATGAAAAACTATCAGTCAACTCTACTTTAAATCTTTAGTGTACATATCCACTCTTCAATGGATTTTTATTTCAGAAGATTAAGGGCAAAAATAGGTACAAAAAATAATCACCACCTTTGGTAATCAACCAATCCTAGCAAGAAAAGCATGTCAGTTAATAATTAGGCTGCTTTGTTCTTGTTGCCTGACTTTAAAGAGTTGCTTATTCAACTATCTGCCATTCTTAGCTAGGACTGGTTGCTAAGATTGTCTTCTTGGATTTTTCATCTCAAAGCTATTGAACAAATACATTTTAGTCTAATTAAACTGTTTTCAAAACCTTACTTCAGTTACAATGCACTCCTGAACCTGTGAACACATCTCCACACAATAAGATTAGAAGTTAAACTAGCTGAGCGACTTATTTGTTTTTTCTTAATCATTAACCAAAGCCACAGTCTATATAGCTCCTCTTATCTGTATGACCTGTCCTTGTTTTAGTTTTTATCATTAAACTCTATTTAAATTAATGTTATTATTATCAATTAGACAGTACAGCTTAGGAAGAAACCATCTTCATAATAGTACACAGTAAAATGCCCTGCAGATTGAAATGTTTCCAGGACATAAACACACTACATTACATCCAGTGGGAATCTCACCACACCCATTCACACTATGCCACCTACTAGAGAATGATGGCACAGCAAAAAGTAAAGGCACAGAAAGCAAAAGACATTCTGGAGTCTCTGGTCTTGGGCCTTGCCTGTTTGAGATTCATCCATCAGGGTTTTGCTTCCTGGTGGACTGATACTCTGAAGTCAATTGCCACCTGCTGCTCCTCTGACATAGCTATCAATGGCAGTTCTTTATATTTTTGAGGTTGTAATTTAATTACATTTCTTCTTCTATTTTCTTCCTCAAACTCAACTCTCTTTTATACCCCCTCCCCAATCTCCTTTAATTTTATGGTCTATTTTTTACATCATTTTTTACGCATGTATACATGTATTTGTATAAACATATATATTCCTAATTATGACCTGTTGAGTTAATATAATGTTATTTGTATTTATGTTTTCAGAGCTGATTATTTGGCACCAGACAACTGGTGTGCTCTTCCCAAGGAAGAATAACTGTACAGTTTCAAATGTTACTCAGTTTTCTGTAGTCCACTGTGTAAGGGTAAGCCTTCCTGGGTTTTCCTGTCCATTTTCAAGTAGTGACTGCTGTCATTCTTGTTGACGTCACATTTGGCAAAAAATGTGTGTTACTAGAAAATCCTATGTATTACTGATGTTACATGAAAACACAATTTTTCACCAAACTCTCTGATCCATTTTCCCTTACAAATTGTTCCACCCCTTCTTCTGTAATAATCTAAGAACCTTAGGTGCGGAAGTGCTTTTTAGATATACCTGTTAGAACTGGGTTCTGCAACTCTGCATTTTGATTGCACAGCTTTTCTGTAGTAGTCTCCATCCTTTACAAAGATAAATGTCCTCGATGAGGAGTGAGGACTACACTTAATATGGGTATAAGGGCAAATGTTCATGGCAAATATTCATAGGTGATTGTTAGGGATTATGACAGCTACTAAATTAGTGATAGTAGACTATCCTCCAAAAACCATGACTTTATTAGTACCTAGTAGTTACTTAAATTTCAGTACCAAGCTTGGTATACCTCTTGTTGGGTGTGTTTTAAGTCTAATGAACAAGCAATTAGATATAGTTAAGAAAGACATGTAGATGTATTACAGAGGTCTACAGTAGCCTTGAATGAAGTATAACAAATGTTTATTTGTTTGTGGATAAAACCCACAGTAAGTGTAGAGATCCTCATTCCTCTATGGCACTAGAAGCTGGGAACCTAATCCAACAAAAAAACAAAACAAAGAAAAGGGGGGGGGTGCATGCGTTCCATCTGTGCTTGTGGTACCTCAGACCATGCCCAAAATGGGATGGTATCTGAAAGACTATTGACTGAAGGAGTTCCCACAACACTCCTTGCTTTTGTCTAAATCAGAGAGTTCTAAGCCTAATACAAAACTATACACAATAAGAGCAAATATTAAGTATTATCCAGGGAAAATGAGAGGCAAAAACATACATAAAAATTAGAACTACAACCAGCATTAAGATCATCAAGCAAGAAACGTATGATTAATATCCAGTCTAAGGTAAGTAGCAAATAGCAGAGATTATTTTAAGAGTTATCTTATACTGAGAAATCTATGTCTTATATTAAATATGTCTTAGCCAAATCATGAAAGGAAAGCAATTATGACTATCAAGTCTTCACTGCCATCAAAGACCTGAGTAGAAAAATAATATTACATGAGTAAACAAGAATGCAATCAAACAAATTCCAAAGGTACAAGAAATGACAGAGATAGCTGGCTACTTGGGCAGTCACCTAACATCTTAGTTGCAATGTTGGGGCAACCAAATTTGGTTAAGGCCTAAAGGATCTGACAGATCATTTTCAGAGGTAGGAAATTTTGAAAGGCTGTCTTAACTTGTCTTGGCAAGGTTCAGCAGTCTTTTTTGCTTGTTCCCTGCTTGTCCAGTTTGGACAGTGTTCATTTTTTCAATAGTCAAAATAAGGGCAGTTCTTTGCCCAAAGACCATGTTTGCTAAGAAGAAAACAAGCTCCAAGTGGAGTGTGTTCACTGCCCAGCATTCTCTCAGGAATAGATCAGTATTGCCAGGAGCAATTATGTCTCATGTCATCAGAATCCTGAGCTATTTAAATGCCATATTCTGCAGTTCTTTGAAGTGTTTGAAGATTACTTATCTATGTGGAATATAACCTTTGTGCATCTGGAGAACCTGACTAGTCTGTCAATAAGTATTTCAAACATAGGTGACTATTGCCCTGTAATTCTTAATACCTTTGTAGCATAAAAATTAAGGCTTCACATTAAAAAGTCAAACAATCTTTAAACAGATGTGCAGTAAATGAGGCCAATGACCTCAAAATATAAGCACTAAATAAAAGTATCTTAAACAGAGACAGAAATGTATAGTGCAATATAATAAATATTCTAAAATTGCATCAATATACAAAATATCTTAAGCAGAGGTAGAAGCCTATATGCATACAATATGAAAAAATAACTTCACACATGTGCAGAATCACTGTAAAGAGAAATAATAACATATACAATATAAAAATATAATTTTAATTTATATCAATATACAAATTATCTTAGACACGAATACAAAGATAATTTTACATGTGGTATCAACATACAAGATTCTACAACAATATAAATTGTCTATAACTAGTATTTCACACTAATCTACCTGTTATCCCAATCCATCCATTCCTTTTGTATGGGGGGAATCTAACAAAGGTTTACTTGTCTGAGGGTAAAACTCACAATAATGATAGAGATCTGCTGTCCTCTGTGGCTCTGGATGCTGGGAACCAAATCCCACTAAAGGGGGGTAATGCATGCTTTCTGTCTGTGCTTATAGTACCTCAGACAGTGCCCAAAATGAGTATCTAAAAGGTTATTATTACCTGAAGGATTTCCCATAGCAAATGTGGGTTATCACTTTACTCTGAGCATGCCACAGTTGTCACTGGTGTCCTCCATAGTCATCATGGATGGCTAGGACTGTTGTTTGCTTCTTTTCTTTGAAGCTTGCCTTCTGGTACCATGAGACCAATTCCTCATGGAGGGTGAATTCATCTCATTTTGAGCTCAGGGCTCTTTTGAGCACTATTCTGAAGTTCATGGTGTCTTTAGTAACAGGGACTTAACTTCCAGCTCTTGGGGTTGAAAAGGATTCTCTTACACAGTAAACTTCTCATGTCTTGCCTTGGAGTTTTCATTTAGTGATATTTTGATGTAGGAGGGTCATCTGTCTATGTGTTACTCTCATTGGGTGAAGTAGACAGAACAGAATGCTCAGAAGAAGGCAATGAGGCAGACGCCATGAATCCAGCCACCAGTTCAGACATGCTGAATCTTTCCTGGTAAGCCATGACCTCATGGTGACATAAATAGATCATTAGAAATGGGTTGAATCAATATGTGAGAGTTAGCCAATAAGAGGCTAGATATAATGGGCCAGGCAGTGTTTAAAAGAATACAGTTTCCATGTAATTATTTCCGGTAAAACTAGTCGGGTGGCAGGATGCAGCCCACCACTCCTATTTACCTCCTTACTACATTCTTTCTCTCTTGGAGAAAAAGCCCAGATGAGAAATGCCATTAAAGTTATAGATATATTTATACACAGAGTTATATGCATTATAGGGTTTTTTTTTCAGTAAATAGTTAGTGGTATAATTCCCTGTGTCTTTTAGAGTAGCCACATTGCTATTTCACCATCCTCCTTCCTTCTGTACTTACCTCCCTTCCCCTTCACAAGGAACCTCTCTTTTCCCCATTTCCCCTACCAGATCAGTTGTATCATGCTATTTCCCTTTAGCGCTCTCCCACATTCTCTGTTTTCCTCTCTCCTAAGTATTCCCTCTTTTCCCATTCCCCTTATTTATACTGTATCCTGCTATTCCCCTTTACCTTTTCCACATTCTTCTGCATTCACCTCCCTAATGAGACTTACCCCTGCCCCGTTTTCCCATTTTCTGAATCAGATTTCTTTTTCCCTTTTATTTTCCTCTCTTTTGAATCCAATGTGCCATCCTGTAAAGGGCATTAAAAAAAGACAACATTGAGTGAAGTAAACCAGGAACAGATAGACAAACTTTACATATTCCCTCTTATTGGAGACTCATAGCATCAAATCTACAGCCTGTAGAAATTACACAGACCAGGAGCGTAAAGGATGACTTTTAACAATATATTTTAACATGATTTTTTTATTAATTATTTGGGAATTTCACATCATGTACCCCAAATCCTTTCATTTACCAACCTTTCTGTATCCTCCCTCCAACCTTGTAAAGCCCCAAAGACAAACAAAAATTAAAAACTAAAAAGAACAAACTCTTGCCAATCCCTTTGGGTAGCAACCTGCTCCTTTATCAATAACCTTATTACCCTTCCCTTTCCTCTATCTAGTTGTTCTTACCATCCACTAGTCTCTGTTGCTTCTTCCAGAATTCATCTCTGCTTTTACCTTGAGTAAAAGTCACTTAAATATCATTTGTATGTTTATGATTACAGAGTCCATCATTTAGTATCGGATAACCAATTATAGATTTCATCCCAAAGGAAGACCAATTGTCCAGCTCTGAGCAATATTAAGTTGTCCATAGCTCTTTGTCTAGGAGTGGAGCCTTTAGAAATTTTCTTCTTCCTTATTACCATGCCTATTAATTTTGCCCTTACTCAGGTCTTCTAGAGCAACCATGATGTTGAGGTATAATGTGATACATTTCTCCGTCATTTCTAAGATATAGAATCTCAGTAGAATTCTTGGTCCTATGTCTCTTACACTCTTTCTGCTGTTTCTTCCATGATGTTCCTTTATATTAAGTGTATGAGTTTGTTGTAATCTTATTTTTCTCCTTTACTCTTATATTTTGACTCTTCAATCTTTGGGGGCCCACTAACCAGATACCAGATAAATGCATGGAGACTTATTCTTACTTATGTATTTATGGCCTTAGGTTAGCATATTTCTAGTCTGCTTTTCTTGAATTATACAGTCTACCTTATACTTCTTGGCATTTACCTTTCTCTACTGTATATTCCTTTTTTCCATCTTACTCAGTTACTAGCTGTGTGACTGGATGGCTAGCCCCTGGTATCATCTTCTCCTCCTTTTCTTACTCATCTCACTTTTCTTATTTTCTCTTCTATTTATTATCTGCATAGTAGCACAGCATGTCTTTTATCCTGCCTAGCTATTTTGCTGTTCAGCTCTCTATTAGAGCAATCAGATGTTTTCGGTAGTCAAAGTAATGCAGCATCACAGAGTTAAACAGATGCAACATAAAAAATATAATACATATTTACATCATTAAGCATATATTCCACAGCATAAAGCATATAACAGGTCTTCAACTAATGCTCTACAACATAGTCTGTGTTATAGATGCATTGATTAGTTTAGGGCACCACATTATCAATTGTTCTCTGCCTTTTGAAAAGTTGGTTTCTGTAATGGTCTCTCTGTTAAAAAGAGAAGTTTCTTTGATGACAGATGAGAGATATGCTTATTACTGTGTATAAGGATAAATATTTAGAATAAAGTTAGTAATTATTTTGTTGTAGCCAAGCTCTCCTCAAAGATCTATGACCTCACTGTCTATGAGTGGTTTGCTAAGTTTCGAGTTTCATAAATGATTAGTTCTCTGTTGAGTAATCCTTACATCCAATTCAATAGCTACTGAAAACTGCCAAGTTATAAATTCTACTATTGAACTATTATTGATATCTTACCATACCAGCCATTGTTGTAGTTTCTTAAGTATCTCAGATGGGTAGAATTGCTGGTTGTTCACCTTTGTTGGTAGTTTCCATAGCAACTTCTAGTTTTCTTAAAGCTGGTCCTCAGAGAGGAAGCTTTCAGGTCAGCTCCACCTTGGAACCTCCAGGTTTTGTGTCAAAGTTCATAGTAACTTTAGCAGAAGGGACTTACCTTCAGCCTTTGGGAGACAAACAAGGGCTACAATCAAAGAATCTATTGTTGTGAGAGACTGTTGTACATTTTTGTTTCTTACATAGCATTGATAAATTTCAAACAAACAAAAGAAAATCCATAAACAAAAGAGTACATCACCATATTACTTCATAGCTATAAATGAAAACATGGCAGTGGGGTGGCTATGTGTTTAATATGTTGTGTATTTTATTGATTGAATGTTTTCCACACATGTCTCCAATAACTCTCCCTATAGAACTATTGAAATGGTAATATTCTCCTCTATATATACTGAAAGCATTTTAATTCCGATAGACTATTTCTCTGTGTCATACAGCTAATAGCAATTTCAACTCTTCCTGTGTCAAAATTTCATGCTCTGTTTTAACTTTTGCTCAAACATTTATTTTCACTATTCTGTTTGCAAGTTGAGATGAAATCCAGAATTTTTCAAAATGCCTCACTAAAAAGAAATTGTTTCCCACTAGGAAATGTTGCCTTTTCAACCCTGAAGGAGTATGATATTTTAAACACCACATGTGTGTTTCTCTATCCTCTAAGCATTATAACTGGTATAAATTTATTCTGTGGGAAAATGCTGCATTTAATAGGAATGTCTAAGATGCCTTTTGTGATTGTTCCAATATGTTTAATTGAACCAATGGAAACATTACTATAAACTTCTTTTATTAAGGCAAACAATTTCAGAACAAAAACGGATGCTGTTCTCTTCCATTCAAAATCAAAAGGCAGTCATCTCTTTAAAAAACCAAAGGGAATCTCATCAAGAAAAAGAAGATTATAGCCAGGATTATGCATTCATGGATGGAAATGAATTTTTCAAAAGTAATATATATCATGGTTTATTTTATTATGCTTTTAGGCAACTTAGCATCTATAACAGAAATTTATGCCTTGTACAATCTTATCCAAAACAGCATCTTCATATTTGGAGAACTCTTATTAATTAAATAGTTCTCATATATAAAAAAAACTCAAAGAAATCTTTTAGTCAGCATTTGTTATAATGCCAAGATTTCTAGAATAAACTTGAAAAAGTAAGTTTCTGTAATCTATTTCAATTACATCTGTAAAAACAGGCTACTTCTTAAATAAAGTTATCTGGCAATTTCTGCATACCTATAATGTTTGATTAAATCCTTACCATACTCTCTCCCTTCCAGATCCTATTGTACACGCCCCCACAACTTTATATCTCCAACGTAACATACAGATTTTTTAACCCACGGAATCAGCTTATAGCTTCCAGTAAACAAAAGAGTATAGGGCCATTTGCTCTAACACGGAGAGTCTATTAGTGCTACAGTCCCAAGGGAAAACTGAATCTCAACTATCAATTGCCTTAATCTCTTTAACTAGGTGAGCATATACGAGCACCTCTCTCATCAATTTTGCAGGATTTACTGACTGGATCTTTTAGCTAGTACCAATTTAAACTAGACCAACCACTGTGAGAGCATGCAGATACATATAAAACTGGACAGATGGCTTTACATGTGACCCAACTATATGCCTCCTGAGTATTTTCCCAAAGGACTTCAAGTTGAAATGTCACAGACATTCTCAAACATCAATGTTTATTGCACCACCCTGTACAGTAGTTTTCTACTATAGAAAAAAAAATAAGAAATGAGATTGGGCAGGTTATAAATAATCAAAACAGGGCAATTGTAGATCAATATTTTTGAATTCACAAATGAGAAAATTAAAATAAATATTAAGTCAGAAAATAGAGACATTTTAGTAACTAACAGTTTTTGTAACTAGCAAAGATTATACCTATAAATAAGACAGTTTATTGCCTTTGTCCTATATTAGCATGTGTGACCCATCATGACATTATGGAAAGAGGCTAGTAGTAATGAAACTTTCAGATTAGTATCTGATTGGTTTCTCCCATGTACTATGACTCCAGTATGTGGTGTCTTCAGGAAGGGGGTCATAGCATCAAGTTCTAGATGGTAGACAAGAACAATGTCAATAGATTGTATTATTTGGGGGCATCTTTAGGATCTCACTGATCAAACAGTTGTCACTGAGATTTTTGTTTATTCTACTATAATATCTGATAGAGGCATTGTGCCCACCTAACCCCCCATGCATAGGCTAATGCCACATAAATTCCTTTTTATAATTGGATATATATGTTTTAGGAATCTTATAAAAATAGGTTCCCATATGACATTTTTGAAGTTATTTGCTATTATTTATTTTTTCTATACTATTTCTTCTATCCTGACCTCTCATTTCTCACCACATTTAACCTTTCCTAATCTATTATTAACCGTTCCTCTTTCATACCAAATATGTTCTACTATCTCTATTTTCTTGGCATCTTCTCTGTTTCTCTGACTTTTTTACAGTTCTGCAAACAAACGTGTCAGTAATGGTTCTAAGCAATGATCAACATATGAGAGAGAGTATGTAGTTAATATTAAGAAAATTGATGACCATAAATAATGGTAATGATGTGGGAGGAGAAAAACTCTTACTATTAGTGGAGAAGTAAAGTAGTAAATTCACTTTGGACATTGATGTGGTAGGTTCTCAAAAACCTAGAAATAAATCAACATGTTCTAGCACTTTTGAACATATGCTTAAAATACTTTAAATTCTCTAGAGAGATAATTGCTCATGTTTCACTGAAATTTTAAGTTACAGTGATTTTAGGAAACATTTCATTGTTGTTATGACAAACATAGTATAACCTGGAGAAATTATAGTAAAGCCTAGCAGATGGAATTACATAACCTGTGTATGTTTTACATCCCTAGATTACACAGAGCTAGGATTATAAGAACAAAAAAAATGACTTTCAAATGGATTCAAAATGATATTAGTCCCTTTATACATGGTGCTTTTATTATTTGAAAGAAATATTTCTGTTGTTTTATTAGTGGTACAATTTCTTGAATTTTTACTTGTGGCATACCTGTCACAGTGCCAAGACTGAAATATAAATCTACCTCAAATATATACTTTGCCATCATGTTACAAAAGAATAACTGTCATGACACTAGACTTCCATTGATATTCATCATTCTTTATGCTATAGAATGACATAACTAGAGTAAAAGCCTTTAAATTTATATTTCAGTGGCTACATTTCAACTGCAATGACAAATAAGACCATCATCTTACTAACAAGTAAATGAGATACATAAGGTTATAGATTAACAAATATATTTTGTTTTGATGAAAGAATATCAACTGTGAAAATTATCTGGTTGAGACTGGAGAATTTTCTCAGTGATTAGAGGAGTCAGTTGTTCATGTTAAGTAGCAGGGTTTGATTCTAAGCACCCGCACAGCAGCTCACAATATTCTGTAATTTTAGCTCCGTATAATTCAACATACTGTGGCCTTTAAGAGTAATATTCGCATATGGCGCATATATACTCAAGTAGGCATGTATATATCTCATACACACAAAATAAATAAATCTAAAAATAAATCCAAATATGGTCTGAAACATGAAAAGCAACTTGGCCCCCAAATTAAAGCTACCTCAATCTCAGAGAAAATTATTAAGTGAAGAAAAGACTTGCAGAGAGACTGTCGATTGCAAGCTACATTTGCCTAGCTTTACATCCCAATTTCTCCACTATTAGTCATGCCTGGTTACAGGAGGTTGTAAATTCAGGCTACATATCCTTTTTTGCTAGGAGTCTTAGCTGGGGTAATCCTTGTGGATTCCTAGGACTTTTCCTTGTATCACTTTGTAAAGATTTTTTTATGATGCGTATTTCGGGAAATATAAATGTAAATGTAGTACTAATAGAGGGCAGAAGACGGTGTTGGATCAAGATTCCCACAAGCTAAGGGAGCATATGTTTTTGAATCACCTGACACATTGGTACTAAGAACTGAACACTTGACTTCCAGAAAACCAGTACTTGCTTTTAAAACACTGATTCATCCCTTCAGCTCTGGTTTTTAGTGTATGATGGGGTAAAGGCAACACAGATTGTGTAAATGACCAACCAATGACTTGGTCCAGCCTGAGACCTATGCCCCAAGAATTAGTATATCTCTGATACTACCTAGAGTACTGGAATTGCCCTAAGACCTAAGATAGAACCAAACATGCATGGAGGAAAACAAAATGTCAATGAAATAATGCCTAATGGCATTCTGATAAGCTCATAGATTTGGGCTGTAACTGAATAGTCCTCATTTGAATTCTGCAGCAACTGGTAGAAAGAGATGAAGGGGTCCACAGTCAAACAGGCTAAGCTTAGGGAATACTGCTGAAGAGAAGCAGGAAGAAGAAAAATTCACAGACTCAACTAACTTGAACTCAGGAGCTCACAGAGACTGACCCAACAACCAGGGATCCTGCATGGAATTGACTGGGCCCTCTGCACATATGTGACTGGTGTGTAGCTTGCTCCTTGTGGGACCGCTAACTCTGGGAACAGGGTCTGTCTCTGACTATTTTGCTGACTTTGAGACTGTATACCTCATATTGGGTTGCCTTGTCCAACCTTAATACAAGGTAAGGTGCTTAGTCTACTACAACTTGGTATACCATGTTTTATTGATATCCATGTGAGGTCTGTCATTTTCTGAATAGAAATAGAAGAGGAGTGAATGGGAGAGAGGCAGAAGGAGGTTTGTGGGGAGAAACAGGGAGAAGAGGAAAAAGGAGATACTGCAGTCAGGTTATAAAATAAATAAATAGTATATATAAAATAAAAAAAGATTTTCATGTTCTCTAAGCAGTAGAAAGCTGAACTATTGGAAAATATTTCCAGTTGGCATTTAGTAGTGTGTCATTTCCTAGTGTCTCATAATGGCACTATGCTAAAGAAACAGTATTGACTAATGACTTCCTTCCAGATCAGAACCCTTAGTTGCTTGTACAACACATAGAATGTTGGCTATCTATTCTTCTAAAGATAGGAAATGTAGGAGATGACTTCAATCCATTTGTTTGCTTACTAAAAGAACAATGTTATAATTAAGTAATAAAATGGACTATGTTGAACAAGGTTTTTATAGTAGGCTAGTGATGTGGGGAAGTAATATAGCTTAACTGTGGTAGAAACATTCCTTAAGAACACAATTGGCGGCTGTTGCAATTTGAATCTGAAATCTGTACAAGTTTGCTACAAGGCCCCTATCTGATGATGCTACTGAGAAATGAATGGATCAGGAGGATCTTAACCTACACATTGTTAACCTACTGAGGAATAATTTATAAATCTGATTAATAATAGAAGAAGAGAACCTATTGAGTGAAGAACACAAGTGGAGTAACAATGAAAGATACACCTTGTTGTTGGCCTCCTCCTGTCCATTCTTTCTACAGAGGAGGCCATGAGCTGACCAGCTTTGTCTTGGTATCACTTTCTGCCTTGTCATTCTGCTCCACACTGGTACAACCTAAAACACTGGAACAAACTGACTAAGAACTGACATATCCAAAAAGTCCAGCCAAAATACTTGCGATTTTGTTCCTCTCATAAGTAGTATTATGTATAATCTATCTATCTAATATCTATCTATCTATCTATCTATCTATCTATCTATCTATCTATCTATCTATCTACTATCTGTCTTTCTATATATCTGTCTGACTGTATGTCTATCTACTCTCTTTCTATCTATCTGTCCATTATATATCTATCCCAAATACTTTATTATAGTGCTGACATATGGGTACTTTATTATCTAATATATCTTAATCTACCCTGGTCTATGTAGCACTTGGTACCTAAAAATGAGTGGGAAGCATACAAGATTATAAAATGTGTCCTACTAGGATAGAGTCCAATATAAATATATTAGAGAAATTAATATCAAATTGTTGAATGCTATCAATTCTATTCCTATCACTGTGTTATGAAATGACAACATTTGGTAAAATGTTAGCACATGATTTATTACAAAGCAGACATTTCTCTAATGGACTTGCATTTACACATTAAATACATGCTTAAATATAGTATTCTAGTATTCTAAGTAGACTTTCTTTATATTACCAGTTCCCAAATTATTAATTCACAATTAATAAGGAGGATTCTTTAAGCTGAGACTTATTATTTTGGAATATTTAGCCTTAATCTAGGCTTGTTACCAACTATCTCATGTAAATTAAATTAGCCTGTTCTATTAATTTATGTTCTGTTACTTTTCTCTTTATTTCCCCTCCATTCTGTACATCTGACTCTCTGACTCACTTTGTGTCTGGCTGGTAGATCCAACTTTTCTTCTTCCCAGTGTTCTCTCTGGAAGTCATACCTATTCTCTCTGGTATAGACATTGGCCTTTCAGCTCCTTATTAAACCAAAAGGAAGATACCTTAGACTGAAACACATCTTCATACTGTACAAGAAGAATGTCCTACAACACAGTGTTGTATGAGACAGACAACAGAAGGAAATGGTATAAGTTATTTAAAATTTGTTAACATTGACAAAATACTGCTTAATAATGAGAGCTCAACAAAATGATCACCTGATTTTAATTAGGAAAAAATGCATAGGAATCACTAAATAAATTAATTTTTTTGGTTAGGGAATGTCATTACTTTACACGTTTCCCCACTAAAAATGTAAGACAAGACAATGGCCAAACAGCAGTGAAACCTTTAAGAACTTCTGATGTGGTAAATATCATTAAAGAAGTCCTTTATAAATTCTATTATTAAACTTGTGGATGAGTTATTGTAAGACCTAAAACATCTCAGTTTGGAAAATATCCTAGAATGCATGCTTAGAAGGCTACTCATTATTTAAGAGGGAAATAGTCTCCTATACAAAATTTATATTGGGCTCAGGAAGTCACTGAAAAAGAAATGTCTTCTTCAGTGGTGGAAGTAGAGTCATTGGGAACATTGCCCAGATGCATCCTGAAGAGTGGCAGCTATCCTAGGTGGAAGGGTGAATCTTTAGTAACCTGTGCAGATGAACTTAAGAATCGCAAGGGCCAGTGACTCCTGGGTTTCCCATTGTTGGTCCCTATAAATAGAAAAATTACCGTGATTATTTTGGCTGGTTTTCATTCACATTGATTTTCAGTTCACAGACTCCAAAACTAAAGCTTGTACTTTCATTCCATAGATTTCCAGTTTTAAATGAAATGTAACTGAATCAGATACAAAGACCAACACCAGGATTCTGCTTT
This sequence comes from Myodes glareolus, assembly GCF_982192425.1. Classification (NCBI taxonomy): domain Eukaryota; kingdom Metazoa; phylum Chordata; class Mammalia; order Rodentia; family Cricetidae; genus Myodes; species Myodes glareolus. The sequence continues at coordinate 43,816,119 of NC_142041.1, read as the reverse complement.
GACCTGGACACTGTGACTAAGCAAAGCACTGTGGAAATCCTCCTTGGATTTGCTTAATACAAATATCGTGTTAGAATGTAGTTCATTTGAATTGTCCATCATCACATAGTAGACATTTATTGTAGTTATTAATTCTTTATTCCCTTATTTTTCTAAGATCATGACACAACTGAGGTCTCTTTCACCTGTTATTAGTAAGCTTCTTTGATTTGATGCATTGATATTTGAAGCTATTATAACACCCTTAAAGTTATTTACTTGAGAAATTACAACTGATTTATATTCTATTTTGTTATAATTTTTAGTCAGTTATATACTATTAAGAGCAGGAATTCTTCAGGCAGCCTTTAATCCCAGCATTTGAGAGTCAGAGACAGGTAGATCTCTGTGAGTTCCAGGCCCGCTTGTCTACAAGAACAGGCCTGAAAAATACAGAGAAACCCTTTCTCAAAAAACATGAAAAAAAAAGAGCAGGAATCCTAACTGTTACCAGAGAATGAAGAAGAGACTACACAATAATGAATCATAAAAGAAAAACTAGTACCTTGAATGTGAAGGGGTGATTCGATGGTTAAGATAGTGTTCATTTCTTGCAGAGGGCAAAACATGTTTCCTAGCACCCATGTCTATAACTGTCTATACCTCAGGGTTGGATGACTTTGACCTTTATAAGCAGCTACACTAATGTGCATGAACAACAACTTAGATAAAATATAATAAAATGGAATCTAAAAATCAATCAGAAAGTTAAATCAAAAGTATTAAAACATTTGGAATCTTCTTGTAGCTCAGCAATAGCATGCTCATTCAACACATTAGACCACAGATTCAATTTCCAATTCTACTGCCAGAAGAAACCTAGAATAGAATCAAACACTACTAATCAAATGAAAAAAAAATTAACTAGTAAATATATATTTATCTTATGAATACTTTACTATACTCATAGATTGATGTCATGTCAATGGTCTTTAAGGCAAGTGATGGGAGAAGATGCAGCGAACCACAGTCAGATATTAGATGGAATATGTGCCTACCCATACCCATATATGACACACACACACAGACACACTCATAAAAGTATCAAATAATGTCTCTAAAAACTAAGGAGGAAACAAGCTCATTGGATAGCTGAATTTAACAGTGACATGATTTTTCTTACTAATGCAGCTTTAATTTATTATTTAGGCATATAAGCGGGCAATAATAACTTCAAGAAAGATTTGGTCTTGGGGTTATGTGTAGAGAATATTCTGTATTTCCTTCCATAGAATTCACAAATGGGCTTATCTAACTTTTATTTTTCCTTTCACTCTGCCCAACACCTTACCTGCTTGTATATATAAAAAAACAAAAGACATTCTAGTGGCAGATGATGAAGTAAACAGAGATATGCAATAATGATTTTATTATTTATCAACTGCAAAGAAAAAGAAAATGTGCTTTGGAAAATATTTAAACAATTGCTATATGATGAGCTTTTCTCCACTTAAAATCTAAATATTACATACATTCTTTAGGTGAAATTAATATTTTTTCTGATTTTATATTTATAACACAACCTTGTATAAAAGAATAATTTTTTGGCATCTTTAAATCTTATTCTCTATCAGAAGAAAAACTCTGAAAATGTGTACAACAACCATTGACACCACATTTAGGATAAAAATATTCAGAATTACTTATATCCAGTGAAGTGATTTTAAGAAACAATGCAGTTCATTGGACTGCATCTTCTAAGAGTAAAGAATGAATAACTTTATATTCCCTGATATCTGAAAAAAATGTGCTTCATTAAATGTGAAATGCTTGGGTGCAAATTAGCCTCTTCTTATAATTTGGTCCTCTGCCCATTAATGTAAGCTCTAGAGAGAATAATGATTTGCCATATTAAAAATATGAAATAAAGCCATTGAAGTTTAAATTGCAAAGCAAAACAAAAAAAAGTATTAGGTGGTTTCCCCCTTGTAATTTTGCTGATAGTACAATTCCTATACATTATCCCCCTGATGGTTTCTCATGCTATTAGGAAATTTAATTAGCTATTTAGGGCTTTATTTCCAAAGAAATGGTTTACTTAATAAAGGAAAGTAAGCAATTGACACTGTGAATTTTTAATCTTTAGAAAGATGCCAATATTCTTTATATTTAAAACTAAAATTTAGCGTTTTCTGTTAATGATACAAATTGTGCAATGGCACTAGAGAAAATATAATGGTAGATACAATGTCTATTTTGCAGAAAGTAGGTCTATTACTTTAATTTATGTACACATATATCAAGCAACTAAATACACATAAAGTTCATTAAAATTATTTAATTTTAAAGTAATTGTTGTGACTTTTGGTGCAGATATAAAGTATTGGTAATCTTTTGAAGATTATCATTTTTTTTTAATTTCTGTTCCTTTGTATTTATTTAGGAGTACTAAGTATTGACCCATAGGCTACCTCAACCTAGGTAATATCTTAAAGCTAAGTTCCAGCTCTGATTTTTATTAAATAATGTGTTTTATGAACTATTTAGAGACATTGGGTTTTTTGCTTTTGTTTTTTTTCTGTATGATGGTAATAGATTTTTATTTTTATATTTAATCCACTTATATTTAATGCAGTTAAGTTCATATCTACTACATATGTAGTATGTACTTATCTACTACTACTACTACATGTATTGATTTTCAATCTCTTTTTCCTCTTCTAAGTTTTAAGATTCTTTCTTTGGTTTCCATTGGACTAAAATTATTAGTCATCTGTGTGTATGTGTTTGTATTATTGCTGCCATGATGCATGTGTTTGTCATGTGTTAATAACTACTCTGGGTATTGCAAAATGAATATTTTTATGTCATAAATATGATATATGTTGCTAAATCATATTTCACTTATATAGGCCTTTATATTTTGTAAAATACTTCATTTCTGTATATATTTTAAGCCAATGAGAATACTTTTTAAAATTTGCATTGTCAGAATTACTGAATTTTTTTAGACATTTCTGATACTACCCACACCATCTTTTCTTCTTTTGTGTTATTCCGCAGTGATGATGTTGCTCTTTAATAATTTACTTTTTAAGTATTTCAATTTTAATTTTATTGTAATAAGTTATACAGGCTTTATGTGAATTTAAAATTATTTATTCAAATAGGTTTATTTCACTATCCCTAGTAAACATCCCTTTAGCTTGTTTTTATGTTGACATTTCTTCAACATTTTGACAAGATCATTGCATTTTTTTCCTAGCATTTTCCAGTCCACTGAAAATTTGGAGAATTATTATTACTATTTTGAAATAAAGATTTTTATTATTTTTTATTGATTTTTATTGAGCTCTACATTTTTCTCTGCTCCCCTCCTGCCTCTCCCCTCCCCCTTTTAACCCTCCCCCAAGGTCCCCATGCTCCCAATTTACTCAGGAGATCTTGTTTTTACTACTTCCCATGTAGATTAGATCTTTGTAAGTCTCTCTTAGTGTTCTCATTGTTGTCTAAGTTCTCTGAATAAGGATTTTTATTCCACCCTCAGGTATTTTACATTTTTTCTTTGTTTTGTATTTTCAGTGTACTAGGTTCTGCTTCCATATTGAGATTCACTTAAATGTGTGAATTGATGAATTTTTTTATACTTTTAGAAGCATTTTTAGGTATTCATTCACTCTGTGTGTAAGTTTCTCTCTTTCCTCACACTGACCTTACCTTCATTCCTCCTCCTGTTTTTTTTTTTTTCTTTTCGTTCTCCTTCTCTTCGCTCCCACTACTCTCATTTTCTGGCTTCTTTTTTTTTTTTCTTTACTCTTTAAGTTTTTCTTTTATTTAAAATAGAAGTTTTCATACAATCGATTCTGATTATGACTTCTCGTTCTGTAATTCCTCTCATATATATGTTTAAGACCCCTCCAGTCCAAATTAACATCTTTTTCTCTCTCTCCTTAGAACACAAGCAGGTATCTAAAAAGTAACGATAAAATAAAACAAGATAAAACAACACAAAATGAAAAACAGAACAGGAGAAAACATACAAATAGAAGAAAAAGAACCAAACAAAAAGCACAAGAGACACATATACATAGAGCAACACAGGTTTGCACACACCAAAATCCCATAAAGATACAAAACCCATCTTCTAAGATGCTACATTAAAGTAGGCCTTGATAAATATAATCTAGCTGAAGCACAAGACAGGTTTAAAATATTAAAGAAGGTATCAGAACAGGGAACTATGTCCCATGTTCATGGATTGGTGTGTTAATATAGTGCAAATTACCATCCTACCAAAAGTAATCTGTAGATGCAATCCAATTCCCATCAAATTTCTAACACAAAATAAATTTCTTTTTCACATGGAAACACACACATACACACACACATACACAATCCAGGGTACAAGAACAATTCTGAAAACGACAACAACCTCACGCAAATAACAAAACATTTATAGTTATCATCTCAAATTCAACTTGTACTACAAACCTGTACGTAGTATTAATAATATGATACCAGCATAAAAACAGATATATTGATCAGTGTAATAATCTCAAAGATCCAGAAATAAGCTTTATATGCCTGACTTTTTTCAAAGGAACCTAAATTACACTAATGAAAAGACATCAACTTCAACAAATATAACTGAACAAACTTGATGTAGAGGTATCGAAATAGATTCATCACTGTGCACAAGACTCAACTCCAAATGTATCAAGGACCTCAACATAGGACTGTATACCATGAATCTATAAGAACAGAATGTGGGAAATCGACTTGAACTAACTGGCATGAGGAATCACTTTTTGTATAGTACACTGATTGCACAGGCGCTGAAAGAACAAGTAACAAATAGGACTCATGAAGCAAAATGGTTCTATATAGCAAAGTTCGCCTTCATTTGGGAAAGCAACAGGGTACAGAATGAATAACAATATCTCCTAATTAAACATCTGATAGAGGTTTAGTATCTAAAATACACAAGTAACAAAAAGCAAAAATCAAACAAATAAAAACCCATTCCCCTAACACTTCCATAACAGAAATCTGGATAGCAAGAAAAATAATAACCAAATAAAAATAAGTTATAGAAGTAATCAGAGGGGTCTTAAAAAGCGAATCATAAACTGCTTAGAAACATTTAAATAAATGCTTGCCATCTTTATTCATAAGAAAAATGCAAATTAAAACTAATTTTAGATTTTACCTCATATGAGCCAGAATATCCAAAGATCTACAAAACACGTGACAGCTCTTACTATCAAGGAGGTGGAAAAGAGATAAATAAAGAAGAAGATGAGAGAAAGTTAAAAGGGAATAATCAGAATCCAGTTATATGACAGAACAAACAAGGCCTCTTTAGGAAAATAAGGTGAAATAATAGGGACAAAAAATGACATTGTAATTTAAGTATGTCTGAAAAGAGACACATGAAATCACATTATAATGAATACCCATAGAACATATAATTTTATATACAAATATACTTATATATTTTAATGAAATTTTCACGTAGTCTAATGACACTCCTTTGAAAAGCCAAAGACCATCTAACAAAAGTCCAAGTCCAGACAGGAGTAGTTCTCTGTTGGATAGTTGGTCAGGGTCCTCCAAAAGACTTCAAAACATTCAGCAAACTGCTGTTGCCTCAAGTTGTCCCTAGATATGGAAAGAAAGTCACTATTGACAAAGACACCACACACTTAAGAAACTGGTCTCAGAAGTCCCTGAGCTGGAACTGACCTGAATCCCTTCTCCTTGAGAACTAGCTTTTAGGACTAGGAGACACCATGTAAATTTTCATAGGTGGTAGATACCAGCTGTCCTACCGTTCATTGGAGCTTATGAACCAGAGAAGATGACCAACATGGCACAATAACCCTATGGGTGCAGTAGCGGTACATATACCTTGCTGGTAATCAGCAGCTCTCTTACTGGACATAAGACCCACTCAACAAAAGGGTAATCATGCCTGGAACTGGAAGCACTATTTTTATAGCATTTCTACCCATCTCTTCCCTTTTAAAAAGAAGAGCTAAGCTCTTCTCTCTCAAAAGCATGATTTCTTCCATAATTATTATATATAGTCACATGAATATATATATATATATATATATATATATATATATATATATACTTGCACATTATATATATAGACAGAGTCTATTTAATGTTGCTCATACATTCATGGGATAAGGACTGGTCATTCGTTAATATAGTAAACTTACAAAGGGACTTTTTCACTGGAGAAAACTGATTCAACACAAACTTCCGTGTCTCAAGCTTAGTACATCTTAGAATACATACAATTAGATCTGAAGAGATGTCAAGTAAGCCATAGATAAAATTCTGACCTCTACCTTTCTGAGCAAATCTATTCCCAATTAAAAAGAATAAAGATCTCATTTTAATAAGTCAACTAAGCTATAATTCTGAAAATTGTGTGGAAGACAATTTTCTCCCTTGGATCAGGTCATTGCAGTGTAGTTTATTTATCTCTGAGAACATTCTCATGACACAACTTCTATTATTGCATCTTGCCAATTCCATTCATGTTATCCCTTATTATTTAGTTTCCCTATACAAACAGAACACTGTTTCTCAATTTGTGATTTGCGACTTTCTGAGATCAAATGACCCTTTCACAGGGGTCGCCTAAGACCATTGAAAAGCACAGATATTTACATTATCAAATGTGCAGTATTAAAATGACAGTTATGAAGTAGCAATGACAATAGTTTTATGGTTGGTGGTCACCACACCATGGAAAATTTTATAAAAAGGTCACATCATTAGGAACGTTGAGAACCACTGCTCTGGAACATTAACTTCATGGAACCTCTCAATTCTCATTTTCTCCTGCACTCACTACTTCCTTTCTCTTCTGTAATTGTTAAAGTTTAAATGGGAGAATGCCTCAGCTTGTTAACACTGTGCTCTGTAATTTATTACTTGTGGTTTTATCTCAAGTAGAGAAGCTGAGGCCTAGATTCTTTGTAAGCTCTTAGGACCGTATACCTGAGAGTGGAAAGGATTGGATACAGAGAAAAATTAACTTGACATTATCCAAATCAAAGTTGTGGCAGGTAACTTGGAAGGGGTTTCACATGGAGGAGTCTCCCACAAAGACCTAAAGGTGTGGATGTTTTGTTTCATATTCTACTCTGGTATTTCTTGCAAGAAAATTAGTCATTAGTTGGACAAGGACGCCCCAGAATGAACAACCAATTACAGAGCTCTGTCAGCTTGATGCTACATGATGAACACCCTCTCCATGCCTAAAGAGGAGGTCCTTCATTGAAGAGATTGTAAACAGTTATTTTCAGCCACCATATCATCCAGATATTTTTACTTTTCTCCATGGTTTTACAAATAAAGTTCACCAGTGAGCACCTCTTTAACGTTAATATAAATTTGTGCCCAGTTTTCCTTGACCTGCCACTGGAGCTCAAGTACTTTATTGATTCTGTCGTGGCTAAACAGACTCATCCCAAGGAATGTCTTACTCTATTAGCATGTTCTACTCTGCAAGATCCTGATGCATTTCTATAGCTGCAAGTGGAAAAATTGATAACTCATATTTTCTACCGCAAATTTCTTTCAATCAAAAATGGATTTTTTTCTACTTTGAGTTCTTAGTAAAACATAAAATCTAGCCAAGAATAAAATTAGCCTTTATACAAAAAAATGTTGTTAGGGAGAGCAATGTATGGCAATTACACTCCAATCAATAGACAGGTTGGTGGAAGTCTGATTTGCCGTGAAGTCTTGGTTTTAGTTTAGACATGTTTCTTGAATTGTTCAGTTGGCTGTTTTATTGAACTATTATAGGAATTAGGGGAAAATAGCCTCACTGAACATTTCAGCAGTAGTGAACACTGCTTCTGTTTTCGTTGGAGCTGTCTTGTTCAATTATTTAAGGATGATGTAAAGAACACCTACTTTGTATTATGCCTATGTTAAAAGCAAGCATTCGACTGGAAGTTCCATTGTGCAACCAAGAAAACAAAAGACATAAGTGATGCAGGACCACCTTAATACCTGTATCAGTTGTCTGGAAAAGAGGAATTTTAATAATCGATGTAATCTATAACATGTCTAACATGGTAAATGGTTGACATTAAACATCTATTAAACATATTAACCAAAACACAAATATTAGGCTTTTATAGAATTTACTCTAAATATTGTAAAATCAAGGTCTAACTAAAATAAAATATTCAAAACTAAGAATGAAAACTAAAGACACTTGATTAAATTTATTAAACAACCCCCAACTCAATTTTTACCTTGAAATCAAGAAAATATTTTGTAACCTCACATATGATTATCTGACTTGCGTATCATCCATCTCTTGTGTTAACCATTCTATACTTTTCAAAGCTTCAAAAGCTAGATGTTAGGCCTAGTGTATGTTTTCGTGTGTACTTCTCTCTCAGTGCCATGGTGACTCTTAAGTATTACCTACTTTTTGGCTTCAGCTTTCAATCCCCCCCCTCCGAAGAATAAAATAGCCAGTAACCAAAGAATGCTTAAAGTCCTCTGTAGCCATTCCAGCAATATTCTCAAAATCATCTTTACAACGCTGTCTTATGATATATTAGTCTCTCATCATTACTTGAAATAGTATGTGAACTACTTGTTTCAAGTGTAATAACTTGATTTGCAAGTATGTCTGGATTTATTACATCATTATTTGCACTCTTCCTGAGACCTGGGCCTCCATACATCCATTTATATATTTTCAGGGTTTTTTTTTGTAACATTATTTTCCTATGTATCCTTGGCCATCCTGTAACTCTGTAACTTGCTCTGTAGACCAGGCTCACAAAGAACTTAGAGACTTGTCTGTCTCTAACTCTCAAGTGCTAGGAATAAAGACATGCACCACTACTGCCCAACTTTGAAATATTTTCAAAGGTAATAATATTAATTAAATTTAGGTAGTTATAGTAAATTTTTTTCCAATATGAATACAGATATTTGCTGCATTTGTAATTTAATGTAATGTATTGAGTTAGAATTCAAATTCATTTTTTTCTTCCTAAGCATTTAGTTTTTCCTGCAGTCTCTAGTTAAAAGTGTCCTCTAATTTAGTGGTTTAAATTCCCCAAACACATATCATCAGAGCATATGTTAAGTATATTTCTTAATCTCTTATCCATCAAATGTAGATTATGAATCTGCTGTGTCAGGATAACTGCCTGATTACACTAACTCTATATTAAGTTATGAAATTAGGAAATGCAGTGTTTCAGAAATTTAATATCTGGCAAATTTGTTTAATCTATTTTTAGATTCTGGGGTTTATTGATAAATTTTAGAAGGCAGTTTCTACTTTTTTCATAATCAGCAGGTGTTGACATAAATTGTATTTAATATACAGATCAATTTACAAAGTAATGACTTATCACTTATCAGAAATTCATGAACATGTGATGCATCATTTATTTAGACCTTCAGTTTTTGTCAATAATATTTTAAAATTCTCATGGTGTAAGTCTTTCATTGGTTATACATTTCTAAGCGTTTATTCTCTGTAAATCTAATTTTAATATAATTGTTTCATATAAATTGCAGAGATTTTCATTTTCAGCGTACAGAAGTGTAACTGATTTTTGCCTTGTTGTTTCATTTTTCTTCTACTTTGGTTATTTCATTTATTACTTATTGTCAGTTTTATTGATATTTAGTGATTTTTTTATGGAAAATATGATCCAAAAGCAAATTATTATTTTAATAATAATTTTAATTTATAAATAATTTTAATTTATAAAATAATTTATAAAAATAAATTTTTATTATTTTCTACCTAGATAGCTTTTCTATCTTGACTTGAAGAATTTCCATGGCAAAATTTCAGTACCATGTTTATGAAGGCAGCAAATGAGGCATTGAGTATCATACTCAGAGGATTAAATTCTTCCTTGAACTCTGATCCAGTTATAGTGAAATTGCTCAAAATTAGAGATAAGGTGGTTTGAGGTCCATGTGGCCACAATGTTTGACCAACTCAATTTGTTAAAGATATGTTTAATTTTCTCCAACATGTAATTTTTTGTCTCTTTTCAAAATCAGGTAAATTTAGATGTTTGGGATTATAATTGGTCCTCAATCCCAATATGTTAATCAATGTTTCTATTTTTAACTCAGTACCATATTCTTTATATTGCAATTTCTACAGTATTATTAGAAACTATATGTGATGATACCTCTAACATATTTTACTGTTCGGAGTTATCCTGCCTATCATGTATCTTTTGTTTTTTATATGAAAATTGTATATATATATAATATATATTATATATTTGTGTGTGTATACATATATATTTTTATATGTTTTTAAAGACATGAAGTTGAGGAGAGATAGGAATATAGAAGTGGCTCAGAAAGAAGTGCAAAACAAACAATGTCTTGTTTTTTCCAATTTTAAAATTAAAACACACATTCCCTCATTCTTCATGGAGTATTATTTTTATACATTAAACATAATATGCAGATATATAGAATGTATATTTTTTATGTTATATTGCTTACTTAAATTTCTATTGTTTGGAGGCGTTTTATTATAAAAGTTCAACAAATTAATACTTCCTGAGCAGAGGCTCAGATTTTCAGATCTTTTCCTTTATTAGTTTTGTGTATTATATTAATTTTATATGGAGGATTATTTTTGAATTCTAAAAATAAAGCCTACTTGGCCATGGTGCACAATCCTCTTAATATGTTGAATATTTTTTTTCTGTCATTATTGATCAAGAATATTTGATTCTACTTTTCTTACAAATTCTTTGATTTTGACATCATATTATTTTGGCATTTTAAATTAAGTAGGAAGTGGTCCATCTATTTATGGGAGGTGTCTTAATTAGGGTTTGAATTGCTGTGAAGTGATATCATGACCATGGCAAATTTTATAAAGACAATAGTTAATTGGGACGTCTCAAAATTTCAGGGGACCAGTCCATAATTATCATGACAGGAAGCATGGCGGCATTCAGGCCGATGTGGTGCTGGAGCTGGCCTACAGGTAGATGTGCTAGATTTGAGAGTGCTACAACTTGCAGGCAACAGGAAGTCAACTGAGACACTGGTCAGTATTCTATACACAAGAAATCTCAAAACCTGCTCCCACAGTAACACTTCCTCCAACATAGTCCTAACCACTCCACCTAAGCCATACTTCCTACTAGGCCACTCTTTATGAGATTAAGGGGGCCAATTTAATTCAAACTACCACAGGAGGGGGTGGTGGCTTTTGAAATGTCACAATTTATTCTTTCAATTTTTGGAAGAGTTCTCCAGTGATCACATTAGATTGGGTGTCTTTCTTTTCAGATATTTATCTCATTCAATCTCTTTCACAGTTATATACCACTTAGATTTTCCCTGTGATTTAGTTTGGGCAGACTTTAAATTTTTAGAAAAAGAATGCCCATTTTGTTCCTTTTGCTCTGTTTTCTTGTTTTGATATATCTGGTTTAGGACCATTAGTTGTTTAGTTCGCGTGTTTGTAGTTATTTTCTTTTTTTTTTTTTAATAGGATATGTCTCCACTCTCATTTCTGATATCAGTTGTTCAAGTCTTTGGTCTTCTTCCATCTAGCCAAATATTTGTCAGTTTCATCAATGGTCTTAATTCATTACATAGATTTTTCTGAATAAATGCAGGTACTTAAAATTCAAAAAAGAATATTAATCTTTTAGGTACATCAATCAACCTTTTTTAATTGAAATAAAACATAACAAAGAGAATGGTATCTGTTAATGAATAATAGAAATGTGAATTTCAATGATTAGCAAAACATTCTTCAAGGACATGTATATAAATCAATAGAACATAGCAGAAAGTCCTAAAATAGACAATTACATGGTTGATATTTTTTCTAAAAAGATAGTAATACACCTTAAACTGATAATGTGGTCAGTAAATGGAGCCTTAACATGTACAAATGTGTTCCTCTGAAAAGCAAAGGAGAAACTTTTGATTAGCCTGTGTCATACAAATATACCTGAGCTAGAGTATCATTCACATGAGTCAAAAGAGAAAATAAAATGAGGATAGATGTCATCAAAATCAGCAACTTTTCAATACATCGTTTTGTTATATGAGAATTTTTAGGTACAGACAATACAACTTAATCACATTTACATTCTAATCCCACATTCCAACTTTTAATTCAATCCGTGCCTCCTATATACTCATGGACATAAAATTTCTCATTGGAATGACTGTTTTCTGAAATAGGTACTTAACACACTCTTGAAACGGAGGAACTCAACAGTTTGAAGCTGAAGGATCTCCAGCTAGAGGCCACTGGATTACACAGTAAATCAGAGGACAGTTTGTGCTACATATTGAGACCCTATTTTATACATATGTAGCTACACACACACACACACACACACACACACAAGCACATACACACACAAGCACATACACACACACACATAATAAACAATTTTAAATTTTAAATATAAGGAAGAAATTACAAATAACATTTTTGTAAACATGTACAGACCAATTTATTTTTAAAATAATATATAAAGATCAATTACTAATAAATAATAAAGCAATTTTAAAGCAGACATATAATTTTAGAAGGAACAAGTCACCAAGGAAAGAGAAAGATGAGGTGTGGATCTGGGTAGAAGGGGACATGAGGAGGATATGGGAGTTGTGGGTGGAAACCTTGACCAAAATATATTGTATTACAAATCTGTTTTCAAAAACAAGAAGAAAAAAACAAAAGTAAGTCAAATGTTTTGATTTTAGGAAAAGGCAAACACATTTTAAATCACTCATGTTTGAGATTATCCATTCAAATAATAAACTACTCTAGCTAGTTAACAGTTTTAAGAGTCATGATCAAATAAAAAGTGGAAAGACAATACATTATCCTCAATATTTTTTTGTATTTTAACTATTTTATTTTACTATTTTTTCATTTGTGTGTTCGTTATATTGTTAATATTGCCTCTATTTACCTCATGACTCCGTCTAATGTTTTGCACTAATCTTATCACTGTGGAACACAATCATTTTCTATTTCCCAATGAAAATATATTGAAAAAAACTTTTAAATCAACTTCCTCTGGAGCAATGAATTTCACAATGTGATAAAATTAAGTCTATTGCAGATAAAAAGACAAAGAGGCATTCAACATTCTATTTGTGACAAATAAAAGTAAAAATACAATGAGATTCTTTTGTAGCTTTATGAATTTGTTAAAACTACAAAGAAAATCTTAAAAGAAAACAATTAGTAAGGAAAAGGGAAGCACAGTCACAAGCTTCCACTGCCACTTTAAAAACCAGCTCTTGTACCTATGCCAGATAGAAATCATAGTCACATGTGTTCAAAGAAGAGATGGAAAATAGTATTCACTAAGACATTTATGCAGTATTGATTTTAGTATTTTTATTTGTTATGGTCCTAAAACTGAGAAGAGTTTGCAATGTTAAGACTACAAATACAAGAAAAGATTGAATTCAGGAACAATATGAACCACACAATAGGAGTTTGATTTAAAAAAAAAAAAGTTAAAAGGCAGAGAATGTAGACATATTCATTAGTTGGTGAATAGGAAAACTATACCACCATTTTTTTTTAAATTTGAGTCTCTCTAGCATTACATCTTCTTGTGTAAGTGTGTGTATGTGTGTGTGTGTGTGTGTGTGTGTGTGTAATTGCTTTCCTATGTCTAGTCTTAAATAAAGCGGGCTATTCATTGCTATCTAGGTCAAAGGTGTAGTGAGTACTGGAAGAGTAACCTTTATTTATTCTTTTAATCTTTTTCTCTTTGGATCTGCAAGGAATCTGTATTCAACCATACATCTCCACCATATCCCCATATAAATTTGAGAGTAGTTGCATTTTTCATGGAATATTTGATTGAGGGTCATCTAAAGAAATTACTAATAAGATATAATTTGTTCCTAGTACTATTTTTAATATTGATTAAAGCACTTTCATCTCTCATTTCACTTACTACTATAGTTTATTATGAGGTTTATTTCATTGTAATAAAGTATGTAAATTCTGTTTATTTATTTTTCTATATTCTAAAGCTACTTTTAATATCAAGACAGTTTTTATTATCACCACGTGTTTACTTATTTATTTTGGCCTTGGCCTTGAATGATTTTTTTAAATTTTTTTTTTTAGTGATTTTATTGAGTTATATATTTTTCTCTGCTCTGTCCTTTCCTCTTCCTTCCCCTTCTACCTCTCCCATGGTTCCCATGCTCCCAGTTTCCTCAGGAGATCTTGTCTTTTTTCTATTTCCCATGTACAATAGATCCATGTATGTCCCTCTTAAGGGTCTCAGAAATGTTTACGTTTTCTGGGATTGTAAATTGTAGTTAGGCTGTTTTTTTTCTTTATGTATAAAAGTCACATATGAGTCAGTACATATGATATTTGTCTTTCTATTTCTGGAAATAGATCAAAATGATACTTTCAAACATTAGAAACAAAATGATGTTTTCTAGATTCATGCATTTGGTGACAAGTTTCAATGTGTCATTTTTTTTTATTAATTTATAAAAGTTTCCACTTCTGCCCCTCCTCCCAATACCCTCCCATTCTCCCCACTCCCTCTTCTCCTCCCTCTCCAGCCCTAAGAGCAGTCAGTGTTTCCTGCCCTGTGGGAAGTTCAAGTTCCTCCCCCCTCCCTCCAGATATAGGAAGGTGAGCATCCAAACTGACTAGGATCCCAAAAATCCAGAACATGCAGAGGAAACAAGTCCCAGTGCCATTATCAATGGCTTCTCAGACAGTTCCTGTGCCAGCCACATTCAGAGAATGCAAGGTGTCATTTTTTTCTGTTGTGTAGTACTCCATTGTGTAAATGTAACACATTTTCCTTATGCATTCTTCAACGGAGGGGGCAACAGTCTTGTTTGCCATCGTCAGAAGCTGGAATCAACCTAAATGCCCCTATAACTATTTTTGATGTAATCATGAGTATTAAATCTAATAATCAAAAATCATGAAACTGCTTTTATGTACACAAGATTAACTTCAATGACATACAAAACTCTAGTACTGTCCCACTTCTTTTAGTAATTGTCAAAAATTTTTGTTTTCATATTGTATGCTCTGATACATGAACTAATAGCCTTTCTATATGAATTTAAAACTGTCTATGATATTTCCTAAAAAAAACCTTGTTTAGTTATGAACCAATTTTGGAGTAATACTAGTTGGGAATAATATTTTAATATATTGATTTCATAAATCATAGAGGTCAGTGTGATTTTAACATTACTACCATTTATAATGTCACATATTTTTATTTATATTGGGATCTCTATTTCTTCACAAGACTTTCAATTTCCGTTAATGTTATTGTATTTCCTGATTGATATTCTTGAATATTCTTTTCCAAGTTAGGCTTTGTAGTAATGGATTATTTCACCTTTATTTACCTACAATGTCATAATTTCTCTCCTTAGAATGACAGTCTACCAGGTATAGACTACTTCTTGCTTACAGTTTTATATTCTTTTACTTTAATATGTTTGTTTGCTGGGGTATTATTTTAATTACATATTTTTGCCTATAAAGTTTCTAGTGAGAAATTTGGTAATATTACTAAAATACCTTGTGTTTGATAAATAATTTATATTTTATAACTTTCAATATACTCTCTTTCAAAAGTTTGCTTGTAATGCATCTAATTACTGACATCATTGATTTTATTAATTCTTTGTTTTAATGTCACTCTCCAGTCATTATTTATTCATATATAATTATTTTCCCCTTTTCTCATCTGAATTTGCTACACTGAACATGTTGATTTTCTTAAGAATATTTTACAGAATCTTGAACTCTCCTTTACACATTGTTATTTTCTTTTTTTCCTTTCTGCTCTTGAGACTTGATCATTATCATTGTTCTATGCTTAATTTCATAACCAAATCTCTCACCCTTCTGAAATAGCCATGAAAAGCTTGTCATAGTTTAACTTTGATGAGTTTCTTTTTCAGCTAGAGTTAATTATTGAGCATTTTTTTACTTTTAATGTGTTTAAAAATTGTTTTAATTTTCTTACTTTAAGTTTACCTTTCTAAAATTTTAATTAAAACTTTTAATATAATGAGCTTTCAGATAAAATAATTTTAAAATGTGACTATACTAATTCCAAGTCCATACATACCAGTGAAAGGCAAATTCCACAGAATGGCCTTTCTGAAGCTGAATCTTCACATTGGATTTTACAATTTCACTATCAATTATATTTTATGCACAACAAAATATCAATACTATCAATTATATTTATCTATAACAAAACACAACAAAAATCAAGGACAGTATTAAAGCTAGAAATATAATTAACATTATCTCCTCTTTACTATTAATGTGTCCAATAAATGAATTTTATCTTTCTTTATGATATAAGATTACCCATTTTTTCTTGTTGCTACATATTAGTATATATAATATGTATTTCTAATGTATATATATATATATATGTATATAGTGAGACATAGACAGAGAGACTGAGTTATAGGAAAGAGCATAAAATATACATTCTGGGATGGCACACAGATTATTGATATATGTGCACACATCATACATATGTGCAGTACATATTTTTCAAAGTTTTTAAATCGAGTTGAAAATTTCTAATTTTTATGGTAAAAGGTTTCAAACATTCTCATTTCTAGATCTTCACATATATAGTACATTATGGTTGCATATTTTGTTCTCATTATGTTTTCATGGCTTTTACCAGATGTACCTTTTAAGAATTTTTAAGATAACCTAAAAAATATTTTGCTGGTTGTTTCTATGCAAGAATGAGCTGAGATCCAGAATTAAGATTCCATTTCTTTCTTGAGTACTTTTCCTGGACGTACAACATAACAATCTGATAGTCCATGTGCAACTTATTTTACTTGGGTGACTTAGTACTTAATATCTTCCTGCAAAGGAAAAGGAGCCAATGTAGAGAGACTTCCCATGCCTTTAAACCTCCCGACACTTTATATGGATGGGGAGAGTTTTTCAGTAAATGTGGTGGGGTGAAAATGACTTGTTCCCTCTTCTTTGATTGTTTCTGACCAGGAGAATCAAGCAGACAGATGGCTGGGACTTGGAGGGCATAGTTCCTTTTTCCACTCTGTCTCTCACAAGCTGTGCACAAGCTGCTATAGGAGGAAGCACAGAACTCGCAGCAGTGGGAAGGGAATGGATAGTTCCTGACCTGAGAAGAATAGAGAAGACCAGCAATTGACCACAATTTACCATTCAGGCCTCCTCTGGAAACTGAAAGCAGAGTTCCAAAATAATTATGTCTGACAGACTCTACTGGTAAAAGTAAAGCTTATATCACATTGGGCATTCTCATTCTTTCTATTTTCTATTCTGTGATCATTCAGAAATGATGTCTCTATTAACTTGTTCCTTTATTTGAATGATAGTTTTCTCAAATAATTCAATTTGGGGTTTATATAGCATGGTGAATTACAGTTGTTCCTCAATACCGTCTTAGCTCTGTTACAACTCTGACTTCACAATCAGCAAATTGCCTTCAATTTACCAAGAACTAATTCAGTAACTGTTTTAAGTATCACTTTCTGTATTTAAAATTTCATGTCATAATCTCTCAAGCAGAGATTTTTAACCTTTTAATTTATTGTTTATATTTTGTTTGAGTGTGTATGTATGTATATATATATATGCATGTGAATATTCATATTTATGTAACAACAGACAGACATGAGGAACTCGGGTGTTGGCAATGGGCAACAATCTGGCCATTGGTGCTTACCTTCTACTTTTTTTGACAGGGTCTCTTGTCCTTACCTAGCTTCCCCTCAGTCTTAAGTTTTATAGAGATTCTCCTATCTGCCTCCCATCTAGCAATGGGATTTCAGGAAGGCAACTGCATCTGACTTTTCTTTATGCAGCAAATATCTCAAAAGTGGAACCATCTCTCCAAAAGTCAAGATTTCAATTCCATATATCCACTTACATTTATAATCCCTCGGCAGCTAAACAGCAAAAACACTAACACAATTTCACATTCATTTCATTGCATCAATTCTTTTTTTTAAAAGTTTTTATTGAGCTATATTTTTTCTTTGCTCCCCTCTCTTCCTGTTCCCTCTCCGTCTACCCTCTCCCATGGTTCCCATGCTCTCAATTTACTCAGGAGATCTGTCTTTTTCTACTTCTCATGTAGATTAGATTAGTGTTGATTCCCTATAAGAACAGATAATGGTCGTGTATATATTAGTGGAAAATTTCAAACTTTTTTGTGTAAATAATGATATTAAACATATTAGAGCTATTCCATATAACCCCACTGGACAAGCTATAGTAGAAAGAATGTATTTGGTTATAAAACAGTATTTCACAAAAAAAATAAATAGGAGGGAGTATATTCTCTCTCCCAATACACAATTGGCTTAACGGACAAGCCGATCTGGGTACCAGAGTAATATGTCCAGACTGTGGAAAATGATGGGAAAGTATCCTGTGATGAGCCTGAGAATGACACCTGTCATTCTCTTGATGAGCATCCTGGTGAGTCCCAATCAAGCAGAAAGCATTGTGTGAAGCCTGGTAAGGCAGCCCCTTGTATTGATCAGCGAGCCAAGCTAGTTCTTTGTATTCATCATTTTATTTCTTAAACTATACAGCTGGACCTGCTTTAAGCAATATGGTGATAGAACAGGCTTCTATTAATTAAACCTTTTTCTTTGTGAATGCTTTATGCTTTGTTACATTTTTGGGGGCTATGAATATTACTTTAAAGAAATCCTATATAAGTGAGTGTAGTTCCTATCTTTCTTTTTGGAATATTTCTCTGAGAGCCCAGGCACTATTAAATCCCATGTTTGTGTTAGCTCTCTTTCTTTATTTTTTCTTTTCTTTATTTATTTTTATTTTTAAAAAATATATATTTATTTATTATGTATTCACAGTTCTGCTTGCATGTATCCCTACAGGACAGAAGAAGGCATCAAATCTCATTATAGATGGTTGTGAGCACATGTGGTTGCTGGGAATTGAACTCAGGACCTTTGGAAGAACAGAAAAAGCTCTTAACCACTGAGCCATCTCTCCAGGCCCTACTTAACTGCGACCACCAACCTTCATTATTATAAGCCGGTGGGGCCGAGGGAGTTGGGTGTGAATCTTTTTTTACTTTACATTTTCTCAGTTTTCCACGGAGATTTCTTATTTCCCTATGTATAATTTCCTCCTCATCTTCCGATGATCCTTCTCTATCCTCTACAAACTCTATATCATCAAACTCCTCCCTAGTGACTGACTGTTTTACGAACAAGGTAAGGAAGAGACTGCCAACAATTCCCATTTTAATTTCTCAATACGTCCCCACCGACCGGGAATGACCCTGTCTGCTTGCCTCTCGGTGAAACCTCCAATTGCAGTGTACTGCGCCCTTGTCTGCACTCTCTGCACTACAATACAGTTTGTGTGCTTCGGGCAAGGGGCTGGAGGTTGAAATACACAAACACACAGAGACAGACACACGGACGTCTAATTACTGGAAAGAAGCCCTTTATTCAATAGCACCATGGAGGTTTATATACCCAATAGTGAAGTGGGCCAACAGGTGAAAACCTTATTCTCTGATCCTCAAGGCAAGGCACAGCTTCTAGTAACTGTAATCAGAAGGCTCTAGCAGGGAAGAGCAGCTGAAGGCCAAGACTCCAAATGGTCCCAACAGGGGGATGCCTTGCTCAGCATGGATGTAGTGGGAAAGGGGAAAGGCCTTGGTCCTCCTGCCTTACAACAATGTGCTAGACCTTGTTGACTTCCTTTGGGAGGTATTGCCCTCTCTGAGAAGTGGATAAGGTTTGGGATGGAGGAAAGTTGGAGAAAGTGGGAGGAAGAAAAGGAGTGGGAACTAGAATTAATATGTAAAATGAGAAAAGATAGTTTTTAAAAGATTAATTAATCAATTGTAAAATAATGACTGTTTTTTATCATAAATTGGTACCAGAAACTTCTTATTTACAAAATACCAGCTCCTTTTATTTCTATGACTGTATTTTTTCCTTTATGTTTACACTTAATTCATTATTTCTTTTGTTTTATTTAGAAACAGGTTCTGGCTATGTGTCTCAGACCCCCCCACCAAAAAGAAATCACTACTATATTAACATTTTCTAGTCTTCCTTTTGTCTCTGCTCAGGACTACTGAGTGTACAAGAAATGTTCCACCACACAAAGATTGCTTTGTTCGTGAACATGTCAAAGTCCCATGGCTCTTTTGTTTGTATTAAACATTTGTTCCAAATACCCTACTACAATTTTGTGTCCATTCTACACACCTTTACTTGATATGAACATCAGTAGGAAATTAAGTATTTTATGAAAATACAACAAATGAGTATTTTAAAAATATAAAAATTGAAGTGTTGGGTAATGATGACAAATATCTTTAATTCCAGCTCTCTGGAGGCAGGCAGATCTCTGAATCTGAGAGTTTAGATTGCTTTACAGAGCTAGCTCCAGGGTAGTCAAGGGGACACAAAGAAACCCTGTCCTGAAAAGCAAAATAAAACATAAAACTAAAATATGAAAACTTGAAGAACAATAAATGCTTTTTATCTGTGTTTTCAAGTAAATATAATACTATAAATTGTGTTGCAATTTTTTGAAGTGTAATAGAAGCACAGAAACAATACACAGTAGTAATGATATATAATGATGACATCCCAAAGTCTCAGCAAATTTTGCATCTATCATATTGTTGTAATAATACTAATTATATCAGAAAAATTCTTATTTTGCATTTTATAAGATCATTTTACCTTACAGTTCATTGTAATTGATACCAATTATGAAAAGAAAATAAAATGTTTTTGTGTTATTGCTAATAGAAAACAATAGTCAGAGATGTTTTCTGTGAACAGCAGGTCTATCAAACATACTCTTTTAAAATGTAATAAGGATTGAATTGAAATATTTAAAAATTCTATATAATTATTAAGAAGTGTTTTGTCTTCTCTTATATTTTAAGTAAATAAGCCTTGTTAAAGAAATGGAATATATTCATACAATACCTAAATACATATGTATGTGTGTGTACATATAAATATGTAACATGCACACATCATTAATCATACTGGATCTAATTATTTATAAAAAGATGCATACTCTTTGTTCTTGCTATCAGATATTAAATACATATGAAAATCAAGTTTATAGACATTTCACAGATTATGTTGAACTGCCCCATGCACGCCTATGAATGTCTGTGTTCAGCATATGACATGCAGACTGCCAATTTGAGCATTAGGAAAAATGCAGTGAATTTTCCATTAAGTGTGCTCCCTTGGTGAATACCCTCTGATTTTCTGGCAGGACCCAGCAGGATCTGAAAAATAAGCAGCATATTGGGAACAATAATGAATATTTATGCCTCATGAAATCCTGTTTATTCATTTTCCATCTATACTCCTATGCCCCCAACTATTAAAATAGTAGAGGGGGTAAGAACTATCTGGCTATAAGTGTTTGGATTTATGATAGAGGAACATCATTGAGAAGGTGAGACCAATCACGCTCAGGCTATGCAAGGGCATAAATGATCTAAATGGAACTTAATTAGTAATTTGCAATTCATGTTAATACATGTACTATATAATTTCATTAGAATAGACTAAAATTTAAGTAAAATGTCAAATAAACATAAGTATAATGTACAACTTTATAATGAAGAAGAAAAGGTTATTATTAAAAATGAGAAAGAAGGGTTTGGGAACAGGGTTGAACAGTTAAGAGCACTGAATGTTCTTCAAAAACACTGGGTTCAATTCCAAACACCCACTTCTAACTCACGCTGATCTGCAATTACACTAAAAAATAAAATAAAATCCTATGAAACCCAGAAAAATATTTAGATGGAAATAGGAAAATTATTTCTAGTATTTTAAACAATGAAAAGGTTAGATGAACTCTAGAAGTTGGTATTTGCTTAATATGTCTGTTTGTTGCTGGAGTCTAAAGGCAGCTTTTGCTTGTGTGTTTGTGTGTTTCTGCTAAATGTTGTTTGATAATTGAAATGTGTAACAAAAGCAGTCACGAAACAGGCACTTTCAGAGGGAAAATCACGAGTTTGTAAACATAATCTCACAGCACTTCTGATCAACATTAAAACTCCTTTAATTTGAGAATTATACACCCTTTGAGCAGCTAGAGAACTAAAAACCGTACTAGCATAGCATCATGACAAAGCAAATAACAAGAAAAGTCCTGAGCCTATTTGAGAATTTCATGTCCTGATAGTGGAGCACTAAAATTCTCAATATGAGCAATGCCTATATTGCAGGACCACATACATGGCATCTTAGAGAGCCTAATTTAAATCCCAGCTGCAGTTGGAATCTATGTGTATGCCTGCAGAACATGGTGTCCACTTTAATCTTTGAACAAGAAGAAAATAAATGAAAGGAGGCTTTCCTCACTTGGATCTGGTGTACTTTCGAATGAAATCCTGGGTGTTTATTACAAGCAGAGCTTAATGAAAGACCACTCACTCCATAGAGCATAAAGCTACCTTAAGGAAATCTCAGCTGTGTTAGCAGGCTTCTTCTGTCCTCTTAAAAAGAAAAATCATGAAACAGCATAGATTGTGGTTGAAGAGTCTAAATGTTCTCTGGACTATGGGATACATGTGTTTGAAGTTTCTCTCAAGCATTTTCAGTCTAAGCCACTGTTGGGTTCTCCCTGTTGGGAGCGTAGGTATGCTATAGATCACGTGGCAGACTGAGAGCAGATGCACTCATCACACTGCTTACCCCTTGACCTCTCTCCCTCCTTTGCTGAGCTACACATATTTCATTCCTCGAGATTAAGGGAGAAAATCAATTTTCACCGGTGAAAAGAGTTTTAACTGAAACCTAAATTCCCTGGAGCAACAGGGAGAAAAACAGAAACTCAACTTTTTCATAAACTACACTTAAGAGCAAATTTCTTATGAGGAAAAGTTCTCTTGTATCTGTGGCTCTCTGTTTCGTTCTGTTGTAAATTCAATAGAAGTGTGTTTGAAAGGAATGAAACCAATGATACCTCCACAATTGAACACTATACCGTGTAAGAAAGCTTATTATTTTCACTCTGATGCAGTAAAATTAATTCAGAAAATTGTGACCTTTGAACCTAAGCTAGAGCAGTCATGCTCTTTATAATGCATTTAAGTTTATTATGAATTAATAAATGATGAAATATTTAATGTAATTATACTTTGCCTCAAATAAACTTACAACACTTTAGATGGTAAATAAAGTGTGTGGTTGCTCCAGTTTGGTACCTTGAGAAGTGTCCATAGAGTGAAAGAAAGCAAATTAATAAAATAGCCTTTACAATGTATAGAACATGGGTAGCCCCATTCTCTCCAAACGCTTTTGTGCGATTCACCTTCAGTGTCTGATGGGCATCTTAACAATGTATTAAATATGACTGGAATAGTTCCAAACTTAGACTATTGTTTAATTTTTTTAAAAAACCTATATCTAAAACAACATAATAGAATTTTTATGCTGAATAATATTAATGAGCTATCAAGAGTGGCTAGGGTGATTGTGCCATCAAAGAACTTGTGTGCTACATGTCATTTTGCCTTACTTTAGGCCATGGATTCATAGTGAGATCAGTTTTACACAAGGAAAGAGACAGGGATTCAATTTCATCCTTTTGTCTGTAGCAGTCCAGTTTGACCAGCTATATTGGACAAAAATAAAGTATTTTCTCCCATGTATATTATTAAATTCTTTATGAAAAATTGGTTGACTGTAGGAGTGTGAGTTTACTTTGGGATCCTCAACTCGATTCCATTGAGCAATAAGTCGGCTGTTCTGCCGGTGTCCTCTACTTAAGTTTCTATAGCTCATATCTCTGTGGTACAACTTGAAATATGTTACAGAAAAATCCAGCAAATTTATTGTTGGTTTGTATTGTTTTGACTATTCTGGGTCATTTGTATTTTCATATGAAATTCAAGGTGCATTTCATTTCCTGTGAAGAAATGTATTGAAATTTTGATGGGGACTGCATTGAATCTGTCAATTACTTTTGGGAGAGTGCCCTTTCAAAATATTAACCCTGCCAACCATGAACGTGGCAAGTTTTCCATCTTCTGCTATCTTTTCCAGTTTCTTTTACCAAGGACTAACGTTTACACTGTAGAAGTCATTCATTCCCATGGCTGTATATACACAGCACACACACACACACACACACACACACACACACTTACACGTCTAAGGTCACTGTGAATGCCACTGCTTCTTTAACGTCTTTCTAGGTGTGTTTCTCACTTGTGTTTATAAAAACGATTGTTTATGCCTGTCTGTATGTGTAAAATTTTTCTACTGGTGTTTTACTGAGTGCATTTACTTGCTGTAGAAGTTTTCTAGTGGAACTTCAGGTCTTTTATGTACATAATAATATTGCCTGTAAATAAAAATATTCTTGCTTCTCTATTTGAACTCCCTTTACCTCCTATCTGGTCTTCTTGCTCTAATTAAAATTTCATGAAGCTGAGTGAACCAGGAAGGTGAGACAGTGACCACACGGTCAGACAGCGGGAAGTGCCCCTCTCTGGGACTTTTCCAAGGGAACTGAATCCAAGCTCCCCAATTCCCTAAGCTTTCTGGCAATCTAGCAGGATGTGTTCCTGCTGCTGGGCTCTGGAGGGATTCCCAGGAGTCCATGGGGATGACTCCAGATAGAACCCTGGGCAGGTTAGGAGAGGGTGCCTCAACTGGTCTTGTCCTGTAGTCAGACTGGACTATCTTGAATATCACCATAGAAACCTTCTCTGGCGACAGATGGAGACAGAGACAGAGACCCATATCAGAGCATTGGACTGAGCTCCCAAGGTCTAGTTGAAAAGTGGAGGAGGGAGAATTTGATAAAGGAAGTCAAGACCATGAGGGGTTTACCCACTGAGACAGTGTGCCTGAGCTAATGGGAGCGCACCAATTCCAGATGGAATGGGAATGAACAAGCATGGGAGTAAACTGGACTTTGAATGTGGTTGACAGTTGGGGCAGACTTAGGAGCCAATGACAATAGCACTGGGATTTGTCTCTATTGCATGTACTGGCTTTTAGGGATCCTATTCTATTTGAATGCATACCTTGCTCAGCCTGAATGGAGGGGGGAGGGCCTTGTGGGAAATCATACACCCCTCTCTGAGGACTTTTTGAGAACACTGTGTTTAGTTCTAAGCTGCGTTTTTAAATCCGGTTGTTTTCATGATGTTTGACTTTTTATTTTATATTATTTTTGTAAAGAATTGTTACTAACCATATGTCAGATATATAGCTAATAAATAGATTTTTCTTTTTCTCATTCGGAAGGCTTCCTAGTCACTCAATCATTGTTGTCCTTACCTGCATACAAGCTTTTTAGTTTTACAGGGTCATGTTCATTAATTGTTGGTATTAGTACCTGAGGTATAGGGGTCATATTTAGGAAGATTTTCCTGAATTTGTACATATCCTCTATTTTCTTCAAGGTTAAAAGCCATATACTTTTAAAAAACCTTCATGTGTTCATGATAAACGTCCTGGAGGGAAAAGGGACACGGAAAACACATCTCAACGTAATAAAGCAATATACAGGAAACCCACAGCCAAAATCATCCTAAATGGACAAAACTCAAAGCGTTTCTACTAAATGTTTCTTGGATGCATGTATTCTTGCCTGCTTGCCACTGAACAATCAATTGGTGTGCTCTTCCTGGAGGAAGACCACCACTCCCGCTCTCAGCTTTCCTAGTTGCCTTGTATTTCTTTCCATAAGGCTGGGAGCTCATGGCCTTTACACTGTCATTTTGGGCATTCCACTGGTGTCATTCATGAACTACCCACAATTGGGCAGTCATTTTGGTGAGACTCTATGTGTTTAACTTCTGACATTACTGGGAGAAATATTCTCAGAGCAAACTCTCTGATTCTTTGGCTCTTGCAATCTTTCTACTCCCTCTTCTGTGATGTTCTCTGAGACATAGGTGGAGGATGGATCCATTGTACTGGGCTCAACAACTCTGAATCATGAGATAACCTAGATTATCCTCTAATACTCATGGCTTCAATAGCACTGAATAGTTAGCTTGGGTTCCTGTATCAGACAAGTTTCACTATTGTTCAACAGGATTTAATTTTACTGAAAGATGTTGATTGCCACTAATATACACATACCTCTACTGTACAGTTAGGGTTATCATATAATGCTGTCCTTAATGTGGTTCACAGGTATCAAAGCTGGGTAGTACTGTTGGTTGTCTTCCTCCTTTGGAAGCTTGCATGGTACCCATTGTTACCATAAAAGCTAGTCCTCAGAGAGGGAGTAAGCAAGTCAGATCAAGACCTTGTAGGGGAAATCAGAAAGGGAATTAGGAGTAGAAATATGTATAAAACAAAAACCCAGATACCAGATATGAGAATTGTTCTTTGAGTTGTTGGCTTAGGCTTCTCAAGAGATGGCAGAAATATACTGCCTGTTGATCCTGCCTATTGATCAAGAGTGAAAGATCAGTCTTTGTTACGTACATAGGTTATAGTTTAATTCTTTTCACAGATGAATAATAGTATTCCATAATGTATATGTACTATACTTTCATTATCATTTTTTCTTTACTTCTAAGACATTTAAGTTGTTTCCATTTGGTAGCTATTATGACTAGATCAAAAAAAGAACATGACTGATAAAATATATAGAGAGGGTGTTGATTCCTTTGTGCTTTGTCAAAGAGTCATATAGCTGGAACATATGATAGATTTACTTTGAGCTTTTTGAGAGTTATTCACACTGATTTCCACAATGACTATACTAGTTTGAATTCTCACCAACAGTAAATGAGTATTCCATTTTTCCCTGCATAACCTCCAGCACTTATTGACTTTTTTTTAAATATTTGCCAATCTGACTTGGGTAAAATTAAATATAAAAGTTGCTTTAAATTTCATTCCCTTAATTACTAGGCATGATGAATTTTAGATGAATTGAACAGATTTTTGCAGACTCAATTTATATTGGAGTGTGTTTATTGCTTTTCAGTTACTTTGAAGAGTCACCATGACCATGACAACATATAAAAGAGTAATTTGTGAGTTCACTGTTCTATTAGATTCATGTTTATCTCCATCAAGTTGGGGATCGTAATTGCAGGCAGGGAGTTTTGGAACTGGAACCCTAACTGAGAGTTTACATGCTGAAACAACAGCACTCCAGAACACACACACACACACACACACACACACACACACACACAGAGAGAGAGAGAGAGAGAGAGAGAGAGAGAGAGAGAGAGAGAGAGAGAGATAACTGGGAATAGAGTGTGATTTAGAAAGCTCATGACATACCTCTTCCAACACGGCCATACATTTTATCTTTCCCAAGCAGTTTCTCCAACTGGAGACCAAATACTCAAATACATGAGCTTATGGGAGCTATTTTTCCTCTGGTACTTACACCATCGTATAGACAAAAATAAATAGATAGGTGATAGACAAAAACATACATACATAGATACATAGATATACAAAAAAACTCAAGAATGATGTGATACTTTCTCTTTCAGTCCTTTCTTTGGTTTGTTTTGTCATTAGAAGGCTTTGTTTTTGGTATTAAAAAAAAGTTTTAAGCCTTTTGAAATTTTAAACCTTATGTCATGTATATAAGTCTTTTGCCTGCATTTATTCATGTGCAAAATGTGTTTGCAGTGCTAACAGAGGTTAGAATAAAGCATCAGATTTTTTGGATTAGATTTAACATAGCTGTTGAGATGTCATGTGGTGCTGGTTACCAAACCCAGGACCCTTGAAAGAGCAGTCAGTGCTCTTTACTGCTGAGCCATTTCTCCAGCCCCCAACCCACTTTTTCATAGTGTTTCTTCTCAGATGGGAAGAGAGGAGCTGTAGTTGGTATTTTCTTTGGACTGCCAGGTGCCAAATCTTGACACAGAGATTAACTATTTGTTACAAATGTTCACCTTTATCGTTGGTTTGTGGCACTAGCTCTTTTAAATTATTTCTACCTGTTTCTCTTCATCTATGTTTTGCCTCAAGGCTTTTTAACCACTTTATTTTTCTGTATGTCCTACTTTCCTTCTTCATCCATGAATGTCTGACTCCTCCCTCTTTTTCTGCCTAGTTCTCTCAACCAGCCAACCCCACCTATTCTTCCTCTGCCTAGCTACTGGCTATTCAGTTTTTTATTAGACCAATCAGTTGCTTTAGGCAGACAAGGTAAACAGCAACACTTTTTACAGGTAAACAAATGCAGCATAAAAAAAGCAACACATCTTCACATAGTTAAATAGAAACAGCATAAATAAATGTAATGCATCTTTACATAAACAATTATGCTACAACACAAACAAATGTAACACATCTTTTACATAGTTAAACAATCATTCTATTCCAAACAAAGAGCAATACAGATTCATTCATTACTTTGTTCTGGGCTTCTGCTAAGCTAATTTGATCTATTTCTTTCTTAAGCTCACAATTTTTGGCCCTGAGATTGTTGTTTTATTTCATAAAATGAAACATGGATGACTTTACCAATTCAACTCCTCTTATTTTATGGTTTGATAAATGGTCTACAGATTCTGGTTATAAAATATCTAAAAGGTGTAATTTTTCTGTGACTGGAAAAAAATTTAAGTTTACTTGAGACATTGAGGGTATATCTCCATGGTAGAGCAAATGGCCAGCATATGTATGACTGTGAGTGCCATCTTCCTTACTGAAAGAATATTTAAGATTTAGCAATTGTTTGGTGATTAAATACAAGGTTGTGCGAGTGGTGTAATTTAGACCTAAAGTTTGTGCTTTCTTTCCTTTTCTCATAATCCACTAGATATTTAAAGTCTTTAAAGTTGCATAATTTATTTAAAAAATTAAATTTTTTATAATGAGTAAAGTATAGTTTAGTAATATTTGTGAGTCTCTTATTCATTATGGGCAGTATCAATATGTTGTTTTGATAGATTATTTTATTGAAACATTCACAGCAACATATTCTGAAAAAGAATGTGAAATACTAGATGCAAGAAAGAATTCTTGGAAAAGAAAAACACGTAGTATCAGTAAGCAATTTCCAGAAATGAAAGTTTGAGTACAGAGTTTAAAGTCCGTAACAGACCATTGTTACATAAATTCTAAAATAAAATACTATAAATATCTCTTTTTCATTTGATTTTTACAGATGTTATATGCTTTGAGCACTCAGAGTTCCATTAACCCACACTAAAAACTTTGGTTTTGTGTGCAGCCTTCAAAGTCTGCTACTGCAGGTCTTACCAGGGATAATTCATAACAAGACGGGTGTTCAAGACTTTTAATGTGATATATCATCATTATGGTAGCTGGGTACTTCATAATTAGTTAACAAATTTTTTATTGACTAGCATTTTGGTTCCTTTTTGTATTGCTTTGCTATTAATAGTGCAACTTTGGCCTTTTATCAATTTATCATTGTGTGGTTATTTAATATTGCTTCAAAAGAACCTCTAGAAATGTAATTGGTTCCAAAGGAAACATATCCTTCAAAACAATCTCTGATGCTTTTCTCAATTATGAATAATACATGAGCTCTCACATTCTCTGCAAATGTCCACAGTGGTGTGATTATGTTAACCTGGACCAATAAGCTCAACTCTTCATAGGTGCTGTACTATGAATTACCCATTTCTTTAGTTTCAAAGGAAAACAAGTACACTTTCTTGTGGTGTTTGTTTGTTTCTATTTTTAATGTTATTCTATGAATTATCTATTAGTACTGTTTTAAATTTTTTCTCTTGTTATTTGCTTAAAAGTAAAAAAAATAGCTGTTTCTATTTTAAAAATAATCTTTGATCTTTACTATCACCATTGGTTTTCTTTGTGTCCCATTATGATATATAATTGTTACATGTATTGACTGTCTATCTAACATTATTCTATGTATTATGCCTATATAAATTTAAAGTTTGCTAATTATCATGTGTTCTTTACTAAATATGATACTATTTACAAACAACAATTCTTCTATTTATTTCTCTTATATTTATAAATTATATATAATTCTTATGTTTTCAAAATTATTATTCTTTTAAAATATACTACTTATTAGCAATCAAATTTAACCAAGGTTTTATATATCATACTTTTTTATCCTTAAATCTAAACGCAGTAATGCATCTTATTTAATTTCTACATATCTCATTGAAATTTGTGTAGCATTACAATCTCATTTTGTTTTGAACATAAATCCTGTGGTTTATATTAATATGCATTGCTTTTGGCTGTGTTTTGTTCTGCCTTTCCATTTAAATTTTTTAATAAAAGTATATAACCTCAGAGTATTTCACATGAGAAACCTTGAAGTACTTCAGATTATAAACATCTCCAGGGTGAAATATCAGATAGCATCACAGGAAATTAAGATTCCGTGTGAATGTGCCCTTATTGAACTCTAGCACCAGAGCTCAGTAAATTCAATGTTTGTCTGTATGCAAGGTGTTTGTTGATTTTTCAAACAAACAGTCTTCTTTGTAGGTGCTGCTTTTCCAAAATCATCATTTTCTTTTGCAAACAGCTGCCTCAATGAGTTTGCTATAAATCTTAATTAAATCCAGGCTTGGATAATCAAATTGCAAGAAATGAAGTGCAGACTTGGGGAAGGGAAACATTCGTCACATGACTTTTTCTCTGACTTGCTTCTATATTGTCAGAACAGGACATATTAGGAATATTAGGAGTGACATGGATATCACTGAATTGAATCCTCAACCTTTGGTTTCTAAGCTCTGTTCATTTCCTTATCTATGTACAAGCTAACATAATGTTTTCATCTAAGAAATTTTTCTTGCAGTATACAGTACTCTAGAATACCATCACCAGCGCTGTGTGCCTTCAATAAATATTAATTAGTTCTACTAATTAGAAATGTTGACACATGCATTGCTGATTACAATTGAGGAAACATCTGAAGAGAAGGAAGGTTTCAGTTAATCAAATATCAGGGTATATTTTCACAAGATTGGAGACACTGACAAAGTAATCAAGTCCAAAGAACATTGTGGAAGGGCTCTTTTGGGGGACGGGGGGAGAGTGTTTGGTTTGGTTTTGGTTTTTTGAGACATAAAGTGTTCCTCTAATCTAAATAAGAAATAACCTTGTCTGGGAACAGCTTAGATTCCAGCGCCTCACACTCCTAGAAGCTTCTATTAAGCCATAAGCTTGTATAACAGCTTACATGAAAAGGTAACCATCAGCACCATCAGGATTGTGTAGAATTGTTGCATGAAAATGTATCAATAGAAGGAAAGTACTTTATGCCTTGTCCCTACCCTGGGTACAGGATTGTTATCTACATAATCTATTATCGTCCTTCTTGGGGGAAGAGTGTGCTTACAGGCAAAGGAGAAGCCTGACTTCCCAGGAGTGTTTTCCTTGTAAGAAACTTATTGTCTATGGGACATTTGTCTGGGCTGTTCACTGCTTTTGGTGCTTAACTTTGAGTTCAAGACGCCAAAGAAAACATGAGGCTTAACTGGCAGAACTTAAGATTTAATATGACGGTAAATTACACTACCGTCCCCTGTAATTGAGTCAGATTCATCCCTTTGACAGGGTGACCTGGAATCTTTGCTGTGGAAGGTGTCTGTCAAAGTCTTTTTGAAGTTGTGAAGATTTCAAAGAGTTGCAATTAGCAAGATGAGTGTAGTTCTCACTGGTAGAATCAATTTTAATATGTATTGGTAGTAATAGCAATTACTACTTTGTGGTTGCAAGTATGAGAACACATTTGGTTTGTAACATTTAGAAGTTCCTAAAGTAATTTGCAAAAAGTTTGGCTATTTTTATTCAGCATTAATTCAATTTATATCTATCCCCAAAAGAAGAAATCATGTAAAAACGTGTTTCATCACTTCTAGTTTTCTTTTCTGCTACTTATACCACATTTAAGGTATTATTTTTATTCCTTCTATTAGTGTTGTTTCTGGACTGAGTAGAAACTCTTCCCTCTGGGTTCCCACGGAACTGGAAAAAAAAACTACCGGGGCTCTTTAAATACAATTTTCAAAAATTATTAAATAACTAAGAAAATAATGCTGATTTAAAAATGATCTTTTAAAATAGGTAACAACATCCTGTGAAACACATTTTGAACATCTTGACAATTAGCATTCCTAAAAGAATGTTCACGAGTAAAAATTAACAGCCTTTAAAAAGTAAAATCTCCAAAAACTCTTGATTTCAAAAGCTGTCTTGACTTCTTCCCAGGTGTTGATTTGAAGTGGGTGTTACTAACAGCCAAGAACCATCACTGTACATTACCTATGATATCCTGAAGCACACAAAATAAATATTTTTCTAATTATATATATCTCAGTGATACAACTAATTAGTTCCTGTTTCTCACAGTACTTTTCTTAGCAAAATAGATATTTGTACATACGCAAAAATTGTTATGTCAAGTATATTAATATATGAAGATATATACACATAGGACTTACCTCTCTCTACAGAAAACAAAACACATTATTTTAAAATATCCACTTTTATAGGTATAAATAAGTGATCTTTCAACCATATGTTTAAAAATCTTATTTTTCTCTCATTTTAAGTGAGGTCCCTACATACTTTTATAAGCAGTTTAGAACATTTTCCTACATAGAAAAAAGTAAAAAGACCATTGAGAAGAGTCCATTTGTCTATCTGAATAACACCTAAGCTTTGAAACATATAACTCTAGAGAAACACAAACACACACACACACACACACACACACACACACACACACACACACAGCTCTTAGAGAAATTCTTTCCTAAAGTAGGAAAGTGCTTTTATTAATATTAATTCATCTCAGCATAATTTTCTCAAGTTTTCTACAAATGTCTCTAATTTGAGAAATAAAAGGCAAGCACAAGTAGGATAATGTCTTCTGCTCAACCCAAAGCATGTGGAGGAGAGCTGGACTGTAGGCATATGAAGACATGTTACCCACTGTACTTCTGAATAGAGCTGAAAGAATGTAGAACAGGCATATGACTTCCTCTCTTATTAAGGAAAGTTGTAGAGACAGTTCAGCAAGAGAACTAGAAGTTTTTGTAGAAAATATTTTTATTCCTTAATAAAGAAAACAGCTACGATCTTTTGTAATGACCAGTCTGGTGATGTGAGATTCTGTCTTGTTGACTATAAATATGTTTTATTACCATTGGTTACTAAAGAAACTGTTTTGGTCAATGACTTAGTAGAGTAAAGCCAATTGGAAAATCTGAACAGAGATATATAGGGAAAGTAGGTGGCGTCAGGGAGACATCATGAGGTTGCTGAACGAGACAGACACTCTAGAAATTTACAGGTAGGCCACAACCACATGGCAATACATAGAAGAATACAAATGGGTTAATTTAAGATGTACAAGTTAGTTAATAAGAAGCCTAATATAAAAGGCCAAGCTGTATTTTAATTAATATAGTTTTGTGTGATTATTAAGGTCTGGGTAGTCAGGACAAAACAAGCAGTTTCCTTACAAAATAGTGTGCCAACATGAGTCAGCTATATCCACATAAAACATGAATATAATTGTATATAAATGTTTGTTTACTTTAAAGGGAAATATGATATAGAGATGAGTACTTTGCACTGGTATGACTTTCAGTCTATTGATAGAAATTTAAGGCCAATTATGTTATATGTATATTTCTGCTCTTGATTAAAGCATTGTATTTGTGCAGCTCATTTAAAAATTTACTGTATAATTTAAAAATATAGGTTAATAGACTGATATACAAAATATGACTGATATTCTTGCCTAAATGTGAGGCAGTCCTTCAGGATTCTTGCTTCATTAAAGAGACTGCCATATATTTTGCAGGACACAAAAGAAAGCAACCTATAAACTTTGCCAATACAAAGCATATGAAATCCAAATTTCCTGCTTCTTGGAAAAGTCTGACAGATACTATGTTCCTGTAGGCTGAAGATGGATGTCCCAATGTTACAAAAGAACTTTGGGTGACTATACAGGCAGTGAGATGTCTTTTTCAATTCTAGAGATTTGGAACTTGCTTACAATGTACTTCCTGTTCACTTAGGTAATATTATATCCTTCTGTGGTCTTTGATGGAGTTATAAAAAAGATAGTTATAATTATAGTTTTCCTTAGTTATAATAAAAGATAAAGCAAATATAAATATTATAACTGTATTTATTGTTTGATACCTGTTTTGTTATATGGAATTTTACTATGTTAAAGTTAAAACCTTCCTTTTTATTTAGACTGAATAGATGAAATGATGTGGGATTCCCTTCTGTATGTTATGAATATGTTTTATTATCATTGGTTATTAAAGAAGCTATTTCAGACAATGGTTTAATAGAGTAAAGACAAGCAGGAAATCTGACTAGATATGTATAGAGACACTATGTATCTGCCGAAGGAGACAGATGGTGGATTTTTACCAGTAAGCCACAGCCTCATGCTATTACATAGATTAATAAAAATAGGTTAATTTAAGATGTTAGAGTAGCGAGAAATATGCCTAAAAATTGACCAAACACTCTTAACAATTATTATAGTTTCTGTGTGATTATTTAGGATGGAGTGACTGGAAAACAAAAGAACAGTCTCCACCCCCAAAAATCTGGGGCTTATTAATTTGCTCTATAAGTATCAGTTTTAACTTCTCATGAGAGTATAGGAAATGTCAGAACATTGAGTCCTGGAAGGAGCAAGAAACAGTAAGCAATGCCTCCATATTTTGTGATATTAGAAGAGTTTAGCCAAAGTTTAACATTTAAGATAATATACAAGGGAAGCAAACTCGTACACCAGAATTTTCAAGCAGCTATACTTGTTCTTCAATGCCAAAACATACCTCAAACACACCAAACAAAAAAATCAAGTGTGAGGAAGCTCCTCAAAGTCATTGATTCAGTATGGGTGGCGCTGAAAATGCCAGTATTAGGTATGACGTAGACCTCAGTGATCCCTCCACTGAAGCCCCTTTAGGATAATTAGCTGAACAAGATTATTTTAAAATAATGTTTTATTGAAACTTAGGGATTTTATGGAAGTACGATGTCATGTTCCAGGGACCTGAACCATCCCAGTCCATTCTGTGTGTCTACTTATGAAGGTACCCAGTATGAGCAGGGTCCTCAAGAGGGCATTGGGTCTTCCAGAACTAGAGTTACAGAGTATTGTGAGCCACATGGTATGGGTGCTGGGAACAAACTTGGTTCTCTATAAAAACATTAAGATCTGTAAGCCTATCAAATTTACCTTCGAGGTACATTTCATAACTTGTCATCTCCTTAACCTTAAGCTATAAAACATGGAAAATCAGGGCTAAGGTATGACTCCTGACCCTTTTGGTAAGCTGTCTGCTACACAGGCATGATGGGTACCGGAATTTGGATCACGAACAGCATGTAAAAAGATGGATGTGACAATGTCCTCTTGTATCCCCAGCACTGTGCTTTGGTGGGGTAGCAGGAACAAAAGGGTAATTGGAATCGGTGGCCAGGTAGTCTACAGGTCAGTCATAGCTGGGTTCAAGGAGTGATCCTGACTCAAAGACTAATACTGTTAATAATGGTAAGGGAGGATATCAGGCATCATCCTGTGGACTTCACACATTTGCATGTCCATAAACCATGTATTAACACAAAAAGAAAAAGGTAGGGAGTGGAGAGATGCCTAAGAAGTTAAGATCACTGACTGCTCTTCTAGAGGACTCTGGTTTAATTTCCAGCATCCAAGAGCTGGCTAACAACTATCTATTATTCTAGTTTGGGAGGATATAACACCCTTTTATGGCCTCTGTGGGCACCTGATATGCATATGCTGCACAGACATGTACACAGGCAAAACACCCAGAGACATAAAAATTAAATACTTAAAAAACTTACTACACATATTTTTGAAATTAATATTAATTATTTGGATATTTGTACTTAAAATATGAAAGATTAATATGAAATTTTAGCAGGGCTGCTGGTGTTCATCAAGATGTTTGCCAAGTTCATTCTCTGGCACTTACAAAGAGCAAAATACTGAATTTCAAAGAAAGTCAG
Source organism: Myodes glareolus (assembly GCF_982192425.1). Taxonomy (NCBI): domain Eukaryota; kingdom Metazoa; phylum Chordata; class Mammalia; order Rodentia; family Cricetidae; genus Myodes; species Myodes glareolus. Next base: position 43,780,059 of record NC_142041.1, on the reverse strand, counting down.
AATGCATGGAATAAGGGAAAATAACAGCTCAATCCTTAGAGAAGAGGAAGACCAAGGCCTGGCAATTCAATAAATGAACATTCCTTGGTCACTTTATAGGACACCTGTGTCTTGTCCTTTTTCCATGGTCAGGTTTAAATACCTTGTCCCTGTGACTTCCCTGCCTTTTCTCCTCTCAATATCTTCCGGTATCATAAAGTCACTATCTCATGGAACCTGCTTAGCTTCCAATATCTACCTATGACCCTCTATCTTTCATTAATTTGTGGGGGGCGGTTTACGGGCAGTTAATCATACACAGTTAACAGAAAAATAAACTTCAGTATTCATTTATAATTTGTAAGTTCAAGATTTATATTCAGTATTTTTTACAATATTATTTATTGAATTTCTTCATTTTGCAATACATTTTTTTAACACTTTGACATCAGAATACTTTATAGGAAAGATTTCCTTATTTTTCCACACTCAAAGTGGACAAAAGGAAACCTTCATTATTTCTTTCCTTTTGGTTTATTAAACCAAGTAAGTGGTTCTCTGGTTTCAGAAAAAAGGTAAAATTTTGAGAAAACTGATTTTGTGTAAATTTATCTAGATTCATAAGAGTGAATAAAGAGTAATGATTGTTCAAATAATTGTTTTGTACAGCTGTTTTGTTCCTCCTTTGGGGCTGACTCTCTTTGAGATTATTCAGCCTGGAAAATGCAGTAATAGCACTTAAAATATCTTACTAAATCAACCACGTCCACGATTCTGCAGCTGCCTGCAAAAGAGCACCATCATTACCTCCTGCTTAGCTGGTGGATTTAGTTGGCACTGGCTGTGCTTTCAGAGGTGGGGGATTGTATGGTTCTCATTAAAATGGAGCTATGAAGAATTAAAGGTCAAAGAAGAGACCCAATTTGTTTTCCTATGTTATATTACAATACCCAGGAAGAGTAACTTTTACTCATAACATTGAATGTTGTATAGTACCCAGAGTAGCAAAATTCACAGTTCAGAGCACAAAAAGTAAATAACAAGGAATATTTCTCTGAGTACCATAAGAACTTCTAATCTCACATATTTTTACAGATGTGGAATCAGAATACAGAGAATATAAATGACTTGTCCATGTTATTTCAGCGTTAATATAGAACAATTGTGTGTAGGAGGCATGCTTTCAGCTTAATTCATGAAAACTCTGACACTAACAATCAGTTCCTATTTATTTCTTTATGTGATAACTATTTTAAAGGTTTTATTAGTTGGAATTTTTTTTTGTAAGATGCCAGAACTTCTAAGTTATTCAACACTGCCTTTTTTAGGGACTTTAACCTATGGTAAAGTTCCCAAAGGAGGGTGCCCGTGATTGTATTTTCCCTTTTTGTATGCAATTCTTTGGGCACAAGTAGCTCTCAAGATTCAGAAACGATTCGTGTGGTATTGTACTGCTTTAAAAACATTTCACTCTTGGCAGGTCCACAGTGTATGCATTAGTAATATGTATAAAATGACACCAAATGATATAAAAAAATCATTATGAGGTTAGAAAGGTAACTGAGCAATTTAAAAAGCACTTACTCTTCTGGTAGAGAACCTGGATATTGTTCTCAGCTCCACACAGGCAGCCTACAACCTCCTCCAGCACCAGTTCCAGAGGATCCAATGCCCACTTCTAGTCTCTGTGATCTCCTGTCTACACATGGTGCACATAAATGTATTCAGGCATGTGTGCACATGCACACACACACACACACACACACACAGAAAGTTCTTAAAACTTTTAGTAATGAAAGAAGTTTCTGGCCTCAGACCACTATTATCTCACCTTTCTCTTGAGAGGTATAGCCATTGATCCATGTTTTGCATAATTCTGTTTAAAAATGGGCAGTTCTCTTCAGTCTTCAGCAGTATGTAACTACATGTGTTTCCATGTTGGTTTGTGTGTATGCTCCATAAGTATTTATTTAACATATGTCCTAGTACGCTTCTTTTTTGCAGTGATAAACATCATACCAAAAAGCAACTTGGCGAGGAAAGGGTTTATTTTAGCCTACAGATTAGTCCTTCATCTGGAGAAGCCAAGGTGGGAACTCAAGGCAGAAATCTGGAAGCGAAAAACTAACAGACATCACTGTTTATTTCCAGACCCATATTTGGTTGGCGTTAATATTTGCCACAAGCTCACAGTGGGATGTAACACCTACATCAACTAGGACTAAAGACAATGTTCTATCAACAAGCCAATTTGATTGAGACAATTTCTCAGTAGAGGTTTCTCCTTTTCAAGTGTGTCAAGTTGGCAATCAAGACAGCCATCTCAAGTATTCAGATACAGTGCAAGGAAGCCATTGAAAAAATAAACAGTGTGAAGGCCATTTAAGGATTGTGTGAATAAGATATCTTCTTCACAAGAGTAAGATATAAGATAAGAAACCACAGGAAATCGTGGAGGAATCAGTGAAAGGTCAGATGTGCTGGGTCACTATTAAATATGTCAATGTGCTCAAGATCTGTACAAAATAAGAAAGGACATATTTCAGAGTGGTCTGAGGGCTAGCACAGGCAGGAAGACCACATCAGAGGAATGGAGCTTACATGTGTCCTGATTTCCTTCAGAGGAAGTGAAATATATCCAAATTAGCCATCAAGTCATCAAAGATAAAAAAGACTGGATGGACAGTTTTATGTTGGAGTGCTTTCTTAGCATGAAAGAGGAACACAGCACATTCTTAACCTTCCAAAGACTTTAAAATTAAGTGGGACTTGAATCTGCGGTGTGTGCATAACTTGTACTATCTGGAGATCAGAAAAATTCCTGATGCTTAATTGTCTCAATTGCACTGCTTCCATTAAAACTATTTATTTAAAAACTTATCTGTCTGTATTTGCCTCTCTAATTCAGGCTTCCATCCTTCTGAGGTGAATGTACTATCCCTTTGAATTTATTGACCTTTCTCGCTGCTTTTAAGATTAACCTTATTCTTTCAGCAATACAAAACATCTTTAATGTTGAAGCCCAGTAGTGTATTGGTGAGTCAACATGGCACTTTCTTCAGCAGAGGTCCCAGTTGCCAATCAAATTGTGCTGTAACTTGACTTCTGGGTCTCAGGCCACAAGCTTCCTACTTTCTCTTGAGAGATTTAGCTGTTGAATATGGTATGTATTCACTCATAAGTGGATTCTATCCATAATTAAAGGTCTTTGAGCCTATTATTCGTGATCCTAGAGAAGCTAAATAAGAAGGTGAACCTGAAGAAAATCATGTAGTTATCCTCCTGGAGATTGGAAATAGACAAGAGGGCCAGAACCTTCATCTGGCGATGAATGGAGATAGAGACAGAGACCCACATTGGAGCACTGGACTTAACTCCCTAGGTCCAAACGAGAAGCAGAAGGAAAGAGAACGTGAGCAAAGAAGGCAAGATCAGAGGGAACCTTCATCCAACGATGGATGGCGATGCAGACTGAGACCCACATTGGAGCACCGGACTGAGCCCCCCAAGGTCCAAATGAGGAGCAGAAGGAGGAAGAACATGAAAAAGGAAATCAGGACCGCGAGGGGTGCGATCACCCACTGATACAAGGGGACTGATCTAATGAGAGTTCACCAAGGCCAGTTGGACTGGGACTGAACGAGCACGTGATCCAACCAAACTCTGAATGTGGCCGGATTCTCTGAATGTGGCGGGCCCGGAGTCTTTCTGAAAAGCCATTGACAATGACACTGGGACTTCTTTCCTCTGCATATACTGGATTTTGGGGATCCAGTCTGTTTGGATACTCGCCTTCCTGGACCTGGAGGGAGGGGGAGGAACTTGAACTTCCCACAGGGCAGGAAACTCTGACTGCTCTTAGGGATGGAGAAGGAGGAGGAGAGGGAGTGGGGTGAGTGGGAGGGTGTTGGGAGGAGGGGCGGAAATGGAAACTTTTATAATTTAATAAACTTTGAAAAAAATAAGTGCTCATATTTTAGCTTCAAGAAATAAGTATGTTCTTGGCTCCTGAATTACTTGTTCTCAGAATTGATATTTCCATTTCACCACTCTGTCGAAGTATAAAGTACTTCTCAAAAAAAGATGAGTTTCACAACCTTCTTCTGTAGCACATACAACAATTTGACTATGTTTTCTGAAAATACTGCTACTTTCGCAGTTGTTATTCTGTCATTCAGCACCTTTAAGTGACCTACATCATTACACTAAGTGGTCCTTGTAGGAAAATAAAGTAAGATTTTGAATCTGTTTCTATCAATTAATGGCTAATTTAATAGACACTTTCGTGGTGGTTTGAAAGAGAATGGCCCCATAAACTCATACATTTAAATATTTTATTAACTGTTGGTGGAATGTCTAGGAAACATTGAAAGGTGTGGTCTTATCAGAGGATGTGTGGCCTTTTTGGAGGAGGTATGTCACTAGAGATGGACTTTGAGCTTTCAAAAGTCCTTTCCGACCAAGCCCACTGTCACTGCCTCTTTGCCTGAAACTTATAGATCAGATGAGAGCTCTCATTTACTGCCCCAGTGTCATATCTACCTGAGTGCCACCATGCTCCCCACCATGGTGTTCATGGACTTGCCCTCTGAGATTATAAGCAAATCTCCAATTAAAATGTCCTATTATAATGGTATCTGTTAACCACAACTGAACAGTAACTAATAAATCTTCCTTTTCGAATAGTTAACAGTTATACACCCATCAAAATTCCTAGTATGCAGTCAAGGTCATTTAAAACAGTCTGAATGTGAATGATGAAGTAATCAGTCATGGTGACTGATTGCCACATGAAGTCACAAAGGGTTATAATCACAGATTCACTAAACCAGCCTTTGCCTGTTCAGTTATCTCTGAATGGTGGGGGGTCTAGGGTCATATTCACTTCACAGGTTGTGGGGATCTTAGAACAGTGCCTGGTATATTGTATGTGTTTATGGGATTTATGTGCTAATATTCTCTACAATAATATATGGCATTTGTAAGTGTATGAATTTTTTCTAATTTTTTCTAAGTGTATGAATTTTTTCTAATAATTTTTATTACTTTATAAATAATACCATTCAAAATTTCTACTTCCTCCCCTCCTCTCACTTCCCTTCCACTCCCCCACTCATTCTCCACCCCTCCCCCTCTAGTCCTAAGAGAGGTCAGGGTACCCTGCCCTGTGGGAAGTCCAAGGCCCCCCCCCTCCTTCTAGGCTTAGGAAGATATGCATTCAAATACAATAGGATCGTCAAAAGCCAGTACATGCAGTAGAGACAAATCTCAAATAATATATGGTATTTCTAAGTGTAGGAATGTTTATCTACGTTATTCTCTACATGATCCCTCATATGGAAAAACCTAAAACATAACTGAAGTGCAATCAGTATTCCAACAATAAATTAGCTGTATCTTGTAGACATTCCATATAAAACAAGGGTGTAACTCAGTGACTACTTGGTCTGACTATTATGGAGCTCTTTCCTCCTCTGAGTGAATGTCACAGCTTTCAGTTCATTTACTCACAAAGAGTTTAACTTAACACCGATGTGATGTTACTGACACACCAACTACCCTCACTACACGTTAAAAATTGTCCTTTTCTGTGTTGATAATCATAAATATTTTTTCATTTTTTTATATTTGAAATCATTAGACAACTAATTGGTATTTAATTTTTTTTTCAAATATCAGTGTAAAAGGGGGTATCTAGAAAGCTATGTGTGGTTTTGGGGACTCTTTTACCAATGTAATACAACCTTGGTGACTAAAGACAACAAAAGTTAATTCTCTCACAAATCTGTTTATTGTAACTCTAAATCAAAAGACTAAGCAAAGCTCTGTTTATAGTTCCTTTAGGAAAACCATTAAAGATCCACCAGGTGGTCCCTTTTTCATTCCTTTACTTGTAGGAACCTCATTCAAACCTCTCCATCTTCTGCTCTGCATCTGTACAAATACATAACTCTTTCCCTCTGCCTTACTACTTTTTAGTTATGTATTTATTTTATTTTCTATTTTTTTATTCTTTTTTTCTTTATTAAAAATTTCCACCTCCTCCCCGCCTCCCTTTTCCCTCCCCTGCCCCGCCTCCCCCTCCCCAGCTCCCTCTTCCTCTCTAGTATTAAGAGCAGTCAGGGTTCCCTGCCCTGTGGGAAGTCCAAGGTCCTCTCCGCTCCATCCAGGTCTATAAAGGTGAGCAACCAAACAAACCAGGCTGCCACAAAGTCAGTCCATACAGTAGAATAAAAATCCAGTGCCATTGTCCTTGGCTTCTCAGTCAGCCTTCATTGCCAGCCATGTTCAGAGTGTCCATTTTGATCACATGCTCCAACATTCCCAGTCCAGCTGGCCTTGGTGAGCTCCCATTAGATCAGTCCCACTGTCTCAGCGGGTGGACACACCCCTCGTGATCCTGACTTCCTTCATGTTCTCCCTCCTTCTGCTCCTTATTTGGACCTTGGGAGCTAAGTCCAGTGCTACAATGTGGGTCTCTGTCTCTATCTCCATCCATCGCCGGATGAAGGTTCTATGGTGATATGCAAAATGTTCATCAGTGTGGCTATGGGACAAGGCCAGTTCAGGCACCCTCTCCTCTGCTGCCCAAGGAACAATCTGGGAACCTCTCCTTGGACCGGGAAACCCCTCTAGAGAGAAGTCCCTAGCAAACCCTAAGAGGGCTCCCTTAATTAAGATATTTACTTCCCTGCTCCCATATCCACCTTTCCTCCATCCCACCCATCCCATTCCCCCAAGCTTTCACCAATCCTCCCCTTCTCCCCCTCTCTACCCATCTCCCCTTACATCCACCCTCCCACACCTCCACCCCAGTGCACCCAAGTTTTGCCTATAAATCTTGTCTACTTCCAATATCCAGGAGGATAACTACATGATTTTCTTCAGGTTCACCTTCTTATTTAGTTTCTCTAGAATCACGAATTACAGACTCGAAGTCCTTAAATTATGGCTAGAATCCACTTATGAGTGAATTCATAAGTGGTATACCATATTCCTCTTTTTGGGTCTGGGATACCTCACTCAGTAAAGCGTTTTCTATTTCCATCCATTTGCATGCAAAATTCAAGATGTCATTGTTTTTTACTGCTGAGTAAAACTCTAATGTATATATGTTCCACACCTTCTTTAACCATTCTTCTATTGAGGGGTACCTAGGTTGTTTCCAGGTACTGGCTATTACAAATAGTGCTGCTACAAACATAGTTGAACAAATGCTTTTGTAGTATGATAGGGCATCTCTTGGGAATATTGCCAAGAGTGGAATTCCTGGGTCCTGAGGGAGGTTGACTCCCAGTTTCCTGAGAAACAAGCACACTGATTTCCACAGTGACTGCCCAAGTTTGCATTCCCACCAACAATGGATGAGTGTCCCCCTCACTCCACATCCTCTCCAGCATAGGCTATCATTGGTGTTTTTGAGTTTGGCTATTCTGACAGGTGTAAGATGGTATCTCAAAGTTGTTTTGATTTGCATTTCCCTGATCTCTAAGGAGGTTGAGCATGATCTTAAATGACTTTTGGCCATTTAAACTTCATCTGTTGAGAATTCTCTGTTCAGTTCAGTACCCCATTTTTTAATTGGGTTAATTTAGAGTTTTAGTGTCTAGTTTAAACAGACCTGAATGTCGCGAGGAAATAGAAGCTGTCATCAGAAACCTCCTTACCAAAAGAAGCCCTGGCCCAGATGGTTTCAATGCAGAATTCTATCAGATCTTCCAAGTAGAGTTAATACCTATACTCCTTAATGTGTTTCACAAAATAGAAACAGAAGAGTCATTGCCTAACTTCTTTTATGAAGCTACAGTCACCCTGATAGCCAAACCACACAAAGACTTAACCAAGAAAAAGAATTACAGACCAATCTCACTCATGAACATTGATGCAAAAATTCTCAGTAAAATACTCGCAAACAGAATCCAGGAACACATCCAAAAAATTATACATTATGATCAAGTAGGCTTCATCCCAGAGAGGCAGGGCTCATTCAACATATGAAAATCTATCAACGTAATCCATCATATAAATAAACTGAAGGAAAAAAACCATATGATCATTTCATTAGATGCTGAAAAATCATTTGACAAAATTCAACATCCCTTTATGATAAAGGTCTTGGAGAGATCAGGGATACAAGGTTCATTCCTAAATATGATAAAGACAATATACAGCAAGCCGACAGCTAACATAAAATTAAATGGAGAGAAACTCAAAGCCTTTCCACTAAAATCAGGAACGCGACAAGGCTGTCCACTCTCTCCATACCTCTTCAATATAGTGCTTGAAGTTCTAGCAATAGCAATAAGACAGCATAAAGAGATTAAGGGGATTCGAATTGGAAAGGAAAAAGTAAAACTTTCATTATTTGCAGATGATATGATAGTGTATATAAGCGACCTCAAAAACTCTACCAAAGAACTCCTACAGCTGATCAACACCTTTAGTACTGTGGCAGGATACAAGATCAACTTCAAAAAATCAGTTGCCCTCCTATACACAAAGAACAAAGATACAGAGAGGAAAATCAGAGAAACATCACCTTTCACGATAGCCACAAATAGCATAAAGTATCTTGGGGTAACCCTAACCAAGGAAGTGAAAGATCTATTTGACAAGAACTTTAAGGTTTTGAAGAAAGAAATTGAAGATGATACCAGAAAATGGAAAAATCTCCCTTGCTCTTGGATTGGGAGGATCAACATAGTAAAAATGGCAATTTTACCAAAAGCACTCTATAGACTCAATGCAATCCCCATCAAAATCCCAGCGAAATTCTTCACAGACCTTGAGAGAATAATCAATTTTATATGGCAAAACAAAAAACCCAGGATAGCCAAAACAATCCTATACAATAAAAGTACTTCCAGAGGCATTACCATCCCTGACTTCAAACTCTATTACAGAGCTACAGTAATGAAAACTGCTTGGTATTGGCACAAAAACAGAGATGTTGACCAATGGAATCGAATAGAAGACCCAGATCTTAATCCGCAAACCTATGAACACCTGATTGTTGACAAAGGAGCTAAAACTATACAATGGAAGAAAGAAAGCATCTTTAACAAATGGTGCTGGAATAACTGGTTGTCAACCTGTAGAAGAATGAAAATAGATCCATATCTATCACCATGCACAAAACTCAAGTCCAAATGGATTAAAGACCTCACCATTAATCTGATGACATTGAACCTGATAGAAGAGAAAGTGGGAAGTAGTCTACAAGACATGGGAACAGGAGACCACTTCCTAGGTAGAACCCTAGTAGCACAGACAATAAAAGCAACAATGAATAAGTGGGACCTCCTGAAACTGAGAAGCTTCTGTAAAGCAAAGGACACTGTCATTAAGACCAAAAGGCAACCTACTGATTGGGAGAAGATCTTCACCAACCCCTCATCAGACAAAGGTCTGACCTCCAAAATTGTTTTGTATTTATTTATTTATTTTTTGCAGCAAGCTCTCACTATATTGTCAAGCTTTTCTCAAACCTCTGAGGCCAACTGATCCTGCTGCCTTGGCTTTCTGAATTGCTATGTCAGAGTCTCATGACATCCCTACCATAAGGATAACTCTAGTTGTAAAGAGAGACACTTCACAACACTCTCCAAATCTCTAGAAAACTAGCTTTAGCACATCTGCAAAATCCTTTATGCAAGTGAGGTATTACAAGTAGGTCCAGGCATGTAATATTAGCAGCAACTATTTTACATACTTCAGGTAATAAATTCTATTATTCCTTTCTTATTATCTATTTGAAATGGAATAAATTCATTCCTTTACAATTCAATGCATGTAAAAAATGCATTCTCATTGCTCTCCCCAGTCTGAACTCTTTTATCACCGTCCAACTCTGTCATTCTTGTCCCCACCCTGCAGTCCCTTTTCCACATTTATGCTATTTTATTCCCCCTACTGATTTGATTAAGATTATCTATGAGGCCATAGGTTAGAAACTATTATTTGGAGTCTAGAGACACACTCTTTGCTAAATAATTAAAGACTACCCACCCTTGGAATCCATTAGTTTGTCAGTAGCTCAGCGGGCAGTGGAAGGACTCACAGGCCCCTCCCCAAACATTGTTGGCTGTTGACAGATCAGTCTTGTGGAAGCCCAGTGCGGGCAATCACAATTACTGTGACATCATTTGCAATGGCTATGTCATGTTCTCAAGGTAATGTATTGCATCTCTTCTCCTCATTTTCCTGTTCTTACATCATTCTGACCTCTTTTTTTGCAGTGTTTTGCAGTGTTCCACGAGGCTTAGAGGGAGTGGTACAAATGTTCTCTTTAGGGCTGAGCATCCAATAACAATTTTTATTCTCAGAATCTTTAATGGATATGAATCTCTGTATTCACTGCTATTCACTGAAAAGAGAAGCTTCTCTGATTAAGGATTCAGGTGAACATGTATATGTGTATGATTATATGTATATGATGTATATCTACATGTAAATGTATACACATAAATATTTACACTAGTGGTTGGTTTCATGTTGATTTAGCTATACAATACTAGCGAGTTCCTAAGTAGGAACAATAAGCTCCAAAATTGTGTATTTTTCTTGGAATGGCAGTACCACCCATTAATTCCTTCCCATGGAGTAGGCTTCAAATCCAATATGTGTATTTTTTTTCCCTAGTAATGCAGTACCAACCATTAATTCCTTCCCATGGAGTTGGCTTCCAGTCCCATCACAAAGTGGTTGATTGTCCCTATATCATTTATGCTATTATTTCACAAGTGGGTATATATAGGTTGGTATGTTGTCACTGTAGTTTTCAGGACTCACAGCTCAGTAATATTAAGGGTTTATCTCTGCCAAGAAGCCTGACTAGCATCTTCTAGTTCCATAAAATCTAGCAGATGAGCCTTCTAGCTCCATTTCTTATATCTCACGAGAAAGATATTGCCTTCGGTAGTAGGCTATCATTTAGTTTTAATATAAAGTGAAGAGAATCATCAAGAGTCCATATTAGTCTGGAAGTTCTCTGGAAACACCCTGAGCAACACGACATAATGAAGTACACCTGACCCTGGAATTTTTGTTGGAGCAGCACTGGATTTTAGGAACAGTGTTATTTACCAACACAGATTGTTGCTGATCTACTCTTTTTCTTTTCTTTTCTTTTCTTTTTTTAATTTTCTTAGACCGAATTTCTCTATGTAGTTCTGGCTGTCGTGGAGCTTACTCTGTAGACCAGGCTGGCCTCAAACTCACAGAAATTTACCAGCCTCTTCCTCCTGTGTGCTGGAATTAAAGACATGTGCCACCATGCTCAGCCCAGCCTGATCTACTATTTTTGAATATACCTGTTTTAACTGTCTTACAAAGAGGTGGTTTTCACTTGATTTGTCACCCCATAAATTCCTCACTTTGGTTAACTCTTGCTCTCCACTTCATTGCTTCCTTGTGCTCTCTTCCGAATATCTGCTGGTCTATCTCTACATCCTGTGTTTCCAATATTAGTTATAGTCTAATTTTTCCAACCCCTTAAGAAATAATGGGACCTCACCAAATCCAGCTGGACCAGGACTGAATGAGCATGCGATCAAACCGGACTCTCTAAATGTGATTGAAAATGGGGGCCGGGCGGTGGTGGCGCACACCTTTAATCCCAGCACTTGGGAGGCAGAGGCAGGCGGATCTCTATGAGTTCGAGGCCAGCCTGGTCTACAAGAGCTAGTTCCAGGACAGGCACCAAAACTACAGAGAAACCCTGTCTCAAAAATCAAAAAAAAAAAAAAAAAAAAAAAAAAAAAAAAAAAAGAAAATGGGGGCTGACTGAGAAGCCAATGATAATGGCACTGGCTTTTTATTCTACTGCATGGATTGACTTTGTGGGAGCCTGGTCTGTTTGGATGCTCACCTTTATATACCTGGATGGAGGGGGGAGGACCTTGGACTTCCCACGGGGCAGGGAACCCTGACTGCTCTTAAGACTAGAGAGGGAGGGGGAGGTTGGGAGGGGGAGGGAAAAGGGAGGGGGGAAGGAGGTGGAAATTTTTAATAAATAAGTAAATTAATTAATTAAAAAATTTGAACGTAAAAATAAATAAAAAAGAAATCCTACCAAGGGAACATCCTAGTTCATTAGCTTCTACAATTATTTAGAGTTAAGCACATAAAGCTGAATGTTTGAAGTTAGGATACTCACACAGGAAAGAAAATGTTTAGCATGTGCTTCTCTGTGATTCCATCAATTCACATGCAAATTTCATAATTTTTAAAACTGAATAGAATTAACATTTATATATATATATATATATATATATATATATCAGATTTTAACATCAGTTGATGAATATCTAAGCTAATTTTATTTCCTACCTATTGTGGATAGTATAGTAATGAACATCTCAATTGTACTCTACAGAGTCCTTTATAACAATATAGGACCTTTCCAATCCTTCCAACTTCCCTCTAGAACCTTTTATTCAGGATTATAGCTCAGTCTTTAATTGAGCTAGTTGTCTTATTGGGGTTTTTTTTTGGTTCTTTTTATTTTCTATATAATTATCTTCTGTCAGATAAATAGCACACAGATATTTTCTCACATTCTATATATTGACTCTATATGTAATAGACAATATTCTTTGTACAGAATCTCTTTCCCTTTTATTTACAGATTTGTAACTTCATTAACTTTCATGTACTCATGATTAATCTTATTTATTTATTATATATGTATGAGTTGAACATGTGAAGTCTGTTCAGTGTTGTTCATATTTGTGTGTATGTGTGTTTAGAATTGGTCTCTCTTTATTTAATAACTTAGAGAATCTTTCATTGAGAAGATTGATTCTCCCTCCATTGGGAGCTGTTAATTATCTCCAGCTCTTCATCTAAAAATGGATCCTTGTGAAATTTTTTAACCCAGTTTGGCATGTCAAATGTTATGGTCATTTTTCGTGTCTTGTTAAGGCAACCATATTGTTGAGATTTCATGTGTAAAGCTTTCTAAACATGTAAAGAAGCCCCTATAAAACAGTAGGCATGCTGGTCATACTACCCTCTCTTCCTTGCTATTCTCTTAACTCTACTGGTAGGGAGTGAACTGTAGATTTACTAGTAGAGGCCAATTACACTGAGGTCACTATTTTTCTTCATTTTGATCAGTTTTAACTGATTAAATGATTTCCATTTACATGCAAAAAAATTATCTGATGAATAGAATATTCATTCATGATGAGTAAAACATTGCATTATTATATGGGTACAGGATTCATGTTTAGAATGTAGTTAGAAAACAATTATAGTTTGGTAAAGTGACAATATCAGGACCTCCTTAAGGGTACTTCATCATACCAGACATGCGTAGTTGATTAGGTTTACAGTACCAGACTTATTTTTCCTCCTGTTGAGCATAACTTAAGTCCAAATAGTCAGTTGCTGTCTAACACCATGATGAGTACCAGCATTGTACATTTAGAGATATCTTGCCATCTTAATCATTGTGTGGTTTTAGTCTTTATAGGAAGTTGGATCCTTTGATTGCTTTTCTCCCATCCCAGCTTTCTGTTGCTACCAGAGCTTCTGGTCTTATCTGAGTTGTCTTGGCTTCTAGATTAGATTCAACTTGATTGCTCTATGTCTTAAATTTGGCATATGTGGTGCATTTACCTATTGGGTATTGCCTTCAGTTTCTAGGAGAAAAAAGGGCAACAACAAAAACCTGTATTGTTTTGCAAATCTCTTAGGCTCCATTATCCAACTCCTAGAGAGGAAGTTTCCTATGCATGTTACTGGGATTTTGATTTGATAGTGCTTGACTTCTAGGGATATGGTTATACCACATGTCAAAACTTATTTTAAAATATTCATACATATATGTATGTACACATATGGATTAATGTATATGTACATTTATATGGTATATGTAATTTTAAGTAAACATCAAATAATATGATTCCCAATGGTTTTTCCTAGTATTATTTATCCCTCCTCCTCCTCTTTACCTGCCCCTAGGCATTTTCATTGAATACCCCTGTCTGTTCTCCTGTTTCCTGTAGTTTTTTTTTTCTTTTCTGCTATCTGTATTTACACCAGGTTTTTTATTTATATTTGATGATTCAGGCTTAGGAATAATAACTAATAAAGGACATGGAAACTCTGTCCTTCTGGCCTGGACTAACTCACACAGTATAGTAATGTATACTATTACTATATATATATATATATATATACATATATATATATATCCATCTATCAATCTGAATAATTCATGATTTCATTTTTTAGCAGCTGAGTAGTGGTCACAAGAAGAACGTATTTAATATCTATTTGTCTGCTGGGCATTTAGACTATTTCCTTTTCCTGTCTATTGTGAATAGGACAGCAATGAACATGGCTGAGCAAGTATCTGTGGAGTAGAATGTTGAATTGTTCTTTGGCGTTTGTTTCTATTTCATCATGCATTCAAAAGGTATGTGTTGAAACTGAGGATACTGCAACTCTGTGTTCACAAATTGGAACAGGTTTGAAGTGCTCTCTCTCTCTCTCTCTTTCTCTCTCTCTCTCTCTCTCTGTGTGTGTGTGTGTGTGTGTGTGTGTGTGTGTGTGTGCATATGTGTGTATGTGTGTGTGTACACTATGGATGTGATATATCCTCTCAGTTTTTTGGTTGAGAAGCATGTGTTGCCTGGCAGCAACATATGTACCAGAGTCTTAGAATGAGACCACATTTATCTGAATTCATCAGCTTGTACATAGAGGAAGAAAGTTGCAGTAAATGCAGGAGGTTCAGAAACTGTTGGTCAGCCTAGATTAATTGAGCTTGTTGATTTGCAAAAGTATGCAGGAGAGGCAGAGATTCTTGCTATCCTTTCTGTTTTTACACTGGATGCTGGTGGTGAGGAAGTGTGCATATGAGCTCTTTCTTATGTTCTTGTAATGTAGAACTTCTATGTTGAACATTATTTCTTGTGTGAAAGACGTACCTTTTCCCACTTTTTATTATTTCGTCTACAATACAGACAGGGAAAAGACAGGATAATTTTTACCCATCAACAGTCCTATATGCTTGCAGTCATCCGTTACAGGAGAGAAATTAATTTTTTTGTCAAAACTGAGATTTTGTATAGCATACACTTAATACTACATTTTCCTGATAAGTGTTGAGAAGAATATTTTATTATACCCTGCTTCTCTCTGTCACACTCCCAAAACAAAATTCAAAATGTATGACCTATTTTAAATAAGAGATTTTTCTCTACTGTTTTCATGGACAAATGTGCAGGTGAGTACCTGAAAGTCTACAAAACTACTTTTATAGGCCTTATATTAAACACTATTACAAAATGTGACCATCAACATTCACAATTTGTAGATCAGATTCAGCAAACCAGATGTATGAGAAAAGCATTAATATTTCCAGGATAGTTAGTAACTCAACAAGTAATTATTGAACTACATTTTTCTGAAGTTTTTAATAAATAGCAAAGACATATATGTACATAAATTTCAAAATGGAATTTATGAATAATAAAGTCTTGAGTTATAGACTTTAATTTGTGTTTCTCAACATATAAATTAAAACTTTGCAGATAGCCTTTGATAAATTTGGTTTTCAAAGCTTTATTAATATTTAAATATCAAAACATTTAAAGTATTTGTTTCCTATCTATACAAGATTGTCACGCTTAATAGTTTGGCAGCTACATTGAGATTTACTTCATATGGATTATACATACTTATTTCACTTAAATTATATGCTCCAGTGCTCGCACTCTCATGCATACCTTAGGAATGTAACATAATCATTTCCATATAATGAAAGTAATGTGAAAATTATAATTTTAAATCAGTCACACACTTTTGTTTCTCAATGCATATAGAAAATGTGTCTTTTAAAGCAATGTGCAAGCTTCAGTTTAAGGAGATTTATTTCCTAATGATGAAAAATAGCCTCATGAGTCTCTAAGAGATGTCTTCTAATGGAGGATACTGCCTTTGTGTTGATGATGGTTAGTGCAGGTTGGTACCTGTTCAAGGGTATGGTTACTCTGGAAACTTCTTAAGTAAGACAAGGATGACATTTCCCAGAGCACTGGAACATTCCTTTCATGAAATTGTTAAACTTTCATAAAAGTATATTTTCTACATTGAGCACCCATTCCTCTATGTTAGTTCCCATAGACCATTTGCTTCTACCTGAATGCCATATATTATATCTGCATAAACTCTAGTAACCAAAAGAGAGAAAATCTGCTATGCCTGTCTTCCTGAGACTTCCTTATTTCCATTAATATGATGAGCCACAGCTGCATCTCTCTTACTGAAGATTATGTAATTTTTGATTTTATGGCTGAAAAAATTACATATATATATATATATAAAACTTTAATGCATTCCTTTCTTTTAGAACATCAGTGTTTTTTTCATAACTTAGGTATTGTAAACATTGATGTAGGAAATGCTGCTGTGAAATTAAATTTCTGTGGTATATTGATCTATACTCTATTGGGTAAATAATCAGAACTGATACAGCTCAGTAATATTAGGTATCTCTAGCTTGAGTGTGTGAGAAACCTCCATATTAACTCTTATACTAGTTAAGTCTGTTTCCATTCTTGTCAGGCGTTTATGTCTTTACTTTTCTTAGCATCCTTGACAACATTCGTTTACTTTATTACTAACATTCTGAGTAGAATAAGATGGACTCTCAATTTAGTTTTGATTTATATTTCTCTGGTGGCTAATGAGGCTATTTTGTTTTTTGTTGTTATTGTTGTTTAGTCTTATTTATGATGTCTATCTACTTGAAAGGTAAGTTTATAGCATCTGTAAAGTCGACATTTTTTCCCCATTCTGTAGATAGTCTCATGACTGGATATAAGTATTGAAGTAATGTTCTTGTTTTTCTGTTTGTTTGTCTGGCTTTGGTTTCCTTATCATAATCTTTTTAATTTCATGGTATCTCACTAATCAATGTTAGCAGTATTTCCTATTCAGGAAGACCTTGCTCCTGTCACCAGCTTGATTTTTTTTCTCTCTTAGAGTTTTAGAATTACTGTTTTTCTTCCAGTGCATTTGGCCTTCAGTAGAACTTTTTTCAAAACCTATTGCCTAAAACCTCACTGCTGCCATTAAACAAAGCTCACATCACTGGAAACGTATTATCCTTACAACAGTCTTTGTGACATTCTCCTTAGATTGAGATTATACCTTAGAAAACAGTGGTATCTACTTCCAAGAAGAAAGTAATCATCTATCTATTTTATATTTACATAGTCGCATTTTAGCACATAGTTATGTTTTGTTTTCAGTTCTAGATCTCTTGCTATCTCCACACATCTGGTTGTGACGGTATTGAAAACTTCACAGCCATTCAACAGTGTCAGAATTTTCGTATCCCATACTCTTGTCAAAGTGGACATACTCAACTCCTCCCATGATTCTCTAATGTAAGAAATTATTTCTTAAATGGTGAATATTTTTCAAAAGACTATCAGAATCACTATATATATTTTGGCTGTAAACTTACAAAATATATTTCTTAAATATTTTCCCGAATCTAAAATGATTACTTATTCCATGGGCTGAAGAGTGAGTATCAATGTAGAAGACATATAAACAATGCTGTTATTTTTGAGATTATTCTCTAGATATCCATATTCATGGATATTAAAATCAAGTCAAACCTCTCTCTCTCTCTCTCTCTCTCTCTCTCTCTCTCTCTCTCTCTCTCTCTTCTGAAAAACCACCAGTCAATGCCAGACAGTTTTATTCAGCAAAAATATCTATTAAAGTACACATAGGAAAAAATGCTTCATTTTAAAGGGAAGGACAAACACAGTTAAAAGGTCACAGTAAAAATATAAAAATCACATCTAAGAAAACAAAAAAGGAATTAATAAACATTCTGAATGATAACTCTGGATATTAATGGTCTCAACGCCTCCAGTTAAAAAAGTCACAGACTAAATTTTTACAACGTAGTCTGTAGAACAAATTTCCCCTGGCTATGTGGGCTGTCCTGTGTCTCAAGCCATGATAGGGCAATTGCCCATCAGTATTAGCCTGCCAGATGGCAGGGTCCTGAGTCTTCAAGTCACCTGTAGTATCTGGGGAACTCTTGTGTCTGTGTGGGACATGTGCTGTCTAGAGAATCCTTGCTCACATACTGGCATTAGCCATAAAGGAAGAGAGATGGGGAATAAAAAGTGGTAGTCCACATCAAGCAGCTGTGGGGTTTAGGCAACCCAAACGGAGGGGTCTGGGAGAGGAAGAACAGATAGTCTACTAGGTCTTTGTACCATTTATGCTGGTTGAGAGTCTCTAGTATTGAGTAGGATGGATCAGGCAAGTCCTGGAGGAAGGAAGAATGGAAGGGACGAGGTGGTCTTCCTTGGCAATAAGAGGATGTAGGCTTGGGTTTAGTCAACTCAATAGAGGGGGTCAAGGAAAAGCAGAGCAGGCAGTCTACCTGGGTCTTTTTACCTTCACCATGTGTGCTTGCTAAGGAGAACTCTGTATGGTGTCAAGTGAGTTACGACCAAAAGTGTGGATAAGCAATTCTCATGGAAGCTAGACAGTCTGTGTTCTTACTTCCAAAAGCCAACTACTGTATGATATCATTTTCACAACAGCATAACACAGTCACCCTGTAATGCATATCCAAAAAAACTTATTAAACTTACTTCTCTCTGAGACAGAAAAGGAAGTATCCTCATTTCTTTTCTCTTTGATAATAATATGTTCATATACAATAAAGAATGTAGGTCATATACAGCCAGGATAGATACAAATAAAACCCAACACAAAGTAACAAACTTACTCAAATCATCATTATGAGATTTCTTTTTGAATTATAAAAATTTGATGTTCAGTTCTTAAGCATGAATTTTTTAGATTTTTTTAAATTTTTATTTTATTTAATTAACATTTTTTCATTTATTTTATATACTTACCACAGTTTCCCCTCCCTCTTCTCTCCCCATTGACACATTTCCTCCCCTTCCACTCCTATCTACCCCCTCCTCACCCATTCTACCTCCTTCTCCATTCAGAAAGGGACAGGCCTCCATGGGCCTTCCCTTGCATCACGATTGAGTGAGAAAATCTAGCATGGGGAACATGTTGCCAAAGATCAGTTAAGTACCAGAAATAGGTTCTGATGTCACTACTAGGAGTCTTACAAAAAGACCAAGCTACACAACCGCCATACACAAACAAAGGGCCTAGGTCGGTACCATGCAGGCTCCCTAACTGTTGGTACAGAGTCCATGTACTTCCAAGAGCTCAGGTCAGGTGTCTCTGTAGCTTTACCCATCATGACCTCAACCTCCTGGCTTGTACAATCCTTCCTCCCTTTCCGCTGGAGGATTCCTTACCCTTCATCTCTGTTCTGTGCTTGGCTGTGGATCTCTACATCTGCTTCCATCAGCTACCAGGTCAAGACTCAATGGTGACATTGAGGGTAGTCACCAATATGCTTACAGTAGACGACCAGTTCAGACAATATGGCTATTGCTAAGAGTCAGAGATGGGGTCATCTCTCTGTATAACATCTCTGGCATATGTTTTGTAGACCAGGATAGCCTCAAACTCACTGACATCCCTTGTGCCTCTGCCTCCCAAGTGCTGGATTAAAGGTGGCTACCAGCACTGCCCAGCTAAGTAAGTGCAGCTAATTGTTTCAAATTACAAACAAAAGACACATGAAAGACAGAGAAAGAAAAGAAACAGTACTCCCAAACTTGTTCTATAAAGTATTAGTCAATTAATAAGACCTTGTAAAGACACAACTAAAAGCACAGACACACATACACAAACACACACACACACACTAAATTATAAATAAGATATAATTATAGACCAATACCTCTGGTAAATATACATAAAAATCCTAAATATAGTAAATATATTCTCAGCAAGCTGAATTCAAGTATACATCAAAAAAGACTCCTTACTGATTTATATCCCCTTGATCTCTTTTTGGTGACTTGTTGCTCAAGAACTTCTGGAGGCATCAAATTCCCTGACCTCAAACTCGACTACAGAGCTACAGTACTGAAAACAATCTGGTATTGGCATAAAAACAAACAGGAGGACCAATAGAACTGAATCAAAGACCCGCATATTAATCCACACACTTTTGAGCACCTGACATTCGATTGATAGAACTTACAAAAAAATTATTTTAAGTTGTTTTTCACAAATTCATTTTGTTTTGATTTATGCCTATGCATGTTTGTGTGTTTTGAGGCAGAGTAGCTGTATGGGTTCCAGCAGAGGCCAAAAAATGAAACTGGATCCCCTGAACCTGGAGTTACAGGGGATTCTATGTTCCTGAAAACAGGTTAGAGAAGCCAACCATACATCCTGTGGAAGAGAAATACTGATCTTAACCTGTAAACCATGTGTTTATCCCTATTTTAAGTTATAATGAACAGATTTACATTTAAATATCTGAATGATCAAAATTGTTACAGAAGAGCTGACACCAACTGTATCCTTAGAATAAATGACTATTAATCTCATTGGTGGCTTGCTGTATTGTGGTTAGTATTTTGACTAAAGCCTATTTTTGAAATATAAAAATAAATAAGATGTTCTGTTAAATCCATGTTGTCAACAGATGCCTTATCATAGAGGCCTCACTGGCATATTCTTACAGCACAGACTGAGAAAATAAATGCAGCTGAGAATCACTCTAGGGTTTTCAAAAATTGTATATGATCATCAAATTCATCCTCAATCCACTGGTTGCACTAAGTTTCAACTAGGTCAATATAGAAGGGAAACTGCATAGCAAAGCAATGGCTTTTTCTCTCCAGTGATAACAGTCCTAAAGATCATCTTCTTCTGATGTCAGGCTGTTTCTTTTACAGTGAAAACCTGTTGTTGAGCATGCTCACTTCATCAGTTTCCTCAAGTTCTAGGTGACCCGCTGCAGCATCCATGTCAGCCCTACTTTCCAACTTGTACTTTTATGTTGTAGAGATGATGTTGTCTTTAACGCTCACCAAAAATTAAATAACTGCTTCCTTCAAACTTGCATTATGCAACTTCCTAACCTCACTTTGTGTCATAGAGTTGAGAAGAATAGGAGACTGTTCTGTATTAGGTTTGGGTTTTAAAGGGTGATGTAGGTAATCTGTTCTTTCATATTACCTACCCTCTTCATATCAGCAATAATGTTATACCATTTTAAAATACCCATATGCTTTCTGGATAACTCTTTAATTTTCTTAAGAAGAAACCTCCCTTTGCATTCTCAAGTTCACTCTTGGGAGCAAGACAAAGCCTAGTCGTGAACTACCTCAACTTTTGAGCTGTCTCCTTGTTGAGCATAATCATCTCTGCCTTTTGATTTAACATAAGAGGCATGTAATTTTTCCTTTTATTTGAAACCTTATGTGTTATTGCAGAATTTTAATACCATAAATTTAATGCAGTTACATTCTAAGGGATCAAGGAAAACAGGGAGAGGAAGAGAAGGGCAGGGGAACAGTAAGAACACACACATTTTTTAAGTACACTGTCTCATATGGATGCATTTTGTGTCACCACAAAACAATAACAATAGTAACATCAAAGATCCCTGATCACCGATGATCATAACATATGCAACAATAATAATTCAATAATGAAAACTTCTGATATATCTGGAGAATTACCAAGGTACGAAGGAGACATAAAGTAAGCACATGTTGGTTACAATAGTACCAGATTCATTCAATGTGTTCAAGACTAGACTTACTCAATTCCCCCACCTTCAACTTGTGAAACCTTTACAGCCTAAGAAGTTAAATGCCACAAAGTGTGAGGATGATGTCTGCTTTATTTACTAAGTTACATGACATGCCACTGCTACAAACTCACAGAGCATTGTTTCAACCCCTGTCCACAAAACTTATTGTGTTTTCTCTCTCATTTTTTAAACCCATTAAGCCAAATGGTCTGCCCCAGAGTTTGGTCGCTCTACCAGGGTGGTCATATTATTAAAAGAGAATGCATCTCTTCTTCTTTCAGTATCTGCCAAGTGACAAGGGCTCCTAGAATAGTGATGAAACCTTTGCTAACTTTTCTCTTCCTTACTCCTCCATGTTGGCACTTTTTTTTTTCTGGCTTAGGTCTTGTTCATAAAATCACAACTGCTGTGAGTTTATATGTACAACTGTTCTGTTGTCCCCAGAAATCATTGTTTCCTCGTATTCATCCAGCAGCACTGGGTCTTGCAATCTTCCTGCCTCCTCCTCTTCAAAATCCCTGTGTGATATGAGGTAGGGGTGTGATACAGAAGCTGAATTTAGGCTTTGGGATGCCCCAGTTTCATATTCTCAGCACCTTGTTCAGTTGTGTGTCTTTGTATTAACTGCCACCTATCACAAGAAAATGCAATTTAAAGGTGTTTACAGAAGTCCATTGAGCAGTAATAAGTTCTACCCTAGTGCCTATGACCTATGATAAACTGAGACTGCGCTTCCATTTCCCAGCCACCCGGACCTGAATAATCACACAAAATTTATATTAATTATAAACCTGTTTGACCAGCAGCTCAGACATATTCCTAGCTAACCCTTAGATAGTAAATTAACCCATTTTTTAAAATCTGTATATCGCCTTGAGGTTGTAACTTATTGGTAAGGTTTAGGAATCTTTCTCCTTCAGTAACTATATGGCATCTCTTTGACTTTGCCTCTTCTCTATCTTTATCACTGCACAAATTTCCTGCCTGGCTTCACACTGCTAAGCCATAGACCAATGCAGCTTTATTCATCAAGCAATAAAAGCAACACATATACAGAAGGACATCCCACATCATTCTATCTAATTGAAGAGTTTTGGACCCAAAAGTATTTCATGTATGAGATATATATCTTAGAGTGAGCCTTAAATATCACCAGAAAGTTGTTTATTTACATAACACCTGTAACACAGCTATGGAAGACTGAAAAGTGCTTAAAACTATGATCTACAAGGTCTGTACCCATGATAACCAATATTAATTGATTTATTTTATATGTTTGTCTGAAATATAGAGATCAAAATAATAGAGTATATTTTTCCTGGCAATATCTCAGGTACGAAACTCATTTCTTTGTGGAATCACTTATAAATGAGAGTTTAAATGGGAAATCATTCCCATTGTGCTCCCAATAATCAACAATGCAAGTGAGTTATAGATTGTCCTTGGTGAAGAGAATTTATTATTTTTCTAGAAAATACACACATTATTTCTAGAAAATAAGAATGTCTCCTTACCTATAGCTATGAAACCTCTAATTACTGGTTTTATAAAGTAACCGTGTCTAAACTGCTGATCTTCAATATGCTTATTTGAATTAGAGAGGAGACTAGTTTTTCCATAAGAATATTAGATAATATTTTTTTCTGTTTTGAGTTAGGTTCTTGTTATTTAGCCTGGCCTAATCTAACATTGAATCCAGAAACTCCCTGCTTGTCAGTCTCTTGAGTACTAGTCTTGCAGTTATGTGTCACTAAGACTAATGAATAAATTGGTTTTTAAATTTAAGTTTCAGTATACTAACTATACTCCCCAAATGGAGCTGAACAATTATTTTATTTGATAATAATTTAAATATTTCTAGAAGTTGAATTATCGCAGACTATTTGCACATTACAAAGTTAAGCTTTAAATATAAACATTTTGAAACAAAATAGTAATACTTTGCAGGTAAGACTTAATAACGCATATTTGTCTGAAAATTATGATGTTCAGGCTACACTACCTTAAAAGAGTTACACAAAACTGATGAATATCTCTCCAACTTACGTAGGACCTTCTACCATGCAGCAGATTACAAACCCTAGGTAGAATAGCACTTGAACATAGAAGGAACATCTGTCACTCAGAGAGAACCTTTTGTAAGCATCAGAGATTTATGTAAAGTTTGACACCAATAGCTCCTAGCATAGGTCAACCACACCTCTACAACTATCTGCCTTTTCATCAAACTTTGTCCCTAATGGACACATTTGTCTGTTTCTGCTGGCTTTTATCTCCTTATAAAGATCTTCATGCCACTACAAACTTATAAAATTTCTCCTTTTACTTTGTTTCCATTTCATTTCAGCCTCAGCAACAAATTTTAAATGGAGGCAAAAAAAAAAATCATCTTTCCTTGTCCTACTGCAAACAAGCTCCTTAAAGAAGAACCTGGGCAGACAACAGTCACAGCTGCCTTGTCCTGACTTCCTTGTGTATGTTAGATCTGGGGGAGGCCCTCCCTTGCATTCCTTTGTACTCAAATTGTGTTTTCTTTTTTTAAGACATTCTTCCTATCTTTATTCTTTCAGGGACAAGTAAGTGTAGAGATTTAATCATCTTGTTTATTTCCTGGAAGGAATATTTGCTGCCCGAGTCATTTCGTTTTAACCACCAGATTTCAACACATGGAATTAAGATATTAGTTGACCACAACTTGTTGTAATGTGCGAAAATGCTGTCTGCCATTTTATGTGCTTTCTTGTGTCTCCTTTGCATTCTGTAAGCTTTTCCCATTTCCCCTCTTCCTGTGGTTATAGATTTCAAGCATCTGAATTTTATTTTGAGTCAATTGGAAACATTAGGTTGTTGTAGATTATACACCGGGGATCTGAATGGGAAACTTGTTTATTTCATCCATATGGGTCCTATTGTAACTTCACCAGGAAAAAAAAAAATTCTACAAAAGAGCACCTCAGTGAGAAGGCAAATGGAGTTATTTTTATTTTAACTCCAAAAGGGAAAACTAAAGTTTCATCCTAGGGAGCATTCCATCTAACCAGATCACTCCCATGTTTACAGAATCTGAGCCACGTGTCTCTGTCCTATACAGCTGAACTTAAAACTACTTATTACTGTAGGCCCCTGGAAATCTAATAGATTTTGAAACTCAGAATATTCAACATCACCTTAGAGGTTTCTGAAACTCCACAGAAAAGCAGAAATCTGTCACCCAGTTATGATGGCACAATGATTTTCACTCCTCTTGGAAACACAAAGAGCCTAATATTTTCATTCCCTTTAGTTGTAGAATGAGACCAAAAAAGGGCACCCCACATTT
Source organism: Myodes glareolus (assembly GCF_982192425.1). NCBI lineage: Eukaryota > Metazoa > Chordata > Mammalia > Rodentia > Cricetidae > Myodes > Myodes glareolus. Next base: position 43,755,064 of record NC_142041.1, on the reverse strand, counting down.
GAGAAAGCTTCCTAAAGCTTCAATTACAGCCGTGTTTTAAGAGGTGACTTTGTCCTTGGCACTGGAGACTTATTAGGGTCTTCTGAATAAGTCATAACAAGGTACCATGTCTAAGATAAGCATATTTTCTGAGACACATTTATATTTCCAATCAATTCTCTTAAAATTTAAGTTATTTAGAAAGTTCTGAAGGGCTAGTAACAGTGTCTCCCTCTGGTTTTCATGTGTTGTCAGAAGTGCTAAAACAGTTTAAATCATACAATTTAAACATTTAACTCGTATCACACAGAAACCTAAATGATTTATGACATCATGAATAATGTCAGGCAACTCTTTATGCTTTAGAAGCAAACATATTATAACAATTCATTTCACAAATATAGAACCTCTCATCAAACTTTAGAAGCAATTTTAAAAGTTATGTATATTATGTTACTAAACATGGAAGCATTAGCATGTTTAATTAAAAGTAAACAAACTGCAGGTAGAGAAACAGAAGCATTCTCTTGTCAGGAATATATGAATCATACTAGAGGAAGCAAGATGACAACCTTGATACGAACACATGATATCTACAAATAGCCTGGTTGAGACATTTCTATTGGTATCGGGACAGTTACCACTCACCCAACTCAGTCTCTGAGAAGTCTCTTTCTTGTCAGGATTCCATTTAGTCCTGACTGGAGCCCTATGCTGTGCATGGATTTTATCTGATTCTACTCTCTATAGATGAGCCTGAAGGACAGAGACTCTTTCTTCATTGTTCAGGTTTGTTCAACCTGTGAAAAACAGTTCACATCTTAGCTGCTCTAGGTGACAAACTTCTTTCCTTATTTAAAGATTATACACAATGCTTTGAAGAATTAACATTGTATGAATCTGTAAATGGAACAGAGTACAAATATGTTTTTTTAGGTAAATAGACACATTTTCTTTAAAATGATTGATATAAAGCAAATTGCTCACTTTAACACTGTGTTGGCAGAGACCTGGCAACTTACCTAAGGTTATTTGCCTCAGTAGAGCAATAGCATCATCTCTCAGAAAATGTCTGATTTTGAGTAAGTCAATTTTCTTCCCCAAGACACAATTTCTCACGCACTTTGGTAGCTCCTGGTTCTTTCTAGATTACTCACAAACCTGGTCCTCTCTATTATACATTAGCTGATATCCTTTGTTTGCACTAGTGTCAGGAATGGCATATTCTCTACAAAGTTCCAGAGCAAAGCCTTTTAGACTTTACGGATCATTATGGAATTTCACATTTTCCTTCTTCACATATTCCGTCTTGTGTCCCTTTCACTTCTTTGAGTTTCTTAAATAATAAAACAAATATTCTTACTTCCTAGAAATAAGTCACAGCTAGTTTTTACTGAAGCTACTATAGATGGTGTGTCCCTCCCCTAAAAGATTGCGTGTGTGAATTTGTCTTATGAAAGTATGCAAGAATAATTTTCATTAAAATTTACTACATTATGTTTTAATACTTTGATACCGGCATATATTAAATTCAGTGAGAATAAACAGATCATATCTATAAAGATTTAAATAATGTTTTCACTTGTAAATTTTATTTTCATTCACAGATAGTTCATCTTATTTCAGAGTTCAACTTGTTTTGTATACCATGGAATAATCTGCCTCACACATGGCTTCCATAAGTGGTATTTGATGGTTGTTCATGAAAACATTATAATTTGGGAGAGCTATGTTAGTGTCTTTACATTGTTTCCTGCTGCATTTCATAAAAAGTTTGCATTAAGTAGATTATAGACATTTTTTTTAAAAAAATTCAGGATATCCTTAATGATCATTCAATCTGCATCTTTCTAAATTCTTCCCCGTACACTTGCAATCAGCTTGACATCACTGGGTATGGAGTGGGAGAAACCTACAGTCAGCTGTGCACTCTGTTACTAACTCTAGCACTCTGCTACTTGGAGGCAGTGTTTATGGCCAGAGGGAACATTAATTACAGGAAAATTCTAGGCATCTGGACACATTATTACTAGTTTAACTGAGAGTAGTGATTTTCAAGCTTTAGCTCAGACACATCCAAAATGGTAATTGGGATGATATTATTAAAAATATTTTTTAAACATAGTGTGGAATATGGAAACCCTAAATTTATTTGAATCAACAATGTATTTAACAATGCTGTTCTTCAGTGAATAGGGAGACAGGGTACACCTGTCTGTGAACTCTCACTGTGTTTTGTTTCAAGAAATCCCATAAGCGTAAGGAGAGCTCCTCTATGTGTATCTCACAGGAGATAGCAATAGAGTGATAAATTCTACACCAGGAAAAATGGTGTTACCAGAGAACATGCTCCAAATCTCTGATATTCAACCTCAGCACTTAGAGCAAACTTCACACTGGGTTGTCACTCCTACCATAATGTTTTTTTATTATGTCAGTCTTATTTGGGTAGATTGAGATTTACTTACTGGATATTTTTAAAGTCATTTGATGAGTAAGACATTGTTTTTCTTCATGTCTGTTATAAAAGATTACTCTTCTATTACTCACTACACTGTTTTACCTAGAAAGGATAGCAATGAATAGACTTTTTTAAGGTTAGACATATGAAAGCAATTATACACACACACACACACACACACACACACACACACACACTTACATGAGAAGATGTAATGCTAGAGAGACTCAAATAAATTTAAAAAATGATGGCATAGTTTGCCTATTCACCAACTAATGAATGTGTCTACACCTTCCGCTTTTTAACTGCTTTGATTTTTTTTTTAAATCAAACACTTGTGTGGTTCATGTTGTACCTGAATTCCCTCTTTTCTTGTATCTGTATTCTTAACATTGCAAATTCTTCCCAGTTTTAGGACCATACAAATGAAAGTACTAAAATCAATACTGCATTGATGTCTGAGTGAATACTACTTTCCATCTCTTTTTTGAACACATGAAACTATGATTCTATGTGACATATGTACAAGAGCTGGTTTTCAAAGTGGCAGTTTGTTACTGTGTTTCTCTTGTCCTTACCAATTGTTTTTAAGATTTTCTTTGTACTTTTAACAAATTTATAAAGTTATAATGTAATCTCATTGTGTTTTTACTTTTGTTTGTTACATATAGAATGTTGAGTGCATCTGTGTCTTTTTATCTGCCATAGAATTAATTTTATCACATTGTGAAATTTATTGCTCTAGAGGAACTTGATTTATAATTTTTTAAAACATTTCTTCCATGGAAAATAGTAAAAAAAATTGTGTTGCTTGGTAAAAAGACTAGTGCAAAACATGAGGTAAATAAAGGCAATATTAACAAGATAACGAACACACAAATGAACAAATAGCAAAATAAATGAGTTAACATACAAAGAAATAATTGTATTTAGGATAATGGATTTTCCTTGTCCTTTTTATTTGATCATGACTTTTAACTAGCTAGAGAAGTTTATTATTTGAATTGATATGTATATTAATCTCAAGCATGAATGATTTAAAATGTTTTTGCCTCTTTTTAAAATTAAAACATCTGACTTGCTTTTGCTTTTTCTTTTTTGTTTTTGAAAACAGAATTTTTAATACAATATATTTTGGTCATGGTTTCCACCCACAACTCCTACTCCCATTCCCTTCTACCAAGATCCATACCTTTTTCTTCTCTCTCCTTGTTATTCCTTCTAAAATTTTATGTGTACTTTAAAAATTGCTTTATTATTTATTAGTAATTGGTCTTTACATATTCTAAATAAAAAATGCTATATGTAAAGTAATTCATTTCCTTTCTTTAAACTTCAAATGTGTGTGTGTGTGTGTGTGTGTGTAGCTACATATGTATAAATAGGGTCTCAAAACATAGCACAAACTGTCCTCTGATTTACTGTGTAAACCAGTGGCCTCCAGCTTCAGACTACTGATTGTCACTACTGCAAGTGTGTGTTAAGTATCTACTTCAAAAAAATACTTCAATGCCTGATTCTATGCCCATGAGTATATGGGAGGCATGGATTGAGTTAAAAGTTAGAATGTGGGATGAGAAGCTAAATAAGATTAAAATATATTGCCTGCACCTGAAAATTCTCAGATAAAATATTATATTGAAAAGTTATTGATTTTGATGACATCTCTCCTCATTTTCTTTTCTCTTCTGATTCATTTGAAGGATATTCTAGCTAAGATATCTTTGTATAACACAGGCTAATCAAAAGTTTCTCCTATGCTTTCCATATGTGCAGGCCTCATTTATTGACAATATTATCACTTCACAATGCATTGCTATCTTTAAAGGAAATATCAGCCATGTAGTTTCTTATCTTATGGCTCTCTGTTATGTTCTATTGATTTCTATACATGTCCATGAGAAGAGTTTTGCTAATCATTCAAACTTACTTTTTGATTATTCATTAACAGATACCATTCTTTTTATTTTGGGTTTATCTCAATTTAAAAAAAGGTTAATTGATGTACCTAAATAGACTGATATTCTCTTTTGTATTCTGAGTGCCTGCACTTAGAAAAATAACAGGGTTTAAAAAGTATTTGTTTTTATTAATTTAAAAACATGAATTTCGATTCCTTTTTGTAGGTTTCCATTTAACTTAATTTTATATTCATTGTTTTAAAGGTTTTCACCTTTTATTAAAAATATATTATTTTCTAATACAATATATTCAAATTACAGTTTCCGCTCCTTCTTTAGTCCCAGTTTTCCCCAACTACCTTATCATCTAGAACCACTCCCTTTTGTCTCTCATTAGAAATGAACAGGCTTCTAAGAGATAACACCAAATATAGCAAAATAAAATATAATAATAAAAAACATCACATCAGGGATGGATAAAGAAAACAGACAGAAGGAAAAGAGACCCAAGAGAAGGAATAAGAATCAGAGACACAATCATTCCCACACTCAGGAGTACCATAAATATTGGTACTGAATATTCTAAACTGAAAGTTGTAGTGTTTATGCAGAGGACATGGTGCAGGCCTCTGTTGATTCTATGTTTGCTGCTTCATGTCACAGTGAGGTCATATGAGCACTGCCTAGTTGTTTTAGAGTGCTGGGGTGTGTTTTTTAAATGAGAATGGCTTGTCTAGGTTTAATAGATTTAAATGCTTGGTCACCATGAAGTAGCACTATTAGGACCTGTGGCCTTGTAATAGGCATTGCTTTGTTGGAGTAACCTTGTTACTAGGGGTAAACATTGAGGTTTTAAAAGCCCAAGGCAGCCACAGTGGCTTTCTCTATACCTGCTGCCTGCAGAAGCAGGACTCTCAGCTCGTTCTCCAATACTATGCCTGCCTGCAAGCTGCCATGCTTCCTGTCATGCTTAATACTATGTGGGGAATTGGTGTGGGAAGTCCTTCTGTGTATGTGTTGCTTTATTGGTTAATGAATAAAGTTGTTTTGACCTATGACAGGGCAAAACAGAGTAAAGCAGAGATTCCAAGTGGATAGAGGAGGAAAGAAAGCAAAGTCCAGGAGATGACATGTAGCCACTGAACGATACAAGACAGTTGTATATACAAGACTTGCAGGTTAACCATGAGCCTCACTGCAAAATATAAAGTAATATGAATGAGTTAATATATGATGTAAGAGTTAGCTAGAAATATACATAAGCTATTGGCCAGTGTTATAATTAATATAGTTGTTTCTGTGTAATTACTTCAGGTCTGGACAGCCAGGAACAAACAAGTAGCTCCCACCTACAGGGAAGAAACCTCTGACATGGTAAGCAAGCCTCAGTTAAATATTTTCATATCTATGTGTTAATGTAGCCAAAGTGTTTCTTCACAGTAAGAGAACACAGATTAAGATATAGAAGACAATGGTGCTGAGGGTAATATATATTATAACAGCCTAGTTCAACATTTATTACTAAATTTATTGTAAGTTTTATTACTAAAGCTGTATAGTACAATACAAATCAGAAATTGTGAGCCTCTAGAAGTTCTTTTATTATTCTGGATGGTTTTACCTATCCTGTTTCTGTTTGTTTGCTTGTTTTTCCATATGAAATTGAAAATTGTCTTTTCAAGGTCTGTGAAGAATTGTATTAGAATTTTGATGGGAATTCCATTGAATTTTTAAATTGCTATTGATAGGATGGCCGTTTTTAACTATATTAATCCTCCTGATCCATGAGCATAGGAGGTCTTTTCATTTTCTGATATCTTATTCAATTTTTTTCTTCAATCACTTGAAATTGTAATCAAAGTCTTTCATTTGCTTGGTTAAAGTTACCCACAAGATATTTTGCATTATTTGAGGCTATTATCTAAGCTGGCATTTCCCTGATATTTTGATTGAGTCAGTTTGTTGCTTATATATAAAAGGACTACTGACTTTTGTGAGTTAATTCTGTATCCAGTTACTTTGCTAAAAGAATTTATAAGCTGTAGTTGTTCCCCAGTGGATTCTTTAGAGCTTCTTAGGTGGCCCTGTTCACAGAACTTTCTGTCCTACCCAGTCCCAAAGCAGTTAAGTCGCCAAGAAAAACACTAAGTTCTACATGAATTATAAACTGGTTGGCCTATTAGTTCAGGTTTCTTATTAACTAATTCTTACATCTTACATTAGCCCAAAATTCATGTCTGTGTTAGCCACATGGTTTGGTACCTTTTATCAGTGAGGCATTTTCATCTTGCTTCCTCTGAGTGACAACTGCAGACTGAGCCTTTACTTTTCCCAGATTTTCCTATTCTGATAGCCTCACCTATACTCTCTGCCAGGCTAATGGCCAATCAGCATTCTATTAAACCAGTTCAAGTGGAAAATCTTTACAGGGTATAAGGCCCTTGTCCCACAGCATAGTCCTGTCATATCATATGCAAATAAATATATATTGACATCCTTCTTTCTAATTTATGTCTCTTTCATCTACTTTAATTTTCTTATTGCTCTAGCTAAGATTCCAGAACTACATTGAATAATTATTGTGAGCATGGACAGCTGTGTTTTGTCCCTAGTTTTATTGGGTGGAATTGCTTTGATTCTTTTCTCCATTTAAGATGATGTTGAATATGGACTTTCTGCAAACTACCTTTATTAAGGTGAGTTATGTCTCCTGTATCCCTAATCTATCCAGGACTTTTATCATGAAGCAGTGAGGGGTTTTTGTCAAAGGCTTTTTTCCTCATCTAGTGAAATGATTATGAAGATATTTCTTTCAGTTATTTTATATGGTGGGTTATATTTATTGATTTCATATATTGAGGCATATCTGTATCTCTGGGATGAAGTCTATTTTATTATGATGTGTTTATTTTGTTGTCTTCTTGGATTCATTTTGATATATTTTTACATTTATTTATATGAGAGCAGTTACTCTGTAAATTTTTTTGCTTAATATTTTTGTGGATTGGGTCTCAGGGTAACTGTGGCCTTATAAAATGAATCAGGGAATGTTACTTCTGTTTGTAATTTGTGGAATAATTGTAAGAATGTTATTACTAACTTTTCTTTGAAGGTATGGTAGAATTACATGCTAAAACCCATCTGACACTGGGCATTTTTGGTTTGGAGACTTTTAACGATAACTTCTAGGCCTTTATAAATTGCTTATCTTATCTTCATTTAACTTTGGAAAATGGTGCCTATCATTAAAAATATTTATTTTTATATATTTCTGAATTTGGTGGAGTAAAGATTTTAAGGTATGTCCTTAAGTTTCTCGTAATTTCCTCAGTGTCTGTTGTTATGTCTCATTCTTCTTTTCTGATTTTGTAAATGTGGATGTTTTGTCCTTGCCTTTTATTAACTTTGATAAAATTAGTCATTGGTAATTAATTTTTCAAAGAGTCTATTCTTTATTTTATTTACTCTTTGTTCTTTTCTGTTTGTTTCTATTTTATTGATTTCAGCCCTGAGTTTGTTTAATTCTAGTCATCTTCTCCTCTTAAATATAATTTTTTCTAGAGTTTTCAGGTATGTAATTAACTTACTAGTATTACAGTAATACAATCTCTAATTTTTTTTACAGAAGCCTTTATTGTTATTAACTTACCTTTTAGAAACACTTTATTGTGTAGCATAATGTTAGGTATGTTGGTAACTGTTTTCTTTGAATTCTACAAAATTTTTAATTTCTTTATTTCCATCTTGATCATTTTTTTAGCAGAAGCATTTTAAGTTTTCATGAGTTTGTAGGCTTTCTGCTGTTTCTATTCTTTTTCATATCTAGTTTAAAACTCATTGTGGTCTGATAGGATGCAAGGAGTAATTTCAGTTTTTTTATATCAGTTGAGACTTGTTTTGTATCTGAGTATATGGTCAATTTTGGAGAAAGGTCCATGAGGTACAGAGAAGAACAAATATTCTTTTTGGGGGGTTGAAGTATTCTGTAAATTAGTTTATAGCATTATTAGTTCCAGCATTTCTCTGCTTAGCTTTTGTATGGATGGCTTTTCTGTTGGTTAGAATGAGGTATTGAAGTCTCCCACTTATAGATTATGAAGGTCAATATGTGATCTAGACTGTAATAGTGATTCTTTTAAAGATGTGGGTGCTCCTGTGTGTAGGGAAAAGATGTTATAAAATGAAATGACATTTTAGTGGGTTGTTTTTTTCTTTGATGAGTGTGTAGTGTGCTTTTTTTCTTTTCTAATTAATCTTTGATGTCTATTTTGTTTGATTTTAGAATGACTACAACATCTTGCTTCTTAAGTCCAATGGAATATCTGTCTCCAATGCTTTTCTCTGAGTTGATGTCTATTCTTTATATTGAGGTGTGTCTCTTGAGTGTGGCAGAAGGAGGTGATCTTTTATTTTTTATCTTTTATGTCAGTCTGTGTCTTTTCATTGGAGAATTGAGACCATTTGTATTGATAGATATCAATGAACAATGATTGTTGATTCCTGCTGTTTTATTGTTGTTTGTGGTGTTAGTAGTGTTTGTATTTCTGCACGATTCTATGTGTCTGTTTCCATTCTTTTGATTTTGCTGGTGTGAGATCATTTATCCCATGTTTTGGGGATATAGTAACTTCCTTAAGTTGGATGCTTCCTCCTACTATCTTTTGTAGTGCTGTATATGTAGATAGATGATAGGGGAGTTCAGCCAATCATATTCTGTTTTGGGGGTGGCACGAGCGCCCGCCGCCGCAGGCTGAGATGATGTGAAGCATGTGGATTTGTGATATGAATTCATTTGAAAAACCTCTTTGGGGGTATGACCATGATTTCTGATGAAACAAGATTGGAATAATTTTCATGATATTTGTATATATATATATATATATATATATAATATATATATATATATTAAAATTTTACATTTGACTTAAAGTACCATGAGAAAATTTGCATATTGCTAGGTGGTTCTAGCCACCTCCTTGGTTTGGGTACTTTTGGATCTGTTTCTGCTGCTGTATTTCAGTGAGTGTAACAAGTGTTATCAGAAAAAGGAGAGAGGACTTCCTGTTGGGGATGTTCTAGAGCCAATGCAGAAGCCTCATGAAGGTCCCGGAGAAATGGGGAAACCAGTCGTCATCCTTAAAGAGGATCAAGAAAAGATGAAAGAGATGTTTAAAATCAATCAGTTCAATTTAATGGCAAGTGAGATGATTGCACTCAACCGATCTTTACCAGATGTGAGGTTAGAGGGGTGTAAAACCAAGGTGTATCCAGATAACCTTCCTACAACAAGCATGGTGATTGTTTTCCACAATGAGGCATGGAGCACACTTCTACGAACAGTCCATAGTGTCATTAATCGCTCATCAAGACATGATAGAAGAGATTGTTCTTGTAGATGATGCCAGTGAAAGAGACTTTTGAAAAGACCTCTAGAGAGTTATGTGAAAAAACTCAAAGTGCCAGTTCATGTAATTCGAATGGAACAACGTTCCAGATTGATCAGAGCTAGAGTAAAAGGAGCTGCTGTGTCCAAAGGCCAAGTGATCACCTTCTTAGATGCACACTGTGAGTGTACGGCAGGGTGGCTGGAGCCTCTCTTAGCCAGGATCAATCATGGCAGGAGAACAGTGGTATGTCCTATCATTGATGTGATCAGCGATGATACTTTCAAGTACATGACAGGCTCTGACATGACTTATGGTGGATTCAACTGGAAGCTCAATTTTCGTTGTATCCTGTCCCCCAAAGAAAAATGGACAGAAGGAAAGGTGACCGGACTCTCCCTGTCAGAACACCCACAGATAGATATTGCTTGAATTTGGATTTATTATGGAATGTCTTATTTTCTCCTTCTAATGGTGACTGAAAGTTTTATTGGGTATAATAGTCTGAGCTTGCATCTGTGATCTCTTAGAGTATGCAGCACAACTCTCCAGGCCCTTCTAGCTTTTAGGTTCTCCCTTGAAATGTCAGGTGTAATTCAAATAGGTCTGTCTTTATATGTTACTTGGTTTTTACCCCTTGCAGCTTTTTAATATTCTTTTGGACTTTGTTGTTATTGTTGTTTTGTCCATTTAGAGTTGTTGTCCATTTAGAATTTCATTTATTATGTGGCAAGTGGGCTTTCTTTTCAGGTACAATATATTGGGTAATCTGTATGCTTACTATACCATATAGGCATCTCCTTTAAGCTTAAAAAATTCTTCTAGATTTGGTTGAAAATATTTTCTGACTTTGATCTTGGATTCTTCTTCTTTCTATATTCCTAATTTCCTTAGATTTGGTATTTTCATAGTGTCCCAGATTTCCTGGATGCTTTATATTTTAGAGTTAACATTTATTTTGTTGTATATATCTATTTCTTTTATCATATTTTCATTGCCTGAGATTCTCTCTTCCATCCCTTGTGTTCTGTTCGTGATACTTGCCTCTGAGCTCCTCCACAAATTTCTAATTTTTGCTTTCCCAGAATTCCATCATTTGGGATGTTCTTTATTGACTTTTTTCAAGTCTTTAACAGTTTTATTTGTTTCCGTCTATTTATATTATGCTGGATATTATTAAGGGAGTTATTATATTTCTCTTTAAGAACCTCTATTATCTTCATGTAGACAGTTTCAAGATGTTTTTCCTGTGCTTCCTCTATCCTGGAATGTTTCCTGGGCTGCTCAGTAGCTCTTTGTAGGAACTGCCTGCTGCCATTGGAGACTGGGATAATGGGTGGATCGAGAGAAGGAAAAATGGAAGATTTCATGATTCATTTGGGAATAAGACAGAAAGGAAAGAGAAAGCACAGCACATTTTTTTTCTGCTACAGAATTGAGGATGAGAGTATGGGGGAGGGTTCTTATACCAGAGAAGAAGGAGAACTGGTGGTCTTTAATCACTGTGTCTGATACCCTAGAAGGGTTGGTCTTTGGATTACCAATGCTGCCTGCTAGAGTTGGGGGCTGAAATAAAACAATACAATGAAATAAGGAAGTCAGGAAGGGAAAATCCATGCTATACACAGGAGATGGGTACATACTGGAGGAAAAGGCTGCCGCAGGTTTTCTGTTACAGAGCTAAGGATGAGACTGAGAGACTGAATCCAGAGGAACTAAGGGAGAGATGAAGATATGCAGTCAGTCAACCTAGTTTCCTGAGAGGAGTGGATTCTGGGTTAGCAAGGGATGCCTGCTGGATTTGGAGACTATGATAAAGCAATGAATGGGTGATGGAAGTTAGAAGGGGAGATCAGGTGGATCCATAGTGGATGTATGGGTGTTGTGGGGAAAAGGAAGCTGAAGCAGGCATTCCTCAGCTGAGGAATTAATAAGGTAAGAGTTGATCGTATCTTGCTCCTTTCTCTGATCTTTTAATAGTTGCCCAGATATCTGGCTCTGGATTTTTAGTAAAAGACAAATTAAAACTCAAGTAAAAACCACAACTCCTAATCCTGGGAACTTTTCTGACTCAATAAAGACTGTTAGGTATGTATGAGAAAACAACACTTGGAACACTAACCATGTCTCACAGTTCTGGAGAGGAGAGTAAGGCATGCATACTCAGAATATGGAATAAAGCCTCAGAAATGCACATAGTGACAACTGTTGAGAGTAAGTTCCCTAGATGCCAAACATATGGAATCAGTGACTGAATCTAGTGTGAATCATTGGGAAAAATGGAAAGTAAAATATGGAATGGAAAAATTTGTATTTACCATACACAAGAGCTTAGATTGGTTGAAGAAAAGAGTGCCTTATCAATGTCTCTTTTACAAACAGATTGAGACATGGGACCCTCTTGTAGAAAAAGCAGCTGTATAAAAGCATATCTTGCTGACATGAAAGAATTGTTTGCATTTGAATATTGTTGTACTTAAAGCATTGTACCCATGTCTATTACTTGTTTTACTTTGCAATCGATGGTAGCTGCTAGCTGACATACGTGCTACAAGGGCAGGGTGTGTTTGGTGCAATGTTTAGTTAAGCCTGCAACAATGCTGAACTCTATGTCTAGAATATGATTAAGTATGAGGTGAGAAAGTGTATTTGGGGAAGCATAAAGGAAACAACGAGGAATTTTATGATGATTACAATGTATTCCTTAAAATATGATGTATTCATTAAAAGTCAAAAAGGAGAGCCAATACTAAAGCTTAACTAAATACTTAATACTTAACTAAATACTTAACTCTGGTTTAAAATTTTTCTCAAAGTATAAATAAAGAGAGTTCATACTATTTGGGACCACTTAAGAGCAATCCACTTGGTGGTCAAAATTTTTTTTTGAGCTGCACCCTTTTTCCACCTCAGCTCGGACCTGAACCTGAGCTGAGACTATAACCTGCAAGTCCACACTTAAATTACCTGTTTCTCTGACTTGCTCAGATGGGGTTTGCACGGAATGCCTGCTTGTGTTGGGGGCTGCAATAATGGGATGATTTTGAAGAAACAAGGTTGGAAAAGAGTTTTGTAACCTGTAGGGATAAGAGAAGACAGAGAGACAACAACAGGTGTTCTGCTGAAAAACTGAGGATGAGACTTAGGAGATTGGAAGGGAAGAGTAAAATCAGAAGTGAACATGTGAACAAATAATTTTTATGCATAAATTAATTAATCTTTCTATTCAAAAAGGAAAAAAAAATATTTGTTTATAATAAGCTTCTTTCTAATATCCTTCATTAGTGTTTTCCCTGCAGTTCTACATATTTCGGCATGAGTAACTCTAACCAAGCAAATGAAAGACCTGTATGACAAGAATTTTAAGTCTTTGAAGAAAGAAATAAAGAAGATACCATAAAATGAAAAGCTCTCCAATGCTCTTAGATAGGTAGGAGCAAATAAAAACATGGCAGTCTTAAAAAAAAGAAATCAACAGAGTCAATGCAATTCCCATCAAAATTTAAATATAATTTTTCACAAACCTCCAAAGAACAATATTCAGTTTCATAGGAAAAAACCCAGGAGAGCTAAAAAAATAATGTATAATAAAGGAACTTTGGAAGTATCATTATTACTTATTTCAAGCTTGACTGTAGAGTTATATCAATAAAAACATATTGGTATTGGTATAAAAATAAACATATATTAATGGAATAGAATAAAAGACCCTGATATTAATCCACAAAGCTATGCACATCTGACATTTGACGAAAAAGCTCAAAATATGTATCTATTGCCATGTACAAAGCTCAAGTCCAAGTGGATCAAAGATGTGAACAGGAATTTAGCTACACTGAACCTGATAGAAGAAAAAGTAGAAGGCAGCCTTTAACACATGGGCACAGGAAACCACTTTCTAAATATAATACCAATAGTACAGAAACTATAAGAAAGAATCAGAAAATGGAACATCCTGAAACTAAGAAGCTTCTGTAAGACAAATAACAGGGTCAACAAGACAAAATAGCAGCCTACAGATTGAGAAAAGATCTTCAACAACTCCACATCTGAAAGAGGACAAATCTACAAAATATACAAAGGACTCAAGAAACTAGACATCAAAATGTCAGATAAACCAACTAAAAATGGCTGCAGAGTGAAACAGAATTCTCAACAGAAGAATATCAAATGGATGATGATGTGGGATTCTCTTCTATAAGCTGTGGTTAATGAAGAAATTGTCTTGGGCTCATGATAGGGAAGCATAGAGCTATGTAGGGAAAACTTCACTGAATGCTGGAGATAGGAGGCAGTCAGGGAAAAGTCATGGAGCCACCACCGGAAACAGATGCCCCAAAACTTTGCTGACAGACCATGACCTCGTGGTGATGCCCTGATTAATGGAGATGGGTTAAATTAAAATATAAGAGTTAGCAAATAAGAAGCTAGAGCTAATAGGCCAAGCATTGTCTTAAATAATATAGTTCCTGTGTGATTATTTCGGGAGTCTGGGCATCTGGGAAATAAACAAGCGGTCTCCTTACAACAGGATGAAAGACATTTAAGGAAATGCTCAACATCCTTAGTCATTAGAGAAATGCAAATCAAAATGACACTGAAATATCATCCTACACCTGTAAGAATGGGTAACATCAAAAACACTGATGATACCTTATGCTGGAAAGGATATAAAGTAAAGGGAAAACTCCTTCATTTCTGGTGGGAGTGCAAATTTATACAGCTACTATGGAAATTAGTATGGCTGTTTCTCAGAAAATTGGGAATCAATCAACCTAGACCCAGCTATACGACGCTTATGTACAAATCCAAAGGGTATTCAATCATACCACAATGACACTTGCTCAACTATGTTTATATCAACATTAGTCATAATAGCCAGAACCTGGAAACAACCCAGTTGCCCCTCAAATGAAGAATGGATAAAGAAAATGTGATACAGTTACACAATGGAGTATTACTCAGCTAAAAAGAAAGACATGATAAAATTTGTAGGCAAATTGGTGAAACTAGGAAAAAAAACATCCTGAGTGAGGTAACCCAAACCCAGAAAGACAAACACAGTATGTACTTGTTCATAAGTGAATATGAGATGTAAAGCAAAGGATAAACTGGTTACAATCTATATAGCCCCTGAGAAGGTAGGTAACAAGGTAGACTCTAAAAGGGATGCATGGATCACCCTGGATGAGGAAATCAAAGAAGTCTCCTGTTAAAACTGGGGGTGGGGAGGCTGTAAGGGAAGGAGATGTGGGAAGAGAACATGAGGTGATGAGATGGACAAACTGAAAAAGGGTTGAAGTGGAAGAGCGATTAAAGAGATGTTTTGATAGAGGGAGCCAATATGAGTTTGGGGAGAAACTTTTTGCTAGAGGCAATTTCCAGGAATCCACAAGAAAGACCCAGGCTAAAACCTCAAGCAATAGTAGAGGGGGTGCCTGAACTGGTCTTTCCCTGTAATCAGATTAGTGACTCCCCAAATTGCCATCATAGAACCTTTATTCAGTAACTGATGGATGCAGATGCAGAGATCCATAGCCAAGCATCATGTTGAGATCTGGGATTAAAGTCAAAGAAATGGAGGAGGGGGTTTATGAGCAAGGGGGTGGGGCAGGTTCTAGATTATGACAGTGAAAACCCACAGATACACCTGACCCAAGCTTGTGGGAGCTCACACACCCTAGACCAACTCCTAGGGAGTCTGCCTATGGCTGAATTAGGCCCTTTGCATATGGGTAACAGTTATGTGGCTTTGTCTATTTGTGGGTGCCCTGGATGAGCCACCAGGAATTATTTTTTGTTCATGAGTTTGCTTTCTGGAGCCAATTCCGTATGGTGGGGTGTCTTGCTGAGCCCTGATGCAAGAGTAAGGGGCTTAGTTCAACTTGATGTGTCTGGCTTTGTTGACTCACCATGAGAGGGCTCACCCTTTCTGAGGAGTGAATGGGGCTGTGTTGGGAGCAAGGTAGGAGGGGTGTAGGAGGAGAGAAAAGAAAGGGAATTATTGTTGGTATGTAAAATGAATAAAAAATTTAAAATTAAAAAGTTCCAAATCTAATGAAATTATATGTGTGTATGTATGTATATGTGTATGTATATGTATAAATAGGCAAAAGCACTTAGAACCCAAACTGAGAGCCCCATTCCATACTACATTTTAATGAAGATGTAAAAAATACAAAGGTAAGAAACAATAATAATATGTGTAAGGGGAAAACACCAATTCACCTACAATGGCACACAAAATAATATATCTATTGTTAGCAGCCCTAAAATCAAAAAAGCATGGAAAAGTTTACTTCAAGACCTCAAAGTAAGTACCAACTAGCATTGCTAAGTTCAGCAAAGCTATCTTCATATTATTATTATTATTATTAAATTAATTAAAATATAATTATAGCCAAGCGGTGGTGGCACATGCCTTTAATCTCGAAACTTGGGACACAGAGGCTGCAAATCTCTGAGTTCAAGGTCAGCCTGGTCTACAATAGCTAGTTCCAGGACAGGCTCAAAGCTACAGAGAAACCCTGTCTTGAAAAACAACAACAAAAATAAATAAATATATATATATAATTATATCATTTCCCATTAATATATTCTCTCAAACCTCTGCCATACCTATGCCACTCCCTTTCAAATATATAGCCTATTATTCTTTAATTATTACTGTTACCTATATTTTATGTAAGCCAATAAATATATAAGTTCAACAATAGAGTCTGTTTGGTATTTCTTTTATATTTTTAGTTGCCTTCTGATCCAGGCATAGAAATCCCAGCTAACTCTACAAAAACCATGTCTGCCTGAATACTGCTGTCATGCTTCCCACTATGACTACAATGACTAAACTTCTGAACTATAAGATAGCCCCAATTAAATGTTTTTCTTTATTGGACAAAATAACTTATATTAGAAAAAAACCGTTCTCCAATATTTGGGTAGGGATACTCCCGTGAGAGAGTAAATTTCTTCTATTCATATAATTCCTATTAAAAGTTTGTAAAAACGGTAAAA
Source organism: Myodes glareolus (assembly GCF_982192425.1). NCBI lineage: Eukaryota > Metazoa > Chordata > Mammalia > Rodentia > Cricetidae > Myodes > Myodes glareolus. The sequence continues at coordinate 43,738,325 of NC_142041.1, read as the reverse complement.
GTTTCAGAACTTTTATAAAATAGAGAACTTTCAAAGGCTGAAGGATAAGTAAACAACTGTAAAACATTTTCTACATGTTAACTATGATTATTGCTTTATTAACTGTATTTATCATGTTAAATGGGTTTTTATTAAAATAAAATATTATTTCTAATCTGCACAGTAATTTTCTGCATTTGTGTCACATAATATGACATTTTAATATAAGTATGTAATGAAAAATGACTGCTTCATAGTGTTTGGCTTGTCACTTCAGACACATATCTTTTATTGGTGTTGATAATATTCAACATTCTGACAACATAACTTATGAAACATTCACCTATCAGCTTTCAATTATAGTTATCGCATGGTAATGTCAAATATTAGAAATTCATTTACCTCCCTCTATCTATTAACTATTTTCCTTCTTACTCTCACTACCTACCATATTTTCAAATTCTGGTAACTACTATTCTGGTTTTTTGCTTCATTGAGACATTTATCTTCCATATGTTTTATTGAGAATGTATTTTTTAATCATTCTGTGACTTGTTTCATTTAATATTGCTCACATTTCCATTGATAATGCTTAAAATAATACAATTTTATTTTTTATAGCTAAATAATATTCCAATATATCTAATATTTTGGATATTGAATTAAATTTGTTGCAACAATAAAGAATATGCAAGACCAGATATCTCTTTATGATGCTAATTTTAGAACACACACTCATATACTCACACACTTGCACACATGAATGCATGCACTCACATGGGCCAAAAGTGGATAGCTTGATCTTACAAGAATTCCATTTTCAGGTGTTGAGGAAGCTACAGACTTATTTACAAGGTGAACTAATTTATATTCTTACTAATATAGCATTTCCTCTTTCTAACGAGTTTTCAAGGTTTGTGATTTTGTTATTAAAGGTATCTGTTTTTGTGGTAGGCACTGTTCCTGCTTTCTTTATTATATAAAAGATTATATAAAACTTAGTTTCTTGGAGCACCAGTGTACCCAGGCAACCTTTGACACTCCTCTAATTTTTCCACATATACACTTGGTCAAGCAACAAATATGGAATAAATTTGTCTGAATGAGTACAGTGTGGACCTCATTGTGTTAGGAGTAGGATACATTTTTCCAGCCTTTTTCTTGTTTTTGTCTTGAAATTTGTCTATGATTCAGAGATACTGACAACACTCTATTTTAGTGAAAATGTTTCCACTAAAAAAAGAACAAAAGAATGTTATCAAGAATGACCTTTGATATTTGTGTGACTTTTAATTTGAGTTCCACTTTGATTAGTTTTTACTTGCTTTTATTTGAGAAACAAATATCTGTACTAAATGTTTATAATTTTACATAATTCTGCTGATACCTAAATTTAATCTTACTAGAGCAGGTTTAGTCATGATCATAAGAAAAATTTATTTTCAGTCTTTGACTTAAAAATATGTAATATTTTGCCAAGTGGTGGCAGCATACCAAATAACCTTAATTTCAACACTTGGGAGGCAAAGGCAGGGGGCCATCTGTGATTTTGAGGCTTTTGGTAGGATTTGACTTGATAGCTTAATAAGTTAACGAAGAGTTACCATGGCTTGTTAGTATAAAAGCAGTGCTTTCATCCTTTTGGTCAACAGTAACAAATTGCAAGATAATGGGATCATAGAGTTTTGGAGTCTTGACAGTTTACAACCACAAGCTGTTAGTTTCTAGGATTCATGTCTATTTCATAGATGTCCCCTTCTCACTGTTGACTCACAAACAACAAGGCAGCCACTTTGTCCTCTTTCATAAGACCACTAATACCATTTGCAGTGGTATTGTGTTCACAAATGAAATATTTTTGAGTGTATCTATCACAAACTCACCAAGTCTTACAGTACAGGCCACGGTATGGGTAGATGCAGGCCTCAAAGAAACCAGAGTATACAAAATGCAGCTGTACCAACATACAATAATTTTCTAGTTATTGCAGAAATTTTTCATTACTTTAAACCACTAATTTTAAAGTTGTGGCAACTAATCATAAATAATACTAGAATTATTATTGGAGTAGTATTAGACTGCTTTAAATAAGAATATGATGACACTGGAAATATAAAGGAAAGAGATGATATAAAAATAAATACAATTTTCAGAAGGTTTAAAGACAAGGCAATTTTTTTCAGGAGATCCTTTGTTATTCTAGGGAGAAAAAAAAGCAGAAAAAATAAAAGATGGAGAAAATTTCAAAGGGGAAAATCAGACAACTACATAAAGAATCATGATGCAGTTTATTAACCTAACATATGTTTGGAAACAATAGATATTATTATATTAATTTTCATTTTACATTTCATTTATAAGTATATAATAATGGTTTTCATAAAAGAGATTATATCAGGGCTCTCATTTTCATTAGCCTACACTAAGCTGAGCCAGTATGATGCCCCTTCATCTTCTTGGTAGAGATGCTGGTGTAAACTGAACATCTCCAGAGATCTCACTTAGTATAGAACTCATGAGCTAATGAGAATGAAAGTGGAAGAATTATTTGTAATTATGAAAGTAGCAATCCTCAAAATTTCAACTTATTACACAATGTTTATTTATTCTGTCTTCTCATTTATAATAAGAGAGTTTGTTGGATTCTGACAGCCTCTCTTGTACATTGTCTTCATTTCTCCTGGGCTTGACCACCCTCTGATGAATGGAATTACTGGGATTGGCATTATGATGACAAATATTGCTGATCCCAATGGGGCTGGAAGTTTGGGCTTCAGGATGACTTGGAAATCTTGTTTGTTTGCTTTTGAGCAGTATTTCATCAGAAGACTAGATGGTTTGGAATGAACTATGTAGATCAAACTGACCCCTAACTCACAGACATCTTCCTCTGTCTCCCTAGTGCTGGGATTAAAAGTATGTGGCATGATTCTTTGCTTAGAAACAGCTTTTAAAAGCAAATATATCTAGAAATATGATCCATAAGTTATTCATTTCCTAAGTTTTAAATACAGAAAGTGTAAGAATGCCATTTCTATTAAATTTTGTTAGGCAAGAAACCAGAGGCTAGGACTATTGGGGAACATAAACATATTACCAGAAGGTTATAGATGGTTACACTGCTGTTAAAAAGATAAAATTACTACAGCTGTGGACAAATTACAGATGTAGGCTTAGTTGCATATACCAATGCAATACTATTCTTAATATATAACTAAATACTTTTAAACATGATGAAAAATCAGTAGAATTTTCACGGAAATACAAATTAAAACTATTTTGAGATTTCATTGTATACTTCTTTTTAGCTAAATTAAAAACTGAAAGATGACAAATATTGACACGGGTATGGTAAAATGGAATACTTATTCATTGCTGGTGGTAATGTAAAATGTTTAAAGCATTATTGAAATTAATGTGGTTGTTTCTCAAAAGACTAGAAATAGATCTATCACATGATCCAGTAATACTCTAGGGTATTGTAGTACTTTAAATGTAATTGGCCCCCATACTCTCATAGGAAGTGGTACTATTATGTGTTCTGACTTTGTTGGAGTAGGTATAGTCTGGTTGAAGGAAGTATGTCACTTTGAAGGTGGACTTTGAGGTCACCTATGCTTAATACAACCTCAGTTCACTTCCTGTTTTCTTTGTATCACGATATAGAACTCTCAGCTCCTTCTCCAGCACATGTCTCCCTGCATGCCACCATGTCCCAATAACAAACTAAACCTCTGAAAATGTGAGCCACCCCAATTAAATGATTCCCTTTATAAGGAGTTGTCATGGTAATAGTGTTCCTATACAACAATAGAAAACCTAACTAAGACAGACATATATTCAATAAACTCTATATCCTGTCCTAGATACCTGCTCATCCATGTGCAATTTTGTTCCCTTTGAAACATCTAGAAAATTAAAAAAAGACTAGATGTCCATCAACTGATGAGTGGATAATGAATATGTGGCACATTTAAACATTGAAATCTTATTCAGTCTTTGAGGAAAAACAAATCATGGAATTTCCCAGTAAACAAATGGATTTGGAAAAAAAATCATTTTTAGATAATCAAGAATAAAGATGTTCTCTCATTTGTAAATGACAACTCTCAATCTTTAGCTGTATGTGTTATATTTGAAATACCCTTAGAGGATCAGAAAGCTACTTAAGTAACCAAGTGAGGAGACGTTCAATGGCATGGAAAAAGAATTTAATGGTATAGTAGCAGAATTTTTGAACTGCTAGGCTGCAAATCATAACAGACACAATAATTATGAAAGCTCTGCCTTAGCTTTGGCTTTTTTCTATCTAGATCTTCTAAATTAAATTAACCTGTTTCTGTTAATCTATGCGCTTTCATGTGGGTCACAGGTTTTTCCTCTCTTTCTATATGTTTTGTTTCTTTGCATCTGGCTGGTGACTCAACATTTCTTCTTTTCTAGATTTCTCTGTCCTCTGAAAGCCCACCCAACCTCTGTCTGTCTAGCTATTGTTCATTCAGCTCTTTATATAACTAATCATAGGGACACATCTTCTCAAAGTTAAAAAAAAATTCTGTAACATTTCCTTTTTGCCTAAATCAAAAGGAAAAGTTTTAATTCCAGAATAATAAAGCTATAAACAGTAAAAATACTTATACGTAAGAATTACACTTAAAATGCCCAGTCAAATCCTTTTTTCAAAAACAGGGTTTCTCTTCATATAGATCAGGTTGGCCTCAAACTCAGAGAGATCTACCTGCCTCTGCCTCCCTAATCTGGGATTAAAGGTGTGCACCACTGCTGCCCGACTATCCAGTCATTTTTTATTTGTCAAATTAAGAGAAAATACTTCATTATCTGTTCTCTCTTGATGTGTCCAAAGTTTTGTAACTAATTTAATTTTTATCCTAACTTGTATTAGGAACCAAAAACTATGATTTTTTTAGACCTCAAAACATTTTCTTATATAAACGATTTAAGCTTTTATGGCTTTTAACCTCCTATACTCTACACATCTTTTGCGAATTTCTTTTCTGATTTTGGTAACAAGGAAAAGTGTAACTATAATTATCTATTCTTCACCTCCATCAGAGATACATAAGCATAAAATTTTTACTAAAGTAAAGAGAAAGTAAAAATTAAGTTTCAAATCAATAGAAATGACTGGAATACCTGGCTGTCTGGACAGTTATCCAAGTTTCCTCTGCAATGATGGCACATCTGTCTTCAACCAACAGTAGTAGAATATCTAACAGACTTCTGTGAAACAGGACTTTTGAAGGACTGTCCTATATTGGTTTGACAAAATTTGGCAGCTGCCCTTTGTGTCCTGTTTGTTCAATTTGGGTAACATGCCATCATCAATTGATGCAAGGGTTAGTTACATTTATGGCTTAACTTTCAATAAATAAAAACAAACTTCATATATTCTTTGATGCTGCCAGAAGACATGCCTTACTGCCATGAAACTCTAATGTTATTAAAACATTTTAAATGTCATCTTCTGTAGGTCTTTGAAGTGCTTTTGAAGATCATCTATCTGTTTAAAATATATCTGTATATGAATGTAAAAGCATACCTAAAATAACTACAAGTTTGATTTTAATAAATAAATCATGGCTAAACTTTATTTCTTAATATCCTAAATAGCTTTGAAGGACAAAGATTTGACATTACATTTTAAAATAAGATGCATAGGTACAATACCTTAAATAAGAATAGAAACATATACAGTATAACACAATAACTCTAAATTTGTATCAATTTAAAAAATCAATGCCAATGACAATATTTGAGACATGTGGTTGTCCAGTCTTTTCCTTGACCATGACCAGTAACAATTTGTAACCAATGCCTCCTAAACAATGACAAAAACTCACTTAATGAGCAGAAATTACCTATCCCACCTCTTGAAAATGTGGACATTGTGTTCTCCAGACAGCTTCCTCTTATATGGGGCTGATGGCATCTTTAGGGGACCCTGAGAAAATTGGGATATTGGTCATGTGTGGAAAAGTTAGCTGTATTCATGTTTTGTGTAGTCTCTATATGATGGGAAAGTGTAGGGCTTAATTGAAGTCCTGGCTGAAATAGTCTGTGAGACTGAACCATCTCAACTAATAGCTTTGAAGTTTTCCTGGATGCAGAATCTTGAAGAAACTACAACAGAAGCATTCTTACCGGCTGCATTCCCTGGGTTGCTTGTCTTCACTGATGTCTTGTTGTAGGAGGTGGTTTGTTTGTTTCTCAGTGGCCCAGACTCTTGAACTAATAACACAGAAACTATATTAATTAAATCACTTCTTGGCTGATTAGCTCTAAATTCTTATTGGCTAGCTTCTACATCTTAGTTTAACCCATTTCTATTATTTTATATTTTACCATGAGGCTCATGGTCTACCAGCAAGGTTCTGGCGGCAGCTTCATGGCTTCTCCCTGACTCCATCTCATTTCTTCCAGCATTCAGTTTAGTTTTCCTGACTTATCTCTATTCTACCCTATCAAATGCCTAAGACAGTATTTTTAGTAACCAATATTATTCACAGATTACAGAGGAGAATCCCACATCACCTCCCTTTTCTATGAAGACACATAATGTTTTAAATATAAGAATGGAATGTAAATGTACCCAAGTCAACTAAAAATAATTCCTTCTTCTATTTTTGAAGGTAAAAAGCATCTGTCAATTTTATATATCTGTTAGGACTTTACAGTCAAACTGTAACATAAATCTCTATTCATGTCATATGAAATATGGCATGTAATAATAAGTCATGAGGACTTTGTAACCAACAATTTTATGTTTCATCCAATCTCATGTTGTCATGTTAAAGGATCAACTTATACATCACCTGTCTTATAGTCTTTTTTGACTTTTTCCCTTATGACTATAGTCCAGATCCTCCGGAGGTCATCCCTTTTCAACGCTCATCTCAATTAACTTTGAAGAAATCCTTAGCTTTTTGTTTTCTGTGGAAACAAAAGCATAACCTCTCCCCCAATGAAACATATTGTCTGACTTCCATTTTTAACCCAAAATATTCCTAAAGTATTTAGGTTGGTTTAATTTATCATAATCTGTCTCTCAGAGGCTGTTATTCTCTGTTCATTAGCATTCAAAAATTTCAAAGTCAACAAAAACTATAGAGAATGAAGATGTCATTTGTATTTGCCGTTTTTACATGGCTTTTTAAAAATATTATTTCACTCTCTCCTTAAAGACTTCACTCTATTATTTTAAACTATTTTTATGTTACTGTCTCTACCCATTTTAGTTTAAAGCCTGCACACATGTTGGGTTATTTTGTTAAACATACTACTGAGCACCTATATAGCATTCTCTCACCATCTGGAAGAAATCTTACAGTACCATATCAGTCAACATGAAGCTCAGACTAGCACATGGCTCTGGTTCATGGCACTGGCAGCTGGCTCCAGTCAGTAGACACTGGTAACCACACCTCTGTGTGCCTAACATCAGCCCTCCTGAGAGACTACAGGACTAGAAATGCATGTCAGACTGTTTGTCCATAACTTTTCTTAGCTTTCTCAGGTTCTGTGTTTGGATATTTGAACTCCCATGTTGAACACCCTTTGTAACAATTTTTGTCTTTGGACTGCCAGCTCATAAAAAAATAGATGGAGACTCTATTAATTATGAAAGCTCAGTCTATAACTTAGGCTTGTTTCAAGACCTTTATATCTTAGATTAATCCATTTATATTAATCTACTTTATGTCTCCTGCCCTTTAAATCTCTCCTCCTTCTTGTACCTGTGTTTCCTCTCTGTCTCCTTTGACATCTCTCTTGCACCTAGATTCATCTCCTGTTCCTCTCTCTAAATGCCTGGAAGTCCCACCTAACCACTTTATTCTTAGCCACTGGTCCTTCACCTCTTTTTAAACCCATCAGAAGGCACAATGACAAAGGCATTTCTTCACAGTGTGGTGTGGGAGAATTGTCTGTATTCTGTCCATCATATTTTAATAAAACGCTGATTGGCCAGGCAGGCAATATAGGTGGGAAAGCCAGACAGGAAGTGGGGTGGAGCAAAGAGACTGAGAGTCTTCTGGGACGCAGGAAGCTCTAGCCACTCCTGCGCAGACCACCAAAGAGGCAACATGTAAGCTGTCACACTGAGAAAGGTACTGAGCCCATGTGGCTAACATAGATCAGAATAATGGGTTAAGATAAGTTATAAGAACTAATAAGTAGCCTGACCTAATGGGCCAATCAGTTTATAACCTTATGAAATCCTGTGTATAATTTTCTTTGGGCTTGCCCGGCTTTGGGGTACTGGGCAGGACAGAAACCCCAACAAGCCGGCCCCACATGTTACATATGGCGCCCAACGTGGGGCAACTGTATCCACATAAAGCCTGAGACAGCTTGAAAAATAATTCTAAAACAAAATAACAGCATTATACATGGTTTCTTGGTAGCAGCAATTTCTCGGGTCTGCTCTGCTTGCTAGAGGCAAGCAAATGCTCTCATCTAAGAGAGACTTCCTGACTCAGCTTTAGCTGCAAAACCTTGCAGCTCTTTTAAGAGGTCCTGCTACAAAACACTTAAACGATGTTGATAAAAAGCTAAATACATGCTTTTCGGTTTTCAGCCATAGCAGGAAAAAAGCTGCGCTATTTTAAAATGCCGTCTTTCTGGGCCGTCCTGCCAGGACAAACTCTGACTCTTTCAGACAGACAGTCCGAATAAATATGGTCTGTGAACAAAATGCTACAACTTGCTTGCTGACAAGGACCTTAAAACACCATAGAGTTATGGCAATAAACACAGCTCTGGCTGATATCTCAGCCATGAGGCTGGAGAACTAAAAAATAAAATGGATCTAGCCGTCAAAGCCACGACTCTCCATATTGCTTAATAAATTAAAGGCTCATATAGTCAAAAAAAGAGAGATACAATAAAAAGAGATTCAAAAAAAAACCTCTAAATGGTTTACTATATGTTAAAAATACATACAGGTTAAAGGTTAAAGTTCTTTGAATAAAAAGAAAAAAAAAAGTTGGGTATGATAAAACACACCTTTAATCCCAATGCCTGGGAGACAGAGGTACGTTGACCTCTAAAACTTTAAGGGACAGAGGTAATTGACCTCTATAAATTCAAGGTGTGATAGCACACACCTTTAATCCCAATGTCTGGGAGACAGAGACAAAAGGATCTCTATAAATTCAAAAACAGCCTGGTCTACAATGTTATTCCAGGACAAAGATATACAAAAGACCTATCTCAAAAAATAAAAAATAAAAATAAAAAATAGAGGTTAAAATAAAACTACATAAAGATAAAAAATAAACAAAAAATCTTAATACTATATACTATTATTCTCTCTTTAAATTGTTTAAATGCTGAGAAAGGAACAACATCTGCTAAAAGACTTTTGTTTATAAATGCTACTAAACTAACCCAAGATAGACATTTTAAAAATACCTTGACATCAAAACTAAAGTCAAAAGGTATGTTACTTTGGAGAAGAGATTTTGCTTTTGTTTCCACAAAAAATGAGAGGCTATAGATTTATTCTGAGTTAAAAAAAAATCAGCTTTGATCAAGGGAGGCCACCTAAAAAATCTCCGATAAAAACAGAGGGCCCTGATGTCTGAGTTCTTCATCCAAAACAAGTTCAAGACTACTGCCTGAGATGATCAAGACTCACAGGATACTACAGTCATAACTTAATTATAACTCTAAATTTTCTTTAGGTCCCCATAAGATCATCAGCGCCCCCAACCAACAAAAAGTAGCCTAAAATACTACACCCACATTCCCAACAAATAAACTATGGATATTTTCCTTTGTTTAAAAAAAAAGAGAGGGAAATGGTGTGGGAGAATTGTCTGTATTCTGTCCATCATATTTTAATAAAACGCTGATTGGCCAGGCAGGCAATATAGATGGGAAAGCCAGACAAGAAGTGGGGTGGAGCAAAGAGACTGAGAGTCTTCTGGGACGCAGGAAGCTCTAGCCACTCCTGCGCAGACCACCAAAGAGGCAACATGTAAGCTGTCACACTGAGAAAGGTACTGAGCCCATGTGACTAACATAGATCAGAATAATGGGTTAAGATAAGTTATAAGAACTAATAAGTAGCCTGACCTAATGGGCCAATCAGTTTATAACCTTATGGAATCCTGTGTATAATTTTCTTTGGGCTTGCCCGGCTTTGGGGTACTGGGCAGGACAGAAACCCCAACAAGCCGGCCCCACATGTTACAACAGTGTACAAAAAGTTTATTCCAAAATATGATTCAAAGGATTAAAGCAAAATAATGATACAGCTTTAATGGAAATGGGATATGACGGTAAAGAATATGGGGAGGGATAACTAACAAAAAGGCATTACCAAAAAGTTATACAGGAACCCCCTTCTGTAAAAGCTTTTTGAAATATGTTCATATACATAGAAAAAGAATTTAAATGCGGTTTCCCAAGAGAATGACCTCAATGCCCCTTTCAGATACCACAGAATAACAAAAATACAAATATCAGGAAGAGGTTACCTCATTTGGAGTTATTATCTAGCAAAGTCCCATAGACTCCCCAAAAATATAATAAATTTTTTATATTCTTGGTTATCCTACAGATCTTTATTGTATGACCATGTTGTTAAAGACGCAATACACTGAATCATAGAAGATGGAGAAATCACGTTGGTACAGAAATGTGAACTTAATTTCTTTTGGGTAGCTTTCATAATGAATAAAGTCATTCTCCCAGACTAGAAAAGGAATAACCTTTGTCACCTAGTTATGAACCTTGCAAACTACATCAATGGCATTTTTAACAAGACATGTCATCTGGGCTTAATAGGTGCACAAATGATATGTAAGTAACCTGTCACTTTCTAATTGGATTTTAGTCTAACTCACAAGTCAGACCATAGATATGTGGCGAGATAGGTCATAGGGCTAGGAGAGAACTTGCTACTATTTCTCTGATAAAGGAACATGTTTTTAACTGGACTGGATAGGCTTATCCTTATACCTATAGATTAGTATATATCTCAAATCTCATCTCTGAAGCTTCTTTTCCCAAGGGATGCTGATTAACAGAGACACAACAGATCAAGGTACAGTAAATAAGACATTTAGTAATGCTCAGCTGAGATTGACCTTTCCGGTATGTCTTGCTAACTCTCTGTCTGGCTGATGACTTCTCTGAGTCTGCCCTTCTTCTTCCCAGTATCCTTCTAGTATGTGTCTTCTGTCCAATCTCTTCCTGATCAGCTATAGATCAGTCAACTCTTTATTAGCCAATGAGAGTAGCACATATTTACAATATACAGAAGGATTATTCCATAGAAGACATCCTTACCCCAAGTTGCAACAATTATTTTGAAAGATGAGGAAGGAAGACTTTAAGCCACAGTTGGCAAGTAATGACAAAGAAACAGTGTTTTCAGGACATAGCAAGGTAGATGTTCGTATGAATTCATAGCATTGCATGCACAATTCCTGGGCAAGCCCAGGCAGAAAAAAAATCGAGCATAAAGAGGTGAGGTGGACACTAACTTTCACTCCTAGTTGAGGAACCATTTGTAGTTGGTAGGTGCAGGGAGAAGAGTCAGGTGGTTTTTTTTTGGTTGAGACCACTGATGTATGACCACTCTCTCATAAAAGGAGCACATGCAAGAGTACACAGGCAGCACAAACAGCACTTTATGGATTAAAAGCAGACAAAAACTGGTAGCAAAGATGAGTAGGAAAGAACGGGAGAATGATAGTGGGAGGAGTGATGGGAAAATACAAATATGATCAAAATGAATTGTATGAAACCTACAACCCAATAAAAATGATAAAAACAAAATAAAATAAGTTATTCATACTAAACCTTACACTTATAGGAAAATCTATTAAAAATAGAAGGTGGTAGTAATAAGTAATTAAAAATACTCTCCTGAGGGCATGAGCCAGAGACCTCTGCAGGACCAGGTTCCAATAAGCAACCTCTGAGCAAGCGGGCCTGAGCCAGAAACCTCAGCCAAAGCAGGCCTCAGTTCATGACCTGACTGAGCAGGCTCAATGCAGCAACCTCAGCAGGAGCAACACCAAGCGAACAATCTCATCAGTACCAGGCCCAAATGACCTCTGGAATTGCAGTGCAAACACCAAAAGTGCTGAGCCACATCCAGGAATACCAAGTGACCTCAGGGTGACTGGAACCATAGCTCTGACAGTGGCTTGAGGAACAACCATCTGATCCTTGGATCCACTGGAACCTGGAAGACCTAGAGACACAGCCCCAACTACACCAATCAGAGAAGATGGGTAGATGAGGTAAGCTCACACTTCAAATGCACAAAGAACAACACAACACCAAAAGGGGAAAAAAATAAATTAGTGGCCCTACTACAGTAAGCCTTGAACACCGAACTGTATACAAAGCAGAAGAAAGTGACCTAAAAATAACTTTAGGAGAATGTTTGAGACCTTTATAGAGGAAAATTTTTTAAAAAGTCTCAAAAAATGGAAGAAAAAACAAGCAAAAAAAAATTAAAAAATCCCTCCCTTAAAGAAAACCAAGAAAAAGCAATCAAATAGATGAACAAAACAGTCCCAGACTTGAACACTGAAATAGAGACAATAAAGAAACCATAAACTGAGGGAATTATAGAAACAGAAATTATTAGAAAATTATCAGGAACCACAAATGCAAGCATAAACAGCAGAATACAAGATATGGAAGTAAGAATCTAAAGTGCTGAAGATACAATAGAAGAAATAGACTCATCAGTCAAAGAAAACATTAAATCTAATAAAAGGTTAACACAAAATATCCAGATCTCCATTAGCATCCACTGTTCCCCTCAAATGTGCTTGTCCCCTGTCAGTCTCAGGTTGAGGTTACAAGTGCATACCACCATATCCAACCTATGAACTTCCTTTCAACTGGGTGCAAACAAAAAGTAATTGTAATAATATCATATGGAAAGTTCTTGCTAACTTATTAATGCCATTTATTTGCAAGTACCTGATCTGTTTTGAGTTACTGCATTGATTAACTCAGAAAATTTTAAAATCATATGTCTGTGAAACTGGAAAGCGACATTTCACTTTTCTCATTGGTTACATGAGGAAACTGAGGCTGAGGAAAACAATCATGTTTCTTGATTTAGAATTCCCTATCATGATCTATCATTTACCACACTCTAACTTGTATCACCTATATTCAAAATGACTGTTCCTCACAGTATACTTTGAGGGTTTCAACATGCTACTCTTCTTGGTTCTTGTTATCAGTGTGATAAATCTTTAAAATGTTTTAAAGTTATTTTATTTTTCTCAACTAAAAGCAAATTCCCCCCAACAGTAAAATAACTAAAGAGTTAATATCTGGTTTCAAAACTACAGAACCCCCTCTCTCGCCCTCCCCCGTAGGTGTACTTAAACACCATTGGTCATCAGTTTTTATCTCTGACAGATTCCCAAGATTCAGAGTTCAAATAGTATGTGATTAGTTCAAACAAACATGGAAATTTTCCATGAAAATAATATGCTAGTTATAGCCAGCCATAACATGAAGCTGTCTTCCTAGTAATTAGGGTATTTTTCTAGACCTATAAAATAACTCTTTGTGATATTGGATCAGTAACTGACAGGAACTATGGAATGCAAGGGAATATCAAGACTTAGTTTAACTCTGTTTCTATATCTTAAAAGATATCATTGCAAATGGATCACATAGGCCACATATACAGGCCTTTTGAGATAGTTATTCAACTATATATAGAAAAAATCTGTTTACAGCATTTGCTGATGTCATCAGGATGCACATTAAAAAGTTAGAGAAAGAAAATGATGTAAAATGTTTTGCTTTTATCAAATGTTTATCAGAAAGTCTCTGTAAATTAGTTTGGTGTGTGCTTAAAGGTTTAGTCAAGTGAATTTTTCTTTTTTGGTGACAGCTTCCAGCTTTCATATTTCTGAACCACTAAAGTGTTATGTAGTTTGATCATTTGCATAAAAAATGAACCCACTTTTTAAAGTATTAGCTGATTTTGTGTCAATTTGACACAGTCACTATTTGTGAGGAAGCAACAATTGAGAAAAAAAAACTCCATAAGATTCGTCTGTAGGCAAGTTTGTAGAACAGTTTCCTACTTAGGGATTGCTGTAGGAAAGTTCAGTTCATCCTTGGAGTCATCCTTGGGCTGGTGGCCTGGCTTCTATAACAATGCAGGCTGAGCAGATCTTGGGAAGTAAATCAGCAGGCAGTACTGCTCCATGACCTCTGCATCAACTCCGGCCTCCAAGTTGCTGCCCTGCTTGAGTTCCTGTCCTGACTTCCTTTGATGATGAATTGTGGTGTGGAGGAATAAGTCAAATAAACTTTTCTTCCTCAAGTTGTTTTTGGTCATACTGTTTTATCCAAGCAGTGGTAGCACAAAGACATATCCTCCTATGACAAACTTTGTCCTACTCTAATAGAACTAGTCTTTTGCAGATATTGACCATATATTGTGACACAGCCCACAGATATTCTGTGTTCAAATATCTCAGCTGTAATATTGTAATGATGTCCTTTAGCTCTGGGACATTTCTTTCAGTTCAGTGAACATTATCTTAATTTCTTGAGTAGTTTCTATGATATGACAATCAGGCCCAATCAATTTAAGTGCAATAGAGTTCATCTTTGTCCATAGTCCATCTTATCAGGATAACTATAGAGTCAATATTTTGAGAAAACAGGCAACATTGCCTCCATAGTCAAGGAGTCTAGACTATGCTTGCTAGTGCTTAGCTAGATTTCTCCATATTTAGTCAAGGATCTTGGTCCATGGAATCGTGGCACTCAGTGGACAGACTTTCCAGCCTTAGTTAATGCAATTGATAAAATTCGAGAAATAACAAAAGCAAATCTTAATCTAGATGACTCCTCACAGGTGTGTCAGACCCATCTCCTGGTCTCTTCTAGACTATGTCATGTTGATATTGAACGGTAATTATCATAAAAACTTGTCAATAAAACAACATTTCACCTTTCTCTGTTTCGTCCCATATTTCTAGAACCTAGTCTATCCACAAACCCACCAAACACGAAATCTTCAATTAGACCACTCTACTGAATGACATGAATATGAATGTTTTGCTTCTGGCTAGGGGTGTAATAGGAAGGAAGAGTCAGTAATTTTTGTTTGTTTTCCCGGCTCTGTATTGAACTCTGTAGAAAAAAAAAAACTAACTTGGGGAGAACGGGATTTATTTGTCTTATACTTCCACATCACAGCCTATAATTCAGATATATCAGTTCAGGAACTCAAGCAAGAACTTGGAAGCTGAACTGAAACAGAAACCAGAGAGGAGTATTGCTTCCTGCATGTTACTGTGGACTGCTCAGATTACAGTTTTATAAACCTTAGGGACACCCGCCCAGGGATGACACTGCCAACAGTGTGATGGGCTCTTTCCCATCAATGTTTAATCAATACAGTGACCCACAGACTTGCCTACCGACCAGTCTCGTAGAGGCACTTCCTCAATTTATGTACCCTTTTCCCAGATATCTCTGGCTTGTATCATGTTGATAAATAATTTATCAGCACAAACAACACAAAAATGTATAAAATTAGTTGGCTACAAATAGGGGAGGGGCAGAGAAATGGGAGGGGAGGTCAAGAAAAACAAATTAACATAACTCTATATGCTAATTTTAAAACGAAAAAATAAAAATATGCTACATGGGATTGACATAAAGTGATCATTTTGCAGGTACCAAACATTGCAGGAAATATATTTATGCTAACTTTATGTTTTATTCTTATGAATAAAATGTTGCTGCCTATCACCTTGAAAATCTACTGAGTTACACTCTCTGTAATCCTTCATTAGAGTCAGAGGCTACAAATATGCCTATATAAAATATGAAATTAATGGTATAAGTCAAAGTTTACATAAAGGCAATGTGTGTATATGTATGTAATATTTAATATGTAAGATTTAAACTTTTCACCTCTGTGTCTCCTTTCTATCTTGAAATACCTTTATATTCCTATGAAACTGGAAAAGGGGTTAATCTCACACTTTTGCAGTTTATTAAAATTATGGAAGAGTTGATGGCTAACTGCAAAAGTAATACCTTCAGTTGATAGAAAATTAATGATAATGAAACACATTGATTGGAATGTGTTCAGTTTGTGTAAAGTAAAAGAGTGGTTCAAGGTAAAGCAGCACATGATAGAAAATTATGAAGAGGACCACTAGCGATAGTAGGATGCAAACATGACAGGGGTTAGTGACTTGGAGTGGAGACAGTTCAAAGCATTGTATACATGAAGCTACAATAAGAAAAAAATGATACTTTGTACATTAATTTAAAGGTGAACAAAATGAAAGAGTTAAACAAAAGTAGTCTTATGCAAAAGGGCAGTTGTTGTCTACTCAAAACCAAAGCTTGCTTATAGAAAAGAAATTCTCCCTTACAGTAAGGTTAAAAACATGAAGCAGGAAAACCATAGGAAATGCGATCCTTCTCATATGCTATTTAATCTTTAGAGAGTTAAACTTGAGATAATTAAAGAAAATAGCAAGGTTTCAAATATAAAGTTGCCAAGAAAAGTGTAATAATAATGAATCTATTTTAATTAGATGCCATTCAGGAAAGGCAGAAATGTAAACTTCTTAAAGTTTTATTGACAGATGAATTATAGGTGTGGATTTTTAATAGGATTTCCAAAAATCCATTGACTGTTAAAGTCATCTTCTAGTTCTTTGGGGAATTTTGAGGGTGAAAAAATATGCCAGTTACAGTATTTTTGTGATAAGAGTAATAGTTTTAGAGAAGAACAGACAAGTAACCTTGCCAGCCTCTCTCACTGGTGAACTATATGTAAACTTCTGAACCTTAAGATCCTTATAATTTATATGAGAAAAATACATATTCCCCTCACAGAAATATTTTGAGAATTAAAATGAAAAAATCCACCAGACATTAATGTCACAATGAATAGTAACTATTATTATCATTATGTTTCATTGTTTTAAAACATTGGTAGGATACAGTCAGTACAAAATCGTCTGTATATTCAACTATCATCTACAGTCAATTTTTCATGATGATCAAGATAAAGTGGCATATGTTACATTTCAACAGTGACTGTCTTTACAGTCAGAAAACCATCTCAGTCAGGTATCTATTGATGTTATAAAACACCATCACCCAAAGTAAATTTTGGGGAAAGATCATAGTTCAGCTTATAGTGCTACACCACAGTTCATCTTTCAGGGAAATCATGTCAGGGATTCAAAAAAAGTAGGAACCTGGAAGCAAGAACTTACGCAGAGGCCATGGAGGAGTGATGCTTAGTGGATCGTTCCTTATGGCCTTCTCAGCCTTCTTTATTCACAACTCACAATAGACTGGGTCCTAAGACATCAATCACAAATTAATAAAAAGGCCCATAACATATAGGCCCATGTTATATTAGCATTTTCCCCACGATGGCTTCCTTTTCAAATAACTCTAGCTTTGTGTCATAATAGGCTATAAATTTTATTGTTCTTAAGTCATGAAAACCTGATTCTAAAATTATTGTGCATCAGCTTGAGTGAGCATCAACTAATACTGCTTTATATGCTCAGAGTTTTATCTGTAAGCTTGATGAAAGAATGTCCCATATCTTCAAGTGATATAATGTCTTGACAGTCTGTCCCTGTTTCTCATGACTCCCTTAGCAATGATATATGAACTAACTTTGTCTAAATTACAGAAATAATTATCTTAGAAAGACATTACTACTGTTAAAATCATAGACGAATTCTCTTCTGAGTATGGCATAGAGTGTATATGTGTTGCTTTCGTTTTGCACCTATGAGTGGAAACATCCTCAGGAAAATGGCTACTTACTGAGAAACAATGAGGAAGACGTATACAACCCAACTTGTAATGAAAAGCTACTTGGAGACTCCTCTTTCAGAATTATCATAAAATATAGGCTCCCTTATGTTGAAAACTAATCATAATTATTCTTTTCTTTAACTTGTAGCTATGAGTCATGAGAACTGATCACAAAAGTTCAACAATGTTAGCCATCTTTCTCTTCATTCTCCTCCAAGACCCCATTATTACTGCTTTCTTTGTGTCTCTTTATAGCCTGGCAAGGAATTGTCCTCTGGCATGGAAGGCAATTGTCTGATCTCTCACCAGCTTGCATCCTTCAGTCAGGCAAGGGCTACCCTCACAAAGTGACTCATTCTTATTGAACAATCCCCTCCTGTCCCATGACTTCTAAACAGGGGTGCTTTTTTCAGTTCAGTAGTTCAATAGTTCAAACAGCAGAAAGCTTGTTTGCCTTATGCAATACTGCATATCTAGCAGAAAGTAGAGTTCTTAGAAAGAATTTGCCATACAATTTTGAGTATAAATTGAACAAAAACAAATAAAGCTCATTTAAATATGAAAATATTATTTAGTTTTATATAAACTGAACCATTTATTCATTCGTAACGTTTCTAGCAGATATTTTTCTTCATTATAGTTTGAAAAATGATATTGACATCAACGTTGTAGATTATGAAACTGTCTTATAAGCAGTGTCTTTAAGGAAAAGGAAGGGAATTGGGAATAAGTGGCTCACAAAGAGCTAAGAGAAGACCTGTCAAATATTTTGAAAATTATGTTACTCTAGAGGTTAATGGTTTTATTTGACAAAAGTGCTTTGCCTTACTTTGTTGGATACACAAGTTTCTTTGCATTTTGTAGTTGACAACTTCAAGGACAAATACTGAACTCTGTGGGGGAAAGAGAAAAAAATAAAAGGAAAGCTAACAGTATGACAGATAGACTAAAAAACAATTTAGCACTCAGCAAGAAAAGAAGTGAGAACTCAAGTTGAAATATCCCATATAGACATTGTCACTACACTTCCAGACGTAAGAAGAAAAGCAGGCCTACACGTCTCAATTAAGGAAGCCAGGTGAACAGAATCACTTTCCTTGAAGCACGGCCAAATATTTGACATAAAATTTGATTTGTAAAAGCAAGTTTCAAATTATCAACTTGAGGAAATTTTCTTTCAGAATAATTTAGAAATAATTTTGTTCAATGTTTTTCTATAAAATTCATTTGATTAATAGATTTGGAGAGCCTTTAGCTAGTCCAGGACTCAAGGTTTATCAGTTTTATTATCCCATGCTGTTATTAAAAAGAAACTTGACACCTAGATACATGTAGGGAAACAAGGATATATGTATGCATGTATGTACACATACACTTCCCCAGTTCATATAAAGTTCATAAGTCAGAGTGGGTACACTGTCAGTGTGTTTCATATTTATCTTAAACACATTGATTCTGTTCACGTCCTTAACTGTCTCTCACTACTCGAATTCTAAAGTTCTCCTAAGTGTTTTTGCTGAATATGGCACTCTTACTTTTTGAAAACTTTTACTGATTCTAAAATCTTCTAACAAGTTACCAATGTTGATTTAAAATTCCCAAGTAGAAAGTAAAATAAAGACTTGACCCCATCCCCACCACCGCACCACTAAATTGTGAGTTTAAAGGCTGTTCCTCAAATTACACAATAGGTTCTGCAAAGGTGCACTCTGTGATGACGTATGAGATCACTGGAGGCAAGTATTTGATTGACATGACATCACAAAAGCAGCTCTATTTCTTCAGTAATGACCATGAGACTAGTGTCTTCTTTATTATTGATTCTACCACAAAAAACCCTAAAGTCCTTAATGTGGTAGGTTCACTTAATTATAAACCGTGGCAAAACAGTCTTTCTTGTTATAAGTTAATTTTCCCATATACTTTCTGTAGTGCTCTAAAGCTTATTAACCCATTCAGCTGTGGGGTGAACCATTTCTTTCCAGTATGATGCTGTAATATTAGTAATACTTGAGTGACCAGCAAACATATCATTTGGTAAAGCTAGTTTCTCCATGTCTTCATTTTCTTAATTCTTTTATTTAATTTTGAGATCTGAGATAGAACAAAATATGAATGACCAAAACCAAAACCAAAAAAAAAAAAATTCAATGAAATGATTCCTAATGGTATTCTGCCATACTCACAAATTGGGGTCCAGCCAAATTGTCATCAGAGAGAATTCATCCAGCCACTCATGGGAGCCGATGTAAAGTCTCACAGCCAAATGGTAGTCAGAATTTGGGGAACACTCCAGAAGGAGGTAAGGAAAGATTGTAGGATTCAGATGGGTCATGGACAACAGGAGAAAATGGCTCAAAGAGTAAGCTAAGCAGGATTCATAGAGCTTGCATTGCTCTGACCTAGTTCCCATTCATTTATTTCATGGTTGTGTATCTTGGTGTACGGTGGGACTCATAACAATGGGAGCAGGGGCTGTCTCTTACTCTTTTAGGTCCTTACTGCATTTAGGATCCTTTTCCTCCTTCTGGATTGCCTGGTCCAGCCTTGATATGAGGATTTTTTGCATAGATTTAGTGTAACTTTATACCATATTCAGTTTATATACTTGAGAGGACATTCTTTTATGAAGGGAATCAGAGGAAAAGTGGAACTAGGGTAGAGGAGATGTGTTTGGGAGCGTGTGCAAGGAGGAGTGGAGGGAGGGTTAACAAACTTTTGGAATGTAATGTATGAGAGAATAAACATAACCCACAGCCATACATATCAACTACTTTTAAGTGCATTCAATCTGTGTAGGAGCCAGAGGGAATGGAGACCATCAGGAGAACTAGACCCCCTGAATCAACTCATCAAAGTTCTTAGGAACTCACAAATACTGAAGCAGCAAACAAAATGTTTGTTTGGATTTATGAGATATTTTCTGCATATATATTATAGCTTTCAGCTGAGTGAGTTTTGCAGGACTCCTGTGTGTGAACAAATTGGTCTCTGATTGGGGTTCTTTTCCTTCTGTTAGGTTTCTTTGTTCAGCCTGGATGTCATGGTTTTGGCTCTGTCTTATTATATTTACTTTTTTATGTTTTGTTGTTGTCTCTTACAATCCTGTTCTTTTCTAATGAGAAAGAGAAAGGAAGTAGATCAGAAGAATATAGGGGTTTGGGAGGAATTGGGAGAAGCTGGGAGATGAGATACTGTAATCAGGATATCTTGTATGAGAGCAGAATTCATTTTCAATAAAAAGAAAAAATGAAAAAAGAATTGCAAAAATGAAATAAATTATATATATTAAATATAAATATAATATATGTATATATACACAGAGAGAAATAAATACAAATCCACTTTTAAAACTAACATTCTATATAAATTCCAAAATCTGTCATTTTTTTATGTTTAAAGTCATTCAACTGTGACTCTTGTAAACTAAAAAAAAAGTGCTTTTATATTACAAGAATGATGAACCATTATACAGTCAAATTTTTTTTTAACAAATTAAAAACTCCAAAGCATAAATAACTCAGTGTCCAATACAAGGATTAATTCATGATCATCTGGGCTCCTTCAAAGGTCTTGGGATTTTTTCTGGCTACACATACACACAAATTGTCTTCCAGGCTCAACAGGTCCACTCAAGGCCTACTGCTGCCCTTGCTGGTCGACACTCTGTACTGACATCTCCAAAATGCTGGGGTCTTTTGCTGAAACTGTTCTGCATTTTCACTAATATCCTATCTTGGGCTTTCTTCAGTGTCTTTAGCCTTGTCACATAGTGCCAGCCCTCAGCTGTTTTCCATGACCCCTTCATGCCTTCAAAACCACTACCACTTGGGTGAGGTTTATACTACCAAGTTTGGCTAATGGCAAGGGATACAACCCTGCCTGCTTCTGGAACACATCTTCTCTGTGTTGATCCTAAGAAAATAACTCCCTAGAAGATTTCAACTCAATAATCTTGTTATTCTCTTAATCATAGATGATTCTTCAGCTCCAGAGTAGACAACACAGATTCATCACACAAAAGGCCCTGTGGAATCTTTGCTGTCCTTGGAAACTTCAGGAGACAGGCTTCCATTATCTACACTCTTCTCAACTTTCTTCTCTTCCAAACTCCTGGAGAATAGCTCACTGAGCTCTCAACACTCAATGGATTTATAATCCAAGGTTCCAAAATCCTTCCATAATCCTCTCTAAAACATATGTTTAAGTATCTCACAGCAATAGCTAACTTTTCTGGTACCAACACTTGTCTTATTAAGGGTTACTATTGCTGTGATGAGATACCATGAAAAAAGCACTGTGGGAAGGAAAGGGTGTATTTACTTTACATTTTATACCACACAATTCATCATCAAAGGAAGTCAGAACAGGAACTCAAGCAGAGGCAGGAACTGATACAGACACAATCATAATGGCTTGCTCAGCCTGCTATATTATAGAAGATAGAACCAGGAGCTAAGTGATGGACCCACCCATGATGGATTGAGCCCATCCACATCAATCACTAATAAAGCAAATGGGTTATAGACATTCCTGATCTTATGGAGACCTTTTCTTCAGTGGGGTTCTCTTGTCTCTTATTACTATAGATTGCAAGCAAGGATGTGGGCTAGAAGTTGCCAGATGAAATAAGCCATTTCCTTCCCAAGTAGTTTTTGGTCATGGTGTTTTATAACAGCAATAGAAACCTCCTTATACAGAAATGGGACCATGCTATAGGATATTGCTGTAACAGCCCTGGCCATGTAATTTCTGGAAGGACTGTGAAAGGATTTTGATATTTTGGACTAGGAAGGCCATTGTGTCTTCGGAGCTCAATGTGCTGTTGTGGGAATTTATAAGATGATGGAGGGCACAGGGCAAATTATGGAAACTTGACTGGCAAAGTTCCAGGGGGAAGCTTGAGAGTATCTTAGAGACACTATAAGGGCCATTGTGTGATATTTTGAATTAATGGTTTGTGGTGTTTGCTCAGTAGTAACTATGATTAACAACAGACAAAAAGAATGCCTGTTTTGTTGGAAAAAATGTATGCTGGTTAGATTGGACCAGAGAATCATTTGTGATTTACAAGACCTAGCATCTTTGAGGTAGAGATGTTTTTGGAAAGAATTTCCCCAGATTGGGACCCAGAAGATTTCAAGTCTACAGCTTGTACTGCCAGGTGAATTTGGTCATTGTAGCAGTCACCCAGGTTGTACTGGTTTTGAAGGCATGAAGAGGTCATGGATACCACCTGAGGCTTGGCTCTGTGCAGCAGGCTGAAGTCCCTGAAGACCACCTGGGAGAGTCCAATGGTTACAGTATAGCCTAAGTTGACTTAGAGGGTAGAGGACGGATGAGCATGTAAAGAATTTGAGATTTGGAAGGGTTAGTGTTCAGAAAGAGAACAGAAGAGAGGCTATTGGTGAAAAGATCATTCCAGTTGCAACAGCAGACTCCAGTATCTTGGGGACACTAGCACTATGGGGTGACAACCAAGTGCAAAAACAGTGAGAGAGTGAAAGCCAACTAGAATAGCCTGGGATTTTGAAACTTCCAAGCTCACTCCATGGTACAACTCCTTCAACAATACTAAATGTTATATTCCTTCTCAAGTAATTCTACCAACTGGGGGCCAAGCATTTAAATATATGTTTTTTTGGGGCCCATTATCCCTTAAACCGCAACTTTCCACTCCCTGGTCCTCACAGATTTGTGGACATATCATAATGCAAAATGTGCATATGCCAATTTCAAAGGTCCTCACAGTCTTTTCAGTCTTAACACAGTTTAAAAGTCCAAACCCCAAAGTCTCTTTTGAGACTCCAGGCAATCTTCTAATTGTAACAGCCTGTAAAACCAGAAAGCAAATTATATACTTCTAAGATACAATGACCCAGAATATGCCTTACCATTCCAATAGGGAGAACTAGGGGCACAGTGGGAAAACACTATACCAGCGCAAAAGATAAAGCAGCCAGGGTAAACTAATTCCCCGACTCTATGTCTTTCTTAGTGAGGACTACGGTTTCTGTACTAAAACACCATGACCAATGCTACCTGGAGAGAAAAGGATTTATTTGGATTATGTTTCAACATCACTGTTCACCCTTAAAGGATGTCAGGACAGAAACTCTAACAGGTCAGGAAACTGGAGACCGGACCTGTTGTAAAGGGCATGAAGAAGTGCTGCTTACTCTTTTGCTTGTTATGACTTGTTCTGTCTTCTTTCTTATGGAATCCAGGACCACTAGACTCAGAGGGGACTATCCTTGATGGGCTGAGTCCTCCTCCATTAATCACGGATTAATACAATGATCTACAGGCTCGCCTTACTGCCTGATCTTATGAGTCACGTTCTTAGTTGAAGGTTCATTCTTTCGGACGACTTAGCTTGTGTCAGTTGGCATCAAGTCATCTGGCACAGTCTCTAAGGTCAAGGGACTTAGATTGCACTTACAGCACAGATTTGCTAACTGCAGCACACTCCCCTCTCTAGTGCAGTAGCTACTCCCTCTATGAGGTTTTCCTTGGGAGATGCTCCATGGCACTAGTATTTTCAACATAGTGGGATCTCCAATGCAATGCAGGCTCTACTTTCACAGCTTCTCATAATGCACTCTCCAGGTTTCCATGCAGTTACGGTCCTGCCATTCAACAAATTTCTTTAACCAAGTCGACATTTCACAACCTTTTCAATCCTGTCATTTGGGATACTAAAGCTGGAACCATATGGGCTCTTCTCCCAAGTACTGCTGACCATTTTGGATAAAACTTGGACCCGTCTTTGAGGTATATTTGCAGAAGTGTCGTTTTGATATCGTGCTTTAAGCCTTTTCATCTCCTAAATTTAAGGATTATCTGGTGGGATCTCATCCCAAGGGTAATGCTCTGTTTACTTCATTGCTTCTGATCTCTCATAGCATAAACCAAAGCTCCAATATTAAGTTGCATTTTTCTCCTTACACTGTACATCTTACATTTCCCCCACTTGCTCTTTTATGTTTTAGCCAGACAATAGAGTCAATATCAAGTTGTTTTGAAATCCCTTCATTCTTCAACAAAATCAGTAACAAAAAAAAAGAAGAAAAGAAAGAAAAAAAAACCTTCTTCAATTTAATGTCAGTGATCTCTACCAAAAATTCTTCAGCACCAAAGTTTTCCATGTTCCTACTATAATGGCCCTAGAGAAAAATCTCAAAGTCTTCCACATTTCTACAAGAAATAGCATAGTCAGGCCTTTTGCTGCAATGTCCCGCAACCTGGTACCAATGTCTTTACTTTTCTATTGCCATGGTCAAGGCAGCTTATAAGGAAAGAGATACATCGAGAGGCTGTTATGAGAAATCCATGTGTGTGTATGTTTAAGAGCTATCAAGGATTTATTAAGATATGAAAAGGGGGAACTACACTCATGAATACAGGGTATTGTAAATCCAGTTGCAGAGGCCTTGGAAAGCTAGGAACTCATCACTCTGCTTCACACCATCTGATCTACTCTTCACCGCCCTCCCTCCTTCCTTAAAAGGCCAGATAGGCCAAAGTCGTGGACAGATGGAATACCCACAACACTTCACTTTTTTGTTTAAATAAGAAAATTCTAAACCTAATACAAACCTATATATAATAAAAAATGATTATCAAGCATTGTCCAGGGGAAAAAAGATAATGACACAAACAAAATTAGAACTACAACCTACAAGATCATCATCCATTAAGAAAGACATACTAAATGTCCAGATCATAGGCAAATGGCAAATTACAGATATCACTCCAACAGTTGTCCTATCTTGAATAATCTGAAACTAGTACCTAATATGCTCTTAGTTAAGCTATGAAAGGACATTAACTGTGCCTATCTATTCTTCAATCCTATCAAATATCTTAGAAGGAAAATAACATTACCCAAGTAAATAGGAAGTATAAGCAAGCAGCTTCTGAAAAATACAAGAAGTGCGAGAGACAACTGGCTGCCTAGACAATCTCCCAATGTTTCTCAGCAAACTTGGAGCATCCATTTTGAGTATAGGCCTAGAATATCTGACAGACAATTTTCAGAAGCAGAGAATTTTAAAGAACTGTTCTACCCTGCCTTGGCAAGGTTCAGCAGACACTTTTTCCTTGTGTCCTGCACATCCCAAATGGACAGTGTGCTCACTGTCAGCAACCAAGGCCAGGGAAATTCTTCATCCAACATGCCAGGATCCATATTGTGACCCAATTCAGTGGAGTTTCATGCATTCATCATGCACAGACTATTTGAAAACCCTGTTGGTATATGTCATTATTGCCTGGTGTAAGACAGAAACAAGGCAGCATTGTAACCCCTCTGAACAGGTGCAGGACATCACCAGGAATCAGGGCCTCAATGAATCCAGACTTCCTGTGATTCTAAATGTCCTGTCCTGTCCAGTGATATCTTTTCCTACTAATAAATTTTGACTCATCTGGCCACAACAGAGAAAAAACTGGAGGAAATAACATTAGTGTCCAATGCCTTGAAGATTGCCTTATCTCAAAGAGAATTCTCTGACTGTCATTTGAAATGCTGAAATGAAGCATAATTAATAAAAACTCAGAGAGAGAAATTGGAGTTCAACTAGAAGACAAGAAAAGAAAAATAGCAAGCCACTGGCTTTTACCTCAACTTCAATTCAAAAATGACAGTCCTGCCTCCAGGAATCACAGAATGAGATTCTGACTGAGAGCTGTTTCCCCCCATTTTGTAATCCTCTCTAGGTTTTGGATTAAAGGAATTCACTGCTGGAACTAAAGGTATGCACCACACTAGTTTTTAAACTAGTGTAGCTACTGGGATTATAGGTATGTGTTATTGCCATGTGGTCTATATGGCTGACCAGTGTGGCTATTTTACCTTTCTGGTTCTCAGGCAAGTTTTATTTATTAAAATAAAGTGAAATGTCACTATACTGAGAAACTTGTTTGGGGGTAGACTTTTGTCTTATTCCTGCCAAGTACTACTTTGTGGTTCTTGTTCTCTCTTTAATCACCTTCTGTTCTAAAAAAATCATCAGAAGCCTGAATCTGTTAGCATCAAACACAAACACTTGGATCATGCTGGAGATGGTGCTAATAGTAACATTAATTGCTCCAAAGTATTACAGAGTGACCCCTATGAGATCCAGAAGGTGAAGCTTGAGTTACTAATAGTGAGATTTATAAACCCAAGGTAAACATGTATAAGCATGACTTGTAACTATGTCTCTTCCATCATGATGCACAAATATATTGTAGAGTCCCTTAGTAAAGAAAAGATAGACTTTTAAATTATGTGTTCTACAGTGATTCATCACAAGATTGAAATACTTGAGAGGCTTCTAAGGGCCTATGCCTCAGAATTTTTACTGCATTCAGGTGGACAAAAGAGCAGAGGAATCCATTATAGTTATGGTGATGGACATTGTATCTGGCTTGAAGAATATCTTTGTGACTAGCTAGTGAGTGGGACAACATTGTTTATGCATCCTGGAATCAGGTTAAGGCTGACCTCAACTATACAGAATTATTGCAAATGTAATGCTGTTGACCTATACAGAATTAGTGCAAAATGGAAGTACTTGATCAACCTATGGATTACTTTATTAAAACTTACCAAGAAATTGTCAGGAAATTCAAGTCATTCTTGGGTTAAATCATTCTGGAAGCTGAGAAGATGCCTCCAAACAAGGAAGAAAGACAGAAAAAAATGACACATCATTTTTGATGGGAAGCTGTCAAACCCTGAAGTAGCCAAAGCACAGACGCCACTCTAAACTCCTCTTCTTTTTTCTGGCAGTGCTTCCACTTCATAGTCAGTAGGAAATAATATAGACTTTGTGCTAGAAAAGGAAAATATCCAAAAGTGCATGAAGTGGGCACAGGACACCTATAGCCAGGATCCTGAAGTCCCTGGTTCTCTCCCCTCAAGACTTAAGTATAACTTGTCTGACATGAATACTGCCACTAGGTTTGTCAAGTGGCAATACTTTGAAGACAACATTTCCAAAAGTGTTCCTTACGCTTACAGTGGAGTTCATGTGCATCCTGTGTGTATGTTCTGACCTGGTGACTTGAGCAGCATGCTTTGTAAACATTTTTTTTTGCCAACAAATTTGATGTGTATGTTGACCTATTTGCCATCCTAAACCCTGGAGACCTTAGAACACTAACTGCTGTCAGGATTTCTGGGGAAAATAAGAATGCACAAGGTATTATTATACCGTCCCTCCTTCCTTATAAGATGTCACAAAGGCAGACAAGAAGCACCTGCTTGCTCTACTGGGCCACATAGCCCACGATCATGGTTGGTACAAACATCCAATATGAGAGAGAGAGAGAGAGAGAGAGACAGAGAGAGAGAGACAGAGAGAGAGACAGAGAGAGAGACAGAGAGAGAGACAGAGACAGTAAGAGAAAAACACAGAGACAAAGTATAGAGTGATAACTAGAAGCTGTATGAGATTTTGAAACCTCAAAGCCCAAGACCCAGTGATATAGACTGTACTACAAGGTCATAACATTTTATTCTCCCCAATACCTCCACCAAATGAGGACCAGGCACTAAAATATGAGGATGAGTCTAAAGGGGTCATTATCGTTCAACTCACCACACAGGAAAAGTGAACATTTCCAGGTAACTCGAGGCAGGTTGTAGAGACTGTTATATCTACCTAACAGAATCATATGTTAATGAAGGAACAAGGTATTTTATTGTTAAGCTAGAATGAAGGACGTGAGCCAGCAATGGCCCTAGTAAAATTAAATACATAATCATTCATTCATTTTTTTGCTGAATAGACTCTTGAGTTTAATAACTGCAAAGAGAAGAATAGATATGAGATAATCAGTGGATAGATGTATAGTTTTAGGATCTTGGAAACACTGGGATTTTCAAGTCATGTCAAACAATTTCTCATGGACATCAATATGGAGAAGAAAATACTAAAAGCTGAGATTGCTCCTTCAGTTCTGACGTTTACTTGATTTTAGCAGTAATGAGAAAGCACAAAATGGTTTTAATCATGGATGTGACATGA
Organism: Myodes glareolus; assembly: GCF_982192425.1. Lineage (NCBI taxonomy): Eukaryota > Metazoa > Chordata > Mammalia > Rodentia > Cricetidae > Myodes > Myodes glareolus. The sequence continues at coordinate 43,709,493 of NC_142041.1, read as the reverse complement.
TCAAATTTGCATGTAGCAAATTAACTCACTCTATTTTTATGGGGGTGGAAAGTCAAAATTGAAATGCAGAAAATTTAAGATAGGAGTAAAGGCCAGACATGATGAGAACGTCAATTAATTCAGGGACTATAATAATTAGAAAAGTGACAGGACTAGGCATTATTTCAAAGAATGATATGACAAGAAACTGAGAAATTTGGTGTGAAGAAAATAAAGAAAGACAGAAAACGAAAATGGCCCACATTTTAGATTGGGTGAATTATAAGAAGCAGAGTGGATACAACTAATGAATAGCACCGTAACTCCAAGTTCCATGCTTCAGATGTTGTTACAGAAACCACTCAGTAAATGTCAAGCACACAACCACATATTATAAAGAATAAATACAATGTTTCACATGGAATAACAGGGTATTTATGGTATTGTCTTTATATTCTATTGAAAGAAACTAAATCTTGCTGTAAGTATAGAAATCAGTATAGAGAATTCTCCAAAAGTTAAATATAAATCTATCCTATGACCCAGACACACAACTCTATAGCATAAATCTGAAGGACAAGATTCCTGGCTTCACATCACTTGTTCAAACATATCATTGCATCTCTATTCACAGTAGGCGAGAAACAAAATCAACTTAAATGTCTTTCAACCAACTAATGGATAATAAAAATGTAGTACATATACAATAAGGAAAACTGTGCAGTCGTGAAGAAAAATAAAAGCATGAGCCTTGTAGATACATGGATGGAACTAGAAAGCATCATATTGAATGAGAAAACTCTGAGCTAGAAAGCCAAATGTTGTATGTTGTCTCTCATTGGGCTCTCCTACCTTCAAATATTCAGATATGAGTATGTAGCCTAGAGTAACTGAAGGAGCTAGGTACTAGAAAAGAATAATTGCTCGAGTAAAAAATGGGGGAGAAATAGAAAGGGAAATAACAGGGCACAAGTGATCTCACGAAAGAAATGGGAAGAACAGACTCTAATTAGGAGAAAAGAGGGAGATAAATACAGAAGAGAGGGGAGAGTAATATGATAGAACTATCCAGTTATCTATCTACCTAAATAAAAAAACAAGAAATCTGTTGCTCATAACTTTGTAGATAGAGAGATGATAGGAGAGAGAGAGAGAGAGAGAGAGAGAGAGAGAGAGAGAGAGAGAGAATGAGTTTATCTCATTTGGGCTGAAAATGTTTTCTCCCATAGCCAAAGACCCAGGGAAACCCCACAGCAGGCATGATAAACTCTCTTTTGAGTCATTGGTCAGAGTTCCCCAAGAGACTCCCAAAACATAAAATCTATTTTATTGACACTGGTTGTCCCCAGAGGTAGAAGATAACTCCCTATTATCACAGACTCTATGTATTTCATACACAGGGCCCAGAGGGCTTTGAACTGAAAGAGATTTGAATGCCTACTCCTTGAGCATGAGATCTCATGGTCCTAGAAGATGCCCATGCAAGCTTCTAATGGAGGGAGGCGACCAACAGTTCTATCCGGCTATTATGCTTTTAAACCACATCAATGACCAGCATGGTATCATAACTCTATGGGGATAGTAGTGGCACATGTACCATGGAGATAACTGACAACTCTGTAATTAAGCTTAAGTCTTGCTCAATAAGAAGGAAATCCTGCTTGTGACTGGAAACCAATGCACCTGCCTGGGGTGGTGAAATCATGGGTCCTAGAAAAAAAATCTACATCCAATGTTTTAGTAAACCCAGTGTAATCCCTAGTGGCATTTGAAAAATTTGTTCCTATACCCTCAGATGACTCCAGTCTTCATTGATCATCAAAGAAATCATTCTTTGCAAAATATGGAGGCCATTGAAATGAAAAGTGCTTGAACCCAGTTCCATTGAATGTATCTGTAATACAACTTCTATACCCAAGATTTGGGTAACATTTGTAGGAGGAGAGAGAAAGATTATCAGAGTCAGAAGATCAGAGAATTTGGTATGAGATTGTGTCTTCTAGTTATGTCAGAAGATACAGAAGATAAATCCTAGTGCCTCACCTATATGACTATCTTATCATAAGCTGGACAAGAAAAATAAGCATTCGAAAGAAGATAGGAAAAGTTCACAAAGTTACAATGCTACACAAAAAAATACAGACAACAAAGGAATGTTGAATAGAAAAAATAATCTTCCACAGGGAAGAAGAAAACAATTGGTTTCCCATTAATAAATAGTAAGCATTGAATATTTATTCATACATATACATGTATATACACATATGTACACACATATATATGCATTTGTGGATTTGTATTGAATATATATCTATATAATCTTAAATATAAACTTCTGAGTCTGTATGATGCTACTTATATTAGAATGTTTGGAATACAGAATATACATGCATTCATATACATGTATACAGGTATGACCTTCTATAATTGTTACATGTGTGTGTATATATACATACATACATACATATCTATAGGTATGTTTCTGTAACAATAGCTAATTAAATAGGTCATGAATTTTGAGGAGAGTAAGGAGGGATATATGGGAGAGGTAAGAAGGAAAAAAGGAAAGAGGGAAATGATGTAATACTAGAATCTCAAAAATAAATGAAATAAAAAAGAAACACCTTCAAAAACAAAGAAACATTATTAATTTTTAGTGCACTGTAAACTATTTGGAATTTATAATTTTTTACAGTTACCTCAGAAATATTCTATAATAATTGATTTTTTTAAATAAGAAATATTATTTGTCCTAAAATCTATTGAACATATGGCCTGGTATAGATTCATAATTTATAAATATCTTTATTTTTCCTTAGAAAAAGATCAGTGATTGAATACCTTATTATCTCTTTGATATAAGTTGATCTTAGTTTATTGAAATGAATGTTCAAACTGGAAAATTTATACATTGGAGAACACAAGGCATGAAATTGTGGAATGATCTATTCGGTTCCTTCCTCTCCGGTCTAAAGTGGTTTTGAAGGATAGTTGTAGAAAACTCACAGGTCCACTATGGCAGGCAGCATCACCTTTGCAGGGAAGACTGCTCCTCTCAGGGTCTCCCCACTGTATATAAAGGAAGAAGTGATAGAAGACTGAGAAATTCCAAATGCCCTGATAGTCATCCTTTTTTGCATTTGGCATTTGTAAGTCTGCAAAGTTTTTCCCTGAATACTAAACCTCTCGGCTAACACAAAGCATCACAAGATGATGAACTGTACCAGGACGTAAAACATAATTAATTACTTAAAACAGCCATCTGAGACACTAAAATAATCATTTGAAACACTTCATATGTGTAAAATTACAGTTCTTTAAATTTATTCACATTAGTTTAATAGATATTTTCAAATACTGAAGTACTATTCTAATTAGTTTAAGGTAAATATTGAACTGAAAGACTAAAAGGTGTATACTTTACATGTAAGGAGAGTAAGGCCATTTTCACAACATGAAGAAATTCAGCTCCTTGTGTGCTTCTTTTTGTTTTTCTTTTAAGAAAGAGCTGATGGGCTCAGTCTATGTGATATGTCTGATTCCGTTCCCTGCTGTTGATCTACTGGCCCTGAGAATTACAGATGCTTCGGTCATCTAAATATACTAATGCAACATGGAAATGTCTACCACTGCTAAAAAAGACCTGGAATTTGGGTGAAATGATATTATCCCAACTAGAATAAATGTTAGCCACTGACAACTGCTGATTTCAACTCCCCTACTCTGGATTCTTGATAGAGGCTAGGTAGAGCCAAAGGCCTTTCAGAGTGCTATGTGTGGAACAAAGAGCATTGAACTTTTATTTCCTACCAGGGACATGCTTGGCAAAGCCAGTAACGGACTGGCTCCAGGGTTCTGTGGGTAGGGAGGGGACACCGAGGGCAAAAGTTTGAGTTTCTCTGTAAAGCTATGGTCAAATGTGCCAGACACTGTTTTCTTACTGTAACAGCATGTACCTCACAAAAGAGAAAGTAGAGTTGCTCTGAGTTCCCAGCAACTTTATTGTCTGAAGATCTTTACTGACTTGATTTCTGCTTCCCCATCTGAGAGACATGAGGAGCTGTGATAGTAATAAACGTGCTGGCTTTGGTCATCAGCCCTCGAGGCACTATTGACCCCAGTTTGTGATTGATTCCTTTCTCCCCCACCCCATCCTCCTGCTTAAAATCCCAGCGTGAACCCAGGAACCACTGCTGACCCTGTTCACATGCTGTCTATGAATTTCCATTTTTTATTATTATATGTGAGATGGAACGATTAAGGTAACAAAGATTTAGAAGTTCTAATGTCCAATAAAAACAATATTTTCTTGAGGTCTGGAGAGCATAGATGTCACAAGAAAATAAGGACTTTTCTCTGAAGGAATTCCAGTCATCTTGCAGCCATAAGCATGATGAATTTTCACGATTTGAAAACTCTCCACACTTTTGTTTAGAGTAGCAAAATGCTGACACCCTCATATTCTCTTTCTCTCTCTTTCTTTGTTACCTTTTAAAAATATCCTTTATGAGAAAAAGAAAGCACTTGGAAAGTGCTTGTTTGACTGTAAAAGCCTGGGTATTGTCTTGAAAATGTTGAGACTGTACCATAGCAAAATAGATAATTGAGATATTAGCATACTCTATTTTTTGATGGAGAGACTTCCTGTGTTCATGGAAACTACACACATTTCTGAAAATCTTCTCTTCTTAGTACAACACAAACAAGTGTCCTAATAGCACATGCATTCATTTATGTGACAGGCACAGATAGACAAATGTCTTAAAATATATACATTTGTGTGACAGGTACCGTTTACAGGTAGACAATGCCTGGAGATGATCTTTGGTTTCCCAAAGAATAAATACTCATGAAACTATTATTGAACAAAAATTATTTTCTTCAAATATTCTATTTCCTTTATATTTGTTTGTCACTTTATTGAATGTTATTATAATGCTCTCATTTTATAGAGTCTGTGTGGGTAAATATTTATTACTCCTACGAAGAAATTAACAGATGATATTGGCGTACACACATCCAGCTTATGTTGCTGTCATTTCTTTTAGTTTTTGTAGGCATTATGGCTTAAAACAATAGGTCAATAAAATCTTTATTTGTTTTTATCAAGTACATAATTGATTGAATTAATCACAGGTGTTTTCCCAATTCACCATTTTAAGGCTGTTCTATTTACTCCATGAATAATCTTGAAATTATTTTGAATAATTTTGAAAGATAGACAGTACAAATGTTTAATATTTTTATCCAAATTTCATTTTTTTTTCCTCTTTTCATTGGGGATGGCACAACAATTCACACTAACAGATGAGTCGCCAGCAAGCAAGTGGGATTATACAGGTGAAACAAATTTAGGACTTGGAAGGAAATATCTGACCCTGATCTGATAGGGCTGATTACTTTGTGTATTTTTATCGGCACTGTTATTTTCTGTCTGGAAGCACCTGAGTTCCTATGTGTAAACATGCGTAAAGCAATCAGCATTATGGGAGCATCTGCTCCTGAGTCAATTCATGCAAAAATTGGCACTTAGAGAAAGATAATCTCCATTGCTTTTTAGAATAAACTTAGACGTATAAATTTAATCAAAAACTAGTGTGTATAGATGATTCACATCTCTATTTTAGGAACTCTTTCTCTTATAAATTATGACTAATATTTCAGCATCAAACGAAATAGAAAGTACATTTTAATCATTTATCTAAAAGTGAATCAGATACGCGTCACTTTTAGATATTATTCTGGAGATCAAACTAGCATGTGATTAGCATTAAAGGAAATTAATACCCTGGCAGGTGAGACGTACATACCCTGGGGCTTGTAATACCAACATGCAGTCAAAAGCATGGATCAGTGCAGGAGCAGAAGGGTATCTCTGAATCTTTCAATTTGTAAATTACCAAAAGCTGGTAAGACATGAATTTTTTCACTAAGGAAACTGTCTCAAACTTACTCTTAAATTCAAATAACATTTATTCCAAATCTTTTATTTTTTAAAGTAGGAGTTTTCAAAGGTGCAGTTCCCCGTGGCACAAACACAAGTTAAGAAAGGGCACCGAATGGTCAGGGTGTGCTGGGGTAATATATTGCTGGACCAAATGTCTGCATTCCCAGCCAGTTACTATAGTCAGCTTCAACCCATAATCCCAGGGCTACTTAATTTTTTTTTACCATGGCAATCATCAGGCTTCTCCCTTTCTTCTCATTTATTTATATTAATAACGGAATGTTGGCTGTTATGCCCAGAGTGAAACATTCTTCTTAGGAACCGTTTATGGAGTCAGACTCCTTTTCAGTGTAATGTAGAGCTCAAGACATTGAGTCAATGTTTGTGTTTTCCTAGATAATATCAAACATGTGTCCTTGATCATATGCAGTGAACCTGCTAAGACAATATCCTGGCTACATTTGGTATTCGAAGTTTAATACCAGCTGCTGAATCTATGTATTTTGATGTTGGGTATCTGTGCAAAATAATGATGGTAAGAAAAATTTTCTCATTTCTATTATCTAGGTTTTCTACAAGTCCACTTTAAGGGATAGTTTTATATGTCTAATACAGTAAAAAATCTATTTGTTATGCAGGAAATAAAGGTCATTTGACCACACAGGTTCTTGGCAGAAATTCTATGAAACAAATGAGTAACAAAGAAACAGAACAGGTTTTAGCCGTCCATGACTGATCTTGTGGCATCTGTTTGTGTCACCCTGTACTTTGTCACTTAGATCTATACACTCCATTGCCACATTCTTAGGTGATAAAGGACTATTTCATAATATTCATAAATCTAGTGAAATACATCATAGGTATGAGAACAAGAAGTAAAATGCTGTTTGCCTAGAAAATTTGAGAAAGTTCAGATGTTAACTTCAGCCATTCAGACAAAAGTTCATCTTCAGTCTGAAGTTTCTAAATACGTCTTACACCTTCTTTCAATTAGGCCATTCAGAAAAGGCTTCATTACTCAATGGAGCTCTCGTTTACATTTGAGGCCTGAGGCAAAATTAATTTTCTTTTCAGATGGCATATAATAAAGCCCTTGCATTGTCTTTGTTAAAGTCCCTTCAGATAAATGATCCAGGGAGCATGTCGAGCTTCTTGGAACACTTTGTGGGATAGATTCATCCACACCCCAAGGAAGCAGACAGTCAGCACAAATGCCGGCACTAAATAGACTCAAGAAGTTCAAGACCAAGAGAAGACCTGACAGATATGGATTTCTGAGAAACGTGCAGGAGTCCCACAAAGAGTTCTAAGTGCTTTGCATTGAAAGTTACAAAATTACTCCCCAAAAGAATACTACTCAGTTATCATGTGTGTGTGCCTACATGTGTGTGTATGTGTGTATGTGCACACATGTGTGTGTGAGTGTGTGTGTGTGTGTGTGTATTTTGACTAAAAGGGAGCTAATGTCAGCAGGGTCTGATTATATTGATATTTTGAAATATAAAATAAAAAGTTGATAAGTCTGTACAAATATTTTGACCTAATTATTAGTTCAGGTATATGCAAACTTAACATATACAAGTGTTGACATCTGAATGCACATGTATGTAAAGAACGAATTGTATATTTCTAGGTCAATAAAATAATCAGTCTTACACATTTACACCATTCTAGATATGGTAACAGAATTAAAGAGGAAGAGAAAAATACCTTGGTAGCTTTAGTCAATCTTAAATGATAAACCCTAAGTACAAAACTTATTGACAAATCGAAATTCATAGGTAATGTATTTTGTGTGGAATTTCTAATAGAACAATAGGAGAAATCAAATGTCTGCACATCTTAGATAGAACACCAATGAAAAACTCTAGAAGTGATTCCATCAAAGTCTATCTTTCCCAAACTATTAAGGTTATTAGGGTGACTTATAGACAAGTGTGTGAGGATTCACTTACTGAAGCATGGATACCTCAACATTACTGAAATGTCCGTCTGTATTGAATGACTATACCGCCAACCCTAGAGTTGCCTCAATGACTTGCCAGTAGCTCAACAAAACAGTAAGAAGAGTCTCCTACTGGCTGGTCTGCTTGTCAGAAACCCTCTTTTCCCTATCAACTGCTTAATTCTACACTCTGAAGGAAGGACCTTATGAATCTTGCAAACTCTGGATTCAAGAGGCCTTCTTTCTTTACTTCTTGGGCTCTGTAAGTTTCATTTACTTACTGAGTCTTAAAATCAAATCATTTCTATAAGAAAACAGTTTTTAGTTCAGAAAAACAAAATGCTATGCAATATATTATGCTGAAAGGTCATAGTGTTTGGTGAAAGTAATTTTCAAGTATCTACTGAGTTTTTCTTCAGAAAGTTCAGGAGAAGGGTCATGGTTTATTGATCTGGGGAGAGAGATTTTTCTCTAAGACACATTACCATGCCTTTTCATCCTCTTGTTTTCATGATTCAGTCCCGATGTTTCTACATTATCCTAGTTAGTCTGTCTACTTGACACAAGAATATATTATATAGGGGCTCATCACAATAACTGAATAATCTTTACTTACCATTTACTAGAAGTAGCCTCTAGTAGGCCTTCTAATTAGACAGGGTCTCTAACATCACCTAATTTCTCACCCACAGCACTGAGAAGAAGAAAATAATTGTACAGACTGAAACAAAATGTCTCAATGACTGCAGTGGCAACATAGAGAGCAGAGATAAAACTTGTGAAAGATTCCCGACATCAAGATATGAGAGATATACCACTGCATTTAATGTTGGAAAACATCTGTCGCTTCTAATTCTTACGGTCATGAAGACTTCGTTTTCACAATAAGACGTAAAATTCACAGAGCCAATGGACGTGCAATTCTGAACACATCTCAGTTCCTGGAAGTATGCACACTGGGACTGTTTACTAAATTAAAGAGAGAAAAAGGAAAGCAAATTTTGTGAGAAAAATGCCTTTTGTATTACCATTGATTCTATCAAAACCGAGAATAAAAAACAGATAATTACATAGGACTGGCAAAACTTTCATTCTACTCCTAATAAATGATTTTTTTTAAAAAAAAAATTCTTAAAATACTTGCACACAAAAATACTTTTCCACTAAAATTTTGGCTATTGGTCTTAAACAACCCAATCAGACAAGATATCCATAAAATTTATTAATATGAAGGTAAAAAATACATGTATAAATCAAGCTCTGTAGTAAATTTATATGTATTAACCACCAAGCACAGTATGTGGTTACTTGTTATGCCTACGACAATATGTAGGAAGTAAATAAACCATAGATCTCTTTGTTGTGATTCCTTTATTCAGTTTATCAAATTAGAACTACTTTGTGTGTGTAAAATGCAGATTAGGATCAATAATGGTTGCTTATAAAATGTCCTCCAGGGGCATTCTTTAACCCAATAATTAGACACTAAAGGAGAATTTGGAGGAGAATTTAAATGAAGATGTACTCTGTAGTGGACATTATTCAAAGTATCGATTGTAAAAACAAAGCATATGTGCAAACAAAATAAAAAATGTTGGGAAAAATCATCTGCATAGTTTTCTGTATATATTTTTAAATATTTATTTCTTATGCCTACAGTGTTCTGCCTGCATGTATCTCTTCAGGCATGAGGAGCGTGCCAGATCTCATTACAGATGGTTGTGAGCAACCACATGGCTGCTGGGAATTGAACTCAGGACCTCTGGAAGAACACCCAGTGCTCTTAACCTCTGAGCCATGTCTCCAGCCCAGTTTTCTGTATATTTTTATAGATATTTGTATTTTGATAAATTTATAATCATTTGCATTACATTGTCATATAAATCACGCTTTAGTGAATAGCTATTTTGATAATCTTGAGCACACTAAAATGAAGATAAGAGATCTAGATTTGCAAATATTTTCTAATCTTTGAGCCTACTGCAAGTAATTTTAAGATATGTTATTATATTCAATTTATCAGGCACTTGTAAATTGAGAATATTGCAAGCTGTTGTAATCAGGGTAGAATTTCTTAGAGAAACCAAAAACGGCTTTCTAAATTGATTTTAAAGAATATAGCTCAGAGTTATATATTCTTTTAGTAATCTCTAATAATCACCTTCAAAAAAGTAGATCATGTGAATTAAACACATAAATCAAATTGCTAGCATGTCTTTAGGTTACGGTCACTTGACTTTGGATATATGAAGGAAAGGGTGTGACTTATTGTTCTAGTGACATTAATGATAAACATGTTACCAGGCATGGTAAGGTTGAAATTATTTTACTCAATTCATTCTCTTTTATTTTTTATCTTATGTGTTACAAGAGTAAAATATTATAAATATGATAAAAATGAGAGAACTTATTCCTTTAAACCATACATGGGTAGGATTAGTAAATACATAAATAAGGGTTTTTGAATTCTGAATGAACTTGATATAAAACATGACCTATGTTTGATTGAATATAGGGTTAAAGAGAAAGGAAGAATGGGATAATAGCTATAGCCATAATACTACAGTTATTATCCTTGGTATTGGCAAGGATCAGAAGTGCAAAGTCACCATTTATAATATTAGAGGAAAGATAAAAATTCATAAATCTGTGGTTAATGATAAAGCATTTGAAATTGGACAGTGAGTCTCAGAGTAGAAAGTAAAGTGTTTAAATTTATAACAGAATTTAACCAGGTAGCCATGGCACATAATTTTTATATTATTTTCAGCATTGAGAGAAAGAAATACTCATGAGTTCCCATCCTTAGCCAAGAAAATACCTGAAATTGATATCTGCTTGCAAAGTGGGAGGGAAATGGGAGGAGGTAGAAATTTTTAATAAATAAATAAAAGAAAAAATTAGTTATTCCAATGGAATCACATTAGATATACTAACCACAAAATGGCCAACAGAAAATACATTCAATGGTATTTTTGTAAAATTGGTGTCATATTGCTTTGTTTGCACATTTTTGGGGTGCTTTTCCAGTTTTTTATCTGTATAATATGGTTTTTGATTTTGTTTTCCCTTGTTCTCTTTGTTTCCTTATTGTTTTTGTATACATGTTTATGTATATGTATTTCTTGGTACTTTATTTTTAAATTATAGGGTTTAATTTGGATTCATATTTATTTGCTTTCTAAAGAGAGTTCTTTGTGGAGGAGATAGTAAGGATCTTGGACTTGGAAGAGAAGAAATAGTTAACAGAATATATTGTATGAAAAAAATTATACAATTAAAAACTTTTAAAACATAAAAACTAGAACTTAACTAAAACTGAAAATAGATATTTAAGAAAGCCTTTTGTTACAGCTTTTGAAACTAAAGAAAAGACAGTGATGTGGTAATAGATGTTAGATAAAAGCTAAGTGATGACTCGGTTGATGGGAAATATTCAAAAACATTTTAAAATGTAGTAGAAAGTGAACATGCAAGAGCAAATGGGTACTGAAGATAAAAATTTAAGGCAATAGAAATCACCAAGTGATTCCCCAAGTAGCTGTACAAGTTTGCCCTCCCACCAGAATTAGAGGTGTGTCCTCCTTACTCCGCATCCTCTCCAACATAATCTGCCATTGCTGTTTTTGATCTTCACCATTCTAACAGGTGTAAGATGTCTCAGAGTCATTTTGATTTGCATTGATCTGATGGCGAAGGATGTTCAGCAATTCCTTAAGTGTCTTCAACCATTTGCAATTCTTCTGTTTAGAATTCTCTGTTTAGATTTATACCCCATTTTTATTGTGTTATTTGGTAAATTGATGTTTATTTTCTTGAGTGTTTTTTAATATATTTTGGAGAACAGTCCTCTGTCTGATGTGGGGTTAGTGAAGATTTTTTCCCATTCAGTAGGCTTCTGTTTAGTCTTAATGACTGTGTCCTTTGCCATACAGAGGTTTCTCAATTTCAGGAGGTCCCATTTATTAATTGTTGTTCTCAGTTTTCTGTGTTATTAGTGTTATATTTAGGTAGTGGTCACCTGTGTAACTTCCCACTGTCTCTTCAATGAGGTTCAGTGTGCCTAGATTTATGTAGAGGTCTTTGATTCATTTGTACTTTAGTTTTGTGCATGGAAATAGATATAGATCTATTTGCATTCTTTTACATGTTGACATCCACTTATGCCAAGACCATTTGTTGACGATGCTTTCCTTATTCCATTGTATAATTTTAGCTTCTTTGTCAAAAATCAGGACTTCATATGTGTATGGATCAATATCAGGGTCTTTGATTCCATTGGTCCACCTGTCTGTTTTTATGCCAATACCAATCTGTTTTCATTACTGAAGCTTTATAATAGTGATAGATGCCAGGAATGGTGATGCCTCCAGAAGTTCTTTTATTGAAGAGGATTATTTGGCTATTCTGGGTTTTTTGGTTTTCCATATAAAGTTGAGTATTGTTCGTTCAAGGTCAGTGAAGAATTGTGCTGTGAATTTGATAGAGATTGCATTGAATTTGTAGATTGCTTTTGGTAGGATTGTCATTTTTTACTTTTTGATCCTTCTTATCTAAAAGCATGGGGGATCTTTCCTTTTGCTGATATCTTCTGCAATTTCTTTCTTCATAGACTTTCTTGTTGTACAGTTTTTTCACTTCTTTGGTTAGTGTTTTAACAAGGTATTTTAGATTATTTGTGGCTATTGTAAATGGTGATGTTTCTATGATTTCTTTCTCAGCTTTGTTGTCATTTGTATGTAGGAAGGCTATTGATTTTTTTAGTAGATCTTTTATCCGGCCACATTACTGAAACTGTTTATCAATTATAGGAGTTCCCTCACTCATGCTGCAGAGACATTTGCTCAACTGGGTTCATAGTGGCATTATTTGTAATAGCCAGAACCTAGAAACAACCTAGTTGCCCCTCAACTGAAGAATAAAGAAAATGATACATTTTTACAATGGAGCACTACTCGGTGGTTAAAAAAAAATGACATTTTGAAATTTGCATGCATACAAATGAATGGAACTAGAAAAAAACCATCCTGAGTGAGGTAACTCAGTCCCTGATAGAAAAAAAAATGGTATGTACTTGCTCATTAGTGGATATTAGAAATAAAGCAAAGGATAACTAGCCTATAGACCACCATCACAGAGGAGCTAGGTAACAAGGAGAACTCTAATAAACACATACATGGGTACCTTGGGAAGGGAAAACTAGAAGGTCGGGAGAAGAGAGGGTGAAAGGGTCGCGGGGGGGGGAGAATTTGAGGGAATGTGGTGCTCAAGAAATGAGAAGGACGGTGAGGGCAGAAAGGAAGGAGATATCTTGACTGCGGGAGCCATTAAAGAGCTATCAAGAAACAAAGCACTAGGCAATTTCCCAGGAACCTTCAAGAATGACACCAGCTAAGACTCTAAGCAACAATGGAGAGAAGCCTAAATTGGCCTTCCTCTGTAATCAGATGGATGGCTACCTTAATTGTCATCATAGAACCTTCAACCAGCAACTGGTGGAAACAGATACAGAGATCCACAGTGAAGCACTGAACTAAGCAACCTGAGACCAGCACAAGAGAGGGAAGAGTGAGCAAAGGGGTCAAGACCATGATTGTAATACCACAGAAACAGCTGGCCTAAGCTAGTGAGAGCTTACTGACTCTGGATTATGCAGGAGAACCAGCATAGGACCAAATTAGGTCCACTGAATGTGGGGGACAGTTGTGAGTCTTGGACGGTTTGTGGAGCCACTGACAGTAGAACCAGGATTTATTCCTACTGCTTGAACTGGCATCTAGGAGAACATTCTTTTGGGAGGAATGCCTTGCTCAGTCTAGATACAGGGGGGAGGACCTTGGTCTTACCTGGAAGTGAAGTATCAGTCTTTACTGACTCCCTGTGGGAAGCCTTACCCTTTCTGAAGAGAGGATGGGGAGGTGGAGTGTGGGAAAGGTGAAGGAAGCAGGAGGAGGGGAGGAGCAGGAATGGGGATTGAATTATAAAAAATACTTAATAAAAAAACTGATTTAAAAAATATGGCATAAGTCAAGAAGTAAAGTGCCAAAGGAGACAAGAAGACAACAAGCCAGAGTGTGAGAGAAGAGCATTGACACTAAAGACTAGATGCCCTTAGTCAGGAGAGTGGAAAATCTGCGCTGCAGTGGGAAGTAGATAGGGCTCCATTTTCCTTATATAAGGACTGAAAAGAGAGTGGATTTAATAAATTTATAAGCAAGTGTAAAGTAGAAGTAATGTGATGATAAGAAGCTTCTAAGGAAATTGGTTTACACAAATCCATACATATATATACACATATATGATGCAAATATACATAATTACAAAAATATGAAATATAAAAATAATATTTCTATTGAGGTTTATTCAACTTTCTGACAAAAGAAATCATAATTTCCTGAGCTTATATAATTTTCAAATTTTATCTATCTTCCATCCATACATCTAGAATTAAATTTTTCTTAAAATACCTGAGAGAGAAACATGGGTTTTCTGTAGTTTTTTTCCCCTTGACAGTCTATTTCACTTTTATTGGTTTCATTATTTTGGGATTATTTGATAACAAGGCAAAACTCAAAGGAGTGAACTTTATTGCTCTCATTTATTTTTATCCAGGTTCACAGAAAGTTGAACAATTTATTTCTGTAACACACTCTGTAGTGTTCATATCAAGGGCACACACCCATAAGTGCATGTCAGAAGATGCACATTTGGTAGCAAACTTATTATTTAATATAATTTTAATAAAAGCATTAAGATACATTTATATATTAATCAATTTCAATATAGCAATATTGATAAACAGATTATTGTAATAAAATGTAGTTGGAGGTTATAAAGCATTCTATAGATAATCACTAAAATTTAACTTTTTAAAAATGATTTCTTTTAGTTTTAGAGATGATATAATTACATCTTTTTCCTTCTCCGTTTGGTCTCTTTCAAAGTCATGGACTCTTTTGTCATTAAATTCTGTTATAGGTTTGTATAATGTTACTTTTATAAAATTGTTTTCTATAACAATTTGACAACCAATTGACATTCTCTGCCCTGGGAATGATCATTTCTTTTGCTTTCTGAATTCTTTAGTTGTCTGTAGTTCCACCTTTAGTGTAGACACCTCCTAAGCTCAACCTGGTAATCAGCAATACTACTACAAAAACCACATCCAATTAAGTTGCAGAGCTATAAAGTCCAACTTCAGTGGATACATACATACATAAATATATACACATAAAAAATTACCATACCTATAGGTTGAGGATCACAAGAAATAGAAAGATTGAAAGAGTCAGAAAATCAGAGCATTTGCTTTTAGATTGTATCTCCTAGTAATCTCAGAAGCTGCACTCATAAAATCTCACCAACAGGACTCCATTAACAGGAGCTGACCAAGGACAATAACAATAAACATACTAAAATTTTAAACTTTGAATGAGTCTTAAGCCAAGGATAGTGGTACACAATGCTGTCCCAGAACTGTGGAGGCAGAGACTAGAAGTTTAAGGAATCAAAGCCAAGATGCTCTACTTGAGACCTTATCTGAACACTACACATACACACACACACGTACGTGCACACAAATGCGCGCACACATGCATGCACAAATGCACACACACATACATGCACGCATGCACAGGCACGCATGCAGACACGCACATGCTCACACACCAAAACAAACAAAAAGAAAGCAAAAAATTGCCAAAACAAAACATAGCAGTCGTAGTATCTCTTTATGTCAAAGAGATATTGACATAATCAATTTTAATATTGGTATAGTTTTAAACTATTATTTTACAAATTAGTAAACAAAGACTACATAAAATGACTTCGAGTTAAAAAATGAAAGGGAAATCCAAACTATAAACTATTATTCTTTAGAACCTGTGTTTTTAATTTAGCAGTATAATAAGTATTTTTAGATTGTGAACTATCTTACCAGTATCAATATTCATTTGGATAGTAATGTTTATGTAATCTGCACCAGTAATGAATCTATTAAAAATAGTTTAAAGACTTGCTATTTTTAACTTAATTTGCCCAATTTTATCCATAGTTTCCAACAAAGCATGAGAAAATATTTTGAATTAAATTTTTCAATAAAGAGGTTTAATATCGAGAACCCATTAATTTTGATCAACATGTCTTCTAAATCAAAATCATTCCTATATTCAAATACTAAGAACATTTTTAATCATCAGTACTGATAAAAACCACACATATATTAACATTAATATAGTGATGTTATTTAGAACCTATTGTCTCTATTAGATGTGATAAGGACATAATTCATTTTGACATAACTATTTTCAGTATTATAATATTGAACACCCTTAGCTTGTTTGATACAACAAAACAATTGTGTCATTATGAAGTCATATCCTAAATCTTATGTCTTCCTTTAGAGCTTGGGAGAAGCACGTGCGCTAAATATTGAAAGACATTTGTGTGTGTGTGTGTGTGTGTGTGTGTGTGTGTGTTGTGTGTGTGTGTGTTTTATCATCTCAATATCTCACTTAAAATATTTTGAATATCTTATTCCATTATTTTCCTATGATCAAGAAATCAACATATGCTTACAAAACTGCAAAAATAGTCTGGACTCTATACTTTGAACTTTGATTAGAGTTACATTTTAACTTGTAAAATATCCCTATAGGGCTGGATGTCTCAGAAGTTATGAGCACTTGCAAACCTTGTAACTTAGACCTAATATATTTTCAATCATAAGGACTTTCTTCAGATCATTAAATACACTTCTTAAATTACCTTATGATCAATATGTTGGCACATATTATTTGTGTTCTAAGGAGCATTTTGTTTTGTTTTTTCCTAGTCGGTCATGGCAAAATCATTTTCTCATTAAGAAAAAAATGCTATAATATGATGCTTTATTTCTTGAATTAATAAATACAGTATTAATATGGAATTATTAAAATAAATAAAATCCAAGAGAAATTATATGGGAATTCATCAAAATCACAGAGGAAACATCCACACTGTGGGATGGCCAAATAATGATTACACAGAGACTGCTTTTAGGTAGCTTGGGGATTACTCATAAGGAAGATAAATTCATTTACATTTGGCAAGTATTTTTATATTTAAATCACTGATCATGAATCATCATGATATATTCATTGATATGATATGATGATATAATCTTGGTAAAGATTAAAGATTTTGACACTTTAATTCATTAACACAGGGGGATTAGATATATGTTTATGGTCCAAACAAGTACAAATCATTATGCAAATAAATCAAATGCATTTAGATTTTCTTGTTTTTCATTGAATTACAAAATGAGGTCTCTCTCACAAACACACATCCTATACAAATGTACACATCACTAAATTGATAGTTTCAGATTATTTAAATACTACAAGTTTCTCGTTCATCTTCATTTCATGACTAAATATCCTATTATAAAACTCTAATTATTGAGAATACTCTTATATTACATAACATTGTAACTTTCAGACATGAAGAATCAAGTTCATTTCTATGTTTTTATGCCGTCTGATGAAGCACTCAGCTATGGAAAGGTGTGGGTGTGGGACAATGGGCATGACCCACTGATGATAAACTTGGGGAAAATTAGCAAGGCCTGTGCAGATTGTTATCTGTGTTCCTGTGTCTTCAGAGATAAGGATGTCCTTTCCTCCCAGGACAAACCAGGCACTTATCACAGGAGGATCCCTTAACCTTCTTCAGGAAGAGGGCAGAACCCCTTTTCTGGCTTTCATAACCTTCTTCAGGGAAGAAGGGCAAGAAAAGGTCAGAATGTGACCTTCCTGCTTCTGCCTTTTTCTCAAATGCCAATCTGTCATTTTTTGGTGGAGGTGGTGGTGTTCTCATCTCGTCAGTGTCTAGTCCTACACAGTCAGCTAGTTATATCTGTTTATCTGTTTGTATAGTTTATCTGTTATAAAATGCAATAATGATTAAGTAGAGGTACACACTGCATCAGGTGATAAATTGTAAAAAGATGCAGTCTCCATATAATTTTTTGATACTTCTAATAAAACAGTAAGGAGAAGTTAAAGTTCATTTCTTGAATTGTTGTATAATAACTCATATTATATAAGAATTAAAAGATTTTATCTTTGAAAAATTTAAAAAAAAGTTAAATAAAGAGGAATATTCTTAGATTGAATTAAGGGTCCTTTTCTGTGTTACTTTCTGCTTTTCCTGATATCCCACCCCCCCACTCCAACCACAAACACACATACTATTCTGCCAATATGGCTTGAGTTAACTGGAATTTTCTTGCTGAAAGTATTATGACAATAAGAAACAGCAAATTTCTCTGAAGTAAATAATAATCACAGTTACAATTACTAACTCCTGCTATTTACAGGACAGTGTCCACCATAGAAAGAACACATGAGTTTCTCTTTAAAGGATGTCTTCACTGTGTATTATTATGATGATGTTTGCAAACATGAACATATTACTTTTGACATAAGTTTCATTTCACTTGAAGAAAAGTTACAAGAACAGATTTAAATTCATAAATTTATTTGAACCCACACCTTGATTTCTACTATACAGTTGAACCAAAATTTACTACCTGAGATTCATAGAAAAAAACTCTTAATTGTGTTTGTAGGACCCAGTCATGACAAGCTCAAGGTTAGCCTGAGCCTCAATTTACCCTAGGGCATTACCTGATTCTAAGAACAACAACAAACTGAGATCACCCTGCTTCAACCAGGACCAGACCATCCAAAGGAAATTCCTAGCATTCCAATCATTGTAGACAGTGTCACCTGCCAGCACACACCCATCCCTATTCACCAAGAGGAAAGTTTCTAAGTTCCAGTCCTTGTGCATAGGATCACCTGTCAGCACACACTCATCACTTTCACCAGGACACTCGTAGATAAACGCCAGCCAGTAAAGGGTCTGGAACCTTAGCAGTCCCTCAACCCTACCTTTACTACTATAAAAACCCAACTTCAACTGAGCTTGGGGCTCTTCAATTATTCCACACATTGGGCACATGGTGAGTCCAAGTTTGCAAACCTGAATAAGAATAAAGGCTCTTTGCTTTTATATACAGGACTTGGTCTCCTAGTTGGTTTTGGAGTAACTTAATAATCTGGGCATAACAGTGTTCTCTACTGTTTACTGACAATGTTATGGTTGATAAATAATGACTTATCAAACATCAAAGTGGTAATTTCTTCAATGTTGTTCGTATATATATATATATATATAACAAATTCACAGAAAAATAAAAAATATATGTGTATTAACTTGATGCTAATGGATTAACTGACACTGTCACAAAGGGGGAAAACAACTCTATATCAGACCTGGAAGATTGAGAAGAATAATGCAAGGAAGTAAGTGTTATTCTTTTGCTGAGGTGCCTTTAAGAACTAACCACATCCACCCCAGGGACTTCTGTCCTCCTCGCCGCCATCTTAACACTCTCTCTCTCTGTCCCGTCTTTTGGTGTGTACATACGTGTCTCTATCTTTCCCTATGTTTCTCTTTATGTCTCTCTGATTTTCTCTTTTTAAGTAATAAATATCTCCCTCTCCTCTAAATACTAAATGTTTAGCTTCATGTATAGCCTTATGTCCATTTACTCTGCCGTCCACCGCATCCAGCCGCCTGACTCTGCCGCTCGTCCCGGGACCCTGCACTGCTCTGGCGGCATCCTCTGTCTGTCTGGCAGGCCGCCCGGGACATCTCATCATCATAATATTTTTTAAAGAACAATATTTGGTGCCGTGACTCAGATGATTCACCCGCCAAGGGCCAGGGTTCCAGCTTCACCTTTCGTCCAGGACTCTGAGCTCCAATTTCCAGGACTGAATCGGGACCGAGGCCCTGCTCAACACTGACCCACGTGTTCCAACTGCCTGGACTTATTCCTACAAACAATACTGGCTACTAATTGTAAGTTTCCTCACTCCAGCCAGCTTATCTGAGCCTTTTTATCCCGGGAATGACCGGTCCTCCCAATATTTCTAGGCTCGGGGAGGTAACTTCTCCACCCCTTCGCTGGCGTTCATTACGGCTTGCGTCCTCTGTTAAGCCCGTGACTGGGACAGCTGGCCTGGCCAGCTCCCACCATTCCTGCAACTGGGAACCTGGGGTTCCCAGTCTTCTTCCTCTTTATTTCAGTCTTTTCTTCCTTCCTATCTTTCTCATGGACATAATTGGCTGATCCGGTTCAGCCGATACCATCCCACATGGGCACCTTCCACGCCTGGGCACATGTCTGGATGGTCGCTTGCATCTCACCTAAACAGGGAGCCGTTCCCCATAGGTTCAAGATGCCAAGGGTTTTGCGGGTTTTTCATGGTCTTGACCTGGAAAAGCAAGTCGTACCAGCCTAAATATGTCTTAAATTGTCTGTTTATGCGGTTTTTTTCACGATTCAGACTCTGGATAACAACCAGGCGGCCCCCGGCTTTTAAAATTCCCACGGTTTTTCCATTCAAGCCACAACACATGTCCGCTGCCATGTTCATTGGGGTCAGGTGACTTTATTGCTAGATTCACTGAGAGCCAGATCACACGACCAAGCTCTCCCACTGTTATGTAAGTCCTGCATTCCTCTCCCCCTCCTCAGTGTTCTCGCTAACTCTGATTACAGGTGTTTTGCATACTGACATACTTTCTGATAGGGGTCATCAGAAGCATGCACTCTGCCTAATTCCTTTTCAATCTTTCTATGACTAATGACTGTTCATTTCATCTCGTTTCAGACTACAAAATCATAAGTCTCATATTTTAAACTGGTATGTACTTTTAAGCTGTTTTCTACCATTATCAGTTCTGTCATTAATCTTAATGTTGCAAACAGTTTTTTTTCTTTCTTTCTGTCTTTTTACAAATGTGGATCTTACCTATTAAGAGTCAGTACAGTCAAACTCAGACCCAACCTTCCAGACAGATTCTATACTGTAGCTATACCTTATAATCAGCCCTCAACTGCTCAGAGATCTGGGGAATGCGATATTTAAATGTTTAATTATTTAAAAAAAAACTTCTCATAACAAAAAGAGACAGGTTGGCTTCTAGCAAGCACTCCATTTCCTCCAAGAAGACAGAAGACAAACGGTCACATCACTGATCACCGTCCATCTGCAGTTTGCTTCAACTGCCAAGTGCTGACCATTGGGCAAAAACTGCCTTTCACCTAAACTGGAGACCTCCAAACGTGGACAAAATCACTGGAATGGACAGTCTAGCTGCCCAGAGTAAGGTAGGCCTGTCTTCCTAAAGATTTCTTAGTCCACATGATTTTCAAAAGCCTGGCAGGCTCTACATTAAACAACAAAGGTCAAATGCAACCTTCAGCGACCAGGGAGGACCCAAAAGAGTAGCCCTAGATGCCAACCAAGTAAGTTCTCTGTCATTTTTTAATCAGTAACTCAAATAAAATCTTATCCTTCTCAAAGATCTCTGACAATCTGATAGCTAAGAGGTTTTGTCAGGTTGTCTCACCAAATAAAAATACTTTTCATTATAATTTCTATTTTTACAAACCCAAGGAGTTCTTAAAACAATGTATATGTCTAAAACTTCTGTTTTTCTTATAAGTTTCAGGGTGCCAAATTAAAGAACCCATCATAAACAGGTCAGATACAAACCCCTCAATTCCCTGGTCCTAAAATTTTTTTCTCAATTTAACTTTGTCCTCTGTTCTGCCAACACCCTAACCAGGTACAAGGGACACCAGATATTTCCATGCCACAGACACCTGTCCTGCCGGGAGCAGAGACCAACTATGCCAGGATGTGACCAGCACCCAGCTTCTCTCGGATCTCCCTCACCCCCCCAAAGACGATGCCCACAAATCAGCCAGAGCAGCCTTGAGAATTCGCCGCCCCAATTCCTTCAAACTGTAATGTCTAACCTTCTACTTTTTATTATAAAAAGGATTCGGGAATATTATTCTTTTGCTGCGGTGCCTTTAAGAACTCACCACGCCCACCCCAGCGACTTCTGACCTCCTCGTCACCATCTTAACACTCTCTCTCTCTATCACGTCTTTTGGTGTGTACACACGTGTCTCTATTTCTCCCTATGTTTCTCTTTATGTCTCTCTGATTTTCTCTTCTTAAGTAATAAATATCTCCCTCTCCTCTAAATAATAAATGTTTAGCTTTATGTATAGCCTTATGTCCATTTACTCTGCCGTCCACCGCATCCAGCCGCCTGACTCTGCCGCTCATCCGGGGACCCTGCACTGCTCTGGCGGCATCCTCTGCCTGGCTGGCAGGCCACCTGGGACATCCCATCATCATAATATTTTTAAAGAACAATAGTAAGGACAAGAAGAGAAGAATTAAGTATAAACATGGATATTTACTCTACCATGAAGAAAATCATCATATTGCTTGAGATTATTTGTGGAGATTGGATCAGAGGTGATACAGTATCAGTTATTTTCTTTCCCTTTTTGTTTCTCTAATATGGGAAGCAATTCATGAGCTAGAAACACTGTGTTTGTTACAAAGACTCTTACTCAGTCTCCAGGTAATGAATAAGGCTTCCTTCCCTATAATTGTACAGGATCTATATAGAAAGAGACATTTATCATGTTGAGTTCACATATTCTAAAGACCCTGAAATCCTGTAGAGAGAATAAAGAACACTGCCACTACAGGCAGAGAAGAAAGAGCTTCCTGAAACAAGAACAAACAAAGCTATCAGGAAAAAAAAAAGAGTAAGGAATTTTGAGATGCATCACTCTGTTGTTTTTAACTATTTAGGTAAGTTACAAAACCAGAGGTCCCCAGATTGTTCCTTGGGCAGCAGAGAAGAGGGTGCCTGAACTGGCCTTATCCCATAGCCACACTGATGAATATCTTGCATATCACCATAGAAACTTCATCTGGCAATGGATGGAGATAGAGACAGAGGCCCACATTGGAGCACTGGACTTAGCTCCCAAGGTCCAAATGAGGAGGAGAAGGAGGGAGAACATGAGCAAGGAAGACAGAACCACGAGGGGTGCGTCCACCCACTTACATGGAGTGACTGATCTAATGGGAGCTCACCTAGGCCAGCTGGACTGGGAGTGATGGAGCATGTGATCAAAATGGACCCTCTGAATGTGGCTGTCAATGAAGGCTGACTGAGAAGCCAAGGACAGTGGCACTGGGTTTCGATTCTACTGTATTAACTGACTTTGTGGGAACCTGGTTTGTTTAGATGTTTACCTTTATAGACCTGGATGGAGGAGGGAAGACCTTGGACTTCCCACAGGGCATGGAAACCTGACTGCTCTTAGGACTAGAGAGGGAGGGGGAAGTGGGGAGGGGGAAGGAAAAGGGAGGCGGGGAGGAGGTGGAAATTTTTAATA
This sequence comes from Myodes glareolus, assembly GCF_982192425.1. Classification (NCBI taxonomy): domain Eukaryota; kingdom Metazoa; phylum Chordata; class Mammalia; order Rodentia; family Cricetidae; genus Myodes; species Myodes glareolus. Next base: position 43,686,288 of record NC_142041.1, on the reverse strand, counting down.
AATAAATAAATAAATTACAAAAATCCAGCTATTATTATAAAGAGAATCTGGTTTAGGTTTTTAGGACTTACAAATATCAGAACATAAGCTGTCTACAGGTGTTCCACAGACATTGAGAAGCTTTTAAATTAATTTTAGACAGTGTGAAACATAATGATTGATATTTACTTTATTGTACATAATTTTAAATATGAACCAGAAAATAATGCTATAATTATAAACAACTGTATTCACTTTAAGTTGTACTTAGGTTTATCTGTGACCTAGGTTTTATTTTCTATTTTTAAACACTTTTAACCAATATCATGCCCAACCATATATATGAAACATATTTGACATAATAAAAAATTCATACAAACCCTACCTCCACATCCACATATCTTCTCTCCCACACTTAAATAAATAGTATATTTATTTTGCTGTAACATAGATTTACAGATATTTGCAACTATATACAAGCACAAATATTTATAATATTTATATGTTCCCACCTCATCTTTATTGAGCAGCTAGATAAGTTTATATACCCATCTTTTCCTTATTTTTTTTAATACAACAGCTAGAATGTAGCAACAAAATACATATTGGTACAGTGATTTAATTCCCTTGCCACTAGACAACTATACACAGATGTTTAACAGACATTAACATGTGGATATATTTGTCACTTCAACATTTCACATAATATCTACTTGACTTTACCCTAAGACTATTGTATCTCTAGTTGGCATTGTCTAGGTTGTGGAGACCCAAAAAATGTGAGCCTATTACACCTTGTCTGAAGGTAGGCGGGTTTGAGTTTATTTTTTCTCTCAAGGTTTTTGACAACAAGTATATCTATACACCCTGAACTAGGGTGTGGGTAAAGTTTTGGACATTAAGATGGCCCATAGAGTTACATCACCTCCACCATTACCAAAGGACAAGGAATTCAAGCATCTTCTATTGAAATAGGGCATTTGACCTATGAAACAGTTACCTTCAGGATACTTAGTCAAAGGTATGTTTACTGCCTAAACAACAGAATGCTTAACTCAGGATATAGTTGTTTGATGTCTCAAGTATTAGCACAAGTAACTGTTCTGGCTAGCCTTTGTGTATTGGGCTATAAAAGTGTGTGGAAAATAAACACTAGTAAATTCAAATCTCAGTATGCAGGATGAACTGAGTTGCCTTCCCAATACTATCCTATGTATCTGTTTCTTTCTTATCTCTCTTTCTCTTACTAACATTTATAATCCTCACACTCAACCCTGGGATGTACAAACCTACTGCAGAAGGATCGCGCCAGAAGTCCCCCCAAAGGTGGTTTCCAACACTAGGTTTCTGATGGCTCTGCTCTACCTGTTCAAGTAAGAGATCCACATTTGCCTTTACTTTCCTACATTGATTTAAAAGACAGATCCCTTTGGTTTGATATCTAAATGTTCCAAAAGGTGGTCTTCTATGCTCTACCATCCAACCCACATTTATAAAAATTCCTCAGTTTTCTAGATTACTGTAATGATTTTTACCTGAATTTTTTTCTTTGTTTGATTCTCTGAACTTCCTTCTTGATATCACAGCCAGGTAGTTAACATTATCCCACAGATGCTTTGGAGTTATGCTGCCTATCTCTGATCACACATTTTATTTATTTCTTCAGATTCAGTCTTCCGGACTCTCTTTTGATTCAAATGTGCAAGCAAGTTTATTTCCTCAAAGCCTTTTGCATAGGGGTTTATTACTGATGATCGGGGACTTGACCATTTATAACCAGTGTTTCGGCCACTTACACAGATGCAAACGTAAGTGAAAAGTTTCACTCACGTAAAAGAATATTTGCAAGAGATGAACATTCCTAAGGACTTTGTTTGATGCTTCTTTTAGTGGTGTTCAAAAGAATGAGGGATTTTATAAATAAAGAGAGAAGTGAGTTTGATTCTCTTCTTTGATGGATGTATTTTAATATCTGAAATCCTATATTTCTTTTTTACTACTGTGCATGTAATTTCCCATAATGAATCTGATTTTTATAGGTGGGCATATGATGATAAACAGGAAATTCTTAGAAGTTCACTTGAGAACACTGTTGCTTTACAAGTCACACATTGTTCCATTTTCTTCAATACCCATATATCGGCAGATTAAGAGTTACTATGAGCTAAGTTTTATTTTAATTATTCTTAATTAATTTTAAACTTTAAAAATTTATCTACTTTTTTGTTTGTCTTTTCTATTCAATACATCCTAACTGCTTCCTCCTCTCCCTCCCTACTCCAAACCCCTACTTCCCCTCTCTCCAACATTCACTGCTACTCCATTTCCCTTCAGAATAGAGCAGGGCTCCTAGGATGTCAACATACCTCAGCATAACAAGATTCAGGAAGACTAGGAAAATACCCTCGTATCAAGAATGGACAAAGCAACTCAGTAGAAGGAAATGGGTCCTCAAAGAGAGAAAAAGAGTCAGAGACACCTCCATTGCAATTATTAGCAGTCCAATAAAACACTCAAGCTAAAGACTGACAGCATATATGCACAGGACCTCTTGAGGCTCCATGCAGGCTCTGTGATTAATGATTTGATCTTTGTTAGCCACTACAAACCCTGCTTAGTTGATTCTGTGGACTCTTCTCCTGGTACCCTCAAACCCTCTGACTTCTATGGTCTATTCCATTTCCCTCCCCCTTCAGTAAAATTCCCCAAGCTCCACTTAGGGTTTGTCTTGGACTGTCTCAGTTGTCTCTGTGATGAAAATTATTCTAGGTACTGATCTTATAACAATATGTCATTAGGAATCATTTCATTGGCTTTTTTTCTTTTTTGTCAGCTGTGTTTGGTTCTAGACTAGGTCTCTGAAAAATCTGGTTTACAGATCCTGGTCATCTAGGTAGTCTTGGGCATGGGCTCCCTCTCACAGAGTGGACCTCAGGATCTACCCTAAGATCCAGCTATTCCAATCTTGAGCATATACCCAAAAGATGCACCATCCTTCCACAAGAACATTTGTTCAACTCTGTTAATAGTAGCTTTATTAATAATATTCAGGAACTAGAAACAACCCAGGCATCCCTCAACCCAAGAATGATTTATGAAAATGTGTTATTTTACACAATGGAGTATTACTTAGCTGTTTGAAAAGAAAAATGACAACATGAAATTGTTATGCAAATAGATGGAAGTAGAAAAAAATCATCCTGAGTCAGGCAACCCAGACCTGGAAAGACAAACATGATATTTACTGACTTCTAAATAGATATTAGCTGTTAAGTAAAGGATAACCACACTATAATCCATAGACCCAGAGATGTTAGATAAAGAGGAGAGGTCTAGGAAGGACACATGGATCTCTCTGAGAAGAGGAAATAGATTTTGTGGGTAGACTGGGGGGCAGGCAAGGAATGGAACGAAAGGAATCAAGGCTGAGCATGATATTCCAAAATAAGAAATAGGCTCCAAAAAGTCAGTTCATACACCAGGGACCCACTACCAGAGGGCTCACAAAAAGATCAAGCCACACAACTGTCATCAACATTCAGTTCATCTAGTTCAGTCACATGTAGGCTCCCCAGCGGTCGGTCCAGAGTCCATGAGCTACCACTACCTCGGGCCAGCAGTCTCTGTGGGTTTACCCATCATGTTCTTGACCCTCCCTTTCTCACATAATCCATCCTCCCTCTTTCCCACTGTACTCCAGGAGCTTGGCCCAGTTCTTGGCTGTGGATCTGTTTCCATCAGTTACTGGATGTGGTTCTATGCTGACAATTAGGGTAGTCACCAGTCTGACTACAGAAAAAGGCCAGTTCAGAACCCTTTCCCCTATTGCTAGTAGTCTTAGGATTCAAGAAAATAATATAGTCTGATTAAAAATTAATATTAAAATTTATACATGTCCATTATGAGTTCGAAAAGGTAGAATATTTTATAAGGATATTGAGCCAATGAGCAAGAGAAATAATAGAAAGCAGTCACACATTTTGGATGTCATAATATTTAGTACAGTATCTGCCAGGACAAATGTGGAAGCCAAAGGCTAAGTGTCAAGTATTGCAGCCAGAGTAAAATAAATCCATACAAACATGACAGTTTCCAGGAAGTATCATATTGGTGGTCAGGTGAAATATCTGTTTTCGTCTTGTCTAGATTAAAACTTTCCTCCTTCTGCTGGGATTCTCATGTACTTTTTATACAATTCACCTGTTTTTAGAAATTGTTTAGTGCTTGATCTTTGTTTTATTTTATTGTATATTTTTCTATGTGAAATCAATCTTTTCAAGTGAATTCCATTTTCATTGAATTCTACAAGGTGTAGATGCTTTAAAACCATAACAAGTTTATTTCCCATCTTGCAACTCTCACTTCAGTCTGATGAGTGTTTCATGGTCTTTGTGTTATGATATTTATTCGGAATTGTGCATTCTGCGCTTACATGATAACTTCCTGGAATAAATACATTGTAAAAGTGTATTATCTCTGTTGTATTAAATCAAGGCACAACCTATGCTAGTCTTTATAAATTCTCCTTACTAGTAGTGCATGGATATTAACATTTGATTCCTTCCACGGCTGCTCGAGGATTAGACTAGCTGCTCAGAAAACTTCAACATTTTATCGGAGCAAAACCAAAACTGCGCTGAATTATTTTGGCTTAGCAAGATCTCATCATTACTGAAATACTTTATTATTTTTGGTGTCATTACTTTCTGTAATACTGATGCTTTTTATAGCTTTAATTTGGGCAACTGTGAAGAATCATTATGTTTGTCGAGTCAAGATAGTCAAAGAGATAAGAAACCAAATTAGGAAAACTTCTGAATTAAAAAGAAAATGATAGCTGTATTTTCTGGTAAAGAAATTAAGTATAATGAAAATACAGCTCGCAAAATTATCTTTCTGAAAACAAATTTGATTAGGTTACTTTACTGATTAAAAAACTGCAGTGGTTCTCTACTGCCTAGAGCACTTGTCTACATGTACCTTACAGCTTTTCACACAGCCATACTAATAAACAAGGCCGAGCAAATCATTTGATTATGTGGGGGCATAGATCCAGTTAAGCTAGTCACACGTTAATCATAAAACCATACCTTAAACAATAATTTATTTGCACTGTAGAAATATTTACAAGGTAAATGAAGTATAAATTAAAGTTTGTTTTCAGCTAGGCAGTGGTGGTGCACATCTTTAATTTCAGCACTCGGGAGGCAGAGGCAGGCAGCTCTCTATGAATTTGAGGCCTGCCTGGTCTGCAAGAGCTAGATCCAGAACAGGCTCCAAAGCTACAGAAAAACCCTGTCTCGAAAAACCAAAAAAAAAAAAAAAAAAAAAAGCGTGAGCTTGTTTTACCAACTAAGCCTGTAAGTTTTTCAACCATCAATAAATAGCCTGTAAGTAAAATATATCCTACTTTTTTCTTTGTAAGTATTTTTTTATTAAAACAGAGATTGACTGTCAACTTTTTATTTATAACTGATTTTATACATGACCCAGAGATCTCAGAGCTTTCCTCTAAGTAGTAGTTCTGTCCTTTGCTATGTCTGCTCTCACAATCTATTTCCAAGTAACATTCCAGCCAAACTAAGTGAGTCACATGTGACCATACAGCTTTGCAACTGTTTTACATTTCTCCAGAACTGCTTCATGGAACTGTTCTCTTTACTTTCCATATACTTCTTATTGTGAAAAGTAGGGTACTCTTCATAATTTCCATAGGGTTTTCATTAGATCTATCTGGTTCAAATATATATATATATATATATATATATATATATATATATATATATATATGCACACACATGCTAGGAATCTGACTCCAAGTAGAGATGGTGGTATTAGCCAAGTGGAAGGGTTTAGAAGTCTACAAAATCACTTGCTGGAAGTACAGTAAAAGTCTACATATATCCTTTGTGTTACTAGTTAAGGTCTTCCTATCATTATATAAAATAAGAAACACACATCCACACACATATTTTGCTGAAGCTGGTACTGCTAACACATGATTTAGAATTTATGTAATGTAATCCAATCTATCAGGTTCTTATTTCTCTATTAGCAATAACTCAGAAATCTTAAAGACAGTTATTAATAACACTAGCAACCAAAAAGAACATTTGTCATACATATTTTGCCACACAATTAAATTATTAAATAAAATTAAATTAAAATTCACACTAATGCAGTTACAGAAGACATTAAAGAGTTCTATTCTCTGTAACAGGCTGACATATTTTGAAAAATGTTATGTTTGATCATAATTTGTGCAAAGTTGGTTGTAGTGGATACTAGCACTAAGCAAACAGGACAACTTGTTATTCATTACTCAAAGAGAGAAAATCTAGGGAATAGAAATTTCCAAAATCTTAAAATATTTATGCTTAAACAAGATAGCACAGAAGACACAATACTTTTCTACACAGAACCAGATCATAAAGACTGTCTGCTTTATTATATAAAGCTTTATCATTAGCTATCCAAATATTCAGCTCTGATGTGGGAGTAGTCACAGCTTGCAAACAATTTACCCAGATTAAAAAAAAATATTTATAAAAATTAGTTTTGTTCTAAAGTTGACTAAAACATTGCAAAGCTTCAAATTCTCAATGATCCTGTAGGCCTATATAACCAAAGTATCTGTTGTCATGATTATGTAGGCAGACATGGTGATGAAAAAGGAGCTGAGAATTCTACATCTGGATCAGCAGGCAGCCGAAAGGAAAAAAAAAACAAAAAACACTGGCTTAGGCTTGAGTATTAGAAGCCTCAAAGTCCACCACCAGTGACGTGTTTTCTCTACCGAGGTCACATGTACTCCAACAAGGCCTAATCCTTTAAAATAATATCACTCACTATGAGCCAATGGAGACCAATTTCATCATAACTACCATAAACCATCACAAATAATTACAAATATTTTTAAGATTTAATAATTAAAATTCTTTTTTTGTCATCACCATAAAGTGTTTATTGACTTTTAGAAGAAATTTTGAAAGAAAAATGAAAACAAATAGGAACTCTGTAAATAAAGCAAGTTTTCTACAAAAATTACTTCTATTCAACTTAGGCCTTTTTTCCACAAAACATAATTTTTATGAAGTTTCAGGAAAATAGTTTTTTTTAAAAAATAGACGAAGTAATAGGGATCCTAAAAGAGGCCAATATGTATGATCACTTTGAAGAGTATATGTGACAATCTCAATTGCCCTCTTCTGGTTTGCTTATTAAGCTGCCCTTCCTCTGTTTATGTGTAACTTCCTTTGTTTTTCTTCTCACTATTAGCTTTGGAGTTTGCATGCAGAGCTACAGTTTTGATTGTGGCATCCCACATGGGCACATCAGTGTTCTCTTCCACATCCATTCCTTGACTTCTCTTTTCTCTGAAGGTTTTGGAGTTCTGTCATTCATCAATGATCTCCCTAGTGCTGTCCATGGTCGTCAAGCACACTTATGGCTTTGGAGAAGTGGTGATGGGTGGTCCATGCCCATTTACTAAATTCTTCATTAATAACCCCCACACTCAGGAGACAGAGGCAGACAGATCTCTATGAGTTTGAAGCCAGCCTGGTTGACAGAGGGAATTCCAGGACATTTAGGTCTACACAGAGAAACTGGGCACATTGTTCTATCTGTTGGTGCTCCTTGCTAGAAAAGTTCACCTGTAGCTATCAAAACTGCCCATGCTTCTGACAGTAGAGATAGAGACTTTTTTTTTTTAAAGTAATGGCTACCATGGTGAGAATGGGAAGACAGAACGGGAAAGAAACAAAGAAAAACTGGCAATTATTGTAAACATTTTTATAAACTTAGGAAGTAAAAACTGGTTGTAAAATTGTTCGTGCAAACCATTGTTGAATCTGTATGAATAAATATGGCCCTGCCTATCCTGAAAAACTTGCTTGAATAATAACAGGTGATTAGTTTCTTCCTGGTGCCAACTTCACACACCTGTCCCACATCATCAAACCTGTGTGAGCAAGGCTTTCAGCATCTCCACCTGTGTTACCAGGCTGCCATGAGATAAATAAGTTTGGTTGGAAATGTTTTCCCTACAGCGATATTAAACTAACCACACACTGAGAAGCAATAGAGCTAAGTGACCATTGCTAACCTTCCTAAAACTGTAGAACAAATAAGTCATTTTAAGTAATTTTCTTAGGTATTCTGTCACAGTGACATAAAATCAATACAACTAAGGTTTTGAAAATAATATTAAAACCAGAATTTAGGTATTTTCATAAATCAGTTTCCCAAGACTTATAAATGGCTTGATTTTTAACAGCATATCTATTCAAAATTTTGATTGAAACTGTGGCCTTTTACCATTATACACTTTGAATTTTAACATTTTGTATTATTTTCCTCATTGCAGTTATTCTCATTCAATACTGCATATTCTTCTATGCATTTTCTAAATTTCTTATTTCCTTCATCTACCATAAGATGTAATACTACCTTTCAAATCTATATCATCAAGTCACTACGAATGCATAGAATAAATTATCAGGTTATTTATTCATACTGAGTTTTGTCAGACGATATTAAATGTATATGAGTAATTTGTCCATTTCTCAAACATAGAATCAGTGAATCAAACAATAGCAGGTTGGTAGGATCTAGACAAACCTAGGATAAAATCCCCTGAACATGCCTGTAAAGGATTATAAAGTTTTGTTTAATTTAGGTAGGAGAAACCATCGTAGCTGTGGATGCTATAATTAGATGTGTTAGGGTATCAGGACTGAATAAAGGGAAGAAATAAACAGGCATTTATTCCTCTTTGTTTCATTACTGAGGGCATCACATGTCCAGCTGCCTCAAACTCCTTCCACTGTGTTTTCCTTCAAGCCATTGGTAAAAATAACCTCACCTTTGAGATGCTTTTATCAGATGTTTCTCATAACAACAAGGCAAGCTACATTTGTAAGAATTATCATACACATTTTACGGAGTATAGGAAAAAAAATGAACAGCCAAAGTTTGTAACTTGCCTAATGAACAATAGCGTTTAAATGTGAACAAAATAGAAACACAGCTTACTGTGGGGTTCTTGTGCTCAAATACTGTGCCATGCTTTGATTCTTTCATCATTTATTAATAAACTATTCTTAACCACCAATAAATGCCTGCATATAATATGGCTTCACATTAATTAACAGAGTTGCTTGAAACTAAGTTCTTTACATACCTGCTAATGGTTTAAACTCTTACATTTGTTAATATACAGAAAGTGACATCTTAGATTGGGAACTTTAAATTTCTCAAAATTTGAGAATTGTCTTTCAGTGGTAAAATATTCTGATGTTATATTTGATTTAAAGAGTCTTAGTTTTATTCATATTGCAGCAATAAAGACCATGACCAAAAGCACCTTGAGGAGGAAAGGGTTCACTTCAATTTTGAGTTGTACTCCATTGTGAAGAGAATTCAGGGCCATAACTTAAGCCAGGAACATGAAGGCAGGAACTGAAGCAGAACCCATAAGGCAATGAATGCTACTTAGTCCCTTGCTCCTCTTGGTTTGCTCAGATTGCTTTCTTCAACAGACTTTGACTCTTTTTCCAAGGATGGTACCACCTACAATGAGCAGGGTTATCCATATCCATCATCAAACAAGAAAGTGCCCAATGAGCTTTTCTACAGGCTAATCTGATGGCAATATTTCCACCTTAGAATAAATCTCAGGACACAACTGTAAGAGTCGAGTTAATGCACACAACTGAGAATTATTTTGTGGGACAGCCACAAACGTATCAGGCTTTACAATACTTTATTGAAGTATAATTGATTTACAAACATACATATATTTAATGATGCTTTTTGGAGTGCTTTTCTATGCAAATATACATGAAATCTCTACCAGAGTTAAATTCACTCATCAGTAGTTTCCCTGACTGTTTGTGTTTTGTGATGTTCATGTTGATAGACTCTTGTTACGTAGCCGTTGCCCTGGTTACTATAGAATTCACTATGTAGACCATGGTGGCCCCCAACTCAGAGACATCAGCCTGTTTCTACCTACTGAGTTCTAGAATTAAACATATGTACCACCACACCCAGCTTGTACATTTTCTATGTCTTTAGATCAAACATTGTATAAGACACAACTGTTGGCTAGAATATGGAGAAAATGGAGCCATGTGCACTCTTTGTGGTCATATAATATTGTGAAGCTACCCATTGTATAAAAGTTTTGACTTTTTCTAAAATAAAAATACTATGCTACCTAGAAAGCTTCCCTTTATGTTTATCTGGAAATAAAATTATATAAGACAAAAGTTACTTAGATTCAAATACACACTGGCACAATATAATAACAAAATGTAGAGTCATTTAGGGCACAGAAGGTAATAAGAGCATTTAGTAGAAAAATTTTCAACCTCAGCAATGACAGAAATCTTGCCATTATGTTGCATTCTTTATAATTTGGACTGCCTCACACTAAGAGAAATACGACAGTCAAAAAAAGACAAAGAATTCATGATTGTACTTATATGAAACATTTAAATCATCAAACTCATGGTAGAAAAAGTAATGGTAATAGTCTGCTCCCAAGAATAGTAGGAAGTGGGTACTGTACCATGGGAACAAAGTTTTATTTAAACTAGGTAAAATAACTTCTAGATACACTTTGTACCTGCAAAGCATATTTAATATTTGTTAAAGGACATAATGTTAAGTGGTTTCAATAATAAAAAAGAAAGTAACTGGAATATTTTTACTTTAGATTTTATTACTAAAGGCATCTTCTCCAAGAATTTTATGTTCTTACATTCTTAGTGAGTTGCAAGGCAGGGGAAAATAAGCTTCCCTCATTGTATATATTCATTTTACGTGGTGCTTTGTTACATCAGGACCCTTTGACACAATTACACATTGTAAATTGAGAATATATGCCACAGTAAGCCTAAAACATACCTTTCATCTCTCCCTTCTCATTAGTCCACTTTGTTACCCTATTTTTTCTTCTAATAGTTCCAGTATTTCCAAATTTTCATTAAGGAATTTGATACTCCTGGACGGTATTTCTGAGTAAGTTAAAAAAACAATGATCTAGTATAAGCATAAGCAAGGTCTTTTTGAGCAGGACACCATCTATTTAAAAATAGTGCATAAGACTGGCAATTTGGTCCTTATAATATTAAAGAACTTCTGTGCAAGGAACACTACTTTAGTGAAAACAAGGCCAACAGAATGAGAGAAAATGTTTGTTTGCCATCCATCTGGTAGAAGAATTATCTCTAGATAATACAAAGAACTAATCAACAACAACAATAATAAAAATAAGAACAAAAGTTAAAAACTATAAATGTTCAGTAAGCATATGAAAAAACATTTAGAATCAATGGCTATTAGAAAAATGCAAATTTTAAGTCATTAGAATTTTATCTAACCCTGTTCAAATGGCAGTCACTCAGAAAACAAATAAATGTTGGTCTTGATTTGGAACAAAAGAACCATTATAAATACTGGTAAGACTATAAACTAGTATAACCATTCTGAAAATCAAAAGCTATTATATGAACTCTCTGTATCACTATTGGGTGTCTATCCATATAAGTCCAAGACAACACATCTCAGGTACACTTGGCAGATTGATTTTTTCTACATCACTGTGCACGTAGATACATTATTTAATCAAACTAAGTCTCTATAACTAGAGGGATGAATAAGGAGAACATGCCTATAGAAGTATGGAAATTTCTACCTATAAAGAAGAGTGTAATCATGCTCGTTTTCGAAAAAAATGGTGCTGTTGGAAATAACTATATTGGCACATTAAACTAATCTCAAAAGGAAAAGATATCATACTTACTTTCATATGTTGTCCCTACATGTTATAGAGACATGTGAAGTCAAACATATATCAATGACAGGGAAATAGAAGAGAAACTGCCTAGGTCTTCTGATGTGTATGCCATGGTTGTCTATATTGGTGTTTGTGTATATAGTTATGATATATACATGAGATATGTGGTATATTTAACCATTGATGTTATATATCTTCCCCAGTTGTTCTACACCTTGTTTTGTGAGAATCTCTCTCTGTACCTGTAGCTCAATGTTTTTTCTTGACTAAATGGCAGACAATATCCAGGTATCCTCTTGTCATTGTTTCCCAAGAGCTTGGGTTACAGAAGTGGATAACTGCATTCATCAATTTACATGAGTGCTGGCAATCAGAACTCAGTTTTTCTGTATATCTGGCAAGCATTTTACTGAACGAGACATTGCCCCAGCCACATTGTTTTATTTCAACATGAGTACATCTACGTTTTTAAATAAGTAATGCTACTTTAACTACTGTACTTGTTTTTCACGTGTTCCAAGACTTCAATCACTACAGTGAATAATAAAAGATAAAGTGTATAGATTCCTTCCACTATGCTGATTTTGTAGTATATGTTTTCTGATTTTTCATTTGTTTAGCTCCTGACTGAGTATGGTGTCTTTTTTTCTGTATCATTAAGTATATGCTTCCCTTCTGTCACAGTACTCTTACCAGTACAGAGCAAGCTGATCGGCCATCAAATCCGTTATCCTGTTTTAACTAAAGGTACTTCCTTTTTCTCCCAAAATATGATAGTTTGTGTTTTGAAGATGTCCTTCCAAAGCATTCCTGGATTTTGAATGCTGGTCCTGAGAAGTCTGCTATTATTTTGGTGGATAAGGTTTTTCATATGTGGTGTTTTGACTACGGCACGGTGTGGGGAAATACTTAGGTCTTAACTATTTATTCTTTTAAATATCTCCTTTCCTGAACCGGGTGTCTTTCCTTAGATGTAAGGCATTTGGGGGATGATCACTGATTTCTGTATTTATATTTAGTGTGATATTTTCTATCTATGTCTGTGATTTTGGAGACCTGTTATTTTCATAAAGTCTGTAGAATTTTAATGTTATTTTTGTAAGTTTTAATAAATTTTCTTCATCCTTGTCTGGATGTGATAGGGTCCACGAGAAGTCCCATAAAAGACCACCAGCCATATATGTAATCGACAAGAGCATTTAATTCTCAAGAGCAAGAATTCCAACATGTAAGCATTAAACCTTTTGACAAAGAAACAAAATGACAACCCCAAGAAAGCTCACAGGCTCCTTTTATGCAAGATTAGGGGAATTCCAGAGGGGAAAGGTTAGTTTGGAGGCTGATTTAAACTAAAATTAGTGGATTGTTGTAAGATTGATAGGCGACTTTAGTGGTTAGGGACTTCTCAGGGGCATGGTGAGAAAAGATGTCTTTAGTGAGGAAAGGGCTGTGGGGTGCTTACTGTTTGGCTGCCCCTGAGTATTGGTCTTTCTAAGAACTGCTTGTTCAGTTCCCGTAAACCAAAACTGAGACCTAGTTTATGACTGGGCTATTAGGGACCCGTAATGGTATTCGTTTGGCTCTCTCAAATGTTCTCATTTCTTTACCTTCTTTTTGAACAATTGTATTTTGTCCTCCACTTGATGCACTCTGTTGGTGAGGCTTTCTACAGAGCTCTTTATTAGGCTTACTGAATTCTTCATTTGCAGGATTTCAGTGTTTACGAAACATATTTTTCTTACTTAATTTCACTGTCATAACGTGTATTGACTTTATTATTCCATCCAGCTGTTTCTTTGTGATTTTTTTAACCTTCACATAGGGGTTTGTTTGCATCCCCTTTTATTTCTTCAACATTGTTATAATCATTTTAAACTCTGGAATTTCACAGAATTCCTCCAACCTGAATTCATTCTGGTAGCATTAGTAATTTTCTAAGAGTCATTTTTTCCTGAAATTTTCACATTAATTTTTCCCCTTGAGTCTTGCATATTTTAGGAGTTAGTCACTGGGTTGGCTCTATTGGGTTTTTAATCACTTTTAGAAAGTGTTTACAATCTTCAGGAATGAAGAGGTTAGTAGTGTAGTTGAGAAGTTGCTTTGGTATGCTATACTGGTATCTAGAGCACCAGGCTTGGTCCTTACTACTCCCATGGCAATGGGTTCCTGACTGCTAAAATCTTCCCTTTCAAATACTAGATGCCCAATGGATATGCGAAATTTACAAATAGCAATGTGAAGGAACACTAAGGGAACAGTGTGCACAAAGATGGTCCTCATTGTGACCGAACACAAAAGGAGAAATCGGAGTCAGAATACTGATGTATATCAAGCTGATAGCAAAAGGCAGAAGAAGAAGAAGTAAATAGATGGGGAAATTGATGGAACAAGACAGGCATGGAGGGAATTTGGATTGGGTGGGGGACAAAAATAGAGTGGTAAATGATTACAAACAGATAAAGAATACCTGATCTCAAGAGGCTGAGACAAGGAGACACGCAAGAGAATATTTTAGGAAAATAAAATAGTTTTATCTATCATCTAAGGTCTTTATAAAATTAAGGTTGCTAAATAAATGAAATAAAAAAATTGTGACACATACATATCTGTGTATAGAGGCTGTATATACAACGCATAATCTAAAACATCTACTTTATGAATATTTAAATTTACCTATGTTGATATTATTTGTTTGTGTTTTCTGAATCTTGTGAAATGAATCTGACCCTTTTTAAAGAGAATATGGAATAAAGACATTGTGGCATGTTCAGAATCTATACAGGCTCTGAGGACACAGAGGACTGAGTAATAAAATCTGAATTTTGTGTAGTTTGGAAACGTTCTACTACAATGCACATGAGTGCTGTCGAGCAGATTCAGGTAAGATAAATATGAGACCTGTGTGAAGTTCCATCCTTCCAAGGCTGCAAAAGGATTGATGGATCTGACTCCAGTGGTAGCTGAGATGCAGATGACAACTTAAAGTAGGATTCTCTGGGTGAAAGAACAGAGAGGATTGTGCTAAATAGAAATCCATGTTCCTGCAGATTATAATGAAAGTGTTTTTAAGAGGCTAGGATGGATGTGCAGCCGAGCATGAGCCATCTGTGCTTCAACTGTAGAGCAAGAGTTTACACCAGCCATGGAAAGCAACGTGTTGGTCCTCGCAGCTCAAGTGAGACTGGAGATCTGAACAGCAAATATATTTGTTGATAAAATAAAATTTCTTTAAATTAAGCATACCTATCAGATCTTCATATAATCAAGTTCTCAAATGTGCATACACACAATATATGAGCACATATTTACTGATTGTTTAATTCAGGATGAGGCAATTAATAGTTAAATTGTTACAAGTTTATCAGAGATTAATCTTCATTTTTTGTTTAATATTATTTAAAAGATTGAAAATGAAATCCTATTAAGATGACGAGAATAAGCTAACATCATTATAGAAATTTTCGCGTATTGAACATCTTGGCAATTTTGTAGCTGATGCTTCTTTAATGGATATATAACTGCAGTAGAATTAACTATTGATTTTGAAATGTTGAGTGATAGTTAACAGGAGGTAAGCTAATGGGCAGAGTTGTATAATAACCGGTTGAGTAAATCTCCTCGGACATAAAATATAGCAGATTTTATTTAGCACCTTGAAAATACAGAGATAAACACCATAGCTCTCTGCTTTGGGGTGTGATTAATGACCTCTGTCTTTGGTGGTATTAAGAACAGAGTGAAAGTTTAGCTATCAAAGAATGCATGCATCATTCAATGAGGAAGGTGAAGTGAGTACAATTCCTCCAGAGACAGCAGAGCACGCTAAGAAAAACAGGCACTAACATTTAATAGTTGGATGCCTTATAAGTAATATAATCAAGTACACAATGGACCATTGTAAACTGAAAACTGGATCCATCTATAGATTTTTTCTTAGTTTTGAACATAAAAATAATTTGTTAGCAAAAAAATGTCCCCTATTTTGAAAACATAAACAATAACAATAATTTTAAAAAGCGAAATGGCAGTTAAATAAAAATCAACCAGAAATTACTCTGAATTTTTGAAAATAATGCTGAATCTTTTACACATTAATAAGTAATTTAAATACGCGAAAAGTAAAGAAAAACGTTCATGTCAAAATACGTACAGTAAATGAGAGTGTATGAAGCTTTAACTATGTTGTTTTAGATTATGATGAATAAAAATCAGCTTATGATTAGGAAAATAGTAAATGATATCTTGGGTGACTGTCAGAAATATATTTTGCATGACTGCAGAGATGATTGCTATGGCTAAGAGCACTTGCTGCTCTTCCAGAAATGGGGGTCAAGTCCCGCCACTCATGTGGCAGCCGGCAACTATAAGCATCTCCAGTCCCAGTCGAGCTGATGTTTCCTTCTACCCACATAAAATAAAATAAGAACCAAACGAATGTATTTGCCACATTATTTTGCTAAAATGCCCTCACAGCTATCAAGGCAGTTGATTGGAGAAAAAGGCTGGCATTTATCCTAAGACCAGGTCTGCAGCAATAAAACAATTTAAAAAGTTGTACATTAGCTTAAAGAAGCTATCCTAAAAGTCAGAAAAACTATATTGTAGAAATTTAAAAACATAAAATTTAAAAGCCATAAAAGGCTGCGACGAATCTGAAAGTTCTCCTGATATCACTATGGCCCTGTCATAGGAGGTGGTACAAACACATTTGGCTTTTAAAATTCTTCTATTTTTCGACTTGATATTAGTCTTAAAAATGCACAAGCAAGAAATGATAAGGAACCCAAACACCTTGTATATCTTAAGTCAATCACTTAATTTATTGAAATCTAAACAAAGCTGAATTAATTATTAAACATATACAAACTAATTTAATCCCAGTTTTGCTTCTTGTTGTTGTTTCTTTCTTTTTTTGTTGTTGATGTTGGATCCCCCCTCCCAGTTCACAGTGATACACAGTGCTGGTCCTGCTTCATGGGTGTTTTCTTTCAATCTCTCTCAGCATATCACAAATGTAACTGTTTCCAGGATCCATCAAAGTTATAGCTCTTTCCAATAGTCTAATCTAGAGGTTGTATACTTTGCCTTCTGTTCAGTGGTAACTTCTTACCTGACATATCTGGTGGCTAGATTTATTTCAACTGCATTTTCTTAGATTTTCCACGTAGTGGCTAGTTTGAAATATGCTCTTATTTTGTTACCTATGTGGATGAGGGAGTTGGTATGTTCTTAAGTATGTCTCTTTGAGAACTGTTTAATTTAATGTGGGACGCTAGTGAATATAATAATTATACAAGAAATTAAAAATACAAAAGTATTTTATGGACACTATATCATTAAAAACTTCCACTTTAGATCTACCAAGAGATGGAAGTTTTTCTATATAGTAAGCATCTAAAAATGTGACTTATTTTTGTATAGTTAATGCTCATGTCTCACATATTCTTTGCTTCTAAAATTAAATTCTTATTTTTTATTCCTTAATTTTATGTCTATTTTATATGTTAAGAATTACATCATGATAAATATGTTTTATACACATTAATAAATTATATAGAATTCACCTTTTGCTTATATATGCAAATATATTCATGATATATTTATTTATATGTTTATAAATGCTCACTCTATTTATATGTATCATATATGTTTGGTGCATGTATTATCTACTTAATACATTTGTATGCCTATTTATATCTATGTCTTATATGATGTAGCTAGGAAATACACTGATATAATTGTATACTATATATAAGGAATGTAAACTTATGTCTCCTACACTTAATATTTAACTCACAGTGACATGATACATAAACTATATATGAAAAAATTCCAAGCTCATATGCATATATTCCTAAAACTATTCATCAAAACAAATATATTATTTTAATGCATAGTATTGAAAAGTAAAATCTAAAATTCAGATTTTCTTATTTTGTATACATTTTTTCCATAAAACTTTGTTAACATGAGATTGACTTTCAGTTTTAAATACCTTAAGAACTGTGAGCTTTTCTCCTAAATATTGGTAAAAGCAATAGTCTTCTGTGAAAAACCTTATTCTATTTTCATATTAGGATTGAGTTTTGTAGAATTTGACTTTACATATGAAAACTTCTCAATGCCTTCAAGTTAAACATTTGATTTTATATATCTAATTTTCTTTCTCTACCTTTTTATAGTAGGTTTAGTACCTTCATAAAGATTAGAGATGTTTGAGTGTGTGCATTTGACCCTCCCAATATGCCCTATGTTTATTTATATGTGTACATGTGTGTACATGTGACCTTTCAACATGCTTTTTATGTATGTATGTATGTATGTATGTATATGTGTGTGTGTGTGTATACATGTGTTCACATGTGTGTGTCCACACGTGTTTGTCCTGCGTATATACATGAGTGTATATCAATGTGCTCTGTGTATATACATGTGTATCTGTAGGTTCTTTAGCATTGCAGTCTAACCCCTGTTTTAGCTCCCTGTCTGTTTTAGGTTCAACAGATCTGTAATTATGTATACTTCGGCACACATGTGTTACATAAGATACCCTGTCAGATTTCACTAGTTTATTAAGAACTAACTGAAAAAATGTGTTATAAATGTAGACAACCATCTCTACAGTAGCATTGACTATCTGGCTGAACACAAACTAGGTTCATTTCATTTTACTTTATCAGATAGTCATCACAGATCATACCTGTAATTTCAGCACTTGGGAATTTCACATATAAAGATTTAGGATCACTATCAGTCTATCAGTTTGATGCCAACTTGGGTTACACAATGAGACAATCTCAAAACCCTTTTTCCACCCAAATAATAAAAGAGACATACATAGGTCTAATCTACGTGAGAAGTAGAAAATGAAAAGATCTCCTGAGTAAATTGGGAGAATGGGGACATTGGGAGAGGCTGAAGAGGAGAAGCGATAGGGAGGGGAGCAGAGAAAAATGTAGAGCTCAATAAAAATCAATTAAAAAAAGAAAAAACTCTTGTGGTGAGAATCATTATTTCTAGAACAGTTATGCAAATGTGTAATATTAAGCTTCTTGACGTACTGTGACATTTTCGGGCCAGCACTTTAGGTACCATAGTGAAATCAAGGAGAGTACATAGTACATACACTCCCGGGGTCATGATCAGAATCATGCAGTGAACTGTCACAGGTCCTTGCCTTATGGGCCAGAGTCTCTGGTGTCATGCCACAAAGAGAACCATTTGTGCCCTTCTCAGGTCTTGTTCCCTGAAGAAATCGCATGGCTCCCACCTTGGAGGAGAACAAATTATTCTTCAAATCCACACACTCGGTAACTCATACTCCACCTGGTCTCGAGCTCTCAAAGTACCCGCTGCCTTCACTGTCTTTCAAGAAGTCATAACCTTAAGCATCCATTACATCGAGGACCAAAAGACGCAATCGTCTGTGTTTTAAGTGAACATTTACAATGCAGGTCACAACAGTGGAGGATGCGTGAAACCAATAAGGTTAAAACTCAAACATAATCTCTATTACCTGTCAAATGTCCTTTCTCTGTTTAGGGATAGCCTACTGCTGTGGAAGCCCTGGCAACAACACAATTACATTACTCAGTATCTCTACTTCTGACTTTACAGATAGGGTTACAGGACAACAGCAGGAGAAACATATTTTCAGAAGGGTTGAAAGAAGCAAATGTATAGCCAGTGTTGATGCACTTGATATTCAGTAAACAATATTCAGTAATAGATAAACTAGCAACCATACATTCACTTACGTCTTTGAAAAGCTGAAGCTGTGAATTGCATTATTCTTCTCCAGTGTAGCTCAGAATGTTTGCTGTTAAAGATAGAAGGGCGTGGGTGTGAGGTAATGTTGACTCCACAGTTAATCACTCAGAGAAACAGGTACTGCATTGACCTCTATTGATGCTGATAGAGCTGCTGACTGTTGTAGTGGTAATGTGGTGGGGGAGAATTGTCTGTATTCTGTCAATCATGTTTTAATAAAATGCTGATTGGCCAGGCAGGCAGTATAGGCGGGAAAGCCAGACAGGAAGTAGGGGTGGAGCAAAGAGACTCAGCATATTCTGGAAGCAGAAGCTCCCTCTGCCAGTTCTGCCCAGACCACTGGAGAGGAAAGATGTAAGCTGCCCCACTGGAAAAGGTACTGAGCCATGTGCTAACATAGATAAGGATAATGGGGTAACATAAGTTATAAGAGCTAATAAGTAGCCTGACCTAATGGGCCAATCAGCTTTATAATCTTAAGGAGTCTGTGTGATTTCTTTGGGATATGCCGGCTGTGGGGTACCAGGCAGGGACAGATACCCCAACAAGCCGGCCTGTCATGTTACAGTAATGTCAGTATTGTTTTGAAAATGCAGGGGTTGCATTAACTTTAAATTAATTTTCATCACTGTAAGTCATCAATCTCTAGAATGATTTGGATATTTCAAATCCATTAGTTATATACAATGTTATATATAACTAATATATATACAAATCCATTATATATGATGTACAAACAAATCCATTATATATATATGTGTGTGTGTATATATATATATATATAAATGTTAACATTAGTATTAACTGCTTCTCTTTATAATTTTTAGTTTGAATATAATCACATACTTATTTCCCTCCATATTAATGTACAAAAATACTTTGTAAAATATTATTTGAATCTAATAATAATCTAAAACCTCTTCACTGTCATATGTAGTTTGGTCTGAATTGTTTTAAGGCAGGAAAATATTTTTATATGCCTTTGTATTGTTCAATAAATTAAACAACTCATGTGTTTTTTCATTCATGTTAATCTATATAACTTGACAGAAATAACAAATGCTTTGCCATTAAGTGAAAAAAAAAGCCTTTCCAACAATTTATTTTATACTAGCTCCCTGGGAAAAATTTCCAAGGTTGTGTTCACAAGGTTTTAACTACAAACTCATTTTATCAATAGGGGAATTTAATTACCTATCTATCTGTCTATCTATCTATCTACCTATCTATCTATCTATTATTTATCAATCTACCTATCCATCCATCTATCTATTTATCTTTGCTGAAGCCTGAATACAGAATCTTGCATATACAAGGCAAGTACTTTATCCCCTCCCCAGAATGTTCCTCAGCCTAGCAGTATATTTTAAATGTATGAATTTTTTACTTCCATCCCGAGATTATTCTTGAAATAGATTTTGGTAAATATAGAAGTTTCTCCTTATAGTGGGACATATTTTGTAAAACACTAGGTTCTAAAAACTGTGCAGTGTATATAGGACCTTCTATATAAGTGTAGCTGTGATACATTTTAATGTTTGTTACAAATGATAATAAAATTGAATATTCATAATAATACATTGTAATTAATGTTTTGCTATTTTATATCTTTGTCTCCTGCTCTTTCTCTTCCCTCCCTCATATTCTTATTACAGCATAGTTTTATTTTTGAACCAAAATTAACTATGTCCATCATAGAATCCTGGAAAAAAATAACTATGGGCATCTGGACTTCTGTAACTAAAATTAATGAAATAAAATTTGCTTTAGAAAGCTTACATTACAATAAAAATCAAAACCAAGAATTGGGTGTATGAAGTATATTCCTCTATTTCACAAAAGGTAGCAACCAATTTAACTATTAAAATACATTTTCATTTTATTTCTTCAAGCTTCATTTGATAAGTCATAAGGCCATGAACTGTAGCATTTCAAGTGTTTATGAAAGTCTATCCTAAGTGCAAATGAAAATAAAGTCATCAATAGCTCAAAACTGTCACCAGTATGACTGTCCAAACATGAGCTGAGCTTGGATACACTAAACTGTGTGGAGAAAGGCCACCAAGGCCTCAACCCTACAGAAACACAACTGGAGACAACTGGAGACTACTAGGGTTGGAAGAGGTAGTCCTCCCCAGTAAAAATATAGCAATTTTCCATTGCCAACTCTAAAAATATATGTACAGGTAATATTCTATGTACTGGACAGATTAGTAATAAACTTATATACATACATAGACACAGATACAGACACATGTACTTATAACTATAAGTTATATGCATACCCATATATTCATATAATAGCAATTAGTTAAAAAAGAGACAATAAATTTGAAGGAGAAGGGAGAGGGTTCTATGGGAGTGATTAGAGCGAAGACAGAAAAGTGAGATAAGTTTTATTATATATATCAACTAAAAATTTGAAAAATGAGAAGAAAGTCTTCAAAGATGAAATCTGGATAATTTTGAGATTTTTTTAGTAACACTGTGGAGAGAGTGGTGTGTTTCTTTTAGTGAGATTCATTCATCTTCAAGATTTACCTAAAATTCCAAAAGACAGACATTTGGAAATCAAATTTTATGACACACGTATTAGAAAAATAACTTTTAGACATTTAAGAGAAATTTTGTTCTCCCTCTTACATGTGTCAGTGAATAACTCATTTTTCCATTTTGATTTGATAACATTTAGGTTAAGGCAAAAGAAAATATGAAGTGTTCATGGAAAGTGCGAAGTGGTCATAAAATCAAACCATAAACTATTCAGGGGTTTTTCTTTTTAAGTCCTAGTCACATAGTTCAAGAATGACACACTAATCTTAATGAAAGAAATATTTATTTTAAGAAAATTTCATGTCCAGAAATGAATTCTACCTTTTCTTGACTTTCTATTTCTCCAGCTGTTTTCTTTCAGTTCAGAGAGATAAAAATGGGCTATTTACATATACTTCTTCCAAACTGAGAAGATGGCCGCCTTTTACTGCACAAGAAGACAGCTCTTCCTCCAGTTTATATGCTGAGGTTTTTTCTATAACTTCATTACAAATTTTAAATATATAATCTGTAAATACACACATATAATTTATAAACTCTTTGTCAGCCATGACTTCTCCCTCATTTCATTTAAACAGATTGACATTTTTTATATTAGACCTTTACTGTCTTGAGTTTCTGATTGCTAAGTGTGGTACTTATGTGTCTTGTCATATATTCAAGACCTCAAGTGTTATTCTTCACCCTCTTTCTCTGCTTTGATTTCTATGTCTTTTACTTGACTCTTAATAAATCTAGTAGCACAGTTTTTTCCACACCACTGAAATAATTCACCAGTTTCTTTTATAATTCTTTCTTCTGCAGTGAATAAGTTTCAGTTAATATCTTTATTCCCCCTTTTAACTGAAATTCTGAAAATAGTATCCAAGTTAAGATACTTTTGAAAAAGAAGTATGTGGGGATATTGTTTTCTTAATGTCACTTTATTTTTCCTGTAATGCATTCTATATGTAGACAAGTAGTTCTGAAAAGGGTCTAATGTGTTATAAATTATTCCTTGGTTATTGAAAATATATAATTACTCTTGTGCACTTTACAGTCACATATTAAACACTTACCCAAATCATATGATGTAAGCACTTAAAGAATGTAAAATAACTAGGTTAGGAAAATGTTGAGCAAGTCAGGGACTGCTGACAGAATTCCAAAGATGAATGGCTTAGTGTTAAAATTGCTTATAGTTTTAATTTCACCCAAACACAATTCATATGCTTGTAAGATCGTCAATTAGAGATTTGGTTAAAAATATATCAAGGGAACATTATGCAGTGAGTTACAATCTGGAAGTTTCTACGCTGTATAAATTTTTACCCTTCAAATACAAGTTGCAAGGTGGGTCTAATACCATTCACATAGAAAAAAAATCTATACAGGCAAAACTAATCCCCTGTAAGATACATCAGGGTGCATTAATATCATTATGGCAGAGCTAAAATTAATTTGGCAGCTGTTTGCATAATTAAAGCATATATATATAAACATATATATGTATGTACATGCATCTTTCATGCAAATTCACAGATTCAGACAAATTTCATCAATCACAACAGTAGTTGCTGTACCCTAAAGTGTTGGTGGTGCATAGCTTAGATATGTTCTATTTTAAGACAAACTGCTCCATGGTGGTATTTACTTCCAGGTGCAATAAAATCCATTTAAATTTGAAGGCTAATTAAAGCAGTGAAACCTCATGACAAGGAGAAACCCAAGCTCTACCAATCAAACCAGGGATTGACACAGACTGCCAAACATAGCAAGGAGATCTCAGCTGAAAAAAAAAAATCAGTCATAAGAGTAAGCTTCTGTTATAGAGCGTTCTCTAAGTAAACAACTCCATGTACAAAACCCAGGACATAGTGAGCCTGTATGACAACTTATTCCTAAAATGTGTCTGGTAAACATTTTGTCACTATAACAACTACTTTTTAAATGCATATGTTTGCTTTATGCACATTAGAGAGTACATAAACAGTCATAGAAAAATAAAATTTAAGGTGGACATGATCACTCATGGTTGTAATTGTAGTTCTCAGAAGGTTGAAGCAGAAGCATTGCTGTGAGCTTCAGACCATACTGGACTGTCTAGCAACTTTTATGTTAGTCGATGTTACATAGAATTAGCCTGTCTTTTATCTGTATATATGTATGTATGTGTATATGTATGTTTATATGTGTGAGTAGTAGTAATGTGTTTTTTCTCTTATATACATAAATTCTAACCATTCAGTACTTGAATAATGCTATAGTGCTACTATTTTGTCTTCTCTTTTATTAATAAAACCTTAGTACAAAGAGCAGTGGTTATCATAATGACCCTTTCAATGTTACACGTTTATAAAATTGATTTTGAGGATGTGTATTTGCTTGAATATCTTTACTCTTTTTGTTGCACCTGTCTTCTTTACTACACAGTCATACATAGAGCAGACAACACAAATTTTCAAACTCTCATAGTTAGATTATGAAAAAGGTAGAAATCTTTTTGAAGATATAAGTGCTTCATTTGTGAGCCTATACATAATTTTATGAAATATATAAGTTTTATAAAGGCTATTTTTAGTTGAGTGTATTAAAATTTTAGGCTGGTAAACATTAATATTTTCACTATTTTTTTCTTTGTGGAGACAGAGTCTCTCTGTATATCCCTGGTTGTACTGAAACTCTGCATACCAGACTGGTCTCAAACTCAGATTTCCATCTGTCTCTGCCTCCTGATTAAAGGCATATGCCAAGAGCATCCAGGAAGCATTAATCCTAATGACTTTGGTATCAGTGATTAGACCAATATAGTTTTAAAACTTTGATCTAGATTAAAACTGAAAATGAACAATTTTTATAGAAACACTTGCTCAATTTCTGATGTACAAAATCATTATGATTCCTATTACCTAGAAATTTCTTATTTGAGGGAAGTACAAAAAGCACCTAGAAATTTGCAAATATAGATTTAGAAAGTGTAATTTCTCTTATCTTATGATTGAATAGTTTATCATGAAAGTGCATACATACATATATATGTACATATATATTTCTTATATAACAGTTACAACTATTATGCAAGAAAATGTGGAAAATATTACAAGAATAGTTTATATTTTCCAAAGAATGACAGTAGAAAATATTCCTATAGTGGCTACTTTTTTAGATAGCTACTTATATTTTTTATTATGAAAGCATCAAAAGAAAAACGGAACAGAAGAATGAGGAGGAGGAGAGAGGGGGAGAAGTAGAAGAGAGGAGTGGGAAGAAATTCAAGATGGAAGAGGAGAAAAGGTAGGGAAGGAAAGGGAAAGGAAAGGAACAGAAGGGAAGGAAAGAGAAGGAGAAGAGAGGAGAGGAGGAAATGTAAGGAACAAAAGGGAAGAGAAAAAAATTAAGAAATGTAAAATCTGATTGTTATTTAAATTTTCCAATGCTTATGTGGTTTCTTACTGAACTTGAAGAAATTTTTTTGTCTGTAATAGATCTGAAGTTGTCGCCATCAAAATTATTAATTTTAAATTATTGTCTAGGGGGCTGGAGAGATGGCTCAGTGGTTAAGAGCACTGGCTGCTCTTCCAGAGGTCCTGAGTTCAATTCCCAGCAACCATATAGTGGTTCCCAATCATCTGTAATGAGATCTGGCACCCTCTTCTGACGTGCAGGCATATATGCAGGCAGAATGTTGTATACATCATAGATAGATAGATAGATAGATAGATAGATAGATAGATAGATAGATAATTGTCTAGGAATTGCTATTTTAAGTAATATAGTGAAAGATTAAATTTTTGTGTCCAATTTAGTGTTTTATAATGCTAGGTATAGAATACTTTTTCTTCCTACCAATTTCCCACACACTAGTTTTGTGTGGTAGCCTCTACAACTTAGGTTACTCCTATACAATAAGTATATTTGTTTTTAAATCCTTGTGACAGTTGTCCAGATCATATAACAAAATGTAAACTTGCCATCTCCACATCTCCACATCTCCACATCCGGTCTCTGTGTTGTGTTGTACAGTTGTAGTTCCCATTTCCAGGACACAGCCTTTCTTTGGAGCATATATTTTCTATAATATGCAGATTCTAGTTTATTGTTTTCATGTAATCCATTCTAATGGGGTAACTGTAGGCATTGTCAGGAATGTAGCTAGAGGCCCAGATAAAGGGACATGAAGTCTGAGCATGCTGTGGATGGGAGCGGGGTGAGTGATATGTCGATGGAAAAGGAGCTATTGCATGCAGGAGGATACAAGGATGACAGGAATGCAGTGCTGTCTGAAACAGGAAAAGCACAGGTGAAGGATTAAGCAGAATTGGAGAAAGAGTGGCAATGAAAACAGTTGTGTTCTATTCTAATTAAAAAATCTCATTTTTTTAAATTTTAAGACTGTACTGATTTTTTTCTTTTTTTCAGATTATTATTATTATTATTAAAAATTTTCACCTCCTCCCCTACTCCCATTTCCCTCCCCCTCCCTCCATTCCCCCTCCCCCTCCCTCTCCAGTCCAAAGAGCAGTCAGGGTTCCCTAACCTGTGGGAAGTCCAAGCCACCCCCCCCAATCCAGTTATAGGAACGTGAACATCCAAACAGACCAGGCTCCCAAAGCCAGTACATGCAGTAGAATCAAAACCCAGTGCCATTGTCCTTGGCTTCTCAGTCAGACCTCCTTATCAGTCACGTTCAGAGAGTCTGGTTTGATCACATGCTCCATCAGTGCCAGTCCAGCTGGCCTTGTTGCTAGTCAAAAATTGGAGCCTTGGGGGTGGGGGTGAGGTGGGGTTAAAGGGAGATGGGGAGAGAGAAGTGAGAAGGGGAGGATGGGGAGAGCTTGGGGGAATGGGATGGTTGGAATGGAGGAAGAGTGGATATGGGAGCAGGGAAGTATAGATCTTAATTAAAGGAGCCATTTTAGGGTTGGCAAAAAACTGGACTCTGGAGGGGTTCCCAGGTGTCCAAGGAGATGTCCCCAGCTTGTTCCTTGAGCAGCTGAGGAGAGGGCACCTAAACTGGCCCTATTCTATAGCCGCACTGATCAATATCTTGCATATCACCATAGAACCCTCATCTGGCGATGGATGGTGATAGAGACAGAGACCAAGACCCACATTGGAGCACTGGACTGAGCTCCCAAGGTCCTAATGAGGAGCAGAAGGAGAGAGAACATGAGCAAGGAAGTCAGGACCGCGAGGGGTGCGCCCCCCCCCCCACTGCGATGGTGGGGGTGGTCTAATGGTAACCCACCAAGGCCAGATGGACTAAAAATCTTATTTTAAATCGAAAATCTACCAACATGATTAAAATTTAGAAGGACAACACATTTCGAGGGCAGCAACATGCCCTGTGTGATGGTCTATGCAGCTTCACACCGAGGGCAGCAGCATGTCTTGTGTGATGGTCTATGCAGCTTCACACTGCACACAATAGGGAAACTCTCCTTCTTCCTCATAGTCTGCAAGTATAGACTTGCACCTAGCTAAAGCTATGCAGGGGAGAGGAGCACCAGAAGAGTGTCCTCTGGGCAAGCTTCTCACTGGGGTTGACAACTTTTGGTCATATATTTTTTTTTTGTTTTATTTTTTGAGACACGGTTTCTCTGTATAACAGCTGTGGCTGTCCTGAATCTTGTTTTGTAGATGAGGCTGGAGTTGGAGAGATCTGCCTGTGTTTTCCTCCCAAGAGCAGTGATTACAGGTATATGCCCCCTCCACCCAGGTTTGACCATGCGTCTTTTCACAGTCGCCAGTTTAAATGAGCTTTGTCAAAATATCTAGGCAAATCAAGCTTTTATTCAAAGAAGTAAATATATTTTTAAAAAAACCATTATTTCTAGATAAGCAATAATAAAGAAAAACCAGGTGGAAATATTTAAACTTTAATCTTAGTCCATATATTAATTTTTTACATTTCTTTATTAGAACTGAAAATACAGTTAATCATGTGTGACTGACATAATATTTATATTTACTTACCATTTTTAACTACCAATATACATCCTATTACGGCAGATTTTTTCCATTTATTCTGAAAGGAATTCTTGACTATTCATGAAGTTGCTGTACCAACTATCAAGAACTCTGCTTACAACATCAATTTTAACATATGCAATACAAATTACATCTACCATATTTTATGAAAATTTGTAATCTAACATTTTATGTTTGTGATATAGTAGAGAAAATTCTACAATGAACATTCTTCTCTCCTTACTCAGAAAAAACACACAGTTGTATAGATACCAAAAATCATCACCTCTGCCTACAGTGAGCAGTCCTGGAAATTCCCTCCATTGTGTATCATAATATTAGCAGTTTGAATTCTACCCTATCTTTTGGTCTGAAAAAGAACTGTGTTTTCAGTTGAAAATGACCTTATAACATCTTCCTCCAGTTGAAATATTATCAATTCAGAGAAATTTCCAAAATTCTCATGTCAATATTTCTGTAAATCTAAGAACATAAGACTTCATGTGATGAACTGTTTTCTGTGCTATCTCTAGAGTTTCATGCATTCATATAAGTCTGAGTCATATGAAATGAAATGAGAACTGACTAGAAACAGTTTTGATATACAAAATTATAGCAGAAAGATTACCACCAAATCCCTGATCTTAATTTGCTTTTCTTTATTGAGAATCCAAGAAAATAGCTTAAATGTATTAAAAAAAATCTTATAAATCATAAAACTCACTGTTTTTTTTTTTTCAAGATCTTGTTCACATTGAGTTTTAACACAATCCATGGACTATAAAGGACTAAGATAGTTTAACAGTACATGAAATCATTATTAAATAAATGAAAGAAGGGATAAATTCAAAGGCTTTTTCTTGCACATTACTTCTGCTGTTGCCTGAAGGTTTTGTTCAACTTCCATTCAATTTACTCTATGAGAGCAGTGAAAATCTTATTGCTACTGTAGCAACTGCTAACTTGGTGAGGGCTATTTGCTCCTAGAGAGTAATACAGTCTTGACTTCCAGGCAGTATGAAGGCAGAAATAAAGGAGCCTAGAAGTAACTTTGCTCTTTCTATGATCAGAAAAGACACATTCTCAGGCACCCAGGGAAGAATTAATGTCAACATAATATTTAACAGCCATGGGAGTACCTAATAATCCACTCTAACTGCCCTCATGAGAAATACAAATTTACCTTTATGTCTTTATTGTGCGTCCTCCAATCTATCAAATGACTGCATTTGGCAATTCCCATCACCTTGATTGCTCTAATCTATCAACTGATGGAACTGTGTGCTTCTCATTTCCGCTAAAAGGGTGCTGTTATTCTCTTGCTTTTCTGGTAGACTGATTTACAACCCTTTCCTCTATTGCTCCCTCTGGTACTCTCTTTCCATATTTCTAACAGCTTTTGTGTTAAACAGTTTAACTAAATTGCATGGAGGCTCACCCCTCATTAATGTTAATCCCTGCTTTCCTACTTTTAAATTAACAGTGCCCAACTATCAAGAGGGTTTTATGACCATCAACTCATTTCTTTCTTTTCATGATAATATAAATACAGTTATTGTATTCCCAATGAGAACACCATTAGAGCACAGTTTCTCTGAGATTAAAACAAAACCATTCTACCTAAATTTCTTTCATTATGCATATGTTTTAAATTTTGTAAAATTGACTTCTACATTAGGGGGATGGCTGAACAGATTGCACAACATTCTTGATGTGAAACTTCAGCTCTCTTTACATTTTTAATTTATATCAATTATTCTTTATAACCAAGTTCTTCTTTGCTTGCTAGCTACACTGTTTTGGTTCTGTTTTTATAGTTATCTTTCCCACCTAGAAACGGTACTAATAATTAGATATTCCAATATATATTAGGTGTTTTGATTTCAAGGATATTGAAATTTCACAGCTACAAACATGTGAGTGGTTTGTTTTTCTTTCTTTTTAAGATGATATCTTAATTTTTATTATTAAACATGTATATATGGCTTGCCTGCTCTCCTATTTGAGAACTACATCCATGCCTAATAAACACAGTATCAGGGAAAGAATTAGGTTGATCAGAGTTGCACCTAAACAAGGCAATGAGCTACCTGGTGGTAGCTACCAGTACCAGTGAACTACTGTAAATCAAAATCAGGCCTTCTGCATGATCATTAAATGTTCTTAAATGTTGAGAATATATAGCTCCGGATGGTTTAATGATTTTCATATTTCCTATTATTTTAATTAAAGAATTAGTTTGTCAATTATATTAACATTTTCAAATACATTTTCTATGAAATGCAATTTTTTTTTGTTATGTAATATTGGAGACCAGCTTCGACAAAGATACTAATTACCAGGGTAGGGACATGGGGGTTAGAAAATAAGAGAACGAAGATGGGAGTGAAAATAATAAACCGGAAACTTAGGAGAGTACCAGAATGGAGCGCCAGTGAAAACTGAAACTCATCTGCCTTTAATTTTCAATGCACTTTTATGCCCAAATACAACTGGGGGAAGACAAAAAACTACTTTAACGCTGTACAAATGACAACTTGAACAGTTACTTGCCTCAATACTTTAAGCCATCAAACCATTAATCCATGAGAAAAATATTTTATTGTTTATGCACTGAATCGACTCTAGACCAAATATCCTGAAGGCAGCTTCTCCCACGATCAAATCTCCTATTTCAAAAGAAGAAGCAGAAATATGCTTAATTGTCTGGGTAGAGTGGATCTACCTGTATGGGACATCATAATGTAAAAAAAAACCCAAAGTAACCACACCCTAGGTCAGAATGTGTAGCCACACTTCTAGTCCACAACTTCGAACACTCTAAAAATCTCTGACCTTCAGACAAGGTGGCAACAGGCTCACATTTTGGGGGCTTCTACTGTGTAGTTATTCATATCTGTTACTCTCAGTGATTCAAAAAAAGTTCAACCTAAATGGTATGACTGGCCACATTTGATGACCAAAAATCCAATGGACAAACAATTGATTAATAAATTCTGGGATGTGTACAGTTAGAACTTTTTCATCTATCCGTTGTGTTCATTATTGTAAACATTCTGTGAAGCACTAAAATACCTCATAAACCTGTGCATTGACATCAGAAGCTATGGCTAAGGCAGATCAGTACCTGTTAAGGGCATCCCCTGTAAGACACTATGGTGATTTGAATGAGAATGGTCCCCAAAGGCTCAAGTGTTTGAGCCCCAGTTACTGGAACTGTTTGAGAGTGATTAGCAGTTGTGGCCTTATTGGAGGAGGTATTTCACTGGGTGTGGTCTTTGAGGTTTCAAAAGCAAATGGCTTTTCTCCGCTAACTCTCTCTGCCTCCTGCTTAGAGGTTAGATCTAAGCTCTCTGCCACTGCCCCAGGACCATCCTTGCCTGACTGCTGCTTTGCTCCACACCATAACAAGAATGTACTCTAACTTTTTGGAACCACAAGACTCTAAAATAAGTGTTCTCTCCAATAAGTTGCCTTAGTCATGATGGTTCTTCACAGAACGTGAAAAGAGCCAAGGAAAACTGAAGCCACAGGGCGATTGGTAATGAAAAGTCCCCAGACTATCTTAATACAAAATATACAGCTTTAATAAACCGAAGTAAGGCTTACACCAGCTTACACCAGAATCCAAACGATCCGTCCAGACACAGGAGCCAGGCGAGAGAGAGCTAGCGGGGCACCTTTGCAGGTTTATAGGCAAGTTTTAGCCTAAGGGCAACAGGCCCCACAAACAGAAAGTGATTGGCTGAACTCCCCTATCAGAAAACACACCCAACAATGCAGGAACTTTTTGGAGAAATGTGAAAGTCTTTAGCACTTTTGATTAGGAACAGAATGAACTAAAATACTGAGATCATTGTCTAGTATAGATGCCCAATTCAAGTGGTTTCAGACAGAAGAAATAGTAAAAACTGGAATAGAAGCCATAGGTGTGATTTTTGGAGCCTAATGTGACTGCTTATTGCCATTGTTCTAAGAATCTATCTGAGGCTAAATTCGAGTGTTTTGGATTAATGTCATTGGCAAACAGGATTTTCAAGACAACCTACTATTGACTTTGTCATGTGGTAACTGTTGTGCAGATCTACAATGTAAACATGAAAGCAGAACAAAAAGAAATACAAAATGTGCACTTTAATAATTAAAAGTACACCAGGAAATTTAATGTTGTAGCCTTGCTTTGTGCAGAAGAGAAAAGTAGACATGAAATAAAGGGAGGAGTAGGGAACTGCTGTACCTAGCTGATCCTGCAATTTGAAAAAAAAAAAAAAAAAGAACTAAGAAAATGGTTTCTTTGATCATGTTGTTCTGGCTCTGGAGTCATGGAGGGTAGAGAAATGAGTGGGTTGTATAATCTTCCTGCATAGTCAAGGGCTGATTGTTGCCAGGGAATTGTCAGCATAGTGTCCCTGAGAGGATATTGAGTGAAGGTGTAAAAATGAATCTTGGGATGGTGAAGATACTGGAGCCATGGTATATGTACCAAGGAGAATTGCATACAGAGTTTGGATCCTTCCCAGAAAATGCAAGTGTGTTATAAACAGCAAAGTTTGATGGGTAGTGTCATCTAAGACCTTTGGTTTTAGATACAGAGCTACAAAATTTGTGATAGCCCTTTTTGCTTCAGTCTTGCTTTTAACCAGGATTTCTTCACTATGTGAACAATTAGAATCTTTGTCTTTTTTTGGAATGGTATATAGACATATTCTATGCAACTGCATGTTGAGTGAATGCAGTCTTATTTTTGGTTTTAATTTTATATTGGTTTATAATTAGAAATTGCTTTGAATCTCAGAAGAGATATTAGACTTTAAAACTGAAAGGAAACTGTTAAAGACCTTGGGATCTTTGAGAATGGACTAAATGTATTTTGCATGATGATATGGTCAAAACTTATATGAGGCAAGGAAGTGGAAAATGGTGCTTTCGATAAAATAGTCCCCATAGGCTCATGTATTTAATTACTTGGTCCTCAGTAGGCTGAACAGCTTGGATTAGAATGTGTGTCCTCATGGAAAAGGTGTGTCACTGGGAGTGGGCTTTGAGATTTCAAAAACCCATAGCATTTCTAAGTTAGTTCTCCCTGTCCCCTGCTTGTGCATCAGATTTAAGTTGTCAGCCACTGGTCCAATGCCATGCCTGGCTGCCTGGTCCATGAACCCCACCAAGATGGTCGTGCACGCTAATCCTCTGAAACTGTGAGCCTCAAAGTTAAATGCTTTCTTTTACAAATAGTCTTTGTCATGGTGTCTTATCACTGCACTAGGAAAGTAAGAAAGAAATGTACTACATGTATTTTAAAAGGAGTATAGATTATATTGCAAATAAGGAGGGAACAAGTCACCATGAAGAATAAAGGAATAATCCTTTATGCTTTCTCAGCCATTGAAAATCAAGTACTCACAGATGTTCCAAGGTAAACACACTGTTATCTGTCATAAACACAACATATATATATATATATATATATATATATATATATATAGAGAGAGAGAGAGAGAGAGAGAGAGAGATTTTCTATCTCTCCCAGACAAGACATTCTTGAAATAAAATTTAAGTTATAAACTTAGAAAGAGAAGTAGAGTGTGGAAGCTTAGATAAGAATAGTCCTCATAGGTTCATATATTTAAATGTTTAGGGAGTGGCACTATTTGAAGGGAATGGGAAGTGTGACTTTGTTGAAGTAGATGTGGCCTTGGTGGGGTAGGTGTGGTCTTGTTGGAGGAAGTGTGCCACTGGTAGTGAGCTTTGAGGTTTCAAAAGCCCATGCCAGATACAGTATTGCTTTCTTCCTGCTTCCCACAGATACAGATGTAGAACTCTCAGCTACTTTTCCAGCACTATGTCTGCCTTCAGGCTATCATACTTTCTACCATGACAGCAATGGACTAAACCTCTGAAACTTTAAGCACCAAAGAAACGTTTTCCTATATAAGACTTTCTGTGGTCATCATGTCTCTTCAGAGCAATTGAACACTGACTAGGACACGGAGAAAATAACAGCATATACATCAGGTGGCATAAAATAATGAGAAGGAAAGAGAAAAAGGAAACTCAGATTTAATTACCAGGCATGATCTTTCTGTAGGGCTTGAAGGTAGCAAGCCTTGTTATAAACATAATTTAACTCCCAAGAATAAATGAGATCAGTAGGGAAGTTGACTATACTTCAGAGGTGATACAACTAGGAGGAAAGAAAGTAAGTAGTCAACCTAAAGATAAAGAGCTAGATAGTGGAATTACGGTTTTAATGGAGGTACTCAGTTTAAAACCTCCCTCTTCATAGCTGCAGTGATTGCCCCAGTGATCAAATGCCTGTTCCTTGCCTTCACTTCCTTGTACCTCCAGAGATAGAGCCTATCCTCTCCCCATTTTCCTTTCATGCTGCACTTGCTATCTTGCTGTTTGCAATGGATTATGACAGAGATGTTTTTTCTTAAATTGCTGTCTTGCAATGGAGTATGACAGATGATTTTTCTTAAATTATGGATCCTAGGATTAAGGAAGTTTAACAGCTACCACCTTCTGTAAAAATCCTGTTCTGAAGTACTATGGAATGATATAAGCTAATCTATCAGACATGGGCAGATCACATAGAGTAGAACTGGGAACTTCAGCCAAGAACATTCACTAGCTTCCAGACATGTAGATGGGGCAGTATTATATCTTATTATGTCTTAAATATGTCAGACCATCATAGGAAATGATAAGAAAACCACAGAGTAACAATAATTAATAAGTGTTACTTTATATCACTAAGTTATGGGATAGTTTTTACATAATTATACATTATACAGAAATTGGTGATAAAAGAACATGCCAACACAACAAACATGTAACCCATCTTATACTACTACCAGACTGTACTTCTTTTAAAATATTTTGTTCCCTATTTATTTGTTTATGTAATTTGTATTGTGTGTATGTGTGTGTTTATCATGAGGCACATATGAGAGACAGAGGAGAACTTCTAGGGGTGAATTCTTTTTTCTATTATATAGAATCTACAGATGAAAGGAGAGAGGAGGAGGGAAGGGAGGAGATGGAGGAGGGTGAAGAAGGGGAGAGGAGGGAGGAGAACCAAGGGTAGAAAATTCCTTAGTAAAGGGTAATGTTACATAAAATGTTTAAATAAAGCTTTCTAGTTCCTCATGAGGTGTTTTGGCAGCTGATTAGAATCCAATCCAATCCCAGGACAAACATCTATTCCACTAAAAACAAATCCTCCTCTTCTCTGTTACCAAGGATCCAGCACAATTGTGTCATTGCCAGATGGCTAAGTGGTGTCATCTGCCCTGGTAGAGAGGACAATGTGTACTGCCTATGTATATTAATTACAGGTATGGGCTATGGTGAAAAAAGGTAGAAATAAATATAGTGAAAATTTACTTTGACTTCTTATTAATTTTACACTACAGTGGAAGAAAAAAAACTATACTGACAGAATTAATACCCTTTATTCCTCAATACTGTCTCCTTGACCATGTTAAGTATTCATATTGAAAGTAAATAATTTTATACTTCATTTTTAAATATTTTATGTGCATGTGATTGTGCATGTGTGTGTGTGTGTGTGTGTGAGAGAGAGAGAGAGAGAGAGAGAGAGAGAGAGAGAGAGAGAGAGAGAGAGAGAAACAGAGAGACAGAGAGAGAGGTAGAGAGAGAGGAAGAAATTCATCCATAGATGTTAAACTATGAAGTATGGAAAACATAGAAATCTCCACAGTAATTATTTTCAATTTTAAGAAGTAAATTTCAATTAGTAAAATAATGTGAACTACTGTAAAAATAAATGGATTGTTCTGAGACTCTGAGTAAAATGAAAAGCAGGTTTTAATTCATCATTCCGTGTATGATGTTTTTATTTTTACACCTAAAGAATCTAATAAACTAATCTTGTAATTTTAATTATAGAACTGGTTAACATAAACAAAGCAGAGAAAAGTGAAAATTTTTATTATTGTTATGCTGAATGCTTATTTTTTATTCATTAAAGAACATTTTTTTCAGAATTGTTTGACAACTCAGCAATATTCTTTTATTTTCAAACAAAATTGAGGAAAATAAAAATGGTGAGAAGTTGCTTGTTTTCAAAGAAGTTGATTTTGTTGTAGGTTTCAGACAAGAAATAAATATCACAGCCTATTTTTAGTTGGTAACATGAGGGAAGTTGTTATTCTATACATTATTAAGCAGAAAAGTTCTCCGTAAGCTGAGGATCCAGGTACTAAGAAAGCCAGGTCAAGGAAATTAGTTAGGACAGGTGCATAAGCGGCTGTGTATTTACTGGACTTAGAGTATTTAGGTAACTATAATGTGGTCTTGGTAACTCAAGACAGAGTTGCAGAATATGAGGCCATCTTTAAAGTAGGCTTTAGTCTGGCAAATGTACAAGACTTATAAGGGTCTTGAGTGGTATTGTTCAGTTTTTTGGTGTGTGTGTCTGTGTGTTTGTGTTTGTGTGTGTGCACATGTGTGTATGTGTGTGTTTCAATCTGGTAATATTTTTCTTTTGTCGACTTCCCCTCCCACCTGGATCCACACCCTTTCTTTCTCTTGTTAGAAAATAAACAAAAAACATCCATAGAATGATAATAAAATGAATATTTATAATTACCAGACAAATCATAATAACAGACTCACACATACACACCAACAAATAGCCAGAGAAGATTCACAAGAGAGAGATATAGATACAGCGTCATGCATGTGTTAACACGGGAATTCCATAATATCTCAAAAACAGAGGTCATACTTTATACACAAGGGATCTGTGAACTTGAAAGAAAAGTAGAGAAACAGAAAACAACAACAAACTACCTCAATTTATGTTATGAGAAAAGAAACCTCCAAAGATACAGTTGACTTTATTTGTGCTAACCACCTACTGCCAGGCATCACCTACCCTTGATTGTGGTTTGTTTCCCCAGTGAAGCTCCCTAAGAGAACAGTAATTTTTCATATACAAGAGGCTCTAAATTCCAGATAATTTCTTGGTTAGGGGTGGGAATGGGAGTCTACTTCTCCTTTTAGCTCTAGGGTCTGAGCTAGAGCAGATACATTCAACCTCTCTGCATGCTACCACAGATTCTCTGACTTTATATGTGTGCCAGGTCTGTTGGGTATAGTTAGAAGCTTCACTTCTGCCCTCCATCTCCCAAATAATCAGTCAGAGACTTAATACTGCTCATAAATTTCCAGCTGATAGCTCAGGCATTTACTAGCTAACTCATAGGTTTAAATTAACCCATAGTTTTTTTCTATGATTTACTATGGAGCTCATGGTTTGTTACCTCATTTTCTACATGTCCTGCTTCATTGGTGACTAGCTGGGATCTCCCCTAACTCCACCCTTCCTTCTCACAGAGTCCTTTGTGTCTGACTGTTCCACCTATCCTTCCTTCCTGGCTTTTTGTTAACCAATGAGAGTAATACAAATTAATAGTGTACAGAGTGTCTCTCCCTTTTTGTCTAATTAAAAAGGAAGATTTTTTACATAGTGAAATTATATTTATAACAGAAGAGTTATTAAGTAAGAATTACATTTGCAGTGTCCAGTCCATTTGTATTTGACAAATTAAAGAAAATATTTTATTAGGAATATTTTTGAATCCAAGTTTTGTACCAATTTACCATTTATCATAGCTTAGGAAAACTATACTTATAACTATATAGTATTTAATTCCATCAAAGAACCCAGAAAAGTGAAATTTTTCTAACAACAGAGATATTAGACAGATGATTGTGTGAACAGTCTCCAGAGTTTTTTTGTAATATTGGTACATCCCACTTTGGTCTACAGGTCAAGCATATACGACAGACGTTTTTTGTGAAGTAGATAATTTTGAAGGCTGTCTTACCTTTTCTTGGCAAAGTTTGGCACTTGTCTTTTTTGTGTCATGTTGGTCCAGTTTGGACAGTATATTTTCAAATATTGAAGCAGGGACAGTTTCTTTGCTCAAGTGTTTAGCTTTTGCCATAAAGAAAATAAACTCGATAGAGAGTTTCTTCAGTGCCCATCATCTTCTCCGAAGTAGATTAGTGTTGTCACGAGGAGATGTGTCTCATTGTCATGAAAAACCTTAGGTTATCAAACATATTAAATAGCCGTTGGGTTCCTTGCTCTGAAAATACATAAACCTTTCAAGGTAACATACATATCTGCGTTAATACAAGTATAGACTGTGAATTGTACATACGTCAGTCAAAGGATAATTCTTTTTGTTATGTGATTGATTAAGTAAAATATATACCACTTGTCTTGTAGTTCTTTACATTTCTTTATGTTTATATCCAGTATTTTCAGGAGTCTTTCTTGATCAAACTAGAATTTCTTAATTTGAAATCATAGCTTTACATTTCCTGTAGAAACAAAAGCATAACCTCTTTCCCAAAGTAACTTACCTTTGGAATTAAATTTTGAAATCAAGGTTGGTTTAATCCAGAAATTCCTATAATCTAATGTCTCTTAGTAGTCAAAAAACTCAAAGACTTCACAATAACTTGCAAGATCCAGACTCTGTACATTTTAGTTCTTTATGTGGTTTAATACATACATACATATATATATATGTGTGTGTGTGTGTGTATGTGTATACATATATATACATAAATATATTATAAATCTCTGACACTGTATATATTCTTTTTCCTCCTCTTTTATCTTTTCCAAGCCTGCACATATTTTTAAACACTCCATGACCCATTTAAAGGCTCCTTTAGTCTGAATTTGTCCTTTCTGTGTATCTGTAGTCTTTTTTTGGGGGGGTCTGCATGAGCAAATTAAAAAAAAAAAGCTATGTTTACCACCTCAATTCTTGGAAGTTTCTGGGTACATGTCATCACCAAATAGTATGTTGCCTAAAGTTCATAAGGATCATTTAAGAGTTTAGCAGCAGGATCTCTCAAAAGAATCGCATAATTTTGTTGCCAGCACCAAGTCAGGAAGTCATCTCTTAAAGGAGATATGCTTCTGCTTGTTGCTAGCAAACAGAGTCCACCTGAGAAAATATAGCTACCAAGAAGCCTTGTTTCATTTTGTTCTTGTGTGCCTAGAGTCCTTTTTAAAGCTTTGTCAGATTTAAGATGGAAATTTCTTCACCAAGTTGGACACTATTGTAGTCCGATGTTTCTATCCCACCTGATAGTTCCCAAATAAGCACTCAAAAGTTATTAATAATACTTATACATGCTAAGCTGATTCTGCAATCTTGTTACTGCACAAGGCCCTTAGCATGAAATGGATCCCACATTCAACAATGCTCAAATGACCAAGAACTTAAGACTAGATATATCTGAGCCTTTTTTTGACTATGATCAGAGAAGCTTCTCCAGCAAAAGTTGGGAACACATACTAGGAACCACAGCCTGACAATATGAAGAATGAAAGACCTAGTAATACATAAGTGATATCTACATCTAATCTCTACTCTCAGGGCCAAGGGAACTGTGTAGATGGGGAAACAGGAAGAGTGTAAGAGCAAAAGGGAATTAAAAGGGATCCATGCCTTCTAGACACAACTTTTGTGGAATAACCATTCTGTACACTGTGAATATGCATTCCTCTCATTAGTTAATAAAAACTGACAGACCACTAGCCAGGCAAGAAATATAGGTGGTACAGAGAGACACAGAGGACTCTGGGAGAAAGAAGAGCAGAGTCATTGAATATGCCAGTCAGCCACTGAGGAAGTAGGATGTATAGCACATGAGGTAATAAGTCATGAGGCATTATCTGTACATCCATCTTATGCTGAGGGTCTTGTGCAGACACATACATGCCAACAGTACTGCTTGCTGCTTCACTCTCTGTGAGTTCATATGATTTTTTTCAGAGTTAATTCAGAGGGTCTTGTTCTTCTGCTGTCATCCATATCATTTGACTCATAAACTTTCTGCCTCCCCTTCTGTGGGGTTATCTGTACTCAGAGATAAAAGATTTGATGGAAACCTCCCATTTAAAACCATGTATTTTAAGGTATGTCTTTCTGTTTAATATCTAGCTATAAGTCTGTATTTGTTTTCATCTTCTGAAAAAAAAATCTCTGATTAAAAAATAAGATACCAATTGAGAATAGCAGAATTTCATTACGGGTAATTTTATTGTTATATTTTCTTTTTATACAGACCAGTAGTGTTTAGTATTTCCATTCTGGGATGTCTAGTTTTTAGTTCGTGGCAGTGGTCTCCCAAGCATTGTTTGGTATGAGTTCTAGTTCATGGAGTAGGTCTTAAGTTAAATCATACATTGGTTGGTTATTCCCACAAGTTATTTCCACAATTTCCTTGGCATATATTGTAGATAGAGTAGATCATAAAATTTGTGGGAGGGTTGGTATCTATCATTCTCACTTGGTACCTTACAGTGTACTTTCCTATACCAAACACATAGAACATAGGAATGAATGTTCTTCCTACCCATATTGATGAGATTAGTGGGTATTGTCTGCAGCAACTTGTCCTTTCAGTTTATGGAGAGCAATCAAATTGGGTTATTTGGGATTTCCATGGGACCTGTTTGATCAACAACTCAATTCATTGTAACCCATTCTCAGTATTGGAAGCTTCATTTGGTGACAAAAGATGGTTAATGGTGACTTTGTATGATATAATTTGAGACTTAATCAGGATTGCCTTCATATATTTAGGAAATTTACACTATACTAGATTCTAATACCACCCTTCAAATGCCCCTCAGATACGACTATCTCTTCACACATTTCCTCTGTCAACTCTGCACTCCCCTTCCCCATCTGATACTCCTGTGCCTGCCATGCCTGGCCTAAGTCCACCCATAAAATCTAATTTATCTCTATCATGGAGATCCATATGTCCTCCAGTACCTTCCTCTATGCCTAATGTTTCCAACTCTAGAAAATACAGTATGTGTCATTTATTTAATAACTAATAACCTCCTATAAGTGAATACATGCCATATTTATCTTTCTGAGTCTGCTTTATGTCACACAAGATGATTCTTTTCTAGTTTGATCCATTTGTCTGAAAATTTCATGATGTCATTTATTTATATCTGTGTAATACTTCATTATGTAAATGTACATTTTCTGTTTTAATTCTTCTTGAGAGACATCTGAATTGTTTCCAATTTTTGGCTATTGTGAGTAGATCATCAGTGAACATTGTTCAGCAAACATCCTTGTTATAGAGAATCCTCTTTGGAGTATAAGTTCAAGAGTGGTATAGCTGAACTGCAAGGTAGATTGACTTCCACCATTCTGAGGAACAACCATACTGATTTTCATACTGGATGTACAAATTTTCACTCCCAACAGCAATGGATGAGTGCTCCACTTCATCTATATTCTTGCCATCATGAGACGTCACTTTTTTTTTACAGATCTTAGGTATTTGACAGGTGTAAGAAACAATCTTAAATTTATTTTTATTTGTTTTTCCCTAATAGCTAATGATATTGTTTATTTGTTTAAATCTTCTGTATCATTTGAATTCCCGTTATTGAGAATTTTCTCTTTTTTCGATGTCCCACTTTTTAATTGGATTGTTTGATTTTTGATATCTTGAGTAGTTTATATATTTTATATAAATCCTGTATTAGATATGGAGTTGGTAAAATTCCTTCCCATTCTGTGGTTTGCTCCTGTGCCTTAATTAAACTGTCCTTTTCCTTAAGGAAATTTTTCAGTTTTGTGAGTTCCAGTTATTAATTGTTGATCTTTGTTCTTGTGCAAATAGTATTCTTTTCAGAAAGTCTTCTATGGTGTCAGCAAGTTCAAATCTACTTCCCATTTTCTCTTCTATTAGGGTCTGTGTACTTGAATTTCTGTTGAAGTCTTGATCCAATTAGAGTTGAGTTTGGTGTAAGGTGATAAGGATGAATCTATTTACATTTTTTTTACCTGCAGTCATCCAGTTTATTGTTATTACTACAACATTTATTGAAGATGCTGTCTTTATTTCAGTGTGCATATTTCACCTTATCCAACATTAGATGCTGATAGGCATGTGAATTTATGTCT
Organism: Myodes glareolus; assembly: GCF_982192425.1. Taxonomy (NCBI): domain Eukaryota; kingdom Metazoa; phylum Chordata; class Mammalia; order Rodentia; family Cricetidae; genus Myodes; species Myodes glareolus. Next base: position 43,644,234 of record NC_142041.1, on the reverse strand, counting down.
GGGTCTTTAATGCCACTGATCAATGTGACTACTTTTTAAGCCAAATACCACACTGTTTTATTACTATAGCTTTGTAATACAACTTAAATTAGGGAATGGTGAGACCTTCACCACTTCTTTCATTATTCTAGATTGTTTTCGCTGTCCTGGGTTTTTCTGTGCTTCCATAAGAAACTGAGAACTATCCTTTCAATAGCTATGAAGAATTGTGTTGGAATTTTGTTGTGAATTGCATTTAATTAAGTAGGATTAATTAAACAGGATGACAATTTTCACTATCCTACTGATCCATGAGTATGGCAAATCTTTCTATCTTCTGATAGCTTCTGATGTTTCTTTCATCAAAGACTAGAAGTATATAACAGTAGTCTTTTCTTTTCTTGGTTTGAGGTACCCCCAGATATTTTATATTATTTGAGACTATTATGAAAAGTGTTGTATTCTTGCTTTCTTCCTCTGAACTTTCATTATTTTTATTGGAAGGCTACAAATTCTTAAGTTTAGTTTGTACTCGGTTACTTTGCTTAAAAAATATAGCAGTTTCTAGCTATAAATTTTAGTGTCACCTATTTATATTATCATATCATCCTCAAATTATAAAAATAGGACTTCTCCCTATCTATTTTATTTTCAAGTGATCTCCTCTAGTTTTCTTATAGCTCTACCTAGGACTTCAAGTACTACATTGACTAGGTATGGAGTATATTGAATAGGCAGTTGACAACATTGTCTTTCTACTGATTTTACTGAAATTGCCAGTAGTTTCTTCCCATTTATGTTGATATTGACAATGGGCTTGCAATAAATTGCATTAAATATGTTTAGGTATGTCCTTTGTATTCCTATTCTCTACAGACTATAGACTTGCTATAAGCTCCATTTATTTTGCTTAGGTATATCCCTTTAATTTCTATTTTCCAGGACTTTTGTCATTAAGGGATATTAGATTTTGTCAAAGGCCTATTTTGGATGCAATGAGATGAACATGTGGATGTGTATTTCAGTTTGTTTATATTGTGGATTACAATTATAGATTTTCATATGTTGAATCATTCCTGCATCTCTGTGATGAACCCTACTTGTTCTTGGATTCAGTTTGCAAGCACTTTATTGAGTATTTTTACATCTTTTTTCATAAGAGAAATTGGTCTGTAATTCTCTTTATTTTACTCATATGTGTATAAGGTATCAGGGTAACGGTACCCTCATAAAATGAATTGGGCAATGTTGTCTTTGATTCGATTTTGTGAAATAAATTGAGCAGTATTGGCTTTAACTCCTCATTAAAAGTCTGCTAGAGTTCTGCACTAAAATCATCTGGTCCAAGGTTGCTTTTCTTTTGAGACTTTTAATGACTGGTTCTATTTACAAGGTGTTGTTGGTCTGTTTAAATTGTTTAGCTGATCTTGATTAAACATTATGAAGTGGTATGTATCAAGGAAATAATCCATTTCTTTTCAATTTTCAAATTTGATGGACTATAGCTTTTTAAAGTATGTCTTTTTGACAATGAGAAAATCCAGTTAATTAAAAGAACATAATTTAAAAACCTTTTAATTAGTTTGAGTAAGTGTTTGTCTTGTTGGTTTTCTCAAAGGATAAAAGTGTTCATTTGCGTTTTTCTCTTTGTTTCTGTTTTATTGGTTTCTGCCCTGAGTATGATCATTTCTTGTTTTTTTTTTATTTGTTATCTTTTTTTTATTTAGAGATTTCAGATGGGTTGTTAAGTTGCTAGTATATTTTTTTTCCTTTGTAGACAGTTACCACTATGACCTTTTCTATTACACTCAGTTTCATTGTGTTCCATAGTTGGTGTACGATATTTATTCACATATATTGAATTTTAGAATGCCTTTCCTTTCTTTCTTGACCAATTTTTTATTCAGCAAAATTATTTTCTGGGTACTGGGAGTTAGGATTTATGAATGAGGATAGGCTAAGTGTCTGAAGTATTTCATAAGAGAGAGGAGAACATGAGGGAGGGGAGAAAAGTGTTCAATCAGGATCTGTGTATTTAGCCTTCTTGAAATGAGGGTAAACTATAAAGGGATTTTTACACCACAAGGTATGTTATAACACCAGGGATGATGCTGAGGATTGGACCTGTTTCCCTGGTCTACTCATATGTTAAACTCACAGGAAATGCCTGCTAGTGTTGAAGGCTAGGTTAATGACTTGGGGGAAGGAAGATTGATGGAGCAGATCTTCGAGATCCACTGGGGATGGGATCAGACTGAAAAGATAGACCACAGAAATTGCTCTACCTGGGGTTGAGACTTGGGGGACTGGATCTGTAGGAGTAGAGGTGAGGTAAGGATCTGCAATCGGTCTGTCTTCTGCCCTAGCAGGAGTGACCTATCAGACACCAAAGGGTACTTGCTAAAGTTGGGGACTGGAATAAAGCAAGAGTTGTGAGAGGATGTTAGGAGGTGAAGATCTGTGATCTACTTCCTTGGTTTCCTGGCAGGAGTATAAATCTGGAAGATTTTGACCAAAGACATTGTCCTTTATGTGAATGTATTCTGGCTTGTATGTTAAAAATTGGCTATTGGGGAATTAGCACAGCACAAGGAAAACTCTCAGAAAACAAGAAGAAATTCAGAAGGAGACAGGGGCAGCTGGCCTTGCTAACTGCAGAATAGATAGTAAGAAGATATCAAATTCTGTGTATATTTTGAAGCTTTGCTTGATGGATTGGAGAAGGGTTGTAAAAGACAAAGAGTCACGTATAATTCGAAATTTCATAACCTACATAGTAAAAAGTACAGTTATTTACTGAGATAGGAAACACTATGCAGAATAATATTCTGATTCCAGTTCTAAGGTGTGAAATTTGAAAAATAAAATCAATCAAGCAGTTGGACATTCAAATCCAGAACATAGGTAAATATTTTGTAGATCAGGAAAAAGCTGTGACCTTTAAACCATGTGCCTGGGTACTATAAACTAAGGCATGCATTTAGACATAATGCCAGAATACCTCAATTAATATTTTGGTTCCATTTTTGACAAGAAATCATATGTTGAGACTACTATGTCAAAATAGAATTTAATAGTCTTCAAGACACAATAGCCTAGTTGTTTTGGGGATGTCATAACATCATTGCTTACTACCTATAACTTCTTGTCTGAGGCTGATGTTAGTGGCCAATGAAGACTGGATCAGATATTCTCACTCTAGTCGTGAAAAAGAAAGTTTCTACTTGAGATATCTCAAAGTGAGACAACTTTAATTTTGAAAAACGGTAAATTGATCCATTATCATCAGACCTCATAAATTTTCAAATACCGAGACCTGAGCAACAACAATGTTGAGAGCTTCAGTTTAAGAGATGCCAGCCTAAGTATTAATATCTTATAGTAAGGACTCTAAGAAAGCATGATTTCCATTCCTAAATCTATAAAGAAATGATGGATGGATGAATGTGAACATCAAACAACAGAAACACGATAAAAGAGAAGAAGAAATAAACTAAGAGAGGGAGAAAATGGACTGAAGTAGTGGAAAGAGAAGAGAAAGAAAAAGGGATGAGCATGAAATTGCTCCTAAAATTCCAAGAAGTAGTTCTGGGGGTGGTATGATAGTCAGAGCAAAATGTTTAGCATCAGAAGCACTGAAAATGCTGATAATACCTACAGAAATCTAAATAATTACAAGTTAAAGGGAAGGATAGTTGCTGATTCTTTTATATTGGATAAGATTATGTTTTCATGTTTTCCCACTGCCCTGGGTATGATCCTGTCTTTACTTGTTTTCTGGTTGCTGGATGTTTTGGGCAGCTTGTGCGAGAATATGTCATTTGACTTTGTTCTCCATGGGCAAAAATGTGTTATAATCTATTTTCTTGCCTCCCAGAATATAATCAAAATGTTCTTGGCATGTCAGCTTCCTGGGAACCCACAACATGTCCAGTCCCAGTGTTTCCTATGGGAGCCTTCTGTGCTTGGCAGCTCGAGTTAACACTGTATCAAGAACAATATTTCAGCTACTGAATGGAAGCCAGTTGGATAGGAACCTTGAGCTCATTATCCTTTTGTTGATATTGATGGTGATGGAACAGGTATTGTCTGGGTAGTCCTTCCAATATTTTCATTATTTTTACCTAAGATAGTATATAGTCATATAGTTTATATTCTACAATTTACAAAATAGTACATACTATCCTACTATACTATTTTCAAGAACCACAGGTCAGTAGATTTTATAGAAATGGAAGGTGATTTCTCTTCTCAGTTTTCTACAGAACTCTCAATATTATCAGTCACTGACTTTCTACTTAGACACCTTAACAATTCCACTGATTCTTTTTCTGGTATCTTGCTTCCTTTATTGATCCCTCTTTTCCAAAGCCATAGTCAGTACCAAGCACAACAAACAATTCGGGCTCTTTATTTGTCTCTCGAGTCAAACAATTTGAAATGTATCTGTTGTTATTATTTCTTCATCCCATAAACTCCATAGTGGGCCTCAATAACAAAACTTTATTTTCTAAAGGCATATTTTTTTAATTTCCTTTTCATTTTTGGTCACCTTGCAAAATATTCTCTCTTCGTTAGACACTATATCATTTCTGTTTCATATTTGCTAAACAGGAAAATAAAAATCTATTCGTCTTAATTATCCATGCCATATATCCATGTGCACTTTACCATAAAATGCATTAAGTATCAATTTTTGTTTGCTTTTCTGTCACATGTCGATGACAAAGACTGTCTGAGGTACTGTTAATTCATATTCAGTTGTGTCCTTGGGTTATCCTTTGTTATCCTGCAGAGTTCAGTAATGTCCTAATTCTCCAGCTGCTTTCTAGCTACATAAGGTTTTCTAGATTCTCCTTATGTTTGTAGTGGGGATAAACTATCCATTTTAAAAATAAAATGAAAACCAACTCCATGCAAATGTCATTTTCTGTTGTTGTTTGTTCCTCACTTAGAACTCCAGTGATGGAACTGGATAGTTGATCTCAAAATGTGTTTTCCAGATTTCAAATTCAACCTTCACTTTCATTATATTGATGTGCATTTTATTAACAATCCACAAAACATCTCTAAAATTCTGTGATTGGGACTGGAACACTCCTCAGACCTAACATTCATTGCATACTTCACTTTAGGTCAAATATCCTGCAGTTAATGAAATAGGAACCCAACTAATTCTAGTCTCATGAATAATTAGTCAAGAATGCAAAAAATATAACACTGGGTAGATCAAATTAAAAGCATGGGATGTCATGCAGACTCTTCAACTTGAGTGCCTCTCCTAATTTTATTATTTCTTTCCTTATCCGGATGACCTCACCACACTGTGGGTGAAAGCTGCTAAACCCTCTTCTTCTCTCCACCTAGCCTTTCACAAACAGTGAAACATGGAATGGTATTCTATGAGCAGGAGTGAACAGAGAGGGTGAGTTTGCTTTAGGTGGACACCCATCAAATATACATCTGCTGATTTAGGAGTGTGCTTTAAGACAACTGAGGTCATAAGAATATAAGAAAGATATTTCTAGTGAAGTTTTTTTTTAATCTCATAAAGTCCTCAGTTTATATCATTTATTCTGAGATTTAGTTAAGAATTTGTTTTAAATTATAATTCCAAAATATTTATTTTTATTTTATAAACTTCAAGTGGGTCTGTATCTCCTCTTGGAAAAATCATTCTTTTGGAAACACCATGACTCAAGTTCTATTCCCAAAACCCTGTAAAAGAATGGTACTGGAGGGGCAGAGACAGGAGTATCCTTAGTGTTTAATTGCCATTCATTCTGGCCTACCAGCTGAATTCCTGTTGTTGGGAACCGTTCATTCCTGGCAGGTCACACCTGAAATAATCACCCAGAAACTACATTATTTACAATACTGTCTGGCCAATAACTTAAGTGTATTTCTAGCTAGCTCTTATATCCTAAATAAACCCATCTCAATTAATCTGTACATCACCACAAGGTCGTGACCTACCAGCAAAGTTTCATCAGGCTCCCCACAGAGGTGTCTGTCTCTCTTAGTGTCTACATGGCTTCTCCCAGACTCTGTCTTCTCTCTCTCCATCTCTGTTTGGATTTCCCGCCTGACTTTACTCTGTTAAGCCATTAGCCAAAAGTAGCTTTATCTATTAACCGGTAAAAGGAACACATATACAGAAGGACTTCCCATACTAAGGTCCACTTTTGGTGAGAGTCTATCTCAAAATACAAGATGAATAGGATCTGAGGAATTTTATCCAAGGTTTCCTCCTGAACTCCACATGAACATGAAGGAACATGCACACATACACACACGCACACACATACACACACACACACACGCACACACACACATATACACATACAGAGAGAGAGAGAGAGAGAGAGAGAGAGAGAGAGAGCAGAATCATAGAAGGGAGGGAGAGAGAAAACAAAGTTTGGTCAGAAAATGATCTGGTATCTATTTTTAATGCTATATGTGAATGTGTTCTATACTGATCCAGAATAACATGTTTGTAAAAATTTTAACAGATTAGCTGAGGATGGACCTGAGGTGATATTTGGCTCAGCTGCATGAGGTCCTAGCATATCATGAACTAGGTCAATGCTTCTCAACCTTCCTAATGTTGTGACCCTTTGACAGAATTCCTCGTGTTGTATGTGGTAACCCCAACAATAAAATTATTTTTGTTCCTAATTCATAATCATAATTTTGCTACAGTTATGAACAGTAATGTAAGTATCTGTTTTCTGATGGTCTAAGGTGACCCCATAGAAAGGTCCTCTGATCCACCAACAGAATCGTGACACACAACTTGAGAACCACTGATCTACGTATGGTGATGCAAGAGGATCATAAGTGCAAATTTCATTACCCGTGGAGTTCATTGGCATCATGGGCAACATGAGAGATTACTTCAAAAAATGAAAAATGTGGAGAGTAACTTTGAAGTGACACTTGAATTACTTAGTCATAATGATGTCAAGTCAAATATCTAGTGACTTGTGAGCGATAGGTAACCCCACAAAAGCAGAGGACCAGTTCAAAAGTGAGTCACAATGAAATGTGTCTTTCATAAAGGAAGAAAGTGAAGCAACCATGGTTTATCAGGAACTTATAGATGAGAAAGTGAGGATAAAGGAAAATTCAGAAATGACCTTTGAGTAGGACCACTTATGATCCTAGGTTTTCCTAAGAGGCCAGGCTTGGAGAATGCTTATGTCAGAGACTGTCCTGTAGCATCTTCTCATCCATAATCCTGACAAAGATTCCCCCAACTGTCAAGAATGTGTCTGAGAATTTCTCAGTACCTGAAAATTTATTTTCATATGAAAGACTTGAATGATTAAACTAACTTTTAAAATATTATAAATGTGCTTATGCTTTTTAAAAAATCAAAATCAATCTTATATTTCTTTGGGTGACAAAAGGTTTGAATAATAGTGTATCCAGCATTTTTCTTAAATATTTTTTTATCTACCCCAAGTTTATGAGTATTATAGCTTATTTCTCACCATTGCCAACTTTACACTGATATTACACACTTCTTGTCACTGGCAGGTTCACTTTTTTCCCACCTTACTTTCTGCTTTCTGATCTTACCAAATTTACGAGCTGGTGTGTCTAATGGCTTACTGTGCTACCATTCCTTGGCACAGTGTTGCGTTTCCAACACCAGTTCTGTGCACTTACTTAAACTGCCAGGAGGAATATTGAATATTTTCATTTCCCAAAAATTATATTTTTTGTTTGTTTGTTTTCAAGTGACTACAAATAGCTCTGCTTTTACACCAAGGATCCGATAATAATTCTACATAACCAAAAGATGCACTCTAAAACCCCTGTTCTGTTTTCCCATCAATGGAATATTTGACTTTTACTGAAACAAATTCGACACAATAGCCGAAGATTGATATAACTTATTTAACAAGTCCAATGAAAATGCAATTTGCCTTTTACTGTTAGTGATTTCCTCTCATGCTCGTAAAATCCGCTTCCTATGCTGGAAAGTGAAAAAGAGTGACAATCCTTTAAAACAGAAAATGAATACCTGTATGTCCACCTTAGGATTGTAGCTCCTTAGAATACCAAACTCATTATTAATGTGGCCATTTGCTTCTTATGCATATACCAATCACATCAAGTTTATTTAAAAAGATATTTTGTTCTCACCCTTTTTGCTTACAAATATTTTTTGCTATTATGATTTTAGACAATGTTTAAATGTATATTCGATAAAATATCAATGTTTATTATTGTTTCTGTTGTTTATGCTGATAACAATGGAGCATATCTTCATTCCATGAAATGTTCTTTTCTTTTCTTTTTACTTTCTTGTTTTTATTTTTGCTTCTTTTAAGTCCGGGTCTTACTAAGTACCTCTGACTGTCCTGGAGCTCACTCTGTAGAGCATACTGGTCTTGTATTCACAGAAATCCACCTGCCTCTGTCTCTCAAGTGCAAGGATTAAAGGTGTGCAAACACTTTGCATTGCCATAAGTAAGGTGCCTACTCAGAATTTTGTGATTAAACTGTTAGTTGCTAAGATTTCAAACCCCTTTCAAAGTCACCTAACTGACTCTCTCAAAATACTTACTTAGCCTTTCAGTTCTATTTGCACAGTCTCCAGTTTGAAGCTCAGTAACTCTCAGTTCTACATAGAGATCTTTCATTTGCAAACACTGATCAGCAGTTAGTAATCACTGAATCTGTGATCCTAGTAGGAGCTAGTCAGTCACCAGCCAGTGCCAACACTGCAGTCTGCGAACACTTCATTCATCAGCACATTTGTGCTTAGAACGTAACTATGTTGGAAGATTTTATACCAGAATACTGGTTGAAAACTGTAAATCCTGACTTATGTTTTTGAGAAGCAAGTCATGTAATATTTTTCGGGGCCAGCATGATTTACAGCTCAAAAATAAAGCAAGAAAGTAAACGTAAACATGTGCAATGCAGATAAATTTTCTCAAATCTTCTTTACATAGCGATTGCCTCTATTAATATTTTAGATATTGTAAGTGTCTATGTTATGAGAAACAATAAGTTGTGTGTTAAAATAAAAACTAAGAACATCCCTAATGGAAAGTGACACATCACAATGGATGATATTTTGTTATGACCTCAAAGATTTCTGACTCATGTAGACTTCTTTTGAATGTACTAGGTACTAGTGAACATGTTGGTATAGTTCTGTATGCAGTTAGCAATCATTCATTTGAGTTACTGTAAAGAGAATTTGTCCTCCTGAGACATTTGAAGAATGGTTTTCCAAGTCTTCTGAGCACTTGTTGATATCAATGGAAAGTGCTTCTTTCCAGAAAGGAACCATGAATGGCCTGTGGTTAAAGCCTCCGATTTCAGAACTGGAATAAACACTAAGAACTGATCCAGACCCTCACTGAAATAAGTGAAAACAGTCTCAAATAAAACAACCAGTAGCTTCAGTCTTACAATCATAAGTATTGATTTTGTTAATAGTCAGTGTGGTAATAGAAAAGGATTTTGTCTTCCAATGAGACTGCTCCTCTGGTGAGCATCTTTAAGTCAAAGTGTACACTAAGTAACAGATGGGTTATTTCACTGCAACAGCACCCATGAGTCAGTAAATGCAGACTGATAGAAGATATAAAGCTTGTAGGAATTGGCACTTTGCTTAGCAATAGAAAATCATATGACTCAGAGGAAACTTGTTTAAAAATTTTGGAGAATCGTAATGGAATACACGAAATGGAATTCAACCATATGCCCTATGAGAATTAGTCTCCATACCCTTCATGAGGATGGGTATAGAATTTCATGTTACAGTCTATGTACAGCACATGGCTTGTCTATTACAGTACACGGAGAGCTATGATGGATTAATGGGAAGAAGAATATCTATTAAATCTTTTACTTCCAAAATAACACAATACGTATAAAGTAGGATAGATAACAGAAGGCTCAGGGCTTCGGCGTACTCAAGCTCAACTCTTTAGGTAGCAGGGTTGGGGACTCTGGTGAAAGCCCATCACAAGAATTGCTTCCTAAAGAAGACTTATTATACTTTCTCTACTCGTTACCACCTTTGACCTGAGAAGTTTTACAGATATCTCAGTATATGGTACCAAAATATGACCAAAATATGGAAATATTGATAATTTAAAAAATAAAATAACCATTGCCCTTCATATAATTTTATCATTTATTAAAGAAAAGAAGGCAAAATGTATACTAGCAGGATGAATGTCTTTTTTTAATATTATATAAAAAAGTTAAAACTTGGTTTGATGGTAGAGGATGTAGACTGTCTCCAACATTTTTTCATTAATTGATAGTTGTTTTTGTTTTATATTATCCAGATTAAGAATGGAGTTTTACAAAAATAAATTATGAAATGAAAGAAGTGTATATGTGTGTATATATTTATATCTATATATGTATGTGAGTATGCAATTGAAATGGTGTATTAAGTTCATGATTTTTTGATAATATGATGCATGATATACATTCAATTTTAATTCTTCAATGGGTAATTTAGCTATGCAATCATGTACTCCTTTTTAAATTATGTTCAAGATTATTTCTAAACATAAAACAACTAACCAAAATTATTTTAGCATTTTAATTTTTTTCTTTTCTTTTTTTATTAAAAATTTCGACCTCCTCCAATTTCCCCTTTCCTCCCCACACTCTCCCTCTCCCTCGCTCTCCAGTCCAAAGAGCAGCCAGGGTTCCCTGCCCTGTGGGAAGTCCAAGGTCCTCCCCTCTCCATCCAGGTCTAGGAAGGTGAGCATCTAAACAGACTAGGCTCCCACAAAGCCAGTCCACGCAGTAGAATCAAAACCCAGTGCCATTGTCCTTGGCTTCTCAGTCAGCCCTCATTCAGAGAGTCCAGTTTGATCACATGCTCCATCAGTCCCAGTCCAGCTGGCCTTGGTGAGGTCCCATTAGATCAGCCCCACCGTCTCAGTGGATGGGCACACCTCTCATGGTCCTGACTTCATTGCTCATGTTCTCCTTCCTTCTGATCCTCATGAAAACAGAAACCAACCATCATTAATGGGCACATTTGTTTCTCTGTGTCTGTAATCACAGGATTGGTTATGAGATTCCTCCATACCACAATCTAGAGATCCCTACCATTTATATGAAATGCTTACTATTTGAATTGCAGCTATAAGCATCTTCCTGTACACACTAAAATATCTGTAGAACACTGGTTTAAGAGATCCTTCTGTTTATGTATTGCTTTTATTGGTTTATGAATACAGAAACTGCTTTGGGCCTAAAACAGAGCTATAGGGGAACAGAGCTAAGCAGGGAAAACTAAACAGAATATTGGAACAAAGAAGGGTGGAGTCAGGGAGAAGTCATGGATCTGCTGGAGATAGACACTGGGAGCTTTACCTGGTAAGCCATAGCCATGTGGCAATATACAGATTAATAGAAATGGGTTAAATTAATATAAGAAGCTAGAGCTAATGGACCAAGCAGTGATTTAATTAATACAGTTTCTGCATAATTATCTTGGATCTTAGCTAGCTAGACAGCTGGGAACCAACAAGAGATCTCCCTCCAACAGAACACTGACAATATCTAATATATTGGAAACACAATGGAAACAGTAGCTATGTGCTGTTTTTCAGAAAGTAATGAGAATTAAAATATCTATTATTATTTCAAATGGATAAAAATGTTCATTTAAATGTGTTATATTTTCACTTTGTTGACTAAGTAACTGATGGAGGAGGATCTTCTGTCTATGTGTTATTTTCATAGGTTAACAAAGAGACTGCCTTGGCCTTTTTGATAGGCCAGCCCTTAGGTGGGTGGAGTAGATAGATCAGAATTGTGGGAGAAAGAAAGCAGAGGCAGGCAGACACCATAGATCTCCTCTCCGAAATGGACCCCGGTTAGACTCTTCCCGGTAAGTCACAGTCAAGTGGCAATATGCATTAATAGAAATAAGTTGAATCAATATGTAAGAGCTAGCCAATAAGAGGTTATAACTAATGGGCCAGGCAGTGTTTAAAAGAATACAGTTTCTGTGTAATTATTTCAGGGGTAAGCTAGCCGGGATCCAGGCAAAATGCAGCCCACAGCTCCTTTTACAAGTGATAAACTTAGGATATTCTTGGAAAGTGATGACCAAATACAATATATTTAATTATGCTTTTATTATGAGGACCATGTATTTCGATTCAATTTAAAAATATCAGGGTAAAATCAATATCATGAAAAACAAATTTATATGAGTATATGAAATTGCTTATAACGCACAGACTAAGATATTTTTGCTTAGTAACTGTTAACTAGGAAACATCTAAGAATAATTAGAGTTCAAATTAGTGCAACTTTTAGATCTCATCTGAAAATATTTTTAAACAGTGATCAGGGGTGAGCACATAAACTCACAACTAATCAAGGTACAGAAAGTATGTGTCAATAGATTGCTCAGACACAAATTAACTATCTATATAAACTGCCTCCCCAAAGGCTTGGGGTCCATTTTGGAAGAGAGCAGAGAAAAATTCTGAGTGCCAGAATTCATGAACAACCTGAGGAAAATTGGATTTTTTTTGCTTGTTTGTTTGCGGCAGGGAGTTGCTTCTTATGTTTTGTTGTCTGTGTATATATGTGTGTGTGTGTGTGTGTGTGTGTGTGTGTGTGTGTGTGTGTGTGTGTGTGCATGTTTACAGGACAGAACTCTTGCAGAAGCTGCAGTTGTCTGCAGAAAACCTTCATAAGATCAAGACTGTCCACATAGTAGCAGGTAGGATAGAGAATCTTGGAGACTGACCACAGAGGAGCTGTTTTTAATTAATAGATACTGAGGGAAGGGGAGTCAGTTTGCTTTAAGACTGCATCCAAAGGTAAGTTGACCAAGCACAAAGCACACATGACTTAATAGATAACCCCAAATTGGATTCACATGGCTATTTAAAAAGAGGAAATGAAATTATAAAGGGGTAGCAAGATGGTGTTTGGGAGGACTATGGTGAATATGATAAAAATAATATGTGAAATTGTCAGATTATCAAAATAATATATAAAATAATAACAACTGTACAGCTCATGTTTAGGCTGTGATGTTAGGCTGTAGTTTATAACATCAGCAGGAAACATAATCTCACAGCAAACTCCCTAAGCTTCTGGTTCATAAAATATTTCTAAACTTTTTCAGCAATGATAGCTGACCCTTACATATGGGAATGTTTTTTAGATGTTAGATATAGTCTTTAGTTCTGCTTTCCACAACTCTGCATTTTAATTGACTGTAGGAGCATTTTATTGTTGCTGTTTGGTTTTATGTGGATTTTTTGTTTGTTTTCATGCATTTTATTTTGTTTTATTTATTTGCTTGTTTTCCTTTCATACAATACATTCTGAGAAAAGGTTCCCCTTCTCCATTCCTCCCAATGCTTCTCCATCACTGTTCTGCCTCAGATCCACTCCTTATTAGTTACCCTTCAGAAAAGAACAGGTCTTCCAAAGTTATCAACTGAACACAACATAACAAGTTAGAAGTAAGATTAGGCACAAATACTCACATCAAGGTTGGATGAGGTATCTTAGTAGGAGGAAATGGGAAAAAGAGTCAGAAATCCCCCTATGCCCACTGTTAGGAGTCTCGCAACAAATTACATAACCATAGCATATATGCAGAGGACCTAACTCAGACCCATTCAGGCTCTATGATTATCTCTTTAGTATCTGTGAGCCTCTATGAGACACACATAGTTGGTTCTTTTGACTGAACTCCCCTAGTGTTTTCCAAACAACAGACTCATTCAGGCTCTATGATTGTCTCTTCAGTCTCTGTGAGCCCCTATGAGACACACGTAGTTGGTTCTTTTGACTGAACTCCCCTAGAGTTTTCCAAACCACTGTGTCCTCTCCCTCTTCTGTGGGGTTCCCTGACCTCCTGTTCTTTGGTTGGCAGGGGTGGGGGATCTTTTTATCTGCTTCCATCAATTGCTGAATAAAATCTCTCTGATAACAATTGGGCTAAGCATTGATATATGAGTATTACAGAATATCATTAGGTATCATTTCATATATATAATTTGTCACTTTATTAGGTTCTATCCTTGGCCTCTAGGCTACCCAACCTCTGGTTCCTGGTCATTCAGGTAGTGTCCAGCATAGGCTCCCTCTCATGGCATGGACTCTAAAGCAGAAAAGTCGTTGGTTGGCCACTCCCACAAGGTCTGTACCATGTTCGCCCCAGCACATCATGAAGGTGGGACAAATTGTAAGAGGAAGGTTTTGTGTCTGGATGCTGTCCCAGTCTGAACATTAGAAGACTGGCATGATTACAGAAGGTGGGCAGTGCTAGCTACATATCTCCTACTAACAGAAGTTCTTGTTAGAGAACTGCAGTTCTTGTTAGTCACTCTTGCAGATTCCAGGTAATTTTGATTTGCTAGGCTTCCAGGTTGCTGCCCCCCAAAATATCTTCAGTTCCAGTCAACTCTCCCTTCATCACTTACCTCAATCAGATCACTCTTGTTTCCATCCCCTTGAATCCCAAGTCTACTCATAAAATATATTCTATTTCTTCTTCCCAGGGATATTTATTAGTCCCCTTTGAGCCCTTCTTGTTACTTAGCCCCTCTGTTTGTATGGATGGTAACATGATTATCCTTTACTCTACAGTTAATATCTATTTTTAATTAAGTTATATATCCTTTAATGCTAATATGTACTTATAAGTAAGTGCATATCTATTTTTTACTTTTTTGGGTCTAGATAGCCTCATTCTGGATGCCAATTCTTGATGACATTTTTAACATTTGATTAATACTAAGTTGTATAAATGAAACACAACTTTTTTATACATTATTTACTAGAGGGAAATCAGGGTTGTTTGTAGCTTCTGGCTTTGATGAATAAAGCTTCATTTAACATGGTTTAGCAAGTGTCCTTGTGGTAGACTAGAGCATCCTCTAGGAATATTTCAAAGAGTGGTATTGCTAAATCTTGAGGTAAATTGATTCCCAATTTTCTGGGGAACCACCATATTGATTTCCATAGTGACTGTACAAGGTTGCACTCTCCTTGACAATGGAACAGTATAACACTTGTTTCACATCCTCACCAGCATGAGCTGTCCATTTTATTTTTGAGCTTAGGGATTCTGACACATATAAGAGAGATTCTCAAAGTAGTTTTGATTTGCAATTTTCCAGATGACTAAAGATGGTGAACATTTCTTCAAGTGTGTCTCAGCTATCTGGGATTCCTTTATTGTAAATTCTCTGTTTAGATCTTTGCATCATTTTTTAATTGGACTATTTCATTTGTCAATATCTGATTTCTTGAATTATGCATGTATTTTGAATATTGGCCCTCTGTCGAATGTGGTGTTGGTAAAAAATCTTTTCCCATTCTGTAGGATGCCACTTACTCCTCTTGGCTGTATCCTTTGCCTTACAGAAGCTTTTCAGTTTTGTGGAGATCCATTTATCAGTTGTTGATCTTGTTGCCTAGAGGTTGATCTTTGCTAGTGCTGTTCTATTCAGGCAGTTATCTCCTGTACAATACATTCATGGCTATCCTCCACTTTCTCTTCTATTGGGTTCAGTGTATCTGTTTTTGTGTTGAGGTTTTTGATCCACATGAACTTGAATTTCATGCAGGGTGCTTAATATCTATTTATTTGCATTCTTTTACATGTGGACATCCAGGTATGTCAGCACCTGATAAGAATGCCTTCATGTTTTCATTGCATACTTCTGTCATTTTATAAAAAAAAATAAGCATCAATAGGTATGTAGATTTATGTCTGTGTCTTTAGCTCAATTCCATGGATAAACATGTTTTTATACCAATATTATTTGATTTCTATTATCATTCAGTTGTCTATTGTTCTATGTAACACTTCAAATACTATATTGGATAGATTTAAATCGAATGGGCAGCCTTGTCTTGTTCCTGATTATTGTGAAATTGCTTTAATTTTCTGTCTATTATTTTTGATGGTGGGCATAGGTTTGATATAAATTGCACATATTATGTTTAGGTATGTCCCTTTTATTACCAATTTCTCTCCAAAACAGGTTGTACATACCAGAAGATCAGAAAGGAACAAAAACCTAGGACTAAAACACTGACCCACACAAAGACAAAGGCAGAAATTGGAACCTATACCTACACTCACCCCAAACTCTGATGCCTAGAATCCAGTGTAAGAACTCAGTCGACAATAATCAGGGCAATATATCACCACTTAGACATAGCTATCCTTTTATATCAAGCCTAGATATTCTAACACAACTAAAGCAGAAGAGAGTGACCTTTTATAAGGAAGAAGTGATTAAATCCCTTACAGAAATAAATGAAAGACAAATAAAATTTGGAGAAAATAAATAAAACCCTTAAAGAAAGCCATAATAAAACAAAAATAGCTGAAGTAAATTAATAAAACTTTGCAATATTTCAAAATGCAAATTGCAGCAATGAAAAAACAAGCTGAGGAAATTCTGGAAAGCAAAAATGTAGGTAAGTGATTAGGAATTACAGAGTCAAGCTTACCAACAGATTATAAGAGATGTAAGAGAGATTTTCTGACATTAAGGATACAATGGAAGAAATAGATACATTGGTGAAAACTGCTGACCCCCCAAAGACACATGCAAATATGTGATGTACAAACTCATTCAGGTGTACACATAAACACAAATTAAGGTGTATTATGTAGAACATAGAGGAAGAGACCCGATCGGTCATCCTCATCAGCGCAGACCATGAAACCAAATATAAACAGGTTGCCCATGCATGCTTAGGCACAGCTGAGGCATATTTCCCTTCATGTAGAATGCATATGTATATCTAATTTAAGTGAATAAAAGCAGAAGATTTAAGTTTTACTTAAATATACATTCACAGAATACAAAGGAGAGTCCATTTCGCAATGCTATAACTGCAAACCACTTCATAAAGATGTGGAAGGTATCGCTATAGTATGGTGGAATAAGTAGCATTTGGAAAGGTTTACCCACACAGCTTTGCTTTCTCATTGTAGCAGCACATTTCATGTTCTTTTGATATTAGACCTAACGACTGACATATTTTCACTAATAATATGTAATTAATTTAATTCATTCTCTGTCTGATCTGAAGATCTATTTGAGGTTGCCAGTTTTAACTGCCTCTCTTGGTCATTTCTACTTCAAAAAGAAGAGACATATTTTCAACAATTTCCCCTGTTCATAATTGCTGTACAGTGGGGATTTGCTGTGCAATTGTGCAAACAGAGCAGAGGTACATCAACCTCGGTTCATTCACAGTCCCTAGCATACACTGAGTTAAAATTAAAAAAAATCTCATTACCAAACACTGATAGTTTGGATTATTTATTTAGTATCAATTTAAATTAGCTCTTAAACACTGGCTGAGAAAATGAACATATTTTTCTTTGAAAATCTACTTAATATAAAAACAGTCAAATATTCTGTATTTTAATTGTTTCATTCCAACAATCCTAATAATTGTTTACAGAGTACTTTAATAAAACTTTCTAGTTTAAATTATGACAAAGAATGTTGTTTTTAAGAAAAAGAAATATAGTTAATATTGAGAGTATAGAAATTGGTTTAAGATAATAGAAATAATATTTATATAGTGATCAATTTTCTACTAATGCTGTATTTCCATCATGTGACAATAAAGGAGCTTTAACAGAAACAGAACATTTGTACATTTTTCACAATATAATATAATATAACTATAATATAACAAATAGTAGTTGGAGACAGCGTAGCATTAAAGCACTCAGCTTGTATAGAAAATAGTCTGTATTTTTAATACATACCACCCTATATAAACCCCAATACATGTTACAGAAACATGGGCTTTATTCTGAATCATGTCAGTCTACCATGACTTTCAGTTGGTCTGAAAATCCATGCTAAGTAAATGCCCCTCATTTGACTATGTATTGAGTGTTGCGTATGTATTGATTAACACTATCAGATACTAAAATTAATTAATCTTCTTTAAGTCACCTCTAGGCTGGTTGTAGAATAAGAAAATATTTCTTAACTTTAAATTTGCACACAATATCCTAATTCTAGTTGTTTTATAACATTTTAGATTACATAGAAAAATGAGAAAGATATTCAGTCAAAGTCTAATATAAAAAATTTGAACATGCGCAACTCAGGCACTGGGCAATAACCTGACAAATCTTGGAATCTTGTTTCCAGTTTCATTATTTTCATTAATAATGTATTGACAGTTTATATTTTATGCATGAGAACTGAGAGAGAGACACCATTCTGACTGTGTATTATAATTGTCCTTTCAGAAGTGAAAAATGATTCATAGCAAATATTATAAAAGATTAGGTGAGGCACTTTGGTTTTTTGCTTATTTGACTTGTTGAATCTCATTCTTCCAAATATACTGCTAAGCTCATATGTAATACTATTGTTTTGTAAATTGTGTTTTCAATTTGCTCAATAAAGATGGCAATCTGCATATTGGAATTAGCTTCTTATTTTCAAGAAAGTTGTTTTAAACCCATTCCACTTCCTAGAAATTTTCTTGCTCTGAGTTGTCATCACCTTCAACCTAGATGACAATATTTTAAGCATGTCATTTATGCACCCAACCTAATTTGCAGTGGGTATAAATATTCAAAGAGGTTATTCATGTAATCCTATTAGGCAGAGTTTGTAGGAAAGCATCTCTCTTGCTCTTGGATCTTTGAAGCTCCTGGTAGTTGTAAGCCATCCTGTAGCTCTCTTGTGAAATTTTCCCACAGCAGTTAAAGCTAATGGTGGAAACAAATGAAACGTTGTAAATCCAGAAAAGCACCAAGCCTGCTTAATTCCTCGGGCATAAATTTTAATCATTGAAAGAGAAGGTTTTTTTTTTTCCTGTTTTCAGAACTAATCTTACT
Source organism: Myodes glareolus (assembly GCF_982192425.1). Classification (NCBI taxonomy): domain Eukaryota; kingdom Metazoa; phylum Chordata; class Mammalia; order Rodentia; family Cricetidae; genus Myodes; species Myodes glareolus. Next base: position 43,625,384 of record NC_142041.1, on the reverse strand, counting down.
TCCCTTTGTTTTTCCCCAAGAGGATTTGATGTTTTGTTAAGAGTGAAATCAATTACAGTTACAATTGCGATTTATAAGGGATTTAGATGTAGACAGAAGTCACAAGGCAAAGAGAAAGGCTTTTTCGTGTTTCTCCCTGCTTTTTTCCAGCAAGAGCCACACTCCTTCTTTCTGCATCTCTCCCTCTCTTTTAGCATCACTTTTTCTTTCCCCCTTTCTTTCCCTTCCAACTTTCTCTCCTCTCTAGTTTATACTTTTTGTATACTTTTTATACCGTATTGCTGCTATCTCTCACTCTTTTTATTTGCTTCTTGCATTTTCATTGAGCATTGAGAGATTTGGCAAATTAATAACAGAATTTATGTTCTTCTGGGATGTTATATCCTAATTGCTCCATATTTCCTCCTTTGGAGACTAAAAGCAGCTATGAATAATTTACACAATTTGATTGGTGTTCACATATAGACTATATAGATTTGCCTTGCTAGAAACAATAATATGACCATCAGAAGTCAGGTTCCAATGTCTTGGATAAAGTGAACTGATTCAGAACATTCATTTGTATATTCCATATGTTTATTAAACTTGCAGATGATTTTGAAATTTAAAAATAGCTGCTGAAAACGAACAACAATCCCAATGAGGAGAATATTTTTTATTTTACATTTGTCTGCATGTGACACTTTCTCTCAATTAGATTTGCTTTGTTTTGAAATCAGTTTCATATTTCTTCAGTAGAATTACTTTGCTATTGTGTAACCTGAAATAAACTGCTTTTGTGAACTGAAGTATTAATCTTTTCTTTTTATTGGATTTTCTATGTGCCCAAATATGCACCTAATTTCATTTTACAGAACTGCATACTGCACTGGACTTGTGTAAAGGAGTTTAGTTTTACCAAGTGGTGGTGTTTCTGTGTTTCGAGAATGCCATCAGATAGCATATGGAAAGTATACAGAAAAACGAATATTTGTCAAAAACTAAGATAGTTTTGTATTGGAAGGAAATTTATATTTAAACCACAGGAAAAAAAACGGATTTCTAAAGGGCACTATATTATATATTGTATTAAACACAGAACACACGTGTAAATATACAAATGCATGCCATATAACTTAAACAATTGAAAATAATCAATCTGACTAAATTTTAATGACTGAAATGAAAACTCGTGTGTAGCTCTTAGCAAATCCTCAGGTGGGATTTAACTATAGCCTGGAGGCAGCAAGTCATTATACTTCTGTCAATATGTAACTCCTGCTGACTTCTAGCTGCCAGTCCACAATACTGACTGTTACTGATGCACTGTTAAGTTCTTTGTGTATGTGGTATGTGTGTGTGTGTGTGTGTGTGTGTGTGTGTAAATGGGGCAAGCCAGAAACCCTATAAACCACCTTTCTATAGTTAATCTTTAAATTCAAAATTGGATTTTTTCTTGGTGACTTAACAACGGATGGGTTTCTTGGTGTTTGAATGTCTTTCTGTATAGCTTGCCTTTGGAGTAAAAGAATCCCAGACTAGCTTTTGTCAATTCTGTACCTTCCTTTGAAAACATAACCAGTCTTTGGTTTGTTGGAAAACAGCATATGGCAGTAAAACAAGTATTCCCACAATGTGTGTAATAAAATGAAGAGAAGGTCCAAATTAAGGATTTATGAAAAATAGAATCTTTCACCCATGCCCCATTGTCTCTCAGTACTCCACCTTTGCTTGTTATCAGGCTACTTGGTCCTTAACTTACCATCTCAGAACCGTGTCCATATGCGTTGTGAACAGCACATAGCAAAGTCATATGGTATTTTATGCCCTATTTAAGATACTTATCAGCAATAAAGCCTGATACTACTCTGATGTTTTCTTAGGAACACCTTTTGAGACATCGGAACTTTCAAAAGAACACTTTATTTTCAGCCACTTCAGACACTGGTATGTAGCAGAACAAACGTAGTTACATTTTTTCCACCATCCTCAAGTAATACAGACAAAAAAATCTGTCACTGTGTCTCATGTGTGTTTAAAAAAGTCATCCTAGGTAACAATAACATAAATATATTTAAGTAGATTTCCATTTTTAAAATTAATTATTTAAACTATAATGAAAGTACATAATGATTATTTCGAATGAGTAATAGATCCCATAGACTGATTTTGCTTTGAATAAACCAGAATTTTGCATTGAACAAATCTTTAGTTAATTGATCAACTGATATCAACATGCACAGTCATGTCAATGATTGCTCCCCTGACACATATATGATGAGATAATTTTTCTTAAAATTTGTAATCCTAGACAAGTCATAAAAAAATCTACCACTCAACTCAAGGTTAATCCATGAACTACGTGATCTTTAGTCCTCAAAGCCATCAATATCTTCAAAAACAAGAAGAAAATGGCACAGCCCAGATAACACTAGAGAATGCGATAAGTAGAATATAAAATGGTAAAGGAACTTATGGAGAAAAAAGTATGCAAACTTTGCAAAATATAAGATTATTAATTTAGAAAAGAAATACTGATTTTTTCCTTCTTTTGTACAGTTATAAAGGGACTTTACTGTGATAAATTGTTACTGATAAGAAAAGCAATGGAAGGTGAACATCCAAACAGACTAGGTTCCCCCAAAGCCAGTATATGCAGTAGAATCAAAACCCAGTGCCATTGTCCTTGACTTCTCAGTTAGCCCTCCTTGTCTAGAACTGGATGGGGGAGGGGACTTTGGACTTCCCACAGGGTAGGGAACCCTGAATGCTCTTTGGACTGTAGAGGAAGGGGGAGGGGAAATGGAGGGAAGGGGAGGGAAATGGGAGGAGGTGAAAATTTTTAATAATAATAACCTGAAAAAATATTTTTTATTATTTAATAATAATAAAAAACCTGAAAAAAAAAGAAAAACAATGGAGGATACATGGAAACTCTTTGCAAGAATTCTGTAAGTCTAAAATTACTCTACTATATCAAGAAAAGGTTTTGCTATTCTTACTTAGTGATGCATGAAAAGAGAGAAGAAACAGGTTGTTTCAACATCACCTTGGAATTAAGGTAATGTTCTTGAAATCACAGTTCACTGTAATAAAATATTCTAATTATTTTGTTTGTATGTAGAGTGAAATCACGTACGAAACACAGGCTATAATATGGAATTGTGCTCACTCTGATAAAACATGATGAAATCTTAGTTCCTAAATCACATTAGGAGTACCTAGGAGGCAGCAAACATTGCTAGAATGCATCCGTTGGATTTTGCGGATCCAGTCCGTCTGGACACTCACCTTCCTGGACCTGGAGGGAGGCGGGAAGAACTTGAACTTCCCACTGGGCAGGAAACCCTGACTGCTCTTAGGGATGGAGAGGGAGGAGGAGAGGGAGTGGGGGGAGTGGGAGGGTGGTGGGAGGAGGGGCGGAAATGGAAACTTTTATAATTTAAAGATTGAAAGATAAGTAGATTCTGTCGAGTGAAGGCTTTAAGATTCAAATTTGAAATGGCCGTAACTGTTAACAATTTCCTATTTGAGAAATAATGTATATGGTGATCAAGTTAAATTAAAAATAAGAAATGGAAGTTCCCTGTGTCAGACTCTGATATACAGACTAGATATAACCAAGGATGAACAAGCTGTGAGCTGGGCATAATGTGATTTAAGCTGTGATTTTTAACACTCAGGTGGTGGAGTCGAAGGACTGCACAGACTTTAAAGGAAGTATATTGGCTGGTTTAATGTGGTAACTTGATACAAACTAGAGTCATCAGAGAGGAAGAAACCTCAATTTGAAAATGCCTCCATGAGATCCAGCTGTAATGCACTTTCTCAATTAGTGATCAATGGGAGAGGGACTGGTCCGTTGTGGTAGTGCCATTCTTGAACTGGTAGTCCTGGTTTCTATAAGAAAGAAAGCCGAACAATACCCCCCAAAACAAGACAGTAAGCAGCACCCCTCTGTGTCCTCTGCATTAGCTCCTGCCTCCGGGTTCCTGCCCTGTTTGAGTTTCTGTTCTGACATTTTTCAGCAATGAAGAGCAACTTGGAAATGTAAGCAAAATAACCCTTTCTCTCCCCAACTTGCTTTTTGACTCTTGTGTTTGTTGCAACAATAGAAACTGGAAGTTAGAAAGGTAGCCTGGACTAAACTGCTCAAAATATTATTCACACCATCCTTAATATTATTGTCACTGATTTCTGGATTGAATGAAATCACAGATATTTAATATGAGAGATTATTATATTGTCTCTAGAGTCTATCGCTTATTTAGGCACTGAATTAGAAACACAGATAGTTATGTATGATTAATATTTGTGATATAAGGAAATAATTATATTTTAAATTTGTGTAAAACATAATAGAACTTAATTTTTACTTCATCAATATCTTGCATTAATTTCTTATTTTTTCCCTTCAGAACCATGAACATGTAGTGTAAAAATTCCTATTGGAGTTAAATTTCCAATATTATAATTCCAAATGAAAAAAATTGAAAACCTCCATTTTGAACATATTAATACCTAAATTAAGATAGGTAATAGCTACCAACAGAAAGATAAATAAGGCACAGATTAAATTATTAGATAAAATAAGTCAACATTAAAATAAGAACTCTCCCATCATCTGTATAACATATAGGTGAAAAAAAAACCTTAATTAGCAAAATGTATTGCCTTGGTCTTACCAGTGATCTTTGTAGATTCTCAAATGTATCTCTAATTCCAACACCAAGTCTCTGTTTCATGGATTTAGGAGTTTATTGGGAGCCCAAAAGAAAGTCTAGTATAAGAAAACTCTTTATACTGATAAAATTCTGATCTTCAGAGTATAGCATGTATTTTCACAATTTCTTGCTCAACACAACATTCTCATAAACTGCAACAGTTGCTGTGCCTACTTTAAAGTAAAAAGACAGAAAGTAAATCACCTAAAATACTGAGTAATTAAATACAAGATTAAAAATGAAGATCATCCTGGTAAAAGACACCTTCACGACTTCTCCTTCAGTTCTCATTTCTTCTTTTAGAACTTTAAGTTTGCCCCCCCCCTTTTTCCTTTAATCACGTTTGGAAATACCTTTACTGCTACCTCAGAATAGTCTCAGTACTGTTTTGATAAGCTGTACTTCATGCTGAGAAGACCATGAAAGAGAAAGACATATTTGAAAGGATTAAAAGCTACAGAATCCTTCATTGCTCTTTCCTCTTACATTTTTTTTTTTACTTAGCCCAGATTTCAGGACATGCTGGCCATGGGAAATACTCTGTCTTAGCACTGACAGGAAGTGCATGGACTCCCTAAGGTCTTTGAAGACACCATCTTAAGGAACTCATTGAATTCACTCTTTGAAGAATTATGCTTTTTTACTGGAGGGAAGTAACAACTTTTCTTTAAAGTGATTCAGTGAAGGAGATAGTATAAAGCAGTGGCGAAAAGGGCTCATTTTCAGAATGAATTACATATATTAAAGATTTACACATTAATATTAAGACTACATCATGATTAAATCTATCTAAAAAGTTGAATTCATAATTTCAAAAGATAGTACTTTAAAGTCTTCATAGTACCTTTTTTATTATTTTAAATGTGTATTTATAATCAAATGAACACATCAAATTCCCTTATGTTGTCAATATTTCTACAAGCATATAATTTCACAGTGAGAATCTTAAGAAATTTTGCATTATACTTTCTTGGTAGTGGATGAGGGTAGTGATGATCAAAAAATGTGGCATTCGCAGCAGAAAACCATAAATTATTATGTATTCTCCCATATCATAAGATTACAACTTTCACAGTACTTCTAAATATTTTTAGATATATGCATTAACATCATCCATTAATACAAAATTAGTTTGAAAAAAAGGAAGTAAACTAATAAACATACCATAGCACATATTTTAACACCCAGTGAGCAGAGCCACTGGCTTGAAGTCTGGTCTTCATTGTCTGTGTTAGCATCCCGTAGTAGAGAAAGGAAAGCTCTTGAACAAGCCACAGCTGAATCTCCTAAGTCTCTGCAGCAGAGCAGCAATACTGAGAATACAAAACTAAAACACAAAGGGCTGCTAAGTAATATTGCCTTGGGGACTGGATTGGCAGAAATTCTGCCTTATTAAAGTAACATTAAAAGTTAATTTAAAAGTCCCAACATGCAGTTTCATTCAATACCCAATATAGTAGAACTAAAACCTGTCTCTGCTCTGCTACAGTATTAGATATTATGTGAGCTTATGTGACTATATGTTGGCTGATTATATCCTGATGGAATAATGGAACTATTCTTTCTTTTCATAACGGATATTTAAGCTATGCATACTTTCTTTTAATTTCCTATAAAAATAAAGATATTTATTTTTCTAATAGTAAATAGAAGGTGCCTGAGAGCAACATTATGAAATAACTTGTAAATAACCATATATAATAAGTAATACATGTGATATGAATACAATTTAACAGATATGGGGGAAATTTTTGTACGTCTCATTTTCAAGCACTGAATCAAATAACATTGAGTCAATAAACTAATCATTTAGCAATTAACTAGTGAACAATCATATCATGAACTTTTTTTATATGGAAGGGTTTAAATAAAGACACATTCATTAATAAGCCCATAATGTTATTAAAGACAGTAGCAAAATATCCTTGAGTGCATTTTTAAATACTATGTAGTGAGCAAAACATAGTATAAGTTGGACCCTGTCCAAATTTGTATAGTTTTATGATCAAAATGAAAGAGTTAGAATGCTAAATGATAGCTCGCAACAAATGTGTGTTATTGGAAAATATGATTTCAGAATAATTATTTTACTATTCATTTTTATTAGATTATGAAAAATAAAAAGGCTATTGTATCAATCAGTAAATTGACTAGAGTATTATTTGTATAATGCTATAAAATGGATTACAGAAGAGAAGCAAAGAACTATTAATTATTAATGCTAATGTAGCAATATTCCTCTCTACAAGAAGAAAGAAGAAAGATGCAATTTACCAGAAAGTGAAAAAGTAGACACAGTGTGTTAAGAAGAGGATATATGAAAAGTTGTTCTTTCTATGAGGAGAAAGTACAATATGTTCATATCTTGGGGGAACTGGAAAAGCCATCATTTATATTGCCTAGTTTGCTTCTATGTCCACTCTGAAAAGAGATTCTCTACTCTGAGAAATTAAGGTTTTTGAAACAATCTCTTTCTGTCATAAGAAGGTCTTATTTAGAAAACGATATTGCCAAGATTTCATGAGCGTGGTTTCCTTGTCCTGTATAAAACATACTGTGATAGCTTATACCCTAGTTCTCCAGCTCTTTGTCACTTTGGTCTCTCTTCCATGATGTTCCATTAGCCTAGGGTGTAGGAGGTGTGCTGAAGATGCATCAAAGGCAGACTGGCCCCAGAGTCAGCGTTTCTCAGCATTTGACCAGTTCTTTTATTTCTGGGATGGGTTCCTTATGCTGTACAAAGATTCTTCCTTGATTAGGGGCATGAGTGGTGCTTACCTGTAGATGAAAGAATAGATACTTGGAATAAAATTAGGAATTATACCAGTTTAGGGAAGTGGCAGTGGTATGTTCTCATCTAGTGTCCGTAATATCGCCAGTCATGGCTAGTTGTCTAGGTGTGCATGGATTCCCTTGAGTTGGATTAGTCAGACCTTATTGAGGAAATTGTTGCTTACCTCCACGATGTAAGTGCCACCCCTGTGCTCCTGTGTATATATTGCTGTGCTAATTGTTGTTATTGTTCATATGCTTTCTCACTGGCAAGGATTATTATTTGCACTTTTTCATGCAGCCTACATAGTACCCTCTCATATTATGATAGCTAGTCCTCGCAAAGGAGGTTTGCAGGACAGTTCCAGACTGATCACTCCAAAACTCTGACAACATAGACTTCAAACCCATTGCAAGTGGTTTTCTCTCATTTTTTTTGAGGGGGGGGCACAATTTCTTCTCAAAGATCTGCAGCAACACCTCTCTTATAATAACCAACTCTAGAAGTGTGAGCCTTCTAATGCAGTTTCTACGATTTTTAAGTCTTTTCAAATATTCTGTCATCTAGTGCAGTAGAAATGAGGAAAGGATTTTCGGGGCACACAGTTTTTGATGACTGAGTGAAAAATGGTGGGACTCTAGTCCAATCTCCACACTCCAAACAATGTCTCTGTGACACTCTCCCCAACACCACCAGCAGAGGGAAGATTCGCTGCTGGTGTTTATACCATATTTTAGGGTTCTTCCTTCCTCTTAGGGTCTGATTCCTTTCTTCAGGTGCTCTGAATATGTGTGTCTGTTTGTCCTTTTTCTTATCTGCATTCTTGACTTGAATGTCTTTTATAGAACTCCAGGGAACTAAAAAACTCTTCAATTCAGAAACTCTCACCTTCCCCTGACTTTCACAAGCCTGCTTTTTAAAGCTAAACTCAGATCCATTTTATTTCAGCATCAATTACTCCAAGTGTGTATGGCAGTTGAATGATTATGGTAGTCAAGAATTTATTTTCAACTTTCCCCCACATCTCCCTTCATCATACATGTTTCCTTTATCTTCACTACATCCATGTATATCTGAAATTACTGATTTCTTGGTTTCGTGGACAATGTGTAGCATACGTTGGACCCTTGTCTTCTTTGCACTATCCAACTCATTTGTCCGGAGTGACTGCTTCATTTACAGAATGGGTCCCTGAGACAAATTCTGAACTATGTGTACAATCTGGACTAGTTATATGTGAAGGACAAAGTGTGTGCCACCACCCCGAGTTTCTGATTACCGAATCCAAGCAGTTGAGTCAAGCTCAGGGAAATAATTTATGCTGCCACTACACATTACAATTACATCAGCGTATAAATATAGGCAGAATCTAATCAGTGGCTTTGCCTAGAATTTATTAAACTAAAACTGATAAATTTATTATCTGCTTGTATATCTGTAATATGCCTGTGTGGGGAAAAGAGAGAAACAGGGACAGAGAAACAAAGAGAGTATGTGTGTATGAATATGTGTGTGTGAGGATATGATCAGTTCATATGGTTGCATAGGCATATGAATATAGGAACCAGAGTTCAACGTGGGGTGTGGTATTTCAGGACCTATATATCTTGCTGTTCTTTTTTTTTCTTGCTGTTCTTGAGCTGAAGTCATATTATAACCTCAAATTCATTAAGTAGACTGGCCCGCTTGCTTTCAAGCCTCAAGGTTTTTCCTGTTTTTACCTTCTCAGCTATAGGAAGGATTAAAAGTGATCTCAGCTGCACATGCTTGGATAGCAATTGCTTTACTGACAGAGACCATTTTCCCAGGTCTGAATAATTCCTTCCTTCCAGTAAGGAGAGAAGACTAGAGCTCTACATCGTTAAACACCCTAATGCATAAAGACTTTATCTGCAGAGGAGGCAATAAAGCTTACATGAAAAAAGAGGCACAAATCAAGCAGAGATAGTGATTATTTGTTTGCTTACACTTAGTTCTATTGCTCTGGTCCCTAGACTATTTTACATATTGTTGTTTTAGACATTTGCTTGTTAGGAATCTGTGTATATTGTGGAAATATCCATATGAAGTTATATTTATCCTAGTAACTTTTATCACTTGCATCAAAAAATGTTAGTTACTTAACAGCACGTCCTCTCTCTTCTCCATTAAAATGTTCTGCCATCATTTGCACTTTGTTCCATCCTATCCCTTCTTCAATGATTTAAACTAATTTATTAGCAATATGATTTGATTAATTTGTAATTTACACAAGAAAAATAACTTAACTTAAGATCCTATGATTTTAAAATGTTGTAAAATGACATTTAGCAAGTAGATCACCTGGATTATGACTTTGCCTATTGTTCCCTTTATTAGATGTCTAACATTAAAAATTCACTTGTCTCTTAGAAAGTAAACATAATTCACATGCTCTAACTACCAAGCTTTGAAACATAAATTTTGTAGAAATCTTTCTTAGTTTTACTGTTTGATGCTGATTCTATATTGATGTTTCAGGTATTGAAAACAAAGTTAAGACATGTTTGGGACAGGAACTAACTTTTTCCTTTTATTGAGTAACTAAAAATATATAAACTCTTATATATTTTGTAGTGAGCCTATCCTTTAATGGCTGAGCCATCTATCCAACAAGATCAAGCAGGTTCATCCCACAGATGCAGGGATGGTTCAACATAGAAAAATCTATCAAGGTAATCCACCATATAAACTCCTGAAGGAAAAAAATAAAACTACATGTTCAAATCATTTGATGCTTTAAAAGCCTTTGATCAAATCAAACACCCCTTCATGATAAAAATATTGAAGAAATCAGGCATACAAGGGACATATCTAAACATTATAAAGATGATTTACCACAAGTTTATTGCCAACATCAAATTAAATGGAAAGAAACTCAAAGCAATTGCACTGAAATCAGGAACAAGACAAGGCTGTCCACTCATTCCATATATGTTCAATATAGTACTAAAAGTTTTAGCTAGAGTTATAAGACAACTAAAGGAAATAGGATGGATACAAAATGAAAAGAAGTCAAACTATTGCTATTTGCAGATGGTATGATGGTATACATAAGCTTCCCTACACCAAATTCTACCATGGCACTCCAATAGTTGATAAACACTTCAGCTGAGTGATTGGATATAGGAGTAATTAAAAAATATATTAGTGTCCTTCTTCTATGTAAGCAAAAAGTGGAATGAGAAAGAAACCAGAGAAACAATGCCCTTCACAATAGTCATAAATAATATAAACTATCTTGCGATCCCTTTAACCAAGCAAGTGAAAGACTTGTATGCAAAACTTCAAGTCTTTAAAGTAAGAAATTGAAAGGGTATCAGAAGATAGAAATATCTGCTATGCCCATTGATTGGTTGAAATAAGATAGTAAAAATGAGACCATACCAAAGCAAGCTACAGATTCAATACAATCCCCATCAAAATTTCAAAACAATTCTTTACAGTCCTGTAAATCAGGGTAATATCCAAAATATATAAAGACTTAAAGAAACTAGACAGCAACCAATCAAATAACCCAATTAAAATGAGGGACAAATTACAATAGAAGAAACTCAAATAGTTGATAAACACTTAAAGAAATGTTCAACATCTTTAGCAATTAGGAAAATGCAAACCAAAACTACTTTGAGATTCCATCTTATACCCATCAGAATGGCTAATATCAAAAACACAAGGAAAATTTCATATGGGTGGGTAATTGAAGCAGGGGAATATTATTCCATTTCTTATAGAGGCACTTTGGAAATCAACATGGCAGTTTATCAGAAAATTGGGAAATGAAATTTCTCAAGACCCAGCCATACGACTCTTGGGCATGTAGATAAAGGATGTTCCATTTTACCACAATGACACTTCCTTAGCCATGTTCACTGCAGGTTTATTCATAATTGCCAGAACCTGAGATAATCAAATTATCTCTCAACCCAAGAGTGGAAAAGAAAACACGGTATATTTATGCAATAGAATATTACTCAGCTGTTAAAAATGGCATTATGTAGATTGCAGGCAAATGGATGTATCTAGAAAAAAAATCATGTTGAATGAGATAAGACAGACCCTAAAAGTCAAACATGGTATTTCGTCTCTTACATGTGTATATTAGCTGTAAAATGAAGGATAATTATGCTACAATCCACAGATACAGAGGTTAAGTTAAAAAGAATGCTAAATCGGGAAGTATAGATCTCCCTGGGAAGAGGAAATAGAATAGATTTTGTAGGTGGACTAAGAACTGGTAGAAATGGGAACAGAAGGAATAAAGTGTGGAGGGTGATGAAAGGTGGGAGAAATGAATGAACTTCAGGGGTGTTTGGGGCTTAGGGTGCAATGGAAATCTAGTACAGTGAAAACTCCCTGGAAGCTACTAGAGTTATTCCACTGAATGCACCCCGTATTGAGGGAGTACAGATCTGACTATATATCTTCTGTAACCATGCAAGGCTTTCCGTGAAGGGCCTGGAACACCAACCTAGCAGCAAAATCTTTGACCTACATTTTGTACTTCCTGCAAGATATCCTGGGATAAACGTGGTCCAGAACTTGTAGAAATGACTAAACAATGATTGGTGCAACATGTGACCCACGCCTTGGGAGGGAGCCCGTGACTGACACTGCCTGCAGGTCTGTAAACCAGTGGCTGGGGTAAACCAGGGACGTAGGATAGAACTAAACACTGTTGGGGGAAATAGTCATTGAAATGATTCCTAATGATACTCTTCCACACATACAGACTGGAACCCAATAAAATCATCATCAGAGAGACTTCATCTAGCAACCGATGAAAGTATATCCAGAGCCCCAAAGCCAAGCGTTAGGCAGAGCTAAAGGAATTCACAAGAATACTAGCAGAAAGTTTAGGAATAGCCGAAAGGGTTAAGGACACTACAAGAACATAGCTCACAGTATTAACTAACCAGGGCTCATGGGGGTTCACAGAGACAGAAGGAAAAGTCTGGGAGCCTGTATAGGCCTAACCTAGGTCCTCTGCAGATATGTTGTAGTTGTGTCTTGGTGTTCTTACGGGACTCCTAATGTTGAGAGCGGGGACTGTCTCTAACTCTTTTGCCTGCTTTTGGAACCCTTTTCCTCCTATTTATTGGGTGGCCTCATCTAGCATTGATGTTGGGGTGTGTGTAAAGTTTTATTGTAACTTATTATGCCATGTTTGGTAGCTATTCATGAGAGCTCTACTCTCCCACTTTTTTATTTTATTTTATTTTTGAAAGGAAATGAATGGGGACTCAGTCGTGGTGAGAGGGGAGGCAGGGAGGAGGGAGTGAGAGGAAAGAAGGGTGGCAAACAGTGGTTGGGATGTAATATATGAAAGGAGATGAAAGAAAGAAAGAAGGAAGGAAGGAAGGAAGGAAGGAAGGAAGGAAGGAAGGAAGGAAGGAAGGAAAGAAAGCGAAGGTAGTGAGGAAGAAAAGGAAGGAAGGAAGGAAGGAAGGAAAGAAAGCGAAGGTAGTGAGGAAGAAAAGGAAGGAAGGAAGGAAGGAAAGAAAGAAAGAAAGAGAAAAAGAAAGAAAGAAAGAAAGGAAAATATCAACTCAGCATAGACTGTTATCGATATTCAATTATACTTAGAGGAGATATGTTCTGAGTTCATACAATAAAAAAATCTATAGAGTATTTACTTACTATTTTACAAATTTGTGTTTAGTGCTCTTTTGCCTAAGAGATATTTAATTTTTTTCTAAAATAATGCATGCACTTTATACTAATAAAATGATGTAGCACTAATTGTCTGTATTAAAAATAATATCCATCAATTTAAAAGTAAATAAATTCATGTTGAAAAATAAAAGCTATGGGAGAGGTATCTTGTTATATTTTGGCCTAAATTTCTCAAATGACTAGTTTTTATCTGAGATTACAGATATTTTGCCTATTGTGGGGGAGAGAAGCAGTCTGACCTGTATTAAGATGTTCAGGATCTGTCCAGGATCTGAACTTCCACAACCCCTCATAGCGTTATTAGCTGCTTTGTTCTTCTGTATCAGAAACTCAAAAGGGTAACGTGTGTAAGCGTGTCATTCCAGGTTACATTCTCTGCAGGAGCTGTGCTTTTCTTGTGTTTGCAACTGTGCTTAAGGGTAGCATTAACCGCTCTACCAGTTGCATTGGCAGTGAAGTCTATCTATCTGTCCGTCTATCATCTATCTATCATCTATCTTTCTATCCATTCATCCATCTCCCTTTTTTAATACTTTGACTCTCACATAGAAAAAAAAATATTATTCCTTGTGAAGGAAAATCAAAACAGCAAAATTTCTTTATAAGAGTTCTACTGTCCTGTTGCAAAAGGAAGAGCAAATTCCCTAGCCACAAAGAACAAAGAGCTTTCACTTGTAACCTTAGTAATGAAGATCTCACTTCCCAGTTAGATTCACAGAGAACACTCTTAAGGTCCATTGTAAGTTTATTACCATTATGATGACAGCTGTAGTAAGTGTAGCCTAAAGGGACATCCATTGTCATGCATAAAAATAGAAATGCTCTATATATGTTTAGATTTTAAAAACAAACAGGGAGTAGCTTCAAATTCCTTTTAAGCTGCTGTACATTTCAGAGTTATGACACAGTTGCAGACATCAAGCCTGTTTCCTTCTCGTTTACCATCAAAGCAATGATTTTAACAACTGAGACTACTGGCGTGTATGACAGCAACTTACATTGCAACAGGCATGATGTCAAAGAAAGAAGTCTGTTATTTCAGAGTCTAAGTATTCACTGTATGAATGTGTACATTTATATGTTTATGCCTAGGTAAAAAGGAAGGAGAATCAGACTTTAGTACAGATGTACTAATAATTAAATGTATTAAATACACATTTTAGCCAATAAAATTTGAATACATTTTGCATATGCTAATAGGGCTACATTGCAGGTTTTTGCTTGGGATTGTAAAGCAAAAGAATTAAAGAATTGCATTTGTAGAAAAATAAACAACAAAATATTTGTGTCCTAGTGACTATGTTCTTCATGAAATATCTTACCTGCTGTCGAAAATTATTCAGTGCATACACTTAGATGTGTTCTACAGATAGTGATATGTTGGGACAAATTAAAATAGAGAGAAATCGCATAGCATTCCACAACTTGTAGGAAATTGTGCATATTGGGATAAGAAAGATGAACTAAGAGATAAAAATAGATATTAGAAGCAAATTATAGAAGACATGGTAAGCATAATATTTGCATTTAATTTTCTTTTTAAAGCTATTCTATGGGGAATAAATATTATACTGAGAAAGATGTATTGCAGGAATTTTTGCGAAACTTGCTACCAAGGCCTAAAGACATGGGGACCAGCTTTTGAAGCCATGTGACCCCGCTTCTTAGACAAGTATGCCACTACTTGATTACAAGGTATTGTGGATTAACCTAACAAGTCTCATTCAATTCTTCCCTTTTCGTATGCAGGCAACATGAATGGATGGGAAACAATGATGATGTCCAGGATCCCCAAATGGGCCAACTGTTTTTTTGTTAGGTTAAATAACTCACTTAATGGATCTTATGACATTGGTTCCAGGTTCATGAAGGGGTTTAGC
Source organism: Myodes glareolus (assembly GCF_982192425.1). Classification (NCBI taxonomy): domain Eukaryota; kingdom Metazoa; phylum Chordata; class Mammalia; order Rodentia; family Cricetidae; genus Myodes; species Myodes glareolus. The sequence continues at coordinate 43,610,334 of NC_142041.1, read as the reverse complement.
TATCGCTGACAACTCAGGTATCCGGTGCTAGCATAACCTTGAGGCAGATAGAAATTTCTATAGCATGTCTTTCTTTCTACCAGCAACTACTGGGTAATGACATGGAGACTTTTTAATTATGAAAGCTTGGCCTTAGTTTAGTCTTATTCCGAATTACCTCTTAAAACTTAAATTGACCTATTTATATTAATATACATTTCACCATGTGATTTGTTATCTCTCCTCTGCATCTGGTTGGCAAATCCCTCACCTCTGATATTTCCCATATTTCTTATCTCTTCCAAGCTTCTTCTTTGTAGTTATTGGCTGTTCAGATCTTTATTAAACCAAATAGAAGATTCCTTAGACAAATGAGGACTGTGAACAAAAGATTATCCCAACATCCCTAGAGCTGATCTTTGGCTCTTTGGCTCCTGATTAATGAAATGGGCCCTTACCTTTTCCACTCAGTGCCTAATCTTTTCTTCCCAGCTTTAGCAGTATGCAAGGTAAGTGACTCCTTCCTGATTTGTACCTTTTTCTTGCACACCTAAGAGGCTGCCTCTTTAAAAATTTTCATAGTTTAATAGGCATGTCTCCCCAGTAGGGGCAACCAATAGGATCATTCACATATTGCAACACGGTGAAGACTTGGGCTAAGGATTCTCTGAAGAGTGTTGGTAATTTTTGACCCCATGTAATGCAGGTCCAAGTAAATTGTCTTTTAATCCCTGCCTCTGAATTAAAAAGCAAACAGAGGTTGACTTCTCTCAACCAGCTATAAGCAGAAAACATCTTTGATGCTTAGGCAAGTGGAAAATCTGGTTTGCTACCTCAACAGTATGTGTGAATTTGTGACGATGAAGTGCAATGTTTTAATGGTCTCATTGAGTCTCTCTGGAAATCTTGAACCAGTTGGTAGTCACTCTTCTTGAACTTCCATACTGCTAGTAGAGGTCTATTCCAGGGGTACTGTACCATAAGCAGAATCTGTCTTTTAAACTTTTGATATAGGAAGTAATGCCAAACTGGGCCTCTAGTGAAACCGGTTATTATTTCTGCCTTATTGAGTTGGCTCCTGACTTGATAAATACAACAACAATGGGCTGGAGTTGCTTAGGCTATACCATTTCTCCATCAGTATCCATTTTAGAGGGAAACATACAAAATCTGTTCAAGGAAAACCTCTGTGTCAATTCTTTTATAATCAACTTGGAGGAAAGCCAGCATTCTTCCACCAGACACTTCTTCCTGGCAGGCTTCCTGAGTTCAAGTCAAAGGCCAAAATTGTTCCAAATTTTGACAATGAGTCGCTTTCAAGGAAGGGACTGGGGATTTCTGGCATGTATAATAATCAGTGCCTAATATGATGATCTACCAGAAAGCAGTTCAGTGACTCAGAATCAAGATTTCTTAGTAGCCCTGGAGACGGGAAATTGGTCAAAGTATCATTAGCAAACTTCCCTATAGGAGAAGTACCCATGATGAAGGCTGTTCCTGTGTCCAAGATGAAGTCCCTTATTTGGATCCTTACATCTGTTTTGACCATGGGTTCCTGAAGACTGATCTTGACTGAACCTGGTCACTTTCAGTCTGAGTCTGTCTCTCAAGGGGCGGCCTCAGCCCCCAGTGGAACTCTTGCTTGACTGCAGCTACTCTCAGAGTCTTATTTCTTTCCTTCGGGATTTGTCTCCTCTGGATGAACCCTGGAGATCCCTTCCTGCTGCATTTAATCTCTCAATGTCCCTTTCCTTGCAGTAAGCATATTAGTCCCTGCCCAATTGTCTTTCGAGGTCCTTTCTTCTTTTGGGTTTCTGGATGCCTGGATTTTCCCCAGAGTGCAATGTGAGAGCCATAGTTTTTTACTTTTTATCTACGTACTGTTCATTGTCTTCCTTACAGTTTTTTTTTCTGATTAGCAACCTCATTGCTATTAATATCTATGAACTGATCAATATTCATCCAAACAAACTCTTCTGGCATTTGAAACATTCAGCAAACACCCACTGTGGACTGACAGACAAAAGCAGTGGTGGTCATTAGTCTTCCCTCACTTCTGAGTTGGGAGAGGTGTATCACCTGTAGGCAACACAGGAACAATTGTAGAAGTGATTGTGGAACTAGTTGGGTGCTGGGTGACTTTTCCAATTTTGGCCAAGTAACTGAGTCTTAAACTCCATTCTGAACTCCCTCAAGGATGGCTTTCCTCATTCTAAGAAGGTTCTGGAGACCTTAGAAGTTGGGATCCCATTAGGAATGCTCATCAGAAAGAATGGTGACAGAAAATTTCTCAGGGTTATTAGAGTGCTAGGGAGTTTCAGCTATTAATCAGGTATATCCTACACCCTTCACCTGAGATATAAAGCACAAATAAGAGCTGTCAACAGTTGTCCCAAGCAGAATGAAAATCAGAAGTTTAACCATAGCTTGTGACTATTCCAAGTATAGTGGGATGTGATATCACCAGTTGAGTATACCAGGGGTGAAGAACTAATAAACACACTGAGGTGGGACTGGTCTTTGTATCCCATCCTCCTGGATGGTGACCATCCCTAGAGTCTGATGTAATGAGTACAGGGAGTCTGGACTACTTAGCACTAGGAAGCCTTTGAAGGACCTGTACCTTAAGTGCCCAAAGTGAGTGACCTTCGCAGGTGGTCAGCAGGCAAAGAAACCATTGATGAATTTGTCATGGTGAACTTAGGCATGGCAAGGCCAGATATAAAGCACATATTGGAAATCAGTCTTCTGGACTCTGAAGGCTTAAATAGCTGCACATAGGAAGATGGGGGATGACGAAATTTCCAGGCTTTGATTGTCTACATGGTGGATGAGTGGATGTTCTGATTCTGAGATGGTCTTAGAAATGAGCAATACAATGTACTCCCAATGGGAATGGAATTGAAACCAGACTTAGGGTATGGGCCAGACAATATAATAAATTGCTGTAAGGAAACTGTTGGAGGTGGCTGAGTTTTGCGGAGCAGATTTCCTGCACTCTGTGGGTAATAGCAAGGTCCAGGGTTCCTTCTGAAAGCCATCCAAAATTGAAGAAAATCTAGTAGACTCTGAAGAAAGATATCAACCTGGAATGGTTTATTCTCAAGCCAGAGTCTCCAGAGAATCCTTGAACTGAAGTTTGTCAGCATAATTTGGAAAAACACAGAGCATTTCATTGGAGGGGAACCCATGATTTGAGTTTATATATGTCTAGGATATATGTAGTGTGTGAACAGGGAGGGATGGCAACACAAAGGACTCCCTCTCAGTCTATGCCTGCCTGACTGACCACCTCACAGTGATTTAAGAGACTTGCCTTAGGGTCACACATAAAAATTGCATACTTGGTGTCCTCCTATTGCAAGAGGTGAGTACCAATTCTGGTCAAGTAACTTCAGTGGAATCAGCCACCATAGCTTCAGAGAAGTTTCCATCACTTTCTTTTCAATATCTATGCTCTTTTATCCAGAGTTTAAATAGATAATCCCTAGTTATCTCTCCTCAATACTATTCTAGTCAGAAATCCAGACATATCTGGCCAAGAGATTAAGGAGGGCTTCTTCTTTCTGAAAGCTTAAGAGTCCATGGTCCTTAGCATCTCTTTCTGGGGATTAGTCTGAGCTGCCTAGCCTATGGTATATTACCGAGTCCTGGCAGCAACCCACAGCTCTCTTCTCCATCTGTGCTCAAATCTCTTGGTCTCAGACCGCAGCTCTCTTTCACCTTCTGCAAAAAAGACCCTGGAAAACTTTCAGTGATGCATACTGCAGTGTGTCCTCATTTGCTGGGTGTGAAACAGCTTGGTACAGTACCTGTTATAACAGGTGTATACTCAATGAGGTGTATGGTGGTGAAATCTCAGTGGGAGTTTCTGAATGCTTGGGGGAATTTCTGGGATACTGAGTCAGTGAGCCTTTTTGTAGATGAGGAGGGGAAATTTCATTACTGTTGCAGTCTGCACCCAAATAATACCTTAATGATACTTATTTGAGTCTTCTGTTCAGCAGTCTTTCATTTGAAGGAGAACAGAAGCAAGCAGTAGAAGTAAGTAGTAAAAAAAAATATATGCACAGGCAGTAGCTGGGTATGGTTAAAATCTGTTACCCATCTTTCCAGTGCTTCCCTTGCGTGGGGTGCAACATTTGATTGCAACTGTCTTTAGTCCTGGGGACTTGACTTTGTTTAAATATGCTTCTGCTTGGAGATTTTCCAATATAGCTGGGATTTCTTGAAAATGTGTA